>NC_092137.1:104759047-106036913 GCF_043159975.1 Macaca nemestrina | reverse complement strand
TATTAACCAAGTTTTGATAGCTTTTTCGAGTTTTGTAACCCCCATCCAGGGAGGTCAGTGTCCTCTCGGACACTCCCAGGTAAGCATGATCTCCTGGAAGACATGAGAAGTCTCTTAAATCATCTAATTATTACATTGTTACCAAGAGTTATTATGTGTATATGCAAGTTAGGTTCTAATGAGGCAAATATAAGTAAATATGTTGTTGATTCAGGAGGTAAAAATTAGGAGAGCCACCTGTAGTTTCAAAAACAAAAGAGGAATTACTTGTAACAAAAGTAAATAAGAAAGGAATTCTCAGTTATCTCTTGGGTAGAGATATGGTGCATAGAGTTAAGCAAAAATTGCAAAGGTTGTCACAGGACTATGGAGGCCATTAGGCTAATTAAAATTTATAATATTGCCCATATATTTGTACTAAGTCTCATTCCTGAAGGATTTTATATTTGGGTTGAGGCTTTGACAAATTCTAAGATGGGCTTGAGTAGTAAAACAAACCAAGTAAAAATTGCCATTGCTGTAGATAGTCAAAAAGGGGTAAGCTAAGTTTCTGCAAATTAAATAATTTCAGAAGGTGTAAGAATGTATTGGATAAAGGATAAAGATAAAAAACACTTTGAAAACTATTGATACTCATCAGATTTTACCAGTAATTTTTCAAAAGGAACTGTTTATGAAACTATAAAGAGAAAATGGAGATACGGAAAGCCATCCAAGATACAAATGCCCAAGGCCAAGTTTTGAGATGAACAGAAAATCACAAAAACTCATGTCAAGTGGATCTTCCATGGCCCCAGTATGAGCAGACAGTATTTTCCTTGAGGAGAAATATCTAGTTTGGTAGGGGTAAGGTAGGGAGTTAGTTTAACAATTAATCAAGAGAACTATACATGTACTATTTAGGTTGAGGGAAAAGATCACAGTAGGCATGGGCAAAGCCTAGACTCAATCAAGTTATCTATCAAGCATGCTGACAGATTCAGACAGTTTATTAATTACATAGACAAATGCATGATCAGCATGGTGTCAGCTCCTCATGTCCCTCATCCACAGGATAACACTGAAACCAAACGGGGCCAAATGATAGGTAATGTGAGTGGTGGGCACTCTGTTGCTGAGGAACAGTTTCCATCCTGTAGCTAAGCAATTTTTTAGCCTATGGCTACATCCTAAGGAGTGGGCAAGGTGGTGAATCTCAGACCTCATGGAACCAGGGAAGGTGGATGAGAAACTGACTCCCAGCAAGCTCCCACAAAATATGGAGGTAGGTAAGAAATAGCCTTGTAGCAGCACCTCACAAGACTGCCTGTCTTTCCGTATTCTGAAGGAACACGGGGCATTCTGCCAAGGCTTAGGTCAGCCTATCGTTGGGCTTACCTAAGTGGCCTGTGTGGAGGCATGCAAGTTTTCCAGGGCAGCAGTACAGAGCAGTTATCCTACCCTATCATCTATAGTAAGGAAGAAATGACTGTGTGAATTTGTACAAAAGCAGAAACAGAAAAATGTTACAAGTAATCATTTCAAACATCTAGGGAATTTTGTTCTGTTGGTCTTAGGGTAAGCAGTCTAATTCTATTAAGTCGCTTGCTCCTGGACTGGAAAGAAATCCTAGAGATTCCGACACAGTCACTTGGTACATTCTGAAGATTGTCTTTTTTGATTGATTTTCATATTATCCCAAGAAGTTTGCATTCATGAGTAATGTCTTTGTACTGTCATCTATCAGGAGTACTTGTATAGTCTTTTATAGAGGCTTTTGTGTTTCTTCCAGAAGACTCAGTTTCTGATCTGTAGCTTGTAACAGGAGCCTTTAGGCAAGCATAAAGAAAAAGCAGAAACTACCTGTGGAGGTAAGACTGAATAGTTCAGGTTAATTTATTTTAATAGCCATCAATATCAGAATAGAAAAAAGTAGAATCTTCTATTAAGGCATATCAGTTTGTAAAGATTTAATGAATAATTACCTTAAAATAAGAACATCATGAATGACAAGGGTACTGACCATTTTCAGAGTCTTGAATTTTTATATCATAGTGTATTACGATTTTCCCCAGTTGTCTCCAATCTAGATATTTAAATCTAGAGAAAAAATATTTTTAACTGTTTTTAAAAATAACAGCTTTATTGAGATACATTTCACTTTTAAAGTGTACAGGTTTTTAGTATATTCAGAGTAGTACAGTCATTACCACTATTTAATTTTACAATGTTTTCACCACTCCACAAAGTAACCCTTTACCCACTGGCAGTCACTCCCTGTTTTTCCCTTTAATCTACCTGGCAACTCCTAATCTACGTTGTATCTATATAGATTTGCCTAAGAGATAAAATCTATTAAAATTAATTTTGTTTATTAACTGGACAGTTATTTACCAGTCATTGGTACAAGAACATGAATATGCTCCTTTTTAAAAAAAGACATAATCTCTCTATTATGTTTATATTAATAAAACATCACCTATATATAATTAATTGACTTAGGAACTTATCTATTTGATGTATTACATTTTTAAAAAATCTTTAGTAAACAAAACAGCTCTTGTAGTATTAAGGTAGTTCAAAATCTGGAGAATGATAAGCAGTCTTAATTATTTCTGTTACCTCTTCTAGGTGTTTCTCAAGATCACTAAGTTAGTATCTGATACATTACTAGGTGCTCAATTAAGAAAGCTTTTTTTTAATTTTGGTGATAGAGCTGGAGTAAGAATCCAGCTTTCCTCCCATGAAATCTCCTTCTCTTTCCATGATACCACACATGCTTTCCACATGTGTCCAAAACTGACTTTCAAAGAGTTTGGAAGCAGTTCATAGTGTGAATTGTTGTTCTCTATTTTCTCTTTCTTTCACATTTTTTGTAGCCATACAAAAATGTACAAGTTTAAATCTGCTATTGTATGAATGCTGAAATAAGTAGGGTAAGGGAAAATAAAGAGAAAATTTTAAAAGTTTGCAATGTTTTATGTCACATAACAAATATAAATGGCCCATATTTCACACTTAAATAATGTATGTAAAGTAGGACATGAATTTATGGGCATTTTTAGCCTGTGTACTTTGTTTTTAAATAGCTCTAGTTAAAATGCTAAATATGAAGCAGTGATTTCCAGGTGTAATTTTTTTTATGCTTTAAGGAGCTCACGTTGAAGGAGAGAGGCAATAAAAGAAAGGATAAACACAGATATTTTTGTCATTTGTGTTTTAAATTTTATTGTATAAATATAGGTAACAAAGTACACAGTACTTAAATGTATAACTTGATGAGTTTTTACAAATATGTATAGTGTATATATAGTAATCACCACACAGGTCAATATACAGAATATTTCAATACCTCAGAAGTTTCCTTAATACCCCTTTTTTTGTCACTTGCACTTCTGCAAGAGGTAATCACTATTCTGACTTCTGTTATATATTGGTTTGTCTGTTTTCGACAGACAATCTGTCGAAAATGAAATCATTTCATTTATGAATGAATGAAATACAGTACTGTCTCGTGTCTGGCTTATTTTGCTCCTCATTATGTCTGTAAGATTCCTCTATATTTTTTGTAGCAGTTGTTAATTTTTTTCTTTTTAGTATTCTGATATAAATAAAGTATAATTTATTTATCTGTTTGCCTGTTGATAGAGATTTGTTGTTTATAATTTTTTACTATTATGACTAGAGCTGCCAAAAACATTCTTATACTTGTCTTTTAGTGAATAGGTGCACTCATTTTTTTGGATTATAAGGTTTTATAGTTTATAAAAGTTCAAAACATTTTAACTGAAATAGCCAGAATGTCAAGACTGCCTCATAAGCAATTTTCAAGTCTAAGTGAATATATATCTCTTTGATTTTATAATAGAAGCTGGGGAAAATTCCAGTGACTTTATAGCCACTTTAGGATAGTATCATATACCTGTTCTACGATGCAAGAGTTATGGGTATTATACATTCAGTCATTCAGTAAATAGCAAAGTGCCATGCTAGGTGCTAGAGATACCTCTGTAAAAGACAGTCATACACCCTGCTTTCACCAACAAACAAACAAGTCATTTGACATAATGTACAGAGTGCAATGATAAGAGAAATGAGAGCTAGCAAAGGAGTACTTAGAATGAAGCATCTCACCTAAACCTGGGTAGTAATGGGAGACATCTTATAGGAAATGACATCTAAACTGCATCCGAAATACTGAATTGGAATTAGCCAGGTGAAGGAGTTGTGGTGAGGCTGGTGACGTGAGCTGGGCATTGAGAGATTTTAGGCACTTTTTAAGGCTTGTAGACTTGAGAAACTGAAAGTAGCTGAGTAAGCAGAGGGAACCATTAAAGATTATGTTTTTATTACAGAACCTCTTAAATGTATAAAGAATAGAATGAATCCTCATATACACATCCCACAGTTTCAGCAGTTTACCAACTCATGGCCAATCTTATTAAGACCACGTCCACTATCCGTAGTGGATTATTTTGAAGCAGATTTGAGATATCATATCATATCATTGAAGATTTATGGCAGGAGAGTGACATTATCAGTTTCATGTTTTAGAAATTACACATACCTGGTAATTCTAAATTACCTTTAAAATGCACACACCATAGTTTAGTTGTTTTTCATTTGCTGCCATATATACATAGACATTTGCCTTTCTGCATGTACTATTTGTAGTAGTTTGCATTTTTTCAAACTATAGTGTTTTGGAAGTATGATTAAATGTTAAAATTGTTTTATGTATTCATCTTTCCATGTGTATCGATTGGTTCATTTGCATTTTAAAATACTGTTAATGAATATTTTGGTTTCCATCTTTAAAAATGTCGTAATCAATATAAAAGTCAGCTTGTTTCTAGGATTCAACCTCCACAATAGCAAAGATACTAGTATTTGGAAAGAAATTTGATTTATAGTTTTATTATGAAGCCTTTTTACAGATTCACGTTAAGGAATTGTTTTGTGGCTTGAGTTTTGTTACTATCTGTATGAAAATTTGTTTTTTTGTTTGTTTGTTTACTTAGTGTTTTACTTTGTTGGTAAGAATTAATATAGACTGGCTGGGCATGGTGGCTCATGCCTGTAGTCCTGGCATTTTAGAGGGCTAAGGCAGGCAGATCACTTGAGGTCAGGAGTTTGAGACCAGCCTGGCCAACATGGTGAAACCCCCATCTCTATAAAAATATAAAAATTAGTCGGGTGTGATGGCGTGTGCCTGTAATCCCAGCACTGGGGAGACTGAGGCATGAGAATCGCTTGAACCTGGGAGGCGGAGGTTGCAGTGAGCTGAGATTGTGCCACTGCACTTCAGTCTGGGTGACAGAGTGAGACCCTGTCTCAAAAAAAAGCTTTTTAAAAACTTTTTTTTTTTCAAATTAGGAAAATCATTTGTATTAAATATGACCAACAGTACTAGTTTTGAATAAAATTTTATACAGATAAGCTTAAAAAAATGGTGTGACCCCAATCCAAAAGAAGGACAGTGACACAAACAGATAAAGTATGCATGCAATATAACAGGCAGGGAAAATTCAACTTCACTAGTCATCAAAGAAAGTAAAATTTTAGACCTATTAAGCTGGCAAAAAAAAGCAACTGAAATTCCACCACCACCATTAGTAAAGTTGTAGTAAAACTAATCCACTGATTCACTGCCAAAGATGATCTAAATTGGTGCAGCCCTTGTGCAAAGCATCATGGCGATACATGTCAAAATTCCTGAGCATGGTAATTTCTGTAGACCAGATATCTGACTCTTAAGTAAGCCCCATATCAAGAATAAAGTTCAACCAAAGAATAACTTCACACTTAAAATGCTTATTGCTGAGTTATCGGCAAGCAGTCAAATGCCCAGCTCCATGTGAATTATTTATGATATAAAAGAACTTGATCAAATAAATATACAGCCATGAAATGTATAATATTTAAGTACAAAATACAAATTCTGCTATGCACATCTACTAAAATTTCTGAAAATATGTAAGCACAGGAAAGGGAACATATAATAAAGAAAAAAGAAGTTATGATATTCAAATGAAGAAATGTTTAATTATTTGATAGTGATACAGTATTTTTTAACCTAAAATGAGACAGATCCTTTTGTGCCTTTTGAGGTTTCCCTTTAAGCCACATGCCTGTATTATCTATTTAAAGAATTATTTTTTAGAAATAAAATAATAATTTAAGGACTGTACGCATAGTGACAAGCCATAAGCTGAAGCCATAAGCTGCATCAACCGGATTCTAGATCCTCTTTCCCCAAGGGCAGCCCATTCTTGGTTCTTAGGTTGCTTTTAGTTTAAAACTATAGCTGTCTATGAGCTACTAAGTTAAAAATACCTTCTTGTAAGTCGAGTGTTTCTTGTAGCATTTTAGTTTAATTCCTTTTTTTGAAGAAAGTTTAGTAGATGGTAACTGTTGCATTACTTCGGGATAGCACTGTATTCATGCATTCATTTTGTGAGAATCAGTGATTGTAATCTAAGAGGTTTGCAAACTTCGGCTGCTGAGAATGGTTCTTACATTTTTAAAGGAATGTTAAATGAAGAAGAATTCGCAACAGAAACCATATACAGCCTGCATATGTAAAATATTTACTATCTGGGCCTTTATAGAAAAATTTTTCAAGCACTTGTCTAAATGAATATAACATAAATTCTTAGCATATGCTTTTTTTCTTTTGAAAATCTTTCTGTAAGATTTGTTTTAGAATTGATATTTGAAAATTAAAATTTTCCTTCTTTAGAGAAGATGGCGAATTAGAAGATGGTGAAATAGACGATGCAGGATTTGAAGAAATACAAGAAAAAGAAGCAAAAGAGAATGAAAAGCAGAAAAGTGAGAAAGCCTACAGAAAATCAAGAAAAAAACATAAGAAAGAGAGAGAGAAGAAAAAATCCAAAAGAAGAAAACGTGAGAAACATAAGGTTAGTTAGAATCTACTTTTTATTCTTTGATAAATTTTTATGAAATATATTAAAAATTAGAAAGCAGAAGTCATGGTTTTATTATAAAACATATGGATTAGATATTTTCATTTATGTGATTAAACTTTCTAAACAAAGATTATATTAATTATCTTAAAGATTTAAAAAGTAATTAAGTTAAATCTTTTTTTGTTGTTGACACAGGGTCCGTTGCCCAGGCTTGAGTGCAGTGGCACAATTTTGGCTCACTGCAGCCTAGACCTCCCAGACTTCGGTGATTCCCCTACTCAGCCTCCTGAGTAGCTGAACTACAGGTGCATGCCACCACACCTGGCTAATTTTTTTTTTTTTTTTTTTAGTAGAGACAGGGTTTTGCTATGTTGCCCAGGCTGGGCTCAAACTCCTGGGCTCAAGTGATCTGCCGATCATGGCCTCCCAATTTGCTAGGTTTACAGGTGTGAGCCACCATGCCAGGCTTCAGTTAAATTTTAATACAGATTGAAATAAATAATATTTTAATTGATGGAAAATTGTATACATGGATATTGGAAGGTTAAGGAAAGACAGTTTCATTCTCTACAGATACAGATTAGTGCATTCGCATTGTCCATCTATTTATTTACGTATTCATTTATATGTATGATCGAGTGCTTACTATGGAAACCTTTATGCTATGTGCTGAGGGTTATAGTAGTGAGTGAAATAGTTGGCTCTTAAAGAGATTACATTGCAATGGGAAGGAGAGAGGCAACACACAAGTGAAAAACAAATGCTATCAGAAAAACAGCAGGGTACTGGATGGAGAATTATGTGTATTTGGGGTAGGGAAGAAGGGGAACCTATGCTGACTGAGAAATCATGGACAAGTTGGCAGCAATGGAGGAGCAGGTTTTGAAACTCCCTGAATTTTCTCCATTAAAATCGCATGAATTAGGATAACACAACCAAAACCCATTGACAACATCTATGAAAGAAGAAAGAAACAAGTTATCTCTAATAAACCTAAAAAATACAAATGATTGGAGCCAAACCATAGACAGCAACAAGACCAGTGTCGCAACAGCATCAGTACAAATGAAGCAGAGGGAAAATAAAGGGACTTCCAGAAACCAAGTTGCCAACAGATATTCCCCTCAAATGGTCCATGCCCAGCATGGAAACCTTATGGGCCTGAAAACAGCAGCAGAAACTGGGAGGGGCTATACTATCACCAGTTCATGCATGAATGTAAGGTGACCACAGAAATTGGATGGTGCTGAAAAGATCTGGACCTGATGAACCCCTAATACGAATCAACCAGATCCCTTTCTACGACAGTCCCACACTGAGGAGGTAACTGCTGGAAGTAGAATCTACATTGAGAAACAGGCATATAGGGCCAAGGAAAGAAATAGATAACAAGTGGGGGAAGGAAGCAGAAGAGGCATAGCTCAGAAAATAGCCATATTTTTGAATACTTCATGCTAACAGCAGAAGAGATAACCCTAGAGCTATGAAGCTAGGAAAGTTTTCTTGGCCCATTCCATCCATTTTTTTCACATGAGAAGCAAGATAGGACTATGGTCACATTTCATAGTTGTTATTGTAAGATAAAAGGGAATAATGGTGAGTAAGTCTTCCAGAAAAGAAAGCATGCCCACAAAACATATGAAAAATTTAACCTAATACTTAAAAATGACAAAAAATTAAGAAAACAATATAAGCTATGATCAAACAGCATAGAATAATAACAAAACAAAAAGGAAGTACTTAATAAAGTTATGAGCACAAGTGAATGCATTAGAATGAAAGCCAATAGTTTTTTTAAAAAGATCAACAACATATTTATCATTGACCAAACTAATCAATAATAAAAAGGAAAAGAAAAATAAATGTATATATGCTGAGGGTGAAATAACTATCAAAAAGGAAATTAAAATCATAAGAAATTTATGTATATAATTTTATGAAAATAAATATTAAAACCAAGATGAAATGGAAAATTTTCTAGAAAAGTACTGCCTATTGAAATTAATTCCAGAGAGTCAAAAAGTCTGAGACTTTTTGGAGTTTGTAATCTACCCTACCAAGAAACACAAGGACCAGATCTTTTCAGAGTATAATTCTACTAGTATTTTTCAGGTAAAAGGTTTTCCTTAAAGCTGGAGCTGCCTTCTCATGGTGACTGAGCAAACTTGGCTTTTAAATATATACTATTTATCTTAACTCCTAGCCAAGAATGATTAGATACTTAAAGTTGAAGCGTTTGACAGCATAATTTAAAAATATTTCTTCATATCACCTATCAAATCAGCAAAGACAAAAGCAATAAAATCATAAAAACCAAACTCCAGACCATTTAGGAACAAGATGGAGGAAAGCAATTTGTCTTTCCTAAAATAACATTTCAGGATGGGTTAGAGAAAAACAGAGCCTTCCCTTATAAAAGCATCAGAGTTCAATCATTGCAGCAAATTTTTACTGAGTTTGTACTAGATCTAGATGCTGGGACTGCAAGGATAGTAATACACAGAGCCAGTGTCTTCATTGCTAAGAAATGTAAGAACTCTTTAAAGAGAATGCTCAACTCGGGAGGGTAATCATTTTGACCAGATGGAGAAGATTTGGTCCCATTTTTTTTTTTTTGAAATTATATTAATACTGGAAAATGGTTACTCTTGATATCAATTATCATTATACTTGACATCAATAATCATTATCAGTTACTTATGCTTTTCATTTCACTTTTGTTCAATTTTGTGGGTCAGATTTATTTTATTTTTGTAATTTGTAATGTTTTGGTATCTTTTAGTTTTAGGGTACTCATGCAATAGAATAAGAACTCCAAAGCCATTTTAGGTAAAAACAAATTAATACATATTCTACTCATGTTCTATGACCCTTTTTGGTGATCTAGGAGCCAATTTTACTTTCTTTAGGTTTAGCTTAAATGTAGATCATTTTAGAGCACAGGGGCGGAATATTTCTGTTTAGGTCAAAGGGATAATGAGGAAAATGTCATAAAGTTTCTGAGCAGAGAGGAAGATATACTTTCTTCTCAGAAAACCTCAGCGAAGTTGGAATGGTGGTGGCCTTTGGAGCAAGAATTTTTCAGTAGTACTTCAGAGTCTCCTGGAATAATATAATCTACTGGTTGGTACCTTTGGCTGAAACAAGCTTATCTAATTACTAGTAAAATTTTCTTCCTTTTGCAAATGTAACATATTTGTCTTTCCCCTCCCTTCAGCATAATTCCCCATCTAGTGATGATAGTTCGGACTACAGCCTTGATTCAGATGTTGACCATACAGAAAGTTCCCATAAAAAAAGAACTGGTTTCTACAGGGATTATGACATTCCATTTACTCAGGTATTGCCATTTTTTTGTTTTGTGGTAGAACATAGATAGCGTAAACTGTACCATTTTAACCCTACAATTCAGTGGTATTAAGCATATTCACAGTGTTGTTCAGTCATCACCACTTACCCATTTCTAGAAATTCTTGATCATTCCAAACAGAAACTCAGCACCTATTAAGCAATAACACCTCGTTTTCCCCTGCCCCCAGCCCCTGAAAACCACTATTTTCTGTTTCTATGGATTCGCCTATTCTAGGTATTTCAAATAAGTGGAATCATACAGTATTTGTCCTTTTGTATCTGGCTTATTTCACTTACCATAATATTTTAAAAGTTCACCCAAGCTGTAGCATGTGTCAGAATTTCTTTCCTTTTTAAGGCTGAATAATATTCCACTGTATGTATATATCACATTTTGTTTATCCATTCATCTGTTGATGGACACGTGGGTGTTCATCAAAAAAAGCTTCTACCTTTTGCTATTGTGAATCATGCTGCTTATGAACATGGGTATACAATAATCTTTTTAAGACTTCTTTCGGTTTATTGGGGTATATATTTAGGAGTAGAATTGCTAGATCATATGGTGATTCTATGTCCAACTGTCTGAGGAACCATGAAACTGTTTTCCACAGTGGCTGCACTATTTTACATTATTTACAATATTTTCATATTATTTACATTACAATAATGTAAGTATAAAAATACATTTACATTATTTACAGAATGCCTGAGGGTTTCAATTTCTCTACATCCTTGCCAACACGTGTTTTTTTTTTTTCTTTGTTTTCTTTTGGAAACAGAAAATGGTATGAAGTGGCATCTCATTGTGGTTTTGAGTATTGCCCTTTTAAGAGAAAAATTAAACTTTGAATTTTATTCTTTCTGGTCTTTTATCAGACACAGGCTATAAATTTGAAATCTTTGAACATAAAGAATACATAATACAATGTATTCGTTTGCTAGAGCTAACATAAAATTTTACAGACTAGGTGGCTTAAGCAGTAGAAATGTGTTTTCTCACAGTCTGGAATCTAGAAGCCCCAGAGCAAGGTGCCAGCAGGGTTGGTTTCTTTTGAGGGCTGTAAGGGAAGGATCTGTGCTAGGCTTCTCTCCTTGGTTTGTCGCTGGCCTCCTTCTCACTGCTTTGTCCTTACATGGTCATGCCTCTGTGCACAGGAACCCCTGGTGTCTCTCTTTGTACAAATTTCCTCTTACTGTAGGAACACCAGTCAAACTGGATTAGAGCCCACTTTAACAGCCTCATTCTGATTTAGTCACCTCTTTAAAGGCCCTATCTCCAAATATACAGTATTTTGTGCTAGGCAAGTAATGATGCTCTCAGAGTCACTAGGAAGTATTCGGATCAGTGTGCACTTATCTGAAAAGCCCCAGAGTTTCTGAGTTCTCGTTTTTGCCAGTCTGTCACTGTTCTGGTCTACAGCAGCACTATTCTTTCTCCTAATTTGGTGTTCCTAATCTCTTGTGAGTTAGAAACCAAAAGACTATTTTTGTTAGTTATTTCTATTGTCTGATTCACTGTTGCCGCCTTTATAGTTGAGATTGCTAAGTGACCATTAAATAAATGAGGTTTTATTAAAATATCTTCTCAAAATTTGAAAAGAATTATATATTAGTTAATAATTTTGTCTAGTTAGGTAAATGTCAAAATGTTTGTAAGGTCAATATGTCCAGTGATTTTAAAGTCAGTGGTTGTTGCTATTTCTCAGAACATTTTATAACTATTCATTAAAAAATATTTTTACCACAAATGACAAAACTTTTAATTCAGCAACACTGATATGTAGTTAGATTTATTCTTTAGAAATATTCAGAAGTCATTTGGAGACTTTTACAATGAATGAAAAGATGCTCAGGATGGGCATTATTATTTTAGGTAAGAAGACATTTGAAAATATCAAGTAATGAGACAGGTTCTGGATTCATAAGTTATCACTGAAAGTATCCCCAAATAGGAAGTTCCAAATATTTAAAATAGTGGCAGCATTATTATAATAAGTACATAGCCTTCTATGTAGCCACTGTGGGAGGCAAGATCAATTTGTATGTATAAACAATAGTGCAGTTGTTTGAGGTATCTCACATTTTTTAAACATTATGCAGTTATTTATTGTTAATAAATATGTATTGTTAATATTAAATAGACTATTATATATCCCTATAGATATTCTGTTATTATTTTTCCTTCAAAAATCAGTTAAAGAAATTAAGAAAAAGGATGGTCTTTTATATTTATCTACATTTCATTTCCAGTGTTTTTCACTTTTTTGTATATCTGAGTTTTAATATGATACCATTTTCTTTTAGCCAAATGTGCTACATCGTTTAGCCTTTGTTTAGCATATCTTATTGCGCAGGTTTGCTATCAGTAAATTTTCTCAGCTTTTATTTATTGGGCCATTGTGTTTATTTTATCCTCATGTTTTATAACTTTTCATTTTGTCATAATTTCAGGCTTACAAAAAAGTTGCAAGAATGGTGCAGAGAACTCCTGTATATCTTTCATCCAGATTCCCCAGTTAACATTTTACCGCATACGCTTTACCTAATTTTTCTTCTCTAGTCTTCTCTTCCCTTCAGAGAGATCTAATTTGCCTTTATTTATTTATTTGTTTATTAGAGACAGGGTCTTGCTCTGAGCCACCCAGGCTAGAGTGTAATTTGCCTTTAAACCCATCTATTAAGTATTTTTCATATATAGAAATTTGGTTCTTTTAAAATCTTCTAAGTCATTTTTATAGTTTCAAGTTTGCTACCGAAATGCTCATATTGTCTTTTTCTTGGAAATAGCAGACTTCAGATATAAATTTCTATATCTGAAGTCTGTATTTCTTTTTTTTGAGACAGAGTCTCACTTTGTTGCCCAGACTGGAATGCAGTGGCGTGATCTTGGCTCACTGCAACCTCTGCTTCTCGAGTTCAAGCGATTCTTTTGCCTCAGCTTCCCAAGTAGCTGGGACTACAGGCATACGCCACCACACCCAGCTAATTTTTGTAGTTTTAGTAGAGACGGGGTTTCACCATCTTGGCCAGGTTGGTCTCGAACTCCTGACCTCAGGTGATCTGCCCACCTCTGCCTCCCAAAGTATTGGGATTATAGGCGTGAGCCACCGTGCGCGGCCTGAAGTCTGTATTTCTATTGCCTGTTATTTTTTGCTGTTTCTCTTTCATGTGATCCCACCTCTTCATAAGCCTATTTTTGTTTTCAGTTTTGTCTATTCTGTGCTGAGCATTTTGTAGAAATAACTTGAGGCCTCGGGTAATGTTCTTTTCCTTCAGAAAGGATTTTTACTTACTCCTGCCAGATTTCTGGTGACCCTTACAAACTTTATTCTAGTTTCAGGATTTGAGACTTCTGAGCCACTCAGATTCCTGAAGGCTGGGCTGCAGTCTCTGATTCACATTTTGCAATCCCTTTACAATTGAGGATGGGGGTTACTAAGCTTCCACCTTTTCCAGACTCTGGACTCCACCTTTTGTTTCCATAGACAACAGAGACAGTCAAAAGTGCTGTTGGATCTTTCACCTGGTTCTTCCTGATGGGGTGATACGCTTGGAGCAAATGCAGCTCCAAATGCTGCCCACTTCTCAGAATTTTCATCTACCTCATGGGTATTGGTCTAGTAATCCTTCACTAATTTGTTAGCTGTCTGATGTCTACAAACGGATTTAAGAAAAATATTTTGTCTATCTTTTCTAGTTTTTTTAAGAGAGACAACTAGTCTGAATTACCCCGTCTGCTATTTACAAGAAGAGAAAGTTGAATACCATTTCTTCCATATATATATTTTGGAGTTGACTCACTGAGAATTAAGATTATATCCTAACTGTAACTAAAAATCCGTTTTTGTTAGATAACAAGTATCTGCTATATAACTTCTAAAATTACGGGGCAAAATTAGAATATACTGTCAACACCTAGCAGTTAAATTAGAGAACTTAATATAGCTTCCTTTTTTCTCATCTTTTTCAGGGCCTCCTTTTCCTTTATTTGTTTCCAGTGATTGCTGTGGGGCCCATTTTTGTTTTACGGAAACCAAATCTATCCCTACAGACATTCTATCAGTTTGTATAGCCTAATAATCAGTCGGCAAAGTGATTAGAAAAGCTATCTATTTTTGTGGGATTTGTTGTCTTTTTCATTTATCTTCTCTTGGTTGGACTTGAAGAAATACTTGCTAGACCCTTGCCTGTGAGTGCATTTTGTTCATCCCAGTGATGAATGTATGAACCACTCTAGAAAAGTGGGGCTGCTCTGTAACCCCTTTTTCATTTCATGCTTCCTGGAAAGCTCATACCACATGGTATGAATGCGAATGTGAAGACCTTAGCAGTCCACACTAGAAGTCTTTAACCACAGAAGGAGCCATGGGATGGAATGTGCATTCTTAGGGGACTATTAAGAATATTTACAGTTGGGAAACTAGGGAGGAGGTAAATGAAAACTTAGGGATAATTCTACTGAAGGTAGGAATACAGAGATTATTTTGATAAAGCTATGCAAATCGGAGAACTGAATTAATATTAAGAATTTAAAACTATGAGAAGCATCTAATCTTCAGAGAAAAATTTATACTCATCTATTAACAGAGTAATCTTCAATCATAAAGTGTTGAAATATATCAAGTATTAATATAGTCACAGTTTTAATAAAAGGAAATGTAACCATCATTTAGTTAATTTAATCTTCAACTTAATCTAAGCAATTATTTTTTTGTTTTGCTTTAGTTTTCATAGTGGCTTTTAAAAAATGTCAGAAACACTGTGTTTCGACTACAATCATAAATTCCCTTCTGAACTTCTGAAGTGCTAGACTAAGAATGGAGTTTATAAACTTTAAAAAGTACTACTTAAAACAAATAAAAAATATGATACAATGTTTTTAAAATTTAAAATTGATGAGTGAATTGGTTTTCTTGATTATGCATTTTTTTCTCTATTTTATAATTAGAAAGATTTAATACTTCATTGCGTTTCATTAAATACGTAGTCTCATATTGGTGTGTTGCCAGAGTAGTATTTTATTTTGTTTGTTTGTTTGTTTATTTCTTTATTTTGAGACAGGGTCTCACTGTGTTGCCCAGGCTAGAGTGCAGTGGTGCAATCTTGGCTCACTGCAACCTCCTTTCACTTCTTGGGTTCAAGCAATTCTGCCACCTCAGACTCCCGAGTAGCTGAGACTACAGATGTATGCTACCACATTCAGCTCATTTTTGTATTTTTTAGTAGAGACGGGGTTTCACCATGTTGGCCAGGCTCTTCTTGAACTCCTGATTTCAGGTGATCCGCCTGCCTCGGCCTCCCAAAGTGCTGGGATTACAGGCGTGAGCCACTGTGCCTGGCCAGAGTAGTATTTTAATATCACATTTAAAATGCACTAAGCTGACTGGGCACAGTGGTTCACACCTGTAATCCCAGCACTTTGGCAGGCTGAGGTGGGCAGATCACAAGGTCAGTAGTTTGAGACCAGCCTGGCCAACACAGTGAAACCCCATCTCTTAAAAATATAAAAATTAGCCAGGCATGGTGGCACACGCCTGTAGTCCCAGCTACTTGGGAGGCTGAGGCAGGAGAATTGCTTGAACCCGGGAGGCAGAGGTTGCAGTGAGCCAAGATCGTGCCGTTGCACTCCAGCCTGGGCAACAGAGCGAGACTCTTTCCAAAATAAATAAATAAATAAATAAATAAATAAATAAAATAAAATGCACTAAGCTAAAGATGAGTTATTTGGTTTGGATTTTTCTAGATCCGTAAGTTGTAAGTATGTGCAATTTTTTCTCGCTTTATTATAAAATATTGACAGAGGATACAATAGAGCTAATAAAAATATTTCAGGGAATAGAGACAGACCTGAATAATGTCATTTAATAAACTTCTAGTACTAAAGTGTATTCTTTGTTTTCACATGCTTTAGTAAGGAAGCAATAAAATTAATAATATTTGTTGTAATAAACAGTTTCTAATGAGCAACTTATTCACTAGATGTTTTTCACTATTAGGGAAAGCTCTGTTTTTTCTGTTAGACCCTTGATACAGACATTTTCTTTTTATGAAATTTTCCACACATACAGTTTTTTATTAAATATAATGTAATTTGAGAATTTCAGTGTTAGGAGAAATAGTATGTTTTACCACACTACCCCACCTCAAGCTATTTAACTGTCTTTTCCCTGTTTTCAAAAAGGCTTTTTCATTTTTTGGAGGAAAAATTTATAGTATGATGGTGTGTATTTTTACTTTTTCCTGTGTGTAAGATACTGAGACATAGAACATAGAAAACAAAGGCTAAAGCATAAAGATTACAATATTTAATTATCTCAGGGTAACATTTAGGCTTTTGAACTTAGTGTTAAGTAGTATCACAGATAAGTACTAATGAAGAGTCAGAACTAGTAACTATCTTTTCTCCTTTCTCCATACTTGCTGGGGGGAAAAGGATGTCCTGTGCTACTGTCAATTGCTATATATAATTGAAAAATCCTGATAATGATTGTCCATTTTCACTTAGCGTGGACATATATCAGGAAGCTACATGACATCAAAGAAGGGTCAACATAAAAAATTTAAAAGTAAAGAATATGATGAGTACAGCACCTACAGTGATGACAACTTCGGTAACTACAGTGATGACAACTTTGGTAATTACGGTCAGGAAACAGAGGAAGATTTTGCCAATCAGCTGAAACAATACAGGCAAGCTAAAGAAACCTCAAATATTGCTTTAGGGTCATCATTTTCTAAAGAATCAGGGAAAAAACAGAGAATGAAAGGAGTTCAGCAAGGTAAGTTTGAAATTACAGTCTGTCTTAGAATGTGAGAACCTTATTAAAACAGGCATCTGTGGAGTAAAAACTTAGAAACTTCTTATCCCTGCTCAAGATTAGCTTATTCTTGTAGAACCTAAATTCGTTTTCTTTTATTTTGTAGACCTTTAGAACAGAATCTGCAAATATTTAATCTGTATGATATATGAATATTTCAATTGGAAAGATATTCTAATGATTTACAAATACATAAAAATGCAATCCAACTTTCTTACATTTTTCCCCTTGCTTCTATATGATGTCAGTATACAGTTGTCTCTCTTGCTGTATGTATTGCTTTAAATTTAGACCAGCTGGGAAGCTATTGTTTTATTAGGCTTTAAAATACAGCAGTCATTTTTGCTAAACAAATGTGCATAAACTATGAACATCCTTTAAAATTGGAGATAAAAACATAATCTAAAGACATTTCTGCACTGATCACCTTACATGGTCCCTGGAGAGACAAGACAAGTTGTCAGCTGTTGACAATAATTGAAGAAACTATGGGTCATGTAAGGCTCAAATCAGCCTTAAGTATTGGCTAGTCAAAATACATGCTTCAGGAAAAGTGGAGCAATATGAGACTGAAATGAAGTAGTGAGGAACCACACTCTATATAACTACCCTTTAATTATCTTTGCATACAGGAATCCATTATGAGTAAATTTGGTTATTTCTATGACTTTATTTTTTTCTTGATTTCCTAGCAAAATTTCTTTGAAAAATATGAATGTAGGCTTTAGCTGAAATAAAGGGAAAATAATTTTTCTACACATATGCTGTTGTACTGAGCAAGTTTGTTCCTGTAGTCTAGATGTTGTGGTATCAGGGATCATCCCACTTGGAGAATAAGGGTAATGCAAAGAAGTCTTGCTCATCCCTTCCCACCTGGGGCTTTTCTTTTCAAGCTCCTACCTGTTTGTCCTCTTAAAGGACTGAGTATTGGCCAGGCCAATGGCTCACACCTAAAGTCCCAGCTTCTCAGGAAGCTGAGGTGGGAGGATTGCTTGAGCCCAGGACTTCAAGGTTACAGCGAGCTACGATCTTACCACTTTACTCCAGTCTGTGTGACAGAGTGAGACCCTGTCTCTAAAAAGAAAAGCAATTTTTGTAATTTGGGTATCTTTTTATATGCTTTTAAATACCAAGTTTTTCAAAAACAAAAAAAGTATAATTTTTTCATGTGTATATATCTACTCAAAATTATCAGTGGAAATTTGATTTGCTGCTAATTAACCACTGATACCTACAATGTCTTCCTTAAATAGGAATATAATATTTGATTCTCTTAAAAACAGAAAGGCTTGTTCATGATCTTATGCTAAGGAAAATTAAAAATAATAAAACTCGATTTTGCTTCTCTAGCCATGTGTATCCTTGTTCCTTGCCTTCCAAGTTGTTAACATCCCTTAAGAAACAGTACCAAGGAGATAAGATATAAAGATTTAATTTTTTTCATTGAATCTAGAAGGAGAAAAAAACGCACTATTATAGACTATTAAAATGTGCTGTTCCTTATAAACTAATAAATTGAAAGGTATGCTGTTTTTCTCTTAAATTTAAGTACATTTTAACTTTTCTAGGTATTGAACAGAGAGTTAAAAGTTTTAATGTTGGTCGTGGACGTGGCTTGCCGAAGAAAATCAAACGAAAAGAACGTGGGGGAAGAACCAATAAAGGGCCTAATGTTTTTTCAGTATCGGATGACTTTCAAGAGGTACTAAGAATTTATATATAAGGAAGGGAGGAGCTTTTTCATCTTTTAATTTATTTGGTGGCAAAGAAAGCATCGTGATTTTAATGATACTTTCCTAGTAAATGAAAAATTACCAGCTCAGATAAAATGAGTATCAGTAACCTCCAAAAAATAGTTGTTAATTAGTTGTGAAACTAGTATAGAAGTACAAATGTTGGTGACTTTGAAATAAAATTGTTATGTTTGAAGGAACCTCAAAATAAAATTGATAAGTTTAAAAGCAAAAATATATCCTCTGTTAGTCTTCTTTTGTGCTTTCCTTTCCTAGGAATCATCTTCCCCAGATGTAATTGGCAATAAAATGCTAATAGCTCAATATGTAGCGGGGACAAGAAGGGAGGCAGTGGTAAATTAACTTCCTTTTTAGAGTTGAAAGCATTGAAAGAGAAGAAAGGGGGATATAAATGGTTGGAAAGGTGAACTTATTTATGTTACATGTGGTAGATATTCAATAAATATATGTCAAATTGAGTTGAACTCTGAACATGAACTTTAACCTTGTAGTGACTCCCTGGATTACAGTGGTCCAATTCCTGTATTCTACTGCGTTCTAGTAAGATTTGATTGAATTATAGAGGCAATAGTGGGTCATTAAAAGCTGCAGTTTTGGCCGGGCACAGTGGCTCACGCCTGTAATCCCAGCACTTTGGTAGGCCAAGTCGGGCAGATCCTGAGGTCAGGAGTTCAAGACCAGCCTGGTCAACATGGAGAAACCCTGTCTCTACAAAAATACAAACATTTGTCGGATGCGGTGGTGCACGTCCGTAGTCCCAGCTACTTGGGAGGCTGAAGCAGAAGAGTCATTTGAACCCAGGGGGCCGAGCTTGCAGTGAGCCGAGATGGCTCCACTACACTCCAGCCTGGGCAACAGAGCGAGACTTCATCTTGGAAAAAAACAAACAAAAAAAACAACTGCAACTTTGAGTAAGAGCTGAGAGCGATAGCTATATACTATAATTTGAAAATACTTGGTTTTCGGATCTCTCAGTTTAAAGATAATGGGCAGAGATTGCTTAATATGCACTCCTTAGTATACTATTTAGAGAGATGTTAACAGGTGTGACCTAAAAAAAGTTCAGACCCAAATAAATTTGCATAACACAGCACATGCCATCTGCTTTTAGAGATTCTCAGTTGACATTAATGTAGTAAAGCTTCTGAGCAGCTTAGGCAGAAAGAAGCTTATTTTGTTCAACCCATCATTTACTCAACTACAAACTATTTTTTTTCCCTACACACCTACTAACATTCACTGAGCCACTCACTGTTCCATGGAACAGCAGTTTTGGAATTATTATAGTTATTATTTTAGAATTTTAGGGTGACTAAAAACCTGCCTGTCATCTTCTTAGACACCAGTAGACCTTTAGAATGTGCTGATTTCCCTAACCCAAACTAATACGAATGCTTTCTGAGAAAGCCTGCTCTTACATCCAGCTCTTACACCCTATACCTTTAAACAAAATTAGCTTCCAGGAAAGTGTGACTTTGAGCAGGTTTTACCTGTCTCTTTGCCTCAATTTGCTTAATCTGCAAAGTGAGGGTATAGTATTAAGTTAACTCTAAGGGCTCCATCAAGCACAACATTTTAGATATCTATAGATCTGGGCTATACCTGAAAGATACTCATATAACAGAAATATCAAGATAAAAATGCATTATCAATCATGTCAGTTTATTGGCTATCATGAGAGTCAATTCTTAAGATTCCATAAACAACTGGGAGTGTGCCAGAGCCCAAGGAAGCAGCTCATTTTCACAAATGGTCTGCAGGTGGCCCATCCAGCATAGCGGGAACATGCAGGCCACACCAGAGTGGCCAAGACAGATCCGGCTCCGCCCTAGGCCTTTCAGAGACTATGAGTCTCCAAAGCCAAATCAATTCAGGGCTGCCTTCAGATTCATCATAATTTTTTTTTTGAAAAATCAAGAGTAGTCACAGAAGAAGCAAACTTTCACTGAATTTTAAAGGATTTTTCATTTTATTGGCCATAATACTCTTAAATTGTGTTAGTGTTTACTGTACCTACTACAGTTTTTGTAATATTTTTTTCCTGGTAGATCCTTGCATTTCCTCTACCTGATATATATATTTTATGCTCTTGTCTCTTGTATCAATATATCTTCTAAAGTAAATAAGTTTTAAAATGACCAAGTACAGTAGTAGGTAGCTTGTTTTTTTTTTTTTCTCCCTGCATCTCTCCCTCTTTCTCTCCTTTCTTGTGTTGTTTTTTATTTGCAGTACTGTGTTGTAATGCAAAGAATATAGGAGTTGCAAGGCACAATTCCTGAGTTCTGTCAGTCTGCTAACTCGCCATATCTTCTAGGCACTTAATTTTGCCCTAAAAATTTATTTGTTAAAGTTGCTTTAGATTTTCTATAGTACCTTGACTATAGTCAGGTTTCCCATAGCTGTGGACACTGAGATACTTTCTACTCATTTAAGTGGAACTAAACTAAAAAACAAAACAAAACACTTCCCCACCACAATCCTCTGTTAAAACAATGAAACATTATTTGAAAGTAATATATACAGAAAGAGTAAGTTATTAATGAAACATAAGTACAACTTGTTGCATTTTTCAGGGTGTGTATGTGTGTGTGTGTGATTACCTAATTTGTTTACTTTTTAATTTCAGAGTTGTATTCCTCAGGTTGGCTCATTGATTTTTGCATAATTCAGTTCCTTTGGCTGTTTATTTTGTTTTATAACAGCCACGATTCTTCATACAGAATGCCTATGTGAGCTGGTCTTTTATATCTGCTTATTCTGAACAAATCTGTAAACATAAAAATGTGAATCAAATTTATATAGATTCGAGACACTTTAAACGAGTCTATCAGAGTATATTATAAGCACTTTCATTGTGTTTTACTGGGGTAAATTAGGTATATTTATATTTTTAAAACGAATCTCTAGGATTATCTGTTTACTTGGTATTCTCGTACCTTTTTCAGAATTCTTATAGTAAAATGTGATTTCAGCTGTGAGTGCTGGGGATCACATTTCAATTTGGACATCTATTGCCTCAGTGTTTGCTGTGAGGCAGTTTCTTGTTTTCAGTAGATTGAACTTTATGCTCTATCTTTTAGCAAATTAAGAGAAAAGGGAAAACAGAAATCAGAAGAGTAATTCCTGTGATGTACAGGGCACAGTGCATGCCAGGTGCTTGAAAAGTATTGTTGTTTTTTAGAGTTGATGAATGTAACTCATTACATTTAGCATGGTTAAGCACCATACTCTGCCTTGTTATTCAATCTTACACTGAAAGCAGAAGTTGAATAGGGGACTCAGGAGAAGTAAGGAAAACAAGTAGGGCTATAAGATTTCTTTTCCTTTAATTTTCTTCAGTTTTTTTCTTAACTTTTTAAATTTAAAAGTTAAAGGTAATACACGCTCCCTGTTTCTTTGCCCTTTTTTCCCCTAAAGAAAATACAAAATAACCACACACACATGCAATCTCTAATCCTGCCATCCAGAGACATATACGCCGTAAAATATGGGGGTATATTGTTTTTGTCTTTTTTCCTTTGCCTTTATTTATTATTGTAGAATTAGGATCAATTTTTTACTTCAAAAATTATTGTAAACTTTTTTTTTTTTTTTGTGCTTTGTTCTTTTTGAGACATTCTCACTCTGTTGCCCAGGCAGGAATGCAGTGGCATGATCTTGGCTCACTGCAGCCTCCACCTCCCAGGTTCAAGCGATTCTCATGCCTCAGCATCCCAGGTAGCTGAGATTACAGAGGCGTGTGCCACCATGCCCGCCTAATATTTTGTATTTTTAGTAGAGACAGGATTTCCAAAGTGCTGGGATTACAGGCATGAGCCACCATGTAAACATTTTTTATGATCCAAAGTTGTTGATTTTTTTAATGACTGCATAATATTCTGCCACCTAAATGTATCATAATGTATTTGACTAGTCTCCTAGTTTTAGATGTGTAGAGTGTTTCTCGTTTTTCTGTTTGTTTTACTATGTCAGTATTTCTGCAGTAATTTATTATATGAATAGATATTTATGTGTCTCCCTGATAATTCTTTCAAAATAATCCCCAAAAGTACAAATTGTATGTCAAACAATATGGATATTTCAAAGTCTTTTATAACATACCTATCAATAATATTAGTGCATATTTTATTGTGCCTTTGCCCATATTGAGAATTATTGTGGATTTTCAAGCTTTTAATAATTTTATTTAAAAATAGTTATTCATCTTCATTAAAATAGAAAGAAATACTTTTTTTTGTAATCACTAGTAGCATAAGTAGATTACTAGACACATATCTTTCTCCAAATAAATGAATAACATCAGAATGTTCAGTCTTGATCACTTTTTGTAGTCAATTTGTACTTTTTTCCAGATTAACTTAATTATACATTCTGATACCTATTGATGTTTCATATGTTGCATTCAAATGAAATTTTTTTCTTGCAGTATAGTAAACCAGGGAAAAAATGGAAGGTTATGACTCAGGAATTTATTAATCAGCACACAGTGGAACACAAAGGAAAACAAATCTGTAAATACTTCCTGGAAGGGAGATGTATTAAGGTAAATTTATAGAGGTATCATAAGTCATTTTAACTTCCAAAATAATCTTTAAAATTAAAGTCTTTTGGGGGGTGGTTAATTTTTTTCTCTTCTCATGTAGTTGTAATAAAACTGGGTCTTTAAAATGTATCTTGCATGGAAATACCATACATTAGAGCTCATTTAATTATGTTCTGGGACAATAGCATAATTTGTTGAAATTATGTTTTAATTTTGTTTAAAAGACACATAATGTTACCTGGCAAGTACTGTTCAAAGTACAACTAATATTAAATGATGTAATCCTACAGTGACCCTACAAAGTAGTTAATGTTATTATCCCCATTTTATTCATGGCACCAAGAGGTTAAGTAAGTTCCCATGGTAGCTCAGCTAGAAATGGTGAGTGCTGGTTGAATTCAGGCAGTATCCTGTGAGGTCTTGCTCACTGTGCTGCCTCAGTGCATGTAGCTACATCCACTGTCTTGGGCAGGAATTCTAAGGGGTCATTTGAGTTATTATTTGTTCATTATTAAAGACTTCATGAAGATAATGACCATAATTTTACCATGAGACACCATGTAGAAAATTCAGCTGTTGTTTCTTTGTTTCTCTTTGTTTCTTACCGTTTTTTTCTATCTCTTTTCTTTTTTTGTGTGTGTGTGAATAGGGAGATCAGTGTAAATTTGATCATGATGCAGAGTTGGAGAAAAGAAAAGAGATCTGCAAATTTTATTTACAAGGATATTGTACCAAAGGAGAGAACTGCATTTATATGCATAATATCCTTTATTTAAAATGTATGTTAAACAAAATGCTGGGGTTTTAAAGCATCATTGAGGTTTTAAAAAATAATAAATACACCCTAAAAGCCTAGTTTGGTTTTAAATTTAAAACAACACATTACATAAAGCCAGTCTAGTCAAACTTTGTACTTCAAAAGAGCAAACCGACTTTTATTCTTTAGGGAAATGAGATAACTGCCCTTTGGAAAAAGTTCTGTGAAGGGAAGGTACCTTAATATAATCAGCTTAAAGTATTTCAAAAGACTCTGCTTCCTGAAGGAGTAGTTGGCAAAATACTTATCTTATTCCATAATTATTTTACTCCATAATTATTTTGCTTAAGTTCAGGAGTAATAAAATTATCATTGTGAAAATTATAAAAGTCTTATCAAATCTTACCACTCAATGATAGATGCTATATAGTCTTCCCCACTCTCCCTTGGGAAATATATACATGTAAATTGTATTCCTGCTCCTACCCAAATTGGAATTTCACTATATATAGTGTTCTGGTCCTTTAAAAAATGTATTCTGCAATTTTTCCATGTTAATTTCCCCCCAAATATCTTATCAGGTTGCTCACTACCACTTATGACTAATAAAGCCTTCCCCCACGGAATTGAAACTATCATCGATAATATGTTTATATGTATGGATTTTTTTTTTTTGGACTTCGTGTTTGGCTTCATGGATTTGTTCACCCTCGTGTCTGTGTTGCTTTGCTGTGATTATTTCTGCCACAACAGCACACTGTAATATTTGGTAGATTCTGATGTTTATTTTTCCAGATAAATTTTTAAATTCTGTTGTCGTGTTTAAAAAATGTGAAGAAAAGAAAGTGAATAAAATGGAAAATGAAAAATGCCTGTTATCATAGATCAAAATGTCAAAAAATGGAACCATGCAATTACCAGAGGAATACTTGATGAATTTCTTTATAACCCAGGAGAACAGAAAAATTTCCTTGTCTCAAAATCCAGAAGCAAAAAGGGAATAGATTGAAAGTTTGACTCCATGAAAAAGCTTGCATTTGCAAAACAAATACATATAACATGAGCTAAATAAAAAGATAAATAATAAAGTGAGAAAGATTATGTGTAATTTATATCACTTACGAAGAGGTCATACCCTTAATATATGAGTTTCTAAACACTGAGTAGAAAAATGAGGCAAGAGATACAGATTCACAGAAAGAGAAATGCAAATGGTCCCAAAACATAGAAAGATATTCAGTCTTGTTCCTAATAAGGGGAATGTAATTTAAGCCACACTGAGATAACATTTGCAGCTGTGTCAGGTTTGCAAAATCAAAAAACCATGACAGCAAAGTTTGTTAGCAAGGATGTGAGAAAACCTTGTTTCTGGCAGTGTCAAAATGGTGCATTCCTATGGAGGAGAGCTTGGCAATGTCTGGCAAAATTATATATGCATTTACCCTTTGATCCAGCAATCCTAAGTTTTGCAGATTCTCCCCAGTAGACCTGGGCAGTGATTATTGATGCCTGCTAAAATCATGAGGTGAAAGTTAATTAGGAACTTTACAATTGATGGATGAAGCTGACAACACCTGAAAGGACTGATCAGTCTTAACATTACTAAAAAGAAACCACCAGATATTAAATGCCTTTTGATATGATACAGTAGAGAGTATTTGAATACCATCTATGACCGATATTAAAATTAACATGATACAAAAATAAAAGGGAAAGGGGAACTTCTAGAAATCAATAAAAGTAACTTGGGAGATAACTAGATACAATTTGTGGATCATCTTTGTGTCCTGATCTGAAGAAAGGAATTATAAAAATATACTTTTTTAAGAGTCTGGAAAATTTGTATATTGACTGGTTACTAGTTGAAATTAACACATTAATTTTGCCAGGTTGGTAATGAAGTCTTGATTGGTAAGAAAAAGTATTCCTGGCTAGGCATGGTAGCTCACATCTGTAATCCTAACACTGGGATGCTGGGTCGGGAGGATTGCTTGAGGCCAGGAGTTGACCAGCCTGGGTAATGTAGTGAGACACCTCCTCCACTCCCATAACTAATTTAAGGAGGAAAGGGACCGGGCGCGGTGGCTCATGCCTGTAATCCCAGCACTTTCAGAGGCCGAGGCTGGTGGATCACCTGAGGTGAGGAGTTTGAGACCAACCTGGCCAACATGGTGAAACCCCATCTCTACTAAAAATACACAAATTAGTTGGGCGTGGTGGCGTGGGACTGTAATCCCAGCTACTTGGGAGGCTGAGGCAGGAGAACTGCTTGAACCTGGGAGGTGGAGGTTGCAGTGAGCCGAGAGATGGTGCCACTGCACTCCAGTTTGGGCAACAGAGCAAGACTCTGTCTCAAAAAAAAAAAAAAAAAAAAAGGAAAGAAACAATAGAAACAATATTCCTTATCTGTTCAGAATAGGTATGGAAATATTTACAACAAATGATGAAAGTTACTGAACCTATGAGGTCAACATGAGAGGGACTTCATTTTATTATTCTTTCTACTTTGGTATGGTTAAAGACCTTCAAACAAACTTAAAAAATCCTAAGTAATGTCATCCTACAGAGATAACTATGCTTGCATTATGGCATAAAGCCTCTGAGACTTTTTTTTCTGTGCTATGGTATATATATATGAATGGATGTGTATATGTTTATACACATAATTCTTTTTTTTTTTTGAGATTTTCACTTTTGTTGCTCAGACTGGAGTCCAATGGTGCGATCTCTGCTCACTGCAACCTCTGCCTCCCGGGTTCAAGCAATTCTCCTGCCTCAGCCTCCCTAGTAGCTGGGATTACAGGCATGCACCACCACGCCCAGCTAATTTTTGTAATTTTAGTAGAGACGTGGTTTCTCCACGTTGGTCAGGCTGGTCTCAAACTCCCGCCCTCAGGTGATCCACCTGCCTCAGTCTCCCAAAATGCTGGGATTATAGGCGTGAGCCACTGGGCCCAGCCTATACACATAATTTTTTACAAAAATGAAATCTATAATGATTATGAATATTGTATTTTTAAATTTGACATTTACATGAATGTGGACTGTATTTTAATACACAGTGTGTTATAAGGACCTTTTATTTTCCAGATGATTAACTCATTGCCTCATCTTTACTGATTTAAAATGACATCTTTACCAGACCCTAAATTCTCATTTTTACACAATTCTGCTTCTATACTACTCTTATCTATTGTGGTATTTGATTATTCCCCTCTGTAAGAGTATGTTTGGTATTTGATAAGGCATATATGCCTTCCTTTTTTTAAAAAAAGTTGTAATATTCTCAGGTTAGAAGTGATTTGGCAAACAATAAAAACAAATAAAATGTAATAAATTTGTCCTAATCAAGAAAAATAAATTTTTTCAGATTTGACATATTTTTTTAGAAAACAAATACTTTACTCTGTTTCTGAAAGCTTTCAATCTATTCTTACAGGGTTTTTGTAACATAGTCATGCTGTTTGTAAATAATAATAATTTTACTTCATTTACAATATTCATACTTCTTATTTAATTTTAATTGTATTGGCCACATTTCCAGAAGAATGTTAAATAATAGTGATTGTGGCAGACATAAACATGTTTTAATGATAGTGCCTTTTTGTTTTAGCTTGAGCACACATCATCTGAGAATGGTACATTTTTCACTATACTTCTATATTTAATATTTTCTTTATAAGTTTGTCTCCAAAATCTTAAGATTAGTCTGTAGTTGATTATTGGGATATTTGCCTTTAACATGACGTATACATTTTTTTTTTCTTTAAAAAGTGGCTTTCTAGTTTTAATAGAGAAAAAAGCTCTTTGAATGTTTTTGTATAATTAAAATATCTAACCTTAATAGAATAAAAAATAAGCTGATGTGATTATAGTAAATTCAGTATAATATATAACAATACAGCCTTATTGATTCAGCACAGTTATGGTTTAGTGTGTGTATGTGTTAAGAACACTTAGCATGAGTTCTACTCCCTTAACAAAATTTTAAGTATACAATACAGTATCGTTGACTATAGGTACAATGTTATATAGCAGATCTCTACAACTTAACCATCTTGTCTAACAGTTGTAGGTTTTGGTTTTAAAATAAAAAAAAAATAGACCTTGATTTTACCTGGTCTTTTCCTTAATATTTTTATTTACATGAATTTCCTTGCAAGTTCTATCATAGTGGAGCAAAATGTTACCAGGGAGACAACTGTAAATTTTCCCATGATGATCTAACTAAAGAAACAAAGAAACTTTTGGACAAAGTGAGTAATATTTTTGTACCTTGATTACATCTCTCCACAAATACATTTGACTTGAATAATATTTTATAAATGATATTTTGTGAAACTCCTGAGAAATTGAAGGTTTACTATTTTATATTTTATTCTATTTGAGGAATATTCTTTACCTTTTTGAACCTCATTCTGTTTATAAAAAATGAGGAGTTAGCTATCTCCAAACCATTTCAACTGTTTTTTTCTTTCTCTCTCCCTTCCCTCCTTCCCTCCTTCCCTCCTTCCCTCCTTTCCTTCCTTTCCTTCCTTTCCTTCCTTCCTCCCTCTCTCCCTCTCTCTCTTGCTTGCTTTTTCTTTCTTTCTCTCTCTCTCTCTCTCTCTTTTCTTTTCTCTCTTTTTTTTTTTTTGGCAGGGTCTTGCTTCATTGCCCAGGCTGGGTGTAGTGGTGCGATCTTGGCTCAGCTTATTGCAACCTCCACACCCTGCTCCTTGCCAACCCCCTATCCTGCACCCCCCCCCCCGCGCCACCCCTGGGGCCATCCTCCACCTCAACCTTCTGAGGTGGGCACTACCATGCGCAGCTAATTTTTGCACTTTTTATAGAGACAGGGGATTCTTCATGTTGCTCAGGCTGGTCTTTTGGGCTCAAGCGATCCACCTGCCTTGGCCTTCCAAAGTGTCGAGATTATAGGCGAGAGCCACTGTGACCAGCTCATTTCAACTTTATGTTATTTTTCTACTAACAAAACTTAAGTCTTCCTAGTTTTAAATGTGAGGAAAAGACTCACTTTGAAATAGTAATCTTTGCCAATTATTTTTAGGTGTTGAATACTGATGAAGAACTCATAAATGAAGATGAAAGAGAATTAGAGGAACTTAGAAAGCGTGGCATAACTCCTCTTCCCAAACCACCTCCAGGGGTTGGGCTTCTGCCAACCCCTCCAGAGCATTTTCCCTTTTCTGATCCTGAAGACGATTTTCAGACAGATTTCTCTGATGATTTTAGGAAAATTCCATCTCTTTTTGAAATAGTTGTAAAACCTACTGTGGATTTAGCGCATAAAATTGGGAGGAAGTAAGTGAAAACTTTCAAAATGACATCAACTTTTTTTTTTCCTGAAAACGATCATTAAGAAACTAAGTCATATTCCAAGCTAATCGTATAATTAAACTTGGTTAGAGAGAGCACACATCTGGCATGCACGCAGATGGCTGCTTCCCCTTTGTTTTCCATTCCCACCCTCTGCTGCTTGCCGTCAGTGGTTTCCCATATGGGATCCTTACACAGCTTCTGAAACCTCTCAGCATAGTAATCCTGAAGGACCCTGCCTGGTGGGTGGATTTGGCATTCTCACTTGATTATGAGGCTGCATTGTCGTTGATAATGCCTTCAGATTGTGGGAAATAGGTCTCCACGTATTTGATTGTTTTTGAAGAGCAATTCCTTAGGCTATTGGAGGAAAACCTCTGGATCCAGATTTTCATTTTCTAACACCACCATTCCAGCCCTGCTGCCAGTTCCCCAGGGTCTGTGCATCTGGGCCTTAAGTCGCATTGTGGAGCATTCGTTTAGCCTTGACAACTCAGGAAAGCAAGGAGGTCTCAGCCAATGAGAAACAAGAAATCTATAGCAAATATCACAATTCATTTGAACCATTAAAAGTATTTCTACTAATGTCAAGAAGATAAGTATGTCCACTGTTTTGCTAATATATATTGTATCCTGGTCAATGAAATCAGATAAAGTTATAAAGATTAGAAGTGGAGTGGCAGCCTAATTACTTGGGAAGTTTCCCTCAACCCAAAGGAATCAACAGACAAAACTATTGGAAATAATAATTAAATTAGCAAGATGTCAAGAAAGAAGAGCAACATTCAAAAACAATGTCTTTTTATATGCCAGCAATAACCAATTACAAATTGTTATAAAAAGTTGGATGTTTATATATAGTAGATTCTAATTTTATTGTAAAAGGTTACATATACCTGAAAAAAGGGAGTAGTAAGAGAGAACCAATAAAAAATTTTATCTCTGAGTAGTGGGATTAGGGATGATTCTTATTTATCTTTGTACTTTTCTGTATTTTTCAAAACAGAGTAAGTTTTAGAACAGCTGACAGTAAGCAGCAAGTGGGCTAAAATGAAAGCAAGAGTGTTTCTGCCTATCAACGATATGGAACAAATTGGTTCTTAAACACACAGTATTCTGATATTAAAAAAACATACTTAACCAATATCTGTTTAGAAGTGTTAATGTTCTTGTTTGTTTCTTTTTCTTTGAAGTAAGAAATACTATTATTTCTGTCTACAGGCCACCAGCATTTTATAACAGTGCCTCACCACCAGGACCACAATTTCAGGGAAGCAGTCCACACCCTCAACATATCTATAGTTCTGGGTCAAGTCCAGGTCCTGGACCTAACATGTCTCAGGGACACAGTAGTCCTGTGATGCACCCAGGCTCCCCTGGACATCACCCATGTGCAGGACCTCCTGGTCTACCAGTGCCACAGAGCCCACCTTTACCACCTGGTCCACCTGAAATTGTAGGTCCTCAAAATCAAGCTGGAGTACTTGTTCAACCAGACACATCTTTGACACCACCAAGTATGGGTGGGGCTTACCACTCCCCAGGCTTTCCAGGACATGTGATGAAAGTACCCAGAGAGAATCACTGTTCTCCAGGTTCATCATACCAGCAAAGTCCTGGTGAAATGCAGCTTAACGCCAATTATGAGTCCCTGCAAAACCCAGCTGAGTTTTATGATAATTACTATGCACAGCATCCTGTACATAATTTTCAGCCACCCAGTAACTCTGGTGGTAAGTTTACTTTTTGAAATAATTTATTCCTAATTTAAAATGCAGTCCTATTTTTCATTAAAAGCATGATAGAAATGTATGTTTTAAGTAAAACTAAATAAAATTGATGATTGAAACCTTAAAATGTTTTCAGCTTGCCAAACTTTTGAAACAATAGAATTTTAGATAACTTTTAGAAATATTTTAAGATGACATAATTTGATAATCCAGTGTGCCTGTTATGAAGGTTTTCATTTCTTATGACTCTGGTGGAGTTTTGTGCTCACTCAATGACTGTCTCTCCCCATGTTATACATGTAGATGGGATGTGGCATGGCGAATTTGCCCAGCAGCAGCCTCCTGTTGTTCAAGACTCACCTAACCATGGGAGTGGGTCTGATGGCAGCAGCACCAGGACAGGCCATGGCCCTCTGCCTGTACCAGGCCTCCTCCCTGCGGTGCAAAGAGCTCTTTTTGTCAGACTTACTCAGAGATACCAAGAAGATGAAGAACAAACCAGCACCCAACCTCATAGAGCACCAAGCAAGGAAGAAGGTGTGTCAGAAGTTATTAATAGCATCTTACCTATTTGGATGGGTTAAAACTTTTAAATGGTCGAGGCAGGTGAATCACCGGAGGTCAGGAGTTCGAGATCAACCTGGCCAACATGGTGAAACCCCATCTCCACTAAAAATGCAAAACTTAGCTGGTTGTGTTGGCATGTGCCTGTAGTACCAGCTACTCAGGAGGCTGAGGCAGGAGAATCGCTTCAACCTGGGAGGCGGAGGTTATAGTGAGCTGAGACCTTGCCACTGCACTCCAGCCTGGGCAACAGAGTGAGACTCAGTCTCAAAAAAAAAAAAAAAAAAATTAAAAATGAGCTCTCTTTTTCTATTTCCAATTTATCTCATAGCAACTATCTTGTGATTGATTTTGGTTTCAGTGCCATTAATTGCATTAATACTTAATTGCAAAAGGTTTGACTTGAAGCAGTAAAAATATCTGAAGCTAGAGTTCAAGGTTGTGCAGACTTGCAAGCAATTAAGCCTTTTGCTTTTTTTTTTTTTAGAAGAAAATAAATAGAACAAGAAAAGGACACCTTTCAGTTTGAGGATTTTGAATTCTAGCCCAATTTCAAAATGATTTAGTTATTAGAGATATTTTTATGTCATAGGCTATATAATTAAGGATCTGCTATAATACTAAGAAATATTTTTAAACATAAAAAGATTATATGGAAACTAAGTTTATCTTAGTATTTTTGATATTGGTAAGTATACAACAGTTAGTTCAGTAAAGGATGAGAAAAGTTTAAAGCATTCAGTTCTGTTTATGAATTACAAAATTGATGTTTGGCCACTCAAACATGACATTTATGTAAAACTATGTAATGCTAGGTAGCTATAAGCTATTATATGAACGTTTAAAAATATATATTTATAATTTTAAAATTATTTTTGTGGGTACATAGTAGGTATATATATTTATGGAGTACATGAGGTATTTTGATAGAGGCATGCAATGTGTAATAATCACATCAGGGTAAATAGAGTATCCATCACCTTAAGCATTTATCCTCTGTGTTACAAATAATCCAGTTATATTCTTTTAGTTTTTTTTAAATGTACAATTAAATTATTATTGACAATAGTCACCCTGTTGTGCTATCAAATACTAGGTCTTATTCATTCTATTTAACTTTTGGTACCCATTAACCATCCCCACTTCCTCCCTATCTGCCAGCTACCCTTCCCAGTCTCTGATAACCATCTTTCTACTCTCTATGTCCATGAGTTCAATTGTTTTAGTTTTTAGCTCCCACAAATAAGTGAGAACATGAGAAGTTTGTCTTTATGTGCCTGACTTATTTCACTTAACATAATGACCTCCAGTTCTTTATTGCAAATGACAGGATCTCATTCTTTTTATGGCTGAATAGTACTCCATTGTGTATATATGCCACATTTTCTTTACCCATTGTCTGTTTTTTGTTTTGTTTTGTTTGTTTTGTTTTAAGAGTCCCACTCTGTTGCCCAGGCTAGAGTTCAGTGGCACATCTCGGCTCACTGCAACCTCTTCTTCCCAGGTTCAAGCAATTCTTATGCCGCAGCCTCCTAAGTAGCTGGGATTACAGGTGTGCACCACCATGCCCAGCTAATTTTTATATTTTTAGTAAAGATGGGGTTTCACTGTGTTGGCCAGGCTGGTTGCGAACTCCTGACCTCAGGTGATCTGCCCACCTCGCCTACCAAAGTGCTGGGATTACAGGTGTGAGCCACCATACCTGACTGTTGTCTGTTGATGGACACTTAGGTTGCTTCCAAATCTTGGCTATTGTGATGCTGCAGTAAACGTGAGAGTACAGATATCTCTTTGATATACTGATTTCCTTTCTTTTGGGTATATACCTAGCAGTGGTATTGCTGGATCAGATGGTAACTTTATTTTTAGTTTTTTGAGGAACTTTCAAACTGTTCTCCATAGTGGTTGTACTGATTTACTTTCCCACCGACAGTGTATGAGGGTTCTCTTTCCTCCATATCCTTGCCTGCATTTGTTATTTCCTGTCTTTTGAATAAGAGCCATTTTAACTGGGGTGAGATGATATCTCATTGTAGTTTTGCTTTGCATTTCTCTGATGATGAGTGATGATGTGCACCTTTTCATACACCTGTGTGCCATTTTTATGTCTTCTTTTGAGAAATGTCTATTCAGATATTTTGCCCATTTTTAAATTGGATTATTGATTTTTTTTTCCTATAGAGTTGTTTGAGCTCCTTATATATTCTAGTTATTAATCCCTTCTCGGATAGGTAGTTTGCAGATATTTTCTCCCATTCTGTGGGTTGTCTCATCATTTGTTTCCTTTATAATGCAGCTTTTAAACTTGATATGATCCCATTTGTCCATTTTTGCTTTGGTTGCCTGCGCTTGTGAGGTATTAAGAAATCTTTGCCCAGACCAGTGTCCTGGAGAGTTTACCCATTGTTTTCTCGTAGCAGTTTCATAGTTTGAAGTCTTAGATTTAAGTATTTAATCCATTTTGATTTGATTTTTGTATATGGTGAGAAATAGGAGTCTAGTTTTACTCTTCTGCATATGGATATCCAGTTTTCCCAGCACCATTTATTGAAGAGATTGTCCTTTCCCCAATGTATGTTTTTGGCACCTTTGTCAAAAATCAGTTCACTGTAGATGTATGGGTTTGCTTCTGGGTTCTCTGTTCTGTTCCATTGGTCTATGTGTCTGCTTTTTTGTTAGTTCATTTTTTTGTTTTTGTTTTTGTTTTTTCTTGAGATAGGGTCTTACTCTGTTGCACAGTGGTGCAATCTCAGCTCACCACAACCTTTCACCTCCTGAGTCTGAGCAATTCTCGTGTCTCAGCCTCCCAAGTAGCTGGGACTACAGGTGCGCACCACCATGCCCAGCTAATTTTTTTTGTATTTTTAGTAGAGACAGGGTTTTGCCATCTTGGCCCGGTTGGTCTCAAACGCCTGGCCTCAAGTGATCTGCCTGTGTCAGCCTCCCAAAGTGCTGGGATTACAGGTGTGAGCCATTGTACCCAGCTTATGTGCCTGTTTTTATGCCAGTACCATGCTGTTTTGATTACTATAGCTCTGTAGTATAATTTGACATCAGGTAATGTGATTCCTCTAGTTTTGTTCCTTTTGCTCAGGATAGGTTTGACTATTCTGAGTCCTTTGTGGTTCCATATAAATTTTAGGATAGTTTTTTCTATATCTGTGAAGAACGCTATTGGTATTTTGATTGGAATTGCATTGAATCTGTAAATTGCTTTGGGTAGTATGGACATTTTTAACAATATTTATTCTTCCAATCCATGAACATGGAGTATCTTTCCAATTTTTGGTGTCCTCTTCAGTTTCTTGCATCAATGTATATGACCATTTTTTGCTACATTTTCAAAGAAGATATTATTAATTCTTCATTTACCTAACATCACAGGAGAATGAAAGATTCCTAAAAAGTGAATTTCCTGTACAATTTAAATTATAAACATTTTAATAGTAATCTTTCAGCTGGGCACAGTGGCTCACGCCTGTAATCCCAGCACTTTGGGAGGCCAAGACAGGTGGATCACGAGGTCAAGAGATCGAGACCATCCTGCCAGCATGGTGAAACGTCTGTACTAAAAATGCAAAAATTAGCTGGGCATGGTGGCACGCATCTATAGTCCCAGCTACTCAGAAGGCTGAGGCAGGAGAATCGCTTGAACTCAGGAGGCAGAGGTTGCAGTGAGCCGAGGTCACGCCATTGCACTCCAGCCTGGGTAACAGAGCGAGACTCTGTCTCAAAAAAAAATAAATAAGTAATCTTTCAGTAGTCTTAAAGTTTCATAAACAAAGATATTAAAACTTTTAGATAATAGAAAATTTTATTCTATAATGTTATGTAATTGGTAGTGTTCTATGGGAGTTGTTGGCTCTGATACAGAAATATTTTGAACAGCTAGGTTTACTTGTGTTTGTGTTAATTTTTATGGATTTTAATGCTTTTATGCATTTTATCTCTGCTTTGATAAAAAGCTGCTAATTATCATTTTTTATCTAATATCTGTTTTCCACCAGCCTGTCTGTATTCTTCTACTCTCCCTGTTACTATTTTCACTCTCATTTAAGAAAGATTTTTAAGTATGCTTTATAAATTATAAAACATATATATAATGCTTATAAAATATATTGATATGGGAATGAAAAAGTAAGGATAGAAGTAACAAATACTATGAGGAGTGAAATTACTATACAGAAATATTTAAAGTAATTGCAGCTGGTAAAAGAGAATCACAAATCCATCTGTAGGTTTCCTTGATGTTAAAGAGAAGAAAAGAGATCTAGTGTCTAGACGTAGACACTAGACTGAGATCTGAGTAAAACTTTTTGCAGTTGTGACATACCATATGCTGTTTTAACCCACATTCCACCCTAAATACCACTGCTTGTTTTGTTAGCACTGCTCTGTTCAAACTAACCCTGTAACACTAAAGTTTCATGTAGTAGGCATGCATTAGTGAGCAGTGAGATGAGGTAAAAATGAGAATGTCTAGGATATTCTGCTGATCCAAGATACTCTAGGATGGAGATACATATATGCATATACAGTATATCTATATATCTGTATCCCATGTTCTGACTCTTACGTTCTGGCAAGAATATGAACAGGAGATACGTTGTGGCCAATTCAGGGCCAACCTGTGTCTATTTTAATGGAGAGGAGAGAGAATCACCCTTCTGAAATATCAGTTTGTAATTCCTTCTGCTAGAGAAAAGACTTATGATAGGTAGGCTTCTTAAACTTGTGTCTAATACACTAGAGTTAAATAGGCTTTAAAAGTAAGACTCAAAGTGTTCTCATAAAGTATATAAGTTTTAGGATGTTAGGGTTTTTGTTTGTTTTGTTTTGTTTTGAGATGGAGTCTTGCTCTGTCACCCAGGCTGGAGTGCACTGGCTCGATCTCGGCTCACTTCAAGCTCCACCTCTTGGGTTCATGCGGTTCTCCTGCCTCAGCCTCCTGAGTAGCTGGGACTACAGGTGCCTGCCACCGCGCCCGGCTAATTTTTTTGTATTTTTAGTAGAGACGGGGTTTCACCGTGTTAGCCAGGAAGGTCTCAATCTCCTGACCTCGTGATCCGCCTGCCTCGGCCTCCCAAAGTGCTGGTATTACAGGCCTGAGCCACCGCGCCTGGCTAGTTTTGTTATTTTTAAAGTTAATGTTTGAATAGCTAATATAGTCACACAGGTCAAATATCTAAACATATAATAAAGAGTAAATGAAAAGTCTCCACCCCATTTCTCATTTGCTCAGTTTCCATTGCTACCTTAACCATCACTTTCAATGTTTTGTTTTCTTTTCAGTCCATTGTTAACTTGATAAATTCAGAGCTAGGAAGCTTAAGGAATGCTTGATTTGAAGAGACCTAGCGCATTTTAGAATGCTAAGAGCATTTTCCTTTCTCCTACAGCCCACCACATATAAAACACACATATCTGAATTCCCTTTGGCCAGTTGGAAGGAAAGGTCCTGCCTTTTCTCTGACTGGAATGACATTACACATATTCTAGTATCACCCTGCTTCCTTAATAGAGTATAATGACTGAATTGATAGTTTTCTTACCACATCTTATTTTGTTCCAGTTTTGAAATCTGGCATTTTTGTTACGCATTTTCTTGAAGTTAGACTATACTTATTTCAGAAATAGTATGTGTTTTTTAATATTAATTAAGTCTACATAAAAATGCTTCATTCTTTATAATAAGTTTTTGTCTGCATTTAGATGATACAGTTAACTGGTATTCCAGTAGTGAAGAGGAAGAAGGAAGCAGTGTCAAATCAATACTGAAAACATTACAGAAACAAACAGAAACTTTAAGGAATCAGCAACAACCTTCCACAGAACTCAGCACTCCTACTGATCCAAGACTTGCTAAAGAGAAAAGTAAAGGAAACCAAGTGGTTGACCCTAGACTTAGGACTATCCCAAGGCAAGACATTAGAAAGCCTTCTGAGTCTGCCCCACTGGATCTTAGATTTGCGTGGGATCCCAGGAAATTGAGAGGGAATGGAAGTGGTCACGTAGGCTCTTCTGTTAGTGGAGCAAAGTTTGATTTGCATCATGCAAATGCTGGCACTAATGTCAAACACAAAAGAGGCGATGATGATGATGAAGATACAGAAAGAGAACTGAGAGAAAAAGCTTTCTTAATACCTTTGGATGCCTCACCTGGCATAATGCTCCAGGATCCAAGGTCACAATTGAGACAGTTCAGTCACATTAAAATGGACATTACTCTAACCAAACCCAACTTTGCAAAACACATCGTGTGGGCTCCGGAAGACTTACTTCCAGTACCTTTACCTAAACCTGATCCAGTGTCTTCAATCAATTTACCTCTGCCCCCGCTTATAGCTGACCAGAGGCTAAATAGGTTATGGAATACCAAAAGTGATCTTCATCAAAACACAGTGTCCATTGATCCAAAATTAGCAGCCAAAGCGAAAATTACTACAACAAGCAGAGAAGGCTACCTAGAACAATTTGGAGACTCACACAGTTCAGGAAGTAAATTAGGAGATCCTAGACTACAAAAAAATTTTGATCCTAGGCTTCACAGACTGCCCAATACAGAGTCTCATCAAGTGGTTATGAAGGATTCACATACATCAAAGGGTGCCCCTCACTTAGCCAGACCAAACCCTGGTTCATCACAGCCCTCAGGGGCAGGAGCTAGCAATTCTGGTTCCGGGGCTCTGCCTCCGTATGTCCCTAAACTCTCTTCCTCAGCTGGCCTTCCACTGGGAACTTCAACTTCAGTTCTTAGTGGTATTAGTTTGTATGACCCTAGGGATCATGGTTCATCATCCACATCAGAACTAGCAACAGCTTCTTCAGGAGAAAACTCAAAGAACCAGAAAAAAAGTGGTGGCTTAAAAAGTAGTGACAAAAATGAGCCTTCTCCTGGAGAAGCTATCCTTCCACAGAAAACCAGTCCAAATGTGGAAGTCACTCTTGATGGGCCAGCTGACCCACAGGCAGATGTTCCCAGGAGTTCTGGTAAGGTTCAGGTCCCAGCAATGCATAGCCTTCCTGTTCAGGCATTAACAGGCTTAATTAGGCCACAGTACAGTGATCCAAGGCAGGCAAGGCAGCCAGGACAGGGGAGCCCAACCCCAGATAATGATCCCGGAAGAGAAACAGATGACAAATCTCTGAAAGAGGTTTTTAAAACTTTTGATCCAACTGCTTCACCATTTTGTTAGCTATTGTGTAATTGAGCAATTCTTTTCACTCTTGTGACTATCTCAGTCCTCTGCTGTTTTGTAACTGGTTTACCTCTATAGTTTATTTATTTTTAAATTATAAACACTTTTCAGCTGCTAGTATCAGAACCACATGAAGTTATAGCCTCTAAAGCCTGTGGTATTTTATATAATATTTTTATAACTTTAAGAGACTGTAGTAATTGACCTAAAAACTTATGTTAGCTTCAGTAAAAGTACTTTTATTGTAAATAAACAATCATGAACTCAACACTCTGCCTGAGTATATGCCAGTTGTCTTTCATAATCAATGTTTAGATAAATGATTGCCACTTTTTATATGGTTGTTTAGTTTCAAGCAATATGATGTACATTACTTTTGAGAAACAGTATTTTGACTAGGACCTCTCTATTTGTCAGCACAGAACTGATTAATATGTAATGCTAACTGCTAATTAAAATGTAAAATCAAGTAAAGAAAACATTTTAAAATTACAATTAGCAGAGCAGTTCATGTTTAAGGGCATCACTTTTATTAGTATTGGCAATATTATTTGTGTAAATGAAGCATTTGAATGTCATATCTTTTTAAAGTATTTTATTGTATACTGTATCATAGAAGTTGGAGGTATATAAATAGAACATTTTGCTAAAGTGAAAAATTTCCAAGTTCCCTAGCATAACTTTTTACATTTAATTTTTCATATGAAATAGCAATTAGTTACTGCTGTGTTACATTGTGATGTTTATGTATGTCAATGTTTTTGTCTTTAGCAGCATAATTTATATCGCTTTTTCAAATGATGTAGCTGCATTAATTGTGTTCATCATGACTTTGGCGATTTTTAACACAATTTTTAAAGATCCAGTGAGAGTCTGTAGTGATTATTATATGAATAATGTTTTAAATGTCAAGGTTCTGTATTTTTTTCTTAAATAGCAAGAAAACACAGATTGCTAGTATAGTCAATAATATTTGGCTATCAATAAAGAATCTCTTTCAGATCTCACCCGGCTGGCATTCTGTAACAGAGGGGATTACCTGGTGTTTTAAGTATTTAATGTCCTCATAGTGTGGAAATCTCCTAAATTGATTAGAAATTGTATTTTATGAAAAATAACTTGTATTCATTCTTGTGTATTTATTGCAATATATAAATAATGGCAACTCTATTTGTTTTATACGTATATAATTTATAACTGAATCTAAGTATTACACCGCTACTCATATTTTGAACTGGAGGTGTAGGACAATGTTTGCTGGTAACAACTCCAATGCGTATTAATAACTTGAAAAGGAGCATTTCACTATAAAAGATACTGAAAATTTTAATGAAATCAGTCCTCTAATGAAAGCAGTGCCCTTGAGAAGGGATTTTTTTTTTTTTTAATGAACAGTAAAATATTTTGTGGGAACCTAACACTCACATAGCATAAGGTTTATTAATAATGCATATCCTTTCTAATCACTTCAATTCTTTTTGATGCAATTCTGTGCTAAAATGGGGTGTGGTTAAGTGAACGAGAACTCTGCCCACCTAAGAAGTTCAGTGTTTTCTAAGTGGAAGGAGAGTTACTGAAAGGAATGCGAATTTTTACTGATTGTACTTCGGATACATTTATTGTCTAAAATGGCTCTGGATAACATTTTTGGGTTAAAAAATGTAATTTAAAGCCACCATAGAAAGTATTTTCTGATTTACTGTCCAAATGAACTTTGTTGTTAATCGAGAAGTCAATAAAATGGATTAAACTGACAGAAAAAATATATATATATCCCAAAGTGTAATTTACTCTTTTGTCAGGATAAAATCGGAAAGATGGCTGATTTTAGTAAATGAAATTTTTAGCAAATCTTTAATTCATTCATGTAGTTTATAATTATTGTGTCAAGCAATGCTGTTTACATTTTAAGCATCATACAAAAAAGATAATTTGGCTTGTTAAAGATCAAAATAGAATCCAAACTGTTAACAGAATATCTTTTTTACAACTAAAGGAGATATTCCAAGATTTATTAAAAAGGTTTAAAAGTTATTAATGCAAATTATGTAATGTTCATGCATTCAGTATTCTTGGGTCCCTATTACCTCAGTTGGTGTTCTAGAGGCTATTTTACAAGAAAGCTTGAACTTAGTTTCAAATTTGACAATATATTTTATATGAAAATGTTTAATTTATGTTTAAAATAATTGTTATTATGCAGCATTTTTATTGTGATAACATTAGTTTATGGGCCATTCTGTCATATCCTGTAAACATAGTTGGTTTTCCTTTTTTTTTTCCCCATTTTCTCATACAAATTGAGTAAGTAGCCATTTTCCCCCAATGAATACCTCTTCTTTTAGGTCAATTGGTGTTTTTAGAATCCATGTAATTTGATTTGCACTGTTAGATCGAAAAGTAACTTATGTTCCTATTCTTAGAAGCCACACATTTAGAGATAACAGAAATAACTTGAGTCTTAAGAGTCTGGATAGGCTCATCCATTGAGATGTAACTTAATTATTCATACTGTTTGTGACAGAAATTCTATACCTGTTTACTGTGATGCTGAATAGAGTGGATATATCGGGGGTTGAAATGCAACACACAAGATCATGACAATTTAGATTCAGCAACTACTTTCCCATACCTTGGTTAAGACCTCATTGTGAACCTTGAAAACAAATCAGATGTTGGAGTGATTTCAAACTCTATTTCAACAATTGGGTCTGTTTCTATATGGACCCTCTATTTCCCAGCTGAATGTTTCAAACCCCCGAATTAGGCTGCAACTGAAAGAGCCTAATTGTGAAATGAGGTGTGCTTAGGTTTCTGTTTATCCTTTAGCCATGGAACTTTAAAGAGTAGTGTTCCTCCTACTTATTTTAAGCATGGAAGAAGAGTTGAGTAGTAAATCTTGTGTGAACTTGTAGCTCAGCTACTCTGCTGAATTAATTAGAGGTTAGGAAGGACTTACAAGGGCTGGAAGTTTAAAGATAATAAATTCATATTTTTTGTTCTGAATTGATTTCTGTGCAATTTATATCAATATCTAATTGCTTATCTGTGAAATTAGGTTAATTTTTATTGATCACATATTTGATGTAAAGTATGAATTATTTTTGTAAAGTATTTGTAAATATAAAACTATTTTATAGCTTGAATGAACACAATCATTATGCTCCCATTAGGGTGCATTAAGTTGTACAAATTCCAAAATAACATGATGTGGTTTGTATGGTTTAACAATTTTACGAAGCTTCAGATGACACGCACTGAACGCACAACAGTAGAATTTCCTGAGAGGTTGAGTGAATATTAACCCATCAAGTTAGCAATTTCCTTAAATACATGTGTATCAGGAAGACAGGACTTCCCTACCTTAGAGCTATATAGACCTGCGTCTCTTCAAGATCTGACTTCTCTACCCATTTTATACAGGTTGGGTATTGATGGAGGGTTAAAAATGCTATGACAGTTCATGGTGCATGGTGTGTTTGTTTAAATCATAGCATGTTTAGGCAAAGTGGCCAGCTCATTCAATGTAAGAGCCACCGAAACAGCAGATGTATTCACACCCAGCCTGTGGTATGTATTTCTTCAGGCATGTCCCATTGAGGTCTTCCTGAAAGACCACTTACTTCATAAAGGTATTGCGTTTCTTTAGTTAATGGCCACTAGAAGTTAGGAACATCTTTCCATTTGCATGACATGGCATCTGTAGGGGAGATGTTTTCCCTGATGTTTTTGGAGGGCTGGACTGTGCTGAAGGCTGTACCTTGGTGGGGGTGGTCTGCAGTCATGCAGCCCACTGATAGGGTCCTCCCCACCCCCGCAAGCTTCAATAATTGAGCTTTCTGTTAATTTCTCAAATTATCTTTTCAAAAATGGTTTGGCAGTACTTGATGAGATTATGTTCAAAATTAAGTCCAGTAAAATACATAAGCATTTGTAAACTATAATTAGTTTAAATAAGACTTAGTTTCGGAAATCTAAGCTTTGACATATATACCAAACAGGGCCTAAGGGTTCAAAGCTATTTTCTTAGGTATTACACCTTAGCATTTACAGAATGCCTTTTCCCCAAGCAGTTTAATGTGGTTTGCAGAAAGTTTCAGTAGCTACCAATCACTATATTGCTGGAGTTCTGTGTTTGAGTACGTCATTTATCAGCAGTATCTGCCGGTTGTGACAAAGCCCACCATATTCACCTGCCTTTCCTGGAAAGGATACAGATCCAAGAAAGGTTAACATCTACATAGGACTTAGAATTTCTAATTTTAAAATAAGAAAAAGCACATTTGAAATAATATTTAATGCTTTTGGAGGCAGGACCCACATGTATCTCCTTATTTTTATACTTGCCATAGGAACAAGCCTAGTTGTAGGCACACAGTAGGTGCTTTGTTAACTGCCTGTTGATGGCTTCCTGACATCCATCCAAGGGTCACTTTTACAGGTGCTGTCACCCATTAAACAGGTGTGGCAGAAGTATTCCTTGACGGCATTAGGAAGAATGCACCTTAAGTGTTATATCACTTTCAGTAGACACAGAGAGCCCACCTGCTCTTTTTTGTCCCCACCCTCACCCCAAGCAATGTGAAGACAGATTATGGCAATTTAGGAGCTCCATGTTTCTATAATAAGAGTCCTCTAGACTTACGAGATTACTTCATGGTGACAGTTTGGATCGATCAATAATTTATTCCTATAAATGTCTGCAGGATTTTTTCTGTAACCAGAAAAGTAACTGCATAGCCAGTCTTTTTTTTTTTTTTTTTTTTAATTTTGAATTATTTGTTGTTTTTGTTTGAGACGGAGACTTCACTCTTGTTGCCCAGGCTGAAGTGTAATGGTGCAATCTCAGATCACTGCAACCTCCCCTCTCCCGGGTTCAAGTGATTCTCCTGCCTCAGCCTCCCAAGTAGCTGGGCTTACAGGCATGTGCCACCACACCCAGCTAATTTTTTGTATTTACTAGAGACAGGGTTTCACCATGTTGATCAGGCTGATCTCGAACTCCTGACCCCAGGTGATCCACCCGCCTCAACCTCCCAAAGTGTTGGGATAACAGGCGTGAGCCACCATGCTCAGCCTGTTTTTTATTTATTTTTTGAGACAGTCTCACTCTGTCGCTCAGGCTGAAGTGCATTGGCGCGATCTCAGCTCACTGCAGCCTCCGCCTCCCAGGTTCAAGCAATTCTCCCACCTTAGCCTCCTGAGTAGCTGGAACTACAGGTGTGTGCCACCACATTCAGCTAATTTTTGTATTTTTTTGGTAGAGACAGGGTTTCACCATGTTGGCCAGGCTGATCTTGAACTCCTGGCCTCAAGTGATCCACCAGTCTTGGCCTCTCAAAGTGCTGGGATCACAGGCATGAGCCACCATGCCTGGCCCAGTATTTTTATTATTATTATTTATTTTTATTTATTTATTTATTTTTTGAGACGGAGTCGTGCTTTGTTGCCCAGGTTGGAGTGTAGTGTCATGATCTTGGCTCACTGCAACCTCTACCTCCGGGTTCAAGCAATTCTCCTGCCTCAGCCTCCTGAGTAGCTGGGATTACAGGCGTGCACCACCACAACCAGCTACTTTTTTATGTTTTTGGTAGAGACACGGTTTCATCCTGTTGGCCAGGCTGGTCTCGAATTCCTGACCTTAAGTGATCTGCCTGCCTCGGCCTCCCAAAGTGCTGGGATTACAGGTATGAGCCACTGCGCCTGGCCAGTCTTTTGTTTTAAAATATATACTTAGGCCTAACCTAGTGAATTATCAATAGCATTTAAAATTCCTTTTATCCTGACACCATGAACAGTAATTTTCCCTTTCAAGTTATGATTTGACTCTAATTTTGGATCTTGTATCTGGTCTTTAAACACCTTTCGTTACCCTTTGGAATAGAACAGTCGTGCTACTGTTAGCAAAATTATTGTAGGCATAAGGAAGAGCTGTGAGTTCAAAGAAGATTGTGAGTTCTTGGAATAGTATTTTACAGCATTGTTTATTATTGACCCTCTTGTTTTTTAAGCTTAGAGTTTATAAGAAAAAAGTGAATATATAGCTAATCATAGCATTTTAGAAAAAATCAGCTCTGCAGATAGGCCCCATACTTCTTGGCTCATTACTGATTTTAATACCTTCATGAGAATATTAAGGTTGAAAGGAATGGTGAAATTTGCATTATCAGAGGTCTGATATGTAATTTATTGTAAAGAAATTAAATATACAGAGGCTCAATTTAAAAAGTTAACCATATTGTGCTCAAACCTCCATTACCACCAACCTTTTGGGGTTGTCAGTGATAGACTCTGTGTGTGTGTATATATATATACATTTTTTTCTTTTTTTGAGACGGAGTCTCACTCTGTCACCCAGGCTGGAGTGCAGTGGTGCCATCTCAGCTCACTGCAACCTCCACCTCCCGGGTTGAAGCAATTCTCCTGCCTCAGCCTCCTGAGTAGCTGGAATTACAGACACCTGCCACCATGCCCAGCTAATTTTTTGTATTTTTAGTAGAGATGGAGTTTCACCATGTTGGCCAGGCTGATCTCGAACTCCTGACCTCAAATGATCCACCCACCTGAGCCTCCCAAAGTGCTGGCCTTACAGGCATGAGCCATCACACCTGGCCTAGACTACCTTTTATACACTTTTAAATAGAGAAAGTGAAAAATGATAAACTAACCATTATAAAATAGAGGTTTGAGTCCACCTCTATTTTACGGAAATTTGCCCTGAAATATTTGAGAGGGAAGTCACATATGAGAGAAGAATATCTTTTCAAGGGTAGAATGATATTTCCTTATAAAAGTGACAATCAAAAAACAGTCATTTGTATACTTGCCAAAGTTTAAAAATTTTTTACATTCCTTACCCTAAACCCACTGTTGCATTCACCCAGGATTCAGAAAGGGTTTGGCAGAGATCCAGGGCTCCAGGGCCCAGATCATTTTGTTATTAGTCTAGCGTTTTTGTCCTGCACAGTCTAGGCAGGGCGTCTTCGTTTGTGTGTTGCTGGTTGGGGCCAGGGAGGGGGGCGGGTGGGAGTTGTCCAGGTTTAAGATTGTTTCTTTTCCATCAGATCCACAAACAGTATCTGTGGACTGAAATCCAGGTTATACCTATTCACTATGACTTTTTTTTAAAACTTTCTACTGCAATTATTTCAGTTCCCCCAAGTTGTATCTCAAATGTTGGGGAAATGCTGCCTTGACTATTTTACTTTGGAAGGTTTTACTAGATACCAGTTTAGTAGATTAATGACATTGTTAATCTACTGTCTGCTCAAAAGACACCAGCAAGGGGGTACACTTTGCTGAATTGATAAATTATTCCATTAAGGACTAACCAAGTACTGGTAACAACTTTTCCTCTCGTTCTTTACTAATAAATTTTCCAAGTTCCATACTGTTGTTGCAAGTTTCTGTAATTTTTTTCTGCAATACCTTTCTATTGTCTGAATTTAAATAAAAATGTTTCTAATAATATCTGTCTGGCAGTGTGATGCTTTGCTTTAATAAATCTTCAGCATTTAAAGACAGCACATAGGGGAACCATGTGCACATTTAAGAGCTTATTATTGGAACCCATCCCAGACTTTCCTGGGAAAAAAAGAGGGATAGCATTAAACTGTTTGCCCTTCAATTTATCTTTGGTACACAGAAATTGTGCTTCATTTAACTACATAGATGCTGTTAGCATTTAAAGCCCCATTTCCTGATACTACCTTCATTCCAGGAAATGTCTCTTACATTAGCTAAAGTTAATTTTCTGTTAGAAGATCTGAACCTAAGACGTTGTTAGCAAATGCACTGCTTAACAGAGCAGGAACTCTTTAGGATCAAAATGGGATCTCATTGCAGGAAGGACTTTCAGAGAAATGGTCATGCTTCCCTTGAAGTCATGAAATGTCATGAAAGATGCTTTCTGGCTTCTGTTCTAACATGTTCAATGGTCAAGAACACACTGTCTTAAACACGGGAGCCTAGTAGATTACTGGATGTAATTCCTAAGCAATTCTGTCAGAAGCTTCTTCCTTAAGAGATAGCATAGTCTAGACTTTGTACCCTCTCTTCTGAGCAATGTATATTGGGCAAGTCAGGACTTCACTGAGCATTGCTTTCCTCATCTACAAAATACAGATTTATTCATTCATTCATTTAAGAAACATTGAGCATTTAGCATATGCTATTAGGTGTTGAGATACAGAGATGAGTAATAAGATGTTTGCTTTTTGACTATGGCTTACTGCAAAGTGAATGAAGCCACATTGCTTTGTGGTGGATATCAAATGATCAAGCACACAAGGATACATTTTAGTAACTACAGGGACCAAATCAAGTATGGTGGATATAGGGTTACTAATTTTTTTCAAATCAAACAATGCCCCACTCTGCCATCCTCACACTGGTGTTGGTTTCACCCCTTTGACTTCATTCTCCACAATGGCACATTAGTCTACCCAGCATTTTTGAGCCCCAAAGTATTTATGATGATTACGGTAAAACCTCAATATATGCGAATTGGGTGATGGTGTGCTCAAGGGCTTATGTGCGTCATCTTATCAAATCCATAGCTAGTATCCAGGACAGTCCAGTAAGGTGAGCCCTGGTTCCCATTTTAAAGATGGGCAAACAGCATAGTGAGGATAGATAGCTCGCCTAAGATCACAGCTGATGTGTGACAAAGCTGGGATTTAAACACACCTGCCTGGGTCCAAACCAGCGTTCTTAACTACAACAACATGGCTGCTCTTCAATACTCAGAAACCAGCACAAACTCTTAGAATAGCGATTTCCAACTTTAGCTGCAACTCTCAAGACCTCATTCCATTGTCTGCAAGTGGCTTTTGGCAGGTGTTTATATTTATCATTACTTAGCGCAAAATTAATTTGACTTTGCTAATTCAACAATAACTTCTCAAGTAATGGTGTTCTCGGGTTTTACAAAATGAGAACTAGGGTTGACCATTTCTAGGTTCTTTCCTGGGACTTGAAAAGCACATTCTGTACTTTGTTGAAGTGATTGGCAGCTCAGTACTTGAAAATAGGATCTACCACTTTCCTTCCTTCCACGTCTTCCATAAAGGGCCAGCTGGGATCACTCTTGGATGATTTAACAGATTCATTTTTGCTATCCAAAGACTGGGGTTTGACCCCTCCATATACAGCAAAACTTCATGTCCACTCAGGACATAGTATTTACAGCCCAAAGAATAGTTTAATTTTATCTAGGGAATAATTAAACTCATAAAGGTCTTTTTTTTTTTTTTTTAAAGCCTCGAAAGGGACTTCGGACTAGATGATCTCAAATCCCTCTCTTTATCCCATAACGAAAGGTTTAGAAATGATAAAGAACTCAAGTTTATGCCACTGGTTACAATTTTACTTTAAGCTAAAGTAGTTGACCAGATGGAGTTAAATAAATACAGACCAGAAGTACATATTCATTAAACATTCACCGTGAGATATACATGTAGGTTACTTTTTTTTTTTTACTACAATAAGTTATTAGAAACCCCATGAATGAAGTGCTCAATAAATATTTATTGACTGAAGAAATTAATTTCAATTTAGAAAAACTTTGGAAAGGTTCACATACTTGCAATTATTTTCTACTGCACATTAAGTACTTAATGAGTAAGAAAGAATGCTGATTGTTTTTTTCCTCAGGGGTTTCCAAGACAATAAATCAATCAGCTGCTGAAGTTGGAGTAATGACACATGGGCAATGTTGTCATATTAATGGCTTCCGAGAAAGCAAAAATACCTAAAACATTCCTACAAAGCAAAGCAAAATTCCAATATGGAACACATTAGCCACAACCAAAGATTGCAAATGTCTCCACTGATCTTACAAGCATGCAATACAGCAGGTCTCTTGAGTAGCCTCAAAGTGTCTGATTATCCATGGAAGCACTTTTTCCAAAAGTGAGCCAAGTCTCTCTCCATTCCTGATATCCACCTCCTGCCCCTAAGTAGCATCAGAAACTGTTTTTAAGCCGGGCGTGGTGGCTCACGCCTGTAATCCCAGCATTTTGGGAGGCCGAGGTGTGTGGATCACAAGGTCAGGAGATTGAGACCATCCTGGCTAACACGGTGAAACTCCGTCTCCACTAAAAAATACAAAAAATTAGTTGGGTGTGGTGGCGGGTGCCTGTAGTCCCGGCTACTTGGGAGGCTGAGGCAGGAGAATGGCGTGAACCCAGAAGGTGGAGGTTGCAGTGAGCAGAGATTGCACCACTGCACTCCAGCCTGGACAACAAAGCGAGACTCTGTCTCAAAAAGAAAAGAAAAGAAAAGAAACAGTTTTAAAAATACTTTTTAAATTATTAATGGATTTTCACTTTTTTTTTTTTGAGGTTGCAAACGATTGCATCATTGGTTTGTGACAACCAGCCACCTGGGACAGTGAGGTGAAGAGACGAGACTATTATGGTTTGTTATAAGGAATGCAAAGCAAATAAACACAATAATTCAGCTTTGACACCCGAAAACCAGACTTATCCTAGCCCGGCTTGAAATGATTGTCTAGATTCCTTTCTCCTCCTTTCAACCTACCAATAACTAGAGTTTTACTCAAAGGAGGGCTAAACTATTGAGGAATGGGGTGGAGGATGGAGTCGGGGAAGGAAGTCTTTTTCTGTCTCTCCTTGGACAATTCCAAGAAAAAGAAGAAGAGAAAAGGGTTAGAGTGGGTTGACCAGATGTGCATCCAGAATTCTTTCTTTGTGGGTGCTGGGAAGTGTCTGAGATTCTGGGAGGAGACTTTGTGCAAAGGCCCCATGGCTAACGTAGGGCAGCCAAGCTTAGGCAAGAGTGTTTGCTCAGGGTGTCCTGATTCTCCTGGGGCACGCTCAGTTCCTGTGTAACGTGGGTGCCCTTTGTGATAGGATTAGGTGACTACACAAGGGAGCGGTTCCCCAAGGGTCTTCAGCCATTGAGAAGCAGAGACAATGAGGAAGCTGGTTGGTGCTCCCTGCAAGCACCTTCCAAGCAAAAAGAAAAAAAAAAAAATCACCGTTTCCCCAGGTGTAGACACAGCATGAGAGGCCAGCAGCTGTTGTGATTAGTGACTAGTGCAATGATTATCCACCAGTAGTAACCCCAGGACCAGCACAAAGCCTACCCTACCCCGATGCCATGAAGGCATGAAAACCACTGTTGTCTTCTCCCTCCCTCATCCCCAGATGCCATCTTAGGGACAGATTAGATAGTACCAAGCTCTTCAACCAGTTTGGGATTTGATTTTTTTTTCTTGCTAATCACTGGGTATGAGCTAAGGAGAAAGGCCAGATATATTATAGAGCAAATTGGGCAGATTCTTTCCGCTTCTGAGTTTTGGGAGCTACTACAGTAGCAGCAACCCAATAGATACTTACTGAAGACTAGTCTACTTCCTGTCAAGCAGCTGGAGGGTGAGGTGCTCCAGAGCTCACTACCACAGCCTGGGCAACAGAAGCTAAGGGTTTTCTCTGAGGCCTTAGCTGCTATTTCCATTGAACACTGGCCCAGAGAGTCTTCCTGATGTCCCAAAGGGTGTGCAGTTCTCACACAGAGCCCAGGGTTTACTAACAAAATATCTCATTCAATGTTTCAGGAGGCAGTGTTGGCAATTTAGTCATTGGCATCCACTTCCAAAAAGACACTGAAAATTTAGTAATGCATTGCTCAAGAGGGCTTCCATACATGTAGAAAGGCAGAGAAGGTGGCATGGGTGAGGCGAGCAAGCATAGCTGGATGATAACTTAGGTAGGAAATTAAAATGAGTCCCAGAGAAAAAACAGATGTGCAGGCTGAACTGGGATTTTATGTGATAAACTGAGTATAGAAAACAACTGAAACTGACATCATTGGCCCAGCTAGCAGTGGGGTGACCTCACCAAGGATTGCATTTGGTTTCATAATTGCTCTAAGACTAATTTGGAAAGTTTAAGTTATTAACATTATATCAAGATCCTATCTATGGGATTTGATTATCTCCTCAGTCAAATATCCTTAGTTTGACAGATAAAATTTATTATTCAAAAATCAAAATGATAAATATGTATGTTTCTGGGTCTATGTATGCATTTATTATTTAAACGTGCATGTGTGTGTTGTACTGATATACCAGCTACCAGGTGTACCTGATACCAGATGTACCAGGGTTTAGTTTGGTTTTAGAATTAGTGCCAGTTGCCTTTTGGGTTCAGATAATTAGTAAAAAAAAGTACCAGTTCAGTTCAGAGTTATATGCAGGAAGTTAAGAGAAACTCCCTCATACTAATTACATGAATTAAGTGTAAACCATCTCAGGAGGCTGCTAAGTCTCATAAAAATGCTAATACAGAAGAAAAATGTTTTCTTTCTTCTTAATATATTAATACAAGTTTTCTGGGTATTATAGTTTGAGTGCTATTTTATCTAACCCTTAAAATGACCAGGACAGAGCCGGGCGCGGTGGCTCAAGCCTGTAATCCCAGCACTTTGGGAGGCCAAGACGGGCGGATCACGAGGTCAGGAGATCGAGACCATCCTGGCGAACACGGTGAAACCCCGTCTCTACTAAAAAATACAAAAAAACTAGCCGGGCGAGGTGGCGGGCGCCTGTAGTCCCAGCTACTCGGGAGGCTGAGGCAGGAGAATGGCGTAAACCCGGGAGGCGGAGCTTGCAGTGAGCTGAGATCCGGCCACTGCACTCCAGCCTGGGCGACAGAGGGAGACTCCGTCTCAAAAAAAAAAAAAAAGAAAAAAAACAGACCAGGACAGAGAGGGGGAGGAAGAGCTGTCGGCCCAGTCCTCTTTTCTTTTCTAATCTTCAGACTTACCTAGGTTTTTACAGGTAAAAACCTCGATTTTTGCCTCTCTTCTTTTTATTTCAGAGAAAGGGGTGTTTGTCCTACCTCCCCCCTACCCTGACTTTTTTTTGAAACAGGATTTCGGTTGCTCAGGCTGGAGTGCAGTGGCGCAATCTCGGCTCACTGCAACCTCCACCTCCTGGGCTCAAGCGATTCTCCTGCCTCAGCCTCTCAAGTAGCTGGGACTACCCGTGCGAGCCACCAACGCCTGGCTAATTTTTGTATTTTGTAGAGATGGGGTTTTGCCATTTGCCCAGGTTAGTCTCTAACTCCTGGGCTCAGGGATCCGCCTGCCTTGGCGTCCCAAAGTGCTGGGATTGCAGGCTCACGTGAGCCACCGCACCAGACCCTATCTCCCATTTTCGAATCAATTAGGACCTCCTTCGCCTAAGAATTTGCTTTTCCAGGCATCCCTTTTCTGTTCCGTCTCTGTACTCCACTAACTTTACCTATACACAGGTCTATATCCTCCTGTTAAAACCACTGACCGGGACTGCTGCTTCTGGGTGAGGTGTAATAACAGGCGTTGGATTCCTCCTCTTCCCTCAAACAACTAGAAAGCTGGAGGAAATAAACGACGTTACTGTTAGGCATTGGATAATAGGCCATGAAAGACAATGATCTATTAAAAAAAGGAAACCAATCAGGTAAGCCCTGCAATCGCCCCAGCTTTTTCCCTATAGTCCCATTCTTGACCACAGAGCAGGGGATTCCGGGCAGAGTGCAGCTGCACAGCAATCTTGCTAAATGGAGCAGAGGTAGAGATGAGAGGAGCCAAGGCACTGGCCGACACAGAACTCCAGACGTCTATGTAAGTGTCCTCTACAGTTTTTGTTGAATACTAAAATGTGAATTTGGGCTGCCTTCCCATGCAGGATGAAGAGAAGGAGGGTCCAAGCCAGCGGGAGGGGGTGCCCACCCAGCACTCCCTCGCCCTCCCCGTCTCCCAGCAGCCACAAGGAAGACAGGCAGATGATTCTGGATGACCACCTATCCAGGGTCCTCAAGACCTCTGGCTGCCAGCCACCAGACTCAGGCCACTACTACCTCCTGCTCCTGCACCCCAGACTACCACCACCACCATCACCACCACTACCACCACCACCACCACATTCATCACCATCACCACCACCACCACCATCATCACAACCACCACCACCACCACCATCACCACAATCAGCAACACCATCACCACCACCACCATCATCGCCACCTCCACCATCATCACTACCACCATCACCATCACCACCACCATCACCATCACCACCACCACCACCACCACATTCATCACCATCACCACCACCACCACCATCACCACCACCACCACCACCATCACCACCACTATCACCACTACCACCACCACCACCACCACATTCATCACCATCACCACCACCACCACCACCATCACACCACCACCATCACCATCACCACCACCACCATCACCACACCACCATCACCACAATCAGCAACACCATCACCACCATCACCATCACCACCACCACCATCACCATCACCACCACCATCACTATCAGCAACACCATCACCACCACCACCATCATCACCATCACCACCATCATCACCATCACCAGCATTACCACAACCACCATCACCACCACCATCGCTACCATCACCATCACCACCACCATCACCATCACCACCACCATTGCCACCACCATCACCACTACCACCATTGCCACCACCACCACCACCACCACCATTGCTGCCACCATCACCATATCCATTGCCACCACCATCACCACCACCATCATCACCACCACCATCGCTACCATCACCATCACCACCAACATCGCCATCACCACCACCATTGCCACCACCATCACCACCACCACCACCATTGCCACCACCACCACCACCACCACCATTGCTGCCACCATCACCATATCCATTGCCACCACCATCACCACCACCACCATCACCACCATCACCATCACCACCACCATTGCCACCACCACCACCACCACCACCACCACCATTGCCGCCACCATCACCATATCCATTGCCACCACCATCACCACCACCACCACCACCTCCATTGCCGCCACCATCACCATATCCATTGCCACCACCATCACCACCACCATCACCACCACCACCATCACCACCATCACCATCACCACCACTATCACCATTGCCACCACCATCACCACCACCATCACCGCCACCACCACCACCATCACCATCACCACTATCACTATCACCACAATGATCACCACCATCACCATCACCACCATTATCACCACCACATCACCAGTACCACCATCATCACCACCATCATTATCACCAGCATCATCACCACCAGCATCACCACCACCACTGCCACCATGATTGCCACCATCACCACCACCATTGCCACCACCATCACCACCACCACCACCATCATCACCATCACCACCATCACCACCACCATCACCACCATCACCACCACCATCACCACCACCACCATCACCATTACCACCATCACAAACAACACCATCACCACCATCACCACCACCATCACCATCACCACCACCACCACCATTACCACCATCACCACCATGTGCATCACCAACACCACCACCACCATCACACCATCACCACCACTGCCAGCACCCTCACCACCACCACCATCATCACCATCACCACCACCACCATCACCACCACCATCACCGCCACCATCACCGCCACCACCATCACCGCCACCACCATCACCATTACCACCGTCACAAACAACACTGTCACCACCATCACCACCACCACCACCATCACCACCATCACCACCACCATCACCACCACCACCACCACCATCACCACCATCACCACCATGTGCATCACCAATACCACCACCACCACCTCACCAACACCATCACCACCATCACAAACAACACCATCACCACCATCACCACCACCATCACCACCACTGCCAGCACCCTCACCACCACCACCATCACTACCACCACCACCACCACCATCACCAACACCACCATCACCACCACCACCACTACCACCATCACCACCACCACCACCACCATCACCACCACCACCACTGGATGTGCCACACCCTGCCTCTGCCATGGGCAGTATCCAGGATCCAGAAATAAAGGCATATCATGTACAGAGAAATAAGCCTCATAATAACTGGAGACCTCTGTTCAGAAACCAAGCAAAGGGTAAGGCAATGAAAAGACATCTATAAAGTGCTGAAGGAAACTCAATATAGAATGAGGTAGCCAGGGAAAACAATTTTCACAAATGACAGAAAAAGATGATTTCACACAAACAAAAGCTGAGAGAATTTGTTGCCGTCAGACCTACATGATATGAAATGTTGAAGAAAGTTCTTTGGGCAGAAGTAAATGATTCAAAGGAATAAAAAGCCTCGGATAGTAAATATTTAGGTAAATATTTAAAAAATTTGTCAGACTTTTAAATTTCTGTGAGAGACACTGTTTAATGCATATATAATAACACTGGATTGTGGGGTTTATAAAATATGTATGACAACAGTAACGCATAGGAGAGAAGAGGAAAGTGCATTATTGAGAGATATGCAATAGATGAAGTAGTAAATATCATATGAAGGTAGACTATGATAAATTAATTATGTATATTGTAAACCCAAGTGCAATTAATATAAAAATAAATCTGAGAAGTATAGCTTACAGAACAATGTGGAGGTAAAATGGAACTATAAAGAAATGCTCAAGTAATCCAAATGAAGACAGAAAAAGAGGAGAAAAGGAGCAAAACAAACCATATCTATAATTTTATTAAATGTAATGGTTTAAACACTCCAATTAAGCTACAAAGATAATCAGACTCACGGTAAAACCATAGTAATCAAAGGAGTATAGGATTGGCATAAGGATAAACACATAGGCCAATGGAACAGAATATAGAAATCAGAAGTTGGCCCACACGTGCATGGTCAACGCTGAGACACTGCCAAGGTATTTCAATGGGGAAAGCATAAACACTACAACAAATGGTGCTGGGACAAGTGGATATTCATATGCAATAAATAATAAACACACACAACTTATAGAAAAACAGAGAAGAAAATCTTTGCAATCTTGCGGTAGGCATACATTTCTTAGATATAACACACAAGCATGAATTGCAAAGAAAAAAATAAAGACTTATGTCACGCGAGAGGATCTCTTAGAAGTCCCCTTAGCGAATCCTGACCTTAACCTGTATACCGATGGAAGTTCATTTGTGGAGAATGGGATATGAAAGGTAGGTTATGCCACAGTTCGTGATGTACTTGAAAGTAAGCCTCTTCCCCCAGGGACCAGAGCCCAGTTAGCAGAACTAGTGGCACTTACGTGAGCCTTAGAACTGGGAAAGGGAAAAAGGATAAATGTGAATACAGATAGCAAGTATGCTTATCTAATCCTACATGCCCATGCTGCAATATGGAAAGAAAGGGAGTTTCTAACCTCTGGGGGAACCCTCATTAAATATCACAAGGAGACCGTGGAGTTATTGCATGCGGTGCAAATACCCAAAGAGGTGGCAGTCTGACACTGCCGAAGCCATCAAAAGGGGAAGGAGAGGGGAGAACAGCAGCATAAGCGGCTGGCAGAGGCAGGGAAAGACCAGCAGAAAGAAAGAGAGAGAGAGACAGAAAGTCAGAGAAAGACAGAGAGAGGAAGAAACAGAGAGGCAAAGAGAGAGACCGAGAGAAATAGAGAGAAAGACAGAGAGAGGAAGAGATAGAGGCAGAAAGTCAGAGAGAGAGAGGAAGAGAGAAACAAAGAAGAAGTCAAAGAGAAGAAAGAGAGATGGAAGTAGTAAAGAAAAAACAGTGTACCTTATTCCTTTAAAAGCCAGGGTAAATTTCTGTCTACCCAGCCAAGGCATATTCTACTTACTTGGATCTTCGACCTATATTTGCCTCCCCACTAACTGGACAGGCACCTGCAGCTTAGTCTTTCTAAGTCCCAACATTAACATTGCCCCAGGAAAGCAGACCCTATCAGTATCCCTCAAAGCGCAGGTCCGTCAGTGCAGAGCCATACAACTAATACCCCTACTTATAGGGTTAGGAATGGCTTCTGCTACGGGAGCCAGAATAGCCAGTTTATCTACTTCATTATCCTACTACCACACACTCTCAAAGGATTTCTCAGACAGTTTGCAAGAAATAACAAAATCTATCCAGTAAGGATAGTAACTACACTGCCAAATAGACCCTTTGGCAGCAGTGACTCCAAAACCACTGAGGCCTGGACCCCTTCACTGCCGAGAAAGGAGGACTCTGCACCTTCTTAGGAGAAGAATGTTTTTACACTAACCAGTCAGGGATAGTACGAGATGCCACCCGGCGTTTACAGGAAAAGGCTTCTGAAATCAGACAACATCTTTAGAACTCTTATACCAACCTCTGGAGTTGGGCAACATGGCTTCTCCCCTTTCTAGGTCCCATGGTGACCATCTTGCTGTTACTTGCCTTTGGATCCTGTATTTTTAACCTGCTTGTCAAAGTTGTTTCCTCTAGAATCAAGGCCATCAAGCTACAGAGGGTCTAACAAATGGAACCCCAAATGAGTTCAACTAACAACTTCTACCGAGGACCCCTGGACCGACCTGCTGGCCCTTCCATTGGCCTAAAGAATTCCCCTCTGGAGGACTCTACAACTGTAGGGCCCCTTCTTTGTCCCTATCCAGCAGGAAGTAGCTAGAGCAGTCATTGGCCAAATTCCCAACAGCAGTTGGGGTGTCCTGTTTACCGGGGGGATTGAGAAGTGACAATGTGCTAGCAGCCCTCGCTCACTCTCAGTGCCTCCTTGGCCTCAGCCTCAGCCTCCACTCTGGCCACGCTAAAGGAGCCCTTCAGCCTGCTGCTGCCCTGTGGGGGCCCCTCTCTGGGTCTGGCTGAGGCCAGAGCTGGCTCCCTCTGCTCGCAGGGAGGTGCAGAGGGAGCGGTGCGGGCAGGAGCTGGGACTGTGTGTGGCACTTGTGGGCCAGTGCGGGTTCCGGGTGGGCATGGGCTTGACAGGCCCCACAGTTGGCACGGCTGGCTGGTGCCTGCTGGGCTTGATTGGAGGCTGGGTCCCATGCGTGGACTGCCTTTCCCTCTTTGCAGGGTCGTTGGCCACAATTGCAGGTCTCTGTCTCTTTCTTACTTCCCCTTTTTTCCTCTTGATTGTCTGGGATGAGCTCCCTCTGGGCTGCCAGAGTGCCCGGGCTAGGTGCCGCAAAGTCCTGCGGCAAGTGCCAGTGAAAGGTGAAGCCTGCTGGGCTTCTGGGACAGGTGGGGACTTCGAGAACTTCTCTATCTAGCTAAAGGTTTGTAAATGCACCAATCAGCACTCTGTCAAAATGGACCAATCAGCTCTCTGTAAAACGGACCAATCAGCTCTCTGTAAAATGGACCAATCAGCAGGATGTGGGTGGGGCCAGATAAGGGAATAAAAGCAGGCCACCTGAGCCAGCAGCGGCAACGTGCTCAGGTCCCTTTCCACTGTGTGGAGCTTTGTTCCTTAGCTCTTTGCAATAAATTTTGCTGCTGCTGAGTCTTTGGGTCCGTGCTGCCTTTATGAGCTGTAACACTCACCCTGAAGGTCTGCAGCTTCAGTCCTGAAGGCAGCGAGACCACGAACCCACCAGGAGGGACGAACAACTCCAGACGGGAGGAACGAACAACTCTGGACGCGCCACCTTTATGAACTGTAACACTCACCGGGTCCGCGGCTTCATTCTTGAAGTCAGCAAGACCAAGAACTCACCAATTCTGAACACAATGTTATGACTGGCCTGCAGTCAATAAATATGTGGGTAAATCTCTGTTCAAGGTTATCATCTCTGAAGGCCGTGAGACCCCTGGTTTCCCACTCCACACTCTATATTTCTGTGTGTGTGTCTTTAATTCCTCTAGTGCCGCTCGGTTAGGGTATCCAAGAGCGAACAGCTCTCAGCAGGATTGCTGGATCAAATGGTATTTCTGGTTCTAGATCCTTGAGGAATTGCCACACTGTCTTCCACAATGGTTGAACTAATTGACACTCCCACCAACAGTGTACAAGCATTCCTATTTCTCCACATCTGCTCCAGCATCTGTTGGTTCCTGACTTTTTAATGATCGCCATTCTAAGTGGTGTGAGATGGTATCTCATTGTGGTTTTGATTTGCATTTCTCTAATGACCAGTGATGATGAGCTTTTTTTCATATTGTTTTGGCCGCGCAAATGTCTTCTTTTGCAGCACTATTTACAATAGCAAAGACTTGGAACCAACCCAAATGCCCATCAATGATAGACTGGATAAAGAAAATGTGGCACATATACACCATGGAATACTACGCAGCCATAAAAAGGAATGAGTTCACGTCCCTTGCAGGGACCTGGATGAAGCTGGAAACCGTCATTCTCAGCAAACTAACACAGGAACAGAAAACTAAACACCGCATGTTCTCACTCATAAGTGGGAGCTGAACAATGAGAACACATGGAAACAGGGAGGGGACCATCACACACTGGGGCCTGTCAGGGGTTGGGGGCAAGAGGTGGGATAGCATTAGGACAAATACCTAATGCATGCAGGGCTTAAAACCTAGAGGATGGGTTGACAGGTGCAGCAAACCACCATGGCACATGTATACGTATGTAACAAACCTGCATGTCCTATACATGTATCCCAGAACTTAAAGTATAATTAAAAAAAAAATTACAGTTTTTTGTTTTTTGGTTTTTTTTTTTTTTGAGACGAAGTCTTGCTCTGTCACCCAGGAGGCTGGAGTGCAGTGGCACGATCTTGGCTCACTGCAACCTCTGTCTCCCGGGTTTAAGCAATTCTCCTGCTTCAGCCTCCCTAGCAGCTGGGACCACAGGCGCGGACCACCATGACCAGCTAATTTTTTTTGTATTTTTAATGGAGATGGGGTTTCACCTTGTTGGCCAGGCTGGTCTCGAACTCCTGATTTCAGGTGATCCACCCACCTCGGCCTCCCAAAGTGCTGGGATTACAGGCACAGCACCTGGACAGAAATATTATGAACAATATTATGTCAATAAATTTGACCACTTAAATGAATGCTCACAGCAGTCTTACTCCAAATAGCCAAACAGTGGAAACAAGCCAAATGTCCATCAACTTATGAATGGATAAATACAAAGTGATATATCCAAACAATGGCAATATTTGGCAATAGAAAAGAATGAGGTACTAATACATGCTACAATATGGATGAACTTTGAAAAAAAATTATGCTAAGACAGACATGTGAAGAACCAGCAGATCATTCATCATAGGGACTGGGTAGGAGGTGGGTGATTACAAAGTGGCTTGAGGACATTCTGGCAGACAATGTGTATGTTCATCATCTCGACTGTGATGATGGTTTCACAGGGGCATGTGTGTCAAAACTCACCTAAGTGTGCCCTGTTTTTAAAAAAAAAAAAAAAAAAGGAAAAATCCTTGTCTTTATTTACTATAAATCCAAACCACCACCGCACCCCATTCAGGGCAATTCAATCTCATGCAGTATCTAGTTGGCCCCTCCCCACAAAGGGCTGCGCTGGAATCTAGGAGGCTTACAGTGACCCCCAGACAAGCAAGACCCTTGCCCCTGCCTCCAGGGTAACCCCCATCCCAGTCTGCACCCCCAGCCTCCTTCCCTGACCCTTGGCGGGGACTCAGGTCTCCTCTGCTCCTGGCCGTGAGCTTCAGCCTCTGAGGTGAAGGTCACCAGTCTTCTTGCTCTCCTTCACCCAAATAGGTTTTGTGAAAGGCACCGAAGAACTGAAAAACTCCTACTGCCTCGGCGAAGGCCTTAGCTCCCAACTGCTCCTCTCCATCCCAAATGCTAAACCCAGATTTACAAGATAGCGCCTGAGCTCAGCGGCCCCGATGCGCAGACCTTGCATCCTGTCCCCTGACTAGCACACCTGGTTCCCATCAGTTCGGAATTTGAACAGTGTCTGATACCTGAGCAAGGGGAGCTCTGACTCACCGCCTCTATCTAACTTATACATCTTTTTTTTTTTTTTTTGAGACGGAGTCTCGCTCTGTCGCCCAGGCTGGAGTGCAGTGGCCGGATCTCAGCTCACTGCAAGCTCCGCCTCCCGGGTTCACGCCATTCTCCTGCCTCAGCCTCCCGAGTAGCTGGGACTACAGGCGCCCGCCACCTCGCCCGGCTAGTTTTTTGTATTTTTTAGTGGAGACCATGTTAGCCCATGTTGGGATGGTCTCGATCTCCTGACCTCGTGATCCGCCCGTCTCGGCCTCCCAAAGTGCTGGGATTACAGGCTTGAACCACCGCGCCCGGCCCTAACTTATACATCTTTCAGCTCCTGGCTCCCTGCAGAAAAAAAACATTCTGGGAATGGTCTCCCATCATAACACCTTAATAAGGGCTTAAGCTGACAGTACTTGGATGTTTTCCCTCTCCTTCCACAGTTTACATGTGCTGTTCTTTCCAAGCCAAGAAACCTGTGTCCTTCCCACGAGGAAATCAGCCTCACCAGGGTCCCAGGGATGTTCCCTAACAAGTAATGTTGTCAGGGCAGCCTTGTGCAAGGCTGGACCCTGGCCATACTGCACCCACCCAAAACCACCGCATCACCCTGTAACTCTGTAGTCTGATTCAACTTAAAAGGCACTTCCCAGGCCGGGCGCGGTGGCTCACACCTGTAATCCCAGCACTTTGGGAGGCCGAGGCGGGTGGATCACAAGGTCAGGAGATCGAGACCATCATGGTGAAACCCCGCCTCTACTAAAAATGCAAAAAATTAGCTGGGCGTGGTGGCGGGTGCCTGTAGTCCCAACTACTGTCGTGAACCCAGGAGTCGGAGCTTGCAGTGAGCCGAGATCATGCCCCTGCACTCCAGCCTGGGTGACAGAGCGAGACTCTGTCTCAAAAAAAAAAAAAAAAAAAAAAAAAAAAAAAAAGGAAAAAAAAAGGCGCTTCCCACAGGCTGCCAGAGTGTCAGGTCAGAGAACAGGTCAACAGGGAGCTTGACTGGGAGCTATCTCTTCGCTTTTATACTGCTTCCTGAACCAGGGTAGCGAGTGTTGGCGGTGGTTTAGTGCTTGTTTTCCGCAAGCCCAGCTCATCGCAGGCCGTGTGTGAGGTTTCTTGAAGTCTCTGCTTTAGCAGCTTCCTCCTCCACTGCAGGCAGAAGGCAGCAACTTCCAGTTCCTCCGGATCTGGGGAAGCTTCTCTCAAACCCTGGAGGAGAGAAAGATAATTCAGCACTGGGGGACGCTGTGCACTTGCCCAGTTTCAGCTGATTGCAGTCTTCCTTATGGGATTCCTCTGAGCGGGGTAGGGACCAGCTTTCTGATGTTCCAGCCCTAATTGTACAGGGATCAGGGAATCACATCTGCAGAGCTGCCCTGAATTGGAGCCTACCCATTCTGAAAGAAGGAGCAAAATGCACCAAAGGGCTTTATATTGATCCCAGTGGAAAGTTCTGAGAATGTAGCTGGTTTTTAGAACTTTTCCCTCCACTCCAAGTTCTTCCTCCCTTTAGATATTACTTTATTCGGTTTGCTTCATGCAAAATATCCATGGGTCTTTAGGCCGGTGGCCCAAGCAGAGCCAGGGCACAGGTGTATGTCACGGATGCTCAGCCCGGCTCTCAGGTTCTCTTGCATCCAAACAGTCCAGAGATGGGGGAAAGGCAGTAGTCCTGCCTCAGTGCTGTGGTTGGCACTGCGGGATCAGCAGAAAGCCATGGGCTGTGACCAGAGCTCGCGGGGAGGGAGAGAAGCTGGTCCACAGGGGCCAGGCCTGAGCTTTTCTCTCAGCTTTCTTTATATTCAAGGAACTCTGGAACTTGTAGTTGAAATCTGCACATTTTAAAAATGTTTTCACTGAGCATGTTTCATCTATGTGCTATGAACTGAACTGGTACAAAGTTTCTTTAAACTTGAAATGAAAACTCTCATTCTATTTTCAACACCTCAACACACTAGACCACTGGTCAGGTCTGTGGCTTCATGGAGTTTACATTCTAAGAAAAGAGCCAGACAAATAAATAAATGCAAGGAATGAAAACAAATGTATATTTACAAACTGTGACGAGTGCTACAAAAGAATCATACAACATACTAAGATAGAGGAAAGTGAGTGTGATTTCGTTTAGCTATAGTGAAGGTGTGTCATCCCTTCTGAGGAGGTGGAATTTCAGTTCAGGTCTAAAGGATAACAAGGAGCCAGGCAGGGGCGGTGGAAGTGCAGGGACAGGGGTGGGTCTTGCACATGTGGGACAGCACACACGGAGGCCCCAAGCAAGGTGTTTTGGTGGGCACTCAAATACTTTCTATTTCCAGCTTCCACTTACGATACGGAAAGCTGGCAAGAGTATTGTTCTCATCCTAACAAGGAGGAAAAGGTCAGATAATCTACAAAAATATAACTTTTCTTGAACCCATTAGAGAGCTAAGGTTGAATGGCAACTAACTAGTTAGTTAGAAAAGACAGCGACCTCCAAGGAGAGACAGAGATAAGCACCGGCTTACATGGAACACGGCACAGGAGGAAGATGGGCTGGCACATAATCTGATAAGAAGATTTAGTCCAAAACTTTAACAAACTGCTAACAGTCAAGAATAGACTAGTGTGAGTGTATAGAACCCATGGAGCTACAACACAAGAAAAGTCCGCATCTATGTGTAGGGTTTTGTCTAGGGCAAAATGATTCACCTTCCATATGCAAACTAACCAATCCAGGGCCCACACCCCCAACCACCTCCTTCATCAAGCTCTGACATTCAGGGCTGCTAGTCACCTGCCCTAATCATCCCAAGGATGGCTAGAGACAACCCTATATCCCAGAGCCTGTTGAAATTATTAGATAGGAAAATTAAAATAATATGAGTGGGAAAAGTGGCCAAAAAGGACAAAAAAATGGATAATTTTAATAAAGAGAAAAAAACTACTAAAAACAGAAATGCTACACATAAGAAAAAACATGGTAACAGCTACAAAGAATGCTTTTCACAGGCTCATCAGAAGACTAGATACAGGTGAAGAAATGATCAGTGAAACTGAAGGTAGGTTGAGAGAAATTAGCCAAACTGAAACACACAGGAATCAGGTGACAGGTGTGGGGAAGGAATGAAGTTGAATATAGCCACTAAGAGGAAGGTAGGGTATGCTGTGTATGTCTCCAGCTTGCCACGTGTCTGTGGGCCTGTGACCCTGAGTTGTGGTGTGCATGTGTACCCCAGGCCAGCCCCCACTCTCTGAGTCAGCACTTACCCGGAGACTCGCAGCTTCTGCAGCCCTCATGGTCTTGAAGACAGCCTGGAGGAGCTGCTGTGCGTTTTCCACTAGGAGCTCTTCAGAGGACTTGCTCCTTGCCAGGGAAGCCTTTACACTTGGAAGTTGACAGAGAAAAGCGGATTTTACTCCAAGTAACAGATGCAATCTCAAGTAAGTACTAGGAGATTTTACAATGTGACTCTCTTTCAGAAAGCTGGGATGCTTCTGTGAGGACTGGGGACTATTCAGAGAAAGATTTTTTATTTTTTTAAGACAGTCTTGCTCTGTCACCCAGGCTGCTGGAGTGCAGTGGCACAATCTCGGCTCACTGCAACCTCTGCCTCCCAGGTTCAAGCAGTTCTCCCATCTCAGCCTCATGGGTAGTTAGGACTATAGGCATGCACCACCACATATGGCTAATCTTTGTATTTTTAGGAGAGATGGGGTTTTGCCATGTTGGCCAAGCTGGTCTTGAACTCCTGGCCTCAAGCAATCCTCCCGCTTCAGCCTCCCAAAGTGCTGGGATTACAGGTGTGAGCCACCATGCCTGGCACAGAGAAAGAATGTTCTAAAGGTCTAAATTAACTTTTTAAAATACAAGTTTTATTTAAGAAAATATGACAGTATCTATAAATTAAGAAGAAGTATGGGCCGGGTGTGGTGGCTCAAGCCTGTAATCCCAGCACTTTGGGAGGCCGAGATGGGCGGATCACGAGGTCAGGAGATCGAGACCATCCTGGCCTACACAGTGAAACCCTGTCTCTACTAAAAATACAAAACACTAGCCGGGCGAGGTGGCAGGCGCCTGTAGTCCCAGCTACTTGGGAGGCTAAGGCAGGAGAATGGCGTAAACCCGGAAGGCAGAACTTGCAGTGAGCTGAGATCCGGTCACTGCACTCCAGCTTGGGTGACAGAGTGAGACTCCGTCTCAAAAAAAAAAAAAGAAGAAGTATGTTTTCGATGAAAATAACTGAGAAGCAGAACAAATGCCAACTACCATATCTAATGAAAGAGAATGAGAAATGTTGTATAGAACTGTTTTGGGGGCTAGGATTAAAAGTTCTAATCAGGTCACGCACAGTGGCTCACGCCTGTAATCCCAGCACTTTGGGAGGCCGAGGTGTGCAGATCACAAGGTCAGGAGTTCAAGACCAGCCTGGCCAACATGGTGAAACCCCATCTCTACTAAAAATATAAAACTTAGCTGGGTGTGGTGGCACGTGCCTGTAATCCCAGCTACTCGGGAGGCTGAGGTGGGAGAATAGCTTGAACCCAAGAGGCAGAGGTTGCAGTGAGCCAAGACCATGCCACTGCACTCCAGCCTGGGTGACAGGGTGAGACTCCGTCTTAAAAAAAAGAAAAGAAAAGTTCTAATTAGAAATCAGGCTCGTACTTCCTAATTGAATTACACATCTCGATGGTATTTGTTTGAAACTGAATGTAACTTAATTACATTTAGTTAAACAAGTTGTTTTCTACCACTGAGAATGAAAATGCTGTGAAACTTAAGTGACTTCAACTTTGGCAAAATTTCAGGACTTCCAGATCCTTTAGAAGATTGACAGCTTGATAAATAAACCTGTGTTTAAAACAATCATGCCTTTTTATTGTCTGTATTTCGGAGACTGCCACTTCCTAGGGCTAGTCAATTCCTAGGGATAGTAAACGATTCACCTCTAAGCACACCTTCCATACGCGAACCAACCAATCCAGAGCCCACAGCCCCCAACCACCTCCTTCATCAAGCTCTGACATTCCAAGCCGCTAGTCACCTGTCCTAATCATCCCAAGGCCAGGTTCCAGCCAGCTAGAGACAACCCCTAGACCCCCAGAGCCCAACAAAATGATTCAAACTAACCAGTCCTAAACTGCTTAGCCTGCTTTCCCTGCCTCACCCATTCCTTCCTGTGAAAACTACAGTAAATGTTCCTGCCCATGGTTCCTCCTGACTTCTGCCTTTTGACCGACCCTGGTGCTTCCCTGGTGGCCCTACATGGCATCTGTGCCTTCTGTTTCTAGGGATCTGTGAGTGTAACGACTTCCCCTTTCATGATGGTCCTTTCCATGTCTGCGTGTTTCGTATCCATGTCTACCTGATTAAAGCAAGTCTTGGGTACCCTTACAACAATACTCATATTTGCAATGCTAAAATTAATTGTAGTTGTTGTATCTTTGGGACAGAGTCTCACTCTGTCGCCCAGTTCAGCGGCGAGATCTCGGCTCACCGCAACCTCTGACTCCCAAGTTCAAGCGATTCTCCAGCCTCAGTCTCTTGAGTAGCTGGGATTACAGGCATGCACCACCATACCCAGCTAATTTTTGTATTTTTAGTACAGATGGGGTTTCACCATGTTGGCCAGGCTGGTCTGCAACTCCCGACCTCAAGTGATCTGCCCACTTCAGCCTCCCAAAGTGCTGGGATTGCAGGGACAAGCCACTGCACCGGGCCCAGTAGCTAATCTTAAGAAAATGATGTGCCTGAAATATTATTTCCTGGAGAACAGAAGCCAGGTTTTATTTTTAATTTAAAAACAATTTATATGCCTTGATTTTGGCAATGCAATTTTTATGCCTTACAACAATTGATAATAGTTCTAACTATGAAGCTCTTCCATAAGAATATTACTAAATGAAGTTTGTTGTTGGTAAATGTGCCGCTGTAGAAATGAAGGGACTCAGGTTGAAATGAAACCTGATTCTCTAATTATATTATGATGTTCTAGATTACCAATAGGGAAGTTGTTATAAGGAAACAATTAATGAAAATTGCTCAATTCCAGAGTTTGAGCATATTGAATAAATTAACTTTCACATAAGCACCATGCTGGCATTGTTTTTCTTCGGCAGATGACAATTGCAGTACGTTTACTTTGCAATTAATGTATTTTAAAATACAATGGTTTTTTGTTAGATATGATTAGTAAAAACACAAATGAGATTTAATGGTCAAAATTCAGGCTTTTTTTTTTTTTTTTAGTTTTTTTTGAGATGGAGTCTTGCTCTGTTGCCCAGGCTGCAGTGCAGTGGCACCATCTCAGCTCACTGCAACATCAGCCTCCCGGGTTCAAGCAATTCTCCTGCCTCAGCCTCCTGAGTAGCTGGGATTACAGGCACCTGCCATCACGCCCAGTTAATTTTTGTATTTTTAGTAGAGATGGGGTTTCGCTGTGTTAGCCAGGATGGTCTCGATCTCCTGACGGGAGTACAGGTGTGAGCCACCACACCCAGCCCAGGCATTGTTTTAAAGTAAGATCAGTCCTTTGTGTTTGTAGATTAACCCTGCAGTGTTGGAAACACGGCAGTATCACTGGAGTCAGGGCCTGGCGTTTTGAAGGGAGCAGAAACCAGTGTTAAAGGGCAACTTAAGTTCTAACACATTTGACTTTTTAAAATTTCTTATGGTTACTTTATGTTCACACTTGCTCAGAAACTAGTTTCCCAGGTTAAATCGTTTTTCACTTTCTTGTGTATATTATCAGATATAATGTAGTTGTGATAAAATGAGAAATGGCTCTAGCTTAAGTGTGTTTTTTGCCCTCTGTAATATTTTTAAATATTGTGAATATTTATTTAATATTTCCCAAATAAATGTAAACTCTTGGAGGATAAAAAATTTAAAAAGGCTGGGTGTGATGCCTCACGCCTGTAATCCCAGCACTTTGGGAGGCAGAGGAGGGACAATTACTTGAGCCCAGGAGTTGAAGATCAACCTGGGCAACACAGACAGGCCTCGTCTCTACAAAAAAGAAAAAAAATCAGGGCCGGGCGCAGTGTCTCACGCCTGTAATCCCAGCACTTTGGGAGGCCGAGGCGGGCGGATCATGAGGTCAGGAGATTGAGACCATCCTGGCTAACACGGTGAAACCCCGTCTCTACTAAAAACACAAAAAAATTAGCCGGGTGTGGTGGCGGGTGCCTGTAGTCCCAGCTATTTGGGAGGCTGAGGCAGGAGAATGGCGTGAACCTGGGAGGCGGAGCTTGCAGTGAGCCAAGATTGCGCAACTGCACTCCAGCCTGGGTGACAGAGCGAGACTCCGTCTCAAAATAAATAAATAAATAAATAAATAAATAAATCAATAAATAAATCAATAAATAAATCAGCTGGGTGTGGTGGCATGCACCTGCGGTCATAGCTATGTAGGAGGCTGAGGTGGGAGGATCACTTGAGCCCAGGAGACTGAGGCTGCAGTAAGCCATGGTGGCACCCCTCCACTCCAGCCTGGGCGACAGAGACCGTGTCTCCAAAAAATAAAAGCAAAAATAAAATAAAAAGAAGTATATTTTTTAAAGGAATGACGTCACCCCTACCCCACTCCCAGGTCTTGAGAAAGCAGAGCTACTTCCTACCTGGAGATGATGCGGAGCTGGTTGCTCATTGTTTGAACCTGCTCCACCACACACAAAAGCTCCTGGGAACATCTTTGATCTATGCAGTTCTTAGCAATGATGCAGATGAGTTTGGCGAAGTCTCGTCCAGACGTCGCAATTTTCCTAGCAGAGGTAATGAGCTGATCTTTGGTCTGTATCAAAGAAATGAGAGTTCGAATATCAAGAAATTGGTGGTAAACCAAAAAGTGTCCAAAACTTGCTTGGCACAACTTACTTCAGCCCACGAAATAAACATATTTTAGCTTAAACCGTGATCTCCTGAACCTCCTCCAAAGGCTTCAAATCTTCCTGGGTTAGCAACAAGTTTACTGTCCTGAAAGGCAGCAGAATGAGGTGGCAGGGGCCCATTTATCTGTGTGGGGCTGCTAAAGAGAAGGAAGCCCAGCCTCCCGGTCATGATCTAGCCCATCCCCACAGAGGCTGTGGCCTCCACTAGGCTCAGAGCTGGTTTTCAGCAGGCCCAGGGCAGGCGTGAGGTTCCTAGGGAGGGCCAGGTATGGGAAACATCCAGGTTGAAGGGGGTGGTGGCTGGAACCAAGGGCCAAAGGACTGCAGTCACATGTAGAGCTTACCAGCTGGAAACTAATGATTCAGAGACTGTAGCCACCTATTCATTAGCTGATTTGAAATTTCGACCTTTTTGGGCCTCATTTTTCTTTACTTTAAAAGACAGATTTGGACTAAATCAACTTTTCCATTCCTTTTCTTATTTTTTTAAGCAACAGAAGCCTCTATTCAAATGAAATCTTAAACACAGCCAGGCGCAGTGGCTCATGCCTGTAATCCCAGCACTTTGGGAGGCCAAGGTGGGAGGATGGCTTGAGCCCAGGAGTTTGAGACTAGCCTGGGCAACATAGTGAGACCCCATCTCTACAAAAAAAGAATTAGCTGGTCACAGTGGTGTGCCAGTAGTCCCAGCTACTCAGGAGGCTGTGTTGGGAGGACTACTTGAGCCCAGAAGGTTGAGGCTGCAGTGAGCTATGATTGTGTCACTGCACTCCAGCCTGGGCAACAGAGTAAGACCTTGTCACTTAAAAAAAAAATGGTGAATGTTGAGGCAACTAACACATATAAAAGATAGGCCCCTTCAGGCCGGGCGTGGTGGCTCACGCCTGTAATCCCAGCACTTTGGGAGGCCGAGGTGGGCGGATCACAAGGTCAGGAGATGGAGACCATGGTGAAACCCCATCTCTACTAAAAATAGAAAAAATTAGCCGGGCGCAGGGGCGGGCGCCTGTAGTCCCAGCTACTCGGGAGGCTGAGGCAGGAGAATGGCGTGAACCCGGGAGGCGGAGCTTGCAGTGAGCCGAGATCGCGCCACTGCACTCCAGCCTGGGCGACAGAGCGAGACTCCGTCTCAAAAAAAAAAAAAAAAAAAAAAAAAAAGATAGGCCGCTTCAGCAAATATAGAGCCACACCAAAACCTCACCTCCTGGTCTGGGATGAGGAGGTAAGTGGCCCTTCAACAGGCCATAGGAAGTAGAAATAGTCGGAAGAGGAAAACCCAGGAAACATCACAAGTCCAGGTTGCAGGCACTGGCACCCTGCAGACAGGATGGACTTCCCCTCCCCAAATCTGGTTCAGATGTCAGGACTGATGACGCCAAATGTGAACCCAGAAGGTATGAAAAGGGTTGTCAGTCACGGAAGGAGGCTTTCCCGAAGAGCAGGCAGACTACCAACCAGGTCTGACACGGCTTGGAAGAGCAAGGAAAGGAGACTGGCTTGGCTTTTACACTGGGCTGGGATGAGGGCTTCCACACATGGGCCAGGGTTATGTGGCTTAAACTTCCCACTGGTGCCAAAGGAGGCCGAGTCTGGGCTTTCTTTATTTTATTTATTATTATTTTTTTTTTGAGACGGAGTCTTGCTCTGTCGCCCAGGCTGGAGTGCAGTGGCCGGATCTCGGCTCACTGCAAGCTCCGCCTCCCGGGTTCACGCCATTCTCCTGCCTCAGCCTCCCGAGTAGCTGGGACTACAGGCGCCCGCCACCTCGCCCGGCTAGTTTTTTGTATTTTTTAGTAGAGACGGTATTTTTTAGTATTTTTTAGCGTTAGCCAGGATGGTCTCGATCTGCTGACCTCGTGATCCGCCCGTCTCGGCCTCCCAAAGTGCTGGGACTACAGGCGTGAGCCACCGCGCCCGGCCAAGTCTGGGCTTTCCTACTGGCTTACACAGATAGGGGCAGGAGGGGGACAGGAAGGAGTGGGGCTTTCCAGCTGTCAGCAAGCACGAAAAGCGGCGTCAGGCTATTGCAGCCGCCCTGCGGAGGCGCCTCCTAAATGCCGTTAAGAACAGACACTAACTCAGAGGGCAGGACTTCACTTTGCTTGCCCCATGCTTTTCAGTGGCTGGTCCTGGTGGGGAACCACTTCTTGGCTCTCTCTCCTCTGTGTGGCATGTGGCCCCAGCTTGTCCAGTCAACAAGAAAGCAACCCTGATAAACTCGGCATTAGAGGGATTTGCAATTCCAATCAGAAGGGAATGAGTACAGCCATGTCCAGTACCTAATTCTAAGCAATTCCAACCTCATGGCAGGCCAGTGGGAGAAACCTCTGGAAACAGGGGAAGCTTTCTTGAAATGCAGGACTCAAGCAGCTGTTCCCAAACTAGCCAGACCTGTACCCGGTCATGTGGCATTGTGCTGCTCCTTCCTTTTCAAAGACTGATGTCTTGGCAATCCCAAACCAAGACCCACCCAAGATACCCAAGGCAGCGCTAGTTGTTTACAACCTCTTAGGAGAATACGTGGGTCCTCATACCCTTGAAAATTTGTTTTGAATTAACAAGTGAGTCCTAAAACATATCTTTGGCTTCTCTTTGGATAAGTCTTGGGTCTGGGTGAGCTCTTTGCCTCTACCAGCTTTCTTCCTGTACTAAATGGCGTTTGGTTGCCTAATTTCAGAAGCATGGGTCTTTAGAATAAGAATGAAAAGGAATACTAAAAGGACAGGAGAGGGAAGAGAGAGAGAGCCCCCTCCACCCTGTTTTCCCATATTTTATTTCACACACATTACCGCTGCAGTCCCCTAACCTGGATAATGACTGCAGGAGTGGCTCTCTTGCTTGCTGCTGGCACACAGGTGTTCAACAGTCTGATTGGCTGTGGTGGGCAGTGGTTGGGAGCAGGACAGGACAAGAAAAGGTCCATGTCTTAAGTGTGGTGGGGCTGCTGGGTTTGGCTTTGTAGTTACCTAGTCAGGGGATGCCTTGACACCCACTCTTCACTCCTGGACACCCCTCTCTGCCAGGGTGAGAAAGTGGGGCCCCTTGTGGCCCAGCCATGGATTTTGGAGCCAATAGAACCCAGCAGACCCACATTGGAAGGGGTTTCCTGAATGGCTCTTGGTGACATTCAATTGCTTCCTTTTAGTCTACACACTCAGTAGATGGACTTTTATTTTTTCCATGTTGGTGCATTGATATTAAACGATGCTTAACCAAATTTAATCAAGGAAAGGGATAAAGAGAGTTAGAACAAGCCACACATGATTGAAAGTGGCCCCCAGAAGCCAGTGGGGAGCAGCCCTCTCCTCGCCAGGCTGTGCTGGTCCTGAGTAGCTATCCTTCAGGTGGCTGCAGTCCTTGTTTCCTCTATTTCAGGAAATTTGAAAAGATGTCAGGCCGGGCGCGGTGGCTCATGCCTGTAATCCCAGCACTCTGGGAGGCCGAGGTGGGCGGATTACGAGGTCAGGAGATTGAGACCATCCTGGCTAACACGGTGAAACTCCATCTCTACTAAAAATACAAAAAATTAGCCAGGCATGGTGACAGGCGCCTGTAGTCCCAGCTACTCAGGAGGCTGAGGCAGGAGAATGGCGTGAACCCGGGAGGTGGAGCTTGCAGTGCGCTGAGACTGCACCATTGCACTCCAGCCTGGGCGACAGAGCAAGACTCCGTCTCAAAAAAAAAAAAAAAAAAAAAAAAAGATGTCAGTGCCTCCCTTCAGTTCATTCTTTTGGAGTATGAAAGAGACCTTGATTTTACTAAGTTGTAGATTTTGGAAAATTATCCTCGCTGGTGGAATAAGACAAAGTCTTTGTAACTGAGCCCTAAAGAAGAGAGGGAAAGAGACGTGAGGTGAACTTTATGATATGCCCAGAATGAAGACAGTACATAAAATGCTGAGTGCTGAATGGCCGCGCAGTGTGGCCCTTCCATCCTGGGAGCTGCCTAGGGCTACCCCAGCTCCTGGAGGGCAGCAGTTGGGAGCCCCATGTCCCCACACCATCCTCAGTCCTCCCACCATCACGGATGGCTGAAGCCCAAGTACCAGGACACATCCTCTCCTTCTCAAACTCTGAGCCATCAGGAACACCTCCTTGGCCATCGCTCGAGTAATCCGGGTGATTCTGCTGTCCCTGTCCGTGCTGCCGTCCTCTGGGAGGGGCTGGTTCAGTTCAGCGGGCACCACTGCTGTGGCTGGGCAGGGGGGGGACGGGGATTGGGGACTGCTTTGCTGCTGAAAGAAAACAACAGGCTAGAACTCATAAATTTCTGACACTCAGACCTTTAAAATACAGTGGAGAAGTCAATGTCCTTTTTATCTTTTCTTTTTTTAAAGAAAAACCCCAATTTACCAATTCTAGCAGCTCTCGGCAATCTCCTCCAAGTGAGAGGAGATGAAATGATTCCCCATTAATTTAGGCTGCATTCACCCAGAATTTGTATAAACAGAAATCTGGCACACTTAGATCCCAGAAGTGTTAAAATATCACATTTTGTTTTCCTCTGTAAATGTTCAGGCCTTTCATGGGAGAATGGAGTCTGTAGTCCCTTGAAGAAATTCAGGCATCTTTGAATGTTTTAACTTTGGGAGCCCAAACACTTTGATGTCAGTTATTCTACATGAAAGAGAAGAACTATTGCGAATAATTGTGACCTTTTTTTCCCTGTTAACTTGGTTGTTGTTACTTTTTTTTTTTTTTTTTTTTTGAGACAAAGTCTCGCTCTGTTGCCCAGACTGGAGTGCAGTGGCACGATCTTGGCTCATGAAACCTCCGCCTCCCGGGTTCAGGTGATTCTCCTGCCTCAGCCTCCTGAGTAGCTGGGACTACAAGCATGTGCCACCACACCAGGTTAATTTTTTGTATTTTTAGTAGAGATGGGTGGTAGCCAGGATGGTCTCTATCTTCTGACACCTCTCTCCACCCGCTTCCTGTCTCACCAGTACTCACTGGCTCCAGTTTGGCTTTCCACATGACTTGAAGCAGTCTGAGGCTCTCACCAGGTGCAGATGCCTGGTCTTAAACTTTCCAGCTACCAGAATCATGAGCTGAATAAGCCTCTTTTCACTATTAGCTATGGAGTCTCAGGTATTCTGTTATAGCAACACTCAATGGACCAAGACATGGATGGATCGTACACTTTGGCTGTAGTTACAGAGCTCAGATGGGTGTTTAAGTGGGCAGCTGTTATGTGACAGATGAGAGGACATATGTGCGTCTGGCACCAGGACATTGCAGAGGATGGGCTCTAAGTGACCGGCCCTGGAATGTGGGTGCATCACCTGAGCACTTGGCCCCAAGCGTGGTCCAAGCATCCTGATTTCTCACATTTGACTCAGAAGTTGTCCAGATGCCGAGAACAGCAACCAGCCAGGTGCATAGTTGGAGCTGGGTGAAGAGCATCCACAGAGAAGGCCTACCTGCAGGCTGCCTCCCTCTCCAACCACACAGTATCCACTTTCACATCAGGAGCAAATCTAAATCTCAAAAGCGCTGGGAGAACCTCTGGGTTCAAGCTCATCTCAGAGCTGTTATTGCCTGGGAAGTTCTTCCCATCCTCATTTGCAATTTCAGTCTCATACTTCCTTTGAAGCTCAACTTAACACTGCCCTCCTTTTAGAAGACATCTAGAAAATCTACTCATGCCTCCTCTGATCATTTTTACCCCAATTTTGAACCTCTTCTGCACTTCTAACTGTCTTCAGCACCCTAGCCAGCATTCAAAATCTCTTACTGTGCACCAGCAATATGTCACATACTGTACTTGGCAGGAAGGACCTAAAGAAGGAGTCAGATGGAATCCGTAAAGTTCAGTCGCTGATAGTTTAGCCTTTCTGAGCTAGCACACATTGAGAGGTCACTTGGCTTTGCCATTGTTTTTGTGTTGACATCTTCAATTAAGTCGTCCCTACCATCTGACACCTTTGCAATGTACTCTACTGCTTTGTTGGCCTTTAGATGGAACGGGATGTGCCCTGAATGCTGAAGCCTCTTCTGTGTTGGGACTAATTACACTGAGGGCCAGCAAGCCACTCAGATGGGGCCCAGCCATAGGTGAAGAGAAGAGAAAGGGAGAGAAAGCTGACGCTAAGACTCAACTGCAATGACCAAAGACCAAGAAGGGAGAAAATGGCAAATGTGATTTGGCAGTCCTTGATCCAAGGGTTAGGAAACTAGGAAATATTCTTTTCACCCCATATTTAACAGTCAGCAACCTCTTAAGGCCCAAATTTAGAAATGTCCCTAGGGTCTTCAATAATGAAAGAGACCTAGGACTGTATATTGGAGACCCTGATAACTGGAATAAAGAATTTCCAGATGGTGACTTACAAGTGCCCAGAAGATGCACAAGCCCCTTCCCAAACCCATGAGCTCCCTCAGCAGGTTCTGACGGCTGTGCGAGGTGCCGTTCCGGGTTGAATGGAGGGTGTGTCTCTGCACCGCAGAAGCCCCACAGAATGGGAGAGTGGGTCAGACACACAACATGGATGGCGATTCTCCCACACACCTGAGGATAAGGCCTCCAGGCAGAGTCCTTTTTCCTGTGGTTTTTCTTTTTTCTTTTTTCTTTTTGAGATGGGAGTCTCGCTCTGTTTCCCAGGCTGGAGTGCGGTGGCGCAATCTCGGCTCACTGCAAGCTCCGCCTCCCGGGTTCACGCCATTCTCCTGCCTCAGCCTCCCGTGTAGCTGGGACAACAGGCGCCCGCCACCTCGCCCGGCTAATTTTTTGTATTTTTAGTAGAGATAGGGTTTCACCATGTTAGCCAGGATAGTCTCGATCTCCTGACCTCGTGATCTGCCCGTCTCGGCCTCCCAAAGTGCTGGGATTGCAGGCTTGAGCCTCCGCGCCCGGCCCTACTGTGGTTTTTCACACTGGAACTGTGTGTACAAGGAAAGTGCTTCCCTGGGGTAGAAACCTTGGAATCGTGAGGCTTTGCTCTTCATCCAGAAGAAACCTCCAATGGGAGAGATGATGTCCATTCATGGACAGGCATGGTAATGGGGGCTGCTGAATTTGCTGCTCTCTCCTGATTCTGGATGGCCAGTGTTACCCTGCCTTACACCTATGAGAGATGCTCCCTCAGCAGATATTGATGAGAAGGGGAATGTATCAGGTGAACTGACAGAAACAGAGTATGTTAAGTCAGTGAATCCAGTGGCTTTAAGTATGTGTCAGGAAGACCCTATGGAAAAACCGATAAGAAAAGGAGGAGCCTGCACGGCATCTGAATTCATAAGACCAGGAGATATGGAGTGAGGCAAGCCTAAAAGATAAAGTCTGAGCACAGAAGAGTCAGGCTGCGGGGAAAAAGGGAACTGTGCCTGCTCTCCTCCCTGCTTCTTTGGGAATAAGGTCCCTTCACATGGTAATGACATCGTATTGAGCCAAGTGAAGTAAAGAGCAGTGGGGCAGACAAACACATGGTCTGGTCGGTTTCATCTCAGGAGAAGACCCAGGGAACAGTTTGAGGGGGTCAGTGCAGCTAGGCATAAGGTCATAACGGGGATAGCTCAGGTTGTGCATCACACGCTGGGCTGAGCATTTCTCCTTGGAAACTTCTCAGGCACTGCCAACCTAGGGTAACTCTTACTGACTTTGGTCATGGGCAAAAATAAGTAAATCAAATGTTTGGGACCCATGGTGCCTAAGTATCCTGTCTGCTGCCCTGGAAAGAAATGAATGTGTGTGAATGGTGTTCAGTAGACCCAGCATCCTTCCAATACATCCTTCTTGCCTGTACTGATTCAAGTTGGATTCAAACAACAGAACCCGGACTGAGGAGGGAGGTAGCATCTGCATCTCCATCCAGAGGAGGAGTGCTGTCCGTCACAGCAAGGGAATCGCTTCCAGTTAGAGTCATCAGGAAAAAACTTAATGGAAGACAGTAATAATTACAGACATCATTTATACTCACGATATGCTAGGCAAGTGCAAATGTTTCGCATGCTTTCATTAATTCTTCATCAGGAAATTATCAAAGTTCCCATTTTCTAGAAAAAAAATACTGAAGCCCCAAATGACTCCAAAGCTTCTCTGAGATCTCAGAACAAGGAAACGGTAGAGGCAGGCACAGCCCAGGCAGTCTCCTTCCCAAGTTCGGGCTCCTAAAGTCTGCATGTGCTGCCCTGCCTAGTGTGAATTACACACATGGACACCAAGACAGCTTTTTCTGGAACTTGCCAGGGTCCTTGGTTACTAGAAAGAGAACTGAGGTGGGGGTGAAGGAAAAATGCTGAGAATCCTACCATGCTCGGGTCCACTGTGGTTGTCCCAGGGACAGCTGGCTCAGCAATACAGGTCCCCACTGAGCTCCCTAGGGGAGTTCCAGGGGCAGCACTCTGAGAATCCACACTGCCCATTGCAGTGGCTCCTGCTGCATCCTCCTCCCAGAACTGGGGTTGGATAGAATCCTGTTCTGGGGCCCTTGCTGGCTCCTCCCCAGGTTTCAAGCACTGGGCCAGATGTCTCCAGGCCTTGGTGTGACCACCTTTCCAGGCCTGCAGCTGGGTCACAGCATAGTGGGCCTTGGCTGCCCACTCCCATCGAAGCCAGCCTAGGATATGCATTCCCCACTCCTCTGGGTATTCTCGGAGCACAGGGATCCTCTGGGCCACCTCCTTGGTGAGGGTGAGAATGCTCTCCAGAGTCATAAGGAGGTCTTCCCGGCAGGGCCCGTACTCTTGACCTTCTACCACAATTTCTTTTACAGCTTGGATACCAGCCACCATTCTTTCCAGGGAGCTTTCTGGTCTAGTCTGGGGGTCCTTGCAGACAGAAGGCCTTGGGAAGATAACATCTTGGAAGGCACATTCGTAGTCTGCGTTGATGATGCTGAGGTGGCCAGTCAAGGCCTTGGCTTGAAGGGTGAGCTCCAAACAGAGAAGTTCAAAGCGTGTGGACAGGCTGGGAGATGGTCTGGGGGAGGAGGCCAAGATTTGTGCCACATCCAGCAGAGCATCTGTGAGTACATGAACTTCCCTGCACAGAAAGGACACCTCACCCTTTTCCTGCTCATCCCCACACAGTAGGCTGGACAGCCTGGCAGCCTCTTGTAGCCTCTGAGAAACATCTGCTGCCTGATCCAACCCTTCCTGCAATCCCTGCTGGTTCTTCATTGCCAGCTGCAGGGGCAGTAGGAACAGGCCTTTTCTCCCACTGAGATGCTCCATGTACTGGAGCAGGTCTTGGACAGCCACTGACCATAGAAGGCACCCATCCTCAACACTTTCTTCCCACGACTTGGGGGCTTGGAGACCATCAAAGGCCAAAACCTTGTCCAACAACTGTTTAGCATGAGTCTCTGCCTCCTTCAATCTACCTTGCATTTCTGGATGGGGAGTTGAATCAAGGCTGTTTTTATCCAAATCCATGGGACCACTTTTAGCTGCTAGTTGAACCAGTGAGGCTAAATTCCGCTGAAGCTCCAGGAACACTGCTGTACTCTCTGGCAGATCAGCTGTTGGGTTGTGGCAAAACAGTTGTTGACACAGAGGGTACCAGTCACCAGCCATGGCTGCCAAACCCTGCCTGGTTTCCCTGGTCCTGCCATTCAGCTGGAGAGCCACTTCCAGATGCCTATCAGTTCCAGCGGTTGTGCAATGTGCTATCTCTTTTGGTAGGTCAATAATAGGAGGTGCCAGTGTTGAGATACCCTGGAGTCCCATCATCCTCTCTGGCCCCAGTGGCCCCTCTCCAGTCAGGGCCTCTTGGGCTGCACCCACAGCTGCATCATGCTCCAGCAGGTTGGTGCAAGCTGAGGCCACTGCCTGGTGGTCAGGGCTCTCTACAGCAAGGAAGAGTTGGCTGATGGCAGGGGGTGGAGAGTCCCTCCTCTTTGGACAGGTGTCAGGAATCAAAGGGTGGGGAGAATGGTCCGTTGGTGGATAGGAGGTGCCTGGGTCATTTTCCCCTAACCCAGGAGCTCTCTGATATTTCAGTTCAGGTGCTGCAGAGCTCTGGAGGCTGGGGAGAATGAAATCAAGCTGTCTCTTAGCAATGTCAGACCTGTGGACTTGGTCCCGAAGGGGGCTGAGGATATCTGGGTGGTTAGTCCCATCCAGCCCCTCTTTGAGGCTCTGAGCTGAATAGATCAGATGTTTTGCCATGGTTAAAAATGCATCAGTGTCTGGAGAGCCAGATTCATGTGAACAGCGCTCAGCAGCTGCACGCAAGACCCATGAAGATTGCTCCAGCTGCTGGATCAAGACTCTCAGGCCATTCCGGAAAATGGGATCTCGTTCCCGGCCCACACACCTGCTCATTACCTGTGCTATGTGTGTGGCCCGGCCCTGTAGATATGCCACACATTGGGAAAACTCTCTGGAATTTCCACTCTCCAAAGCCCATGTAAAGAAGTCCAAGTGCTTGGTCATTTCCTGAATGGACACACTCAGGAACTCAGGAATACTGAGAACATCATCAAAACATGCCAACAGGTGTTCGGATTCCCTGGCCCAAGCCCGAAGCAGGGTCTGCAGGGTGACAGGGTTCCAGTCCCGGCCAGACCCTTGGGGGCTTCCTGAGAAAAGCTGTTGCACTCTCACCACGAGCCCCCAAATGCCTGCCATGGCGGCCTCCATGTCTCTGCCAATTTCTTGTCGAGGGCAGCAAACCAATGCCAAGCGAGCCACTCTGAGCATCTGCTTGGCCCTGTCATGGAAAGTAGCAAGAAAAAGCTGGAGGCTCTTTGGCAAGGCCTCGTCACGATAAGGAGTCGCCACCGCCGCCTGGACCAGCCTTAGGAGAGGACTTTGCGTGTCCGTGAAGGTGTCCAGGATCTGGCGGAGTAGCCCAGTGCGGAACCCCTGAAAGAGGGCCTCGGTCGCGGCCCGCAGCGCCGCGCGCTCTTGTCCTGGCTCCGGCCTTCCCTGGCCTCTCCCCGGAGGTCCGCTGATCCCCGCGAGGCGCCGGGCGCCAGCGCTTCGCAACTGCAGCAGCCGGCCGCAGCGGGCCACCAGGTGCAGCCTCTCGGGCGGCGCAGAGCAGGCGGCCAGGCGCATGCAGTGCCAGACCACGGCGGCCAGCGGCGGGTCCAGCAGGCCGACGTGCAGAGGCTCGGGCTCCGGCGCCACCAGCAGCTGGTGCAACTGCCTCAGGCGTCGGGCGAGCGCGCCGTTCCACGAGCCGGCCGCCGGGGCTGCGGTGCCAGGGTCTAGCTGCACCAGGAGCTCGCCGAGGGCCTTCCTGGCCAGAGCGCAAACCCGGCGCCGGGAGGCCGCCAGCCGCGGATCGCGCGGATGCCGCAGGTGGCCGCGGACCGCCGCGATCAGTGGGGGGACGCAGCCCCGAAGCAGGCGGCCCGCGCGGCCCAGGCGCTCCGCTGGCCTGTGCGCTGCCAGTTCCCCCAGGCGCAGCAGTGCCGCGGCCAGGTCTGCGAAGGGGCCGCGCAGCGAGGCCGCGTCTCCCGCCGCTTCCAGCGCGTCCAGGCAGATCAGGCACCAACCAGCCGCCCGCACCATCTTCCTCGCCATCGCCGCGTCTTCAAGGAGCAGTACCTATTCGGGCAAGGAGAGGCAGAGAGGTTCGAAGGTGCTTGCCGGTTCCAAGGCCATGGCGAGAGCAATGGCAGCTACTCCCTCCTTGGTTTTACAAATATTTTGTCCCCATCACCTCCCAAGACTAAAGAGTGTAGAATCTCAGGGAAAAAAGTCGCTTAGGAGTAGCGTTTATAAGAAGACGTCAGATTTGATGAAAATTTAAGGCCTCTTGCGTTTGAACTACATTTACTGTGAGGTCCAACCTGGGTTTGGAGTGCAGGTCTCTAGGTAGGGGTGGAGCAGTGGACGGGCTACGTGGTAACCCGCATGCAACAAAAGCTGTTTCGGGAGAACTTACTATTTGGATGAGGATGGTGGGAGCCGGAGGGGCGGCCTGTCCAGGCAGTGCCTGTGAAAAATCTTTCCTAGCCACACCCTGCCATTCTCAGACAGCTCCTTATCTACCCCCTCCAACAGAGGTGGTACCAAGCACTTCCAAGAGCCTGCCCTTCCCGCCTGTCCTCCTCTCATCAGCAGGTACCCCAAACCCTTCTGCACTCTTTACTCCTTATCTCCAACCTTCCTTTAATAAGGACCTGTTAATTTACAAATACTTGTGCATAACCCACATTACTAAAGTTTTAAGGATTAACAATAATATTTGTTAATATTCAAGGCATATGGATTCTAACGGGAACAACGCTGTGTGGTAATGATGGAATGTCAGGGATGGAGAAGGGGGAGTATTTGAAGGCTGAGGCATCATCTTGGCCTCCTGAGATCCTTCCAGTTATGCCAGTGCAGCAGAGCCCTCACTTTGGAGCCAGGTTTGCCAAACAGGCTGAGAGTTACAGAGGTTTCAGTAGCCTCTCCCCTAGCTCCTGGACAAAAGCAAGATGGAAAATGACCCCTCTGATGAAATATTTTTATTAGAAGTTGGTGGCGGCCGGGCGCGGTGGCTCAAGCCTGTAATCCCAGCACTTTGGGAGGCCGAGACGGGCGGATCACGAGGTCAGGAGATCGAGACCATCCTGGCTAACACAGTGAAACCCCGTCTCTACTAAAAAATACAAAAAAAAAAAAAAAAAAAAAAAAAAAAACTAGCCGGGCGAGGTGGCAGGCGCCTGTAATCCCAGCTACTCGGGAGGCTGAGGCAGGAGAATGGCGTAAACCCGGGAGGCGGAGCTTGCAGTGAGCTGAGATCCGGCCACTGCACTCCAGCCTGGGCAACAGACTCCGTCTCCAAAAAAAAAAAAAAAAAAAAAAAGAAGTTGGTGGCTAAGTGTAGGGGATAAGTGGGTTGCACAGTGGGTTGAAGATCATAGACCCTAACTCAGTATGTCCACCCAGCTTTCTATTTTTTTTTCTTTTTCTCTTTTTTTTTTTAGACAGTCTCACTCTGTCACCCAGGCTGGAGTGCAGTGGCATGATCTCAGCTCACTGCAACCTCTGTCTCCCGGGTTCACGCCATTCTCCTGCCTCAGCCTCCCGAGTAGCTGGGACTATAGGCGTCTGCCACCACGCTCGGCTAATTTTCTGTATTTTTAGTAGAGACGGGGTTTCACCGTGTTAGCCAGGATGGTCTCGATCTCCTGACCTCATGATCCTCCTGTCTCAGCCTCCCAAAGTGCTGGGATGACAGGCGTGAGCCACTGCGCCCGGCCGTCCACCCAGCTTTCTAAGACAGGTTCTGCATTTAGCATTTATTAAATTGGTGATCAACTCTGCATGCGGTCCTGGCAGAAACTTGGGCAGGTTTCTCTCTCTGGGGCAGGCGTCTGCTACTGAGGACAGCAATGAGCTCTCTGTCCAGACTGACCAGCTAGCCAGCTCTGACACCAGCCTCACCTTTGTGGTGTTCGCCAGGATCTGCTGAGCTGCGGTCACTAGCTCCTCCCGGTGGTGCTGACATTCTGGCTGAAGATGGAGTCTCTGAGCCACCAGGGTGATGTTCCTTCCAAACAGGGTCAGAGACTGGGCAGCAGCCTCCATTTCCTCCTGGAGCCACTCCTCCTCAGAGTCTCCCGCAAGCCTAGACAGACACATTACATTTGTAACAGGTTACAAAAGAGAAACACACCTATAGGAAATTACGATACACAGAAGTTACAAAGCACGAAGTCGCCATTACAATGGAACTGGAAGCCTAGTCATGGAATCCTCTCCAAGATGCAGTATTGAGAAAACACATACCATACCATACCATACCCAAATTACAGAATAGCATGTATGGCAAGATGCCATTTGTTTTCAGTTGTATACAGGTGGACATAGAGAAATCTTTCTAGAAGGATAATCCTCAAACTATGGTTATATCTTGGCATTTTAAAATCTGCTTTGTTTCAATTTTAATTACTCTAATTTTCTCTGCAATGAATATGAATAATTACTACAAAAAACAATAAATCTATTTTTAAAGAAAGAAAACAATATCTAGAATCTCATTTTAATCCATCCTATCAAGAGGTGAGGTTTTATGTAACAAAAATCAGTTTCCATGAATGAACATAGATGTCTACAGCAACTGTTTTGTTCATGTGATCTCAAACATTTCTCTTTGAATAATAACTCCTCACCCTACAAAATAAATAAATACATAAAAGTCCCACTCCCTCCAGCTCCCACCGTTTTAATAGTTATTCTTTAGAAATGAGGCAGAGCTGCATGCCCTTGGAATTGTAGGCTAGGAGGACATGGGAGTGCCGGGGGAGTGACTGTTGAGACGCTCCTCCCAGCTTCAGGTCCCTTAGAGTGGCAATACATTTCAATGCCCCTCATCCCTTCCTGCCTCAAACATCCCAGCCACCTACACGTGAAATGTCCCCTGAATTTCCAGTGCAGAGAATCACACTACTGGCCCCAAATAACCCAGCACAGTGAAATGCCAAGACATTGGGGCACCAGGGAGCGGGCAGAGAATGCATGCCAGCTGTCTCCTTCCCTTCCTTTACTTTTGATTCCTGGGAGAGAATTTGTCCATCAGCTGCCGTTGACACTTAGATCCCTCAGCCCATTAATATGGCTTTGTGCCACATCCTAACAGCTGCTCCATTGCAGAACCGAGGCCCTCACCTGGCCAGCCTAGCTTTCTGGGTTTTCTCATTTCTGAATGTTAAAACGGAAGGGAGAAAAACAAAGCCACTGAGAATCAGAGGTGCACACTTGAGAGACACGTGGGTCCAGCACTAAGGCAATGCCATGGCTGTGTCCTAATATGACTTGAGTACAAGCTACATCATGCGGAGAAAGTCAATAGAAACTCAATAAAACTTCCCTACTCTCCTCCCTCTTCCTTCAGCCCTTCAAACTATGTTTCTGTCCTCTTTTCTCCCCTCACTTCCACCCCTGCTTTAAGGTTTGGCTGAGATAGTTGAATGTTCTTCATCTGAGGCTGCAGTTAGAATCTCCCTTAGCTTGACAGCTTTTCTTCTAAGAAATTTGACTCTTAACAGCCAGGACACCATCCTATTATCCTGTTTCTTCTTCACCTTTTCTTATCTGGAGTCTCTGCTCTCTGTGATTTAGTTAGAGTTGTTTCTGGATATTTTTCTCAGTTGGGGAGATGCATTCACTATGTCCTTGAAGATCTACATGTTTATCCTTCCACTGTCTGCTTAATGATGAGCGCTCTGTGTAGAACATTGAGTTGAAGGCCCTTCCACTCAGCAGCCTGGAGACTTAATTCCCACATCTTCAGGCCTCCAGAGCTGCAGAGAAGAAACCTGGGGCTAGTCTAAATGATTTCCCTCCATAAATAACTCTTCTTTTGTCTGAAAGTGCTAAGAGTTCAGGAATCTTACCAATGTGTCTCACCCAGAACCCAGGTACAGTTATAATCTACACATTTGGGTCATAAATTGGCTCAAAGAAAATTTCTTCTACCATTTGCTTCATTATTGCCTCTCCTGAATCTCTTCATTTTTCTCCTTCTAGAAGCTCCATGATTTGCAAGTTGAGTGTCCTGGATTTATCCTCCAATTCAACTATTTTTGTCATGCATAATTTCTGCTTTTACTTTCTGGTTTGCATGATATTTTGGCTTAATCTTTCAGACCACTGATTTGAGATATAACAGTGAATGTTCTCAAACTTCTGCTTCAAACCATGAAGGTATTAGACCAACTTTTCCACCAAGAACACTTGTGGAAGATGGAGAAAATATTTTTAGGCTAGGCACAGTGGCTCATGTCTGTAATCCCAGCACTTTGGGAGGCCAAGATGGGAGGTTTGCTTGAGGCCAGGAGGTCAAGGTTGCCATGAGCCATGATCATGCCACTGCACTCCAATCTGGGCAACAGTGCGAGACCCTGTCTATAAACAACAACAACAAAAAAACCCCCAAAATTTTAAAATGTAAAATAAAACAGTTGTTTTAAGGTCCTGGAGCACTACCAAGGCAGCCAGCAGCCAGCAACTTTTCCTAAGTAACACAGGTCAAGAGGCAGAAAAACCATGCAGACGGCAGCAGCTATGCTGAGACCAGTAGTATCACAGCATTGAGAAAACAAAAATTAGAGTGCAGGTCTCATCAATGTGGAGGGAACCTGATAAATACTCTAGGCTTTCAGGAAATCCACCCCTTCGGAGGAGGAACGTACTGGAAATAAACATCTCACAAGATTGAAACTAGTCTTGAATTATTTCAAGACTTTAATTGGATAAGGGTGAGCTGTCCCTACTTTAGCTGCCCACCAGAATAAAATAAAATTAATTTTAATGTAATTTAATTTATCTCCTTCTTTTCCTAGAAGGAGATAATATTATCTATCTAGGCCACTATAATTTTGCATATATACTTCTATGGTCTGAATATCTGTATGTATCCCCCCATTTGTATGTTAAAATGTTAACCCCAAATGTGATAGTATTAAATAAAAGGGAGGTATGGGAGGTAATTATGGGAGGTAATTAAGTTTTGGGGGCACAACTTTTATGAATGGGAATAGTGCCCTTGTGAAAGAAGCCCGAGAGAGATTCCCTGCCTCTTCCCCCATGCGAGGACACAGCTGGAAGATGACATCTATGAACTAGAATGCAGGACCTCACCAGACACCACATCTGCTGGTGGCTTGATTTTGGACTTCTCAGTCTCCAGAACTGTAAGAAATAAATTTCTGTTATTTATAAGCTATCCAGCTTATGGAACTTTGTTATAACAGCCAAGACAGACTAAGACACACACTGTACTGTATTCAATTTTTAAAAATTACTCCATATGAAAAGATGAAAGATAGAGGTGGCATCTCATATTGCTGGGATACAGGGTAGTCATTTAGAAAAATATAAAAAAGAGATCCATATATCAAAACATACATAAGAGTGAACTCTGAATGGATTTAGGGAATCTAAAGGTAAGTTCAAAACCACTGAAGAAGAAAACATGAGTTCCTCTTTAATCTTGGTGTAGACTGGAGTCGGAAGTGGAGGGGGGAGATGAGTTAAACCACCATCTTTCCCAGGGCTGCTGTGGTGCTTATGCCGTGCACTCTACTACCCCAGAGGCACTGTTCACCTAGCCCTGGAGCGAATGGGACTCCTCAGGGGATGTGCAGTGCAGGGGCCTGTCTATCAATCCTGTGACCTGTTTTATATATACACATATACATGCATATGCATGTGTATATTTGCATGTGGGTAGATATACTTACACAGATATTTCTTCGTATGAGTTTTTAAAAAGGAAAATGAGAGATGGGGGAAGGAAAAGGATGGGAAGAGGGAGTGAAAAGGAGAACAAGAAAACTATCTGGAATATATATACAGTATACAGAAATGTTCACAATGCTTATCTCTAGGTTGTAGGCTTATAGGTAATTCTTTCCTTCCTTCAACTCATCCATATTTATTATATGATACATTTGATGTTTATCATATATTTTTATGCAAAAGAAAACACCGACTGTGTTGGCCTCTTCTTGAAAGGTCCTGCCTAAAGCTCCGCCCTACTGCCAAACTCTGGTCCAGGGACTGCTGGTGCAGCAAATTCCTTCTGGCCTCCTGATAGCTTACGCAGCAGAAGGGAAGGCTCAGACTGCCAGCCAAACACTTAGCACGTTTTGTGCTGATTGACTCCATTTGGACCTCCCTGAGAACTGCTCAAGGAGCTTGTTCTGAAAGTCAGAGGAGCTAGAACAATATGAATTATTTGCTGTATTGCCCTAATAGATGGGCTGGACTGTTTCCCATGGTCATGAGCATGGATAATGCTGTGTATAAATAATTCACCTTGCCAGGAACAGACAATACAACAGAGGCATTTGCACAGAAACAGACAAAAATGATGTTTAGCTCCTCCCAAAATTTAGTGTCCCTTTTTTTGTAATAAAATACATTGTGTTAGAAAACTTCAAATGTACAAAGTAGTATTAAATTAGTATAAAATCATTCTGCTCTCAAACTCTTAAATAAATTATTATAAATATTCTGGCAATTTCTTACATGGGTCACACCATGTACAGTTTCCCCCACCTTCACCCTAGTTGTGTATCTTTTTTTTTATTGTGGTAAAATATACATAAGATAAAATTTACCACTTTAGGATGGGCACGGTGGCTCACGCCTGTAATCCCAGCACTTTGGGAGGCCGAGGCTGGCGGATCACCTCAGGTCAGAAGTTCGAGATCAGCCTGGCCAACATGGTGAAACCCCATTTCTACTAAAAATACAAAAATTAGCAGGGCATGGTGGTGGGTGCCTGTAATCCTAGCTACTCGGGAAACTGAGGCAGTGAATTGCTTGAACCCGGGAGGCAAAAGTTGCAGTGAGCTGAGATCACACCACAGCACTCTAGCCTAGGCAACACAGTAAGACTCCATCTCAAAAATAAATAAATAAAATAAATAAATAAATAAATAAAAATAATTAGCTGGGTGTGGTGGTGTGCACCTGCAATACCCAGCTACTCAGGAGGCTGAGGCAGGAGAATCACTTGAATCCTGGCAGGCAGAGGTTGCAGTGAAACGAGATTGCACAACTGCACTCCAGCCTGGGCAAAAAAGAGTGAAACTCTGTCTCAAAAACAAAAACAAAAACAAAACAAAACAAAAAAATATATATATATATATATATTTACATATACCATTTTAACTATTTTTTAAGTGTATCATTCAGTGGCATTAAGTATATTCACATTGTTGTGCAACCATCACCACTCTGCATCTCCAGAACTTTTTTCATCATCCCCAACTGAAACTCTGCCCCTGACCCCTGGGGTCTTTGGAAACCACCATTCTATTTTCGTTGTGAGTCTGACTACTCTAGGCATCTCATGTAAGTGGAATCATGCCGTATTTGTCTTTTTGTGAATGACTTGTTTTACTGAGCATATTGTCTTCAAGGTTCATCCATGTTGGAGCATATGTCAGTATTTCCTTCATTTGTAAGGCTGAATAATAATCCATTGTTTGAATACACCACACTTTGGTTTATCCATTCACCCTTCAATGGACATTTGTGTTGTTTCTACCTTTTGGTCATTGTGAATAATGCTGCTATAAACATGGGTGTACAAATATCGGTTCCATTCCCTATTTTCTATTATTTCAGATACATACCCAGAAGGAGCATTGTTGAGTCATATATTAATTCTATTTTTTTGAAAACCCATGTACAGTTTTAAATACTCTTTTTATCTAATTCTCATAACTTTTGAGCATGAATATTTTCAACAGTATTTTTGTAACTTGTAATTTCCTATAATTTCTAACTTATAAAAGTTGAGAGAATTGTACAATATAAACTAATACAGGGATCCCCAAACTCTGGGCTGCGGACTCGTACTGGTCCATGGCCTGTTAGGAACCAGGCCACACAGCAGGAGGTAAGTGGCAGGCAAGCGAACATCGCTATCTGAGTTCTGTCTCCTGTCAGATCAGCGGCGGCATTAGATTCTCATAGGAGCTCGGACTCTATCGTGAACTCTACACGCGAAGGATCTAGGTTGTGCCCTCCTTGTGATAATCTAATGCCTAACGACCTGAGGTGGAACAGTTTCATCCCAAAACCATCCACCCCCTCCCCAACACCCCCAACACCCATCCATGGAAAAATTATCTTCCATGAAACCAGTCCATTGTGCCAAAATGGTTGGGACCGCCGCTCCAAAATATCCTTTAACTAGATTCACCAATTGTTACGATTTTTCCACATTTGCTTTTCTCACTGTCTGTGTGTGTGTGTGTGTGTGTGTGTGTGTGTAGACAGTCCCAGGGATGATGTCCCTTTATCCCAGAATGATTTAGTGTGGATTCCTTAAATCCACACTAAATACCCGTGAGGGTATTCATTCTCAAAACTACAGAACAATCATCACAATTATAAAATTAAACATTGATTTTATGTTTATGTTCCAAGAAACCCATTGTAAGTTAAAACATTGCAAATTGAAAATGCATTTACCAGCCTGGGAAACATAGTGAGACTGTGTCTTTAAAAAAACAGATTAGCTGGGTGTGGTGACACAAACCTGTAGTCCCAGTTCCTCAGGAGGCTGAGGTGGGAGGGTTGCTTTAGCCAAGGAGGTGGAGGTTGCAATGAGCTGAGATCATGCCACTGCACTTTAGCCTGGGCAACAGAAACTCTCTCTCTCTTTTTTTTTTTTTTTTTTTTTTGAGACAGGGTCACCCAGGCTGGAGTACAGTGACACAATCTCAGCTCACTACAACCTCCACCAGCTAGGCTGAAGCAATCCTCCCACCTCAGCCTCTCAAGTAGCTGGTGTCACAGGTGCAAGCCACCATGCCTGGCACATTTTTTGTATTTTTGGTTTGCCATGTTGCCCAGGCTGGTCTCGAACTCCTGAGCTCAAGCAATTCACCCTCCTCGGCCTCCCAAAGTGCTGAGATTACAGGGATGAGCCACCACACTGAAACTCTATCTCTAAGAAAAAAATAAAAACCAAAAAGTGAAAATGCAAATACACCTAACCTGCCAAACATCATAGTTTAGCCTAGCCCACCTTAAATGTGCTCAGAACACTTACATTAGACTACAATTGGGCAAACTCATCTAACACAAAGCCTATTTTATAATAAAAGTGTTGAATATCCCATATAATTTATTGACTACCATACTCAAAGTGAAAAACAATGGTTGTATGGGTACTCAAAGTACAGTTTTTACTGAATGTATATCACTTTTGTCCCATCATAAAGTGGAAAAATTTTAAGTTGAACGATGGTAAATTGGGACCATCTGCACCATTATCTAATGCAAAGCCAATATTTCAAAGTTTCTTAACTGTTACCAATCTGAGAATGTGCACTACATTTAACTGTAAAGCGCTGTGGTTGACTGAATTCTAAAGATGCATCCTGTCCCTGCCCCCGTGCCTCCCTCCTCAAGATTCTTGTCCCCTGGTTAGTCAAATAAACTCAAATCTAGGTACAGCTGTGTAGGGACATTGCAGATGCAATTGAACTTACTCATCTGCTGACCTTTAAATAGGGAGTGGAGTCTGGTCTATCCAGGTAGGCCCGATGTAATCACAGCTCAAGCCTGTAATCCCAGCACTTTGGGAGGCCGAGACGGGCGGATCACAAGGTCAGGAGATCGAGACCATCCTGGCGAACACGGTGAAACCCCGTCTCTACTAAAAATACATAAAAAACTAGCCGGGCGAGGTGGCGGGCGCCTGTAGTCCCAGCTACTTGGGAGGCTGAGGCAGGAGAATGGAGTAAACCCGGGAGGCGGAGCTTGCAGTGAGCTGAGATCCGGCCACTGCACTCCAGCCTGGGCGACAGAGCGAGACTCCGTCTCAAAAAAAAAAAAAAAAGCAGAAAAGGTTGACAGACAAGTGAGTGAGAGAGATGCAGCAGAAGGAGAAGTTAGAGGGTTTCAAAGCATGAGGGGAGTTTGACCTGCCATTGCTGGAGGGGGCCATACAGAATGCAGGCAGCTTCCAAGAGCAAAGACCAGCAGCCGCTGGCTGACAGCAAGGAAACAGGAACTTCAGCCTTGTAACGACAAAGAACTGGATTCTGCCAACTGAAACTGACCCAATACCCCCATAGACAGTTTTTTTTTGAAGGGGGGTGGTGGGGAGTAAACAGAAATTGACCCTTCTGATCCTAAAACTTGAAACTTACATTGTTTTATCTGAGTTCCTTCCTCAGGAAAGGACCCCCCAAGGCCTTTCAAAAAGTATCAAAGAACAGAAACTCATCAGATCACCATATCCAGACAATGAAACACCAAGCCTCCCATTCATCATGATTGCTTCCTTGGCCCTCCCTAGTTCTTGTTTTCTTACTCACTGTTTCATTTCTTCTCTGCTATATAAACTCCTAACTTTATTGGTCAGGGAGATGGATTTGAGACTAATCTCCCATCTCCTAGGCTGCAGCACCTGATTAAAGCCTTCTTCCTTGGCAATAATTGTTGTCTCAGTGGTTGGCTTTCTTTGTGGTGAGCAGCAGAACCTGGACTGAAACCCTGGTGTTTCAGTAACATAACCACTGGAGAACATCGTGTTAGGTGAAGTAAGCCGGGAACAGAAAGTTAAACACCACATATTCTCACTCATATGTGGAAGCTAAAAGAAAATTGATCTCATAGAAGTAAAAAGTAGAACTGAGGGTGGGAAGAGTTGGGGGAAAGGATGGATAGGGAGAGATTTGTTAAAGAATGTAAGATTACAGCTAAATTGAAGGACTAAATTCTTGTGTTCTGTACCACTGTACTATGACTGTAGTTAACAATAATATATGGTCTCAAAAAGGTAGAAGGAGGATAATTGAATGTTCCCAACAAAAGAAATGACAAATGTTTCAGATGATAAATATGCTAATTACCCCGATCTGATCACTATACATTGTATCACATCACTATGTACCTCCCATGAAAATATACAATTACTGTCAATTAAAAAAAAAACCAGCTATATTTTTAGAATGTTCCACAGGGATCACTATAAAACCCTTTGCTCTGCTTTGCTTCTCTTTTTAGAATGAGTCAGCTCCAATTCAGAGGACCTCTTCGAACACGATTCCTAGATCCCTATGCAATTAGGGCTAGAACATCAGAAACCAGCCCCCAATCCACCTGGAGGAATCCCAGAAAGAAGAGCTCCAATCACTTGAAACTAGGCAAGTGCACAGTGTCCTCCAGGGTTTAATTATCTCTAGAAGAGTCCCTGAGATTTTCTCTCTCTTGACTTTTGATATTTTAGGAAGAGTACAAGCCAGTTATTTGTGGAAAGTCCTTCAATTCAGGTCTGTCTGATGTTTTATTAATAGATTCAGGTTATACATTTGGGAAGTAATTCTCCAGGAGTGACACTGTGTTCTTCTCAGTGCATTGTATTAGTAGGCACGTGAGGCTGTTTTTGTCCCAATAATAGTAACGTTAACTGACATCACGTGGATAAGGTGATACCTGCCACAACTCTCCTCTGTAAAACTATTTTCCCCTTTGTAATTAATGAAAACCTTGCAGGAAGACACCTTGAGACAATATAAGCATCCAGCTCCTTGTCCAACTTTTGCCCATTAATTTTAGCATCCATAAATATCATTGCCTAAAACAGTAATTATGATAGTTGCCAAACAATAATTATCTAACTGCATGATTTCTTCTACATTCATTTGTTGTCATTCTACTATAAGAAAGAGTATCCCTTTATTTATTCATTTATTATCATTATGAACTCTGATTCTTATTTTATTCCATGGGTTGTAATCCATTATCATCATGTTATTTTGATGCTCATTTTATCCCATATTGGGCCTTATTTGTCCCAAATTTGCCCCTTTGAGTTGACTCCTTGTGTCTTTTTGATATGTTCCCATCAGTTATTCTAAGAAATCCTTTTCTTACTTTTTTGTAAATAGGATATTCCAGGTTCATCATTTATTTTTTCTTACCCCAGTCTTAGAATCAGTTGTTTCTCCAAAGATTCCAGGCTCTTTTGGTAACAGATGGTATTCAGAAACTAAGATCTGGATAACAGGTATGCTCATTGCTCTCTGGGTATCATTGCCTCTGAGTCTTCCCAGTGGACAGAGGAAGGAAATACACATACACCAGTGTATAGACACACAAATATGAGTTCATGCTGATACCTCCAATTTTAATACAACACCACAGGGTTCTCCCTATCCTACCCTCATTCCATATTTATAATCTCCCTTCTCCATTAGTGAGAAACCTGCCTCCCAATATCCTCAGTACATTTACTCATATGTTCTATGAGTACAGAACCCAGGAAGTAATTTCAGAATTTCTAACCCATACCATTTTTAAAACTCACAAAGTGGAGTTCAATATAAGTTTGCAGGTTTCTTTGGCTTTAGACTGAAGGTTGATATTAAAGTACCTTGTTTAAAAGTTATTTGCCTTCATTCTTTTTATTTTTCCTCAGTGTGATTTGTCATTAACTTATAATCCATTTAGATACATTAGTTTATGTTTTGTTTTTTCCCCATCCTTGAAGATTTAAATGTTTTTGCATACATAGAAAATGTTAATATGGTTCCCAAAGTCAAAATTACATAAAAGCATTAGCCAGAGAGTGTCCCTCTTTCCTGCTCGCCTCCATCCCAGCACACTGACTTCAGCAGGGAACCAATCTCTTTTAGTCAGCTTTACCTTTGCTGTGTTTCTGTGGTAGCAACAAGACGATTGTATATATTTGCTAATTTCTTCCTTATTTCTTATACAAAAGGTAGCATACTGTCACAGGCTGGCTCTGGGATGCAGACACTGAGACGGTGATTAGTGAGCAGGAGATTTACTAGAAAGTGTCCTAAGATTAACCCCCAGGAAGGAAAGGGACAGAGCAGGATTGGACAGAGGGAGAAGCTGAGCTGCCGTGTGGCCTGAGCAGAGCCTCAGCTAACCTCGTGGAGAATTTTGAAACTGGGATGGCCCTTCAGAGTTGTCCTGTATTAGGTGAAAAGCCAGGGGTCTTTATACCACGCATCTATCAGTCATTAAACGTGGGCCAACTTAGGAAAAAATGTAACCTTAGGCAAGCCAGTTCTTTTCAGTAGAGGGAGACCCCACAGTGGTTTGACATCTGAGGGCTTTCTGCCTGCAGCACTAAGTCCTCAGTTCCCAAAGGGATCTCCGGGCTGCATCACAGCATCTACCATACACACTACATATTTCCTGTGTTTTTTCGTATACATTATATCTTGGAAATCACTCCAGATCTGCTTTTAAAGATGGTCCTTGTTTTTTCTTAACAGCTGTATAATATTCTAATGTGTGGCTGTACTATTCAATGAATATTTAATCACTGAATGTTTATTCAATGAATTTCCTATGTGTGGGTGTCTGTGTTGCTCCAGATGTTTTGCGATTACAATTTTTTTTTTGAGACAGTTTCATTCTTGTTATCCAGGCTGGAGTGCAGTGGTGCAATCTCAGCCCACTACAACCTCCGCCTCCTGGGTTCAAACTATTCTCCAGCCTCCAGCCTCCAGCCTCCAGGCATGCACCTCCCATGCCCAGCTAATTTTTTGTATTTAGTAGAGACGGGGTTTCACTGTGTTGGTCATGTTGGTCTCGAACTCCTGGCCTCAGGTGATCCACCCACCTTGGCCTCCCAAAGTGTTGGGATTACAGGCATGAGCCACTACGCCTGGCCTGCAATTACAATTAATGCCGAAATAAATAACCTTATATATATATGTATTAACATACTGATGGAGGCATATCTTCAAGGTAAATGCCTGTGGCCTTACTCTGTATACCCTTTACCCATCTTCCCTTACCTTATATCATCATGGTACATTTATCAAAACTAAGAAATTAATATTGGTGCACCACTCCGAACTGACGAATTTTATTTAGGTTTTGCCAGTTCTTCCACTAATGTCACCTTTCTGTTGCAGCATCCACCCAGGATGTCATGTGGCATTTAATCATGTTTTCTCAGTCTTCAGTTGTTGACTGGTTGTTGGGCTTTTCTTGTCTTTCATGCATGACACTTTCGAAGTGTAGAATTCCCTTCCTATTGTGTAAATGTAGTATAGGCTCATGGATATTTGTTTTATTCTTTAGTTTATACGTAATACTATCGTTACTGTGTCCAGAGCTGGTTCCTGCCAGTGGGTTCGTGGTCTCACTGACTTCAAGAATGAAGCCGCGGATCTTTGCAGTCAGTGTCATAGCTCTTAAAGATGGCACGGACCCAAAGAGTGAGCAGGGGCAAAGTTTATTGTGAAGGGCGAAAGGACAAAGCTTCCACAGCGTGGAACGGGACCCCAGTGGGCTGCTGCTGCTGCTTGCTGGGGTGGCCAGTTTTTATTCCCTTATTTGTCCCCACTCATGTTCCATTTTTGTCCTATCAGAGTGCCCTTTTTTCAATCCTCCCTGCGATTGGCTACTTTTAGGATCCTGCTGATTGGGGCATTTTACAGAGCACCAATTGGTGCATTTCACAAAGCGCTGATTGGTGCATTTTACAGAGCACTGATTGGTGCATTTTACAGAGTGCTGATTGGTATGTTTTACAATCCTAGCTATGGAGTGCTGATTGGTGCGTTTTACAATCCTCTTGTGAGACAGAAAAGTTCTCCAAGTCCCCACTCCACCCAGGAAGTCCAGCTGGCTTCACCTCTCATTATTTATTTTACTGCTCGAATTGGTCCAGCTTCAGTCATTGGCTGGTTCAGACTGGCTGTGTCCTGTATTAGCTTTCCATTGCTGCTATAACAAATTGCCACAAATTTAATAACAACAGGAATGTATTATCTCACAGTTCTGGAGGTCAGAGGTCTAAAGTGAATCTCAATGGACCAGAGTCAGGTGTCAGCAAGGCTGGCTCCTTCTGGAGGCTCTGAGAGGAGAATCTGTTTCCTTGCTTCTCTCAGGTTTTGTGGCTGCCTATGTACTTTGACTTGTGGCCTGTTCTTCCATCTTCAAAGCACATCACTCAGATCCCGGTTTCCACCCTCACATTCCTTTCTCCTCTCTCTGATCCTCCTGCATCCCTCTTATAAGGACCACTGTGACCCCCTTGGGGCCCCCAGATCATCCAGGATCATCTCCCATCTAAAGGTTCTTAACCATATTTGCAAGGTCCCTTTGCCATGTAAGTAACATATTCACAGGTTTTGGAGATTAGGATCTGGACATATTTGGGGGCCATCATTCAGCCCACCACATGTCCTTCTAACACGCCTCCATCCTTTCTTTTCCTTCTGGTGCTACAAGATGTTCCAGCCTTACTTTGTTTATTCCTGGCCCCAGACCTAGAATTTCTCAGGCATTTCTCCGGAAATACTGGGGTGTCACTGCCTCTAGGGCTTCTCAGAAGACAGAGCAAAAAAACTATAGCTAAACACAGATTAGTGTATTATACATGTGTATACGTGGACACACACACATTCATACTGATACCTCCCACTCTACTCCACAGGGCTCATTCTAACCTTCCGCCCTTGCTTATTTGTAACTTTTTTCTCTGAGAGTGAGACCCCGACTTTCAGTATCTACAATGTATTTATCTATTTATTATACTCCTAGTTTCAGGATTACTGAGAAACAAATTTACTAACTAGAATACTATGCTAATATACAATTATGTCTTTAGTTTTACAGTATACAGTCAAAAGGACTGTCTTCCAAAGTTGCCTAGGTCAGCTCCTTCTCCCCACAACCCTTTCAGTGAGGCTGTATCATGCATTTGTAACACTGTTAGATTAGTTTGTTATAGTCTGCCTTTCTCCACAGGACTTCCTAACAGCCAGCCTTCCTTCCTTCCTTCCTTCCTTCCTTCCTTCCTTTTTCTCTTTCTCTCTTTCTTTCTCTCTTTCTTTCCTTTTTGAGACGGAGCCTCCCTCTGTCACCAGGCTGGAGTGCAATGGCGCTATCTCAGCTTACTGCAACCTCTGCCTCCTGGGTTCAAGCGTTTCTCCTGCCTCAGCTTCCCGAGTAGCTGGGATTACTGGCGCCTGCCACCATGCCCACCTAATTTTTGTATTTTTAGTAGAGACGGGGTTTCACCATGCTGGCCAGGCTAGTCTTGAACTCCCGACCTCAGGAGGTCAACCTGCTTCCGCCTCCCAAAATGCTGGCTTTACAGGCGTGAGCCACCCGCCCGGCCAGCCTGGTTCATTCTTCAAATTTGCACACACTAAAGTCCACTCTTTGTGGTGTACAGATCCATGTGTAGTTGTGTGTTTCTGGGCTTTTTATTCTGTTCCAGTGGTCAATCTGCCTCTTCATATGACAGTATCACACACTTTCCTATTAGAGGATCTAGAATGTGTTTTAATACCTGGCAAGCTATTCTCACTCCACAGCTTTTTATTCCAGGGTTCTCATAGTTGTTCTTATGTTTAATTTTTTCATATGGACTTTGGCATCAACTTTTCAAGCTCCATTTAAAAAACAAAGCTTGTAGAATTTTTATAGGATTGCATTAAATTGACGGTGTTGCTAAGATTCAAACATAGGCAGTTTGCTCCAACACCTACATGAAGTTTTGGGCAAAAAAGAAAAAGTAACATTTTTGTGGTGTTATTCAGTTTTTATTAATAGAAGTCAGTTTTGTTGTTATAACTAGGCTACTTTGTATTAACCCTGGAATTGAAACTTAATATGAAAATAATTTGCATGCAAGTTTACTAATAAGGAATCAGGCCCAAATGCACTAAAAGACAGACCTGAAAATTGTGTTTAGACAACTCTGAAAATTCTTATCCCTATAATAGAAGATAATTCATCTGTGAAATGAAATCATAATCTAGAAACCATCTGATGGCACGTACAACTTGTTTTTAGTGGAAAACTCAGTCAACTAATTCTGAAATGTTTGCATACTTAAATTATACCCCGAGTAATAAATAACAACATATTAAATAACTTTGCTTTGTGTCTGTGTGTTTTATCAATTTATTTTTTTCTCATCCAACTTCTTTCCAAAAGCACTTAAGATTATAATAAGTCTCTAGTTACACTTTCCTTCTTCTGCAAATTTGTCAGAGTGAAAATTTATTGTGTTCTTTGAAAGAATTACCTTTTGGCAACTTGCACAAGGTCTTCACAAGCTTTAGCCAATTCCTCAGCCATCATCTCCAACGAGGCAAACACTTCATTCTCCACTTCTTTCCTCTCCATTGAGATGAGGAGATGGCAAAGCTGAACGATCATTGGTGAGATGATTCTCTCAATGCCTTTGTTCCGTATCACAGAGCTGACGTCATCCAAGAGGAAAGACTCCATCTTTCTTAGTCTGTGAACAGAAGCTGCAACATAGTTTAACTCACACTAACTGACATGTAAACCTACTTCTCTGACTTGATGTTCATCTACTTTTACTTCTATGATGAGAAAGAAATCTACAAAATATCAAAGGGATAAGTTGGGGGAGAAATTTTCAGGATCTCACAAGTATGGGCTAGGTTGTGGCTTAGCAGAAACATTAAAAAATGGGACAAAGGCACAATGAGATAGATTCAGAGGTTCAAACAATGGCGAATGGACTCACAAACTATATGAAATAGAGGCAGTTTAAGAAATGGTTAATTTACAAAGAAACATTGGGCTTCAATTGGACTTTACCTCTATCAAAAAACTGTAGCACATTCTTCTCATCAGCACATGGAATATTCTCCCACACAAACCTATATCAGGCCACAAAACAAATTTTTCTTTTTTCTTTCTTTTTCTTTTTTTGGGACGAAGTCTTGCTCTTGCCCCCTAGGCTGGAGTGTAGTGGTACGATCTCAGCTCACTGCAAACTCTGCCTCCTGGGTTCAAGCAATTCTCCTGCCTCAGCCTCCCTAGTAGCTGGGATTACAGTCTCCTGCCACCACGCCTGGCTGAATTTTGTATTTTTAGTAGAGACGGAATGTCTCCATGTTGGCCAGGCTGGTCTTGAACTCTGACCACAGGTGATCCACCCACCTTGGACTCCCAAAGTGCTGGGATTACAGGTGTGAGCAACACGGCCAAAACAAATTTTTAAAAATTAAAATCATATGAAGTTCTTCTCAGACCACAGTGGAATAAAAACTAGAGATAAATACCAAGAGGAACTTTGGAAACTATACAAATATGTGGATATTAAACAACATGCTTCTGAATGATAATTCCATTAGTTAAGAAACTAAGATGGAAATGTAAAAAAAAAAATTAATTTTTATTTTTTTGAGACGGAGTTTTGCTTTTGTTGCCCAGGCTGGAATGCAATGGTGCAATCTTGGCTCACCACAACTCTGCCTCCCAGGTTCAAGTGATTCTGCTGCCTCAGCCTCCCAAGTAGCTGGGATTACAGGCATGCGCCATCACACCCGGCTAATTCTGTATTTTTAGTAGAGACAGGATTTCTTCATATTGGTTAGGCTGGTCTCGAACTCCAGACCTCAGGTGATCCACCTGCCTTGGCCTCCCAAAGTGCTAGGATTTACAGATGTGAGCCACCGTGCCTGGCCAGAAATTTAAAAATTTTTTGAAACAAATAAAAATGAAAACAAAACATACTGAAACCTGTGGGATACAGCAAAAGCAGTGCTGAGTAAAGTTTATAGTATTAAATGCCTACATCAAAAAAAAAAAGAAAGATTACAAGTTAACAACCTAACGTCACTCATCAAGGCACTACAAAAGCAAGAACAAACCAAATGTAAAGTTAGCAGAAAAAAAGAAATAACAAAAATCAGAGCAGAGCTAAATGAAATACAAACAAAAACATACAAAGGATCAATGAAATGAAAAGTTCATTTTTCAAAAAGATAAACAGATGATAAACCACTACCTAGACTAACCAAGAAGAGAGAGAATCTGAATAAACAAAATCAGAAAAGATAAAGGAGACATTACAACCGATACCACAGAAATACAAGAGATCATCAGAGACTATTATGAACAACTATATGCGTACAAACTAGAAAACTTAGAGGAAATGAATAAATTCCTAGAAACATGCAACCTCCCAATATTGAATCAGGAAGAAATAGCAAACCTAAATAGATGAATAATGAATAGCTAGATTAAATCAGTAATAAAAGATCTCCCAAGAAAGAAAAGCCCAGGACCAGATGGATTCGTAGCTGAATTTTATCAAATGTACAAAGAAGAACTAATACAAGTCCTCCTGAAACTGTTCCAAAAAAAAATTGAGGAGAAATGAGTTCTCTCTAATGCATACTATGAGACCAGTAATACCTTATACCAAAATCGGACAGACTATGACACATTAGGAAAGAAAACTCCACACCAATATCCCTGATCAACATAGACGCAAAAATTTTCAAAAGATACTAGCAAACCAAATCCAACAGCATATCAAAAAAGTAATAACCCATGGTCAAGTGGGATTCATCCCAGGGGTGCAAAGGATACTTCAACATATGCAAATCAATAAATAAATGTGATGCATCTTATCAACAGAATTAGATGATAAACCATATGATCAGCTCAATAAATGCAGAAAAAGCATTTGATAAAATTCAGCATTTCTTCATGATAAAATCCCTCAATAAACTAGGTATAGAAGGAACATACTCCGAATTAATAAAGGCCATATATGACAAACCCACTGCCAATATCATACTGAATGGGGAAAAACTGAAAGCATTCTAAGTACTGAAACAAAACAAGGTTGCCTACTTTCACCACTCCTATTCAACATACTAATTAGTACTGAAAGTCCTAGCCAGAGCAATCAGGCAAGAGAAAGAAATAAAAGGCGTCCAAATTGTAAAAGAAGGCAAAATATTCCTGTTCACTGACAATATGATTGTATATCTAGAAAAACCTAAAGACTCCGCCAAAAAACTCTTAGACTTGATAAATGAATTCAGTAACACTTAAGAATACAAAATCAATGTATAAAAATCAGTAGTGTTTCTGTATGCCAATAAGGATCTCGCTGAGGACTAAATCAAGAGGGCAATCCCATATATAATAGCTGCAAAAATAAAATAAAATAAAATACCAAGTAACCAAGGAGGTGAAAGATCTAAACAAGGAAAACTACATAACTCTGATGAAAGAAATTGTAGATGACACAAACAAATAGAAAGATAACCCGTGGTCATGGATCAGAATTAATATAATTAAAATGACCATACTGCCCAATGCAATCTACATATTCAATGCGATATCTATCAAAATACCAATGTCATTTTTCAGAGAATTAGAAAAAACATGCTAAAATTAGCATGTAACCAAAAAAGAGCTGGAATAGCCAAAGCAATTATAAAACAACAACAACAAAGCTAAAGGTGTCATATTACCAGACTTCAAATTATACTACAAGGCTGTAGTAACCAAAACAGCATGACACTGGTACAAAAATAGACACATAGATCAGTGGAATAGAAAAGAGAATCCAGAAATGAAGCCACATATTACAGCCAACTGATCTTTGACAAAATCCACAAGAACATACAGTGGAGAAAGGACACCCTTTTCTATAAATGATGCTGGGATAATTGGATAGGCACCTGCAGAAGAATGAAACTGGACCACTATCTTTTACCATATAAAAAAATCAGCTCAAGATGAATTAAAGATTTAAATGTAAGACCTGAAACTACAAAAGCACTAGAAGAAAATCTGGGGAAAACTCTTCTGGACATTGATCTAGGCAAAAAATTGATGACAAAGACCTCAAAAGCACAGACAACACAAATAGACAAATGTGACTTAATTAAACTAAAAGGCTTCTGCACAGCAAAAGAAATAATCATCAGAGTGAACAGACAACCTGCAGAATGGGAGAAAATGTTTGCAAACTATGCATGACAGGGGACTAATGTCCAGAATTCACAAGGAACTCAAACAACTCAACAACAACAAAATAGAAAACAAATAATCCCATTAAACAATGTGCAAAGGACATGAGTAGACACTTTTGAAAGAAGACATACAAATGGCCAAGAGGCATATGAAAAAATGCTTACCATCACAAATCACCAGAGAAATGCTAATTAAAACCACAATGAGATATCATTTTACATCAGTCAGAATGACTATTACTAAAAACACAAAAATAACCGATGTTGGCAAGGGTATAGAGAAAAGGTCATATACTTTTGGTGAGAATGTAAATTAGTACAACCTCTATGGAAATCAGTATGGAGATTTCTCAGATAACTGAAAATAGAACTACCATTCAATCTAGCAATACCACTACTGGGCATCTACCCAAAGGAAAATAAATCATTATATCAAAAAGATAACTGCACTCACATGTTTATTACAGCATTATTCACAATAGCAAAGATATGGAATCAGCCAGGTGCTGTGGCTTACACCTGTAATCCCAGTACTTTGAGAGTCCGAGGCAGGTGGATCACTTGAGGCCAGGAGTTGAGACCAGCCTGGCCAACACGGTGAAAACCCATCTCTGCTAAACATACAAAAAAAAAAAAAAAAAAAATCAGCCAGGTATGGTGGTGCATGCCTGTAATCCCAGCTACTCTGATGGCTGAGGCACAAGAATCGCTTGAACCCAGAAGTGGGAGGTTGCTGTGAGCCAAGATCGCACCACTGCACCCCAGCCTGGGCGACAGAACAAGACTCTGTCAAAAAAAAAAAAAAAAAGGCCGGGCGCGGTGGCTCAAGCCTGTAATCCCAGCACTTTGGGAGGCCGAGACGGGCGGATCACAAGGTCAGGAGATTGAGACCATCCTGGCTAACACGGCGAAACCCCGTCTCTACTAAAAACACAAAAAATTAGCCGGGCAAGGTGGCGGCGCCTGTGGTCCCAGCTACTCGGGAGGCTGAGGCAGGAGAATGGCGGGAACCCGGGAGGCGGAGCTTGCAGTGAGCTGAGATCCGGCCACTGCACTCCAGCCTGGGCGACAGAGCGAGACTCCGTCTCAAAAAAAAAAAAAAAGATAGGGAATTAACCTATGTATCCATCAACAGATGATTGGTAAAGAAAATGTGGTACATATACACAACAGAATACTATTCAGTCATAAAAAGAGAATGAAATCATGTCTTTGGCAGCAACATGAATGAAACTGGAAGCCATTATCTTAAGTGAAAAAAGTCAGACATAGACAGACTCTGCATGTTCTCACTTACAGGTGGGAGCTAAATAATGTGTACACATGGACATAGAGTGTGGAGTGATAGACAATGCTGACTTGGAAGAGTGAGGGGGTGGGAGGGGATTAGATGGTGAGAGATTACTTAATAGGTAAAAATGTACGTTGTTCAGTTGAGGTATACCCAACAAAGCCTTGATAAGGATTTTTTTTTTTTTTTTTTTTTTTTTTGAGACGGAGTCTGGCTCTGTCGCCCGGGCTGGAGTGCAGTGGCCGGATCTCAGCTCACTGCAAGCTCCGCCCCCCGGGTTTACGCCATTCTCCTGCCTCAGCCTCCCGAGTAGCTGGGACTACAGGCGCCCGCCGCCTCGCCCGGCTAGTTTTTTGTATTTTTTTTTAGTAGAGACGGGGTTTCACCGTGTTCGCCAGGATGGTCTCGATCTCCTGACCTAGTGATCCGCCCGTCTCGGCCTCCCAAAGTGCTGGGATTACAGGCTTGAGCCACCGCGCCCGGCCTGATAAGGATTTTAAAGCAGCTATCATGAACATACTTCAACAAGTAATTGAACACACTTAAATTTTAAAAATTACAATTCAAGAAAAAAAGACATAGAAGGAAAAATTTTGAAATTTTAGAACTGAAAATATAATTAAAATAAATTCATTGAATGGGCTCAATAGCAGAACGGAGATGACAGCAGAAAGTCAATTAATTTGAAGACAGATTATTACAAGTTTCCCAAACTGAATGACAAGAGAAAATGGCTGAAAAAGAAATGAACAGAGATCCAGGAACTTGTGGGACAGTAAGAAAATAACTAACCTTTTCAAGGGCTGAAATAAAAGAGCTGTTCATCCTAATTCTATACCCAGTGAAAATATCTTCAGGATTGAAGGGGAAATAAAAACATTTCTTGTCAAAATATAAACAAAAGTGACCCAGAAGAAACAGAAAGCCTGAATGAATTATTAGCTGTAGAGAGAGTGAAATAATAAAGGCCTATATTTTAAAAGGTCATAGATCCAGATGATTTTAATCCCTGAATTCTTTCTGGCCTTTAAAGAAGGAACAATCCTTACAATGCCTAAACTATTTCACTACTTGGAAAAGGTGCAAAGCTTCATTGTTTATCTTATAAGGCTAACATTGCTTTAATTTTAAATACTAGTAAGAAATATCAAATTGTAATCAAAATATTAGAATAGCTACTCGGGAGGCTGAGGCAGGAGAATGGCGTGAACCCGGGAGGCGGAGCTTGCAGTGAGCTGAGATCCGGCCACTGCACTCCAGTCTGGGCGACAAAGCGAGACTCTGTCTCAACAAAAAAAAAAAAAAAAAAGAATATGAAACCCAATGATATATGGAAAAAGAATAGTACTCCTTAACTAATTAGGGTTTAAGGAATGAGAGGGTGCTTCAACATTACAAACTCAACGGACCAGGATTCCTTGGAGGAATGGTTGATTCTAGGACTGCAGTAGGAAGTAGAGAAGGTAAGCACAGAACCTCTTGAAATGGCAGAAAATAAAGAAGTGCTCCCAAATAAAACCAAACCCATGTTGATGGAGGTTTGTCAAAGGGACACAGGAGCAAGTGAAAGAACTTCCAGTGGCCAAAGGTGGCATTTGAGCAACAACATAAAGTAACATTAGATTCTAACCCAAAGTATGAAATAAATATCCATGAACAATGATTGAGCAAATAAATAAATAGGGGAGACAAATCTCCCATGCAGAAGAATTCTAAATGATTGATGTCAATATTGCACCCTCGAATAGTGGAGAGCATAACTCTCCAATCCTTACGTGTGGGCTGTGCATAAGTGTTACAGGAAAGGGATCAGGATCCCGATCCACACCCTAAGAGAGGATTCTTGAATCTCGCACAAGAAAGAATTCAGGATGAATCTGCAGTGCAAACCAAAAGCAAGTTTATTAAAGAAAGTAAAGTAGTGAAAGTACAGCTACTCCATAGAGCAGGGCGTTCCTGAAAGTAACAGGAGGAACGCTTCCACCCTAGGTACAATGCTAGTGTGTGTGTGTGTGTGTATGTGTGTGTGTGTATGTGTGTATATATGTATATGTGTATGTATACACACACACATATATATACATATATGTATGTATATATGATAAATACATATGTACATATATACACACATATGCATATGTATGATAAAAAAGATCTTGGGGAGGTGTGCTCTGCTACAGGTGTTTGTGATAAATGATTAATTTTCTTAATTACTATGTTTTGCAAGAATCGATATTATGTTTAAAGCAAAATTAGGAATGCCCTTCTTCTCCAGATATCGGGATATCTGGACACTCCCAAGTCTGCATCTATTTAGTAAACATTATTAATCTGTTCCCTTAACCATAAATATCTAGGGGCTAGGAATTCCTCACTTTCTGGGAATGCCACCCAGCAAGTCTCAGTCTCATTTTCCTAGCCCGCACTCAAAATGGAGTCACTCCAGTTCGAACACCTCTGACATAAGGACTTCCTTCCAAAGAGTACAGTAAGGAAAGGGAAAGAAAGAGGGACTTTACTGTGGGGAAACACCATAGACACCATCTCAGCCAAGTGATCAAGGTCAGCATCAACAGGGCTAAATCTCACCAGTATCCTCAAAACTGTCAAGGTCATCAGAAACAAGAAAAGAATCTACAAAGAACTTAAACAAATGCACAAGAAAAAATCAAACAACCCCATCAAAAAGTGGGCAAAGGATATGAACAGACACTTCTCAAAAGAAGACATTCATACAGCCAACAGACACATGAAAAAATGCTCATCATCACTGGCCATCAGAGAAATGCAAATCAAAACCACAATGAGATACTATCTCACACCAGTTAGAATGGCAATCATTAAAAAGTCAGGAAACAACAGGTGCTGGAGAGGATATGGAGAAATAGGAACACTTTTACACTGTTGGTGGGACTATAAACTAGTTCAACCTTGTGGAAGACAGTGTGGCGATTCCTCAAGGATCTACAACTAGAAATACCATTTGACCCAGCCATCCCATTACTGGGTATATACCCAAAGGATTATAAATCATGCTGCTATAAAGACACATGCACACATATGTTTATTGAGGCACTATTCACAATAGCAAAGACTTGGAACCAACCCAAATGTCCATCAGTGATAGACTGGATTAAGAAAATGTGGCACATATATACCATGGAATACTATGCAGCCATGAAAAAGGATGAGTTCATGTCCTTTGCAGGGACATGGATGAAGCTGGAAACCATCATTCTGAGCAAACTATTGCAAGGACAGAAAACCAAACTCCGCATGTTCTCACTCATAGGTGGGAATTTAACAATGAGATCACTTGGACACAGGGTGGGGAATATCACACACTTGAGCCTGTCATGGGATAGGGGGAGGGAGGAGGGATAGTATTAGGAGATATACCTAATGTAAATGATGAGTTAACGAGTGCAGCAAACCAACATGGCACATGTATGCATATGTAACAAACCTGCACATTGTGCACATGTACCCTAGAACTTAAAGTATAATAAAAATAAATAAATAAAAATATAAAAAAAAGGAAAGTCTTAGAAACTGTCAGAGCCAAGCAGAGCATGAGAACACATGACAACTAAATGTAATGTGGTGTCCTGGATGAGATCTTTGAACAGAAAATAAAATTAGGTAAAACCTAAGGAGATCTGGACAAAATATTGATGTTAGCTAATAATAACAAATCAATATTAGTTGAGTAATTGTTGCAAATATACCATACTTGTGTAAGATGTTGGTTATAGGAGACATTGAGTACAGGGCATATAGGTGCCCTTTGTACTAATTTCTTAATTTTTCCATAAGTCCAAAACTGTCCAAAAAGTTAAGACTATTTGTAAAAAATATTCAACTATCACAGTATATTAAATCAATAATTTAAACTAGGATAATATGATTAAATCAATAAATACTAAAAAGCCTGTTTCTGATCTTTTTTCAAAATTTCCAAGCAAAATGATTAGTCATCAAGAGAAAGCTTTATACTAAAGAGTAAAACACAGAGCCAAAATTTTATCTGTCAGTTTCAAGTTAGAAATATTATCTGCCACTATTATTAAACATCTTTTTTCAAAATTCTACTCAATATAATCAGCTCAAAATTGAAATAATTGGAGCCAGGCATGGTGGTTCATGCCTGTAATCCCAGCACTTTGGGAGGCCGAGGTGGGCAGATCACCTGAGGTCAGGAGTTCGAGACCAGCCTGGCCAACATGGCGAAACTCCATTTCTATGAAAAAAAAAAAAATTAGCCAGGCATGGTGGCACACACCTGTAATCCCAGCTACTCAGGAAGCTGAGGCAGAAGAATCACTTGAACCCAGGAGGCAGAGGTTGCAGTGAGCCCAGATCACGCAACTGCACTCCAGTCTGGGTGACAGAGGGATACTCCATTACCCTCCCCCACCAAAAAAATTGAAATAATCCATTTAAATGTTGGAAAATAGGCAAAACCATCCAAGATAGTTTAGAAAAGAAACAAAAACAGGCCAGGTGTGATAGTTCATGCCTGTAATCCCAGCACTTTGGTAGATCAAGTCAGGAGTTCGAGACCAGCCTGGTCAAAATGGTGAAACCCCATCTCTACCAAAAATACAAAATGCAAAAATTAGCAGGGTGTGATGGTGCACGCCTGTAGTCCCAACTACTCAGGAGGCTGAGGCAGGAAACTTGCTTCAACCTGGGAGGCAGAGCTTACAGTGAGCCGAGATCATGCCACTGCACTCCAGCCTGGGTGACAGAGTAAGACTCTGTCTCCGGCTGGGGGGTGGTGAAGGAACAAAAACAATCTTAAAGGAATAAGTAAATTTGGTTAAATAGTTGCATATATTTTCTCTATGAACAAAAATCAGAAATGGAAAAGGAAAACCATGTCATTGAATAGCAACTAAATTCAACATGAAATAAAAATAACATCAAAGACATGAGTTTAACTTGAATAAAATTTTGTAGAGGATGTTAAAACTAAGTACATTGAGAGACACCGTATCTGAATGGGGAGACTCACTATCATAGGAATAAAAATCCCTCCAACGTTAATAATGTATGGATATTACTTTGGTTCTTACACAATGTGTTTGAGCTAGCTAAAAAGATTTCAAAAATTATATGGGAAAATAAATGCTTGAGAATCGCCAAGACACTAAGTCAAATAATAATAACGGGGAATTGCCTTTAAATCCACTATATGGTGGAGAATGCTAAATGCTCCCTGCATTGGTTACCTACTTCTATGCATATACAACCTAATGTTAAAATCTCAGAGAGACCAAAGGATCACGGTCATATTCAGTCACACAAAGGTCCTTTTAAAGAGATTAAGGGTGTTGCTCTCAGATTGTCTCAAACAATTAAACCTCTAGGGAGCTTAACAGTATTGTTCCTCAGCCTCCCAGCAGGAGCTCAAGATAGTGAAGGGTTTATCCAGAGAGATCTGTAGGGTTTCATCTAATGTTGTTAACACACTAAGCAAGCACACAAAAAGACCCACAAATGTCCTGAGAAATCTATGTCTGTCAGTTTGGAGTGGAAAAGGCAGACCCAGTACAACATAAAAAGGGACTGTTGGATCTCCAAAATTCTAGCAGGACAGGAAGCAGCTGAGAAAACAGATGCTACCTTTCCTTTCTTTTTTTTTTTTTTTTTAAAAACAGGGTGCAGTGACTCATGTCTGTAATCCCAGCATTTTGGGATGCCAAGGTGGGCGGATCACAAAGTCAGGAGTTCGAGAGCAGCCTGGCCAACATCGTGAAACCCTGTCTCTACTAAAAATACAAAAATTAGCCAGGTGTGGTGGCGGGCACCTGTAATCCCAGCTACTCAGGAGGCTAAGGCAGGAGAATCACTTAAACCTGGGAGGTGGAGGTTGCAGTGAGCCCGAGTTCGTGCCATTGCACTCCAGCCTGGGTGACAGAGTGAGACTCTGTCTTGAAAAAAAAAAAAGGATGATTCAGAAGGCAAAAATAAAGAGTCCAGAGAAGCCAAGAGCTATGGAGAAGTATTTTTAGCAGGAATGAGACTGAGTTCTAAAATTTGGATTTCAGAATTGCTGTGGACCAGTAACACCTGTGTGCCTCCTATTTGCCCCTTTTTTGTGTTTAGAGGTAATCTTGTGCCTGTCCCACCATCATATACTGGGTGATAGGGTTTGGCTATATCCCCACCCAAATCTTATCTTGAATTGTAGCTCCCATAATAACCATATGTTGTGAGAGGGACTCATTGGGAGATAATTGAATCATGGGGGTAATTTCCCCTATGCTGTTCTCTTGGTAGTGAATCAGTCACATGAGAACTGACGGTTTTATAAGGGGTTTCCCCTTTCACTTGGCTCTCATTTTTTTCTTTGCCTGTCACCATGTAAGACGTGGCTTTGCTCCCCCTTGCCTTCCCCCATGATTGTGAGGCCTCCCCAGCCATGTGGAACTGTGAATCAATTAAACCTCTTTCCTTTGTAAATTACCCAGTCTCAGGTATGTCTTTATTAGCAGCATGAGAACAGACTAATACATTGGGTGTGGGAGGTGGAAAGATATCTCCTCTTTAGCTTCAGAAATCCACAGATCAACTGGAACTGTGCTTAAGGAGCTGTATACTAGGGGAACTACACCTGATGTATCTCAACCATACCTGGACCTGATTTAGATGATGAGATTCTGGACTCAGAGCTGATGTTATGAGGTGAGGCTTTGGGGACTCTTGGAGAGGTGTAGATGTATTTGTCACATGGGAGGGACCATGAATCACTGGGGACCAGAGAGCAGACTACGGTGGGCAGCTTCCTAGGATGGTCTCCAGTGATCTCCACTTCCTGGTATTCAACCTCTTGTGTAATCCCCTCCTCTTAAGTGTGGCCTGGACCTTGTTGCTTACTTTTCATGAATAGAATATGTAAAAAGTGATGAAATATTAGTACTGGAAAGGGGTCCCGAGCCAGACCCCAAGAGAAGGTTCTTGGATCTCACAAGAAAAAAGAATTCGAAGTGAATTCATAGAGTAAAGTGAGAGCAAGCTTATTAAGAAAATAAAGGAATAAAAGAATGGCTACTCCATAGGCAGGGCAGTGGTGTGGGCTGCTTGACTAAGAACACTTATAGTTCTTTCTTGATTATATGCTAAACAAGGGGTGGATTATTCATGAGTTTTCCAGGAAAGGGGTGGACACTTCCCAGAACTGAGGTTTCCTCCCCTTTTTAGACCATATAGGGTAACTTCCGGACGTTGCTATGGCATTTGTAAACTGTCATGGTGCTGATGGGGATGTCTTGTAGCATGCTGATGCATTATAATTCGCATATAACGAGCAGTGAGAATGACCAAAGGTCACTTTCATTGCTATCTTGGGTTTGGTAGGTTTTGGCTGGCTTCTTTACTGCAAACTGTTTTATCAGCAAGGTGTTTGTACTTTGTGCTCTTGTCCTATGTCATCCTATGACTAAGAATGCCTAACCTCCTGGGAATGCACCCCGATAGGTCTCAGCCTAATTTTACCCTGCCCCTATTCAATATGGAGTCGCTCTGGTTCAAACACCTCTGACAATATTACTTCAAAGATTAAGTTACAAAAGGCTGTGGCTTTCTTCTTGCTTACCATCTCTTACCCTCTTTCTTGCTCACTGTAGTGAAGCCAGCAGGCGTGTTGTAAGCTGCCCAGTGGAAAAGCCTATGTAGTAAGGAACTGAGAGAGGCTTCCAGCCAACAGCTTTTGAGGAATTGAAGCTTTAGTCTAATAACCCATGTAGAATCTGGCCAACAACCACATGAGAGTGCTTGGAAGCTGATCTATCCCTAGTCAAGCCTGAAGGTAACTACAGTCCTGCTGACACTGATTGCAACCAGAGCCTGAGGATCCAACTATATTATGTCCAGATTCCTGACTCAAAGAATCTATGAGCTAATAAATGTAGGGGTTTTAAGCCACTACACTCTGGAGCAATTCGTTATGCAGCAACCGAGTGTGCAATAATTACCCTCAAACATAGCAGCTTAAAGTAACAAGCATTTATTACCTCAGTTTCTGAGGGTCAGGAATCCACCTGCAGTTTATTTGGGTGGTTCTGGCTCAGAGTGTCTCACAAGGGTGTAGTCAAGCTATCCGCCTGGGCTGCAACATCTCAAGGCCTGACTGAGGCTGGAGAATCTACTTCCAAGCTCACCGTATGGTTGTTGGGAGGCCAGACACTCAGTTCTTTCCATATGGGTTTGTCCACAGGGCTGCCTCACAACATAGCAACCGGCTTCCCGCAGAGCAAGTGGTCAGAGAGAGAGAGATCCTAAGACTGTGGCTGCAGTCTTTTTGTGATCTATTTTCCGACGTGACATACTGTCACTCCTGCCTATGATGCTGGACACACAAATTAAACTTAGTATAACATGGGAGGGGACTACACAAGGATGCAAATACTAGGTGTCAGGGATTATTGGGGGCCACCTTAAAGGCTGGTTACCACACTTCCTATGTCCATTTCTCTTCTTCCCACTAGTTTTATCTAAGAATAGGCCAACCTGTCAGAGATTACGTTCTCTGGCCTCCTTTATAGCTAGATTGGTAGTGTGACTACATTCTGACTAAAGGCACACATATGTCATAAAATATGTGACTTTGGGGTTATGCCCTTAGAAAGGACTTTGTTTCTCTCCCCTGTTTTTCTCTCATACCATGGGCTGGAACATAGATATAGTGAGATTATGCAGGTAACACCCTAAGAGACGGCTAAAAAAACAAAAAGGAACTTGGCGCCTTGAATTAACTCATAGGTTGGAGCAGTCTACATCACTTGCACCTCCTGCCAGCTTCGGATTTTGAGAGAAATAAATCTATCTCATGTAAGTTCCTATACTTAATCATTTTTAAGTAGTTGAATATCCTAAAAAAAAAACTACAATCAGCCCACTATTGAACTGGCCCAAGGATATTCAGACTACAGAATCCAGATATAAATCAAGCACATTTCAGAATTCAATGTAAGACAATGGCACAGTACTTCAATGTAATGAGAAAATGATGGCTTAGTAAGTAAATTATCATGTTGATATTACCGGACAAGTTGACATTAACAAGAAACATCTTTCTGACTGTGATTCCAACCTTGCTGCCCAGTACAGTAATGGTGTTCACCTTCTTCCTGACATTTAAGAGCTGTCATGTGGCCCTTACTGTGCTGGGATCCTATGCTCCCCATCGCTAACAGGAAGTCCGGTTCTGTAACAGCGCCCCCACCATTCTCCTTGACCTTCAGAAGACATTTACTACTGTACCTCTCATTGATGCTGCTGCCCTCCCACCAGTGCCTTCTTAGCTCTGATAAATGGAGTGTCTTCTTGAACTCTTTGTCCACAGTTCCGGCATCTGTACTTCATTTAATGTGGGCCATTCATTTTCCCAAGCTTCCAGAACCCGCGGCGGTATATTAGCGCTTTCTTGTGGGGCTCATGGCAGGTGTTAAATCTTGTGTTATGTAAAAGATGCCCCCACCTTGAGAAGGCTTCTGTATTAGAGTTCTCCAGAGGGGAGAACGAATATGAGAGTTTATTAGGGAAAACTGCCTCACATGGTTATAAAGTGACTGTCTGCAAGCTGGGGAAAGAGACAGTCGTGGCTCAGTCCAAGTCAGAAGGCCTCAAAACCAGGGAAGCCAACAGTGCAGCTTCAGTCTGAGGCCAAAGGCCTAAGAGCTCTCAGGCAGTCACTGGAGTCTGAGGTCCAAGGGCAGGAGGAGTGGAAGCAAGTGGCCAGCATGGGAAGAAGAAAGCCGTAAGACTCAACAAGCAAACTTATCCTATTTTCTGCCTTCTTCATTCTAGCCTGGCAGCTAGATTGGATGGTGCCCATCCACACTAAGGGTGGGTCTTCCTCTCCCAAACCAACAACTCAAATATCAGTCTCCTCTGGCAATACCCTCACAGACACACCCAGACACAATGCCAGCTATCTAGGTGTCCTTCAGTCCAATCAAGTTGACACCTAATATGAACCATCACAGTTTCCTTATGCAGCCTCACCTTCTACCCAACCTTGACTCCTAGCCATCAGGATCTATTCCTAGGTACACACTACAGTTCTCTTAATCCCTGTTATTCAGGCCTTGCTGCTCCTTTACATATAACATCTCCCTCCCTCAGCAGGGCAAGCACATCCTGAGGTAGATCAGGCTTTGAACTTCCACTCTAGTTAATGACCTTGTAACCAGGCTGGTCTTGAACCCCTGGGCTCAAGCAATTCCACTGCCACAGCCTCCCACAGTGCTGGGATTATAGATGTGAGCAAAACATCCAGCCAATTCTTTAGAGAAGGGGTGCACCTATGATTGTCAGTAGATAAGCCTCACAGCAGCTGGGCATGGGTGCACTGACCTGGTGAAGGGATGTGGGTAGAGAAAGAGCACTTGCCTCAGGAAGAGAACATGCTGACTGGCTAGGTATCTTCTATGTGCCCAGCCCTGCACCCAACATTGGATGTGGCCCCACTAACCATATCTGCTAAAAGTCAAGGAGGATGATTCTACATTGAAAATCAGGGCTTTGTTGCAGAAGGAGGCTACCAAGGAGACAAAACAACAGATACTATTACAATAGAATTCTAGGTGCCAGACAATTTATTATAGTATGTCTGAGATGACACACAAAATCAGAGGGTCTACTATTTAAAGTAATTTTGTCATCTTTCTCTGGAGAAAAAAAACAAAGAAATTCTGCAAATTTTTAACTCCCTGATCATATTAATTAGCCAGAACAAACTAATAAAAACAACTCTTTTTTTTTTAATTTATTTATTATTATTATACTTTAAGTTGTAGGGTACATGTGCATAACGTGCAGGTTTGTTACATATGTATACTTGTGCCATGTTGGTGTGCTGCACCCATCAACTCGTCATTTACATCAGGTATAACTCCCAATGCAATCCCTCCCACCTCCCCCCTCCCCATGATAGGCCCCTGTGTGTGATGTTCCCCTTCCTGAGTCCAAGTGATCTCATTGTTCAGTTCCCACTTATGAGTGAGAACAACTCTTTTTTTTTTTTTTTTTTGAGACGGAGTCTCGCTCTGTCGCCCAGGCTGGAGTGCAGTGGCCGGATCTCAGCTCACTGCAAGCTCCGCCTCCCAAGTTCACACCATTCTCCTGCGTCAGCCTCCCATAAAAACAACACTTTAGCTAAGCAGCATCGCCAAAAGCAGTCCCCCGAGATCAGCTTCCAATGTCACACACCTCCCATCACCTCATCAGCCCAGGGCAACTTCCCTTTGTTTGGATGATACACACCCAAAAATGAACCTCTCATCCAGGCTATTCATGAACTCTTATCAGAGAAACTTTCCCATCCTGGTTAGGTAAACTGCTATTCAACTTACTTTTCTGGCCCTCTGATTCCAACTGTGTGGCCTTAAAACACACATACGCATACAATGCAAGGGATTGTGACTCTCCATTACTAGAGTAGCTGGTTTCAGCCTTCTGTATGTTCTTTGATTTCGTCATGTGTTTGTGTGTGTGTTTCAATTTCTCAGTAGAGATCAAAGATCAAAGAGCCACCCTGAAACTGCACCCATAACCTTAGCAAATATCACATATCAAGAACAATAGTGCATCCCGGGGTAATGACAAAGATGAGTGCCATCCTCAAAAACAAAAGATCTGGCCAGGCACGGTGGCTCACGCCTGTAATTCCAGCACTTTGGGAGGCCAAGGCGGGTGGATCACGAGGTCGGGAGATCGAGACCATCCTGGCTAACATGGTGAAACCCCGTGTCTATTAAAAATACAAAAAAACTAGCCGGGTGTGGTGGCAGGCGCCTGTAGTCCCAGCTACTCGGGAGGCTGAGGCAGGAGAATAGCATGAACCTGGGAGGCGGAGCTTGCAGTGAGCTGAGATCAGGCCACTGCACTCCAGCCTGGGCAACACAGCAAGACCCCATCTCGGAAAAAAAGATCCATCACTGGTGGTTCCCATTATGTTCCCAAATAATTTACCAGATTGATTCCTGCACACCTGGATTCAAGATGTATCACAGTGGCCAGCTGCAACATTAACCAAGACATAACCTCAAATGGAGCTACTATAACAATGTAATATCCCTACTATTAAAGCACATTAACACGGCCGCTAGTAATCTAGTATGTGGCTAGAGATCTGGCAAAGGAGGTTTTTTCCTACTCAACAGGAAGAAGGATCAGAAATAGTTCACATTCATAGCTTTCATTCGCGTTCTTGCCCAGGGGCTGTTTCTTTGGTTTTGTTTTTGTTTGTTTGTTTGTTTTGTTTTGTTTTTTTGTTTTTTGTTTTTGAGACGGAGTCTTGCTCTATCGCCCAGGCTGGAGTGCAGTGGAGCAATCTCAGCTCACTGCAAGCTCTGCCTCCCAGGTTCATGCCATTCTCCTGCTTCAGCCTCCCGAGTAGCTGAGACTACAGGCGCCCGCCACCATGCCCGGCTAATTTTTTGTATTTTTTAGTAGAGACAGGGTTTCATCGTGTTAGCCAGGATGGTCTCCATCTCCTGACCTCGTGATCCACCCACCTCGGCCTCCCAAAGTGCTGGGATTACAGGCGTGAGCCACTGCGCCCGGCCACCCAGGGGCTATGTTAATTATCCTGATCTCTGTCTCAGTGTGACCAAAAGAGAGCTGGATCATCTGGGACATTCCTCCAAATGTCACATTGGTCCACTTTATTGATGACAACACATTAATTGGACCTGATGAGCATGAACTGGCAAGTACTTGGGATGCCTCTGTGAAACATATGCACTTCATGAGGGTGGGAAGTAGGTCCCATAAAGATTCAGGGGTTTGCACAGTGATGACAATTTTAGGAGTCCAAAAGTGTGGGACATGTCAGGACGGGCCCTCCAAAGCAGGAACAAGTTTTTCACCTTGAACATCTTACTACTAAAGAAAGAGGCGCAGTGCTTGGGAGATGCCTTTTGGTTTTGAAGGTGGACTATTTCACACTTGGGAATATCATTCCAACCCATTTATTGGATATTAGCAACAAGCTGTTAGTTTTGATAGACGCTCCGAGCAGAAAAGGCACTACAGCATATTTGGGCTATAGTACAGACAGAACTGCTGCCTAGGCCAAGTGAATGGACATACCTCATGGATTAGAATTAGAAAGTGATGCCATGTGGAACCCTAATAGGAAAATCTCAGCATAGACATACAGGGTTCTACAGCAAGTTATGTATCTGCAGCAGAGAACTAGACATCATTTAAAAAACAGCCCCTCACATGCTACCAGGGTGTGGTGAGACGGTGCATCTGACTATGGGGCATGAAGTGATCATGTGGTCAGAACTGCCCATCATGAACTGCATGCTGTCAGACCCAGAGTCGTAAGGTTTAGCAGAGCCTGCAGCAATCCACTGAAAGGTGGAAATGGCACATCCAAGATCACGTTCAAGCAGATCCAGAACAAATAACTAAGCTGCATGAGCAAGGAGCCAGACACTCACATGATCTACTTTTTCTCAGCTCATCTCACATAGCAGCATGGGTCAATTATCAGATGACAGATGACAGAAAGACAAAGGGTCTGAGTGTGATTCAGGGATGCCTTGGCTCAGTATATTGGTACCAGCTGAAAAGGCACTGCTATTGCATGGTTGACCCACTCAGAGATAAGAGGGATGAGGAGAATCCCTCCAGGGGGCAGACATTCAGGCTATGCAATTGGTCATACACTTTGGATGGAGACAGAAGTAACCTGTATTGGTCCATTCTCACGCTGCTAAAAAGAACTGCCTAAAACTGGGTAATTTATAAAGGAAAGAGGTTTAATTGACCCACAGTTTCACATCGCTGGGGAGGCCTCAGGAAACACAATCATGGAGGAAGGGGAAGCAAACACATCCTTCTTTACATGATGTCAGGAAGGAGAAGTGCCAAGAAAAAGCCCCTTATAAAACCATCAGATCTCATGAGAACTCACTCACTATCACGAGAACAGCATGCAGGTAACCGCCACCGTGATTCAATTACCTCCAACTGGGTCCCTCCCATGACATGAAGGGATCACAGGAACTACAATTCAAGATGAGATTTGGGTGGGGACACAGCCAAACCATACCATAACCCAAAGTAAGAATATACATCCTCTCCCAGGCAGTGATGAATGACTTGACTGGTGGATTAGAGGAGTGGAAGGAGCAGCATAGCAAGATCAAGGGAGAAGGAGGAGTATTGTTGGACGAGGTGTATTGGGGAAGAGGTGTATTGGGGAAGAGGTGTATTGTTGGACCTATCAGAGTGGACATCAAGTATGAGGGTCTTTGTAGCACATGTTAATGCTCATAAGGGACCATCCATTGTGGATGAGGTATTAAGCCAATACACGGATTGAGTGACTCAACTAATTGATGCCCACCAGCCTCTGCCCTCAGCCATCCTGGTGCTTCCATCATGGCCTCAGGAAGAAAATAGCCATGAAGGCATAGACTGTGCAGAGGCCCAAAAACACAGGCTCCTCTCACCACGACTGGTGTAATTGTCCAGCCTGTCAGCAACAGAGACAGATACTGAACCACCTGTACTTTCCCTTGTGGCAACCAGCCAGGGACTTGGTGGCAAGTTTATTACAAGGGACACTTGCTACTCTGGAAAGAGCAGCAACTCATTCTGACTGGAATTGATAGAAGTTCTGGGTGAGGGTTTGGCTTTCCTGCCTGCAGAGCCAGAGCCAGCATCACTATTTGAGAACTCACAGTGGGAATGATTTATAGACATGAGATTCCACAAAACCTGGCTTCAAACAAGGGACCCACTGGATGACAAAGGAGGTGCAGCCATGGGCCCATGACCACAGGATCCACTGTTCCTAACATGTACTGCATCCTCCAGAAGCTTCCAGCCTGACACAGCAGTGGAATGGCCTCTTAAAGATGCAGTTGAGGTGCTGACCTGGAGATGACGCCCTATGAGGATGGGGTGCTATTCTTCCAGATACAACACACTCCTTAAACCAACAACCATTAGATATGCGGTGTTCCTGAAAGGTAGAATTCATTGAAATGGGGACTAAATGGTGGAGAGGGGAATGGCCTTTTCTCACCATCCCACTTGGGGAATTTGTTTTTCTGTTCCTCACCAACTTTAGATTCTGTGGTACTGGAAGCCATGGATTCCGAAAAAAAGCATGCTTTATCAGGGGGTATAGGAAGAGTCTCACTAAACTTATAGTAGATGCCATGGTGCCCACTCAGCGTCTCTTCACCAGCCCGTGCACCTAATGCTGCAATATAGGCTGCTAACAGCTCACATCTGCCCCCGCTCCAGGGAATTCCCCTGAGATGATACAGCTACTTTCCCTGGGGAGTGATCTTTCCTCTAGGGGCAGACTACAGCCAATGACCAAATGAAATAGATTATAAAAGGTAAGCCCTTGCCTTTAGGGGAGGCCAACTATGATGCAATTTGTCCTCAATGCTTATATCTTGTGGATCGGACCAGGCTAGACTTGACCTGACACCACATCCTTGCTTAACTCCTTCCCCTGCCCTGTCCTGTTTCTCCCCTTCCCCTGCAGGTTTTTCCTGAAGGGCACTTCTTCAATACATCATGTGCCCCCAAACCACTGTCTCAGGCTCTGCTTCCAGGGACCCTTCCCCTGGCTACATGGATTGCTTCAGGGAAGACAGATAATCTCAGCTTGTCCAATTAGGATTGACCCCAGAAATCTGTTGAGAGCCAGGTTATGTGCCTGGAGGTGCTGACAGCCACTTTGCCCCCATGATGGGGGCCTGCCTGTGATAGAACAAGCACTGAGGAGAGTGTAGTGAGAGACAGAGAGAGAGAGACCAAGTCCTGAGGACATCGCTTATGCTCCTAGATTTAGGCAAGCATTTGTCCTTCAACACATACTTTTTTCTTCTACTTAAACTGTTTTGATTGTGTTTGGGAGGCCCAACTGGCACACCTGCACCACCCCCCCACCACCATCTCTCTGGGACATTCCTTTCTGCACAGCTACAGGTGATCGACATGAAGTGCTTATAGAGCTGGAAGGAGGACATGTAGAATCCTAACACACTTTAATTATCCAAAAACAGAGGTGGTTGTATCTAGTACTGTTTTTGTTTACTTTAGTAGATCTTGTCTTTCGTTTTTAAATGGCTAACTCACACAATGTTTTTTAGCATGAACTCTATTAATGAAACGTATTAAGACACCAAAATGTATTATAAAATAAACGATCCCAGTTAACAAAGAGCTTAACGCATAGGGAAAAGAGGAATGTGATTATTCCTATTTCTGAATACATCTAGAGATCAGCCAACATCATCACATTCAGAGCATAAATTGTAGAAATCCCATAATCCACCTTTGATTGACAATCATGAGAGAGTAGCCAACCATAGAGAATCAACAAGGAGAAAAACATGGACAGTTTTACTTACCTTGTTGGGAAGACACTTTTCACCCTCCAAAGGAAAGAACAAATAATTGGATTCACCCTAAATGTAAGAAATCCAGATGGTTTATCAAGCCACAGAAATCCATGTCCGTCTGTGTAGTAGAGTTCCAGACTGTGGCATCTCCCAGCCACTGTTAGCTGACTCTGCTGCTGATGTCGCAGAGTATTGCTAAGAAGCAGACATCATAATTTATGCATGGAGCTAAGACAGGTCTACTGTTTCCGCTGTACTGAAGGTCCTGCTTATTCACAGAAATAAGAACTGGACTAGAGTCTGTAAAAGAAGTTAAAAGTTTTAATCAATTCAGGCATAAAAATAAGGTTCAACTGTGAGTCTTCAAAAAGTCCTGTTGTGGGAAACTGAAAGGAAATTAGGCTGGCCCTGGAACTAATGAAACCAAATGATGAATTGCCGACCACTTTAATTTGACTTTTTCTTTCCAGTTATCTCCTGTGTGGATTTTCATAAGAATTTGATTCCTGAGTGAATATTCAGTCTGCTATATCAATAATTCAGGCTGCTGGAACAATAAAAGGAATGGGTGCTTAAATTGGAGAGAAAAATGATTTAAAGACATATTTGATATGTGTTGTGTCTCAAGTGTTTTCCATACGTAATTTCATTTTTTCCCCAGGATGATTTGATTAGATAAGTCTTTTTTTAAATTGACAGGTAAAAATTGTATATATTCATGGTGTACAACATGGTGTTTTTATGTTTTTTGTTTTTGTTTTGAGACTGAGTTTCCCTCCTGTTGCCCAGACTGGAGTGCAATAGCACGATTTTGGCTTGCCGCAACCTCCGTCTCCCGGGTTCAAGCGATTCTCCTGCCTCAGCCTCCTGAGTAGCTGGGATTACAGGCATGCGCCACCATGCCCGGCTAATTTTGTATTTTTAGTAAAGACAGGGTTTCACCATGTTGGCTAGGCTGGTCTCAAACTCCCGACCTCTGGTTATCCGCCTGCCTTGGCCTCCCAAAGTGCTGGGATTACAGGTGTGAGCCACCGCACCAGGCCACATGGTGTTTTAACATATGTACACACTGTGGGATGACTAGGCCATTTAGCATGTACATTATTAGATAAATATTATTACCTTTACTCTACAGATGAGGAAACCAAAGCTCATGGAGACTCACAATTGTGCCCATAATTTCAGAGCTGATAAGTAGATTAAGACTGGATTCAAATCTATGCCAACGTGATACCAAACTCTGGTCTTTTGTGTGTATGTGTGAGGGTGAGGAACATCAGGGCATATGAATGGTGCCAAACCTTTGAGGATTATTTCCTATTCAATTATCATCCATTCCTTGACTTGCAATACGTTTTAAATATTACAGTGTTTGAGTTGTGTCTGGTCAGGAAATCAGAAACTACCACTCAAGGTATTTGAGAGGTTGCAGTGAGCGGAGATTGCGCCATTGCACTCCAGCCTGGGTAACAAGAGCGAAACTCCATCTCAAAAAAAAAAAAAAAAAAATTTTTGGAAAGGCTGAAGGATTGAAAGGGGAAATGAGATTACCCCAAAGATCAGTAACTGCAGGGTGCTACCATCCACCTAACCTGGAGAAAGAAAGGGAAAGGTGTTTTCCAGGACCCACAGTCTCCGGGCTACTGAGGCTGCTGGGATACACTGCTGCCTCAAGAATAAAAGAAAAAGCCTGTGGCTTTCATCATCTTCCAATTTACTGCCAGTGACTCCTACTGGCAGAACTTAAAATCAACTGAAAAGAAAGTCTAGGAAATGTGGTTTGCAGGCTTCCAGCTGCCCTGTGATGCAGAGATGCATGCAGGGGGCGCGAATGGAGTTAAGAGCCAGTAGACAACTGATTGGCACACCTGGGAAATAGTTTTCCACCCCCGCCAAAAAAAAAAAAAAAAAAAAAAAAAAAAAAAAAAAAACCTTTTAATTTTGAAATAGTTACACATTTGCAGAAAATTGCAAAAAAAAAAAAAAAAAGGCCAGAAGGTCACATAGGTCACATATACCCTTTGCTCAATTTTCCCCAGTGGTAACATCTTGCATAGCTATTGTACAATATCAAAACTAGGAACGGACCTTGGAGGCAGATGAGCATTAGGGAAAAACTAGGTAAAAGAGATGTTGATGCCTTTGACTTTTCCTTGGGTCAATACATGTTGGAACCAGCTCAGGTGATATTTTCAGTTGCCTTCAACTCTAAATCTGAATCAAAACCGATTTCTTCTGAGAATTTTTTCCTGATTATTCCCCTTGCCCCACATTCCTCTTTCCTTAAAACCTCTAGTCATTATCGCTTAAGGGAGTGGGGAGGGCAAATTATCTCAAATTTGTATTTTCATTTGTAATTTTTCTCTAATTGTTCCCTTTGTGCGTGCTTCATCTCGCTCACTAAACTGTAAATTGCTTGGGTTCTGAGATTTTTGTTCTTTGTTACCACTATTGCCCTAGCACACTGAGAGTGGTTAGGAGCATGGACTTTGGAATCAAAAGAGGTTGGGACCAACTTCTGAGCAAGTTACTTCACTTCTCGAGGCCTCATTTTCTCCTTTGTGATATGTATAGAATAATAATGGTATTAACCTCATGGGTCGATAGTAAGGATTAATTGGAAAAGTATTTGTAAGGTGCCTAGCACAGTGCCTGGCACATATTAGCTACTGAATAGTAACAAAATATTATTGTAATTGTTACAACATGGCACCTGATTTCCCCAGAGAGAGTTATGACAGAGGGGGAGAGGGATGGAGGAGAGAGAGAGAGGGGAATAGGGCCCACAATGTATTTTCTAACCTAATCTTGGAAACAACCTATCTCACTTCTCCATATTCTGTCACAAACACTAATATGCTTATAATGTGGAAGCGGACACAAAGCTGTGAATACTAGGAGATGGAATCTCTAAGGCCAACTTAAAGGCTGGCTGCCCCGACCCCCATGAAACTGGGCTGCTGTTGGTTGGTAATTTGTGCTCGGTACAAGGTTGGCTTATCTGGCCCTCTTTGTCTGGCACCATGCCCAGTTGTGGCAAATCAGCAACACTGTGGCTTATATGTTATCTTTCTCTTTAATGACGTGGATTTACCTTTTCCACAGGTTAAGAACAGTCTGAGACCAGGCTTGGGAGCCCTTGCCTATAATCCTAGCACTTTGGGAGGCCAAGGTGGGTGGGTCGCTTGAGCCCGGGAGTTCGAGAATAGCCTGAGCAACATGGGGAAACCCTGCCTTTTCAAAAAAACACAAAAATTAGTCAGACACGGTGGTGTGTGCCTGTGGTCCCAGCTACTCAGAAGCCTGAGGTGGGAGGATCACTTGAGCCCAGGGGTAGAGGCTGCAGTGAACTGAGATCTTGCTACTGCACTCCAGCCTGGGCAGTGGAGACCCTGACTCAAACACACACACACACACACCAGTCTGAATCAATAAACCTTTAGGTAGACTGAAAAAAAAGACAGAATAAATAAAATCAGAAACAAAAAAAGGGGATATACCAACTGAGACCACAGAAATACAAAGAATCACTAAAGACTGTTACAGGCAACGATACACCAACAAATGGGAAACCACAGAAGGAATGGATAAAGTCAAAGTCCTGGACACATATAGTCTACCAAGACTGAACCATGAAGAAGTAGAAAATGTCAACAAACCAATGATGAATGTAACAGAATCAAAGCTGTAATAAAAAGTCTCCTACCAAAGTGAAGTCCAAGACCTAATGGCTTCACTGCTGAATTTTACCAAACACTTAAAGAAGAACAAATACCAATTCTACTCAAACTCTTTTTAAAAACTGAAGAGGAGGGGATACTTCCAAAATCATTCTACCAGGCCAGCATCACCCTGATACCAAAACCAGACAAGGACACACAACAACAACAAAAAGCTACAGGCCAATATCACTAATGAACATAGATGCAACAATCCTCAACAAAATACTAGCTAACTGAATTAAACAACACATTAAAAAGATCATTTACCATGATCAAGTGGGATTCATGCCAGAGATGCAAGGATGGTTCAACATCAAAATTTGTGATTTGTATCACAAATCAACAAACGTGGTACATCACATTGACAGAACAAAGGACAAAAACCATATGATCATATCAACAAATGCTTAAAAAAAAAAAAAAAGCATTCAATAGAATTTAACAACCCTTTATGATAAAAAAAAAAAAACTTCAACAAACTGGGTATGGAAGGAACATACCTCAAAATAATAAAGGCCATATATGACAAACCCACAACCAACATCATACTGATTGGGAAAAAAATTAAAAACCTTTCTCTACATAGTGAGATGTGAGGGGTTTCAGGAAGCATTCCTGTTTCCACAACCATCACCCCAAACCAGAATTCCAGCAGCCAAAACTGTGGGAATATGTGCTCCTCCAATTAAAAATTCCTCTGTCTAGGCCAGGCACAGTGGCTCTTGCCTATAATCCCAACACTTTGGGAGGCCGAGGTGGGCAGATCACCTGAGGTCAGGAGTTCGAGACCAGCCTGGCTAACATGGTGAAACCCCATCTCTACTAAAAATACAAAAATTAGCCGGGCGTGGTGGCATGTGCCTGTAGTCCCAGCTACTCAGGAGGCTGAGGCAGGAAAATCACTTGAACCCAGAAGGTAGAGGTTACAGTGAGCCGAGATCGCGCCATTGTGCGCCTGAGCGAAACAGCAAGACTCTGTCTCAAAAAAAAAAAAAAAAATTCCTCTCTCTGGCATGCACTAAAATCATAAGCTATGTGAGGACAAGGACTTTGTCTTAATCCTCCACCCCTACAACACTGTCTGGAACAAGTACATGTTAAATGTTGAATGAATGATGCATGCCTTACGAGTAAGTCATTCCGAAAGTCTCTGTTGACAATCCTTACTGCTAGGAAAAATAATGCACCCCTCACTGAACCTCAGCATTAATAAGTTTACTCAAATGGAAAATCTTTTTGTCCTAGTTTTGAGAAATACTTGGAGGGACATAAAGTCAAGGCATCTGCCTCAAGGGACCTTACAACCTAGTACATCTATGTGGTGTCTGTTGGCTTCCTGAGTGAGCTGCTGAGAGCAGTGAAGAAGGGTGACAGAACACAAGCAGATTGGTTCAGTAAATATTGATACGTTATGTCACATATTATATATATTAAGCGGCAGAGATGTCTTGGCACCTGTCTCGACATAAAGTACAAAGAAACAACCCCATGCATTAGCAACCATTGATAAACTTTGTGGCTTCCTCCAATCCTTCTGTTCCATAGACATGATCGAAACACACCACCCCAAGCCCTCCTGTTCCCATTTCCATTGCTCTGTGTGATCCTTTCCACAGTTGGAAGTAAGTAACTTCCTTGTCCGTGTTCATGGGTCACGACCTGCATACTCATCTCACTCTCAGAGTCAGGTGTAATCTGATAGGGGGAAGCTGTCCTGTGCAGAGCTTGCCTGGCTGTCTTAAAAGGACAGCACCTGGGACACGCAGTGGGGCCCTGGTGATGTGGGGTAGGTGAGAGAAAGTGTTAAAAGATGCGTGAAGGCCAGGTGCAGTGGCTCACGCCTGTAATCCCAGCACTTTGGGAGGCTGAGGGGGTTAAATTGCTTGAGCCCAAAAGTTTGAGACCAGTCTGGGCAACATGGTGAAATCCCATCTCTACAAAAACAATTAGCCAAGCGTGGTGGTGCATGCCTGTCCCAGCTACTTAGGAAGCTGAGGTAGTATCACCTGAGCCCAGGGAGGTCGAGGCTGCAGTGAGAGTGAGCCATGATTGCACCACTGCATTCCAGTCTGGGTGACAGAATGATGCCCTGTCTCAAAAAAAAAAAAAAAGTATGCATATATATGTGTGTGTTTGTGTGTGTGTGTGTGTGTGTGTCTGTGTGTGTGTGTAGTTGAATTTCACCAACTTAACTATGTGCCTGGGGCAGTCCCTTTTGCATAGAAAATGAAAATGTTCCTGCTCACCAGCAGGGATACCCCCACTCCACAGGCTGCTTTCCTCCTAACAGAAAGGTATTTTTACTCTATTATATAAGTGCAGCATCTAAACTTGGTAACTTCTTATTTACAGAGAGTTTATGATATACCAGGCATGTAACTAGGCATTTTACATGTCATTTCATCCTCAGAATTGTCACATCATTATTCCAATCTTGAAAGACAGAATTTGAGGCCCAGAGCGGTCAAGAAACATGTTTCAAGTCACACAGAGAGTAACTGCAGATATGGGATGTTAGAGTAACTACAGATATGGGATGTTAGAGTAACTGCAGATATGGGATGTTAGAGTAACTGCAGATATGGGATGTTAGAGTAACTGCAGATATGGGATGTTAGAGTAACTGCAGATATGGGATGTTAGAGTAACTGCAGATATGGGATGTTAGAGTAACTGCAGATATGGGATGTTAGAGTAACTGCAGATATGGGATGTTAGAGTAACTGCAGATATGGGATGTTAGAGTAACTGCAGATATGGGATGTTAGAGTAACTGCAGATATGGGATGTTAGAGTAACTGCAGATATGGGATGCTAGGCCTGGTCGGCGGCAGAGCGCCAGAGTCTTCATCGTTTTGCCACACGGCCTGTGCAGAATTACAGGCCCAGACACAGTTACTTTCCAACTAAAGTGGCTACAAGTGCCATCGTCCCCATGGAAACCTCAGTTCTCATGATTTCTGAATGACACCATCCCAAAACCCAAGTTCTGGTTCTGGAGCTCAAAGCCTCTTTCCACGTCTGGAGCTCTGGGTGGCCTGGAACACACTCTTGAGAAATTCCAGCCCCTCTTTGGGGAATTTTCAATGGTAAGAGAGCAAAGAGGGGAACAGGTTGCTTGAGCTGAGAAAACTGTCTCCAGAGGAGTTGAAATCTTTGGTAGAGGTGCATGTGGGTGTTTGTGGAGGGGTGCGGGGCTCCCTCATTCTCCCTCTGGGATGTCCATATTCAGGTGTACTCCCATTCCACACACCATTGATAACCTGGCTGTGTCTCCTCCCTGACACTGCACTGGAAGAAGTGTATTCCAGGAACTGTATACAGAACCACCCTTCCTTCCAGGGCCTTTCCCTGCTGGACAAGCTCAAGTTGTCATTAAACAGCCCTAATCCACTCTTGTGGAAGAATGGGCATAGGGCTGGGCGCGGTGGCTCAAGCCTGTAATCTCAGCACTTTGGGAGGCTGAGACGGGCGCATCACGAGGTCAGGAGATGGAGACCATCCTGGCTAACATGGCGAAATCCCGTCTTCTACTAAAAAAAAAATACAAAAAACTAGCCGGGCGAGGTGGCGGGCGCCTGTAGTCCCAGCTACTCGGGAGGCTGAGGCAGGAGAATGGCGGGAACCCGGGAGACGGAGCTTGCAGTGAGCTGAGATCCGGCCACTGCACTCCAGCCTGGGCGGCAGAGCGAGACTCCGTCTCAAAAAAAAAAAAAAAAAAAAAGAATGGGCATAGCTGGGATTTACAAGCTGAATAGGGAGAGTTCATGCAGAAACTTTGAATTAAAAAGGCACCCATCGTCCATAAACACTTGTGCAGCAAGATATCCAAGGGCACCAGGCCTGGTGGCTCACGCCTGTAATCCCAGCACTTGGGGAGGCCGAGGCGGGCAGATCACCTGAGGTCAGGAGTTTGAGGCCAGCCTGGCCAACCTGGTGAAATCCCATCACTACTAAAAATACAAAAATTAGCCGGGCATGGTGGCATGCGCCTGTAATCCCAGCTACTCAGGAGGCTGAGGCAAGAGAATCACTTGAACCCGGAAGGTGAGGCAGAGGTTGCCGTGAGCAACTCCAGCCTGGGTGACAGAGACTCCATCTCAAAAAAAAAAAAAAAAAAAAAAAAAAAATGCAAGGGGAGTTTGCTGACATCAACCCACCAAAGAAAGGCAGAAAAAGCATTTTCATTTAAACTTTTCCTTTCATAAGAGTTTGTTAATTATCTTGCTTAACTTCCTGGTTGTAAGAATTCATTTTACCAAATGTTTACAATTAGAAATTTTCTTTCTCTCCTTCCAAAGATCTTTAAGTACCTTCCATAGAACAGGCCCTTTGGGAGATGCTGAAGTGTTGAGCTGAACCAACATGGCCCTTGACCTCATGAGTGAGTGAAGGTAACAACATGAACTCAGCACTGTGAGGCTGGCTCAGGTGGATTCTCTGAGGATAGAAGAGTGGCCGTGGGTATCTTCCTCGGGGTGTGGATTGAAAGCCTCCAGTGAAAGGTGAGAAAGTTCTACCTCCAAAGTGCTGAAGAGATCCGGGCGTGGTGGCTCATGCCTGTAATTCCAGCACTTTGGGAGGCTGAGGTGGGCAGATCACCTGAGGCCAGGAGTTCGAGACCAGACTGGCCAACGTGGTGAAACACCGTCTCTACCAAAAGTGCAAAATATTATCCAGGCGTGGTGGCGGGTGCATGTAATCCCAGCTACTTGGGAGGCCGAAGTGCAAGAATCGCTTGAACCCAGGAGGCGGAGGTTGCAGTGAGCCGAGATCATACCATTGCACTCTGGCCTGGGTGACGGAGCAAGACTCTGTCCCCCCCCGCAAAAAAAGTGCTTAACAGCAACCAAGCTCTCAGGCTGAAGAAATAATAAATATTTTATTCAATGTGACTGTGAGATAGAAAATGCTGGCTAATTAAAGGTTTGGATGAATAGAGATTTTTATGATCCATCTAGTACATGGTTCATCCATTTTGGAAGGGTTAATACACACTCAACATTAAAACTCCATCTGACAAACCGTTATTTGACCTTGATGATCAGGGCATTTCAATTTCGTTGAGGGAATGTATTAGATGTGGCAGGAAAGATACAGTGGAAAGGCCTAATGAAAAGCCATGAATTCAGGCAGGTGCTCTGGCTCACGCCTGTAATCCCAGCTCTTTGGGAGGCCAAGGTGGGTGGATCATCTGAGGTCAGGAGTTCGAGACCAGCCTGGCCAACATTGTAAAACCCCGTCTCTACTAAAAATACAAAAATTAGCTGGGCATAGTGGTACCTACCTGTGATCCCAGCTACTTGGGAGGCTGAGGCAGGAGAATTGCTTGGACCCAGGAGGCGGATGTTGCAGTGAGCCGAGATCACGAAACAGGGCTCTGGCTTGCAGTATTTGATGTGTGGACAGACTGGATGAATGCTGTGCTTTAGAAAGATTAATTTGGTGGTAGTGTTCAGCGAAGGTGGGAGAGGTGGAGGGGCTAGAACAAGAAGAGAAGCTATAAGGTAGTTACAGTAAGCAAGGCACAGAGTGATCGTGGTGGTGGTAGGGGTGAGGGAAAACCCATTTTAAGTTGTTTTGGGGTCTAAGTATAGGATACAAAGAAGAGAGATGAGGGGAGGAGTAGTTCAGGATTTTAAGGCTTGCTTCCTAGGAGCACCACTCTTAGGCCCATGTAAGAAAGTTCTAGAGGCTCTCACTCCAGCCCTGCTCTAGCCACATTCTTCCCTACAGATGAGACGTTCTTGAGGTCAAGGAGCTATGGCCACTTGGAGACTGTTACCCTCGCACTTTCTAGGCTATGCCAGATACCTGGGAACCAAAATTCACTGTCCAAAGATCAAAGCCTATTTCCTGGCCCTGTGCAGACTTCCTCCCTGGGCCCATGTCCCAGGGGTCAGTGGCAATGCTGGTGTATGCACCCCTAGGCCTGGGCAGTGGCCAAAGGGTGACTGTTTGTGGGGGATGATGGGTGGGTGGAGCTTGGACTTCCTCACTGCGGTGACCCCATGCATGCATGCACAGCCTCTGTGGTGCAGGCTGGAGTCAGGGATGGGAAGAAACGGGGGCGAACTATGGTCAGGGGCCAGGGCCATCTCTCCCAGTATTACCAGGCTCTGGCATGGAACTCTTATGAGTCTGAGAATTCTAAAACTCCTGCCCTTGAAGATCATCCTTATAAAAGTATGATTGTAAAGTAGGAAGATAGACATTTTATTTAGCAGCTTATTGGCTTGGTCTGTAACTTTTACATACTCAGACATATGGTAGACACTGAGACATGTGGTTCCCATGTGTATACAACTATTAGATGTGGGCCTGCTTTTTGGCCAAACGTATGCCTTATTGACTTTCTCAGTATGACTCTTCAAATCTTCTCTTTGCTCAGGGCTTACCTCTTAGGTTGTCCCTTATGAATATTCAACTCAGTTATTTTGTTCATTGGCTTGCCAGTTTTTAATTCTTAATTTGTAATCCCTTTTATATCCCAGATATGAGTCCTTTGTCATACATACATGTATGTACATATATACACTCACAAACACACACACGCACGCACACACATATATATATCCTATTCTATGGCTTTCCTGTTTATTCTTTTGATGGTGTCTTTTGATTAATGAGACATTAATTTTAAGGCTGACAATTCACATACTTTTCCTTTATTCGTAGAGATTTTTGTGTCCTCTTAAGAAATATTTACCCAGTATAAGATCATAAAGATTTTCTCCTGTTTTCTTCTAAAAGTCCTTTTTTTTAAAGATGGGATCTTGCTCCGTCACCCAGGCTGGAGTGCAGTGGCACGATCAGAGGTCACTGTAGCCTTGAACTTTTGGGCTTAAGCGATCCTAACACCTCACCTCCCAAAGTGCTGGGATTACAGGCATGAGTCACTTTGCCAACCCAGCAAGCTTTATTGCTTTACCTTTCACGTTTAAATGTATTCCATCATAACGCATTTGCAATTGATTTCTGAGTATAGCATGTGATAGGAGTCAAGGTTAATTTTGTTTTCCACACGGATATCCTCGACCCAGCTCAATCTGTAAGCCCATCTCTGCCCCCACTGATCTGCAATGTCACCTTTGTTATAAAGCAAGTTGTTTATAATATACATATAATGGAATTGTGAGTTCCAGGACCACCTTTTTGAGGAACTCAAGCCAGGACACTGTATCTGCTGCTCTTCACAGTTGATCATCCATTCCTTCCCATCCACAAACAGACGCCCCTTGATCACTGCCCAGGCCTATGGGTGCATACACCAGCAGTGCCACTGACCCTTGAGACATGGGCCCACGGAGGAAGCCTGTGCAGGGCCAGGAAATAGGCTTTGATCTTTGGACAGTGAATTCTGGTTCTCAGGTATCTGGCATAGCCTAGAAAGTGGGAGGGTGACAGTCTCCAGGTGGCCATAACTCCCTGACCTCAAGAATGACTCATCTGCAAGGAAGAACGTGGCTAGAGCAGCGCCAGAGTGAGAGCCTCTAAAGTTGTCTTATATGGGCCTAAGAGTGGTGCTCCTAAAAAGCAAGCCTCAAAATCCTGAACTACTCCCCACTTCATGTCTTTTCTTTGTGTCCTATACTTAGACCCCCAAACAACTTAAAATGGGTTTTCCCTACATGGGTTACATTGGTCTGTTTGTTACATTGGTTAATTTTTCTCTTCTTATGCCAAAACCATGTTTCCTTAATTGCTACAGCTTTGTACTTACATACTATAACTTTGATAGTCAGGTCTTGATACCTGGCAGTGTAAAAGTGTAAATCTTCCAACTTTCTTAAAGATTACCTTTGTTATTCTTTTTTTTTTTTTTTTTTTTTTTTTGAGTAGGAGTTTCTTTCTTTTTCCTTTTTCTTTTTGAGTCGGAGTCTCACTCTGTCGCCCAGGCTGGAGTGCAATGGCACAATCTTCAGTTCATTGCAATGCAACCTCTACCTCCCTGATTCAAATAATTCTCCTGCCTCAGCCTCCCAAGTAGCTGGGATTACAGATGCATACCACCATGCCTGGCTAATTTTTTTGTATTTTTAGTAGAGATAGGGTTTCACCATGTTGGCCAGACTGGTCTCGAACTCCTGACCTCAGGCAATTCGCCCGCCTCAGCCTCTCAAAGTGCTGGGATTACAGGCATGAGCCACCGCGCCCGGCCGGTCCCTTGTATTTCTATATAAATTTTAGAATTACCTTGTCAATTTCCATGAATAGCTCTGCAGACATTTTGTCTGGGATTGTATTGAATCTGTAGATCAATTTGACACCTTAACAATTTTGAGTCATTCAATCATGAACATGGTACATCCTTTCATTTATTTTGTGCTTTTAAAATTTCTCTCAATTATGCTTTGTAGTTTTCAGTGTAGAGGCAATGCACAGCTTTCATTAGATAATCCTAATTATTTCACATTTATATTGATGCTACTGTAAATTGTATCTTTTTCAAAATTTCTTTTTCTATTTCTTTATTGTTGACATAGAAATACAATTTATATCTGTATATATACCTTGTATCTAGTGACTTTACAATGTTCAGTTATTCATTCAAATAGTGTAGATTCTTCAGGATCCACTATGTATAGAAGGTATCAAATATGAAAAGTGACAGTTTTATTTTTTCAAATTTTCCCTTACTAAATGGGCTATTTGATGGTACTATAAATGGAATTTTTTTCTTAATTTTTTCTTGGATTGTTTTGAACTGTTCCAAAAGTTTGTTGAATTTGTTTATTAACTATATTAATTCTAATTTGTTTATTAATTCTAACATTTTGTGTGTATGTATGTGTGGGTAGCCCTTAGGGTTTTTTTTTTTTTTTGGTAGAATTTTCTACATATATATTATCTGTGAATAGAATCAATCTCTCTAGTAGGTGTGAAATTATTCAGATTTTGTATTTCTGTGTCATTTTTGGTAAACTGGAGTTTTCAAGGAAGTAGTCTATTTTGTCCACATGTCAAATTCATTTGCAAAAATTGTTTATAGGATCTGATTCTTTTTTTTTTTTTTTTGAGACGGAGTTTCGCTTTTGTTGCCCAGGTTGGAGTGCAGGCACGTGATCTTGGCTCACCGCAACCTCTGCCTCCTGGGTTCAAGTGATTCTCCTGCCTCAGCCTCCCAAGTAGCTGGGATTACTGGCGCCTGCCACCATGCCCATCTAATTTTTTGTATTTTTAGTAGAGACGGGGTTTCTCCATGTTGGTTAGGCTGATCTTAAGCTCCTGACCTCAGGTGATCTGCCCGCCTTGGCCTCCCAAAGTGCTGGGATTACAGGCATGAGCCACCATGCCTGGCCGGATCTTATTGTTTTTAATATCTTCAGGATCTCCAGTGATGTTTCTTTTTTCATTAAAAAATTTGTTTAAAAATATTGTTAAATCTTCTTGCATCTGACCTTTTTCACTTTAACTTTGATTGTTCTTCCTTTCATTTGTTGGTCTTGAATGCTTAACAATTTTAAAATTTTTAAAATATACCTCCTTTGCCTTTGTTGATTCCTTTATTGTACGTTTATTTTCTACTTCCTTGATTTCTTCCCTTATGATTTATTTTCTTCTACTTACTTTGGGTTTTACTTATTATTCTTTTTCTAGTTTCATGAGATGGAAGCTTAGATAATTGATTTTCAGTCTTTTTTAAAAAATGTATGTGCTTTAGATTGTGAATTTGTATTAAAAACAGCTTTAGCTGTATCCTACCAGTTTTGATATGCCATATCTTTATTGTCATTCAGTTAGAAAATACTTTCTTGACCGGGCTTATGCCTGTAATCCCAGCACTTTGGGAGGCCAAGACGGGTGGATCACGAGGTCAGGAGATCGAGACCACGGTGAAACCCCATCTCTACTAAAAACACAAAAAAATTAGCCGGGCGTGGTGGCAGGTGCCTGTAGTCCCAGTTACTTGGGAGGCTGAGGCAGGAGGATGGTGTGAACCTGGGAGGCAGAGCTTGCAGTGAGCCAAGATCGTGCCACTGCACTCCAGCCTGGGTGACAGAGTGAGACTCCGTCTCAAAAAAGAAAAAAAAAAAAAAAAAAAGAAAAAAAAAATACTTTCTTATATTGTTGTGATTTCTTCACTGACTCATGGGTTATTTAGTAGTGTACAATATCACTTAATCTCCATGCAACTTAATTCCACTATTGTCAGAAAAGTGTTTAGAATTATTTCAATCTTTTGAAATTGCTGGAGTTTACTTTATAACCCAGGATACAGCCAGTTTTGGCAAATTCCTTACATTCTTTGTTCCAATATTGCTGCTGACTGTACGTCCTGTCTCCAGAAGAAGAAGGCACAACCAAATTCTGAGGTCTAAGCTAAGAAGTGATACATATCACCTGCTCACATTCTAGTGGCAAGAATATATTCACATGTCCATGGCTTAATGCTAGGAGCTTAATGCTTAATACTAGGGGCTTAATGCTAGGGTGGAGGGAAAGTTGAATTTTCAGAACAGATTATCCCCCTATAAGACAGCAAGATAGTGGCAAGCTATCCCACACAGATAGTGTTCCATCAGATTGGTCTGATTTGGACGACTTTCCTATGTTTTACCAGTCGCTGTGGCAAAAGTCGTAGAGAGTAATCCTGTTGGACCAAGCCCAGATATTCATTTCTTTTATCAATAACAGACACTGTTAATCCCACAAAAAGCCACAAAAATACGGGTTCCAAGGGGGGTCAGGTGCTGCGGCTCATGCCTATAATCCCAGCACTTTGGGAGACCAAGGCGGCCAGATCACTGGAGGTCAGGAGTTTGAGATCAGCCTGGCCAATATGGTGAAACCCTGTCTCTACTAAAAATACAAAAATATAAAAAGTATGGTGGCCTGTGCCAGCTATTCAGGAGGGTGAGGCAGGAGAATCGCTTGAAACCCGGAGGTGGAAGTTGCAGTGAGCCGAGATTGCGCCCTTGCACTCCAGTCCGGACGACACTGCAAGACTGCCTATCATACAAAAAAAAAAAAAAAAAAAAAAAAAAAAAAAAAAAATCCAAGGAGGGAAGATGAGTTATCTTACAAAGAAAAGGGAATAAGCTGGGTGTGGTGGCTCGCGCCTGTAATCCCAAGTTTGGGAAGCTGAGGTGGGAGGATGGCTTGAGTTTAGGAGTTCGAGACCAGCCTGGGCAACATGGTGAGACCCTGTCTCAAAAAAAGTGGGGTGGGGAATAAGTAGTACCGTAGAGAACCTACAGCTAAAACAAACAAAAATGGTGCTCACTACAAAGAGTGAGAAAAAGGAAAAAGGTGGCTTCTGAATTTGGAAATTCAAAGGTCACTGGTTTTCCTAATGAGATCCACGGTTGTGGAGTGGCAGAGAGAAGCCACCTGTGGCGCAGAAGTCGTCAGTGGGTGGGAGGAACGGATGTAGCATGGTGGGAGTGGACGTCACTTTCAAGGTAATCAGCTGTGACAAGCGGCAAAGTACAGCGTCCTGGCTCGAGTTGCCCCAAAAGGTGGCCCCTAGAACAAGAATTTGAGCACAAGTACAGTAGTTTTTTGGGAGGTGATTGGGGTAGTGAGTCAGGGAAAGGAAGCAAGCCAACAGAAGAGGCCTTGATGAGCAAGTTACAGCTGCGGACAACTGAAGCTCCACCCTACAGAGGACCACCGCAACACGCCTAGGACACATGCCTCCCCGCAGGGCATTCTCGACCAACTCTATCCCTCTGGAGGAAATGCAAGCATCCAGAAGCTCCGAGTCTGCCCCATTTCTGCTCTGAGCAAGCTCTCCACAGCCAGCGAATGCCTACAGGTGGAGCCGGTGCGCAAGACGAGCGAGTGAGTGCCTGGCGGCCCCGTGGACTTTGGGCAACTATGAGAGGGAGAAGGTCGCTTTTACAATATGCTCGGGTAGATAAGGTGAGCATCGGGGAACAGGGTGCTCTTTCTCTAAAGGAGAGTAAAAGATGCAAGGCGCAGGGCTGATGCGGGTAGTTTATGAGGGAGTGTAGGAAGCTTGTGGGAACTCTGATATCATTGTCCTCTCTTTGTCCCTCAAATGCAGCAACATGTTCTTCAGAGTGGGCTGTCAGAACCGAAGGGACTTTTAAGAGTCACTTTCCGCCGCTCATAAGGGGAAATCGAGGTCCGGAGAAGGGAAAGCAAGTGGCTGAATGCCGGTAAAAGGCAGGAAGAGAGCGAAGCCCAGGGCTCCAGGGGGCCGGTTCGGGACCGGCTTCCACCAGCGGAGTCTAAGGTCATCCCCTTGGCCGTGCGCCACCCCGGTCTCAGCCGAAGGAAGGCGCACTCGACCCAAACAAAACCGACGCTCCGAGTCTCCGTAGTCGTTAAGCAAAGAGGAAGGGGAAGCGCTTCTTCCCTAGGCCACAGGACCGGGCCTTAGAACTTTTGGGTTTTATCCATAAAAGGTCCTTTGGCAATAGAAGAAAAACCCAGACAGACATCTGCAAACTGGGATCTTCCGCCGGCCCCGCCCTCCGGCTGCGACCCTGAGCTTGGGAGGAACCGCCCCAGGCCCGGACTCTGGTTCCACTGCACAGTCCGCGCGCTGCAGTAAAGCCGCGCCCACCGCCGCGGGTTCCCAACCCTGCGCCGCCGCCGCCGCCGCCCCGGGGAGGGTACGAAGAAGGCGCGCCGCGGCCCACCGGCCTCTCCAGAGCGCGGCGGGGCCGGGCCGCGCGGAATCACGGGCCAGAGGCGGGGCCGCGCCGGGGTGGGCGGGCGTGCTAGCGGCGCTTTCCACTCCGGCAGACGCGCGGGCGCCCGGGCGCGGCGCCGCCGGCACCGGAGAGGCACGGCAGCCGGGGCGGGCAGCGGCGGCCGGGCCGCGGCGGGCGCCCGGGCGGGATCGGCGCTGAGCCGCCTTCTCGGCCGGCTGGTCCCTGCGGCGGCTGCCCCGCGGCCTGGGCGCGCGGCCCTTCGCCATGTACACCTTCGTGGTGCGCGATGAGAACAGCAGCGTCTACGCCGAAGTCTCCCGGCTGCTCCTCGCCACCGGTCACTGGAAGAGGCTGCGGCGAGACAACCCCAGGTTCAACCTGATGTTGGGAGAGAGGAACCGGCTGCCCTTCGGGAGACTGGGTGAGCCCTTCCCAAATTCCTGCCTGCCCTCCCCGGAGCGGCCCTGCGCGCCTCCCGCGGCCCGTTAGAACCAGCGCTTTTGTTTTTAAAGGTCATAAATCTTCCCCTTGGTTGCTTCTTGGGCATGTCAAAAATGGGATTCGGAAAGATCGAAACCTGTCGTTTTTAATGCTTTCTTGTCTCTTAACTCGGATTTAGAGTCGGAGTCGCGGTGCGGCCACTCGGGGCCGCAGCTGCCTCCTGACAATGACCGGCCGCCGGGGCTGGGACCTGACGCGGGAGTATAGCTGCTCCCCCGGGCCGACGCCTCCAAATCGGGCCGGTCCGCCGCGCCGACAGCGGCACAGGGCGCGGCTCCGCAGAGCCGGCGGCCGGCGTAGGCTGGAGTCATCTTGCAGCTCTTCCTCACTGAGAATTTCTCCCTGCTTGGCGTGGGCGCAGGGGGCGGGGGAGCTGAAGGTGTTGAAACCCCTGAGGCTTCTGCCACCCGAAGGGGCGGAGGAACGGTCAGAAGATTTAGAAAAGATCCCTGGATTCCAAAAGCAGGAGTTGCAGAAGAGACCCTAGCCCAGGGAAGCGTGTAGGGGTGTCTGATTATAAACCTTTCCTTAGTTTCACCAAATAACATGTTTTCGCAGTTCTGCATTGGATTAAGGTCTTACAGGAGTCTGTGTCTCGCCCTCCCTCTCTTCCCTGTTCTCCCCGAGGGAATTACCTTCATCCACATGGTTGAAGCTGGCTGGGCACCACCATACTCACTTGTAGGAAAACGCAGGAGATAGGAGGGGACTAGCGGCTCCTTTGTAAATGATGTCATCCAGAAGTTGCCCAGATCAGTTCAACTCACATCCCATTGACCTGAGCATAGTCTCATGGCCTCCCTCTCTGCACAGTCATCTGGGAATTGCAGCTTCTCTCTGGGGAGCCATGTTCCTTGCCAGAATTCACCAGAGGTGGGGGCCAATTGTATTCCAAAGACAAGGGAAAAATTGTTACAGAGGAAGAGTCACCTCTACCTTGGAGGACAACCCAGAGAGAGCAGTGTTCTATGTCCAGGAGAGGAAACAGTTTTTAGAAATAGGTGTGGTCAGAATTCGAATGGGTAAAAACTGAATATAGGCCATTTGGAATTGACTGGTCATTGGTGAGCTTCCATAGACAGAGCCTTTGGGGGGCGAGGGGGGCTGTGTAAAACTCAAATCGTTGGAGGAATGAAGAGCTGCAGTGTAAAGTTGCTCAATTATTTTGATAGTACCTGGGACAACTTTTCGTTGGTATACAAGTTTATGATGTAGAATGGTGACTCCATGGAAGGACCCATTTGAACACCCAGGAATCTCAGAATATGGAGACTGTGCCTGGAGACTCCCTTTTGTTAACCGGTGTCAGGAAGACCCTAGCGAAGAGAATACATGATCCTAAAGGAGATGAAGAATTGCTTATAGTTGAGAACAATTATTTCTTCCTTGCATTGTCCACTTCCCTTTCCAGACTTCCTGACATCCCTCTATATTCTTGGCAGTGCTTGGCTGTGAAAGCTTAGGTGGAATCCTAACATTAAAAACAACAAACGTGGCTCCGCCCAGGCAGGGGTAGGAGTGACTGGCATTACCCTGGTGCTTAAGCCTTGGAATGAGAAGCAGAAGCCTACAGAATTTGAATCCTGTACAGATACCACAAATTCAGGAGATGATCAGTAAACGTTTGAGCTGTGTGTTTTTGTGTGTGTGTGTGTGTTTTGTTTTTTTTTGTGACAGAGTCTCACCCTGTGGCCCAGGCTGGAGTGCAGTGGCATGATCTCGGCTCACTGCAACCTCCCCCTCCTGGGCTCAAGCGATTCTCCTGCCTCAGTCTCCCAAGTAGCTGGGATTATAGGCGCGCACCACCATGCCCAGCTAATTTTTTGTATTTTTGGTAGAGACAGGGTTTCGCCATGTTGGTGAGGCTGGTCTCAAACTCCTGACCTCAGGTGATCCACCCACTCCGTCCTCCCAAAGTGCTGGGATTACAGGCCTGAGCCACTGCGCCTGTCCAACATTTGGTTTTTATGGGAAAGAAAACAGCATCCTACAACGAAATTGGCTATATGCCATCACTGTTAAGGGATATTTACCTTTTGCTTAAAGTGTACTACATGAAAGCCAAGGATAAGAGTTATAGAGCCAGGTAAAGGCTCTAGAAGGCAGATGCCCTGTGGATAAGAAGGTAGGCAGTTCAGGTGGGAATCAGGTCTGTCTGCTCAGGGAAACCAGTGAGAGCCAGCTAATGCCTGCCTGAAACTTTTGATTTGACTGTATGCCATTCTCAGATAAATTATTCTTACTTCTGGCATTTTCAACTGAAAAGTCCTTTGGTCTTACTTTGATTTTATTACTGGAAATATGATGTGTTTTATTAAGATTTGAAACAAAACATTTTTTATTTTATTGCATTTTTTTTTTTTTTGAAATGAAGTCTCACTTTTTTTTTTTGAAATGAATTCTGACCACACCTGTTGCCCAGGCTGGAGTGCAGTGGTGGGATCTCGGCTCACTGCAACCTCTGCCTCCCAGGTTCAAGTGATTCTCATGCCTCAGCCTCCCAAGTAGCTAGAAATACAGGTGTGCTTCACCATGCCCAGCTAGTTTTTGTGGTTTTAGTAGAGACGGGGTTTTGCCATGTTGGCCAAGCTAGTCTTGAACTCCTGATCTCAGGTGATTCACCCGCCTCAGCCTCCCAGACTGCCAGGATTACAGGCATGTGCCTCAGTGCCCGGCTGACAACACTTTTTATTTTTAATAAAAATTTGTTTTTCTTTGTATCCTTTCTGCTCTAATTTTCTAAAAAAGGCCACAGGTAATAAGAGCTGTTGAAAATTAGTTTCCCTGTGGAATGAGGCACAGAAGAAAGCTCTCAGGGCTTCTGATCTTATACACATGGCCTTTCCACTACCTTCCTTCACCTCCTAGAAGCTTGCAGAGATACACTTGCTTGAAACCAGCATCATTCTGGTTCTCCTTCCTTCCTTGGTATAGAAAACCAGGTTACGGATATGGAAAGCATGACTGTTAAAGTAGCCTTACTGTACAGAGTGACAAGTCTGTATGTGTTAAGCCTGGAGGGGAATGCAATGTGCAGTCAGGGAGAGGTGAAATGAAAAATACCCTCAATACCCTCTACCCTAATAAGAAAATACAAACAAAGGTAGCAGCAGCCTTGGCAAGCCTACGAGGTTGATATTATAATATCCATTGTGGGGAGACCGAAGGTTGCCAGCGGGATACGGAGAGAAAGAGGGTCCCTGGGGACAGAGAAACAAAATTGTTCCATTTTCCATTTTATAACAGCCAATCCTGAGATGAGAGAGAGAAAAGCTGGGCGTGACACAGCTGTCCTCTCTCCTGCTTGCTGCTGCTGGCACTGTCATTCCCCACCTGTTCTGTGTCCCTTCTGAGCCTCCTCTTTCCTTCCTAGGTCACGAGCCCGGGCTGGTACAGTTGGTGAATTACTACAGGGGCGCTGACAAACTGTGTCGCAAAGCTTCTTTAGTGAAGTAAGTGTTAAGACTGCTGTTTTCCATGTTTTACCTAAATGAAGCACTTAGGCAAAAATGTGGGGTTGTTTAAAGGACAAACATGCTTTTATTTTAAAAGCCAACAAATATCAGTTCAGAAGCGTCCTCTAAGCTGCTTTGGTTGCAGTCCAAAACATGGTGCTTGATAAAGCCTGTCTGTTTCTGAGGCGAGGCTCATAGAAGCAGAGCCTGACTCAGGGTCTCCTGTGTAAGTAATTTTCCTGGGGTAGGGTTCTTTTTTTTTTTTTGAGACGGAGTCTCGCTCTGTCGCCCAGGCTGGAGTGCAGTGGCGCGATCTCGGCTCACTGCAAGCTCCGCCTCCCGGGTTCACGCCATTCTCCTGCCTCAGCCTCCCGAGTAGCTGGGACTACAGGCGCCCACAACCGCGCCCGGCTAATTTTTTGTATTTTTTTTTTTTTTTTTTTAGTAGAGACGGGGTTTCACCGTGGTCTCGATCTCCTGACCTTGTGATCCGCCCGCCTCGGCCTCCCAAAGTGCTGGGATTACAGGCGTGAGCCACCGCGCCCGGTCTGGGGTAGGGTTCTTTAAGACACCCATCGGGAAGCAAGGACAGGGCAGGGCACGGGGAGAACCAAGTAAAGAGGTGGTTTTAGCCAAAGTCTTGCCTCTCCCGACTCCAAGGAGCACCGGAGTGAATGGCACCTCAGAGTTGTCATATTCTGAGCAAGGACCAGGCCTCTATGCTCCAGTATCAGTCAGCCATCGGCTGTGGGAGGAGATGGAGGGCTTAGCTTTGCAGGCATTTCTGGGCACGGTCTGGTCCCTGGAGAAGGACATATATAGCCCTTAGCATGCGTCTCTCATGGCTGCAGCGGGTCCCTCAGAAAGGATATCTGGGCAGGGTATAAGGACATCCACTCCACTACCCATCTCTGAGCAGCTGGATTATGGCTTGGTATCACCACGGTATCACAAAGTGGAAGGAGACAGTGTTAGACAACGATTAAGATCTAGGGTCAAAAGTGTAAGTTTTCACCCCAGCTCTTCCTCTCACTAGCTTGGGCAGATCTCCTCATCTCTCTAAGCCTCAGTGCCTCCCTCGTAAGGCTATTATGAGAATTAAATAAGGTGATGCATGTAAAGTTTATATAGCACAGTGGCCTGGTGCCTAATGAGTATTTGATACTACCTTAATTTTCTTGGCTGTCAAATGGGGAAATAATAATAACTACCTTAGGTTGTTATGAGGATTAATTGAGCTAATTTAGCTAAGGGCCTTGAAGAGTGCCTGTCTTGTTCATACTGTATGAGTGAAGGCACTCCTTATTATTGCTGTTAGTATAGTTGTCGTTGCTATTGTTATTTCAGTAGGGAAACACTGGGTCAGGCCACTAAAAATCAGGGCTGTCGTGGGCCTCCAGTATTCTTTCCATGATGGCTGGTGAACATGTGTGTGTAGCCAGGTCCTGGGAGATAGGACTCAATGCAAAATGCTCTTTTCCCACTAACATTTTTTTCTGGGCTCTAGATATTTACTAGGTTGGGTGCTCACAGGAACATTTCTGCTTTTTGTTCACTCATTGGCCCTGGTAACTTACGGAGCCACTCCTCTCTATGATGGATTTATCAGGATTCATCCCTCTCCCAAAGGAGTGTGAGGCTTCCTGAAGTCATTTTGTGACATGTTTTATATTTAGAATGCAAATGACTGTTACACTGGAATCAGAAATAGAAATGGGACATGCTTGTTTGTTCAGATTATTCACTTAGAAATTCTTATTAAATATTTGTTAAACCTTTTCTGCTATGATTTTTCCCCTAAAGACAAAGTAGGAAGCAGAGGATGCTGTAAAAAAATAATGGTCTCCATATTTGCATATGTCACAGTTATAGTGAAACAGAGTGAGTCTAGGGGTGGAGTCGTGACCAAGTGTGATACATACCTGTGACCTTGGAAAGCATCAGAATCTCAGTGTCTCATCTGTAAAATGGGGATGGATGGTGGTGATAGTACCTGCTCGTTGCCCCTCGGAGGCATGCAGTGTGATCCGTGATAGCACCTTGTAATGGTGACATGACCTATGCAGACCTATGCATCATGCTCGTCAGCTTCCATCTTTGTCTCAGTTGTCCTGTGAGGGGCTTGTAGTAGTTCGCGATATGATGGTTCCCTTTATCCATTTGTCTCTCTCCCATGATTTTGTATGGCTTGAAAGGGCTCCAGAGAGTTAGAAATAAAGTCTCCTTCATTATATAGGACAAAATGGCAGCTCAGAGAGAACAGCCGGGTTGCCCATGGCTATAGTAGCTCCTATTAAGCCAGGACAGTTTTAATCTGCACAAATGGGACCCCTGGCCATTGTGACTGTGCACCCTCAGGAGGCTTCCCAGAGCCTTGGTGGGGTTCAGTGCAGGACCCTGTGCAGCCCAGTCCTTCCTCCTGTCACTTCAGGGAGTTTCAGAAATTTCACTGAGGCCTCAAGGCCATAGTCTTAAAACCCTGAGGGGCTTTTCTTCTCCTGGTGCAGATCAGAGGCTGTCTTTTCCTCTCCTGAACATTGCTGTTTTATAGATGTAAGTAAATCTCCATTTCTGATTACTTCCCAAATGGGCCCATGAGGAAATGGGACAAAAGCAAAGGACTTCCTGCAGAGCCTGGTCTTGGTTCTGTGCAGGAAATGAGGGCTTCCAAATCAAGGTCATCTTACAGACCAGCACTGTCAGACAGAAATAGGATGCTACCCACATATATAATTATAAACTGCCTAGTAGCCACATTAAAATAAGCGCAGAGAAACGGCTGCAAGCCGGGCGTGGTGGCTCACGCCTGTAATCTCAGCACTTTGGGAGTCTGAGGCGGGCAGATCACCTGAGGTCAGGAGTTCGAGACCAGCCTGGCCAACATGGTAAAACCCCATGTCTACTAAAAATACAAAAATTAGCTGGGTATGGTGGTGGGTACCTGTAATCCCAGCTGCTTGGGAGGCTGAGGCAGGAGAATCGCTTGAACCTGGGAGGTGGAGGTTGCAGTGAGCTGAGATGGTGCCACTGCACTCCAGCGTGGGAGACAGAGTGAGACTCCTTCTCAAAAAAAAAAAAAAAAAAGAAAAGAAAAGAAGCAGCTGAGGCCGGGCGCGGTGGCTCACGCCTGTAATCCCAGCACTTTGGAAGGCCGAGGCGGGCGGATCACAAGGTCAGGAGATCGAGACAATGGTGAAACCCTGTCTCTACTAAAAATAGAAAAAAATTAGCCGGGCGCAGTGGCGGGCGCCTGTAGTCCCAGCTGCTCGGGAGGCTGAGGCCGGAGAATGGCGTGAACCCGGGAGGCGGAGCTTGCAGTGAGCCGAGATTGCGCCACTGCACTCCAGCCTGGGTGACAGAGCGAGACTCCGTCTCAAAAAAAAAAAAAAAAAAAAAAAAAAGAAAAGAAAAGAAGCAGCTGCAATTAAATTAATAATTTATTATATTTAAATAAATCCAAAATGTTATTTTGACATGTAATTAATATAAAAAGCTATTATGTTCTTTTTTTTCATTTGGAGTCTTCAAAATCTGATGTGAATTTTACATATGTAGCACATCTTAATTCAAACAGTAAATATTCATTGGAAAGCTTTGATCTGAATTTAGATTACATAAAAAATATGTGCTTGAAGAAGTAGATTTATGTACTCAGGTTGTACATACAAGTTTTTCAATAACTTTGAATGCCAGAAGATCTATTTCCTTTAGTATTGCACGCACATTTTCAAAACCAGTTCATCTTTTCTAGAAGAATTGATTTGACTATGAAGTAAAAGCTTATTTTCAAAATAATGTCCTAGTAAATTCACCAACTCTTGTGTTAGTTCAATATTGTAAATATCAAATTCAAAGATGTATTGAATATATTGAAAAGTAACTCTAAATTTATCAATATCAACAAAGTGTTCTTCAGATTACTTTTAGTTTTTGCAGCCAATTTTCATAATGCTAATTGTAACATTAATGCTAATTGTAACAATTAACATTTTTTGCATACTGAGTCATGTTATAAAAATACGTGAAATCATTATTAGCAACTTATATTATGAAGTTGAAACATAAATTCTCACACCTGTCTGGCTGGATCGTAAATAAGGTCTTCTTTTCCCTTCCTTGGAGCTTTAAATTTAGCTTGTTTATATGCAGTATGTAGATAGATAAGAAAATGCAAATGACAGTCATTTTTTATTTTGATTATTGACATGATGAATTACTGAGTGAAAATAATGATTTGACAAACATTCCTTTTATTTTCAAGAAAATCTGAATTGGAGTTGAAAAGTAAATCTTTATTTTAAAAAAAACCCCTCTCCATCAGTGAATACTGGCAGAGAACACAGTATCATTAAATTCATTATCTTCTGCTTCCAAGAACTGGAGAATCATCTAGTATATACAGAACCATTTTAACAACTGTATCCATGACACTTAGAGTCTGCTTCAGAAAACCTAACACAAGGCTGGGCATGGTGACTCACGCCTGTAATCCCAACACTTTGAGAGGCCAAGGCAGGTGGATCATTTGAGGTCAGGAGTTTGAGACCAGCCTGGCCAACATGGTGAAACCCCGTCTCTTCCAAAAATACAAAAAAAAGTTAGCTGGGCATGGTGGTGCGCACCTGTAGTCCCAGCTACTTGGGAGGCTGAGGCACAAGAATCGCTTGAGCCGGGGAGGCAGCATTTGCAGTGAGCTGAGATTGTGCCGCTGCACTCCAGCCTGGGCGACAGAACAAAACCCTGTCTCAGATAAACAAACAGAAAGCAAACCTAACACAAATGTTTTCAATATGTAACATAATGCCATGAAGCAGATGTTTCCAACATGTGTCATACAATAAAATGAAGTAGTAAAGGAAAATAGTCTACTAAAATCTTAGTAAATCCTCTTTTTTTTTTTTTTTTTGAGATGGAGTTTTACTCTGTCGCCCAGGCTGGAGTACAGTGGTGCGATCTCAGCTCACTACAACCTCCGCCTCCCAGTTCAAGCGATTCTCCTGCCTCAGCCTCCTTGTAGCTGGGATTATAGGCACCCACCACCACGCTCGGCTAGTTTTTTGTATTTTTAGTAGAGACAGGGTTTTACTATGTTGACCAGGTTGGTCTTGAACTCCTGGCCTCAGGTGATCCACCTGCCTCGGCCTCCCAAAGTGCTGGCGTTACAGGAGTAAGCCACTGCGCCTAGCCATAAATCCATATTTTAATACAACTTAGCTGAAGTCCTATCTGTCATGTTAGAAAGTAATTTTTTGCATGTAGGTAAAATTCTGTGACAGACGTAAAAGATTTTAAAATATCTATACTATGAGGTTTTATGTGCGTGTGTGTGTGTGTTTTAGACGGAGTCTCTCTCTGTCCCCCAGGCTGGAGTGCAGTGGCGCGATCTCGGCTCACTGCAGTCTCCACCTCCCGGGTTCAAGCAACTGGGACTACAGGCAACTGCCACCACACCTGGCTAATTTTTTGTATTTTTAGTAGAGACAGGGTTTCACCATGTTAACCAGGATGGTCTTGATCTCTTGACTTCGTGATCTGCCCACCTCGGCCTCCCAAAGTGCTGAGATTACAGGCATGAGCCACCATGCCCGCCGAGTTTGATATTTTTTAAGCTGAAATTTGACAGCATTTTTTCATATATTTGGAAATCCTTTGAGGCAAAACATCCAAAGTATTAATTGGACAGCATCTTTTATGTCACACAGTTCACCTAAAGCTAAAGAAATTACTTAATATTTTTCAAATTTTGAGTCAATCTCTGATTGTTAGAAAGGTTTTGTAGTCTGTGGGCAATTGTGACTCAGCTGAAGATTGTTCGTTTTTTGTAAATTATATTTTTAAGTCTTTTCCTTAAAATAGTTTTTTTAAAACCACATTTGCATCTAAAATGGTTTTCTTTTTGTGTAAGAATCCAAGCCATTTTATAGTTGTCCAAAATTATAAACTCAGACTCTGTTAAACATTTGCTTAAAAATATGTTGGCTATTGTGATTTCAGCCACTAGTTTCATTAATTTTTTTGAGCATTGAGAGGAAAATACTTACCAAGTTTATTATGTATTTGCTAAAAAAGTCTCCTTTACACAACCATTTTTTCATTTTACTTTGACCACAGCCTATTGCAGTCACCATTTCTTGTGAATCTGTGGCATATCTCCTTTCAGTTTTTTTTTTTAAATTTCTTACTGTCCTTGTCATAGTTCTAGCTTCTGTCATAGTTCTAGTAGCGTCCCTACTCAGTTAAAACTTTGTCCAAATATTTTTTTAACTAGGAAGAAATTCTGTTTCACCTAAGTTACCAACTGTGGTGTACGTAGCTAGCACTGTAACTCATGCTCTCTGCATAATAAACGTATCATAATGTTTCATCAGTGCACAGAAATAAATCACTAGAACTGAATCAATCTATTGTCCCTGAATAGAATAGCGATGTGTTTGTGTGTGATACTAGAAATGACACATGGCCCTGACGTGCATGCTGCAATGCAACAGTAAAGTGAAGTGTTATCTCACCATATCAATAAAGTTGTGCCTAATGGAAAAATATTTTATAATGCGTCCATTTTTAAATTAAAGGCAAATTAAATTTTAGGCCTGGCATGGTGGCTCATGCCTGTAATCTCAGCACTTTGGGAGACTGAGGCAGGTGGATTACCTGAGGTCAGGAGTTTGAGACCAGCTTGGCCAACATGGTGAAGCCCTGTCTCTATTAAAAATATAAATATTAGCTGGGCATGGTGGCAGGTGCCTGTAATCCCAGCTACTCGGGAGGCTGAGGTGGGAGAATTGCTTGAACCCGGGAGGTGGAGGTTGCAGTGTGCCAGGATCGTACTACTGCACTCCAGCCTGGGCGACAGAGTGAGACTCTGTCTCAAATTAAAAAAAAATTAAACTTTAAATTCAGTTCCTGAGTCACATTGACCACATTTCAAATGCTCAGTGGCCATATGTGGCTGACTACTGCCCACTGGATGGGACAATACAGATACGGAGTTGAACTTTCAGTGAGTTAAAAATATGTTTATTTTGTTCCTTGAAGTTCGAGTAGCTTTTCAGTTCTTTCCCTTTCGCTTTAAAATAAATTTATTTTAAATCTCTATCTAAAATGTCATTATTTCCACCATTCGTTCACAGACTGGGTTTTATAGGTGAATCTTAACATGGACTTGGCATTAACAGTTCTGTTCTAAACAGAAGAGGGAGCACAGCTCAGGGAAGGCCAGTGGATGTCTGTGGGCAGGTTCTTCCCTGTCTCTGATTCCTGGGGAGTAAGAGCAGGTTTCCAGTTAAGACTTGGGGGTTTTGTAGTAGCTTGAGCTGTTAAAAAAAAAAAAAAAAGAAAAAGAAAAAAAAGAAAGACTTGGGAGTTCGGGATGCATGCTGGCTGGTCCTCACTACCTTTATGATCTTAGGAAATTTGCTTCTCTGACCCAGTTCCTAATTTGTGAAATGTGATACCAGTGCCTCTAGCTCCAGGGGTCTGATTGCAGAGTAGATGCTGTGGGAAGCCCCTGCGTGCTAAGGGCCTTGCCTGACTTTATCTTCTGTGGTGTTAAGGTATTTGGGGAGCAGGAGGTATATTTCACTATGACCACTGGTGTCCTGTGTTCTGTTAGAAAGATACCTTTTTTATTCTGTCACCGAAGCCAGCCCGAGCTAAAAGCAAGAAAAGAAGGGCTTTAAAAAGTCTTCTAATTCAGATTCCTACATAACCTTTTCTCCTATAGAGAGTTGGGCCAGGGTAGTCTTTTTGCTACTTAAATTTTCCTCTCTTCCCCATTTCATTTTTTAGTATGGGTCTGGCTCAACAACATATGTGTTGAAAAGGTATTGGCTCAGGATTATGTCCAGTGAAGCTTCCTTAGAGATGCATTTTAAAAAGAGCGAAAGCGTTGGACATTAAGCCTTTTGAATTAACTGGGGTATGCCTTTAAAGTTGCATCTAACAGCTGTGTGCTCCCCAGTAATGCATTTGAGCTTTGTCCAGGGAGACTAAGAGCAAACAGAGGTGTTAGAAGACTGAGTCACGCTTTGCCTCCTGGAAGATCTCTGGGGGAAAGCAGTGGCCTTTCTGAAGGGAGTGACAAAGTACACTAAGAAGGGAGGCTGACCCTCTTCTGTCATCTGCCAGGCTAATCAAGACAAGCCCTGAACTGGCTGAGTCCTGCACATGGTTCCCTGAGTCCTATGTGATTTATCCAACCAATCTCAAGACCCCAGTTGCTCCAGCACAGAATGGAATTCAACCACCAGTCAGTAACTCAAGGACAGATGAAAGAGAATTCTTTCTCGCTTCCTATAACAGAAAGAAGGAGGATGGAGAGGGCAACGTTTGGATTGCAAAGTCATCAGCTGGTGCCAAAGGTGAGTTGGCACTGCTGTCCCCTCCTCTGTTCCTGGTGAGTTGTTCCTATTGTGATGTATTTAGATGAACGACCCTATTTTAATCTGAATCGTTGAAGGTGGAGACCGTGTCTAGTTACATAGTTATAAATACCCATCTATGTACCGATGCCTTCTAAATGTGTATCTCCAGTATAGGTCTTTTCCTTTAAGCTCTAGATCCATTGACACCCTCACCATCTCTAAAAGGCATTTCAAACTGAGTACATCTGATACAGAACTTTTCATTTCCTTACCAACTTTGCCCATGCCAATCTGCTCCTCCTTCACGCTTTCCACTTAGTATATGATCCCACTCTTCACTCAGTCTCTGAAGCTTAAAACCTAGGATTCATCCTTGACTACTCTATTCTTTACAATCTACTTCTAATGCATTAGCAACTCTTGCTAGCTCTACCTTCAAAATACATTCTGAATAGACTATTTCTTGCCATTTCCACTGCTTCCCCTCTAAATCAAAGCTCCCGTTCTCTTTAGTGTGTGTAACTGCAGAGCCTGCTCTCAACCAGTTCTCCTTCCGGACAATGATGTTTTCAAAACATAAATCTAATCATGTTACTTCCTACTTGAAACTTACCAGCTGGCTTCCTAATGCAATTAGAATGGACTCCGGATTCCTAATGGTAGCCTGCACCATTTGACATTTGCCCGTATCTCTGATCTCATCTCCTTCTATCCTCAGCTTTGCTCTCTGGACTGTAGACACAAAGACTGCCTAGTATCTCTCAAATATTCCAAACTTGTCTCTGTTCTTAGAATGTGCTTACATAGTTTCTTTTGTTTCTCTCACCTCAGATGCTGGCTCATCAGGGAAGGCTTTTCTAATCTGAAATAGCCTCTGTGTCCTTTGCTTTCTTTCCTTTTCCCCTGCCTCATTTACTTCCTGGCATTAACCTCTTCCTGGCACTATACTACTTCTCTGTCCATCTCTCCCATTGTTCTGTAGGCTTCACAGAAACGCAGACATTCTGTCTTATTCATCCTTGTACCTTCCTCGTAGGCACTCAACAAATATGTGTTGAATGAATGCGTATAAGGGGTAAGGTTTATAATATTAAATCAGGCTGAAAATAGAGGCAGTTCCCAATGTAATGAACACATAAACAGTCTCTGTCTATGACTGCCCTCATATGCTCTTTATAAAACCATTCCGGCCGGGCGCGGTGGCTCACTGCCTATAATCCTAGCACTTGGGGAGGCTGAGGCGGGCGGTCCACGAGGTCAGGAGATCGAGACCATCTTGGCTAACATGGTGAAACCCCATCTCTACTAAAATTACAGAAAATTAGTCAGGCGTGGTGGCAGGCGCCTGTACTCCCAGCTACTTGGGAGGCTCAGGCAGGAGAACGGCGTGAACCCAGGAGGCGGAGCTTGCAGTGAGCCAAGATCGTGCCTCCAGCCTGGGTGACAAAATGAGACTCTGTCTCATTCCATTTTGAACTCATTTCTTGTATTGCCTTGGAAGACATCTGGCCACTGGTACTCATTTCTATTCTGGGTAGAAAGGACCTCACCTTCTTTTCCACCAACCATGAGACAGGAAGGCCTCAGCTGGTATTCTGAAACGGGGAGAGTTGGACTCTTGCCACAAGCCAGGTACCTTACCTACTTCTCTCTCCCCTCTTGGGACCTTTTCTCAAGTACTGCCACCCAGTGTGGTTCCAATGGTAAATGACGGAATTGGAAGAGGAAATAGACATTCATGGTACTCCAGAATCCTCCTGTGGGTTTGGGATTGGAGTCAGTATGGCCACTGTGAGGACACCTGGGTGATCCCTGGACCCTCACCAAGGCAAGGCTCAGAGGGACACCCAGCAGCCGGGGGAAGTCAAGAGAGCATAAAATGCCACACGAAGACTTTTTGCTTTAGGAGGTGAGGAGATAAGTGATACATATTTATTATGTTTGGGAACTATAAAATGAAACCAATAGGATGAATGAATGACTTTTATTCTTGTTAAGCATTTATTTGGTACCTACTACATGCTTTGTATAGTTGACTCAACCTTCAAACTCTATCCGTTATGAAGCCACTGTTTACTGTGCCCACTGCCTATCTCTAATCTAGCCACCTTCACCTCTCACCTGGAGCATGGGAACACACTACATCTCTAACAGCAAATTACTGTTAAGAAACAACCTCATCGTTCTGCTATTTCTGCTATTACAGAAAACATTAGTAAATGTCTTTGCTGTAGATCACTCTTGGTTTTTTTTTAATTTCAATTTTGTATTTATGTATGTGTGTGTGTGTGTGTGTGTGTGTGTGTATATATATATATATATATATTTTTTTTTTTTTTTTTTTTTTTTGAGACAAGGTCTTGCTTTGTTGCCCAGGCTGGAGTATGATGGCATGATATCAGTTCACTACAGCCTCGACTTCCTGGGCTCAAGCGATCCTCCCAGCTCAACCTTCCTTTTTTTTTTTTTTTCTTTCTTGAGACAGAGTCTCACTCTGTTGTCCAGGCTGGAGTGCAGTGGCAGCGCGATCTCAGCTCACTGCAAGCTCCACCTCCCGGGTTCACACCATTCTCCTGCCTCAGCCTCCTGAGTACTGGGACTATAGGCACCCGCCACCACGCCCGGCTAATTTTTTGTATTTTTAGTTGAGATGGGGTTTCACTGCATTAGCCAGGATGGTCTTGATCTCCTGACCTCGTGATCCACCTGCCTCGGCCTCCCACAGTGCTGGGATTAGAGGCGTGAGCCACCACGCCCTTCCCGCTCTCACCTCAACCTCTTGAGTAGCTGGGACTACAGCTGTGCACCACCACACCCTGTTAATTTTTTGATTTTCAGTAGAGATGAGGTCTCACTATGTTACCCAGGCTGGTCTTGAACTCCAGAGCTCAAGTGATCTTCCCACCTCGGCCTCCCGAAGTGCTGGGATTACAGGCATGAGCCATCACACCTGGGCGATCACAAGAAACTCTTGTTTCTTCTTAAACATTTCTTTAGAGTAATTTTGAAACATGAGATTACTTGGTCAAATGACACGAAGCCTTTATGGCTCTTGCTCTGTGTTATCCTATTGCTTTTTCAAAGGGCTGTAAGCTAACGGGGAGCAGTTCACGACGAACTGTCACTAAAAGTATCACCGTTTTTGTTGTCTTATTTTGTAGGTATAAAACAATACATACAATTCAAATTTATTTTATAATTTTTGATACTGGTGTATCAAAAAATCTGAGCCTGATTCCTAAGGGAGATGAAACAACATGAGTCATGTGTGTAGGGAACGAGAAGAAGGGAGCTTTTTCAGGTTGATTTGCAGTTTCTTGTTGAAGAAGCTCACCAGATGGTAGAACAAGAGACAGCAACAAGGTAGTTGAAAAGGGCGTTAACGTTTGGGAAAGGTGAATCATTGAATTAATGAACTGAATTAAATTCACTTATACTGAAAGCATGAGACCCAGGTAGAAATCAGCTCCAAATCTGAAGCGTAGATTAGAAGATTCTAGCAAATTGAAACCACAACGAGCTGTCACTACACTTTTATTAAAATGGTTAAAATAAGAAATGGTGACAACTCACTAAAGAGTGAGTTCAGCAATGTTACAGGATATGAGAGCAACACACAAAACTTAATTGCATTTTTATATGCCAACAATGAACATGTGGAAACCAAAGTTAAAAGCACAGTACTACTTCAATGGGCATGGTGGCTCACACTTGTAATCCCAGCACTTTGAGAGGCTGAGGCAGGCGGATCACCTCAGGTCAGAAGTTCGAGACCAGTCTGGCCAACTTGGTGAAACCCTGTCTCTATAAAAATACACAAATTAGCCGGGCTTGGTGGCGGTTGCCTGTAATCCCAGTTACTCAAGAGGCTGAGGCAGGAGAATCACTTGAACCCAGGAGGCAGAGGTTGCAGTGAGCTGAGATCGCACCATTGCACTCCAGCCTGATCAAGAAAGCAAAAACTCCGTCTTAAAAACAAACAAAAAAGAAAACACAATACCACTTATAGTCACCCCAGAGAAAATATGATGCTTAGGTATAAATTTAACCGACAGGTATAGGCTCTGTATGCTAAAAATAGTAAAATGATTATGAAGGAAGCCAAAGAGGACCTAAAGAAATGGACTGACATACTGTGTTCATGGATTGCAGGATAGTATAGTAAAGATGTCAGTTCACCCCAAACTGGTCTATAGGTTTATGTAATTCTTCTCAAAATCTCAGCAAACTTTTTGTATAGACATGGAGCTTCTTTTAAAATTTACATGGAGGTTCCAAGTCTTTGCTATTGTGAATAGAGCTGCAATAAACATATGTGTGCACGTGTCTTTATAGCAGCACTCATAGGTGGGAATTGAACAATGAGATCACTTGGACACAGGAGGGGGAACATCACACACCGGGGCCTGCCATGGGGTGAGGAGAGGGGAGAGGGATAGCATTAGGAGATATACCTAATGTAAATGACGAGTTAATGGGTGCAGCACACCAACATGGCACATGTATACCTATGTAACAAACCCGCACGTTGTGCACATATGCCCTAGAACTTAAAGTATAAAAAAAAAATTTACATGGAGGCGCCGGACATGGTGACTCATACCTGTAATCCCAGCACTTTGGGAGGCCAAGGTGGGCGGATCATGAGGTCAGGAGATCGAGACCATCCTGGCTAACATGGTGAAACCCTGTCTTTACTAAAAATACAAAAAATAAGCTGGGCGTGGTGGCAGGCGCCTGTGGTCCCAGCTACTTGGGAGGCTGAGGCAGGAGAATGGCGTGAACCCGGGAGGTGGAGGTTGCAGTGGGCCAAGATGACGCCACTGCACTCCAGCCTGGGCAACAGAGCAAAACTCCATCTCAAAAAAAATTTACATGGAGGCGCTGGACAGCTCACGCCTGTAATCCCAGCACTTTGAGAGGCCGAGGCGGGCAGATCACCGGAGGTCAGGAGTTCAAGACCAGCCTGGCCAACATGGTGAAGCCGTGTCTCTACTAAAAATACAAAAATTAGCCAGGCACGGTGGCGGGCGCCTGTAATCCCAGCTATTCAGGAGGCTGAGGCAGAAGAATTGCTTGGGCCCAGCCTGGGCGACAAGAGCAAGACTCTATCTCAATAAATAAATAAATAAATAATAAAATTTCATATGGAAAGGCACAAGCCCTAGAATAGCTTAAACGTCTTGAAGAATAAAGTATAAGTAAACATGCTAACTGATATTAAGACATATTTTAGAGCTACAGTACTCAATACACTATAGCATTCATGGAAAAATAGAAACATAAATCAGTGGGGCCAGGCGTGGTGGCTCATGGCTGTAATCCCAGCACTTTGGGAGGCTGAGGCAGGTGGATCACCTGAGGTCAGGAGTTTGAGACAAGGCTGGCCAACATGGTGCAACCCCATGTCTACTAAAAATACAAAAAATTAGCCAGGTGTGGTGGCGCAGGCCTGTGCTCTCAGCTACTTGGGAGGCTGAGGCATGACAATTGCTTGAACCCAGGGGGCAGAGGTTGTAATGAGCTGAGATCGCACTTCTATGCAACAGAGCAACACTCTGTCTCAAAAACAGAAGAAACATAAATCAGTGGAAGAGAACAGATAACTCAGAAATAGACCAAAGCATATATGCCCGTCTGATATTTGAAAAAGGTGCAAAAGCTATTCAATAGAGGAAGGATAAATTTTTCAACAAATTGTACTAGATAAGGTGGTTATCAACAGGCAGAAAAATGAACATCAACATAAGCCTCACACCTCATACAAAAACTAACTCAAAATCGATCATGGACTTAATAATTTTTCAGAAAAAAGGAGATAGGGCTTGGCAAAGAATTCTTGAGCTTCACTCCAAAAATATAATCCATGAAAGTAAAAATTGATACATTGAACCTCACCAAAATAAAACTTCTACTCTTTGAAACACCTCATTAGAGGATAAAAAGATGAGCTACAAACTGGGTGAAAGGATTTTTAAGTCATACATATGACAAGGGACTCAGATCTAGAATATATAAACAACTTTCAAAACTTAACAGTAAACAAAAACAGACACACAATCCAATTAGAAAAAGAGCAAACAGTAAGACCCCATCTCTACAAAAAATTACAAAAATTAGCCAATGTGGTGGCGCACACCTGCATACCTAGTATTCCTGAGAATTGAAAATATATGTTCACAAAAATTTGTATGCAAATCTTATAGCACCATTATTCATAAGAGGCAAACAAGAATGAAAACAATGCAAACGTCCATCAATTGAGGACTGAATGAACAAAAATGACTCTTCAGCCAAAGAAAGAAGTGAACATGCTACTAATACACACTACAATGGGGATGAACCTTGAAAACTTGGTGCTAAGTGAAATTAGACACGAAAGGCCACATACCGTGTGATTCCATTTATATGAAATGTCCAGATGAGACATCCATAGATGCAGAAAGTAGATTAGTGGTTGTCAGAAGCTGGGGTGAGGAGGGAGTAGTGAGTGACTGCTAATAGGTACAGAGTTTTTATTTTGGGAATTGGTGAAACCGTTCTAAAATTAAACTGTAGTAGGCCGGGCATGGTGGCTCACACCTGTAATCCCAGCACTTTGGGAGACCAAGGCGGGCAGATCACGAGGTCAGAAGACTGAGACCATCCTGGCCAACATGGTGAAACCCTGTCTGTACTAAAAATACAAAAATTAGCTGGGCATGGTGGTACACGCCTGTAATCCCAGCTACTTGGTAGGCTGAGGCAGGAGGATTGCTTGAACCCGGGAGGCAGAGGTTACAGTGAGCTGAGATTGCGCCACTGCACTCCAGCCTGGGCGACAGAGTGAGACTCCATCTCAAAACAAACAACAACAACAAAAAAACTGTAGTAATGGTTTAAAACTCTTGAATATACTAAAAGCCATTGAATTGTACACTTTCAAAGGATAAAAATTTTTTGGTACGTGAATTATACTTCAAGCTACTAAAAAAGATATATCAATTATTTAATGTTAATGGACAATTCCAGTGTGTCCAGTTTTTTTCTGTTACAACGCTACTAGGAACCTACTTGAACATTCATCTTTATGCCTTAACCTTCCTGGTAGTTCTATGAGATATGGTGAAGGAAGAGGGGGAGGTATTGTCTTTGTAATCTTTATTGTGGTAACCAGTGACCAGTAGTAGAATAGTATTTACTTTGAGTGCTTAGACACTTTGAATTTCTGTAAAACTGAGCTTTCATGGTTGTAGGCAGCCAAGATAGTGTTGACAACCCGCATGGAGAAGGAGTTGGTAGGATAATCCTGGGTACTCTTGAGGGGAGAAGGGAGACTGGAGTAAGGAAGGGAAGGAAAAAGATGAGCAGGACGTTGAAAGCCTCTTGTGGGGTTTTCATATTTCCTTTCTGGCTTTATAGAGAGCTCTTGGTTTGAGTTGGACTGGTTTCTCTTTTGCTTTTTCCCTGTTAGGTGAAGGCATTCTCATCTCATCAGAGGCTTCAGAGCTTCTCGATTTCATAGACAACCAGGGCCAAGTGCACGTGATCCAGAAATATCTTGAGCACCCTCTGCTGCTTGAGCCAGGTCATCGCAAGTTTGACATTCGGTAATGCATTCATGTCCATAGCTTTTGCTTTTCTTCATCTGAAAAAACTGCCGTGGTAAACGGTAGGGAGAGGGACATGGAATATGAGGAAGTGTTTGACCATGTTTAATATGTTACCAAAATTGAGCGCAGCTGAGCAGAACTGAGCTTCTGTACCTAATTTTCTATTTTTCTTTCTTCTTTTTTCATCTAGGAAATGTTACTACAATTATGGGTTTTCTTTTTTAAAAAATATTCTTTTCTGGCCAGGCACAGTGGCTCACGCCTGTAATCTCAGCACTTTGGGAGTCCGAGGTGGGCAGATCACCTGAGGTCAGGGAGTTCGAGACCAGCCTGGCCAACATGGTGAAACTCCATCTCTAGTAAAAGTACAAAAATTAGCTGGGCATGGTGGCAGGCACCTGTAATCCCAGCTGCTCGGGAGGCTGAGGAAGGAGAATCACTTGAACCCGGGAGGGGAGGTTGCAGTGAGCTGAGATTGCGCCATTGCACTCCAGCCTGGGCAACAGTGAGACTCCTGTGTCAAAAAAAAAAAAAAAAAAAAAATCTTTTCTGTGAAAATGACTTGTGGATTCAAAGAAATGAATATAAATATATGATCTTGCTTATGGAATAAACTGAGAGATGTACATGGAACACGTAATTCAGACACAACAGGTTATGCAACCTTGCCAAATAATTAATTTCTCCTCACTTCATTATTTGTATCCCACTCTGGATTTTATGACCACACCTCAGGAGGTTGTACGTTTCTGAGCAAAGGGCTTGGCATGGAGAAAGAGGTTGTGTGGTGCATTCTAAAGCTAAACAGCCCTGCCTCTTCAACTTACCCTTGGTCTTGCTGTCAGCTCCTTGCCAAGGACTTTGTCTCCTTGATTGCTTCATAACGATTTGTTGCTTCTTGGACATCAACCCAATGTCAGATCATCTTCAGGAGGAACACTATTAAGATTACTAGAAGAGGAGACATGACAAATGGAGGTTTCATAGGTGAACCTTAAAATCCAGCCCATCTAGGGCTGGGTGCGGTGGCTTATGCCTGTCCAGCACTTTGAGAGGCCAAGGCGGGTGGATCACCTGATGTCAGTATTTCGAGACCAGCCTGGCTAACATGGTGAAACCCTGTCTACAAAAAACGCAAAAATTAGCCGGGCATAGTGGCATGCGCCTGTAATCCCAGCTACTCAGGAGGCTGAGGCAGGAGAATTGCTTGAACCTGGAAGGCGGAGGTTACAGTGAGCCAAGATCACACCATTGCACTCCAGCCTGGGCAACAAAAGCAAAACTCCGTCTCAAAAAAACCAAAAACAAAAACAACCCATCTGAATCTCTTCAAAATGCTTTATTTATCTTTTGATCAAAATCTCCTTGTTATTTATGGTAAAATGTTTTCTTTGCCTCATTGTAGTGATAACTCACTATCTTAGCTAAATCCTAATATGCCTCTTATAGTTTTAGAAACGTCCTCCTTCCCTAGTTGCCTCCCACTCCTCACCTACCCCCTAAAAGAAGTCAAGATGTGGGGACTGATGTATATAATATGCAGAAACTTTGGATAACTTGAGTAAAGCCGTGTTTTTGTTGAATTGCAGAAGCTGGGTCTTGGTGGATCATCAGTATAATATCTACCTCTATAGAGAGGGTGTGCTTCGGACTGCTTCAGAACCGTATCATGTTGATAATTTCCAAGACAAAACCTGCCATTTGACCAATCACTGCATTCAAAAAGAGTACTCAAAGAACTATGGGAAGTATGAAGAAGGAAATGAAATGTTCTTCAAGGAGTTCAATCAGTACCTAACAAGTGCTTTGAACATTACCCTAGAAAGTAGTATCTTACTACAAATCAAACATATAATAAGGTAACTTAATTGTATCTTTTTTGATTATGTGTTTCTTCTTGAAGGAGCTTTAGGTGTCTATGCCTTTCAACGAATTGTTTCATATAAGTTGTCTAATTTATGGGCAAAAATTTTTTGTAATATTCCTTTATTTTCCTTTTAATGTCTGTAGGTTCTGTAATGATGTCTCCTCTTTCATTTCTGATCATGAATTTATATATATATATATATATATATATATTTTTTTTTGTAGACAGAGTTTTGCTCTTGTTGCCCAAGCTGGAGTGCAATGGTGCGATCTTGGCTCACCGCAACCTCCCCCTCCTGGGTTCAAGCAATTCTCTTGCCTCAGCCTCCCAAGTAGCTGGAATTACAGGCATGTGCCACCATGCTGGGCTAATTTTGTATTTTTAGTAGAGACGGGGTTTTTCCACATTGGTCAGGCTGGTCTCGAACTCTTGACCTCAAGTGATCCACCCCCCTTGGCCTCCCAAAGTGCTAGGATTACAGGCGTGAGCCACCATGCCCAGCTAATTTTTATTTTCTCTCTATTTTGCTTGGACAGATTGACTACACATTTATCAATTTTATTAATCTTTTCAAAAAATTAGCTTTTGGTTTTGTTGGTTTTCTCTATTTTTCTTTTCAGCTTATTTTATTTATGCACTTTATTATTCTCTTCCTTTTGCTTTTTGGAGGATATAATTTACTCTTTTTCTAGTTGTGCTTTTTGTTTGTTTTTTAAGGGATGGTGTCTCATTTTCTTGCCCAGGCTGGACTACAGTGGTGTGATCATAGCTCACTGCTGCCTCAAACTTTTCAGCTCAAGGGATCTTCCTGTCTCAGCCTCCCAAGTGGCTGGGACTACAGGTATACACCACTGTGCCTGGCTAATTTTTTTATTTTTTGTGAAATTGGGTCTCATTGTCTTGCCCGGGCTGGTTTCAAGCTCCTGGGCTTAAGCAGCCCTCCCATCTTGGTCTCCCAGAGTGCTGGGATTATAGATGTGAGCCACCATGCCCAGCCTATTCCAGTTTTTTTTTTTTTTTTTTTTTGAGACAGAGTCTTGCTCAGTTGCCCAGGCTGGAGTGCGGTGGCACGATCTCGGCTCACTGAAAGCTCCGCCTCCTGGGTTCACGCCATTCTCCTGCCTCAGCCTCCTGAGTAGCTGGGACTACAGGCGCCTGCCACTACGCCCAGCTAAGTTTTCTGTATTTTTTTAGTAGAGACAGGGTTTCACCGTGTTAGCTAGGATAATCTTGATCTCCTGACCTCGTGATCTGCCCGTCTCGGCCTCCCAAAGTGCTGGGATTACAGGTGTGAGCCACCGCGCCCGGCCTCCAGTTTTTAAGGTGAAAGGTTAAATAATTGATTTGAGATATTTCTTTTTCTTTTTTTTCTTTCTGTTTTTTTTTTTTTTTTTTTTTTTTTTTGAGACGGAGTTTTGCTCTTGTTGCCCAGGCTGGAGTGCAATGGCACAACGTCAGCTCACCGCAACTTCTGCCTCCTGGGTTCAAGTGATTCTTCTGCCTCAGCCTCCCGAGTGGCTGGGATTACAGGCATACAGGCATGTGCCACCATGCCCAGCTAATTTTGTATTTTTAGTAGAGACGGGGTTTCTCCATGTTGGTCAGGCTGGTTGAGATATTTCTTTTTTAAAAAAATAAACGCATATCTCAGTTTCCCTCTAAATTTTGCATCAGCTGAATCCCACAGATTTTGGTATGTTTTCATTTCCATTTTATGAAAATATTTTCTAATTTCCCTTATGATTTTATCTTTGATTCATGTGATTTAGAAATTTTTGTTTAATATCCAAATATTAGGTCAGGAAGAGATATTGTCTGGTTTCATCTTTAAAAGTTGCTAAGATTTGTTCCATAGCCCAGAAGGTCTTTTAGTAATATTCCATGTGCACTAAAAGAATGTGTACTTGGCTATAGTTGGGCAGAGGGTTCTTTTTTATTTTTAAATTTTTTGAGACTAAGTCTTACTTTGCATCCCAGGCTGGAATGCAGGGGCACAAACATGGTTCACTGCAGCCTTAACCTCCTGGCTTCAAGCTTAAGTAGCTGGGACTACAGGTGCATTCCGCCATACCCACCTAATTTCTGTATATTTTTTTGTAGAGACAGGGTTTTGCCCTGTTGCCGAAGCTGGTCTCGAACTCCTGGGCTCAAGCAATTCTCCCATCTTGGCCTCTCAAAGTGCTGGGATTACAGACATGAGCCACTGCACCTGGCCTTATTCTGCTTGTTCTATATATTACTCTTGATCTTAGCCAAAAGGCTGAGAAGCGATGCTTGTTCTATTTATTATTGAAAAGAGAGGCACTGAAGTCTTCACATATAATTGTAGATTCGTATATGTCTTTCAGTTTTGTCTGTTTTTGCTTCATGTCTTTTGATGATCTGTTATTAGATGCATATATATTTAGGATTATTATTTTCTTTGGGAATTGACTCTTTTATTTATCATTATGTGATTTTCTTTCCTTTCTTTTTTTCTTTTTCTTTTTTTTTTTTTTTTTTTTTTTGAGGTGGTCTGACTCTCTTGCCCAGGCTGGAGTTCAGTGGCATGATCTCAGAAAACTGCAACCTCCACTTCCCAGGCTCAAGCCATCCTCCCACCTCAGCCTCCGGAGCAGCTGGGACTACAGGCACATGCTATCATACCTGGCTAATTTTTGTATTTTTTTTGTACAGACAGGGTTTCACTATGTTGCCCAGACTGGTCTCGAACTCCTGGGCTCAAGCAGTCTACACACCTCAGCCTCCCAAAGTGCTAGGATTACAGACGTGAGCCAACATGCCCAGCCAGTATTTCTTATTTATTTACCTAATTTTTATATAACCAATCTAGCTTTCTTTTGATTAATGTTTCCATGGTATATCTCCATGTTTTGAGTATGTTTCCATCCTTTTATTTTCATTCTATTCTATTCTATACTGTCCCTAGGTATTATATTCTATATTTAAAGTAGTTTTCTGGTAGACAACGTATAGTTGGGTTTTGTATTTTTATTTTATTTTATTTTAATTATTTGAGATGGAGTTTCACTCTTGTTGCCCAGACTAGAGTGCAATGGCATGATCAAGGCTCACTGCAACCTCTACCTCCCAGGTTCAAGCTATTCTCCTGCCTCAGCCTCCTGAGTAGCTGGGATTACGGGCATGTGCCACCTTTCTCGGATAATTTTGTTTTGTGTTCTGTTTTTTTTTTTTTTTTTTTTTTTTTGAGACGGAGTCTTGCTCTGTCGCCCAGGCTGGAGTGCAGTGGCACGATCTCCGCTCACTGCAAGCTCTGCCTCCCAGGTTCACGCCATTTTCCTGCCTCAGCTTTCTGAATAGCTGGGACTACAGGCGCCCGCCACCAGGTGCCCGGCTAATTTTTTGCATTTTTAGTAGAGACAAGTTTTCACCGTGTTAGCCAGGATAGTCTCTATTTCCTGACCTCGTGATCCTCCCACCTTGGCCTCCCAAAGTGCTGGGATTACAGGTATGAGCCACCGCGCCCAGCCTAATTTTGTATTTTTAGTAGAGGTGAGGTTTCTCCCTATTGGTCAGGCTGGTCTTGAACTCCTGACCTCAGGTGATCCACCCACCTCAGCCTTCCAAAGTTCTGGGATTACAGGCGTGAGCTATGGCACTTGGCCCTGTATTTTAATTTTAATTGAATATGATAATCACTGTCATTTAATTGGTGTGTTTATACTACTTAAATGTAATGTAATTATTTGTCGTCTGTCCCCTCCTTTATTGTAGTTTTTGTTTTTGTTTTTTGTGTCTCCTTTTCCCATCTTCTTTTTAATTATGTGAAATATTTTTAGAGTTTTATTTTAATTTTTCTGTTGACTCATTTGGCTCTGTCTTTTTTTTTTTTTTTTTGTGCTTGCTCTAGGAATTACAATATAGCTATCAATTGTTTCACAGCCTTCTTAGAGTTAATAATTTACCACTTCAAATAAAATGCAAAAACCTTATAACATAGTTCACTAACTCTTGCCCTCTATGTTATAGTTATCATATGTATATATCTACACACTGAAATCTCTACCACATAATGTTATTATTTTTGCTATCAACAGTTATATATATATATTTGTACAGGTATGATAGATTATCAGGTTGGATTATTTTTAAACTATAAAACCAAACTCTATACTGTCTATAAGAAACCCACTTTATAAAAGGAGAAAAATATTCTTTTATATTTACCCAGATACTACTTTTGTATTTCCTTCAGTTGCGAAGTTCTGAGATTCTCTCTGGTATCATTTCCCTTCAGACTTAAGCATTTCTTTTAGAGTTTTTATATTTACCCATATACTTCCTTAAGTTTTAAAGTTCTGAGTTTCTCTCTTAAGCATTTCCTTTAGAACAGTTTTGCTGCTGGTAAATCCTCTTAGTTTTCTGTCACCTGAGAATGTGTTTATTTCACTGTCTTCCTGAAGGGTATTTTCACTGGATTTATACAAATATAATATTAAGCAAAAAAAAAAAAAAAAAATGCAATAAATACAAGCTATATAGAAGATGCATACAAATTTATTTCACTTACATAAATTTAAAAAACAAGTAAAATTTTTTTTTTTTTTTTTTTTTTTTTTTGAGACAGAGTCTTGCTCTGCCGCCCAGGCTGGAGTGCAGTGGCCGGATCTCAGCTCACTGCAAGCTCCGCCTCCCGGGTTCACGCCATTCTCCTGCCTCAGCCTCCCGAGTAGTTGGGACTACAGGCGCCCGCCACCGCGCCCGGCTAGTTTTTTGTATTTTTTAGTAGAGACGGGGTTTCACCGTGTTAGCCAGGATGGTCTCGATCTCCTGACCTCGTGATCCGCCCGTCTCGGCCTCCCAAAGTGCTGGGATTACAGGCTTGAGCCACCGCGCCCGGCCAAAACAAGTAAAATTAAATAATGTTTTATTTAGCTAAATACACATGTATGGTAAACATGTAAAGCAAAACAAAGAAGTGATAAACATAAAATTCAAAACTGGTTATTTCTATCCCAGAAGGAAGGCAAAGGGACACAGGGAAGAGGCTTAAAGATACTGGATGGTAGGCTGGGCACGGTGGCTCACGCCTGTAATCCCAGCACTTTGGGAGGCCGAGGCGGGTGGATCACGAGGTCAGGAGATTGAGACCATCCTGGCTAACACAGTGAAACCCCGTGTCTACTAAAAATGCAAAAAATTAGCTGGGCGTGGTGGCGGGCACCGGTGGTCCCAGCTACTTGGGAGGCTGAGGCAGGAGAATGGCGTGAGCCTGGGAGGCGGAGCTTGCAGTGAGCCGAGATTGCTCCACTGCATTCCAGCCTGGGTGACAGAGCAAGACTCTGTCTCAAAAAAAAAAAAAAAAAAAATGTGGATGGTAGGTACATATATGTAATTAATATTACATATATTTAAAACTCACAAGACAGCATTCCTATGATTATAGTTAATATTCATTTAGAGTTCCCCACACAGTTTCACCTTCTATGTTGTTTCTTTTCCTTTCCTACATTCCCTTGCTTTTATCTAGGATCATTTTGCTTATTGTTAAGAAACTCATTTTTAGGCCAGGCGCGGTACCTCACGCCTGTAATCCCAGCACTTTGGGAGGCAGAGGTGGGTGGATCACTTGAGGTCAGGAGTTCGAGACCAGCCTGGTCAAAATACTGAAACCCTGTCTCTACCAAAAAATGCAAAATTAGCTGGGCATGGTGGTGCACGCCTGTGGTCCCAGCTACTCGGGAGGCTGAGGTGGGAGAATCACTTGAACCTGGGGGCGTGGAGGTTGCAGTGAGCCGAGACTGTGCCACTGCGCTCCAGCCTGGGTTACAGAGCGAGACTCTGACTCAAAAAAAAAAAAAACTAATTTTTAGTAGTTTTTAAGTAAAGTCTGCTGTGATAAATTAATTATTTGTCTAAAAATATATTTTGTCTTTATTTTGTTAAGGACATTTGCTCTGGAAATAGATTTCTAGATAAGCAGTTAATTTCTTTCTTTCTTTTTTTTTTTTTTTTCTGAGCCAGAGTCTCGCTCTGTGGCCCAGGCTGGAGTGCAGTGACCGGATCTCAGCTCACTGCAAGCTCCGCCTCCCGGGTTCACGCCATTCTCCTGCCTCAGCCTCCCGAGTAGCTGGGACTACAGGCGCCTGCCACCTTGCCCGGCTAGTTTTTTGTATTTTTTAGTAGAGACGGGGTTTCACTGTGTTAGCCAGGATGGTCTCGATCTGTTGACCTCGTGATCCGCCTGTCTCGGCCTCCCAAAGTGCTGGGATTACAGGCTTGAGCCACAGTTAATTTCTTTTCCCACTCTGAAGGGTGCATACCATTGTATTCTGGCTTCCATCTTTTCTGCTGAGAAGTCAGGTGAAATCTTAGTATTGCTGTTAATGTATCTTTTCTCTATTTTTGAGATTCCTTTACATTGGTGTTTTTTTTTTTTTTTTTTTTGAGACGGAGTCTGGCTCTGTCGCCCGGGCTGGAGTGCAGTGGCCGGATCTCAGCTCACTGCAAGCTCCGCCCCCCGGGTTTACGCCATTCTCCTGCCTCAGCCTCCCGAGTAGCTGGGACTACAGGCGCCCGCCGCCTCGCCCGGCTAGTTTTTTGTATTTTTTAGTAGAGACGGGGTTTCACCGTGTTCGCCAGGATGGTCTCGATCTCCTGACCTAGTGATCCGCCCGTCTCGGCCTCCCAAAGTGCTGGGATTACAGGCTTGAGCCACCGCGCCCGGCCTACATTGGTTTTTATAAATTTTACTATGAGATGTGTGTAGTTTTCTTTGTACATATTCCTGCGTTTGTGTTCATAGTGCTTTTTGCACTGTGGCTTGATATCTTTTACCAGTTTTGGAATATTCATGGACGTTATACTTTCAGTTGTGTCTTTTGTTCCATTCTGCTTTTCTTCTGGGTCTCTGATTACATGATTGTTAGTGCTTTTCACTATTTCTCCACTTTTATGGCATTTGTGTATCATTTTATCTCTCCATGGTTGTACTCATTCTTCTGACATCTTTGTTTGCTAATCCTTTCTTTATCTATTAAAACCTATTAACAATTTTTAAAAGGTAAAAGCTTTTAAAAGCTGCTGTTAAACTTGCCTATTGAGTTCTTGATTTTAGTATGCTTTTTAGTTCTGAAATTTCCATTTGTTTCTCTTTTTCATATGATAATTGTCTTATGAAATTCTCCCACTTGCCTCGTATTTTCTTGAAGATAATGGCAATTCTTTAACATCCTTATCTGATAACTCCAAAATCCAAATTACCCATGGCAGAGTAATCCAGAGTATGCCCTGTGTATGGGCCGCATTTGGCCTATAGCTTGTTTTTGTAAGGTCTGTGGGCAAAAAATGTTTTTTATATATTAAAGATTATATAAATGAGAATATGCAACAGAGGCGGTATATATCCTGTAAAACCTAAAATATTTACTGTCTGGCCCTTTATAGAAAAAGTTTGCCAACTCCTGACTTTTAGGTCTGTTTCTATTGTCTCTTTTTTCTCTTGGTCTTATTTCTAAATATGCCTGGAAGTAGTTTTTTAGCATTAGTGTTCATTTACTAAAGTTTACTAAATCTAGTAAAGATTTTTTAAATGAGGTGTAACATGCACGAAGTGTACAGTTTCGTGAGTTTTCAGTTATGCATATACTCAACCTAACTGTGATGTAAATAAAAACTATAAAAAACATTTACAGCATCCAAGAACACTCCTTTGAACTCCCTCAAAATATATATTCCCTGCCAGGCCAGCCCCGGGGGCTTATGCCTGTAATCCCAGCACTTTGGGAGGCCGAGACTGACAGATCACGAGATGAGGAGATCGAGACCATCCTTGCTAACACAGTGAAAGCTCGTCTCTACTAAGAAATACAAAAATTAGCCAGGCATGGTGGCGGGTGCCTGTAGTCCCAGCTACTTGGGAGGCTGAGGCAGGAGAATGGCTTGAACCCGGGAGGCAGAGCTTGCAGTGAGCTGAGATTGGGCCACTGCACTCCAGCCTGGGTGACAGAGTGAGACTCTCTCTCAAAAAAAAAAAAAAATAAATAAAATATATATATTCCCTGCCAAAGTCAGCCACTTTTCTGGGACTTTTATCACCCTAGATTCATTTTGCTTGTTCTTAAACTTTATGTAAATGGAATACCATATTTATTGTTTTATGTTCAACTTTTTCCAGTGTTATATCCGTGGCATTCATCCATATTATTGCACATAACAGTAGTTTATCCTTTTTATTACTCTGTAATATTCCATTGTGTAAATATTTCAGTTTATTCCTTCTGTAGTTGGTAGACATCTGGGTTTTATCTCTTATATTTTGGACTTATAATCTATCTGAAGTTGTTGTATATCAAATTTCATGTCTTTCCACAAGGATATCCCATTGACCTAGGGCCATTTGTGTGTAAGACTATACTTTCCCCACTGCATTGTGGTGTGTCTTTGTTACAAATTAGGTGGCTGGCTGGGCACAGTGGCTCACACCTGTAATCCCAGCACTTTGGGAGACCAAGGCGGGTGGATCACAAGGTCAGGGGTTTAAGACCAGCCTGGCCAACATGGTGAAACCCTGTCTCTACTAAAAATACAAAAATTAGCCAGGCATGGTGGCGTGCGCCTATAATCCCAGCTACTTGGGAGGCTGAGGTAGGAGAATTGCTTGAACCCGGGAGGTGGAGGTTGCAGGGAGCCAAGATCGTATCACTGCACTCCAGCCTGGGCAACAGAGCAAGATTCCATCTCAGAAATCAATCAATCAGTCAGTCAATCAGGTGGCCGTTTATGTGAGGGTCTGTTCCTAGGATCTCCATTCTGTCCCATTGTTCTACTATCCACCACGTCAATGCTACCCTGTCACAGTGACTGAGACTTTTTCCTTACCATATTCTCTCGTAGAGCCCAGTAGAATAATTACAGGGCTTGGAGTCCCATTTCTTCAGGGAGTATAGGTGGTTGGAATTCTGACACCAGATAAATCAAGTATGCGGGGAAAGGATTCCTATTTTAGGCAAAAGCTTCATTGGAAGTTTGCGGCCCCCTCTCCGCATTGTTCAGTGCTGTTCAGAGTGTGGCTGCTGTGGTGCTATAAATGCTCCCAGCAGCTCTCAGGTTTGCTTTCTTTCCATCTAGCCTCCCCCTAACTTCCCACTCCAGCCAAAAAAAGATGCACTGTATAAGTCTCTGATGATGGATAAAAATCCTTTAAAGTGAATTATTAATCTTGAGCTTTCAGCCAAAAAAAGACAAACAAAATTAGTTTGGCTTCTGATTCTCAGTTTTTCCTTTATGTTGGAATGTAATACTTCTTTCCATTTTATTTTATTTTATTTTATTTTATTTTGTCTTTTTTTTTTTTTGAGACAGAGTCTTGGTCTGTCACCCAGGCTGAAGTGTAGTGGCACGATCTCATCTTACTGCAACCTCCGCCTCCCGGGTTTGAGCGATTCTCCTGCCTCAGCCTCCCGACTAGCTGGGATTACAGGCATGTGCCACCACTCAATGCTACTTTTTTGTATTTTTAGTAGAGACGTTGTTTCGCCGTGTTGGACAGGCTGGTTTTGAACTCCTGACCTCAAGTAATCTGCCTGCCTCAGCCTCCCAAAGTGCTGGGATTACAGGCATGAGCCACTGCACCCGGCCTCCATTTTGTATTTCATTATTTTCTCTCTCTCTTTTTTTACCATGAACATCTATTCAACTTTGAAATCTTCCTTAATTATAATATTTTAAAGAATATTCTAATTAAAACAGGCTAGGTACATTGGCTCATGCCTGTAATCCCAGCACTTTGGGAGGCTGAGGCAGGCAGATCACTTGAGCCCAGGAGTTCAAGACCAGCCTGGGCAACACGGCAAAACTCTGCCTCTACAAGATACAAAAAAAGTAGTAGGGTGTGGGGGTGTGTGCCTGTAGTCCCAGCTACTTGGAAGGCTGAATTGGGAGGATCGCTTGAGCTCGGAGAGGTTAGGGCTGACTGCAGTGAGCCATGATTGGGCCACTGCACTCCAGCCTGGGCGACAGAGTGAGACCCTGACTCCTGCTTTTTTTGGAGAGAGGGTTTCGCTCTGTTTCCCAGGCTGGAGTGCAAAGGTGTGATCTCGGCTCACTGCAACCTCCGTCTCCCATGTTCAAGCGAGTCTCCTGCCTCAGCCTCCTGAGTTGCTGGGTTGCTGGAATTGTAGGCATGCACCACCACAGCCAACTAATTATTATTATTTTTTTTTAAAGCAGAGAGCCAGGGTTTCACCATGTTGGCCAGGCTGGTCTCAAACTCCTGACCTAGAGTGATCCACCTGCCTCGGCCTCCCAATACGCTAGGATTACAGGTGTGAGCCACTTCGCCCGGCCAAGAATATTTTAATTAAAGCAAAAGTGAAGGATATTCTTGTGTAGAACAGGTATTTTTTTTTGTTAATGTGATACGTGCTTGTCAATGCAGGTTGAATATGAATGGGAGAAGAAATTTTTATTATAATTGGTTTTTAAATTATAGTCATCTTAAAAGAACCATTTAAACCAAAATAGTTTTTAAAGGTTTAAATGTATCTATTAAAATACTTTTCTTTTTAGGAAAAAAGAAAAGGAGATTGAAGTTTGTGGAGGGCCGAGGGAGGAGGATTGACCCTGGCTTCAATTTCACAAAGGACTTAGTTCTTTATTAAAGTCATGAGTCAAAACCTGCATCTAGAGCTACGTCTTAGTCACATGAACAACAGTTCCCTGTATCTTTTTTTGTTTTGTTTTGTTTTGGAGACGGAGTTTTGCTCTTTCACCCAGGCTGGAGTGAAGTGGCGCTCTCTCGGCTCACTGCAACCTCTGCCCCCTATGTTCAAGTGATTCTCCTGCCTCAGCGTCCCGAGTAGCTGAGATTATAGGCACCCGCCACCATGCCTGGCTAATTTTTGTAATTTTAGTAGAGATGGGACTTCGCCGTGTTGTCAGGCTGCTCTCGAACTCGTGACCTCAGGCTATCCACCCGCCTCGGCCTCCCAAAGTGGTAGGATTACAGGCGTGAGCCACCGCGCCCGGCCGACCCCTGTATCTTTTTCCTTCCAGATACACAGCTGTGTAGAAGGACAGTTATCTTTGGTACCGCTAGAGTCATTGTAGCACATTTAATTTACTGAGAGAAATATTTTGCCCCAGCATTCAGTTGGGTGAAAAATCAGGAAAGATCTTTTTTTTTTTTTTTTTTTTTTTTTTGAGACGGAGTCTAGCTCTGTCGCCCAGGCTGGAGTACAGTGACCGGATCTCGGCTCACTGCAAGCTCCGCCTCCCGGATTTATGCCATTCTCCTGCCTCAGCCTCCCGAGTAGCTGGGACTACAGGCGCCCGCCACCTCTCCCGGCTAGGTTTTTTTTGTATTTTTTAGTAGAGACGGGGTTTCACCGTGTTAACCAGGATGGTCTCGATCTCCCGACCTTGTGATCCGCCCGTCTCGGCCTCCCAAAGTGCTGGGATTACAGGCTTGAGCCACCGCGCCCGGCCAGGAAAGATCTTTATAAAACAGAAATGGCATAGGTTTTCTGGGATAGTTGTAGGTAAGAGGTATTTATTATTCCTAAATAATAGATATATGGTTATCATAATGAAATATGATGAAAAATTGTTCATAACAGTAACATTTATTAAATGCTTCCTAGGTGCCAGGAGTTATGACAAGTTCCTTATGTAATTATCTCATTGAACAATCACTTGTCCAAGATTTTGGCCTGACCTGAGACTTCATGTACTTGTTCATTCATTGTATTTCTGAGATTCACTTTCAACTTTTTTCTGTGTCACTAAAATCGCGCCATTTTTCCATTCGTTGTTGCTAATAATACTTCTTTTTTCAACATTTAGTTTCAACTTGCATAGCTCTTAAATCTTTTAATTAGCAATAATTTGCCATTAGAACTAGAGCTAGCGAAATCATGAGGTCAACATGTTTTTTTTGCAAATCCTGGCGTTCACCAAAGGGCAGTCCATTCTTTACATGGCAAAGATACATGGAAATGTTTTATGTGTTATAAACAAACATGGCAGCAGCCCAGCTGTTGGAGGAATCTTCATATATGGAGGCCACAGCGACTCGGCACTCTACTGCTTCTTGAGACATGGGAAAGTGGCTTTTGCCTGGAAGAACATGAGTGGTTGCAGAGTTTTCTAACAAATGCTTGATAAGTAACATTCTTTTGAATAATCTAATGGTAATAAGTTGAAAAGAGAGAAATTAGGCCAGGCATGGTGGCTCATGCCTGTAATCCCAGCACTTAGGGAGGCCGAGGCGGGTGGATCACCTGAGGTTGGGAGTTCGAGACCAGCCTGACCAACATGGAGAAACCCCTGTTTCTACTAAAAATACAAAATTAGCTGGGTGTGGTGGCGCATCCCTGTAATCCCAGCTGCTTGGGAGGCTGAGGCAGGAGAATCGCTTGAACCCAGGAGGTGGAGGTTACAGTGAGCCAAGATCATGCCATTGCGCTCCAGCCTGGGCAAGAAGAGCAAAACTCCGTCTCAAAAAAAAAAAAAAAAAAAAAAGGAAAGAGAGAATGAAGTCAAAACTGATATTTGTATTCATCTCATATAAAATCTTTCAAGCACACCTCATGTCTTCCTTCTCCTTTGATCACCCTGTTCTAATGAGCATTTCCCCTCCCGCCTTATAGGAACTGCCTCCTGAGCGTGGAGCCTGCCATTAGCACCAAGCACCTCCCTTACCAGAGCTTCCAGCTCTTCGGCTTTGACTTCATGGTGGATGAGGAGCTGAAGGTGTGGCTCATTGAGGTCAACGGTGCCCCTGCGTGTGCTCAGTAAGCCTGCACGTCATTGTGTTTTCACAATGGGAAGTTGGTTCTGCAGTTGGGATAGTCTGGGTACAAGTGTAGACACTTTGACTGCTGTAAGGGAGGATGCCACATTGATAGGAAACCCTTGGGAGGACTCTGTCTGGCAGGGGGCTTTGCTGAGTCATTTCCTTTCCCATTTCCCCGTGTATGGTAAGCAGATAGGCCCAGTGTGGTGTCCCATGCCTGTAATCCCAGCACTTTGGGAGGCCAAGGCAAGTAGATTGTCTGAGCCCAGGAGTTCAAGACCAGCCTGGGCAACATGACAAAACCCCATCTCTACAAAAAATACAGAAATTAGTCAGGCATGGTGCCGTGTGCCTATAGTCCCAGCTGCTCGGGAGGCTGAGGTGGGAGGATCACTTGAGCCTGGCAGGTTGAGGCTGCAGTGAGCCATGATTGTGCCACTGCATTGCAACCTGGGTGACAGAGAGAGACACTGTCTCAAAAGAAAAAAAATGTAAGCAGATAGCCTGTGCCCAGGTGGGTGGTAGATGCCATGGGAGTGTTAAAGCTCATTACTGCCGTGTGACAAGCTGAGTGAGCAGGATCCTATGATGTGGCAACCCAGAAGTTCAGGGGCTCCTGAGGCAGGGAGGAGTCTGAGAAGGTATCTTAGACATGGTGGGTCTGGAGCTGGGGTACAAGAAAAGAGGATTCCACTGCCCCAAAGGGTGGTGGGGAGAGTCTTCCGAAAGAGGTGCAGCGTCCTGCGGGTCTCGCCCTGTCTCGGGCTCTGCAGGTCTGGGAGACGCCCAGAGGAACAGAAGCTCCCGAGAACCTGCCCTCTGGAACTTCTGCTCCTCTCGGGAGAAGCCTGGCTGTAGTATGAGTGTCATGGAGTCATTAAGGAGGAAGGAAGGTAAGAGAGGACCTTCTGTGGAGGGCCTTATGTTTCAGGGAAAGTCACTTGGACTCAATTCTCTTGTGCTGAGCGTTCTTCTTTCATGATCCACTTTCATCATGTCAAGACCCTTTCATGGTTCCCATCTACATCTTGAAGAAATTGAGTGATTTTTCAAAATGTTTAAGAGAAAGTCCTGTACTTGCAAGGGGCAGCATCAACACACAAGTTGTTCTTTACATAGAAGCTAGGCCTTTACCTTTGCCTGATGGTTGCGACAGGCATGATTCCATCTTGTTCATCAGTCTCTGCAGCTGAGAAGTGCTTATTAGGTGCTGCCTACCTGGCCAGGCTCTGTACGAGGCATGGGTTCACAGTGGGGGCAAAGAGAGACACAGGCTGTACCCTTCTTGGGAAGAGACTGTGGGCAGACAAGAGACCAGGCAGGTGTCAATTACAAATGGGAACAGGTGCTTTAATGGAGAACAAAGGATGCTGAAAGGTAACGTAACTGAGCCACGGGCCCACAATGGGAAGTAATGTTGGAACTGAGATCTGAAGGCGAAATGCGAGTTAGATGGGCTAAGGGCGGAAGAAGGCAGGGCTCCGCACCTTCCCTCGCCAAATCGACAGTGGTGTGCCCAGTCTTACCCGCTGTCCTTTCTATCAGGGGTTTGTCCCTCCATGGTGCTCTAGACCTTACCCTCCTCCTGATCCTGTCCTCTTATCTGGCTCATTTACATTGTCACCTTTTTCCCTCTCTGATGCCTAGTTCTCATCAGCATATGCAGTCCCAGCAGATTTTCCCAACTATTCAAAAAGATGTCCTCCCCTGATGCCACATCCTGTTCCAGCAATCACACCTTCTCCGGTTCCCTTCACAGCCCAGCTTGTGGAGAGCAGCCTCTGCACAGCTGTCTTCTCTTCCTCTGTTCCCATCCATGCTCCCGTCCATTCCAGGCTGGCTCCCATCCTGATTGCCCCACAGAAGCTGTTCTTTGCAAGTCCCCAGCCAAGTCCTTATTGCCACCTCCAGCAGCCTCTTTCTGTTCCCACCCCCTGGACCTGTCAGCAGCATTCGAGGCAGCTGACAGCACTCGCTGAGCTGCTTTCCTGTCGTGGCTGGGCACGTGGTACTAGGCAGGCTTGCCTGGGGAGGTGTGGGCAAGCTGGGCTCCGTCTTCCTCATCCAGTGCCTCTGATCTTAGGCCTGGGTGTTTGTCTCCTCTCTCTGTATGTGATCTCAGCCAGCGTCATGATTTTGAAATTACCAAATTACATCACAGCCCAGAGATACAGACTAGTATCTGCACCTGCCTTCCCTGCCAGAATGTCCCCCTGTCTACCTCCCAGACTTGCCCGTCTCAGTCGGTCACCACCCCCCCGCTCCCCCTAGAGACTAAGCTCGAACCTGACAATGATCCTGCCTCTGCCTTCCCTTCCCCTCAAGTCCTGCCCATCAGGGCCCTGTGAGTTCTGCCTCTAGCCTCCGGAGCCCTTTGCCCTCCATTTGCACTGTCACCCCTGCATAGGTCATCTTCCACCATAGTGAAGGCTTTGGCATAGAGCCTCCTAACTGGGGTGCATTTCTGCTCTTGCCCCAGTGAAATTCATCCTCCCAGAGCAGCCAGTGTGTAAAGCAGACACCAGACCATGCCATTCTCCAGACATCCCATTGCACCTGGGACACAAACCAGATTCCTCCCTCCATCTGCAAGGCCACTGCCTTACCCACCTCTCCAGCTTCATCCCAAGTCACATTTCCCTTGATTGCTCTTATCTGCAGTGGGCCTTTGTGCTTTCTGTTACCTGTGTGTGGAATCCCCACCACCATTACCACCGCCACCAGCCTCACCATGGCTGGCTGCTTCTTTACCGAAACAACATCTTGAGGAAGCTTTCCCTGAACAGTCCTAGCTCTGATTTTCTCTAGCCAGAGCCTTTGCAGTTCCCTCATTACTCTGTCATCAGACTAACTCATCAGAAGAAACTGTGTGTGTGTGTCAACCCCTTCTTCTTTATTTCTACCCTGTCATCCATTCTGTCTGCCCTCTATTCATCCCTGGGTCTTCGCTTAGCTGCCACTGGAGTCTTCCCCTGTCACTGGGGAGTCTTTTCCAGTGTCCCTTCAATTATGCTGAGTTGGTCCTTTTCCTGGGTGCCCCTCCGTGTAATGCAAGATGGCTCTTACACGCTCTTGAAATCGCCTGCCTTCCCCACCAGGTGTCTGTCTTGTTCACCTGCAAGGCCTTCCATAAATATTTGCCAAGGGAATGCTTTATCTTCATGCAAAACTTTCTGAAGCATTTGTATATAGAGTGGTAACCAGTTTTATTTTATTTTATTTTTGACTTCTGATTATTATTATTATTATACTTTAAGTTCTAGGGTACATGTACACAGTGTGCAGGTTTGTTACATATGTATACATGTGCCATGTTGGTGTGCTGCATCCATTAACTCATCATTTACATTAGGTGTATCTCCTAATGCTATCCCTCCCCCGTCCCCCCACCCCACAATGGGCCCCATTATGTGATGTTCCCCATCCTGTGTCCAAGTATTCTCATTATTCAGTTCCCGCCTATGAGTGAGAACATGCGGTGTTTGGTTTTCCGTCCTTGTGATAGTTTGCTCAGAATGATGGTTTCCAGCTTCATCCATGAACTCATCCTTTTTTATGGCTGCATAGTATTCCATGGTGTGTATGTGCCACATTTTCTTAATCTAGTCTGTCACTGATGGACATTTGGGTTGGTTCCAAGTCTTTGCTATTGTGAATAGTGCCGCAATAAACATACGTGTGCATGTGTCTTTATAGCAGGATGATTTATAATCCTTTGGGTATATATCCAGTAATAGGATGGCTGGGTCAAATGGTATTTCTAGTTGTAGATCCTTGAGGAATCACCACACTGTCTTCCACAATTGTTGAACTAGTTTACAATCCCACCAGCAGTGTAAAAGTGTTTCCATTTCTCCACATCCTCTCCAGCACCTGTTGTTTCCTGACTTTTTAATGATCGCCATTCTAACTCGTGTGAGATGGTATCTCATTGTGGTTTTGATTTGCATTTCTCTGATGGCCAGTGATGATGAACATTTTTTCATGTGTCTGTTGGCTGCATGAATGTCTTCTTTTGAGAAGTGTCTATTCATATCCTTTGCCCACTTTTCAATGGGGTTGTTTGATTTTTTCTTGTAAATTTGTTTACGTTCTTTCTAGATTCTGGATATTAGCCCTTTGTCAGATGGGTAGATTGTAAATTTTTTCTCCCATTCTGTAGGTTGCCTGTTCGCTCTTATGGTAGTTTATTTTGCTGTGCAGAAGCTTTTTAGTTCAATTAGATCCCATTCGTCAATTTTGGCTTTTGTTGCCATTGCTTTTGGTGTTTTAGTCATGAAGTCCTTGTTCGTGCCTATGTCATGAATGGTATTGCCTCGGTTTTCTTCTAGAGTTTTTATGGTTTTAGGTCTAACATTTAAGTCTTTAATCCATCTTGAATTAATTTTTGTATAACGTGTAAGGAAGGGATCCAGTTTCAGCTTTCTACATATGGCTAGCCAGTTTTCCCAGCACCGTTTATTAAATAGGGAATCCTTTCCCCATTTCTTGTTTTTGTCAGGTTTGTCAAAGATCAGATGGCTATAGATGTGTGGTATTATTTCTGAGGGCTCTGTTCTGTTCCATTGGTCTATATCTCTGTTTTGGTACCAGTACCATGCTGTTTTGGTTACTGTAGCCTTGTAGTACAGTTTGAAGTCAGGTAGCGTGATGTCTCCAGCTTTGTTCTTTTGGCTTAGGATTGTCTTGGCAATGCGGGATCTTTTTTGGTTCCATATGAACTTTAAAGTAGTTTTTTCCAATTCTGTGAAGAAAGTCATTGGTAGCTTGATGGGGATGGCATTGAATGTATAAATTACCTTGGGCAGTATGGCCATTTTCACGATATTGATTCTTCCTATCCATGAGCATGAAACGTTCTTCCATTTGTTTGTGTCCTCTTTTATTTCATTGAGCAGTGGTTTGTATTTCTCCTTGAAGAGGTCCTTTACATCCCTTGTAAGTTGGATTCCTAGGTGTTTTATTCTCTTTGAAGCAATTGTGAATGGGAGTTCACTCATGATTTGGCTCTCTGTTTGTCTGTTATTGATGTATAGGAATGCTTGTGATTTTTGCACATTGATTTTGTATCCTGAGACTTTGCTGAAGTTGCTTATCAGCTTAAGGAGATTTTGGACTGAGACGATGAGGTTTTCTAAATATATAATCATGTCATTGGCAAACAGGGACAATTTGATGTCCTCTTTTCCTAATTGAATACCCTTTATTTCTTTCTCCTGCTTGATTGCCCTAGACAGAACTTCCAATACTATGTTGAATAGGAGTGGTGAGAGAGGGCATCCCTGTCTTGTGCCAGTTTTCAAAGGGAATGATTCCAGTTTTTGCCCATTCAGTATGATATTGGTTTGTCATAAATAGCTCTTATTATTTTGAGATACATCCCATCAATACCTAGTTTATTGAGAGTTTTTAGCATGAAGGGCTTTTGAATTTTGTCAAAGGCCTTTTCTGCATCTTTTGAGATAATCATGTGGTTTTTGTCTTTGGTTCTGTTTATATGCTGGATTACGTTTATTGATTTGCATATGTTGAACCAGCCTTGCATCCCAGGAATGAAGCCAACTTGGTCATGGTGGATAAGCTTTTTGATGTGCTGCAGGATTCGGTTTGGCAGTATTTTATTGAGGATTTTTGCATCAGTGTTCATCAGGGATATTGGTCTAAAATTCTCTTTTTTTGTTGTGTCTCTGCCACGCTTTGGTATCAGGATGATGCTGGCCTCATAAAATGAGTTAGGGAGGATTCCCTCTTTTTCTATTGATTGGAATAGTTTCAGAAGGAATGGTACCAACTCCTCTTTGTACCTCCAGGAGAATTCGACTGTGAATCTGTCTGGTCCTGGACTTTTTTTGATTGGCAGGCTAGTAGTTATTGCCTCAATTTCAGAGCCTGTTTTTGGTCTATTCAGGGATTCAACTTCTTCCTGGTTTAGTTTTGGGAGGGTGTATGTGTCCAGGAAATTATCCATTTCTTCTAAGTTTTCTAGTTTATTTCCATAGAGATGTTTATAGTATTCTGTGATGGTAGTTTGTATTTCTGTGGGATCGGTGGTGATATCCCCTTTATCATTTTTTATTGCGTCTATTCGATTCATCTCTCTTTTCTTGCTTATTAGTCTTGCTAGTGGTCTATCAATTTTGTTGATCTTTTCAAAAAAGCAGCTCCTGGATTCATTGATTTTTTGAAGGGTTTTTTGTGTCTCTATCTCCTTCAGTTCTGCTCTGATCTTAGTTATTTCTTGCATTCTGCTAGGTTTTGAATGTGTTTGCTCTTGCTTCTCTAGTTCTTTTAATTGTGATGTTAGGGTGTCAATTTTAGATCTTTCCTGCTTTCTCTTGTGGGCATTTAGTGCTATAAATTTCCCTCTACACACTGCTTTAAATGTGTCCCAGAGATTCTGGTATGTTGTGTCTTTGTTCTCATTGGTTTCAAAGAACATCTTTATTTCTGCCTTCATTTCGTTATGTACCCAATAGTTACTTCAAGAGCAGGTTGTTCAGTTTACATGTAGTTGAGTGGTTTTGAGTGAGTTTCTTAATCCTGAGTTCTAGTTTGATTGCACTGTGGTCTGAGAGACAGTTTGTTACAGTTTCTGTTATTTTTTTATTTTGTTTTGAGATGGAGTCTCACTCTGTCACCCAGGCTGGAGTGCAGTGGCACAATCTCGGCTCACTGCAAGCTTTGCCTCCCAGGTTCACGCCATTCTCCTGCCTCAGCCTCCCAAGTAGCTGGAACTACAGGTGCCCACCACCACACCCGGCTAATTTTTGTATTTTTAGTAGAGACAGGGTTTCACCGTGTTAGCCAGGATGGTCTCAATCTCCTGACCTCGTGATCCACCTGCCTCGGCCTCCCAAAGTGCTGGGATTACAGGCGTGAGCCACCGCGCCTGGCCAATTTCTGTTCTTTTACATTTGCTGAGGAGTGCTTTACTTCCAATTGTGTGGTCAGTTTACTTCCAATTATGTGGTCAATTTTGGAATAAGTGCAATGTGGTGCTGAGAAGAATGTATATTCTGTTAATTTGGGGTGGAGAGTTTTGTAGATATCTATCAGGTCTGCTTGGTGCAGAGCTGAGTTCAATTCCTGAATATCCTTGTTAACTGTCTTATTGATCTATCTAATGTTAACAGTGGGGTGTCAAAATCTCCTGTTATTATTGTGTGGGAGTCTAAGTCTCTTTGTGGGTCTGTAAGGACTTACTTTATGAATCTGTGTGCTCCTGTATTGGGTGCATATATATTTAGGATAGTTAGCTCTTATTGTTGAATTGATCACTTTACCGTTATGTAATGGGCTTCTTTGTCTCTTTTGATCTTTGATGGTTTAAACTTTGTTTTATCAGAGACTAGGACTGCAACCCCTGCTTTTTTTTGTTTTCCATTTGCTTGGTAGATCTTCCTCCATCCCTTTATTTTGAGCCTATGTGTGTCTCTGCATGTGAGATGGGTCTCCTGAATACAGCAAACTGATGGGTCTTGACTCGTTATCCAATTTGCCAGTCTGTGTCTTTTAATTGGAGCATTTAGTCCATTTACATTTAAGGTTAATATTGTTATGTGTGAATTTGATCCTATCATTATGATGCTAGCTGGTTATTTTGCCGTTAGTTGACGCAGTTTCTTCATAGCGTGGATGGTCTTTACAATTTGGCATGTTTTTGCAGTGGCTGGTACTGGTTGTTCCTTTCCATGTTTAGTGCTTCCTTCAGGAGCTCTTGCAGGGCAGGCCTGGTGGTGACAAAATCTCTAAGCATTTGCTTGTCTGTAAAGGATTTTATTTCTCCTTCACTTATGAAGCTTAGTTTGGCTGAATATGAAAATCTGGGTTGAAAATTCTTTTCTTTAAGAATGTGGAATATTGGCCCCCACTCCCTTCTGGCTTATAGAGTTTCTGCTGAGAGATCCGCTGTTAGTCTGATGGGCTTCCCTTTGTGGGTAACCCGACCTTTCTCTCTGGCTGAGTGGCAACCAGTTTAAGAAATGTGGTCACAAAATAGAATTTCTAGGGCAGATTTTGGTAAAAAACAAAAACAAGAAAAACTGCCAGGCACAGTGGCTCATGCCTGTAATCCCAGCACTTTGGGAGGCCAAGGTGAGAGGGTTGCTTGAGCTCAGGAGTTCAAGAGCAGCCTGGGCAACACAGCAAGACCCTGTCTTTACAAAAAATTTTAAAATTAGCTGGGCACAGTGGTACACACCTATAGTGCCAGCTACTTGTGAGGCTAAGGTGGGAGGCACCCTTGAGCCTGGGAATTTGAATCTGCAGTGTATGTACCATGATTGCGCCACTGCATGCCAGCTTGGGAGACAGAGTAAAACCCTGTCTCAAAAACAAAAAACATTTATTTTTTTTTTGCTTGCGCTTTGATTAACATCCTCAATGATATTTTTTAAAACACATTTCAGGAAGCTCTATGCAGAACTGTGCCAGGGCATCGTGGACATAGCCATTTCCAGTGTCTTCCCACCCCCAGATGTGGAGCAACCTCAGACCCAGCCAGCTGCCTTCACCAAGCTGTGATGGAGGGGCGCTCCCTGCTGCCTTGGAAAAAGCACGGGGTCCTGCTCCAGGGAACGGTGAAATGACTGGATTGCTCTTTATCCAGCCCACAGCAGGGGAAAGAAAGGCCACTCGCAAAGATGAGATGGAAGAAGGCACATGAGCAGAGGATGCAGCTCCCGAAGACAGGGTTGCTCAGGGGGCTTCCCAGGTGGAGCACTCAGCAATGCTGTTGAGACGTTTGAAAACAACTTTGGTACACAAAGGCAGCCTTGTGAGCAGAGCTCCTTCCCCTCTCCCCGGGAATGGCAGGGCACTGGGACCTCTGGTCGGTGCCTCCCACCCACTGCAGCCCTAGTGCCTTAGCTCCATGCCCGGCTGCAGCCCCACTGCTCTGGACTGTGGATTGGACGTCAGAGCATATTGAAGGTTGCCTGTGTGTTCCCCGCCCATCCCTTCCGTAACGCTCTGCCACTCAGCTCTGGACAAGCATGCACCAACAGTCCTTAGTTTTCTTTTGTGCACTGGCCTCTCGGTGAAGGTGGTTTCCCTCATCACCTTCCTTGTGGGGTTTGGTCAGTCACCTGTCAGGGTTTGTGTGGGTTGGGCCCCAGAACAGCATATGCTGCCCTAAGTCTGCTCTCTGCATGTTTTAGAAACAAAGTGGCAAGTCTGCCCTGAACCTGTAAGCATCAAATAAGCATGAGAGAGAAAAAAAAAACATGATATATTGCTTTACTTAATAGGTTGAATATGGTAGATCTTTGAAACTATGATGATTCAATTTTCTCAATTTTCTTTGACCAAAATTCTAAATGCAGTTTTGCCTCGTTCCCCCCCTTTTTTTTTAAAACCTTTGTAAAAACCTCTCTGAGGATGAGGAGTCAGTAAAATTCCACTCCCCAGTGGCCCTGCCCCAGACAAAGGTTGCTTTCCCCCTTTTTGTTCTTTTTATGCCCCAAGCGCTTTCCGCAGTAGCTAGAGGGACAGGTTTCCTTCCAGGAGGGATGTGAGTTCCTGTGCCTGTAGGCATCAGGGGAGTATATGTGAGAGTATATGTCCTGCCTGAATGGGAAAGTCTTCTAAAATGGGAAGGAAGTGGTTTCAGCTCCACACAGCGTCTTGTAAGTCTCTACAAATGGATACTGTTAGAAGTGGCTTCCACTTACTGGATTAACTAATACTTTATAGGCTTTTCAGGAGGCCACATCACTAGCAGTAGGGAGAACAAGATGTCATTTGTGTTCAGTGTAAGCTGAGTAGACAGGCCCTTCCTAGAGTGTCCTGGAAATCACAGCAACCCATTGAAAACTGCCCTCCCCACCAGAACGTGCTGTGTTCTTTCTTCATGGCTATGTGTGCTCCATTCCTCGTTTCTGCTTGGCTCAAGAAAACATTTCTGCAGTCAGGTGAGACTTTTACAAAAGAGGAGAAAATCAATGCCTCCTTAAACATGATGACATGTGAGAACTTACAATGAAAAAGGCAATAATGATAGAAATTATTTCTTAGGTGCAGCAATAGTTGATAGGATGTGAGGGTGTTACCTTGGGGTGAAGTGGAGAAGGTCCCAGGTGAATTGGCTCTCATGGAAATTTGAAATTACAAAATAAACGTCCTGGGGATTACCCAGAATACAGATTTAAAAGTTTGCCTGTAGAGCAAAATAAAAGAGTCAGTTGTAATTGTTAATCTTTGAGGCCCAACGCAGCCGACGGGTTGGTATTTGGGAAATTCAGAGAAGGCAATGAGATCTGATCGGATGGTGGGAAGATGTATACCCAGTTAGAACGTGTAGGGTTCTGGGTCCCTGGCAAGTCTAGGTGGGTGAGTGACAGGAAAAGCATGGGCGTTTTTGTAATGCTGTCACATGCTAACACAGGTTCGTAATTATCTTTTGGACCCAAATTATAGAGACATTCACGAGTTTTCTAGCCCTCACACTAACAGAGCTAAGAATTCAGATGTCAGGAAGTCTGTGAATCTTGATGGATTTTCTGAGAAACCTGATTCAATGGCATATATATGAGGGAAGTAAGACTTTTAAGAAAAGAAAAAGTTATGCCTCATTCCTCATATGGCTTCCAATAAGTATCTTAGGCACTTATTTTGTTTATAAATATTTTTAAATTTTTTTAAATTTTATTATTTTTTACAAGGACGTGGTCTCATTATGTTGCCCAGGCTGGATTGCAGTGGCTATTGGCAGTTGCAATCAGCACACTGCAGCCTCGAATTTCTGGGCTTGAGTGATCCTCCTGTCTCAGCCTCCTGGGTAGCTGAGACTACAGGTGCACACCACCAAGCCTGGCTTTATGTATTTATTTCTGTTCATGTGGAATGATTGGTTCAGAACTGTTCCTTTCCCTTCCATGATGTCCTTGACACAGAAGGTCATGCCTGGCTCGCAGTCAGGCTTCATACTTTTGGTCCATGTAAGTGCTGCCCGTTGCTGGGGGAGGAGTCATTGTTTATTTGGAAATGTCAGTTGCAATCATGGTTCTGTCATTTGACTGCACAGTATCAGAGGAGCCTGTTAACCTCTCTGTGCCTTAGTTTCTTAGCCCATGAAAGAGATCATTGCCTGACCCAGGGACTACCTCAAGGGCTTTTGGTGAGGACAAGTGACAGTAGGAAGATGCAAGAGCCTTTAGTACCAAGGTTCTCAACACTGACTACATGCTCGAATGACTTGTGAAGCTTTTAAAACATGTTAGTGCCCACTCTTCCTCTCTCTGCCCGGCCAGTGAAATCAGAACCTCAGACAGCAATATGCCTTGAGATGCCTTGAACCACACTTGAGAAGGAAGGACAAACACATTATTACCTTGGAAGAATTGCATAAGGCTTATGACTTAAAAAAAAAATTCTTTTTGGAAACACAAGCATTTCTTTAAGAATGACCAGATGTTGCCACATGTATTTATGACGCAAGCAGGTGTTATCTAAGCAGTTTCTCTGTTTGCTTGTCATAGCGGCATTTGGAAACTCGAACATGCTTTCATTTACGTAAATAGTTTATGGAGCTTTGACAACAAATGTAAACAGACATGAAATTATAAATCTGCTAAATGTGTATTAAGGGTGTTAATTTTTTTTTTTTGAGATGGAGTCTCACTCTGTCGCCCAGGTTGGAGTGCAGTGGCACGATCTCAGCTCACTGCAAGCTCCGCCTCCCGGGTTCACGCCATTCTCCTGCCTCAGCCTCCCGAGTAGCTAGGACTACAGGCACCCGCCACCACGCCCGGCTAATTTTTTGTATTTTTTAGTAGAGACGGGGTTTCACTGTGTTAGCCAGGATGGTCTCGATCTCCTGACCTCGTGATCCACCCGCCTCGGCCTCCCAGAGTGCTGGGATTACAGGCGTGAGCCACCGCACCCGGCCAAGGGTGTTAATTATTGAGAGAAAGTCCCCTTCCCCCACACTCAACTCCTATGGCAATTATGAACTCCATTTTACCAAGAACATTTAAGTGCCTCAGCATCTGTGTGATGTAGTGGAGCAGGTGCTGGCATAGGTACCAGCTGACATGATGTGTCACTAGCTCTGCGGGATGATTGCCACATACATGGAACACCTGGGAGTGCTGGAAATGTACTGGGATTGAAGCTTCAAAGTGTGTTTGCATTCACAGTGGAGGCTACATCAAGCAAGGGGAGGTCCAGCCCTCTTGCAGGCGTGGTGAGAGGTTCTACTAGCAAAGACACAGGCGTCGGAGTGGGTCCCATGTAGCATGTGGGTGCTATAGAGAAAATTCGGTGATATACATGGCTCTGATCCTGGACACAAAATCTGTACTGGAGAGGAAATGACTGCTGAAATAAGGCAATTGTATGAATATTTAAAATGCCTGGAATACTAAAGTAAAGTAAAGATATTTCAAGTGTTTTTGTGCCCTTTCGTTCTTGTAGGTACTGACTGTCCTAGGATATCACTGGTCATTTAAATTCACCATATAATTAGCTGGGCGTGGTGGTGCATGGTGGAGGCTGAGGTGGGAGGATCACTTGAGGCTGAGGTGTGAGGCTGCTGTGAACCATGGTCACACCACTGTACTCCAGCCTGAGCAAAGAGCGAGACCCTGTCTCAAAAATAAATAAATAATAAAGTAAATATAAATCCATGATGCCGTTACTCAGGGGTAGACGGACTTTCTGTAAAAGGTCGGATAATCTGCTAGCCTTTGCAAACCATATAGGGCCTTTGTTTTTTTTTTTTTTTTCATACTTTTTGTTTTTTTCTCCAGCTCTTAAAAAATACAAAAACTGTTCTTAGCTCATAGGCCACATAAAAGCAGGCCAGATGTGGCAGTAATTTGCTGACCCCAGGATGTTACCCGATAGATAAGCCAACAGATTGTCCTTCGAAACTGATGAGCTGTTCAGTGAAGCACTGAGACTATTTCAGCTGCCAAAGTCCCAGCCCATCTTTTCTTACATGTCTTGTGTATCGAGTTCTTGCAAAGCATTTCACCAAGGCCAGGTTTTTAAATCCCTATAAACCTCACACACCTCAGGTGCTTAGTCTTGTGGATAGAAAGAGTTTCATTAGTGCACATTGTTATTAACTTGTAACTTCTTGTGCAATAAGGCTGAATGCTTTGAACATCTTTACTTTGTGTGGGTGGCCTGCCTTCTGTGGCTGCTTCCACTTCCTAAATACACCTCTGGCACAGGAAAGGTTTCCATGCTAGAGGCCCAGAAGCCCTGGCACCCCACTCCGAACAGGTTTCAAATGCAGCATGACACATTCCCAGTGGACTCAGAAGAGATCACATGGGCACGGTGCAGGGGGCAAGCAGACATGGACCCAGGCAGGCAGCTACTTAGGCGCCTGAGAGTGGACAGGTCCAAAGCCTTTGGAGAACTTCTCTTAAAGACTGGTCCCACTTGCTGTCCTTCTCCTTAACCTTAAGTTCTCCCATAGCACAGAGGTGTAGTAATATTTTAAAGGTGTTTTCCCCAAGGCATCCCTCCATATCTTAGTCTATTTTGTATTGCTGTAACAGAATGCTACAGAGAAGTGTATTCGGCTCATGGTTCTGGAGGATGAAAAGTCCAATATCAAGGGGCCATATCTGGTGAGGGCCTTCTTGCTGCCTCATAGCATGGCACAAGGCATCACATGGCAAGAGAAGAAGGGAGTCTAACTCATCCTTTTACCAGCAACCCAGAAAAAGAAAGAAAGAAAAAGAAAGTAAGGAAGGAAGGGAAGGAAGGAAGGAAGGGAAGGAAGTTTATAAAATAGAACCAAGTAGAAATTTTGGAGTTGCAAAGTACAAAAATACAAACGAAAAATTTACTTGAGAAGTTTAAAAATAGGTTTGAACTGGTAAAAGAAGGAATCAGTGAATTAGAAGCCATTTGAGATTATCCAGTCTGAGGAACAGAAAAAAAAAAAAAACAGCAAAGAAAATTGATCAGTGCTTGAGACCTTTCAGACACCATCAAACATACCAACATACACAAAATAGAAGTCCTAGAATGGAGAAGTGAGAGAGAGGAAAGGGGATAAAAAATATATTGGAAGAAATAGTGGCCAAAACCTTTCCCACTTTGAGGAAAAACATTAAAGTGAATCCAAGAAGCTCAACAAATTCTAAGTAGGAAGGACTCAAAGAGTCCACCTTGAGACACACCAGCCACTAAGAAAATAATTTTAAATACATAGTAAAAAATGACAAGAAACGGAAATGTTACACTAGAAAATATATATTTCAGAAAAGAGAAGGAAGTAATGAAAAATAGAGGAGAAAAAAAGGCAAGAGGCGTAGGAAACCACAGTAAAATGGTAGCTAAATCCTGCCTTATCAGTAATTTCATTAAATGTGAATGAATTAAGTACTCTATCAGAAGGTAGAGACTGGCAAATTGATTTTTAAAAAAATCATGATCCAACTATATGCTATCTACAAAAAACACTTCATATCTGCCTCTGTTGCTTAGGTTGGAGTCTAGTGGTGTAATGATAGCTCACTGCAGCCTCAAACTTCTGGTTTCAAGTAATCTTCCCACCTCAGCCACCCAAGTAGCTGGAACTATAGGCACCTGCCACCATACTTGGCAATGTTTTTAGAGATAGGGCCTGGCTTTCTTCAAAACTTGCCTGGCTAATTTCACTTCACATGATCTCCAGTTCCATCCATGTTGTTGGAAGTGACAGGATCTCACTCTTTATGGCTGAACAGTACTCCATTGTGTGTAAGCAACATATTTTCTTTATCCATTCATCTGCTGATGGACACTTACGTTGCTTCCAAATCTTGGCTATTGTAAACAAGGCTGCAGGAAACATGGGAGTGCAAATATCTCTCCAAAACAAATTTTTTTTTTTTTTTTTTTTTTTTTTTTTTTTTTAGAGATAGGGTCGTACTTTGTTTCCCAAGCTGATCTTGAACTCCTGGCCTCAGGCAATCCTCCTGCCTCAGTCTCCCCTGACTAGCTGGGATTACAGGCATCAGTCAATGCACCTGGCAAAACACACTTTAGATTAAAAAACACAAATAGGTTGAAAGTAAAATGATGGAAAAAGATATACTTTGCAAACAGTAACTCAAAGAGAACTGGAATGGCTATACTAATATTAAACAACATAGGCTTTAAGAAAAAAATTGTTTCTACAGACAAAGAAGGACTTTTTTTTAATAGTTCCAACTTTTATTTTAGATTCTGGAGGTACATGTGCATGTTTGTTACATGGGTCCTGAGGTTGGGGAACAGATCCCATTACCCAAGTAGTGAGCATAGTACCCAATAGTTAGCTTTCCAATCCTTGCTCCCCTCCCTCCCGTCTCCCTCTTGTAGTCTTTAGTGTCTCTTGTTGCTGTTTTCGTGTCCATGTGTATCTAATGTTTGGTCTCCCGTTTTCTGTTCCTGTATTATTTCACTTAGGATAATGGCCTCCACCTGCATCCATGTTACTGCAAAGGACATGATTTCATTCTTTTTTCTGGCTGCATAGTATTCCGTGGTGTATATGTACTACATTTTCTTTATCCAGTCCACTGCTGATGGTCACCTAGGTTGATTCCATGTCTTTGCTATTGTGAATAGCACTGTGATAAATATATAGGTGCGTGTGTCTTTCTGGTAGAATGAATTGTTTTCTTTTGGATATATACCCAGTAATGGGAGGCTACGTTGAATAGTAGCTCTGTTTGTTTGTTTGATGGAGTCTCGCTCTGTCACCCAGGCTGGAGTGCGGTGGGCGTGATCTGTGCTCACTGCAACCTCTGCCTCTTGGGTTTAAGTGATTCTCCTGCCTCAGCCTCCCAAGTAGCTGGGACTACAAGCGTGTGCCACCACGCCCAGCTAATTTTTGTATTTTTAGCAGAGACGGTTTCACCATATTGGCTAGGCTGGTCTTGAACTCCTGACCTCAGGCGATCCGCCTGCCTCAGCCTCCTAAAGTGCTGGGATTACAGGCGTGAGCCACCGTGCCTGGCTGCTCCATTTTAAATTCTTTGAGAAATCTCAAACTTCTTTCCACAGTGGCTCAACCAATTTACATTCCTGCCAGCAGTGTATAAGCATTCTCTTTTTTTCCACAGCCTCTTCAGCATGTGTTATTTTTTGACTTTTTAGTAATAGCTATTCTGACTGGCATGAGATGATATCTTGTTGTAATTTTGATTTGCATTTCTCTGATGATTAGTGATGATTAACATTTTTTCATATGTTTCTGGCCACCTGTATGTCAAGGATATTTTATATTGATAAAAGGATCAGTCCATTAGGAAAATATGACAATTACAAACATATGTACCTAGCTATACAGCCTAAAGATACATGACATAAAAACTGAGAGAACTGAAGGAAGAAACAGGCAATTTAACTACAATTCGTCAGAACCCTCAAAACTCCATTTCAGTAATAGCTAGAGAAACTAGGCAGAAGAGCAACAAGAAAATAGAAAACACTATAAACCAACTAAACTTGACAAATATCTACAAGGCACTCCACCCAACAGCAGCAAGATACACATCCTTCTGAAGTGCACCTGGAACATTCTCTGGGGTAGATCACATGCTAGGCCATAAAACAGGTCTCAGTAAATTTAAAAGAATTGAAATCATACTACATATGTTCTCTGACCATGTTGGAATAAAATCAGAAATCAATAACAAATTTTGTCAATTTCTGTATTAATGAAATATACAAGTAAATAGGTTGGAATAATCCTTTTAAAACTTCCCACAGGGAAAAGCCCAGGACCAGATGGTAAGCCAGATGGTAAGGAATTAACACCACTATTTCATAGAGTCTCCTAAAAAATAGAAGAGAAGAAAATACTCCTCAATTGAGAAGAGTGTCCTCAATTTTATGAGGTCACTCTTAATACTCTGATACTAAAACCAGACAAAAATGTCACAAGAAAAAATAGAAGACCAATAATCTCTTGGGAATACAAATGGAAAAAATCTTCAACAAAATACTAGTAAACCAAATCCAGCAACATAGAAAAAGGATTATACATTATGACTAAGTAGGACTTACCCTAAGATTACAACGTTTGGAATCACGTATGTTCTCTTATAAGTGGGAGCTAGGCTGGGCGTGGTGGCTCACTCCTATAATCTCAGCACTTTTAGGAGGCCAAGGTGGGCAGATCAAATGAGGCCAGGAGTTTGAGTCCAGCCTGGGCAACATGGTTAAATCTCATCTCTATTAAAAATACAAGAATTAGCCAGGCATGGTGGTGCATGCCTGTAATCCCAGCTAATGGCTGAGGCACAAGAATCACTTGAACCTGAGGAGGTTGCAGTGAGCCGAGATCGCACAACTGCTCTCCTAGGTGACAGAGCAAAATCCTGTCTCAAAAATAATTAAAGTAAAAAATGGGACCTAAACACTGGGTACACATGGACATAAAGATGGGAACAGGCCAGGTGCAGTGGCTCATGCCTGTAATCCCAGCACTTTGGGAGGCCAAGGCGGGCGGATCACGAGGTCAGAAGATCGAGACCATCCTGGCTAATACGGGGAAACCCCATCTCTACTAAAAATACAGAAAATTAGCCAGGCGTGGTGGCAGGCGCCTATAATCCCAGCTACTCGGCAGGCTGAGGCAGGGGAATCGCTTGAACCCAGGAGGTGGAGGTTGCAGTGAGCCGAGATTGCACCACTGCGCCACTGCACTCCAGCCTGGGTGACAGACTCTGTCTCAAAAAAATAAAATAAAATAAAATAAAAGATGGGAACAGCAGATACTGGGGACTACTAGCACCAAGAGAGAAGGAGGGGAGCAAAGGTTGAAAACTACCTATTGGATACTATGCTCACTACCTGGGTGACAGGTTCAACCATACCCCAGACCTCAGCATCACGCAGTATACCTTTGTAACAAACTTGCACATGTACCTCCTGATTCTAAAACAAACATTGAGAAGGGGAAAAGAAATAATGCAAAGTTTGTTTAACTTACAAAATTTACTTAATATACCACTTTAATAGAAAAAAAGGACAAAAAGCACATGATCATTTTCAATATACACTGAAAAAGCATTTGGCAATACACAACACTCTTTCTTGGAAAAAACCTCTCAACAAACGAAATAAATTACTTCCTCAACCTGATAAAGAGCATCTTTGGAAAAACCCACAGCCTACATCATATTAATGGTGATGTGAAAGCTCCAGTTGGGAACTTTCTTCCCAATATCAGGCACAAAACAGTTATATTTATTCTTGTCACTTCAACATTGTTCTAAATGTTATAGACATAGCAATTTAGACAAAAGGAAGGAAGGAAGAGTGCGCATTCAGACTGGAAAGGGAGAAGTATGACGATCTCTCTTTGCAGACGACAAGATATCATATAGAAAAAGTCCTAAGAAATCCACTAACGCTGTTAGAATGTTCAGCAAGATTGCCAGACACAAGATCAATATACAAAACTCAATGGTATTTCTACATATTACAAACAACTTGAAGTTAAGAAAACAATTCCATTTACATCAACATCAAAAAGAATGAAATACTTAGGAATAAATTTAACAAAAGTTCATTTCTACACCAAATACTACAAAACATCTCTGAAAGAAATTAAAGAACACCTAAATAAATGGAAAGACATCCCATGTTTATGGATCGGGAGACAATTATCGTTAGGATGAAAATAGGCCCCAAATTGATCTACAGATTGAACACAATCCTGATCAAGAATCTCAGCCTTCTTTGCAGAAATTGACAAGTTGGACAGGGCATGGTGGCTCACGCCTGTAATCCCAGCACTTTGGGTGGCCGAGGCAGGTGGATCACTTGAGGTCAGGAGTTCAAGACCAGCCTGGCCAACATGGTAAAACCCCGTCTCTACGAAAAATACAAAATTAGCCAGGCATGATGGTGCATGCCTGTAATCTCAGCTATTTGGGAGGCTGAGGCAGGAGGTGGAGGTTGCAGTGAGCCGAGATCATGCCACTGCACTGCAACCTCAGCAACAAGAGCGAAACTCTGTCTCAAAAAAACAAAAAACAAAACAAAAAAAGAGAGAAATTGACGAGCTAAGCTGGCGCTAAAATCTATATTGAAATACAAAGGATCAAAGAAATCTGGAGAAAGAAAAAGTTGGAGGATGTGCACTTCCTGATTTCAAAATTTATTACAAAGCTATATTAATCAAATCTGTGTAGTAATGTAGACAGACATACAGACAAATGTAGATAGACATACAGATCAAGAGAATAGAACTGAGAGTCAAAAATAAACCCTTGCATCTATGGTGAATTGATTTTCGACAAGGAGGCCAAGAAAATTTGATGCGGGAAAGAACAGTCTTTTTAACAAATGGTGTTAGGACAACTGGCTATCCACATGGAAAGGAATAAAGTGATATGCCTTTCTCATATACAAAAATTAGCTCAGAATGGGTCAAAGACTTAAGAGTTGAAACTACAAAACTCTAAGTAGAAAATGTAGGTAAAAATTCCCATGATTGAAAAAGATCCAGTATTTGATAGCACAACAGGGTGACTGCAGTCAGCAATAATTTGTTGTACCTTTAAAAATAACTGAGGAAGTACAATTAGAATGTTCATAATATAGAAATGATGAATGCTTGAAGTGATGGAAACCCCATCTACCCTTCTGTGATTATTACATTGTATGCCTGTATCAAAACATCTCATATACCCCCTAAATATGCTAATAATGTACCCATAAAATTTTTTTTAAATCCTCATGACCTTGGATTACACGATGATGTCTTAGATATGGTATAAAAAGACAGGCAACAAAAGAAAAAAAACACACTTCAAAACTAAAACAGTTTGCTTCAGAGGACACCAGCAAGAAAGTAAAAACCCACAGAATGGGAGAAAATATTTGCAAATCATGTATCTGACAAGGACTAGTATAGGCTATATAAAGAACTACAACTACTCAGCTGGCCGGGCGTGCGCGGTGGGTCATGCCTGTAATCCCAGCATTGAGAGAGGCAAGGCGAGAAGATAGCTTGAGGTCGGAAGTTCAAGACCAGCCTGTGCAACACAGACTCCCGGCTCAAATTTTTTATAAAAAGTGATATAGGAAGGAAAAGTACCAGGTGAACTAGGAAAAGGGGAAGTTCACAGTAAGGAGGGACTCTCAGGGACAGGAGGATACTGGGTAGTGGTGGTTTAACTGTTTTGTGGTGATGGCTGCATGGTTGTATACATAGGTCAAAACTTAACACGTACACTTTAAATGTTTGGTTTATTGTATGCCAGTTATAACGCAATATAGCTGTTAAACACACAGTGAAGTTGAAAGGCCAGCAGGCATTCCCTGATTAATCAGTGTACTGGGGAGGTAAGGGGCTCACAGGGACGCAAAGGATCTTCACGCTGTAAATCCAGTGGGACGCCCAGCTGCCCTCTCCCCTCCATCCGAGACCGCCCGATCCCACCTCCCTCCCCAGGCCTCCCCAAGGACTCCAGTCCAGAAGATGCGAGGAGGTTAGCGGGGCCCGACCACTCCTTGGCTTCCCAGGGATGAGCCTCGCGAGTTAGGAGTTGGGTAGAGTCAGCCAGGGGCCCGGCATCCGCTTTTTCGTTGAAGCAACGACTTTGGCCGGATGACTCCCCAGTGTCGGCATCGGCGTGGGACTGGGAACGGGTTAAGGGAAATAGAAGAGAACCTGAGAAGACCGCTCTCCTCCAATCCTAATTGACTGAGCCAATGAGAGCCAAAGAGATCACACGCTCCACTGGGAGAGGAGCGGGTTTCCACCTGCGTCATCTGTCGCAGAGGAGGGAGATGGGTGGGGCGGAAGATGGGAGAAAGGGAGGGACCGCCACGCTCTAGCTGGTCACGGCCTTAATCGGCCCGTTCACTCGAAGTTTTTGGTTCTACGTCGACTCCATGAAACCGAAACCGTAGGGCCTAGGGCGGGCGGAACGAGAGGGAACTACATTTCCCAGCAGGCTGCGGAAGCGGGACTCCGGCCACTACTTCCGGCGTGTACAGAGCCACTGGCGTTCGGTGTGCAGGTGGCCGCATGGATCCCAGCAGCCGGTGGCGGAACCTGCCCAGCGGGCCTACCCTAAAGCACCTGACCGACCCGTCTTATGGAATCCCGCGGGAACAGCAAAAGGCAGCGTTGCAGGAGCTGACGCGGGCGCATGTGGAGTCCTTCAACTACGCCGTGCACGAGGGTCTCGGCCTCGCGGTGCAGGTGAGCGCGGCGTCCGCTGGCGCCCTTGCCGCGGCGAGGCCAATCCCAGGGAGATGGCTGGGAGGTCACAATATGACCCTAAATGCATGTGCTCCTTGATCCTGACAGGCTCAGTGGGTAAGCGGGAGAGCACAACATGTTAAACAGGACGCGGAATTGGGCCTCGTGGAACTTGTAGTCAAAGCGTCTTAAGAGATGTATTCGTGATTTCTGGATTGAAAAGTGATTGCGAACCGTAGTTTCTTGTTGGACAGTTTCTGGGTGCTGTGAGAGTGAGGAAGTGGCTTATCTGGGGTGTGCTTCCCAACCACTCACAATGCACACGGCTTTATATCACTAGAAGACTTACCTCTCCAAAACGTACCTCAAAAGATTCCGAACTTATTTGTAGGTACAGTGTAATGTACAAGGTTATCCTTCAGTATCCTTCTCTTAGAGCTTTAAAGAGAGAAACTACTCGTCATTTGTTATGAATTAAGCAGGTGCTGAGGAAGGTATAAATGAGTCATAAAAGCAAGATTGAATCGAAAAGTGTAATTGCATTATTAGCGTAGAGTAGTGGTAGCAGAATTCAGGTGAGGATGGTGGGGGAAAGTTTCGTTTAGTAAGCATCTCCAGTGTCTCCAGGCACTAGGCTCAGAGGATGTGGAGGAGGCAGTCCCGTGTAAGAGACAGTTCATGCGTTTCAGTGCTCCCTGTCGTGTTTGGGGGTTGGAGGGGTGAAGATATGAAAGCAGTCCATGCCAATATTCTTGAGAACTGCTCTGCCAAGGGATTGTGTGGGCTACGGTGGGAGCAGATGGGCGGCGCAACTAATCCAGGAGTTTGAGAAAGGGCAGGATTAGATGAGTTCAAGAGGTGAGAAACGTACATTTCATCCAGGGGAAGGGTAGAGCAGAGTCACATGCTTAGGGGACGCTACCTGTGGTTTTGTTGGGTAAGATTTGTGTTGTGAGAGATAGGAATAGAGATAATGTGGAGAGCTTTGATTGCCAGTCTGATTCTTGAACTCTGTTCGGCAAATAATATGGGAGCCATTAAGATTTATTGTTTAGAAAGACTTGGTGGGGGTTATTTGTATTGTGCCTGGATTCTTACAGTATCATGTTTGTGAGAAAAAATACCTAATTAAAAGTTAATTGGGCCGGGTGCAGTGGCTCACACCTGTAATCCCAGGACTTTGAGAGGCCAAGGCAGAAGGATGACTTGAGCCCAGGATTTCAAGACCAGCTTGGGTAACATAGTGAAACCCCACCTCTACAAATATTAAAAAAATTAGCGGGACATGGTGGTCTGCACCTGTGGTCCCAGCTACTTGGGAGGCTGAGGTGGGAGGATGACTTGAGCCCAGGAATTTGAGGCTTGACTGAGCTATGATTGTGCCACTGCACTCCAGCCTTGGTAACAGAGTGAGACCTGTCTTTTTTTAAAAAAAAAAAAATCAAATTGAGAAATTTTAGAAAAGCACTAATTCATTTAAAAATAAGCCAATCGGCTGGGTGTGGTGGCTCTTGCCTGTAATCCCAGCACTTTGGGAGGTGAAGGCGGATGGATCACTTGAGGTCAGGAGATCCGGACCAGCCTGGCCAACCTGGTGAAACCCCATCTCTACTAAAAAATACAAAAATTAGCCGGGCGTGCTGGCACATGTCTGTACTCCCAGCTACTCGGGAGGCTGAGGCACGAGAATTGCTTGAACCCAGGAGGCGGAGGTTGCAGTGAGCCAAGATTTCACCACTGCACTCCAGCCTGGGCGACAGAGTGAGACTCTGTATCAAAAATAAATAAATTTTAAAAAAAACCAATTCTATGTTAACATTTTTATGAAAAATATTTTCCAAAGCAAAAAAGAAATTAGATGAATTGCATTATTAAAAATATTTTTAATGTCTGGCTCAATGAAAAGACAACTGGATTCTCATGTCTGCTTCTGCATTCAGTCCCTTGTGATATATTGTTTTGGTTGAAGTAGATGAAGAAAATTTGGCCCTGCATAGAAAATGATGCCACAACTTAGCCAGTACTGTAATAATATAGTATTTGAAAATGTTTTGTAAAACACAGTAACATAAATGGCTCATATTTATAAAGCCAAGGGAAAAAATAGTTGTCATTTTTTTTACTTACAAAACATAATTTTGCCTAGTTTCTTTGAAGTGAATTTCTCCTTTCTGTGAGTCAGAATTTATGTGTCTGTCTTTTCAAAATCTTTTCAAAATGCAATTGATTTTTATTACTTGGGGATTCTATATTTGCAAATTCACCTACTCACTAAAATTTACTCCTACTCCAAAAGCACCATGCCCAGAAGCAGCGAAAAAGTTGAGTTGATCAGTGTCCGTTTTCCCAGCTGAGATCTAACAAGGTGATGCTCGGCCTTCTTGTTTTCAGTTCTTAAACTATAAACAGAGGTTGTCTTCACTATCTATTTAGTGCCATGTTTTGTGCTTTTTGTTGGTGATTTCGCTGTTTAAAATGTCCCCCAAGCAAAGTATTAAAGTTCTGTATAAAGTTCCTAAGCACAAGAAGGCTGTGCTGTACCTTTTGGGGAAAATGTTAACACATGCATTTAACATAGGCTTTGTTCAGGCATGAGTTAGGGACTCAATAATATATATTAAATAAGCTGTCCTTAAACAGAAACACACATAATGCAAGATTGTGTATCGATCAGTGGACGAAATCATAGGCTTTGTTCAGGCATGAGTTACGGACTCAATAATATATATTAAATAAGCTGTTCTTAAACAGAAACACACATAATGCCAGACTGTATTGATTAGTTGATGAAATGTGACCAGAGGCTCTCAGGAAGCTAACCACGTATTTACCCTAGGAGCAGTGGTTCAGTATTGGCTAATTCAGTGTTTATGGAAACGTGTAGAACATAACTATTGTGAATAACAACAGTTCACTGTATTTCGATCTAGATAGTGCAGCTGCGTCTTGAGAAAGCAAATCTTCTAATCTCTCTTTTTTTAAGTGCCATTCTTTTTGTTTTGAGATAGGATCTCACTTTGTCACCTAGGCTAGAATGCAGTGGCATGGTTATGGCTCACTGCAGCCTCGACCTTCCAGGCTCAAGTGATCCTCCCACCTCAACCTCTTGAGTAGCTGGGACCACAGGCATGCACCACTATGCCCAGCTAATTTTTTTATTTTTATTTTTTGTAGAAACGGGGTCTCCCTATGTGGCCCAGCTGGTCTCAAACTCCTGGGCTCAAGTAGTCCTCCTCCCTCGGTCTCCCAAATGTTGGGATTACAGGTGTGAGCCACTGCATCTGGCTTTTATTTTTAAATAAAATATGAACTTCTAAAATAATACCAGCGTTAGATAAAATTTTAAAATTTAGCAAAGGTCAGTTAACTCACGTGAGGGTGAAGGAGGAATACCTCCTTGGTATTCTTTCTTGGCTCCATTTTTTCATTATCATTATTCTAAGAAAAGCCTGGGAGGTTGCTCGTAATAAATATATAGGAGAACTTGGTGATGCCCCTTCCTCAGAAGAGCAAAGCTTTCCCCACAGAATGGTACGAAGAAGTAACTTATGTGGAAGGGGAAACCCAGCCTGGCCACCATCTTTTCCTTTGCATGACTCTGGCTTCAGTATGACGTTGCCATTGTACATTAAGCATCTAGTCTTGAATCCTAAAGGATGTTTCCATATCCTTGCTCTATTAGCAGCAGTCCCATTTGTCTTGCTATGCACATAGACAAGGTAAGAATACACAAGGCTCTTGATTCAGAGAACAGGAATTTTGTTCTGTTCACAGCTGTATTCCTAGAGCCTGCTACAGTCTCTGACACATGTAGTCACTCAAAACAATCTTGTGCTAATAATGCATTATGGTTTTAAGTATTTAGTGAAGTTATGAGTAGACTGGAGGTAGCCTTAACTGTCCTTTTTAGGTGTGTCATGATGGCATCACAGGCATCAATGTTTGTAGAACATACAAGATTTGGAAGAGTCTTAGAGAAAAAATGCCTTGGAAATGCAAGCAATTTAATAGTGTGAATTGCATTTCAGGCTATACCTCCCTTTGAATTTGCTTTCAAAGATGAGCGTATCTCTTTTACTATTCTGGATGCTGTTATCAGTCCACCTACAGTTCCAAAAGGGACCATCTGCAAAGAGGTCAGCGTTTATCCAGCAGAATGCCGGGGCCGAAGGAGTACCTACCGTGGGAAGTTGACAGTGAGTACTGGTAACGCTGTGTGACTCTCAGCACTGCACATATTTGGGAGTAGGGCGGGTGCCTAATAAAGTTTATGCCAGAAATTGCTTTCTTGGTGCTGTTTTCTAAGAGATCCCACCTTCTAAATCTAAGGCATAAAATCATTTAATTGATCTTCTTCCTCAGTCTTTGAAAATACTCATTGTTCTCTAAAATGCAGGTATTTCCATTAAGTAACTTTTTCTCTCATTTTCATTTAGGCCGATATCAACTGGGCAGTGAATGGAATCTCAAAAGGAATCATTAAGCAGTTTCTTGGCTATGTTCCCATCATGGTGAAATCCAAGCTTTGCAACTTACACAGCCTTCCCCCACAAGCCCTTATTGAGCACCATGAGGAGGCAGAGGTAATCACAGGCGTCCAGGCGTGAGACAGTAGAGAAGGCCTGGGTTGGGAGTAAGAAGACAAGAAGTGTGTCAGTGTTTTCCTTCTCTGCTCCAGTTTCTGGATAGCTGAAAGAGATAGCAGTATGTTGCCTGCATACAGTATATGACTCTGAATGACCATCAAACTAGACAGTATGAAAAACTGGCTATAAAATTAGAGAATATTATTGTTCAAGGGGAAGAACTGGTAGGTTTTTCCCTAATTTGCTGAATGATAGAGACATACTTCCATGAATTTTTTTTTTTCAAGCTGTCTTAATCTACAAAGCTATCGTCAAAAATGTCTATTTAGCTGGGCATGTGGTGGCATGGATCTGTAGTCCCAGCTAATTGGGAGGCTGAGGCGGGAGCATCACTGGAGCCCAGGAGGCCTGACTACAGTGAGCCATGATTGTGCCACTGCACTGCAGCCTGGGAGACAGAGTGAGACCCCATCACTAAAAAAATAAAAATGTCTGCTTTGCTAACAGTAAGATTCTGTGCTCATATTAAATGACTTACATGCCTTCCCTTCATCATTTCTTTCAGCTGTATTAGGTGGCTTTGCAGTGTTGAGGTAATCAAGACGTACAGACTGTGCCTACTAAATAGGTAGATGGTGTTATGTGGTGGGAAGAGGGTTTTGGTGTCAGACAGCTCTTCCGTTTATCAGTCTTGTGGTTTGGGGAAGTTAATCTCCCTGAGCCTCAGTTTCCTCTGCTGCAAATGGGCATAAGAGCTCTCCCACTCCTTGTTATGGGAATTAAATGTTATGATAGCATAGAGTACCTAGTATAATATGCCTGTTTCATAGTAGGCAATTCGTAAACAGTAGCTCTTTATTACAGAAATGTGATATTGAGCAGAGCTATTAAAAATATTTTTCTATTTAGCTAATCCAAATTTCTGGTTTCCAAAACTTTCATACAGTCAAGTTTTTGAACTTATTTGGGAAACCATACTTGAGTATGGAAGCAGAATGGTTACAGTTTTTATCTTTCAACCCCTCTTTGGAGTAAGTTTTTTTTAGTGTTGTTTGAAGACTGAAGTCATTTTAGGGGACAGAAGGCAAGTTAGGTTGAGCCTGTCTGACAGAGAGAAGTATCCTGTTTTTCTTCCATACTTTTTCCCTATGTCCCTAGGACCTTTGTAATATACTTGAGAAAACTGTTAATTCACACAAAGACAGTGTCTGTGTACTGCTTTTAAGGGGTGAGTAGTATGTTTCGCCTCTGTGCTCCTGTTCTATGTGTTGTACTACCTTTGCCTAGGAATGAGGTTCGTGTCTACAGTTAGTCATGTATCTTTGTTTAACAAGTTGCAATTCATCTCTTTGGCAGGAAATGGGGGGCTATTTTATAATCAACGGCATTGAAAAAGTCATCCGAATGTTGATTATGCCTCGGAGAAATTTTCCCATTGCAATGATAAGACCAAAATGGAAAACCAGAGGGCCTGGTTATACTCAGTATGGTAAGTTCTGGAGATTATTAGAATGTTTTTTAAGGAAAATTTGAAACCTTTTTTTTTTTTTTAAGTAGATGCATCTAAATAGTCTTTGATATTTTTCTTTCTTTCTTTTTTTTTTTTTTTTCTGAGACAGAGTCTCACTTTGTCACCCAGGCTGGAGGGCAGAGTGCTGTGATCACAGCTCGCCATAGCCTCGACTTTCCCAGGCCCAGATGATTCTCCCACCCCACCCTTCCAAGTAGCTGGGACCACAGGCGTGTGCCACCATGCCTGGCTAATTTTTGTATTTTTTTTTGTTGTTGAGATGGGGTTTCACCATGTTGCCCAGTCTGATCTCGAACTCTTGGGCTCCAGCAGTCCTTCTGCCTTAGTCTCCCAAAGTGCTGAGATTACATGCATGAGCCACCGTGCCTGCCTTTTCTTTTGCTTTTTGTTGTTTTTCTATTGCTCATTCCTGTGTTAAGTTTTCATAATTGGGATGGAGGAAGAAATGGAGAGATACCAGTCAGAGGATACAGACTTGCAATTACCAGATGAGTAAGTTCTGGGGATCTGATGTACAGCCTGGTGATGATAGTAATACTGTACTGCTTACTTAAAGTTTGATGAGTAAATTTTAAGTGTCTCAACCACACACACGTGCACACATACACACAAATGATAACTATGGGTGGCGATTGATGTTTTCATCAGTTTGATTGTGGAAATCATTATAATAGATGTATATGTATATGTATATTCAAGGTATTGTCCACCTTGAATATGATTTTTATCAATTATAAGCATTTTAAAATTTACAAACATTTCATAGTGGAAAACCAACTTTCTATTATGTTTCACTTTTGCTAACTGAAAGAGCATGTGTATTTTTGTTACTGCTTATGAAGATGAAAGCTAGTCTGGTTTGGCCATAGGTGAGTGCGGGTCTTGGATTGTCTTCCGGTTCAGGCTACTGTGGTACACCCCTCAGGTTCTCTGTCTGCCAGCCACCTGGCCTCTGTTTGAGCGCACTCTTTGACAATGTCTAAGACAGCATGTTGTATTCTTGAGTAACCCTGACAGTTAAAACAATTTGTCCCGATAGTTGAGCTAAAAATCAGACCTTAATTATAGCCATACATACTACACCTAGAAAAACAGCATGCCCAAATGTCTAGTCATTTTCTTTTGCATTAGTTGATGGTAGTATGTCTTAGCAGTCTTTGCCTGAAACTGAAATGAACTTAAAATCTAAAATTCCACTTTTCTCCATTGGAACTATTAGATCAAGCACCAGAGTCTTGACCAGACTCCACAGTTTTAAGTCGGAAAAAAGGTGCTAAAAGACGTGGATTCTGTCCTGGAGGAAACTTTAAAGTTTGCTTAAATTTATAGCTTCAGTTATTTTACATTAGTGTTTCTCAATCTGGGTAGATTTTGCATGCAAGAGGACGTCTGCTGAGGTTTAGAAACATTTTTGATTGCCAGTCTTGGCTAAACTTAGTGATTTAATGGCTTTAATTGTGTCTAAGAGAGTAAGATTGTTCAGGAAAAAAAAAGATCGAAGCAATTATAGTACCAATGAGTTTCTGATGTTTTTGTTGTTTGGTTCAATAGGAATTTCAATGCACTGTGTGAGGGAAGAACATTCTGCTGTCAATATGAACCTCCACTACTTGGAAAATGGCACTGTTATGTTGAACTTTATTTACCGGAAAGAACTGTTTTTTCTTCCTTTGGGATTTGCACTTAAGGTATGACTTAATGAATGCGTTCTTTTGTTATGAAGAAATTCATTGGGGGTAGTATCCCGTACAGATTGGATGGATTCTCCTTGTTAAAATAATACTGTACTAGTTATCTACTGCTCCAAAACAAATTACTTGAAAATTCAATAGCTTAAAACATCAATAAACCTTTCATTCTCACAGTTTCTGTGAGTCGGGAGCTTGGGAGTGCTTTGGCTGGGCAGTTGTGGCCCAGGGTCTCGGGAGGTTGCATGGAGATGTCAGACAGGACTGCAGTCATTTTGAGGACTTCCAAGGTGGCTCACTCACATGGCTGGCAAATCAGTGCTGGTTGTTGGCAGGAGGTCTCCTCGTGGGGTTGCTCTCTACATGGCCCTTTCTGTAGGCTGCTTGAGGCAGCTGTCTTCCTCCACATAGTTAGCTGAGAGAATAGAGGGCGGAAGATGCAGAAGACAAAAGCTGCAGTGCCCTTTGTGACCTAGTCCTGGGAGTCTCCCATCATCTTTTTCACCACATTCTCTTGGTCAAGCAGAGCAGCTTGATTCAGCATGGGAGGAAACCACACGTGTGCGTGAACACCAGGAGGTCAGGACCCTGGAGGCCATATTGCTGTCTGGCTATCATACAAAGAATGCTTTATTTTAGAGAGTTTACTTTGATTCAGCAATAGCGGAGTGCTAATTTTACTTGGGTATGAAAAATAATGAGAGAAGATAATTGTTACTGAATAAATACAGTATTTTAGTTATTAGTGAGCAATGAAACCTTTTATTTTCTATTTCAGGCACTTGTCAGCTTTTCTGATTATCAGATATTTCAGGAGCTCATCAAAGGAAAAGAGGACGATTCTTTCCTGAGGAACTCTGTTTCTCAGATGTTAAGGATTGTAATGGAGGAGGGTTGTTCGACACAAAAACAGGTCCTTAACTACCTAGGTGGATGCTTCAGAGTAAAACTCAACGTTCCTGACTGGTACCCAAATGAGCAAGCTGCGGAGTTCCTGTTTAAGTATGTGTGCTTTGCCTAAATGTTTTTGGAGGGGTGGAAGGTTGTCAGTGGTCCTTTGTATTGGTTGCAGTTTGGGCAAGTGAGTCATTTGGGAATGAGAATGAATTTTGGGGTAGAATTCTGGTCCTTGCTAGCCGGGGGCTACCTTTGTTTTTGTGGCCCTCCTCACTTTTATTTTTTTAGTAGCCATTTTATTTTATGGTACTTTTTAACTTTTATTTTGAAATCACTTCAGACTTCCAGAATAATGTCCAAATAGTACATTGGATTCTTACATTCACTAATTGTGAACATTTCATTCATTTACATTTACTTTTTTACTTTCTGTGTACACAAATGTACATTTTTATTTCTGTACGGTTTGAAAGTTGCAGGGACTTTATTTCTCCAAAGCAAGGACTTTGTCTTATATAACCACTGTATAATTACTAAAGAAGCCAGCTGCATGCTGGTGCTGTCCAGTACATAGCCGCAAGCGACATGATAAGCACTTCAAATGTGGCCAGTGCAGCTCAAAAACTGAATGCTTAATTTTATTTAATTAAAGTTAAGTAAGCTTGAATTGGGGATCTTGTTTAATAGAACATTAAGTAGTATTACCAACTGGATTGTTTTAAGCTTTTTTTTTTTTTTCTGTTTTGACAGCCAGTGCATCTGTATCCACTTGAAATCCAATACTGAAAAGTTCTATATGCTTTGTCTCATGACGCGAAAGCTCTTCGCTTTAGCCAAAGGAGAGTGCATGGAGGACAATCCTGATAGTTTAGTGAACCAAGAAGTCCTTACACCGGGTCAGCTCTTCCTTATGTTTCTGAAGGTAAACGCGTGCTATGTCCATCCTTGGCCAGTGGTACCACTTGTGGAATGGCGTGACTTTGGCCAGCAGTACTGTTTTCTGCATACTTATAGTCTCTAGTTTTGACATTTTGTGTGGTCTCTTTTTTGTTTGTTCATTTAGCAGTAAGGGAATCAAAAATCCTAGCTTACACCAGGTTTGGAAATTTGCTTAATATTTTTATATAAAGACCACATCAAACCTTGGTCATAGTGTTAATGAGAAAAAGCAAATGGCCTATATTCATACACATGGTTGATCTTCATTATTTGTAGATTCTGTATGTGTGAATTCACTCACTGGCTAAAATGTATTTGTAACCCTAATGTCACTACTCGGTGCTTTCATGATTGTTCACACACCTGAGCAGTGAAGAATTTGAGTCTCCTGAGGCAGATGTTACAGCTGAGGTGGGGCAGGGTGATGCTCTGCTTTCCTGTTTCAGCTCATGCTATAAAGATGGTCCTTTTTGAGATGTATTTGGTGCTATGTTTTTCACATTGTCGTGCTTCTTCTTGGTGACGACTTTGTTTTTTTTTGAGACAGGGTCTCAGCCTCAACCTCCCAGGCTCAAGCAATCCTTCCACCTCAGCCTCCTGAGCAGCTGGGACTATAGACATTCACCACCACACCCAGCTAATTTTAAATTGTTTTTGTAGAAACAGGGTCCCACTATGTTGTACAGGCTGGTCTCAAACTCCTAGGCTCGTGTGATCCTCCCGTTTCAGCCTCCCAAAGTAATAGGATTGGAGACATGAGCCACTGCGCCTGGCCAGTTTTTGCCATTTATAATGTAAGCATAGCACTGAAGTTCTGTCTAGTGTTCAGTGTTAATAAATTAACAAGGTATGTTAAATAAGGTGCCTTTCAACAAAAGCTTGCATTAAACAAGACTGTATATCGATCCATTGACCAGAACGTTATGATCAGAGACTTGCAGGAACCCAGCCCTGTATTTCTCCTCAGGATCTGTGGTTTCATGTGTGTGAATTCAGTGTTCACTAGAACGTAACTACTGTGAGTAGTGAAATTGGACTGTAGATGTATATACAGAGAAAGTTGGCATGACACAAAAATGATTTCATAAGAATATTGATTGGGTGGCATTTTATATTTTGCATCTTATCCCCAAAAAGATGTAATCTAAGAGGTAATGTGTTGTATTTTTAGTAGAGATGGGGTTCCACCATGTCAGCCAGGCTGGTCTCAAATTCCTGACCTCAGGTGATCCACCTGCCTCGGCCTCCCAAAATGCTGGGATTACAGGTGTGAGCCACCGTGCCTGGCTTCTATTTTATTTTATTTTATTTTATTATTTTATTTTATTTTATTTTATTTATTTATTTTTTTGAGACAGAGTCTTGCTCTGTTTCCCAGGCTGGAGTGCAGTGCCACGACCTCAGCTCACTGCAACCTCCACCTCCCGGGTTCAAGCGATTCTCCTGCGTCAGCCTCCCCGGTATCTAGGATTACAGGCGCGTGCCACCATGCCTGGTTAATTTTTGTATTTTTAGTAGAGATGGGATTTCACCATGTTGGCCAGGCTGGTCTCAAACTCCTGACCTCAACTGAGCCACCCGCCTTGGCTTTACAGGCATGAGCTATCATGCCTGGCCTTCTAATTTCTTATCTAAAGTAGTAATTCTTATTTACATTCTTCCTGAAAGGTAATAATCTTTGTTTCTGTTTGCTCTGTCCATAAAATTAGATTAAAAAATTTCAGCAGCCTAGAATTTTCCTGACAAAAATTGAAAGCAGGCAGCATAAGTTTTCTTTTATTAATTTAATCTGTTATTAAATTAACCTTTCAAGTAAAGGTGAATTTACATTTCCCATCTACTTAAAGTGAAGCATGGTGGGCTTATTGTATTCCATACTTAGAAATGTGTCTTCATTCCACATCAATTCCTAATTAGGAAAAAAAAGAAAAGAAAAAGAAATGAGACTGGGGGTACAGTGGCTCGTGCCTGTGATCCCAGCACTTTGGGAGGCCAGGGCAGAAGGGTAACTTGAGCCCGAGGAGTTTGAGACCAGCCTGGACAACATAGAGAGATCTCTACAGAAATAATAAAAACTATTAGCAGTGGCCAGGTGTGGTGGCTCACACCTGTAATCCCAGCACTTTGAGATGCCAAGGTGGGTGGATCTCCTGAGCTCAGGAGTTCAAGACTAGCCTGGGCAACATGGCAAAACCCTGTCTCTACAAAAAATACAAAAATTAGCTGGACATGCTGGCATGCTCCTGCAGTCCCAGCTACTCAGGAGGCAGGAGAATTGCTTGAGCCTGGGAGACGGAGGTTACAGCTGAGATCATACCACTGCACTCCAGCCTGGGTGACAGAGCAAGACTGTCTCCAAAAAAAACTGTTAACTGGGTATGGTGGTACATGACTGTGGTCCCAGCCACTCGGGAGGCTGAGGTGGGAGGATCCCTGAGCCCAGGAGGTCAAGGCTACAATAAGGGGTGATCATGCCACTGCACTCTAGCCTGGGCAACAGAGCAAGACCTTATCTCAAAAAGAAAAAAGATAAAAACGCCTGGTGCAGTGGCTCACACCTGTAATCCCAGCACTTTGGGAGGCCAAGGTGGGAGGATCACTTGAGCCCAGGAGTTTGAAACCAATCTGGGCAAACAGCCCAGAGACAAAACCTCATCTCTACAAATAATTTTTAAAAACATTAGCTAGGCCTGGTGGGCCACGCCTGTAGTCCCAACTACTCAGCAGGCTGAGGTAAGAGGATTGCTTGAGCCCAGGCAACGGAGGCTTAAGTGTGCTGTGATCATGCCAGTGCACTCCAGCCTAAGTGACAGAGCAAGACCCTGTCTCAGCAAAAAAAAAAAAAAAAAAAAAAAAAAAGAAAAGAAATGAGTCTTCTGTAGCAAGGTATTACTAAGGTGACCTGTTTCAGCAACAGGAGAAACAAACGGAAAATTGGGGCTTTTTCAGAGAATTCATTGCCGAGTATCTGATTTCCTTACCAGCTGTGTTAAAGCTTTTAAACCTTTGAGTTTGGAGAATAAAAACAATCTTCAGAAGACACATGACCATGATGTAAGATGAATTATAGACTGTTAAAAATTCACGTCGTATTTACATTAAAATAAGCAATATAAAATTGAAAAATAGCAACTATATTTTCTGTATTATTTATAGATAAACCATAAAACACTTGAGTTAGCTTTTCCGGTTTTGATTTTAAACCCAAATAAGGAAGTAGACATAGTTATGAAACAAGGCAGAACACGAATCAGTTATCAAGATCCAGGGCTTCTTATTCCATCTTGACCGTGAAGCTGTTCAGTGTACACCTGATAAAAATGTTTATGACACAGGAAGAAGCAGGCTCAAGAAAGGAATCTAAACAGCAACCAGCAGAAGTGGAGCAGCGATGCCAGGCTCTTCCATTCAAACTTGATCCTTTAGGTTCACTTGGTAAAGACCAAACGTGTGCTGACACCCTTGTTGGGTGAGCTAACAGCTTCCTTCACTCTCTGGTAATTCCCTTATCTGTACATTACAGATTTTTAGCAGTGTACTTACAAATCCTATTAATGTGTAGTCAGTTGTGAGATTCATTGTAACATTTTATAAAATATATTCCTTCTTCCCACACCTCTCCAAAATTTATTCCTTCAAAGTACTGAAAATTTAATATTACTGTACCACAGTGATATTAAATGCAGTGTCAGTGCCAGAGAATATGCAGAAACGAAATGTGGCACTTCCAGTGCTGTCTTCTGGAAGAATAGTTAGGTCTTCCAAGTGTGAGTGTTCAAACACCGGTACTTTAAAGAGCTGGATTATCAATAGTCAATGGCTGATGTGTTGACTCGGGCACCTGCTGGAAAAGGTATACAGTGATTAAGTGACCTGTGTACATCTTCCAGGTTTTCTTCCAAATATCAAATATAGGAGAGAACCTATTTCAAACATTCTCTTAGGTATTTTCAGTGGTTTCTGAACCACCCATAGGAAGCACTGATGGTGTATAGTCTTTTTTTCTTTTATTTTTAGTTGACATGCAATAACTACATATTTATGGGGTATGCAGTGATATTTCCATATATGTAAATAATGTATAATGATCAAATCAGAGTAGTTAACACATTCATCACCTCAAACATGTATCTTTTTTTGTGTTGTGGACGTTCAAAATCCCCTCTTCTAGCTTTTTGAAAATAAACAATAAGGCTGGGCATGGTGGCTCACGCCTGTAATCCCAACACTTTGGAAGCCGAGGCAAGAGGATTGCTTGAGCCCAGGAGTTTGAGACCAGCCTAGGCAACAAAGTGAGACCCCCATCTCTACAAAAAAAATTTAAAAATTAGCCGAGCATGGTGGCACATACCTATGGTCCCACCTACTCAGGAGGTTGAGGCGGGAGGATCCCTTGAACCTAGGAGATTGAGGCTGCAGTGAGAAAATATACAACAAATATAGTTAACTTATTCAACCTGCAGTGCTGCAGAATACCAGAACTCATTCCTCCAGTCTAGCTGTAATTTTGCAATTGCAGACTGCCTTAACCATTTCAGTGAGTGTTGGCAGCATAGACTAAGATGGGCTGTGTAGTTCGTGTGATTGCTTTTAGGTGTGTAACAAATATAACGGGTGAAGGAGGGCATGACATTGAAGAGCTATCCTTTCTGCACCTGAAAAGCTCTCCTTCAGGTTTTTGGTTTTGCTGTATTCCATATCCAGTGTATGTTAGTGGACCTTTGTTAAAGGTTGTACAGATTACATGGGAATAAATATGACGTTTGTAATAATTTTATTTTATTGAGAATAGGGTCTTGCCCTGTTTCCCAGGCTGGAGTGCAGTGGCACAATCGTGGCTCCCTGAAGCCTTAGGCTCCTGGACTCAAGCGATCCTTCTGCCTCATCCTCCCAAGTAGCTGGAACTACAGGCATGCCCCACCCCTCACCCCACCCCCTTCTGGCGAATTTTTAAATTTTTTGTAGAGACAGGGTTTTGTTTCACCATTTTGCCCAGTCTCATGTTGAACTCTTGGTCTCAAGCGATCCACCCAATCCTGGGATTATAGATGTGAGCCACCACACCTAGCTCACATACTATTTTATATTAATTTTTTGTTTTTCTTATTTCAGGAAAAACTGGAAGGTTGGTTAGTGTCTATTAAAATAGCTTTTGATAAGAAGGCTCAGAAGACCAATGTTTCCATGAACACTGACAATTTGATGAGGATTTTTACTATGGGAATAGACCTTACAAAACCATTTGAATACCTTTTTGCTACTGGGAATCTGCGTTCTAAAACAGGTAAAATTAAATAGAGCATTTTAGTTATGTTTTTCAAACTATTTGCTTAATGTAGATTTGCCTGTCCTTGACAGGTTCTTTTTAAAAGCAAACCCCCCCAAAAAAGTAAATTTCTCGTAACTATGACTTTGATGACTATTGGTCTGAAGGACTTTAGACAAGGTGTCTGTATAGCTAAAATTTAATTCAAATAACCAAATACATTTTCTCTGCCTCCTTCTAGAAAATGAAAAGACCACTTAGACCTCTGAGGAAGGCTTACCTAATAGGAATTCTGCATGGGTTGCTGTACATGCCCATCTCTAAACCAGTTGCCTTGCCTCAGAGTGACCTGAGAGGCCAGGTGTGGTGGCTTATGCCTGTAATCCCAACACTTTGGGAGGCCAAGGTAGGAGGGTGGCTTGACTAGGAGGTCAAGGCTGCAGTGAGCTGTGATTGCACCACTGCACTCCAGCCTGGTGACAGAGTGAGACCCTGTCTCAGCAAAAAAGAGAATGACCCTGGAAACTTAAAAAGTGGTAATTGGGAACCCAGAAATTTTTTTTTTTTTTTTTTTTTTTTTTTTGTGAGTCAGGGCCTTACTGTGTCACCCAGTCTAGAGTGCAGTGGCAGAATCATGGCTCACTGCAGCCTTGACCTCCCGGGCTCAGGTGATCCTCCCACCTCAGCCCCACGAGTAGCTGTGACTACAGGCACAAGCCACCACACCTGGCTAATTTTTGTGTTTTTTGTAGAGATGGGGTTTTGCTATGCTGCTAAGGCTGGTCTGGAACTCTTAAGCTCTGGCGAACTACCCACCTCGCCCTCCTGAAGTGCTGGGATTATAGCATTAGCCACTGTGCCCAGCCTTTTTTTTTTTTTTTTTTTTTTAAACCCCTGTTACTGATGCCGATTCTTTCATTAGCCTTCTTACTTGCTTGTCTATTATCTGACCCTCTCAGATGAATTTAACTACTTGCTATTTTATTAACTCATTTAATGTTCTCCTACAAAGGAGGTCATAGAGGAGATAGGGAACTAGTTGGGGCTCATACAGTTTGTGAAATCTGGGGATTATTTTACATATTTTTTGCGAACTCTTTCCACTCATCAGAGCTAGGAGAATAAATGTTGTAATAATTCATTCTGTAATCTGTAGAGTGCTCTGAGGTTTTGTCGTCACAAAGCCTCAAAAATTTCCGTTTTTTAAAAGATTGGCCCATTTTTGAGTGACTTTTGTTTTATTAAGGTCTTGGCCTCCTACAAAATTCTGGACTTTGTGTTGTGGCTGACAAGCTGAACTTCATACGCTACCTCTCCCATTTCCGCTGCGTGCACAGAGGGGCTGATTTTGCCAAGATGAGGACCACCACAGTACGCCGGCTGCTGCCAGAGTCCTGGGGCTTCCTTTGTCCAGTGCATACCCCAGACGGGGAGCCCTGTGGCCTGATGAACCACCTAACTGCCGTATGTGAGGTTGTCACACAGTTTGTGTATACGGCATCTATTCCGGCTTTACTCTGCAACTTGGGTATGTAGTGTATAGTGATAAACATCTTGCTTGATTTTTTTTTGTTTTTTTTTTGAGATGGAGTCTCGCTCTGTTGCCCATGCTGGAATGTAGTGGCACGATCTCTGCTCACTGCAAGCTCCGCCCCCTGGGTTCACGCCATTCTCCTGCCTCAGCCTCCCAAGTAGCTGGGACTACAGGCACCCGCCACCACGCCCAGCTAATTTTTTTGTATTTGTAGTAGAGACGGGGTATCACCATGTTAGCCACGATGGTCTCGATCTCCTGACCTCGTGATGTGCCTGCCTCGGCCTCCCAAAGTGCTGGGATTACAGTTGTGAGCTACCGCGCCCGGCCAAGATTACGTGGTTTTTAACCTGTTAAGTTGTGCTGCTTTTGGAGATTCAGCAGAGACTTTCTGTAAGAATTCGTTTTTACCCTTCTGTGCAGCAGTTGCGCTGCTTTCTTGGCTCCTCTATAGAAGGCTGAACGCATTCTTTGAAAGTGAAAACAGGAGAAACTGTTATAGGTGTTTTGTTTTCTTTCAAAAAAAAAAAAAAAAGAAGATAATGGAAGTGAGGATCGCTTGAGCCCAGGGATTTGAGGCTGCAGTGAGCTGTGATTGTGCCACTGCTGCACTTTAGACTGGGCGAGAAAGTGAGATCCTGTCTCCAAAATAAAAAATAAATAAATGAATAAGAAGGATGCCAAAGCATCTGAAATAGACTAGTCATTAATATTGGAAGCATAGAAGCTATTGAGTAGTTTTTTGGGTCACTTCTCCTTGCATCTCTTGGTGGATCTTTGCATTTCTAAGTAGAAAACAGTGTTGGTTTGCAGGAGGACAGTTTAAAAGATTTTCCAGTCTACCCTAATGTCATCAGATGATAACCATTTTTCCTGATAACCTTACAGCTGCTGTCTCTGTCTCTGCTTTGGCTAGAAAGCTATCTAATTCTTGGCTTGATACTTGATTTGAATTTATCTTCATACCTAAAGATGTCAGCTTTCTCTGCAGTTTTCTAGTCCCAGGGTTCTCCAATTATGATTTGGAGACTAGAAATGTTCTGTCTTTGGTGGTCTGTGGACAGGTTCACCAGTGGGATTAATATTCATACAGTAAAACTTCCAGTTCATGGGGATCAGACGATAGGTATTCTCAAGCAACTAGAAGGGCATTGACTCAAAGTTCTGCTCAAAAGTACTTCTCCCAATTAGAGTGGCCTGGCCAGGCGTGGTGGCTCATGCCTGTAATCCCAGCACTTTGGGAAGCCGAGGTGTGCAGATCACTTGAGGTCAGGAGTTTAAGACCAGCCTGGCCAACATGGCAAAACCCCATCTCTACTAAAAATACAAAAAAAAAAAAAAAAAATTAGCTGGGTGTGGTGGCATGTGCATGTGGTCCCAGCTACTCAGGAAGCTGAGGCAGTAGAATCGCTTGAATCCAGGAGGTGGAGGTTGCAGTGAGCCAAGATTGCACCACTGCACTCCAGCCTGGGTGACAGAGTGAGACTCCATCTTAAAAAAAAAAAAAGAGAGAGAGAGAGAGAGAGTGGCCTGTAGGAAGAGGGCCCCACAGAAAGTAATCAAGAAATACTCAAGATTCAGACGATGTAATCAGTGTAATTTGAAGGTTTATCCTCTACGAGGAAAATAATTTTGTTACTGGTGATTCGAAATGTCAAAGTCCAGGAGAGGGTAGAAAGGAGAAAAGAATAAAGTGGAGAGGTAGAAAATAGATCCAACTGCAGAAAAAGAGATGGGGAAGGGTTTTTCGCTCTGGCACTGGAGAAGACGACAGAATCGCTACCTAACTTTCGATAGAGATGTTCATATTGAGGTGACAGATGAAACACGAAGTGGGTAACCTGCGACACTCTAACAAACACTTGATGTCTTCAGAATGTATTTATGGTTCATGGGAGAGTGTGTTCCTTTTTTACTTAATTTCATATGATTCTCATTGTTTGTAGTACTTGTCTTTAAAGTCACCAGTGAATATTGAACCATTGTGCCAAGGGGAAATACAGGGTAAGGTTCCTTCGAGCCTCAGGTTACAACATTTTTGTTAGCTGATCAATATGTAGCCTTGGTTTTTGTGTGTTTCTGTTGAAAGACACCCTTTAGGCCGAGCGCAGTGGCTCACGCCTGTAATCCCAGCACTTTGGGAGGCCGAGACAGGTGGATTGTGAGGTCAGGAGATTGAGACCATCGTGGCTAACACGGTGAAACCCTGTCTCTACTAAAAATACAAAAAACTAGCCTGGCGTGGTGGCAGGTGCCTGTAGTCCCAGGTACTCGGGAGGCTGAGGCGGGAGAATGGCGTGAACTTGGGAGGTGGAGCTTGCAGTGAGCCAAGATCATGCCACTGCACTCCAGCCTGGGCGATGAGGCAAGATCCGTCTCAAAAAAAAAAAAAAAAAAAAAAAAAGATACCCTTTAAAAATATATATTGTTCTTGTGGTAACATTGAATTCTCAGCCAACAGCACTGTAACTATAAAGCTTATCTAACACACATTTTTTTTCTGTTAGGCACATCACAGCCTTTTTGCATTTATGAACACTAGGCAGCACTTCAGTGCTACACTTGGAGGCAATTTTTTTTTTTTTTATGTAGAGATGGGGTCTTGCTGTGTTATCCAGGCTGGTCTCGAACTCCTGGCGTCAAGCATTCCTTCTACCTTGGCCTCCCAAAGTGCTGGGATTACAGTTGTGAGCCACCATGCCAGGCCTGGAAGCTATTATTTAAACAGTGAAATCACACCAGCTGAAAACATGCCACTGAACAGACTGGACAAGGGACACTTGTTTACAGCATGAGCTGACAAGAAAGCATGGCATCGTCTTGTTTGACTTCAGCTGCGGGGAGCGTATGCATCAGGGGACTCAAATTTTTTTGCTGCATGTTCTGAAATGACGTTAAAAGCATCCCCAGTATTAATTTTGTGGTTATAGATAAAATGTAGCAAGTAGGCAAATCTTCACATAATGAGGATCAACTGTAATTACATTTTGGGGGTTAATGCATTTAATGCATTTACGTGGCTTAGAAATCAAAATATTAAAAAGACATGCAGTGAAATGCTCCCTCCCATAGGCCCCTGTTCGCTTGCCACTTCTTTCCTGTGTCCTTGCGGAAGCGATTTAAACTTCCACAAGCAATACAAAAGCCTTCAGGCTTACCCTGGAGATATTGCAGGTTTGGTTCCAGAGCGCTGCAATAAAATGAGCCACATGAATTTCTCAGTTTCCCACAGTGCATATAAAACTTATGTTTACACTATGCTGTAAATATTTCAAATTTAAGAATACTTTATTGCTAAAAAAAATATTAAATCATGTGAGCCTTCAGCAATTCGTTATCTTTTTGCTGGGGAAGGTCTTGCCTCAGTGTTGCTGGCTGCTGACTGATCAGGGCAGTGGTTGCTGAAGGTTAGGATGGCTTGTGACAATTTCTTAAAATTAAACAAAGAAGTTTACCACGCCAATTGAATCTTCCTTTCACGAAAGATTTCTCAGTAGCATATGATGCTGTTTGATAGCATGTTACCCACAGAAGAGATTATTTCCAAGTTGCAGTCAGTCCCCTCAAACCCTGCCGCTGTTTTATCAGTTAAGTTTATGGAATAATCTAAATCCTTTATTGTCATTTCAACAGTGTTTACTGCATCTTCTCATTTCTTGAGATCGCATCTCAAGAAACCCTTTTCTGCTGGGCACAGTGGCTCAGGCCTGTAATTCCAGCACTTTGGGAGGCCAAGGCGAGAGGATTGCTTGAGCCCAGGAGTTTGAGACCAGCCTAGGCGACACAGGGAGACCCTGTCTCTACAAAAAAAAAAAAAAAAAAATTTTTTTTTTTTTCGAGATGGAGTCTTGCTCTGTCACCCAGGCTGGAGTGCAATGGCATGATCTTGGCTCACTGCAAGCTCCGCCGCCCTGGTTCATGCCATTCTCCTGTCTCAGCCTCCTGAGTAGCTGGGACTATAGGCGCCCGCCACCATGCCCGGCTAATTTTTTGTAGTTTTAGTAGAGATGAGGTTTCACTGTGTTAGCCAGGATGGTCTCAATCTCCTGACCCCGTGATCCACCCGCCTCAGCCTCCCAAAATGCTGGATTACAGGTGTGAGCCACTGCGCCCGGCAAAAAAAAATTTTTTTTAATTAGCCAAGCATGATGGCACACACCTGTCAGCTACTTGGGAGGCTGAGGTGGGAGGATTGCTTGAGCCCAGGAGGTTGAGGTTGCAATGAGCCATGATCATGCCACTGCACTGCAGCCTGAGCGACAGAGCAAGACCCTGTCTCAAAAACAAAACAAAACGACATTTTCTTTGCTCATCCTCTAAGAAGCAATTCCTCATCTGTTCAGTTTGATTATGGGATTGCAGAAATGCAGTCACAGCTTCAGACTCTACTTCTAATTCTAGTTGTCTTGCTATTTCTACCACATCTGCAAGCACAGTAGTAACATCAGAGATCACTAATCACAGATCACCATAACAGATATAATAATATTGGAAATATTGCAAGAATTACCAAAATGTTGACACAGAGACACAAAGGGAACACGTGTTGTTGGAAAAATGGCATTGATAAGCCTGCTTAAAATATCTGTGAAGTGCAATTAAAAGAAATGCCTGTACCTGTTATAGAGACAAGGATAATTTGATATCTGAACTGATACAGCAGCTGTTGACCCCATCTGGAGGGAATCTAGAATGTTGGATGAAGCATTCCGATGTGATCGTGCTGTTTGTTCCGTTTACCAGGGGTCACTCCCGTTGATGGAGCTCCCCACCGGCCATACAGTGAGTGCTATCCCGTCCTGCTTGATGGCGTCATGGTTGGCTGGGTGGATAAGGAGCTTGCTCCAGGCATCGCAGATTCTCTTCGTCATTTTAAGGTGGGCTTGAGGCTTTGTGAATTGTCCTATCCCTTGACCTTAGGTTTTCAGTTCCTTTCTAGTTTTGGGGTTAACCCCTGGGCGGTCTAGAGTGATCAAGTGGTCAGGGGGTCAGAATGTCCAGAATGCCTGTGCATTCCCTCTGGTGACAGAGGCTTGCCTTATACTGGCCTTACTGGTTGGGGTCAGTGACAGATATTTGACCCATATACATTCTTTGGGAGTTTCACTGAGGCACCTCAGTCTGCTTATCTAACTAATTTTAACTTTTTTTCCCCTTCTTAATACTAGTGGCATATAAGGGATCTCAAAATACAGGTATTTCAGTAATATTCAAAATATGCAAGGTAGACGTTAACTACCCCATTGCCTCCTAGGTTTTGAAAATATATTTTTAAAAAGTAGAATGACATTCTTTGAATAATTTATCTTTGGGATTTCCTCCTAGTGAAGAGTATTTGTTGCTTTGATAATGGCCGTTGAAAGAATTATCCTTTGGCAACAGGCTGAGTTTGTGGTTTATATTCTGTTCTGTGTGTTTATTTTTTAAAAATGTTTAAACGAAATTTTAGTTTTTGTTTAAGTGCTCTGTTGGACACTTGGGTTGTCTCTACCTTCTGGTCATTGCAAATAATGCTGCTGTGAACATGAGTGTACAAATATCTATTCAAGTCCTTGTGCTTTTCATTCTTTAATTCTTATATTCCTATAAGTGGGATTGTGGCTCATTTGATACGATTTTACGCTTAGAGCGAAGATGTTTAATCAGTACATGGGACCCCCCTGTATATACATTACCGAAATCCACCAGTTGCTATGCTTTGCCCCACATGCTTTGTCTTCTGTATGCTCTTTGTAATGTTTTTCTTTTGAACCATTTGAGAGCAGTATTGAGACAGTGTCCCGTTTTCCATAAAGATTTTAGCGTACTTTTTCTAAGAACAAGGACTTTCTCTTCAATAACCACAGTACACTTATGAAAATCAGAGAAGGTCATGTGGGTGGGATCCATAGTTGATGCTCATATTCCACCAGTTGTCTCAGTAATGTTCTCTTTTTTTCTTTTCTTTTCTTTTTTTTAAAGAGACGGGTCTCACTCTGTTGCCCAGGCTGGAGTGCAGTGGCACAGTCACAGCTCACTGCAGCCTTAATGTCCCAGGCTTAAATGATCCTCCCACTTCCACTTGCCAAGCAGCCTGACCACAGGACTGTACCACCGTGCCCAGCTTCCCTGGCAGCTCCCTGACCCAGTCCTTTGGGTCGTTATGGCTTTATTATGTAGGATGACTGATGGAATCATTGGCCATTGGTGATTAGCTTAACCTCAAGCCCCTATCCCCTTCCTGGAGTTGAGGGTGGGGCTGAAAGTCCCAGTCCTCTAATTCTGGCTTGGTCTTTCTGGTGACCAGCCCCATCCTGAAGCCACCTAGATGCTGCCAACCACCAGTCTTCTATTTTTCTTTTTTTAAGTCAGAGTCTCGTGCCTCAGTCTCCCAAGTAGCTGAGACTACAGGTGTGTACCACCACACCCAGCTAATTTTTTTTATTGTTAGTAGTGGTGGGGTTTCCCCATCTGGATCAGGCTGGTCTCCTAACCTTAAGTGATTCGCCCGCCTTGGCCTCCCGAAGTGCTGGGAATCACAGCTCTCCTGTAATTTAGGTTTATGTTTTGCTTCCTTATGATGAGATTCAAGATATTTCAGGAAACACATGATGTTGGTTTGTCCTGTTACGACTCATGTTAACTGATCCCTTCAAAGTTGTGTTCTTTAGGTTAATTCACTGTACAGTTTCTGTTTTTCTCCGTAATAAGTAACTTGTGGAGAGATAGTTGAAAGCTATGTGGAGCCCCCTTTCTTCATATTTTCACCCACTAGTTGATGAATTATTTGCTGAATTACTATTCCATTGATGGTTCTTTGCTGAGTTAATATAACTGTGATGGTTACCACATGGTGTTTTCCCCCACCAGCATTTTTTCTATGTTTATTAGTTGCTATTCTGTAAGGAGGGCTTTCTTTTCTATTAGTTGTTCATTTATTTATGTTAGCATAGATTTATAGATGCTTGTTTAATTTTGTGAATATTCTGTTACTACTCATTTTGATGCTCAGAGAGTATATGAGATTTGATCTAGTGTACAATTCAGTGATATTAAGTACATTCATGTTGTGCAGTCATCACCATCTTCAGAACTTTCTCATCATCAAAACTCTGTACGCATTAAACAATCATTCCTTTTTTTTTTTTTTTTTTGAGGCAGAGTCTCACTCTGTTGCCCAGGCTGGGCTGCAGTGGCGTGATCTTGGCTCACTGCAGCCTCCACCTCCCGGGTTCAAGCAATTCTCCTGCCTCAGCCTCAGCGGGGATTACAGGTGCACACACCACACCTGGGTAATTTTTGTATTTTTAGTAGAGACGGGGTTTCTCCACGTTGCCCCGGCTGGTCTCGAACCCCTGACCTCAAATGATCTGCCTACCTCATTCGTCTCAGATTTTATCTTTTTTATAATTTGTGCTTTCTTTTGGTTGACTTTATTCTTTTTTAGCTTTTGATTAAATAATTTATTTTCTTTCTTTCTTTATTTTTTTTTGGTTAGCATTGTGGAGGGTCGGAGGATGAGGACACTTAAGATCTGCTTTCTTAGTAAATTTCAGGCATGCAATATAGTATTCTTAACTGTAGTCACATGCTGTACTTGAGATCTGCAGAAACTTAATTCTCTTGCATAACTGAAGCTTTATACTCTTTGCCCAACATCTCCCAGTGTCCCCTCCACCAAACATCCTCTCATTTAGCTGTGAATCCCCGAGTACTGACACCTGGGTTTTGTTTTGTTTTGTTTTTTTCTTTTCCAGGTTCCTGTAATTTAGATTTTTATTTCTCCTTTCACACAGGAGTTTGTTGGCATTTTTTTTGTTTTGTTTTTGAGACAGGGTCTCACTCTGTCACCCAGGCTGGAGTGCAGTGGCATGATCATGACTCACTGTAGCCTCAACCTCCTGGGCTCAAGTGATTCTCCCACCTCAGCCTCCCAAGTAGCTGGGACTACAGGCACGCACCACCACGCTCAGCTAATTTTTTTATTTTTTGTAGAGACGGGATTTCACCCTGTTGCCCAGGTTGGTCTTGACTTCTGGGCTCAAGTGATCCACTCACTTCGGCCTCCTAGAGTGCTGGGATTACAGGTATAAGCCACCATGCCCGGCCCACCCAAGAGTTTTTGGTTTATTAAGTTTACAAATAAAACCAGTAATATACTGTATTTGAGATCACAGAGGACAGAATTTCCTTTAGTGTATCTACACATGCATTCATGGTGTACTTTATCCTTAGCCTCAGTGGTTAGTGATTTGCCTGCTAGCTGGGGTGAGCACCCAAGGAAGTAGGGCTTTTACCATGGCTGAGTGTGGATGAGTAGTATTCCATGGGGCATAAGACTGGCAGCGACAGGCATGGCCGTGGGACAGGTTTGTTAAACTCTGTTTTTGTTGAAAACAGGTGTTGAGAGAGAAAAGAATTCCTCCCTGGATGGAAGTGGTCCTCATACCCATGACAGGAAAACCAAGTCTGTACCCGGGATTGTTCCTTTTTACTACTCCTTGTAGACTGGCACGGCCTGTGCAGAACTTGGAATTGGGCAAAGAAGAGCTAATTGGAACTATGGAACAGGTAAATACATATGTGTGATGGATGAGTGTATGTGCTTGTTTGTATAGTATACAACTTTCAGAGACTTAACTCTTCCTTTTTAAAAGGGTTGTTAGTGTTACAATAAAAGTTGGACATTTGAAAGAAAGTCAGACTTTCCACCTCCTCCGTGACCAGCACAGAGCAGTTCCCATGTCTGATCTCACTCCACAAGAACCTGAGAGGGTTGGTGGTCACATTACCTGCCTTCCATCCTGTCTGGCTCCCAGAGCTCCTTTGTACCTGACTCTGCCTCAGCTGGCAAAGTGAAAACATTCCATTAGATGCACACTCAGTCTTTGCCTACATATTTGCAGTTGCAAAGTTATAGGCTTTGTGCTACTTAAAATGTTTTCTTCCTATTCCCCTTCACAATTGGTCTGGGGTAGATTTAGAGTGGAATATGTAAAGCAAGTGGTATTTCTAAGTGGTCACTTCCCTGTGCTTCCCAGTTGATCCCTTCAGCACTCAGGATGCTGGGCGGGGAAGGTTTTCTCTTGAGTCTTTGAGTGCTGAACTCTGAGAAATGGTAAGAGTTAATGTGTAAGCAGTTGCAGTTATTTTGTGCCTTGGACATCTGCTCTTCCAGATCTTCATGAATGTCGCTATCTTTGAGGAGGAGGTTTTTGCTGGAGTTACCACACACCAGGAACTCTTTCCACACAGCCTGCTGAGTGTGATTGCCAACTTCATCCCTTTCTCTGACCACAACCAGAGTCCACGGAACATGTACCAGTGCCAGATGGGTAAGGAAGAGGGACGATGTTATAGTCACAATCAGGAAAGTAAACTTGATACTAGCATAGTCTTTTGTAGTCCTTATTTACATATGCTGACCATTTGTTCCAAAAATATGGCTTATGGCAAGTTTTTTTTTTTTCTGTGCCACAAGCAACCAGTCCAGGATCACTCATTGTATTTAGTTGGCATGTCTATTTAGTCTCCTGTAATTTATGACAGATCTTTAACCATTCTTTGTCTTTGACATTGACATTTTTGAAGAAAAAGGTATAGAGGCCGGGCGCGGTGGCTCAAGCCTGTAATCCCAGCACTTTGGGAGGCTGAGACGGGCAGATCACGAGGTCAGGAGATCAAGACCATCCTGGCTAACACGGTGAAACCCCATCTCTACTAAAAAATACAAAAAAAAAAAACTAGCTGGGCGAGGTGGCGGGCGCCTGTAGTCCCAGCTACTCGGGAGGCTGAGGCAGGAGAATGGCGTAAACCCGGGAGGCGGAGCTTGCAGTGAGCTGAGATCCGGCCACTGCACTCCAGCCTGGGCGACAGAGCCAGACTCCCTCTCAAAAAAAAAAAAAAAAAAAAAAAAAAGATTTAAAAGAAAAAGGTATAGAATGTCCATAGATTTGGGTGTACCTGGGGTCTTATTACTTGATTTTTTGAAGAATACAAGCAATCATAGTCACCCGCGTATTTATCACTTCCAGTTCTCTTCATTCCTGTTGCAAGATTCAGGTTTTCATTGCTTACAGTTTTCCTTCAGCCTGATAATCTTCCTTTAGCATTTTTTTTATATTGCAGGTTGCCGGCCACAAATTCCGTTGGTTTTCATTTATCTGAAAATGTCTTTATTTTACTTCACTTGAAGGAATCTTCCACTGGGTATACAGTTCTGAGTTGACAGTTCTTTTTCTTCCAGCACTTAAAAGTTGTTGTTACACTGGCTTTTCTTTGTCTCTGTCATTTCTAGTTAGAAAGCAGCAGTCTTCTGAATATAGTGTTTCTTTTTTTTTTTGAGACAGAGTGTTGCTCCATCGCCTAGGCTGGAGTGCAGTGGTATGATCTCGGCTCCCTGCAACCTCTGCCTCCTGGGTTTAAGTGATTCTTCTGCCTCAGCCTCCCAAGTAGCTGGGACTACAGGCACTCACCACCACACCCAGCTAATTTTTGTATTTTTAGTAGAGACGGGATTTCACCATGTTGGCCAGGCTGGTCTTGAACTCCTGACCTCAGGTGATCTGCCCACTTTGGCCTCCCAAAGTGCTGGATTACAGGCGTGAGCCACCGCGCCCGGCCCCAAATTTGTTTTTTTGTTTTTAAATTAAATTGCTAAACTCTTCTGTCATTATTTTTAAAAACATTGCTCCTACCCTTTTCTCTCTTTCCTCCCCTTCTGGGATATCAGTTACTCATATATTTAAACCTTTTGATATTGTTCCATAAGACATTGAGTTTCTGTTCTCTTTTTTTCTTTATTTTCTTCAGATTGGATCTTTTAATTTCTTTTTTTTTTCCCTAAGATGGAGTCTCACTTTGTTACCTAGGCTGGAGTGCAGTGGTGCGATCTCGGCTCATTGCAACCTCTGCCTCCCATGTTCAATAAATTCTCCTGCCTCAGCCTCCCGAGTAGCTGGGATTACAGGCACACATCACCATGCCCAGCTAATTTTTGTGTTTTAGTAGAGATGGGGTTTCACCATGTTGGCCTGGCTGGTTTTGAACTCCTGACCTCAAGTGATCTGCCTGCCTCAGCCTCCCAAAAAGCTGGGGTTACAGGTGTGAGCCACTGTGCCTGGCCCAGATTGAATTATTTTTATTGACCTATTATTACAGTCACTTTTCATTCTGTCTTCTACTGAATTTTCGCCTACAGTCATATACCCTTAACGACAGGGATACATTTGGAGAAGGGAGTCGTATGTGATTTTGTCGTAGTGTGAACATCATACAGTGAACTTACATAAACCTAGATGGCAGAGACTACTACACACCTAATATATGGTATAGCCTGTTGTTCCTAGGCTACAAACCTGGGTGGCATATAACTGTACTGTGTGCTGTCGACAGCTGTAAGACAATGGCAAGGATTTGTGTAGCTAAATATAGAAAAGATACAGTAAAAATGTGGGATCACCATAGTATATATGCCATCCTACATTGACTAAAACATTGTTATGCAGTGTATGACTGTATTTTCAAGTCCAGCACTTCCACTTGTTTCTTTTTTTTTTTTTCTTTTTTTGAGACAGGGTATCGCTGTGTCACCCACCTGGAGTGCAGTGGCACGATCTTGGCTCACTGCAACCTCTGCCTCCCCGGTTCAAGCGATTCTCCTGCCTTCACCTTCTGAGTAGCTGAGATTACAGGCATGTGCCACCATGCCCAGCTAATTTTTTGTATTTTTAGTAGAGACAGGGTTTTATCATGTTGTTCAGGCTGGTCTCAAACTCCTGACCTCAAGTGATCTGCCCGCCTCAGCCTCCCAAAAGTGCTGGGATTACAGGTGTGAGCCACTGCGCCTGGCCTGACTTGTTTCTTTTTTTATAGTTTCTCTTTTCTCTAAGATTTCTTATCTTCATTGTGGGCATGTTTTCCTTTATATTTTTAGCATAGTTTTATATGATGGGTGTTGTAAAGTCATTATCTGCAGATTCCAATGTCTGGGTCATCTCAGGATCAGTCTCCTTGAGTATAAGTCAAGTTTCACCATTCATTTGTATGCCCAGTAATACTGGATTGTATTTTGAACGTTGTGAGGAATATGTTTTAAACCCTGGATCCTGTTAGGGTCCTCTGAAGAGGATTGGTTTTGTTTGTTTTTAGTGTGGTGTTTGGCCTTCAATTACATTTTAATGTTTTTCTTTTTTTTTTTTTTTTTTTTTTTTTTGAGACGGAGTCTCGCTCTGTCGCCCAGGCTGGGGTGCAGTGGCCAGATCTCAGCTCACTGCAAGCTCCGCCTCCCGGGTTTAGCCATTCTCCTGCCTCAGCCTCCCGAGTAGCTGGGACTACAGGCGCCCACCACTTCGCCCGGCTAGTTTTTTGTATTTTTTAGTAGAGACGGGGTTTCACCGTGTTAGCCAGGATGGTCTTGATCTCCTGACCTCGTGATTCGCCCGTCTCGGCCTCCCAAAGTGCTAGGATTACAGGCTTGAGCCACCGCGCCCGGCCTAATGTTTTTCATTTTATGTCTTTCCTTGTTAATACACAGTCCATCACCTGGCTCAGTGCATGTCACCAAAAATTCTCCAGGGGAAGAGGATTGGTTTTTAGTTTTCACTGGTACTTAACTTGGTGAACATGGCAGTTGAAGTACATTCTTCAGCCTTAGGTGGGCTGCTTTGATCTGTCCCATGCATGCATAGTTCAGGAGTCCTCCAAAGATTGGGACCCAATTTTACATGGGTCCCATTAATTTAAGGGTCTCCCTTTGTTCTCTCATTTCTGAAACATTCCCCTTTCCCAATTGTTGTCATGCTCAGAACTCTATTTCTTGGTTCTTCAAGCCAGTAAGACTGTGGGTTTCTATCTAAGAAGTTGTGGCTGTCACACTGGGCCATAAGGCAAAAATATATACATAAATACTTATTCACCCAGTGTGGTTCCTTTCATCCAAGTAAAAATTCTCCTCAGCTTCTGACAGCTTTTGGTTACTCTCCAGTGCTATATGTGTAGTTGGGGCCTTTTTTCTGCATCTTATACGTATGTGTTGAGGGTGGTCTTGTAAGAGTAGCCCTTTATTACTGGAAGCTCTAAGTTTATAATTTTTTAAAAAAATTTTCACTTGTATGTATTTATATTTTAAAATCATTTTGTTCTGAAATGATTATACTGTGAGGTAGTACACAGAGGAATCTCACCCCATACTCTACTACCTAGAATTAAATACATCTTCCACTGTAAGAAAGTAATCTAATTCATAATAATTACTGTCCCCTTTTCTCCCCCCAGTAGTGATATCCTGTAATTCGTGTGCTTCCTTTCTGTCCCCTTGTAAAGCTTTTATTACATCATACATGTATCCATAAACTAGGTATAGAATTGTTTGGGGCGTGTTGCAAATGCACATAAATCTTACATTAAATGTCAGTCTGCACTTTCTCCCACTCAGCACGGTTTTCCTGGTCTGGTCACATTGATACATTTAGGTTTACTTCATTTTCACAGCTTATGTATTAGTCTAAAGTAAGCATAACTACTATGATTATTTATTCATTCTCCTCTGATGAATATTTAGTTGTTTCCAGTGTTGTGTATCCCACCTATAATCAAGATGAAAGAAGCAGAAAATGCTAAGATGTTTTTCTCCGTGTAGGTAAGCAAACTATGGGCTTTCCACTTCTCACTTATCAAGACCGATCAGATAACAAACTGTATCGTCTTCAGACTCCTCAGAGTCCCTTGGTGAGACCCTCCATGTATGATTATTATGACATGGATAACTATCCAATTGGGACCAATGCCATCGTTGCCGTGATTTCTTACACTGGCTATGATATGGAAGATGCCATGGTAAGTTTTACCGGGAAATGTTGTTCCAATCTTTTTATCTTTTAACTCTTTTGTTTACTGTGAAATCACTGAAGGAATATTTTTGTGTACCCAAGTACCTAGTATTTGGCACATGACGTTCTATGAAATGATTAGTTCTTGGTCTAAGTTGAAAGTGGGCAAGCCTTGAGGAGTATCCTCTAAATATTCAGATACACATATATCTTGCATATTTGAGTGCATATTATGAGTAAATTTTGAAGAGTTTGGTTTTGGATATATCTACCTTTTATATTTAAGTATGATTAGATTTTAAGCTATTTCTGTGTGCCTGGGTTTTTGTTTTTCTTGGTGTTTTTTGTTTTTTGTGTTTTTTTTGAGCCAGAGTCTTGCTCTATTGTCCAGGCTGGAGTGCAGTGGCACGATCTTGGCTCACTACAGCCTCTGCCTTCTGGGTTCAAGCAATTCTCCTGCCTCAGCCTCTCGAGTAGCTGGGACTATAGGCACCCGCCACCACGCCTGGCTGATTTTTTATTTTTAGTAGAGATGGAGTTTCACCATGTTGGCTAGGCTGGTCTCTAACTCCTGACCTCAAGTGATCAGCCTGCCTTGGCCTCCCAAAGTGCTGGAATTACAGGCATGAGCCACTGTGCCCGGCCATGTCTGGATTTTTGTAGTTAGTATCAGTGATTTGGAAAATGTGAGGAGAGTTAAAATGTGATGCCAGTTATCCTAAACCAAGTATTATAGTCCCACCTAGTTTTATTTTGAAAATCCTCACTTGGCCTCAGTCTTTTAAATTAACGATTCTTTTACTTCACAGATTGTGAATAAGGCCTCTTGGGAACGAGGCTTTGCCCATGGAAGTGTCTACAAGTCTGAGTTCATAGACCTCTCTGAAAAAATTAAACAAGGAGATAGCAGCCTGGTGTTTGGAATCAAACCTGGTGACCCACGGATTTTGCAGAAGTTAGATGACGATGGATTGCCGTTTATAGGAGCAAAACTGCAGTATGGAGATCCATATTACAGCTACCTAAACCTCAACACTGGGGAAAGTTTTGTGATGTACTATAAGTAAGTTTGAGTATCCAAGCTGGTTTTTGTTTGTTTTTTGAGATAGGGTCTCAGTGTGTTAGCCAGGCTGGAGTGCAGTGGAGTGATCTCAATCCCTACAACCTCCACCTCCCGGCTCAAGCAATCCTCTCACCTCAGCCTTCAAGTAGCTGGGACTACAGGCACGTACCACCATGCCCAGCTAATTTTTTGTATTTTTAGTAGAGATGGTTTCACCATGTTGCCCAGGAGGGTCTCGAACTCCTGGGCTCAAGTGATCCACCTGCTTCAGCCTCCCAAAGTGCTAGGATTACAGGTGTGAGCCACTGTGCCTGGTCTATTTGTGCTTTTTTTAAAAACTGTATTATACAAACTTTGTCGTCTTTATCATATACAATGTTAGCAATGTTTCCTAGCCAAAATGTTGAGCTCATACCTCTTATTAGAAATGTCTTATTTTAGCTTATTTTACAATCTAATTTATTTCAGTAGACCTTCATAATAATTTTTCAGTTGCCTTTGTTGCTAGTTTTCTTTCAGATGAACATAATTCTGTAGTGAATATCACCAATAGCTCTATTCATACCATCTCTGTTTGTATTGGAGAATAAAGGTAAGAATGAGTTTTGCAGGCCAGGCACAGTAGTTCACACCTGCAACCCGACAATTTGGGAGACCAAAATGGGAGGCTTCCTTAAGCCCAGAAGTTCAAGATCAATCTGGGCAATGTAGTGGGACCCTGTCTCTACAAAAAATTTAAAAATTAGCCAAGCCTAGTGGCATGTACCTGTAGTCCCAGCTACTGAGGCGGCTAAGGTGGGAGGATTCCTTGAACCTGGAAAGTCAAGGCTGCAGTGAGCTGTAATCACACCACCCCTCTCCAGCCTGGGCAACAGAGTGAGACCCTGTCTCATCAAAAAAAAAAAAAAATGTGTTTTACAAATATCTTTTATGAAGCACTAATTATGTCAATGAAACTTACCTCTATAAGTTTAAACAAAACAGGTTGACCTTACAGAGTTTACTTTTTCCTAGGAGTAAAGAAAATTGTGTTGTGGATAACATCAAAGTGTGCAGTAATGACACTGGGAGTGGAAAATTCAAGTGTGTTTGCATCACTATGAGAGTGCCTCGGAACCCAACTATCGGAGATAAATTTGCCAGTCGTCATGGGCAGAAGGGCATTTTGAGCAGATTGTGGCCGGCTGAGGACATGCCTTTTACTGAGAGTGGGATGGTCCCAGACATTCTGTTCAATCCCCATGGTTTTCCATCCCGCATGACCATCGGGATGTTAATTGAGAGTATGGCTGGGAAGTCTGCAGCTTTGCATGGTCTCTGCCATGATGCTACACCCTTCATCTTCTCAGAGGAGAACTCGGCCTTAGAATACTTTGGTGAGATGTTAAAGGCTGCTGGCTACAATTTCTATGGCACCGAGAGGTTATATAGTGGCATCAGTGGGCTAGAACTGGAAGCAGACATCTTCATAGGAGTGGTTTATTATCAGCGCTTACGCCACATGGTCTCAGACAAATTTCAAGTAAGGACAACTGGGGCCCGAGACAGAGTCACCAACCAGCCTGTTGGGGGAAGAAATGTCCAGGGTGGAATCCGTTTTGGGGAGATGGAACGGGATGCGCTTTTAGCTCACGGTACATCTTTTCTCCTTCATGACCGCCTCTTCAACTGCTCGGATCGGTCAGTAGCCCACGTGTGTGTGAAGTGTGGCAGTTTACTCTCTCCACTGTTGGAGAAGCCACCCCCTTCTTGGTCTGCCATGCGCAACAGAAAATACAACTGTACTCTGTGTAATCGCAGTGACACTATCGATACTGTTTCTGTGCCTTATGTTTTTCGGTATTTTGTAGCTGAATTGGCAGCTATGAACATCAAAGTGAAACTGGATGTTGTTTAACTTGATGTTGACCTTTTGGATTAGGAGGCCTATCAGATTAAAACAAAACGTAATTTTAGTTCAATGAAGATATTATTACCAGGTTACTCTTGAGATTTTTCAAGGGTGTTAGAACTCTCAACCAAGATCTGAAAACCAAGAATGCAAAGTGTGAATCTCGCTGGTAGATTAACTGTTGACAATGATTTTCTGTATATTTGTTCAAAAATCTCATGTCTTCTCAAAATATGAAATATTGATAAATGGAAGAACATACAGGTTCCCTACACCCTGCTTTCAGCAGGCAGTGACTGTCACACACCTGTTAATCCATCTTGAGCAGGACAGTACTATACAAATAGAATGCAAGCTGTAACGTAATTTTATATTTTCTTATAGCAACATTGAAGTAAAAACAAACAGTTACAGTGTTTTTTGCCAGCTTTATAGAAGTACAGTTGTTACATATGTAATGAATACAGTTTGATGGGTTAGACTATATGTACACACCTTTGATACCATCACCACAATCAGGGTAATAAACATATCTGTCATCTCCACAAGTTTCCTCCTGCCCCTTTGTTTTCTGCTTTTTGGTTGCTGTTGAGTTTTTGTTTTGTTTTCTGTGGTAAGAACACGTAACTCAAGACCTACCCTCTTAACAAATCTTTAAGTGTACAATACACTATTGTTAATTATAGGCACCATGTTGTACAACAGATCTTTAGACCTTGCTTGTCTTGCATAACTGAAGCTTTATACCTGTTGAACAACTCTCCATTTCCCTAGCCCCTAGCAACCACCCTTCTACCCTGTTTCTACAAGTTTGACTATTATAGATATCTCATATAGTGGTATCATGCAATATTTGTCCTCCGACTGGCTTATTTCACTTAGGATAGTGAAATAAGATTCATCCATTTTGGAAGCCAGGCATGGTGCTATGCATCTGTAGTCCCTGCTATTTGAGAGGCTAAGGTGGGAGGATCATTTAAGTGCAGGAGTTCAAGGCCAGCCTGGGTAATGTAGGAAGACCTTGTCTTAAAGACCTTGACCTCAAGTGATCCACCCACCTTTGCCTCCCAAAGTGCTGGGATTACAGGTGTGAGCCACTGCGCCTGGCCTCCAGTGAGTATTTTATATTTAGTCTACACTTCCATACTTGGCTTTTTTCTGCATTTATATTGACCTGCTTTCAAGCAGTGTGTAGAGTGCCGCTTATGTTTTCTTTCCTGTGTACAGTATTTTATTGTACGGATATACCATCCCCTGTGTATTTGAGTTGTTCCATTCTTTGGCCATTATAACTTTTTTCTGCAAATACTCTGCCTATTTATCTTTGGCCATTATAAACTGTTGATAATAGATCATCTTGTATGTACTTGTGCAATTATAGGATGTTTTTTGATGATGAAAGCTTTCCTAAGGTAATTCTTTCCTGAGTTTGGTTTAGATGGTCTGTCACTAATTATAAAATAAGGCAGATAGGAAAAGACTCAGAAAAATCTATCATTTCAAGATAGGCTTAGCAGGACGGGCATGGTGGCTCACACCAGTAATCCCAACATTTTAGGAGGCCTAGGTGAGAGCAATCACTTGTGCCTAGGAGTTCTAGACCAGCCTGGGCTGAGACTAATGACAAAAAAATTAGCCAAGCATGGTGGCACACCCCTGTAGTCCCAGCTACTTGGGAGGCTGAGGTGGGAGGATTGCTTGAACCCAAAAGGTTGAGGCTGCCAAGACTGTGCCACTGCATTCCAGCCTGGGTGACAGAGCAGGACCCAGTCTCTATAAATAAAAAAGACTGGGTACAGTGGCTTACACCCATAATCCCAACACTGGCTCAGCAGGTTGAATTCCTGGCTGAGCCCAGGAATTCAAGTCCAGCCTGGGTAACATGGGGAAACCCCATTTCTACATAAAAAATTAGCCTGGTGTAGTGGTACACGCCTGTCGTTCCAGCTACACAGGAGGCTGAGGTGGGAGAATCTCCTGAGCCTGGAAGGTCCAGGCTTCAGTGAGCCCAAAATTGTGCCACCACACTCCAGCCTGGACAACAGAATAAGACCCCGTCTCAAAAAAAAAGGCAAAAGAAAAAAACTATTTAATAGAAAAGATAGGCTTTGCTTCAGGAAACTGGTTGAGAAGAATAAGGAAAAACTGGATTCTATTGACTGACATTTCTCCCTGCTGTTAATAGAATCGCAGCCATACACTTTCGCACACTATTCCAGGTTCTGTCTACTGAACGATCCCACAGCTGAGGTCTATTGCCCATCTCTCCATTTCCATTTATAGCAGCACTAAAAACATTTCCAAAAAAAACCATTTTTTAGCTTTTTGATTGTAGATTCACCACTAAGAAATTGACATTGGGACAGTCCACAGAGCTTATTCAAATTTCACCCATTTGCACTCATTTGTGTTGCGTGTGGTAAACAGTTCTATTTCATTTTATCACCTGTGTAGATTGACGAAAACACCAACATAAGCAAGATACAGAGCTGTTCTGTCATCACAGAGCTCTGCCATACTATCCTTTTATCTCTGTCCCCCATTTCTAACCCCTGGAAACCACTAATCTGTTCTTTATAGTTTTCTTATTTCAAGAATCTTATGTAAATGGGATCATGAAGTACAACCTTTTGAGAATGGCCTTTTCATTCAATTCCCTTGAGATACATTCAGGTAGTTGCATGTATCAATAGTTAATTCCTTTTTATTGCTATATAGTACTCCATAACATGGATATACTATGCACATAGCATACATACATAGTATATATGTACATAGTTTAACCATTCATCTTAAACATTTTGGTTGTTTCCAGTTCGGGACATTAACAATAAAGCTGATCTGAACAATCATGTATAATAGTCCCCCTTTATCCTTAAAGAATATATCCAAGACTCCCAGTGAGTGTCTGAAACCATGGTATATACACTATCCATATGTGCTATATGTACTATATATCCTATATATATTTTTTCCTATACATACATACCTTTGATGAAGTTTAATTAGGCACTGTAAGAGATTGACAATAAATAGAACAATTATACTGTAATTAAATGAATGTGGCCTCAAAATATACTGTACTCACAGATTTTCAGGCTGTGGGTAACTGAAACTACATAAAGCAAAACTGGCTGGGCGTGGTGGTGCATGCCTGTAATCCAGGACTTTGGCAGGCCAAGGTGTACTGAGCACTTGAGGTCAGGAGTTTCAGACCAGCCTGGCCATCATGGGGAAACCCCGTCTGTATTAAAAATACAAAAATTAGCTGGGTGTGGTGGTACACACCTGTAATCCCAGATACTCAGGAGGCTGAGACAGGAGAATCACTTGAACCCAGGAGGCAGAGGTTGCAGTGAGCCAAGATCACGCCACTGCACACTAACCTGGGCAACAGAGCAAGACTAGAGTCTCAAAAAAAAAAAAAAAAAAAAAAAAAAAAAGCAAAACTGCAGATAAGGAGGACTACTATACAGGTTATTGTGTAAACATATGTTTCATTTCCGTGGGACAAACGTTCAAGGTCGGGATTGCTAGGTCATATGGTAGTTGCATATTTCATTTAAGAAACTGCCAAACTTTTCAGAGTGGCCGTGCCATTTTACATTCCTACCAGCAATGCATGAGTGATTCATTTCTTGGCATTCTGACCAACCAGCATTTGGTGATGTCACTTTTTTTTTTTTTTTTTTTTAAGGCTACTCAAGTGAAGCAGTGGGAGTGGAAAAAGAACAAATAAATCTGTAAGAGGTTGTGGTCAATTTGTTGCAAACACCATTGCATTTGGACCAGCCCACTATTTCTTATTTTAGCCATTCTGATAGATGGGTAGTGATATCTCATTGTGGCTTTAATCTGCATTTCTTTAATGGCTGAAGATGTTGAACATCTCTTCATGTGTGTGTTTGCCATCTGTATATCTTCAGTGAAATGTCTGCTGCTCATTTTTTAATCGGTTTGTCTTACTTTTGACTTTCAAGATTTCATTATATATTCCAGATATAAAGCCTTTGTCACACAAGTGCTTTGCAAATAATTTCTCCCAGTCCATAGTTTGTCTTTTCATCCTCTTCACAGGTATTTTGCAGAGAAACAAATTTAAATTTTGATGAAGCCCAATTTACGGGTTTTTGCGTTTTTGCTGTTACGTCTAAGAACTCTTCACTAGCCCAAAGATTTTCTTGTATGTTATTTTCTAAAGGTTTTATAGTCTTATGCTTTATATTTAAATCTATGATCCATTTTCCACTTAGAGTTCATTTTTGTACAAGGTGTAAGGTTTAGATCAAGATTCTTTTTTTTTTTTTTTTTGCCAGTAGATATCCAACTGCTCCAGCACTGCTACTTGAAAGCGATCCTTTATTGAATTACTTTTGCACTTCCGTCAAAAATCAGATGGCCATAGGCCAGGTGCAGTGGCTCACACCTGTAATCCCTGCACTTTGAGAGGCTGAAGTGGGATGATTGCTTGAGCCTAGGAATTTGAGACCAGCCTGGGCAACACAGCCAGACCCCATCTCTACTAAAAAAATTAGCCAGGCATGGTGGTGTGCGCCTGTAGTCCCAGCTCCCTAGGAGGCTGAGGTGGCAGGATCATCTGAGCCTGGGAGTCAAGGCTGCAGTGAGCCGTGATCGCACCACTGCTCTCCAGCCGGAGTGACAGGGTTTAAATCAGATGGCCATACATACTTGTACGGGGCTAATTTATTTATTATTTCATTTTTATCTCCATTGTTGGCTTATTCACCCTACCCCCTTTTTCATTTTTTGTTGTTTCTTTTAAAATTTCCAGTGTAAATCTTTAGACTTGTCACACTTTTATGTAATATTCTATCATTTCACAGGTAGAACAACTTAGCAACAGCACACACTTCCCTGTCTCTTGGCCTTTGTGCTATTTTTGTCATAAGGGTTCTATTTACTATATCTGGAGATCTTGATTTCATATACCGTATTTCCATTTTCCTTCGAACTGAGGGCTTGCTTCAGTGTTTCTAAGCTTACTTAGGTGAGACCAGAGCAGCCATTAGGGCTGATTTTGCCTCACTAGAGAGGCAGTATCTTTGAGTAGTTTATCCCGTGCACAGTGATGGTCTCCTCTGTGGCTGGGGGTGGAACATGGACAACTGCAAGCTCTAGGGATTGCTCTGCCTGCACCTTCCTGGTGGTTCCCTCGGCCTCCAGGAGTGTATTCACAGACATGCTGCGCACTACATGTGCAGGAAACCCTCTGCAGGCCTGTGTCATGCTACTCTCTGGTACCCTGCCTTACAAACTCTAGCTGCCTTGGCCTCTCCAAATTCTCAACTTTGTCCCAACTCAGGGATACCCCTGGGCTGTGTAGCCTGGAAACTAACTCTCCAGACATAAGCCGGGCCACTAGTGTCACTTCATTTGTCTCCTTTCTCTTGGGGACCACTGTGCTACAATGCTTGTTTCCAGTGTCTGAACTCTGTTGTCTCCTATTTTGTCCAGATTTTTTAGTTGTTGGTGTTGGAAGGATAAATCCACTATCTATGACATCACCACACCCAGGTAACTTCTGTACTTTTTGTAGAGACAGAATTTCACCATGTTGCCCAGGCTGGTCTCAAACTCCTGGGCTCAGTCTGTCCACCTCGGTTTCCCAAAGTGCTGGGATTTACAGGGATGAGCCACCGCACTTGGCCTATGTTTCTAATGCAGAAGCCACCACCATATGCCACACTTGTGACTCCCGTATCTGTTGTAGTAAAAGAGGCTGCAGGCCTGTAATCTCAGCACTTTGGGAGGCTGACATGGGCGGATCACGAGGTCAGGACTTCCAGACCAGCCTGGCCAATATGGTGGAACCCCATCTCTACTAAAAATACAAAAACTAGCCGGGCGTGGTGCACACGCCTGTAGTCTCAGCTATTCGGGAGGCTGAGGCAGAAGAATCACGTGAACCCGGGAGGTGGAGGTTGCAGTGAGCTGAGATCGTGCCACTGTACTCCAGCCTGGGTGACAGAGCGAGATGCCGTCTCAAAAAATAAACAAGTAACAATAAAAGAGGCTGCAATACATGACACTTTGGCAGCACCAACTCCTGCCTGGTGGATGACATCCATCTTTAGACATCCCCACTCCAGGGTTGCTGGGGGTCCATTACCATTGTTGACACTTCTTCAGGTTATGATGTTATCATCAGTCCCAGTGCTATCAGTCAACTCTACACTCCTAGGTAGTTCTTGAATCTACAGTTGACCCTTAAATAATGCAGTAGAAAATCCACATATAACTTTTGACTCCCCCAAAACTTAACTACTAATAGCCTGCTGTTGATCTGAAGTCTTACTGATGACATAAACAGTAGATTAACACATATTTTGTATGATATATGCATTATATACTGTATTCTTGCAATAGTAAACTAGAGAGAAAGTGTTATTAAGGAAATTGTAAGGAAGAGAAAATATACTATTCATTAAGTGGAAGTGGATCATCATAAAGGCGTCCACCCTTGTCCTCTTCACATTGAGTAGGCTGAGGAGGAGGAAGGGGGGTTGGTCTTGCTGTCTCAGAGTGACAGAGGCAGAAGAAAATCCGAGTATAAGTGGATCAGTACACTTTAAATCCATCTTGTTCAAGGGTCAACTGTAAACTTTTATTTAATGGGCAACCCACGCACCCAAGTGGTTATAAGTGGTACTACAAAATGTATTATAAAAATACTGTAGTTTTTTTAATTTGAGACAGAGTCATGCTCTGTCATCCAGGCTGGAGTGCAGTGGTGTGATCTCGGCTCACTACAACCTCCGCAGCAGTTCTCGTGCCTCAGCCTCCTGAGTAGCTGGGACTACAGGCACCTGCCAACCATGCCTGGCTAATTTTTTGTATTTTTTGTAGAGACAGGGTTTCGCCATGTCTCTACTCCTGGCTGGTCTCCAACTCCTGACTTCGAGTGATCCACCCACCTCGACCTCCCAAAGTGCTGGAATTACAGGCATGAGCCACTGCACCCAGCTGAACACAATCTTTACCTTCTATGTACTGATTTATGTCTTTGTAACTGCCATCCACCTAAAATGTACAAAACCAAACTGTAATTCTACTGTCTCAGGCACACTTTCTCAGGACCTGTGTTTCCCAGGCCATGGTCACTCATATTGGCTCAAAACAAACCTCTTTAAGACATTTCAGTTTGGTTTTTCTGTTAACAGGTGGTTGATTTTTCCTAGTTCTTTAACGAGATCCCTAGAAACCGGGTTTAAGACAATTGAACTTCTTTTTTGCTTTCGTGGTCAGATAAGAAAATTTCAGAAACTCCCTCCCTGTGTACCTGTGGGCATCCCTACCCCCACACACCAACAAGAAAGGTTAGACAGATCTTCTGAGGTAGCTTCTAAGGCCTTTCAGCATGTCAAAATGCATCTTTGGGGTATTCGTTTCTGAGTACTAACAAGGGAACGGGGTGGGTTAAGATTTCGTTCTCCCAGTAGAGGAAAATCTAGGGATTCAGTCTACATTTGAAGCCAAAAACAGTTATCTGACTCCTTCCAGAGCCTTTAAATGTTGATCCCCTCCCCTCTTCTCCCACCAAACATACACTTGGAAGTTTAAAAAGAATGGAGGGATCTCAAGGTGTACAGCTTTCTGTGCCTATGGCAGATTCAGATGACCAGTGCTGGTCCTCGGATGTCAACTGAGAACCAGGGTAGCTCATGGTTACAGCCTCCCGTAGAGCTCTCACTTATCCAGAACACCTGAGGCTCCAAGCTCAGTATCAAACTGTTCACTTGCACTGTGTCCTCTATGAGGTCATTGTCATCATCATCATTTTACAGACACACTGAGACTCCAAGTGGTCGTTACTAGTTCACAGTCAAGTAGCTCTCGTTCATCTTCTCGTTCATCTTCAACTCTATGATTAACTGCAAAGTGTTCTGCTCATTTTGACTAGAGTCTTGAAAGATCTGCAAACTAAATGGCAGGACTGATGCTCAGTTCTCTGACCAGGGGATATCCAGTCTTTTAAGTGGGGAAACTCACGCCCATGTCTAACCTCACACTTTTAAGACAGATGAGAAGGAAGGGGGAAATGTTACTACACTAGGAGGAATTAATTACAAAGAGAGGAAGTAACTGGCTTGATAGTCTCACGGAGTCGGGATTAAACACCATGTCTGTCCTGGCCTACACTAAGGGATGGAGGAACGTCTGGGTCACCCAGGCTGAGTAAATACGAGGCCCAAGCCGAATTAGTTCGGCTCTTGGTTTGACTCCCTCTTCCCTTCTGTTCCAAGCGCTCGCATGAACCAGGGTGCCAGGAGGACTATCAGCTTCTGCGCCAGGCCGATGGTGGCAGCGTGGCGTTAGGAATCAGGCCCCCTATCCCTGAGTCCAACAGCCTACCGCCATAGCACCCAACCAAACTGGGAACAACATGTTGAGACGCCGCAGCAACAGCAGCCGCTTCCCACCAGCTCCAGTCGGAGATTTGGAGCGCTTGTGTCTGCGGCTCAATCCCGTGAGGTGCGGCGCAGCTCAGCGGCGCATTCTCTTTGGAGCGGAGGCACCACCGTACTTTCCATCGCTTACTTCTGTTGAACCCCGGGCGCTGCCATGGCAAGCCGGAAATAGGGATAAATCTAGCCAGAAGAGGGCGGAAGTGGCTACTCAGGGCGTCGCCATGACGAGTCGGGAGCGGAAGAAGAGGTGGGGCGCCGCCATGACAGATTAGTCCTAAAGGGAACCGGTTGTTAGTTCAATTGGCTACCGGAAAATAACAGGCTGGGCTGGGCGCCGCCATGACAACCGATACCGGAAAAGGCGGGTCGTTCCCCCCGGACAGACCTACGCCGGCAAAAGTCTCGAGATGTGAGTAGTGAGAGCGCCTACCGTATACGTGCGGCCGCTCCCCTTCTCTTACCCAGTGATCTAGACCTAGTCTAGGACCTCCGGAATTAGGACCAGCCTCCCTCCTTCTTGGAGATCTGACCCTCAGGATTCAGCGCCTTCCCTCACGAGTTACAACCCTCCGCATGCCCAAGCCCCGCCCTCTAAGCGTTTAGGCCCCGCCCCCTCTCGCAGCAGCTTAGGACTTCGGTCCAGTCACTATTCACCCAAGCTCTGCCCCCAGTACCCCTGGTCCGGCGGTTCACACCGAAATCCTAAGACTACAGACCTATTTAGGGACCTCTAGGACTCCTACACCCGTCCTCAGAGCTCCAGATTCCTCCCCCTTGATCACCAAACTTTACCTATTGAACCTTCCACATCTGCCCAGGACCCCAGTCCTCACCTATAGGGTCCATAGACTTGATCCTAGACCACTCTGACCTTGCCCGGGATTCCCAGAGCACCAACCTCATGCAGGGCTTCCAGACCTCATGCCCCTGGGACTTGAGTCCCGCACCACGGCCTCAGGTTTCATCTTGAAGACTCTTTGGCTAAGACACTCTTCCCCAGGACCTGAGACCTCACCTCCTGGACCTCTAAACCTCACTTTTAGAATCCCCAAACCCATTTAGGGCTCTCAAGCTCTCTCCCTGGAATTCTAGATCTTACTTCTAAGTCCGTAAGTCTTCTCTGCATGATCCTCAGGCCTACTGGGGGATGCCTGGATTTCAAGGCCTGTCTTCTAGGACCCAGAAGGCCTACCTTAGGTTAATCAGACCTTGTTTTAGAACCTCCACTCTCTCCCCAGAAGCTCCCCTTCTGCTTTACAAGCCCCAGGGCTAGGCCTCACCTCTACACTTCTTTGGCCCCATCTCAGGATCCTTCAGACTCCCACATCTGCCCTGAACGCCTAGTCCTACTTCAGATCCAGACCAGAACTCCCTTTCTTTGCCAAGCACCATAGCTCATGCCTGTAATCCTAGCACTTTGGGAGGTCTAAGCGGGAGGATCACTTGAGCTGAGGGGTTCAATACCAGCCTGGGCAACATAGCAAGACCCTGTTTCTACAAAACATAAAAAATTAGCTGGGCATGGTGGCTCATGCCTGTGGTCCCAGCTACTTAGGAGGTTGAGGCAGGAAGATCACTTGAATCCAGGAGTTGGTGGCTACAGTGAGCTATGATCATGCCACTGCACTCCAGCCTGGGCCACAGTGAGACCCTGTCTCTAAAAAATAAAATAAAATAAAGATTCCCTTGCTTCCCTGCTGCCTGGAATGATCCTCAGCCCATCCTGTCCCACAGGCAGGCAGCTCTGGAGGTCACCGCTCGCTACTGTGGCCGGGAGTTGGAGCAGTACGGCCAGTGTGTGGCGGCCAAGCCGGAATCCTGGCAGCGGGACTGTCACTACCTTAAGATGAGCATTGCCCAATGCACATCCTCCCAGTGAGTGTCGGCAAGTATGAGACAGTGTGGGGGGTGGGCAGTGGGGTGGGAATCTCCCAGAGGCTGAACTGCCCTACCCCCACAGCCCAATCATCCGCCAGATCCGCCAGGCCTGTGCTCAGCCTTTTGAGGCCTTCGAGGAGTGTCTTCGACAGAACGAGGCAGCTGTGGGCAACTGTGCGGAGCATATGCACCGCTTCCTGCAGTGCGCTGAGAAGGTGCAGCCACCACGTTCACCTACAACTGTGGAGGTAAGAGGGGCTCATCTCAGTTCATCTCTTTTCTCCACAACATGCCCTTCATCCTTCTGATTGTTCAGGGTAAAGACTTAGGAGTCATCCTCAGCCCCACCCCACCACCACACAGGCCTTTGCCATGCATCCAGAATCCAGAACATCATCACTTCTTGCCCCATATAGCCCCTGCTTTAATCCACCACCACCCACACCCTCCCCCTCCAGGATACCTGCCCCAGCCTTCTCCCTGGTCTCCCTTCCTTCCTCTTTTCTTGCCTCCATAAAGCGGCCTGGGTGAGCATGTTAGGACTGAAATTTGGTCTCATTACACCTATGCTTAAATCTCTCCAGTGGCTTTGCGTCACATTGAGAATAAAATTCCAGGTCCTTGCTAGGTTCTCTGTGTTCTTCCCTAGGCTGACTTCATCCACCTCCTCCCTCACCCTCTCTCTCCCACTACTTTTCATCTGCAACTGGAGAGGGGCTGGGCTGAGGTGGCCAAAAAAAGCTCACTCTTTTAAATGTATCTAATATGTAAGCCAGATATACAGTATATCTGTGATATGTAAGTTTCATGGTTGGGCAATTAGAACAAAAGTCTAAAATGACTCCTTGAGGAGAGGCAGTAATGGGAAAACGTTGAAAAATGCTCTTTTAGATGTTTACTGCCCTCCTGACTGGACTGTGAGCTCCAAAGGTGAAAGTCACATCTTTCCCCAGCCCCTCTGAGCACCCTCTCCTGGGGCCTTCTCTCTGCCCCTGCAGCCCTGTCATCTCTCTTGGACCACCAGGCCATCCTTCTCCTGGGCCCCATGCTTCATCTTGACCTTCCAATCGTTCTTGGTGATCATCCTAGACTGATCTCAGAGGAAATCTAACCATGTTCTGCTTCTACTTACAAACCTTTCCATGGTTCTCACTTCCACCAACCCAAGTCTTAATGCCAGCACAGCCCACAGGGCCCTGTGGGATGCAGTCCCTGCAACCCATGGTCCCACCTCTTCCCACTTTCCCCCTTAAGCTCTATGTTCCAGCCCCAGTGAACATGCAGTTACTCAAGTGCACATCTCTGCTGCTTTTGTCCAGCTGTTTCCTTCTGCCGGGACTGCCCTTCCTAATCCATCTCCTGGCTAATTCCTATTCCAGCTTAGATGGCACCTCTCTCAGAAAACCTCCCTGATGTCCCACCCACTCCCCTCCCCTGTCTTCAAGTTCCCAAGGTCCCTGTGCCCCTCCATCAAGGCTCATTTCCTATGCCTGTGTCAGGGGAGCTGTTGGCTGAAGATTGGGGCGATGCCCTTCTTACCAGGCCCTATAGGCGTTAATTATTTTTGTAAGGCAGGGATAAGTGATGAGTTCAGACCCCAAGGGCAGAAACTACGATTCCTGAGAGCCGGAAGAAACTTACTTCTCAGAAAACATTACCTAACGATCACATACTGTTCTCAGTCAGCTGTTGGGGACATTTCTCTCTCTCAAGCTTTTTTGGGCATATGAACAGTGAAGACTCCATCCTCCTATCTTAGAGCCATTTGCGGCTTCCCTCCCTGGACCAGCAACCAGCCTCTCCCTGTTTTCCCTGTGGCCACCCCTGCCCTGACAGTCTTCTCTTCCCTGGCAGCCAAAGGAGCTTTTAAAAATGGGAATTGGGGCCGGGTGCAGTGGCGCATGCCTGTAATCCCAGCACTTGGGGAGGCTGAGGTGGGTGGATCACCTGAGGTCAGGAGTTCGAGACCAGCCAGGCCAACATGATGAAACACCATCTCTACTGAAAATACAAAATATTAGCCAGGCGTGGTGGCAGGTACCTGTAATCCCAGCTACTAGGGAGGCTGAGGCAGGAGAATTGCTTGAACCCAGGAGGCAGAGATTGCAGTGAGCCAAGATTGCACCATTGCACTCTAGCCTGGGCGATAGAGCGAGACTCTGTCTTCCAAAAAAACACAGAAAACAAAAAACAAACAGGAAAAAAAACCAGGGGATTAGGTCAGATCTTTCCCCTTTAAAACCTTCTTGTGGCTTTCCAGTGCACTCAGAGTAACTACAATCAGCTCCTCCTCATCATCCCATCTTTCCTGGGGATGGCATCCCAGTTAACAATTTTTCCTTCCTAGGTAGGGGCAGTGAGATGTGGGCCTCCCATGTTGTCTGGTCTACACAGTAGCGAACACAAACATTCTCATCTCCTACAGCATGGCTTACAGACTTTACAGAATGTCCCATGTTTTTGTGGCTGACAATTTAAGTGGTACATGTCCCTCCCATTCCACACACACCTCTGCTCTTTACCCTGATTAAATTTGCTTCATAGAATTTATCCAATGTTAACATATTTGTTTTCTGTCTCTCCCTGCTTGAGTCAGAGAGTGTTGCCTGCTGGGTACTCGGCAGGTGCTCTGTAAATACAGCAGAATGGCGCCTTCCCTGCCCGCCATGACACTTCACCACAGCTGACGTTTTCACATGGCTCAGGGCCAAGGTCATTGCCTGACACCCTTCTCCCTGCAGACTGTGGGCTCTGCAGGGTCTCCTCTGTGGTGTCTACATAGGTTCCCCAGGCTGGGCACAGAGGAGGTGCTACTAGTTGTTGATGTGCTTTCTCCACAGGCAAAGCCACTTCCTGCCTCCTGAGGACTCCTCTGACTGCAGGAAAACTGGACATGAATGACTGCCCCCCAACCCCCCTCCCCTGCAGAGTGACCAGATGGAGTCCCGAGCCCTGGCCACGGGCCTGGCTTTCCGGGATATCAGGACTTCCAATAAATAAAGACTCTGTATACTGGGCTTTGACTCCTGCCATCCATACCTGAGAGGGCCCTAGGAGAGCTGGCTGGGCAGAGTCATCTGTTCCCCAGCTTCACCGGGTGTGCCAAGGAAGCGCCTGGGAAGAGCAGGACACTGCAGCTGTGCCCCAGGGTTGAGACTACCCTGGCCTCCCTTGTGAACTCTGCCACACAGCTGTTTCCTGACTCATGCTCCGTGCATGGGGGAAAGACCCTCGCTCCCTTCTACTCTAGCATTCCCCAACTTGTTACATATATATATATATATATATATTTTAAATATATATTTTAAAGACAGGGTCTTGCTGTGTTGCCCAGGCTGGAGCACAGTGGTGCGATGATAGCTCACTGCAGCCTCGAACTTCTGGGCTCCAGTGATCCTCTGCCTCAGCTTCTAGAGTAGCTAGCACTGTAAGCGCTTGACACAGTGCCTGGCTGCATTCTCCAAATCTGTATTCTGTTTTCTGGAGGCTCGCGGGGGGGTGATAGATAACATGCGTCTTCCCTGCTGAATTCAGAATCAGCTGGGCAACAGTTAGAGGCATTAGGCAATGGAGATGAAAATACTGGCTTTATTATTGACAACAACTGCATGGAAGGATGTGTGGCTTAGAAGGCTATGCACTGGATTTCTCCCTTCCTTCGTTCCCTCCCTCCCTCCCTCCTTCCTTCCTTCTCTTTTTTTTTTTTTTTTTTTTTTTTTGAGACGGAGTCTCACTCTGTCTCCCAGGCTGGAGTGCAGTGGCGCGATCTCGGCTCACTGCAAGCTCCACCTCCCGGGTTCACGCCATTCTCCTGCGTCAGCCTCCCGAGTAGCTGGGACCACAGGCGCCCGCCACCTCGCCTGGCTAATTTTTTGTATTTTTAGTAGAGACGGGGTTTCACCGTGTTAGCCAGGATGGTCTCGATCTCCTGACCTTGTGATTTGCCCGCCTCGGCCTCCCAAAGTGCTGGGATTACAGGCGTGAGCCACCGCGCCTGGCCTTTCTTTTTTTCTGACAGAATTTCGCTCTTGTTGCCCAGGCTGGAGTGCAATGGCATGATCTCGGCTCACCACAACCTCTGCCTCCCGAGTTTAAGCAATTCTCCTGCCTCAGTCTCCCGAGTAGCTGGGATTACAGGCTCCCACCACCATGCCCAGCTAATTTTCGTATTTCTAGTAGAGACAGGGTTTCACCATGTTGGTCAGGCTGGTCTCAAACTCCTGACCGCAGGTGATCTCCTTGCCTCAGCCTCCCAAAGTGCTGGGATTACAGGTGCCTGCCACCATGCCCAGTTAATTTTTATATTTCTAGTAGAGACGGTTTCACTACATTGGTCAGGCTGGTCTCAAACTCTTGACCTTAGGTGATCTGCTCATATCAGCCTCCCAAAGTGCTGGGATTACAGGCGTGAGCCACTGCACCTGGCCTATGCACTGGATTTCTGTTCTTAGTTTCCGTTTTTCCAGAAGCCAACTCAGAATTTGAATGCAGATGGTAATTTGAATTTGATTCCAGAAATACTGGTAGATGAATGGAGAAGAGAGACATAGAGAGGAAGGCAGCCAATAAAAGGTGTATTATCAAGTGAGTTACCACTCTGGGCAACTGGGACTCAGTCCCACTGGGGACCTGCGGGGGACTTTACAGAACATAACCCAGTTACCCTATCAAGGAGCAAGGGAATTGTGTTTATCTACCAACTTCCCATCTGTCATGAAGGGATATTTTCATGGGCATTGACTATCTGGTACTTCCGGCTTGCCCTTTATAGGCCAAGTTCACTTCTGCCATCAGAAGAATGCCCTCAGCAGAGTAAAATGAGATCAAGTGAGCAGCCTTAAACATGCAGAAGAGATGCTGAGTGGATCTGGGCAGGTACCAACAGTGGCTGCTGTGGCTTCTTCATGCTTCTCCTCAGGAATACAGGCTCCATGGGCACAGCTGTTTGATACAGGCTCCCCAGTAGGCACTGGTCCTAAAGAACAGAAAGCAGACAGGCATGTATGCAATAGAGAGACCCCAGAGTGCTGAGCTGAGCATGCCCGTGGCCTGCACCCACATTCACCATTCAGACGAGGCCTTCCTCCCTGGAGGTGATCCCAAACCTCCGGAAATTGGAATAACTGGCCATTTGATACCCAAGGGTTATGCTTTGCTTGGAAGAATGAGCCTGGCCTATGGGAGTCTCTCCTAGGGATTAATCTCCAAGACAAAGGAAGTTATTCATTGGTTTAGGAGCCAGGTAGAAATCCCGTAAGTTCAGGGTTGCAGGATTTTATACCATTTGTCTGAGCTAGGAGGAAACCCAGGTAGTGGAGAGAGAATTGTGATCAGTTCCTGTAACCTGCCACAATCCCTGGTGGACTGAACAAAGGGGGGCAAATGCCGGAATAAAAGACAAGAGACAAAAGAGTATTTGGAAGAAGGGGTCAGGGGGCACCTTGCCTCTAGTGGACAAGGGCCCTGAACTTTACACAGCCCCCATATTTATTAGGCAAAAGAGATAGTGAGAAGAGGGTAGAAGAAGAGGTCAGCTGTTCGGTCCAGAGTAGGCTTGCAAGACTGCGTTCTCTAGATGTCCCAGTAGATAACCTCAAGGAGCTCGGGAGCACCAGGAAGCTATTACCCTTAGCAAACCTTCTGGGGCAGGCACAGAAGTGAGTTTGCCCACATTCCGTATTCATGATAAACGGTTTGCTGCTTGATCATATAGCCTCAGTGGAATGCTGAGTTGGTCACATCCCACAGGCCTTTGGCTCCCTGCAAGTTCCTGTGGTCCCTGAAAGGGTCTGGATCCTGGTGGCTTTTTGTTTCCAGCTCTAGTTTCTTTGGGCTGTGGTGGATATTTTCACCCCACTCCACTTGCTTCAGTAAGCTTGAGTGGGGTTCTGTGCCATGCAACTAAAAGAAGTGTGATTAAAACAGACAAAATGGAGATCCAGACTACACTTTAGAACATCTCTATGTGTCCTCTCTTACAATAGGCTAGACTGGCTTCTTTATATGATGGTCTCAGGGGTCCAAGAGAGTGAAAATGGAAACTTCAGACATCACTTTTACCACATTCTATTGGTCAAAGAAGTCATAAGCCCAACTCAGATTAAAGTGGTGGGGAGAGTTTACTTCTTGATAGCATTTGGCTGCAAAAAATTGTGCCTATATTTAAATTACTGCAAGAACTTCATAGTGTCTCTTTCTTTTTGTGTCTGTTTTGATATTTGAAGGTGGGGGTCTTTGGGAGGTAATTAAGATTAGACGAGGTCATCAGGGTGGGGCCACCATGATGGGACTGGTGATTTTATAAGAAAAGGAAAAAAGACCTGAGCTGGCCTGCTCTTGCCCTTTGAACACATGATGCTCTCTGCCATGTTATGATGCGGCATGAAGGCCCTCACCAGATGCAGGCACCATGCTCTTGGACTTCCCAGTCTCTAGAACTGTAAGAAAAATTCTTTTTAGTAAATTACCCTGTCTATTGTATTCTGTTTTAGCAACAGAAAATAGACTAAAACAAACATCTACATTTTCAAATTGCCATCAACTTGTTAATAATATCTTTATAGTATCTTTTAAGGTTTGTAGAATCTGTAGTGATAACTCCCTTTTCATTTCTGACATTGGTTATTTGTATGCTTTTCCTTTTTTTGATCGATTTTGAGAAATGGTTATCAATTTTGTTAATCTTCACAGAAATTACTTTTGACTTTGTTGACACTTTATTTTGTACATTTGTTTTTAACTAGTTATCTTCTTTTCTTTTCTTTTTATTTTTTGTGAGACGGAGTCTCACTCTGTTACCCAGGTTAGAGTGCTGTGGCACGATCTCGGCTCACTGCAACCTCCACCTCCCAGGTTAAGTGATTCTCCTGCCTCAGCCTCCTGAGTAGCTGGGATTACAGGCACCTGCCACCACACCTGGCTGATTTTTGTATTTTTAGTAGAGACAGGATTTCACTGTGTTGGACAGGCTGGTCTCAAACTCCTGACCTCGTGATCCACCCACCTTGGCCTCCCACAGTGCTGGAATTACAGGCGTGAGCCACCATGTCCAGCTAGTTCTCTTATTTTCTTCTTTCTTTAGATTTAATTGTCTGTTTCTACCTTTTTGAAATGAATGTTTAGCTCACTGGTTTTCAGCCTTTTTTTCCTTCCCTCCCTCCCTCCCTCCCTCCCTCCCTCCCTTCTTTCCTTCCTTCCTTCCTTCCTTCCTTCCTTCCTTCCTTCCTTCCTTCCTTCCTTCCTTCCTTCCTTCATTTCTTTCAATGGAATCTCGCTCTGTTGCCCAGGCTGGAGTGCAGTGGCATGATCTTGGCTCACTGCAAGCTCTACCTCCCAGGTTCATGCCATTCTCCTGCCTCAGCCTCCGGAGTAGCTGGGACCATAGGCACCCGCCACCACGCCCGGCTAATTTTTTGTATTTTTAGTAGAGACGGGGTTTCACTGTGTTAGCCAGGATGGTCTCCATCTCCTGACCTTGTGATCCACCTGCCTCGGCCTCCCAAAATGCTGGGATTGCAGGCCTGAGCCACCGCATCCAGCTTTCTTTTCTAATATACTTAAATTTGCCACAAAGCGTGACTTTCTGTTTTTTTTTTTTTTGCAAGATATGTAATTTTACTTGTCCCATAGCTGTGAAGAAATAACAAATCGTTCTTCAAAATAGATAAAATAGCTACAGTAACAACAAAAACCCATGAGTGCATTGCTGCAACTTAGCCAACAGTCCCGTTTCCTTCTTGCCATCTCTGCCAACAGGAGTCCTGCTCCTTGAATGTCTTTTTCTTTCACTCCTCCTTTTGCTCCTTATTTTCTCTTCTCTACTCTCTTTTGATTTCTCCATTGACCTCAGATTATTTAGAAGTTTTTCTAAATTTCTTAATTTCTAAACATAAGGAGGGTTTTTAGTTTTTAGTTATCTTGCCTAATTGCAATTGAGTTGGGAACATTTTATATGATTTTAATCTTTTGAAATGTGTCGAGCCTTTATGGTTTGGCATATGCTCAGCTTTTGTTTATGTGCCATATGTGCTTGAATCATAATCCTTGGTTCATGATGCACTGTCTTAGCTTGGGTTCCCCCGGAAAGAGACCTTGGGACAGAGAATTAGAAGTTAATCCCAGTAAGCATTAACTAGGGCAGTGGGAAGTGAGACAGGGACAGTCGTCTTGAGTAAAATTTTCCTTACTGTTTTAACAGGTGTCAGAATACATTTTTAGTGGCCCTCCACATTTCCACTCTTCTTTCTTCTTTACATGGACTCTGCAGGTTTCCTCCTAGCTCTCTGGCTATGCCTCCACCTTCTCCCACCCAGCTGTGACATAATGATTTTCTTCAAGGCTTACACGAGGCCTCTTCTTATTCTCTACTCTGTGCAGTGATCTCCCTCATAGAGAATATCAGATAAGTCATTGGTTCACAGATGGTTATCTCCAGTTGTGGCTTCTGCCTTGGGCTTAAACCTGCTGCCATAGACCTTCATATAGATTTCTCAAAGGGAGCACTCAGTCCCAAGGTGTCTGGAATTGCAGGCATTATTTTCCCCAGCTTGTCATTCTCACCACCATTTCTTTGCACCCTGCCCCTGCAGAAGGTTTGGTATTGTTACTGCTGTTGCTGTTCTTTTTCCTAGAAGGCCTCACTCCATCTTAAGCCTGGATATACAATTCCCCTTTTGTTCATTTTATTTATTTGTTTGTTTATTTATGAGATGGGGTCTCACTCTGTTGACCAGGCTGTAGTGCAGTGGTGTGATCTCAGCTCACTGCAGCCTCCACCTACTGGGCTCAGATGATCCTCCCACCTCAGCCTCCTGAGTAGATGAGACTACAGGCACGAGCCACCATACCCAGGTAATTTTTGTCTTTTTAGTAGAGATGGGGTTTCACCATGTTGTCCAGGCCGTTCTCTAACTCCTGAGCTCAAGAAATCTGCCTGCTTCAGCCTCCTAAAGTGCTGAGATTACAGGAGTGAACCACCATGACCAGCCCCTTTTGTTAATTTTAAAGCTGAAATGAGGACTCAATTAATTTTGTTGTAGTCTTGTCTGGTGAGGGGTGATTCTTCACCCTTGCTGCCGTCCCTCACACTCTTCCTATTTTCTAAATAAGCAGTCAATCATTTAGATCACATCACCCATATGAATAAAAACCTTTCATGTCGGCTGCATTCTTCAGGCTTTTAACTTCTTACAATTCACCAGTTGCATCTAGTTACATCTGTGGATTCCTGCACCATTGCAGATGCAAAGCAGGAGAAAAGAAGAAAAGAAGTATTTCTTTTCTTTTCTTTTCTTTTCTTTTTCCGGAGACAGAATCTCACTGTATGGCCCAGGATGGAGTGCAGTGGTGTGGTCTCGGCTCACTGCAAGGACCGTTTCCTGGGTTCAAGCAGTACTCCTGCCTCAACCTCCCGAGTAGCTGGGATTACAGATGTGCACCACCACAGCCAGCTAATTTTTTTGTATTTTTAGTATAGACGGGGTTTCACCATGTTGGCCAGGCTGGTCTCAAACTCCTGACCTTGAGTGATCTGCTCTCCTCGGCCTCCCAAAGTGCTGGGATTCCAGGCGTGAGTCACCGCACCCGGCCTTCATTTTTGTTTTGAAGGAATTGCTTCCTACCCCTTAAGTCCTGCAGTCCCTGAACTTGACCTTATCTACAGCAAAGATGAGAAAGGTGGAAGGTATGATAAAAGGAGAAAATACTTGCCAATGTTTTCTAAATTAACCCATTAAATTAAAATTTAACATTTTCTGCATTTCCTGATCACAGTCCTGTCTTTTACTCAGTTGTGGGCATGCACTTTTTCTTTTTCTTTTTTTTTTTTTTTTCTGAGATGGAGTCTTGCTCTGTCGCCAGGCTGAAGTGCAATGGTGCAATCTTGGCTCACTGCAACCTCTACCTCCCAGGTTCAAGCAATTCTCCCGCCTCAGCCTCCTGAGTAGCTGGGACTACGGGCACGCACCACCACGCCCAGATAATTTTTGTATTTTTAGTAGAGACAGGGTTTCACCATGTTGGCCAGGATGGTCTCAATCTCCTGACCTCGTGATCCCCCTGCCTCGGCCTCCCAAAGTGCTGGGATTACAGGTGTGAGTCACCACGCCTGGCCTGGGCATGTACATTTTATGGATCTTAACTTGACTTTTAAATTTTGAGAATTTGGGAATTTTATGAAAGCACTTTGTTAGTTTCTATTAGTGTCCTCTATGTCCAAATTCTCGTTAAAGAATGCCGTCTCCCATCTCTCAAGAATTTATGAATTCAGGCTGGGCACGGTGGCTCAAGCCTGCAATCCCAGCACTTTGGGAGGCAAGGTGGGCTGATCGTTTGAGATTAGGAGTTCAAGACCAGCTTTGCCAACATGGTGAGACCTCATCTGTACTAGATAACCAAAAATTAGCTGGGCATGGTGGCAGTGCCTGTAATCCCAGCTATGAGGGGGGCTGAGGTAGCAGGATCGCTTGAGCCCAGGAGGCGGAGGTTGCAGTGAGCCGGGATCATGACGCCAGTGCACTCCAGCGTGGGCGACAGAATGAGACTCTGTCTCAAAAAAAAAAAAAAAAAAAAAAAAGAATTTATGAATTCACATTGTGCACAGGAAGAAAATTATGTGAATGTCCTTCCTAACAGGGAGAGTCCTTCCCTGGCCTTGCTCCCCTTGGGCTGCCATCTGCATGGGGCTTTCTTAGGTATCAAGGTCACCTCAGTTTGGAGGGATGCCAAAAGTGGAAATGTCAGGCAGACCCTGTTTTCATTCTACTTGTCTATATTAGATCAAAGTCAGAGAGAGACTGTCAGTTCATAGAGGGAACACTTTATAACCTGTGTTTCTGGAGGAGAATTACACGCCAAGGTGGAATCACCTTGAAGCAAGGCTTGTGTGCCGGGGGTGGTGGCTCATGCCTGTAATCCCAGCACTTTGGGAGACTGAAGCGGATGGATCACTTGAGGTCAGGAGTTCGAGACTAGCCTGGCCAACATGGTGAAACCCTATCGCTACTAAAAAATACAAAACAAGCTGGGCATGGTGGTACATGCCTGTAATCCCAGCTACTCGGGAGGCTGAGGCAGGAGAATCACTTGAACCCAGGAGGCGGAGGTTGCGTTGAGCCAAGATCATGCCACTACACTTCAGTCTGAGCTACAGAACAAGACTCCATCTCAAAAATAAATAAATAAATAAATAAATAAATAAATGGCAGTTCGAGACCAGGCTGACCAATATGATGGCCATCTCTACTAAAAATACAAACTTAGCCGGGCGTGGTGGCGCATGCCTGTGATCCCAGCTACTTGGGAGACTGAAGCAGGAGAATCACTTGAACCCGGGAGGCAGAGGTTGCAGTGAGCTGAGATCATGCCATTGTACTCCAGCCTGGGCGACAAGAGTGAAATTCTGTCTCAGAAATAATTAAAAAAAAAAAAAGAAGAAGAAAAGTGGAACCGTTTAGTAGATTATAATCACATTCCCAGTTATCAACTCTTTCCCTGTGTCAGCATTAAACATTCCCACCTCCACCTTCATCACATACCCTGTTGGAGGAGGGTACTTCCCTGACCCACAGCCAAGGGCTGGCTGGTGAGACTTGTGTTAGCCAATGGAAGGTGAAAAGATGTGACATATGCTACATCTGGGCAGAAGTTTTAAATAGCATGCGTCTTGTAGTTTTGCATTTTGTGTTTCCTCTCTATGTTGTGGGAGTAGCCTTAGAGGACCATGCTCATTCAGCCTGGGATCAGGAATGAGACTAGAAACTGAGCAGAGATACAGGTCAACCTCAGTACTCATTTAAATGATCAAGAACTACATGCTTGTTGTAAGCCACTGAGATACTGTGGTTATTTGTTACGGCAGCAACACCTCAGTCATACAATAGGAACAGGCAACTTAACAAAAGAGGAAAGGAAAAATATGCAATCTCTCTAACCATTTGAGAAGTGTAGATCCCAGTGAGATTTTTGGTCCTTCAGATTGGCAAAAACTAAAAAGTCGGATGATATCTAATATTGGCAAGAAAATGTAGAACTAGGCCAGGTGCAGTGGCTCACGCCTGTAATCCAATCATGTTGGGAGGCCGAGGTGGGTGGATTGCTTGACGCCAGGAGTTTGAGACCAGCCTGACCAACATGGAGAAATCCTGTCTCTACTAACAATACAAAAATTACCTGGACGTGGCGGTGCATGCCTGTAATCCCAGCTATTCGGGAGGCTGAGGAGCAAGAATTGCTGGAACTCAGGAGGTGGAGTTGAGATCATACCACTTGCACTCCAGCCTGGGTGACGCAGCAAGACTCTCTCTCAAGAAAAAAAAAAAAAGAGAGAAAAGAAAAACAAAATGTAGGCCAGGCACAGTGGCTCACACCTATAATCCCAGAACTTTGGGAGGCTGAGGCGGGCGGATCACCTGAAGTCAGGAGTTCGGGACCAGCCTGACCAACATGGAGAAACCCCATCTCTACTAAAAATACAAAAATTAGCCGGGGGTGGTGGCACGTGCCTGTAGTCCCAGCTACTCGGGAGGCTGAAGCAGGAGAATCGCGTGAACCCGGGAGGCAGAGGTTGCAGTGAGCCAAGATCATGCTATTGCACTCCAGCCTGGGCAATAAGAGTGAAACCCTGTCTCAAAAGGAAAAAAAAAAAAAGAAAGAAAGAAAGAAAGAAAAATTAAAAAGAAAAGAAAATGTAGAAATAGGGCCAAGCGTGGTGGCTCACACCTATAATCCCAGCACTTTAGGGAGCCAAAGTGGGAGGATAGCTTGAGGCCAGAAGTTTGGGACCAGCCTGGGCAACATAGTGAGACCCCATCTCTAAAAAAATAAAAATTAAATTAAGTAGAAAGTGTAGAAATAGGTACCTCATAAACTATTGTTCATGGTACACACATTTTGGAGGAAAATTGGTGATACATTCCAAACTGTGCGTGCATGTTTGTGCCCAAGTCCATCTGGGATTGGGAGAGGAACTGAAATCACAAGAGAAATATTCAAGGGGTTCTTGCACTCTCTTTGTGTTATTTGAAATCTTGTGATAATTAATTTATGTATTGCTTCAACAATTAGTAGTAAGCTTCATTTTTTTTTTTTTTTTTTTTTTTGATGGAGTTTTGCTCTTGTGCAGGCTAGAGTGCAATGATGCAATCTTGGCTCACTGCAACCTCTGCCTCCTGGGTTCAGGCGATTCTCCTGCCTCAGTCTCCTGAGTAGCTGGGGCTATAGGCGCACACCACCACGCCTGGCTAATTTTTGTATTTTTAGTAGAGACAGGGTTTCACCATGTTGGTCAGACTGGTCTCAAACTCCTGACCTCGTGATCCACCCGCTTCAGCCTCCCAAAGTGATGGGATTACAAGCGTGAGCCACCGTGCCCGGCCCAACAATTTTAACGTAAATAAATATTCTGTGCATAGAACTTCGTGCAATGTAGATATGTTGCCCTCCCCAAAAGAGGAACTCAGGACTTGACCATGGGGGAAGGTGCATTTTTCATCTTGCACCATTGTCCTCACCAATTTTTTAATCTTTTTTTTTTTGAGACGGAGTCTCGCTCTGTGGCTCAGGCTGGAGTGCAGTGGCCGGATCTCGGCTCACTGCAAGCTCCTCCTCCCGGGTTTACGCCATTCTGCTGCCTCAGCCTCCCAAGTAGCTGGGACTACAGGCGCCCGCCACCTCGCCCGGCTAATTTTTTGTATTTTTTAGTAGAGATGGGGTTTCGCCGTGTTAGCCAGGATGGTCTCGATCTGCTGACCTCGTGATCCACCCGTCTCGGCCTCCCAAAGTGCTGGGATTACAGGCTTGAGCCACCGCGCCCGGCCTCAGTTTTTTAATCTTACACTGCCCTCAAGCTTTACAGAAAATAAACTTATAGCACCCAAAATACGTTTGAAACAAAATTAAGGCTAAGCAAGGGCGTTTCCTAGCATGGAAGCGTGCATGGAATTAAGATGCTGACTCCGCTGCCGACCAGCAGGTGGTGCTGTCCCACACAGACCAGAGGCAGCTGCTTCCACGTGAGGCCTCGGGCTGGGAACTGCACATGGAGATTTTGGGGTGTGTCTTTGCTGGAAACCCTAAGGTCAAATAAGTGCACTTCTTACAGTGCACTTATTTAGTGTGTTTTGGGCAGTCATTATACTGTAAGAAGGGAGTCATTACAAAAAGTGGTATAACTTTAGTTATTAACTGAATGGTGTTATGTGAAGGTAAGTCCATAGCCCTGTATTTTAAAGGTACATAGTTTATTCTTTCTACTTCTTAGGTTGGACATTGACTATACAAGTGTTTATTATATTATTTTTAAAAACACAAAATAAATGAAAGCAGGGTATGCAGAGAATGGTGATGAGAGTGTATTATGAAAAAAGATTAGGCCAGGCGCGGTGGCTCAAGCCTGTAATCCCAGCACTTTGGGAGGCCGAGACGGGCGGATCACAAGGTCAGGAGATCGAGACCATCCTGGCTAACATGGTGAAACCCCGTCTCTACTAAAAATACAAAAAAACTAGCTGGGTGAGGTGGCGGGCGCCTGTAGTCCCAGCTACTCGGGAGGCTGAGGCAGGAGAATGGAGTAAACCCGGGAGGCGGAGCTTGCAGTGAGCTGAGATCCGGCCACTGCACTCCAGCCTGGGCGACAGAGCGAGACTCCGTCTCAAAAAAAAAAAAAAAAAAAAAGAAAAAAAAGAAAAAAGATTTTGATCTGTCTAATTCTGAGCTCTCTTGAGGTACGAAAATTAGAGAGAAGGAATTAGTAAAATTAAAACCTGATGTGAATAAAACAGGAACTAAAAACAAGGCAAAAAATGATTGAAAGGATTAATCCCAAATTGCTTCTTTCAGGATAAACTATATGCACCCTTCAGGAGACTGAATAAAGATAAAGAAAGTAAAAGGTTAAAAAGAGATGCATTTAGAAATCAGAAAGGAATGTAATCAGCAGTTGTCTGGAGGCCACTGCATGCCACTCTAGTAAAAATATTTCCTGCTGAACTTCTAAGGATCATATTTGACACAAGATGTAGAAAACACCGGTGTCCTAGTTACTGTGGGAAAGTTCGGAAAGGTGATCAAAAAACATCGTTTTTGTTTTTGAGATGGAGTCTCACTGTGTTGTCCAGGCTGGAGTGCAATGGCGCGATCTCGGCTCACTGCAATCTCTGCCTCTCAGGTTCAAGCGATTCTCCTGCCTCAGCCTCCCAAGTAGCTGAGATTACAGGCGTGCACCACTACGCCCCGCTAATTTTTGTATATTTATTAGAGACAGGGTCTCACCATGTTGGCCATGCTGGTCTCAAACTCCTGACGTCGTGATCTGCCCACCTCTGCCTCCCAAAGTGCTGGGATTACAGGCATGAGCTACTGTGCCCAGCCAAAAAAAAAAATCAGATATATATATATATATATATATATATATATATATATATATATAAAATCTCCTTTATTCAGATTTTCCTCTTGTGGATATTTTGCCTTATTTGCTATATTGCTGTTCTTTCTCTCTGTTCTTTTATTTTTGGAGACAGCATCTTGCTATTTTTCAGGGTGGCAAGAGCAGTGGTGTGATCGTGCAGCCTTGACCTCCTGGGCTCAAGTGATCTTCCTGCCTCAGCCTCCCAAGTAGCTGGGACCACAGGTACACACCACTATACCCAGCTAATTTTTTTTTTGGTAGGGGTCTCGCTATGCTTCCTAAGCTGTTCGCAAACTCCTGGGCTCAAGGAGTCCTCCCACCTCAGCCTCCCAAAGTGCTGGGATTACCCATGGTAAGTCACTGTGCCCGGCCTCTCTCTGTTCTTAACATTTTTTTTTTCCTTCAACAATTTGAGACTGTGTTGCAGACATCATGGTCCTTTACCCCGGATGTAGTGTAGAGTACACTAGTGAGGGAGCTTCTGGTATCAATGGGAAACTCACTGGTGGAGTCTCCATAGGCTAGGAGTGACAGTGAGATACGATGCCATTAAGCTGGGCTCCCTAGGGTTAATGGGAGTTACAGGATTCTGAAATAGCAGAGGCAGGTGGAGGCACTTAACCATCAGAGGCAAAGTGAGTATAATTATTGGAATGAGCAGCAAGCCTGGACTGGCAGTCAGGGCGCTGTGATATGCAGATACCTGTGGCAATGGCCAATGGTCCACACGGTCCCTTGGGGAGAACAGCATCCCATGAGGGATATTGCCTAGAGTATTATTTGACTGTATAGCCAGGAAAAATGAAGATCTGGGGAGCAGAGCCGTATGTCATCCTCCACAATGAAAATCACAAGTCTGGCCAGGCACCATGGCTCACACCTGTAATCCCAGCACTTTGGGAGGCCAAGGTGGGTGGATCACTTGAGGTCAGGAGTTCAAGACTAGCCTGGCCAATATGGTGAAACCCCATCTCTATTAAAATACAAAAATTAGCCGGGCATGGTGGTGGGCACCTGTAACCTCAGCTACTCAGGAGGCTAAGGCAAGAGAATCGCTTGAACCTAGGAGATAGAGGTTGCAATGACCTGAGATCGTGCTATTGCACTCCAGCCTGGGCAACAGAGCAAGACTCCATCTCAAAAAAAAAAAAAAAAGAAAAGAAAAAAAAAGAAAAGAAAAGAAAAGAAAAAAAGAAAATCACACATCAGTTCTCAAGCTCAGTCCCCACTGACAGAAGGGCAGCCCAGTTCCCCCTGAGGAGGGACCCAACAATGCTACTGCAAATATATGCAGCAAGTATTCTTCTAGTTCTTTGTTAAAGGGACCGAGCCATGTTCTAGAGTAACTGTCCATTATAGAAAGGGAAGTACCTAGATTTCTCAAGGGCCATGGAGTAAACCAGGTTCATCAAATCAGTACCAGAGGATCTGAAATGCCACTATAGATCCCTGCCTAGAGTGGGCACCGGAGGCAAAGTAATAAGCGGAGTCCTGCCTCATGTTTGTCTCATGTTTGTCCAGTGGACCCACACTTCCCTCTTGATGTTATTTCCAGGTCTCTTAATTGGGGTGGGTATACTTAGTGGGTAGCAGAACTTGAATATTAGTTCTCTCACCAATGATGTTAGGAAGGTCCAAGCATCAAGTGCCAAGATGAGAAATAAAAAATAATACCACATTCTGGAGAATGCAATTCTGGAGAATTGCAGAGATCAGCACCTCCATCAAAGACTAAAGATGCAGGATGATGGTTCCTATCATATCCCCATTTGGCTCATATGTTCAAAAAACCATATGGATTGTGGTGGATGACTGTGGACTTCCATGGACTTAACCAAGTGATGGCTGAAATTGTAGCTGCTAGGCTGGATCTTTACCTGAACAGATCGATACAGCCTGTGGCACTTGGCCTGCCGCTATTGATCTGATAAACGCATTCTTTTCAATCCTCATCAGTAAAGAGACTCAAAGTTATTTTGTTCATATGTAGGAAAGGCAGCAGAATAGATTTACCATCATGCCCCAGTGCTATGGTAACTCTTCTCCTCTCTATCACAGTATGAGCCACAAGAACCTGATCATCTTGACATTCAACAGAGCATAATGCTAGCTGGACTTGGTTGAACAAAATATGGCAAGTACTCTGAATGATCAGATGCCAGTTGGTGGGAGACAAGACTCCCCTCCCCTAAAATTCAGAGGCATTGCCATATTGGTGACATTTGTAGGGGTCCGCTGGTCTGAAACAAGTTGATGTGCCTCAAGCACCCCCTATTGCCAAGAAAGAGGCATTTTGAGGCATCATGTACCACACTGGCGATATAGCATTACTCACTTATTTCCTAGTTCAAGTAATACCCAAACAATGAGTCCCTGCAGCAGATCCAGGGTGTGGGGCAAACTGCCCTGCTCTTTGGCTTCTGTGCCAGTGGGCCCAGTGGTGCTAGTGTATGCATAGTAGATGAAGATGCCATGTGGAGTTTCTGGAAAGTCCACTGGGAGAACTGCAGCACAGACCCCTAGAGATCTGGAGCAAAACTATGCCTTCTCTAACAGCCAATTATTTGCCATTCATTGGCAAAGCAATTCTTGTCGTACCACTGGGCCCTAAAAGAGATTTTGAAATTGACCATGGGGCATCCAGTGACTTTGCACCTGGAGCTGCCTTTCAAGTATGATAGAGATGGTCATTCAGGAGCAGGTCGAGAACACAAGTAAACTAGTTAAATGGACACATGGCCCAGATCCCCAGGTCATCCACCTTGGTTGCATTGAAGCCATTCACTCAGCTGATGTCTATAGCCTCAGGTAGGTGTATATGATCAACTGATGGAAGAACCATCTTTGGCCTTGTTGGTGTGAGCTGAAGTAGACTGCTATCCACTGAAATAGACTGCTATCATACTACAGCCCTACTCAAGGTGGCCCTCAAAATAGTCATGAGGGGTTATCTTCCCAGCCATCAGAGCTGAGTAGTGTATTTGACCATCCACTTTGTACAGAGGGAGAAGAGGCCTGAAGTAGGTATGAGTATGGACTCCTGAGCTGTGGCAAATGGCTTGGCTAGTTGGTCAGCGACCTGGAAGGACCAAGTTAGGAAAAAGGGAGACAAGGAGATTTTGTATTTTTAGTAGAGATGCAGTTTCGCCATGTTGGCCAGGCTGGTCTCGAACTCCTAACCTCAGGTGATCCGCCCGCCTCGGCCTCCCAAAGTGCTGGGATTTCAGGCGTGAGCCACCAAGCCTGGCCTAATAATTATTAACTCTAGATATTTTGACATTCATAATCAACATGTATATAATTAATTAATAGCTCTACTGTCCTTCAACTATACAAGGATATTTGATTACATTAACCTCACATTCTCTCCTCCTTACATGCTGTGTTTCTCTTGTTCTTTGGGGACAAGAAGACATTCTTACAGTGTACTGTACTGTCAGTGTTCTTTGTTCTTTCCTGCATCTCTGATCTTCCTGGATTGCTCTTCTGCATAAGCACATCCTTCAGAATTTATGACAGTTCTTTTTGGAGCAAACCCTCTAGATTGTTAGCCTGAAAATGTATTTTACTGTCATTCTTAAAATATAGTTTTGTTGAATATATAATTCCAAGTGAACAGTCTATGTAGAAAAAAGTTAACACAGCAGGCCTGAGCCTGCTATTCTCAGAAAAGTCGGCTTGCAAGGTTGGCCCTTGGCTGGCATCGAGTCAGTTGGATTTCCATCATTCTCTAATCAGAGTGTCTCACTGTATCTAAACTGCCTGTACAGTGTGGCTTGTGTTGAACACCTCTTTTCCTGCTGGGAGTCTAGAATTTTGGTGCATGCCAGACAGTGGATGCCAATGTAAGTACCTTCCCCGCATTAAAACCTTACACATTGAGTCTCTAATGAGCCTCCCTGGTAGACAATGTTTCACATGTGTTGTCATAACCTGTTGCTGGAGGAATTACATGCATCCTGTGGATTCCATTGGGAAAGGACTCTTGGAAGCTTGTGTTGCACCCAGTAGGAACTTGACCTGGCCTGGTACCCCGTGTATTACCTGGCCCCTTTAATGATGATGTTTGAGTCTCTGATTTTCATTGTTAACTTGGATCCTGTGTCCAATAGTTCCTGAAATGTCCGACTATTCCCTTTTCCCCAGTGTACATTTACCTGAGTACCTGCCCTCAGGTCTTTCTGGAGAAGGAATGGAGGGAATCATTACCACATACATTTGCCATGATGTTGTAGGATCCTCTCTTATGTGGCCTGGCATCCCATTCAGTCAAGGGGTACTGACTCAGGTCTAGAAACTGATCAAAGGATCATAATTTTTTATTGAGATGTGTCTTGAGCCTTTATCATCTTTCCTGATTCCCTCTGATTGCATAAATTAAGCTATAGCTTGCCCTTAGGAAAAGTATGTCCTATTATCATCTCTATAATTCTCTCTCTCTCTTATTTATTTATTTATTGAGACAGAATCTCATTCTGTTACCTAGGCTGGAGTGCAATGGCACTATCTTGGCTCACTGCAACCTCTGCCTCCTGAGTTCAAACGATTCTCTTGCCTCAGCCTCCTGAGTAGTAGGAATTATAGGTGCCCACCATCATGGCCGGCTACTTTTTTGTATTTTTTAGTAGAGACAGGGGTGTTTCACCATGTTGGCCAGGCTGGTCTTGAACTCTTGACCTCAGGTGATCCACCCGCCTAGGCCTCCCAAAGTGCTGGGATTACAGGCGTGAGCCATGGTGCCTGGCCCATCTCTATAATTCTCTGTGGGAACAGACTCCCCTGCCTGTCATACACTACATCTGTTCTTGCCATGTATGACAGCAATCTCATCCAGCTTCCTTCCGGCAGTGAAGTGTTGTCACCTGGCCTCTATTATTTCAGGACTCATCCTCATTAGTATTGGGAACACAGCTCTGTAACAGCATCTCCCACTCTCAGCCCACAGTCACCACCAAGCTTCTTGCTGATGTTGGTGGCCCCATTCATCAGCACATTCCTTCTCACTTGGATAAACAGAAGGTGCCCACGGCTCTCCTGTGGACTGCGGTTACCTGGTGAGTTTTCTGTCCTCAGTAGTGTATCCACTCCAGCATGCCCGCTTCTCTGAGTCATCTCATCCCTGTATCCACTATTGCACCGCAGTTCTGGCAGTTCTACTGTCATGGCGGATACTGCTTTTTCCTAACTTCCATGAGACGGTTGAATGGAGTGTTCACCTCCTTGCTAGGGTGAGAATCCCATACCCCACAGCAGCATTCTTGCATCAACAAACTTCCCTTTATCCAACTTTGTCCCACTTAATGCAGCATGAGGAGAGCCAGCCCCGTATGTGTCTCCCCAGCACCTGCTGGACATTTGGCCACATCCTGCGGTTCCTCCGGTGTGTATCATTCTTTCCTCCCTAAGCAGACCGAGTATCTTCTTGTCAGGTGGCCAAGCAGCAGCCCCTAAGCAGCAGCCTGGGGGAGTCACAGCTGCTATGCATCAAGCACAAGGCAAGGCCTGGCTGACATGCATGGTCAGGAAAGCAACAAGGAGCCATTTTTTAGATCAGGCAGTTTATATTACTTACACAGATGGTGAAAGCGCAAGTAGACAGAGGTGCCAGGTCCCCGTGGCCCTTGCACAGGGCAACACCAAAACAAAAGAGGCCAAATGGCAGCAACATGAGTGCCACGTGAAGCCCATACCACAGTGCAGCCAAGCAGCTTTAGAGGTGGTAGCTATGTGCATGCTGTCAGGGATGGGAAGGTATAATTCTAGGTGGTCCCCAATTCCCACTGCCTCGTATACATGCCTTCTATAATCGCCTCCCCTCGAGTGTGGGTGCTAATTCTAAGCTACAACCAAGTGTTTCCCCCTTCCTTCCTAAGCTACAGCCAAGCCTGCCTTCCTTCCCTCCCTCCCTTCCTCCCTCCCTCCTTCCCTCCCTCCCTCCCTCCTTTCCTTCCTTCCTTCCTTCCTTCCTTCCTTCCTTCCTTCCTTCCTTCCTTCCTTCCTTCCTTCCTTCCTTCCTTCCTTCCTTCCTTCCTTCCTTCCTTCCTTCCTTCCTTCCTAAGCTACAGTCAAGCCTGCCTTCCTTCCTCCCCTCCCTCCCTCCTTCTTTTCCCTCCCCTCGCCTCCCCTCCCCTCCCCTTCCTTCCCTTCCTTTCCCTTCCCTTCACTTTCCTCCTTCTCCCTCACTTCCCCTCCCCTCGCCTCTCCTCCCCTTGCCTTCTCTTGCCTTCCCTTCCCTTCCTCTTTCTTTTGACGGAATCTTGCTCTGTTGCCCAGGCTGGAGTGCAGTGGTGTGATCTCATCTCACTGCCTCAGCCTCCTGAGTAGCGGTGATTACAGGCATGCGCCACCACACCCAGATTATTTATTTTATTTTTTTTGGAGATAGAGTCTCGCTCTGTCGCCCAGGATGGAGTGCAGTGGTGCAATCTCAGCTCACGGCAAGCTCCGCCTCCTGGGTTCACGCCATTCTTCTGCCTCAGCCTCCCGAGTAGATGGGACCACAGGAGCCCGCCACCATGCCCGGCTATTTTTTTTTTTTTTTTTTTTTGTATTTTTAGTAGAAGCGGGGTTTCACCATATTAGCCAAGATGGTCTCAATCTGCTGACCTTGTGATCTACCCGCCTCAGCCTCCCAAAGTGGTTTTTCTTTTTCTTCTCTTTTCTTTTCTCTCTCTTTGTTTTTTTGTTGTTTTTTTTGTATTTTTAGCAGAGGCGGGGTTTCACCATATTAACCAGGATGATCTCGATCTCCTGACCTCGTGATCCACCCGCCTCGGCCTCCCAAAGTGGTTTTTCTTTTTTCTTTTTTTTTTCTTTTTTTTTTTGTGTGTATTTTTAGTAGAGACGGGGGTTCCCCATGTTGGCCAGGCTGACCTCTAGTGATCTGCCCACCTCAGCCTCCCAAAGGGCTGGGATTATAGGCATGAGCCACTGTACCTGACCCAGCCAAGTGTTTTCCAATCTGCAGCTGTACTCAGAGGAGGGCAAGGCGTGGAGTCCCATGCTTACCAGAACCAGGGAGGCAGGTGATAAACTGGCTTGGGAGAGTTCTGAAGAAGATCACCCCATCTTGAAACCACCTTTGCCAAAATGATAACTGAGGAAATTATGACAGTGAAATATATCATATCTGACTGACTCCATCTTGCTTCTAATTTCTAAACTGTCCTCATCCATTCCTGGGCATAGGCCGAACTAGCCTTGGGAAGGAATTTAGCTCATAGTTTAAATAACAGCCCTTCCCAAGAGCGAATCTGTTCTCGTGAAATGAAATGAAAGGCCACCAGCCACCAAGTTAGGTTGAGAGGGGCTGGAACTCTAAATATTACCAGCCATTATGTGGGAGGTCATGAGATTTGCAACTTCCCTGATGACTCTTGAAGGTAACATCACTGTTGTGAACCTGAGATTGGTCTTTTGAGATGTCTCCTCAGGTTTTTCCATTTCTGACAAGTAGTTGGCCCCACCTGGACCTGCCAACCAGTTCCGTGGCCCTCACCCAGGAACTGACTCAGTGTAACAGGATAGCTTGGACTCCCTATGAGTTCGTCCCCAAGCCAACCAATCAGTGCTCCCGACTCACTGGACCCCTACCCACCAAATTATTCTTAAAAACTCTGATCCCTGAGTTGTCTTTTCTTTTCTTTTCTTTTCTTTTTTTTAATTATACTTTAAGTTCTGGGTGACATGTGCAGATCCTGCAGTTTTGTTACATAGGTATACACATACCCTGGTGGTTTGCTGCACCCATCAACCCATCACCTACATTAGGTATTTCTCCTGTTATCCCTCCTCTAGCCCCTCACCCCGTGACAGGCTCCGGTGTGTGATATCCCCCTCCCTATGTCCATGTGTTCTCGTTGTTCAACTTCCACTTATGGGTGAGAACATGCAGTATTTGGTTTTCTGACCTTGTGATACTTTGCTGAGAATGATGGTTTCCAGCTTCATCCATGTCCCTGCAAAGGACATGAACTCATCCTTTTTTATGGCTGCATAGTATTCCATGGTGTATATGTGCCACATTTTCTTAATCCAGTCTATCATGATGGACATTTGGGTTGGTTCCAAGTCTTTGATATTGTGAATAGTGCCACAATAAACATATGTGTGCATGTGTCTTTATCGTAGAATGATTTATAATCCTTTGGGTATATGCCAGTAATGGGATGGCTGGGTCAAATGCTATTTCCAGTTTTAGATCCTTGAGGAATCACCACACTGTCTTCCACAATGGTTGAACTAATTTACACTCCCACCAACAGTGTAAAAGCATTCCTATTTCTCCACAACCTCTCCAGCATCTGTTGTTTCCTGACTTTTTAGTGATCACCATTCTAACTGGCATGAGATGGTATCTCATTATGGTTTTGATTTACATTTCTCCAATGACCAGTGATGATGAACATTTTTTCATATGTCCTTTGGCTGCATAAATGTCTTCTTTTGAGAAGTGTCTGTTCATATTCTTTGCCCATTTTTTGATGGGGTTGGTTACTTTTTTCTTATAAATTTGTTTAAGTTTTTTGTAGATTCTGGATATTAGCCCTTTGTCAGATGGATAGATTGCAAAAATTTTCTCCCATTCTCTAGGTTGCCTGCTCACTCTGATGATAGTTTCTTTTGCTGTGCAGAAGCTCTTTGGTTTAATTAGATCACATTTGTCAATTTTGCCTTTTGTTGCCATTGCTTTTGGTGTTTTAGACATGAAGTCTTTGCCCATGCCTATGTCCTGAATGGTATTGCCCAGGTTTTCTTCTGGGATTTTTATGGTCCTAGGTCTTATGTTTAAGTCTTTGATCCATCTTGAGTTGATTTTTGTAAAAGGTGTAATGAAGGGGTTCAGTTTCAGTTTTCTGCATATGGCTAGCCAGTTCTCCCAACACCATTTATTAAATAAGGAATCTTTTTCCTATTGCTTGTGTATGTCAGGTTTGTCAAAGATCAGATGGTTGTAGCTGTGTGGTGTTATTTCTGAGGCCTCTGTTCTGTTCCATTGGTCTATATATCTGTTTTGGTACCAGTACCATGCTATTTTGGTTACTGTAGCCTTGTTGTATAGTTTGAAGTCGGGTAGCATGATGCTTCCAGCTTTGTTCTTCTTGGCCAGGATAGTCTTGTCTATGTGAGCTCTTTTTTGGTTCCATATGAAGTTTAAAGTAGTTTTTTCCAATCCCATGAAGAAAGTCAGTGGTAGCTTGATGGGGATAGCATCGAGTCCATAAATTACTTTGGGTAGTATGGCCATTTTCATGATATTGATTCTTCCTATCCATGAGCATGGAATGTTTTTCCATTTGTTTTTGTCCTCTCTTATTTCCTTGAGCAGTGGTTTGTAGTTCTCCTTGAAGACGTCCATCTCATCCCTTGTAAGTTGTATTCCTAGGTATTTTATTCTCTTTGTAGCAATTGTGAATGGGAGTTCACTCATGATTTGGCTCTCTGTTTGTCTGTTATTGGTTTATAGGAATGCTTGTGATTTTTGCACATTGATTTTGTATCCTGAGACTTTGCTGAAGTTGCCTATCAGCTTAAGGAGATTTTGGGCTGAGACAATGGGGTTTTCTAAATATACAATTATGACATCTGCAAACAGAGACAATTTGACTTCCTCTCTTCTAATTTTGAATACCCTTTATTACTTTCTCTTGCCTGATTGCCAGAACTTCCAATACTATGTCGAATAGGAATGGTGAGAGAGGGCATCCTTGTCTTGTGCCGGTTTTCAAAGGAATGCTGCTAGTTTTTGCACATTCAGTATGATATTGGCTGTGGGTATGTCATAAATAGTTCATATTATTTTGATATATGTTCCATTGATACCTAGTTTATTAGAGTTTTTAGTATGAAGGGGTATTGAATTTTATCGAAGGGCTTTTCTGCATCTATTGAGATAATCATGTGGTTTTTGTCATTGGTTCTCTTTATGTGATGTTTTACATTTATTGATTTGCGTACGTTGAACCAGAGTTGCATCCAAGGGATGAAGCCAACTTGATCATGATGGATAAGCTTTTTGATGTGCTGCTGGATTCGTTTTGCCAGTATTTTATTAAGGATTTTTTCATCGATGTTCATCAGGGATATTGGCCTGAATTTTTTTTTGTTGTGTCTCTGCCGGGTTTTGGTATCAGGATGATGTTGGCCTCATAAAATGAGTTAGGGAGGATTCCCTCTTTTTCTATTGTTGGAATAGTTTCAGAAGGCATGGTACCAGATCCTCTTTGTACCTCTGGTAGAATTCGGCTGTGAATCCATCCAGTCCTGGACTTTTTTCGGTTGGTAGGCTATTAATTACTGCCTCAATTTTAGAACTTGTTACTGGTCTATTCAGGGATTTGACTTCTTCCTGGCTTAGACTTGGGAGGGTGTATAGTCCAGGAATTTATCCATTTCTTCTAGATTTTCTAGTTTATTTGTATAGAGGTGTTTATAGTATTCTCTAATGGTAGTTTGCACTTCTGTGGGATCAGTGGTGATATCCCCTATATCATTTTTTATTGCATCTACTTGATTCTTCTCTCTTTTCTTCTTTATTAGTCTGACTAGCAGTCTATTTATTTTGTTGATTTTTTTCAAAAAACCAGCTCCTGGATTCATTGATTTTTTGAAGGGTTTTTCGTGTCTCTATCTCCTTCAGTTCTTCTCTGATCTTAGTTATTTCATGTCTTCTGCTAGCTTTTGAATTTGTTTGCTGTTGCTTCTCCAGTTCTTTTAATTTTGATGTTAGGGTGTCAATTTCAGATCTTTCCTGCTTTTTCTTGTGGGCATTTAGTGCTATAAATTTCCCTCTAAACACTGCTTTAAATGTGTCCCAGAGATTCTGGTATATCATGTCTTCATTCTCATTGGTTTCAAAGAACATCTTTATTTCTGTCTTCATTTTGTTATTTACCCAGTAGTCATTCAGGAGCAGGTTGTTCAGTTTCCATGGAGTTGTGCGGTTTTGAGTGAGTTTCTTAATCCTGAGTTCTAATTTGATTGCACTGTGGTCTGAGAGACTGTTTGTTATGATTTTTGGTCTTTTGCATTTGCTGAGGAGTATTTTACTTCCAATTATGTGGTCAATTTTAGAATAAGTGTGATGAGGTGCTGAGAAGAATATATATTCTGTTGATTTGCGGTGGAGAGTTCTGTAGAGGTCTATTAGGTCTGCTTGGTCCAGAGTTGAGTTCTATTCCTGGATATCCTTGTAAACTTTCTGTCTCATTGCTCTGTCTAATATTAACAGTGGGGTGTTAAAGTCTCCCACTATTATTGTGTGGGAGCCTAAGTCTCTTTATAGATCTCTAAGAACTTGCTTTATGAATCTGGGTGCTCCTGTATTGGGTGCATATATATTTAGGATAGTTAGCTCTTCTTGTTGCATTGTTCCCTTTACCATTATATAATGCCCTTCTTTGTCTCTTTGATTTTTGTTGGTCTAAAGTCCGTTTTATCAGAGATTAGGACTGCAACTCCTGCTTTTTTTTTTTTTTTTTTTTTTTGCTTTCCATTTGCTCGGTAAATATTCCTCCATCCTTTTATTTTGAGCCTATGTGTGTCTTTGCACGTGAGATGGGTCTCCTGAATACAGCCCACTGATGGTTCTTGACTCTTTACCCAATTTGCCAGTCTGTGTCTTTTAATTGGGGCATTTAGCCTATTTACATTTAAGGTTAATTTTTTTTTTTTTTTTTTTTTTTTTTTTTTTTTTTTTGAGACAGAGTCTCACTCTGTTGCCCAGACTGGAGTGCAATGGCATGATCTCAGCTCACTGCAACCTCCACCTCCCAGGTTCAAACTATTCTCCTGCCTCAGCCTCCTGAGTATTACAGGTGCATGCCACCAGGCCTGGCTAATTTTTAAATTTTTAGTAGAGACCAGGTTTCACCATGTTGGTCAGGCTGGTCTCGAACTCCTGACCTCGTGATCTACCCACCTTGGCCTCCCAAAGTGCTGGGATTACAGGCGTGAGCCACCATGCCTGATCCAAGGTTAATATTGTTATATGTGAATTTGATCCTGTCATTATGATGCTAGCTGGTTGTTTTGCCCATTAGTTAATGCAGTTTCTTCATAGTGTCGATGTTTTTTACAATTTGGTATGTTTTTGCAGTGGCTGGTACCAATTGTTCCTTTCCATGTTTAGTGCTTCCTTCAGGAGCTCTTGTAAGGCAGGTCTGGTGGTGACAAAATTCCTCAGCATTTGCTTGTCTGTAAAGGATTTTATTTTTCCTTCACTTATGAAGCTTAGTTTGGCTGGTTATGAAATTCTGGGTTAAAAGTTATTTTCTTTAAGAACGTTGAGTGTTGGCCGCCACTCTCTTCTGGTTTGTAGGGTTTCTGCAGAGAGATCTGCTGTTAGTCTGATGGGCTCCCTTTGTGGGTAACCTGACCTTTCTCTCTGGCTGCCCTTAACATTTTTTCCTTCATTTCAACCTTGGTGAATCTGAGGATCACGTGTCTTGGGGTTGCTCTTCTCGAGGAGTATCTTTGTGGTGTTCTTTGTATTTCCTGAATTTGAATGTTGGCCTGTCTTGCTAGGTTGGGGAAGTTCTCCTGGATAATATCCTCAAGAATGTTTTCTAACTTGGTTCCATTCTCCCTGTCACTTTCAGATACATCAATCAAACGTAGATTTGGTCTTTTCACATAGTCCCATATTTCTTGGAGGCTTTGTTCATTCTTTTTTATTCTTTTTTCTCTAATCTGGTCTTCTGTCTTTATTTCATTAAGTTGATCTTCAATCACTGATGTCCTTCTTCTGCTTGATAGATTTGGCTACCGATACTTGTGTATTCTTCACGAGTTCTCGTGCTGTGTTTTTCAGCTCCATCAGGTCATTTATGTTCTTCTCTACGTGGTTATTCTAGTTAGCAATTCAACTAACATTTTTTCAAGGTTCTTAGCTTCCTTGCGTTGGGTTAGAACATGCTCCTTTAGCTCGGAGTTGTTTGTTATTACGACGTTCCGAAGCCAACTTCTGTCAGTTGGTCACACTCATTCTCTGTCCAGTTTTGTTCCCTTGCTGGCGAGGAGTTGTGAGCTTTTGGAGGAGGAGCGGTGTTCTGGTTTTTGGAATTTTCAGCCTTTTTCCGCTGGTTTTCCCACATCTTTGTGGATTTATGTACCTTTGGTCTTTGATGGTGGTAACCTTCGGATGGGGTCTTTGAGTGGACATGCTAATCTTTTCTGTTTGTTTCTTTTTCTCCTAACAGGCCCCTCTGCTGCCAGTTGGCTGGAGTTTGCTGGAGGTCCCCTCCTGACCCTGTTTGCCTGGGTATCACCAGCAGAGGCTGCAGAGCAGCAAAGATTGCTGCTTGTTCTTTCCTCTGGAAGCTTCGACCCAGCAGGGCATCTGCCAGATGCCAGTCAGAGCTCTCCTGTATGAGGTGTCTGCCAGCCCCAACTGGGAAGTGTCTCCCAGTCAGTATACACAGGGGTCGGGGTCCACTTGAGGAGGCAGTCTGACCCTTAGCAGAGCTTGAACGCTGTGTTGGGAGGTCTGCTGCTCTCTTCAGAGCCATCAGGCAGGGACGTTTAAGTCTGCTATAAGCCCCTGACTGGGTGGGCTGCTGCCTGTTTTAGAGATGCCCTGTCCAGAGAGCAGCAATCTGGCAGTCTGAACACAGCAGCCTTGCTGAGCTGCCGTGGGCTCCACCCAGTTTGAACTTCTCAGCAGCTTTGTTTACACTGTGGCATTAAAACCGCCTGCTCAAGCCTCAGCAATGGCAGGCGCCCCACCCCCCATCAAGCTCCACCGTCCCAGGTGGATCTCAGATTGCTGCTGTGCTGGCAGCGAGAATTTCAAGCCAGTAGATGTTAGTTTCCTGGGCTCCGTGGGATGCGACCCGCTGAGACAGACCACTTGGTTCCCTGGCTTCAGCCCGTCTTTCCAGGGGAGTGAACAGTTCTGTCTTGCTGGCGTTCCAGGCACCACTGGGGTATGGAAAAACAAACAAACAAACAAACAAAACCTTCTACAGCTAGTTCAGTGTCTGCCCAATTGGCCATCCAGTTTTTTGCTTGAAACCCAGAGCCCTGGTGGGGTAGGCACCAGAGGGAATATCCTGGTTTGCAGGTTGCGAAGACCAGGGGACAAGCGCGGTATCTGTGCTGAAGTTCGTCAGGCTCAGACCCTCATGGCTTCCCTTGGGTCTGGGGAAAATTCCCCGACCCCTTGCGCTTCCCAGGTGAGGTGACGCCCCACCCTGCTCCAGCTCGCCCTCTGTGGGCTGCACCCACTGTGCAACCAGTCCCAGTGAGATGAACCGGGTACCTCAGTTGGAAATGTAGAAATCGCCCACCTTCTGCACTGATCTCGCTGGGAGCTGCAGACCGGTGCTGTTCCTATTCAGTCAACTTGAATCTCTCTCCTGATCCCTGAGTTTTCAGGGAGACTGATTTGAGTAATAATAAAACTCTGGTGTCCTGCTCAGCCGGCTCTGCATGAATTACTCTTTCTCCATGTAATTACCCCATCTTGAAAAATGGGCTCTGTCTAGGCAGCAGGCAAAGTGAACCCACTGGGCGGTTACAATCTCACCATGTTTCAGGAGCCTCGGGTGCTCTTGCACAAGGGGAGTCAGACTGTGATTGAGCGTTGTCTACATGGCCTAAGTGGAGATATGCAGGGTCTCCAGGGTACTGTGGAGTTGGCACTCCACACCACCGCCCTGGACCTTCCACATACCCTGCTGATAATTCTGGATATTCTTTTTTTTTTTTTTTTTTTGAGATGGTGTCTCACTCTGTTGCCCAAGGCTGGAGTGCAGTGGTGCAATCTCGGCCCACTGCAACCTCTGCCTCCGGGTTCCAGCAATTCTCATGCCTCAGCCTCCTGAGTAGCTGTGACCACAGGCGTGTGGTACCACACCTGGCTATTTTTTGTATTTTTAGTAGAGACAGGGTTTCACCATGTTGGCCAGGCTGGACTTGAACTCCTGACCTCAAGTGATCCACCCGCCTCAGCCTCCCAGAGTGCTGCAATTACAGGCGTGAGCCACTGCGCCAAGCCTGGGAGTTTTTTGGGGTTTTTTTGTTTGTTTTTTTGAGATGAGGTCTCACTGTGTTGCCCAGGCTGGAGTGTAGTGGCACAATCTTGGCTCACTGCAACCTCTGCCTCTCGGGTTTAAGCAATCCTCCCTCCTCAGCCTCCAAGTAGCTGGGACCACAGGTGTGCACCACCACACCCAGTAATTTTTGAATTTTTGGTAGAGATGGAGTTTCACCTTGTTGCTCATGCTGGTTTCAAACTCCTGAGCTCAAGTGATTTGCCCACTTGGGCCTCCCAAAGTGCTGGTAATTACACGTGTGAGCCACCATGCCTGGATTGGAAATTCTCCATCACTTACTTTAGATGTACTGGTAGAGGGTTGTACCAAATGCTTTTTCTTACTCAACATTAAATGAGAGTAACCATGATGATGACTCCCAGGAGGACAATTAGGCCTGCTTGGAAAAAGATAGGCTGCAATCAGATTTCCATCCAGAGCCAAGCCAGTTAGGTATGTCATTCATTCAGGTGTCCTACTTGGCTGGCTGGCGGAAAATCCAGGGCAATGTGATCATACATTACCACTCACACTTGATAGCCCAAGCTGGGTGTGTGGTAGGCAATTTCTACGCCTGATATCCACCGTAAGAAATGCTATTCATTTGAGGCAAAACTGTAAGAGTGTAAGTCTCCGGCTATCATAGCCCAACCTATTCTCAAAGCTATGTCCTGCTCAGGGTGAATTAGATTCTGCTAATAGGTTTGGGTGACCACAGCAGCAGCACAGTGCTGACATGAGGTCAAGGTCCAATTCTCACAAGACTGGAGGCTGGGATTAACAATATAAAGGAAATTTAAGTATCAGAAAGAGACTGCAAGAAGGACTAGTTCCTGGAAGAATACTTCCAAAGTACTCAAAGGAGGAACTTTTCTTTTGTTTTTTGTTTTGTTTTTTTTGTTTTGAGATGGAGTCTCGCTCTATCCCCCAGGCTGGAGTGCGGTGGCGCGATCTAGGCTCACTGCAACCTCCGCCTCCTGGGTTCAAGCAATTATCCTGCCTCAGCCTCCCAAGTAGCTGGGATTACAGGCACTTGTCACCACATCTGATTAGTTTTTCATATTTTTGGTAGAGGCAGGGTTTCACCATGTTGGCCAGGCGGGTCTCGAACCCCTGACCTCAAGTGATCAACCTGCCTCAGCCTCCCAAAGTGCTAGAATTACAGGCGTGAGCCATCGAGCCCGAGCAGGAGGACCTATTAAAGGTTTGTCAGCAGGGTCAGGAGGAGTAAGACAGATTGAGCAACACAAGGAAGTTTTGTTGTTTTTAGGTAGTGGAAGGGGACCAGAGATACCAGCAATAATAGGATAGGGGTAAGTAGAAAAGAAACCTAAGTGTCCAGAAAAAGAATTTTTTTCTGATGTCTTGGGCAGAGGTTCTCCACTTCTAAAGTCAGAGGTCCTCGATTTAAGGTCTCTCAATACAATGGGAGTAGTAGTTAGACTGAGGGCAGTGGTGATAACCCAGACAATGTGACTAAAAGATTCTGAGATGACAGGCCAAGCCCGGTATTCTACAGGCAAGAGCCAAGAGAGATCTAGGGTGTCCCTTCACCACCATCCTGGACTTTTGATGTTTTTTCATGGCCATGAGATAGGTATAGCTAGTCCCTGCAGTCCTCACTCAGTCTAATACATACCATATGGCTGAGTTTATTCCTAAGCAGTGCAGCTTTGTGTGTGCGTGTGTGTGTGTGTGTGTGTGCGCGCGCGTGCAACTTGTGCCACCTAGAACATCTTCCACTCCCTCACATAGTGGGCAATGCCAGGACCACTTTGGGAGTCGTTACTTCATACTCATGATCAATATCATCAGTATCTATAATTGCCCAGATCCAGGAAGCACAGCTGGACAGTAAAACATCAGGTTAGGCCGGGCATGGTGGCTTATACCTGCATTGCCAGCATTTTGGGAGGCCGAGGCAGGTGGATCACAAGGTCAGGAGATCAAGACCATCCTGGCTAACACCGTGAAACCTTGTCTCTACTAAAAATACCAAAAAATTAGCCAGGCATGGTGGCACATGCCTATAGTCCCAGTTACAGTCCCAGCTACTTGGGAGGCTGAGGCAGGAGAATCTCTTGAACCCAGAAGGTGGCGGTTGCAGTGAGCCAAGATTGTGCCATTGCACTCCAGCCTGGGCGACACAGCAAGACTCCGTCTCAAAAAAAAAAAAAAAAAAAAAAAAAAGGGTGGGCGCTGTGGCTCATGCCTATAATACCAGCACTTTGGGAGGCTGAGGTGGGTGGATCACCTGAGGTCAGGAGTTCGTGACCAGCCTGGCCAATATGGTGAAACCCTGTCTCTACTAAAAATACAAAAATTAGCCGGGCGTGGTGGTGGGCGCCTGCAGTCCCAGCTACTCGGGAGGCTGAGGCAGAAGAATCGCTTGAACACGGGAGGCAGAGGTTGCAGTAAGCCGAGATCGCGCCACCGCACTCCAGCCTGGTGACAGAGCGAGACTCTGTCTCAAAAAAAAAAAAAAAAGAAGCATTAGGTTAGAGTTTCCCACCCCCTGACTTTTTGACTACTTGCTAATTCCAGTAGTTTGGTTTCCCCAGGGGTGAGCATGGGAGGGGAAGGAGGAATGAGGCGAGTACATTGTGTGGTTTGGGTCTCTTACAGCCAATCTGGGCCTTCTCCCCGACTCCTCAAACTCACACAGATTCTATTTAAAAAGGAAGTTCCCTTTTGGGGAAATGGCACATTTAGAATCCATATTGTCTGTTTTAAGTGTGTACTCTATTGAGAATTGAGCTTTGATTCTCTATGTACCCTTTTTAGTTTCTCCATTAAGCATCCATCTCTCTCTCTTTTTTTTTTTGATACCAGGTCCCGTTCTGTCGCCCAGGTTGGAGTGCAGTGGTTCAATCACGGCTTACTGCAGCCTCAACCTCCTGGGCCCAGGTGATCCTCCCACCTCAGCCTCCCAAGTAGCTGAGACCACGGGGGTGTACTACCACGCCCGGATAATTTTTTGTATTTTATGTAGAGACACGAGTTTCACCATGTTGCCCAGGCTGGTCTTCAGCGATCCCCCTGCCTCAGCCTCCCAAAGTATTGGGGATACAGGTATGAGCCACTGTGCCCAGCCTCATTCCATCCTTTTATGACATCTATTGCCTGTGGGTGATGAGGGTCCTGAGATGTCCTGGGAATGTCCAAGGTGGCTGGCTAGTGTTGGGTACTCTTGACTATAAATGCAGCATCATTTGATGAGATACATTCAGGGAATCTCAGTATGTAACACAGGTCATCTGCGAGTCCCTAAATGTATGTCACATATATCTTCTATCTGTGGTGAGCACCTACATTGCCATGCCATACCCAGAAAGGTGCCTACTGTAGGCAATGCCTAATTGTATCCCTAAGCGGAACATTTAGAAGGTTATGTAGCCTATTTGCCAGGACTGGCCAGAATCTGGTGTCCTGGGTTTATATGTGTCCTGGAGTTTTCTTTGCCCCTTGACTGACAGGCTCATTTACCAGACTTTGGTGGCTTCCTGTCCTGCATTGTAGACAGAATGCCGTGGCCTCTGTGATGGTGCATTCAGCTGTCCTTACCTGGAAGGCACAAGTCTGATGGGGTTTTGAATTCCACTCATGCTATTTTTATGGACATCCACGTCCATAAAACAGAGGGCAGTGGTGTAGCATTAATAAAATCTGAGGCTGGGCGTGGTGGCGCATGCCTGTAATCCCAGTTACTTGGGAGGCTGAGGCAGGAGAATCACTTGAACCTGGGAAATGGAGGCTGCAGTGAGCTGAGATCATGCCACTGCACTACAGCCTGGGCAACAGAGGGAGACGCCATCTCAGGAAAAAAAAAAAAAATCTGATATCATGATGTTCACTGCCATAGGGGTTGAAACTTGATCATTTAGTGTTGCTTCCGGGCACAGGCCCACACTGCCAGCCCATTGGCTACCATCTCTAAATCAATGAAAAAGCAGCAAGGAGCATTCTGGAGGGGTTTTTCAGGAAAATCACCACTGTCCCCAGCTCTGTCCATTGGGTAGTACCTTTTGGTGTGTGCAAAATTTTAAACAGCTTTTGTTTTCCCCTGTGGCTGCACAGCTGCAGGGGCCAAGAACAATCCACCAGCCTGTAACTTAGCGGGCTCCATCTGTGAACCAGCTTCAGGCGTCCTCAGGGACTTGGTGTATCGACGCCTCCATGAAGCTGGAGGTGCTGGCACAAAATGTTCCTCTGGGATTAAGGGAGGAGGCCACCCCTCATATTGTCTTATGCCCAATTTCTGCCTCCAAAGAAAGAAGAAGTAAAAACTAAAAGGCAGAAATGAAATCCACAGGCAGACAGCCCAGCGCCGCGCCCTGGGCCTGGTAGTTAAAGATCGACCCCTGACCTAATTGGTTCCATTATCTTATAGATTACAGACATTGTATAAAAATGTACTGTAAAAATCCCTATCCTGTTTTGTTCCGATCTAATTGCCAGTGCATGCAGCCCCCAGTCACACACCCCCTGCTTACTCAATCAATCACGACCCTCTCACACGCACTCCCTCTCACACGCACTCCACTCGAGCCCTTAAAGGGCACAGAAATTGCTCCCTCGGAGGGCTCAGCTCTTGAGACTGAAGTCTTGCCGATGTCCCCGGTCGAATAAACCCCTCCCTTCTGTAACTCAGTATCTGAGGAGTTCTGTCTGCCGCTCGTCCTGCCACAGGTTCAAGGGATGTCTGGCCATCTTCTAATGCCATATGTAACTCCTCTGATGCCTGATGACCCCATTCCACACAGTAGCCAGTCACTGGCACTTGTAGCTGCAAAGGATCATTAGAGTTAACTGGCCTGAGCAGAGTGCAGTCTGTACAGCCTGCCGGACACTGCTGCTGTTGTTGTTCTTGTTGTTGTTGTTGTTGTTTTGAGATGGAGTCTCACTCTGATGCCAGGCTGGAGTGCAGTGGCTCGATCTTGGCTCACTGCAACCTCCGCCTCCCGAGTTCAAGCGATTCTCCTGCCTCAGCCTCCCGAGTAGCTGGGACTACAGGCACAAGCCACAATGCCCAGCTAATTTTTGTATTTTTAGTAGAGATGGGGTTTCACCATGTTGACCAGGATGATCTTGATCTCTTGACCTCATGATCCGCCCGCCTCGGCCTCCCAAAGTGCTGCGATTACAGGCATGAGCTACCGCGCCCGGCCTGGACACTGTTCTTAAGCACGCTGGCCTCTGCCAGCTCTTTTCCTCAGTGCAGTGGTCTCTTCCCTGCCTGTACTGCTTCACCCACATTACATGGCTTGGCTCAGGGAGCCCAGTGGGTCCTGGATGTGCTCTCATCCCACTAATGCTGTTCTCATGGTAGCATTTTTCCAATGGCAACATCGCTTGCCATTGTGGACAGATGTATTATATATCCTTAGAACAGGCTGTGTATCCCCACACTGGGAAGGGTACACGACCTTGGGTAAGACAGTTCCTGCGGGTCAAGGATATTCTTGGAAGATGTTTTGTTATGCCCAGACTGTTTGTTCCCCAAAGAAGACCACCAGAGTCCAGAGTCAAAGCCAAGCGGCAAGGATCTTTACTACAAGTTCGAACTTGGTCCCTCCTTTACACAGTATACAAGAGGGCCCCGAACAATGCGAGCGTTTGCTTTTTATAGCCCGAAAGTTGTAGGGGAACAAAGAAATTCTTTTGGCTCCTGCGCTTTCAGTAACCTTGAACGGCTGTCTCCTTATCGGAGACTTTCCAGGTGGTGTTTGTACTGGGCTCAGGGAGTTTGAGAGATATATGGTGGTGGGATGGGAGGATGGGATGTGTTTGTGCTAGGCTCAGGGAGTTTTGAGCCCGGGGCTGAGGAATGTGCCCAGCTCCTTTCATTCCCCCCTTCTTTTCAGGTATCTTTAGAGCCAATCTTGGGTCTTATAAGTCTGATTCTGTTTCAGCGTCTATAGGTTGGTATTGGGCTCTGAGGACCATGAGTTGTACGGTGTCAAATCTCTCCCTAACAAATTGTAAAATTCTGTTAACAGCACAAGGTCCTACGGTAAGCAGAAATAGTAGACTTAGCAGGGGTCCAAGGAAGGGGGCTAACAGAGAAAACATAGAGGAATTCCACCATTGGTCTGCAGCTGAAGCAAACTGCCGTGTTTTTACTTTAGTGCTTAACTTGCGTAACTGTTGGACCCGGTCCTCTACAAGTCCTGATTCATTTATGTAGAAACAACAGTCTTCTTTTAGAAATATACATGTACCACCTTTTTCTGCAGTGAGTAGGTCTAGGGCCCTCCGGTTTTGCAAGGTTACCTGAGCTAGGGACGTAAGCTGCCGCTGAAGGGAGGCAAGGGACTCAGCCGACTCCTCCATAGCAACGGCAAATTGTTGGTATAACTTGTTACTTTTTATGAGGGTGTGACCTAGGGCTCCCCCCGCCAGTCCGGCCGCAATGAAGGATGCGGTGAGGGAGATTCCTGCAATGAGGGGGAGAAATATGGCTCGTGCAGGTCTTGGTCTAGGGTCTGGGTGAATAACAGCACTAGTCCAGTTACCGGTATACCCTAGGAACTCGCCAGCAGTTAGTAGAGTCAACCGGGGAACTAATGTGACAGGGAGACATAGTAGGTTATTAACAGAAGGACTAGGTAGGTTCTTAGATAAGGTTCTATTACATCAGAAGAATATGCCTGATGGAGCCTTTAAGGTGATATTAGGGGGCGTTGCAGTGATGCTGCAGAGGCTGGAATTGGTTCCTGAGAAACAGTAGGGAAACTTCTCCTGACTGGGGTTTAGGTATAGGGGCACGCTCAGGATAGGAGCATACGAGAGGTTTCGGAGGTTGTTAGCTTGGGCAAAGGTAGAGGATCCCCATGGCAGAGGGACAGCTGTTAGCGGTGGATGCCCTAGAGTGGCGCACAGGAAGCAGCCAGACAGGCTATGAAGTTCTGTAAGGTTAGCAAGTTCTAGTCCTTCTTGTAATAACTTTAACCAGGAGAAAGGACGTAAGTCTTGTGTTAGTCTGTTTTCCTGTCGTTGGATATTCCCGTGGACCAGGGGCAGTACTTGCACTAGGCCTCGCCACAGATAGAGGTGACTGCTAGGCCATGTGGAGGAGGGGGAGTAGTATACAGCCCCATGTTGAGGTGTGGTCCAGCGGGAGTTCCAGGGGTCTCTAACTATCCATGTATATGGAAAGTCTCTATCCCGTCTACGATAGAAGGGCCATTTAGGGTCTAACTGTTTTCTCTCTCCCCAATAACGGGGTCTGTGGATGTTACAATAGTTATAAGGACAGCCAGCATTTTGGTGCCACCAATAGTGTTTACAATTGTATTTAGTCTGATCAAACTCAAAGCATATTATTGGTGTCATAGGTTTGGCTATTTGAAAACCAGTAAAATTTAGTAGAATTGGGCTGTTGCACCCTGAGGAAGGGCAATCAGCACTGGCCAATAATTTTCCGGGCTTATGAGGTTGCCCAGGGTGGGTTCGGTTTTCATAAAGCCAGAATCTCCAGACAAAGGGATTATGAGCTGGTTTTGTGATTTCTCCAGCGGCCACTAGGGCGACTAACGTTAGGGTTAGACTACCTAACTGCATGTTTGCAGTGAGCTATGCTGCCGGCGCAGGGTGAGTTTTAAGGGGTTGTTCCTAGCTCTGTCCACAGTCCACGTGTCCGGTGCTTCAGCCGCCGCTGTGATTGGTCCCAGAAGATCAGAGGTTGGGTTCACTGGCTTGACGTGGGTGTAGGTGTAGTGGATCCACGATGCGATGCCTTTTACCTTCAGGGCGGTGGGTGTGGTTAGGAGTACCTGGAGTGGTCCTTTCCACCTGGGTTCTAGGGTCTCTTGTCGGTGTCGCTTGACCAGGACCCAGTCTCCCGGCTGGTACGGATGGGGTTTCGGTGGGGGACCGGTCTTATATAGTTCCTTCAGCTTGGGCCAGATTTCTTGATGAATTTTCTGCAAGGCTTGTAGGGAAAACAAGAGTTCAGAGACATTTTCTGTTTCGGACTTGAGCAGATCATCTTTTAGGCCGGGAACTAAGGGTGGGGGTCTGCCATGCATAATTTCATAAGGAGTAAGGCCCAGTCTGTAAGGGGTGTTACGGGCCCGGAACAGAGCGTAGGGGAGAAGGACCACCTAATTAGCGCCAGTCTCTATAGTCAATTTAGTTAAGGTCTCTTTTAAGGTCCGATTCATTTTTTCTACCTGTCCTGAACTCTGGGGCCTGTAAGCGCAATGTAGTTTCCAATTTGCCCCAAGGATGGAAGCCAAATCCTGACTTACCTTAGCGACGAAGGCCGGCCCATTATCTGACCCTATCTGGACGGGGAAGCCATACCTGGGGAGGATATCTTCCAGGATTTTCTTTGCTACAACCTGAGCAGTTTCTTTCTTGGTGGGGAATGCTTCAGTCCACCCTGAAAAAGTATCTACAAAGACAAGTAAGTACCGATACCCGTATTTTCCTGGCTTTATCTCAGTAAAATCTACTTCCCAGTAGATACCGGGCCTGGTTCCCCTGAGCCTTGTTCCCGTTGCAGCCTGGGATTGGGGGTAGGCGTTGTTAAGCTGGCAGACTTTGCAACTTGTCACGATGTTGCTGGCCATCTCGGCTGTATGTCTGAATTTGAGCTTAGAGCGTCTGATCAGGTCTATCATCCACCGAGCACCCAGGTGGGTGGTTCGGTGGATGTGTTCTAACATTTGTTGTCCTAATTTTTCTGGTAGGATGGTTTGGTCATTAGTATCAGTCCACCACCCATTCTGGATCTGTTTCAGGGGAAGCTTGTCAATCCACTGGAGATCTTGTTCTGAATAATCAGGGAAATATGGCAAGTCCCGGGGGCCCGGGTCAGGGAGCTGGAGTGCAAGGAGTTGGCTGGGAGCCTTCGCCACCTTTCTTGCAGTTTGGTCCGCCAGAAAGTTGCCTTGAGCAGTTGGAGTAGTTAGTTTCTGATGCCCTGGGCAATGCACAATGGCTAACTTTTCTGGCCTCCATAGGGCTGTTAGCAGGGCTAGGATTTCTTGCTTGTTTTTTATTTCTTTTCCTTCAGCCGTCAGTAACCCCCGCTCCCTGTAAATGGCCCCATGTATATGTGCTGTTGCAAAAGCATATCGGCTGTCTGTATATACCGTCAGCTTTTTCCCCGCCCCTAAGGTAAGAGCTTGGGTGAGCGCTATTAATTCGGCCTTCTGGGCCGATGTCCCCGGGGGCAGGGGTTCCGCCCAGATTACCTTAGTCTCTGAAGTCACTGCCGCTCCAGCGTACCTCTGGCCCTGATGCATGAAGCTGCTCCCATCAGTGAACCAGACGAGGTCGGCGTCAGGAAGTGGGCGATCCTGCAGGTCTTCTCGAACTCCGTGCACCTGAGCTAGTATCTCGGTGCAGTCATGGAGTGGGGCGTCCAGGTCCGGGTTGGGCAGTAGCGAGGCAGTCTCTTACCCAGTGGCCAGCCTCCTTGCAGTAGGCACATTGGTCTTTTTTTCAGATTATCATGCCTGGGGGGGGGGCCGCCTAGGTTGGGTGTACTCTGGCTGTAGATGTTCTTTCTGTACTACTGCTGCCAGGACCTTGGTCAATTTTTTTAGTGGCCTTAAATTGCCTTTTTTTTCTGGAGTATCTCTGTTATTATAAACCTGCTGGGCTATCTGAAGGAGGTTTTGAATTCGCTTTTCTTCCAAGTCTTTTAGTTTTTGGAGTTTTTTTAATATCTGGGGCTGCCTGATTTATGAAAGACATTACAACAGCTGTCTGACTTTCTGGAGCCTCTGGATCTATGGGGGTGTACTGTCTAAAAGTTTCTATTAATTTTTTAAGTAGGTGGCTGGGCTCTCTGTCTTTTCTTGCCGAATAGAATATATTTTAGCCAAATTAGTGGGCTTGTAAGCAGCTGCCCGGAGACCTGCCATTAGAGTCTGGCGATAAAGGTGTAGCCGTCCCCTACCTTCTGCCGTGTTGTAGTCCTACGCCGGCCTGGTCAGAGGAAAGGTCGCGTTTATGAGGTCAGGGTTAGCAGTCGGTTGACTGTCGTCCCCCGGGACCAGCTTTCCAGCTTTTACCTGTATTCCCTCTCGCTCCTCCGTGGTAAACAAGATTCGGAGGAGCTGCTGACAATCATCTCAAATGGGCTGGTGGGTGAACATGACACTATCCAGTAAAGCCAGTAAATCTTTGGGGTTGTCTGAAAACCGAGCACTCTGAGCCTTTTAGTTATACAGATCACTGGTGGAGAATGGCCAGTACTGGAGCTTGGGGATTTCTGTGTCATCTGGGGGTTTTATTTCCCGAAGGGGTAAAGCCACCGTGGAGTCAGGCGGCTGGGGGGGGGGGCCTAGTCCGCGAAGTGCGCCCTCGCATCCGCCCCCCCAGCCTTTTAAAGTTACTTTCCCTTTCAGCGAGCCCGCCTCCCCTCCGCCTGCTCCGTCCCTCTATCTCTCTCTCTAATTTTTCCGTTTCTGTTTAAATCTTTGATTGACATACTTACAGGGTCTTTTCTTTAAGTTTCTATCTCATTCGCGCGCGCTTTCTCTCTCTGTCTCTCTGTCATCCCGTGTCCTTTCTCCTTTATACTCAGTCTCTTTCTCTGACTCTCCACGTCTGCCGTTTTCTCCCCTTTCTCTTTCCGATTTCCCTTCTCACTTTCTCCCTTTCCCATCTCTATGGTCTCTCTCTCACTTATTTTCTCTTTTCTCCAGTCTCACTTTCTGTGTCTCTTTTTGTAAAGGAATGTGGGTTAGAATTAGGTTGTGGGTTGGAATCCCTGTAAAGGAAATCCGCGCCGGAAGCCGGGAGCCCGGGGACCGGGGCCGCGAGCGCGCGCCGGAAGCCGGGAGCCCGGGGACCGGGGCCGCGAGCGCGCGCCGGAAGCCGGGAGCCCGGGGACCGGGGCAATTCAGACAGCAGGCGCGCACCCGGGGACCGGGGCAATTCAGACAGCAGGCGCGCACCCGGGGACCGGGGCAATTCAGACAGCAGGCGCGCACCCGGGGACCGGGGCAATTCAGACAGCAGGCGCGCACCCGGGGACCGGGGCAATTCAGACAGCAGGCGCGCACCCGGGGACCGGGGCAATTCAGACAGCAGGCGCGCACCCGGGGACCGGGGCAATTCAGACAGCAGGCGCGCACCCGGGGACCGGGGCAATTCAGACAGCAGGCGCGCACCCGGGGACCGGGGTCAGATTCAGACTGTTGCCGGGATCGCGAACCCGCTCCGGCAACTCAGATCGCAATTTAAATCAGAAGAGAGCCAGGGGACGTCTCCCACCGGTCTCCACTGGCTGTCCTATAGCGCGTCCGCCAGGACTGTGCCAGCCTCAGTTTCAGACCTCGCGAGTCAGAGATTCAGATTCAGAACAGACACACAGACACAGACAGACAAACGGAGACGAGCCAGCTCACCTATCAGTAGATCGATCCTAGCAGATCCGTTGACCAGGGGTCTGGTGGGCTTGGGGAATCCCGGACGAGCCCCCAGATGTTATGCCCAGACTGTTTGTTCCCCAAAGAAGACCACCAGAGTCCAGAGTCAAAGCCAAGCGGCAAGGATCTTTACTACAAGTTCGAACTTGGTCCCTCCTTTACACAGTATACAAGAGGGCCCCGAACAATGCGAGCGTTTGCTTTTTATAGCCCGAAAGTTGTAGGGGAACAAAGAAATTCTTTTGGCTCCTGCGCTTTCAGTAACCTTGAACGGCTGTCTCCTTATCGGAGACTTTCCAGGTGGTGTTTGTACTGGGCTCAGGGAGTTTGAGAGATATATGGTGGTGGGATGGGAGGATGGGATGTGTTTGTGCTAGGCTCAGGGAGTTTTGAGCCCGGGGCTGAGGAATGTGCCCAGCTCCTTTCAGTTTCACCTGTGAATCATTAGCAGTCCATACTCTGGCAGCTCATGGAATGACTCCCTAGGTCCTGATAGGAAATTCTAAGAGGTATCCAAAGGTTCACTACACGTTGTAAAGTCGCAGGTGTGGAGCCCACACTGCCACCATAATTAAGGCTGTAGCAGGTCTTTCTACCATTCTGTGAAGCTGCCTGCTGCTAGGAGATGTGGCATGTAGTAAACAGGAACTCCATAGCCACGGCCCATAGCCTAACACCTTTTATCATGAACACATGTCCCATGGCCAAATAATTTGTACGTAAGACATCACTGCAATGGAATAAGCATTTGTAAATCTATGAATAGTGGTGCTGGTGGAAGTGCTGTGGGTGGGATAAGCAAACCCGTGAATATGTTTGTGTTAATCCACCTTCATTCGCCACCACCATTTACCTCTTGCACTGACCAAATAGGTGAGGTAATAGTGGTGTTATGGAAATCACTAGCCCTGCATCTTTCAAATCTTTATGGAACTAATTTCTGCAATGACTTCAGGCACAGAATTGTTTTTAGGTTATTATCTTGGTTGTAGGTGGCCCTTTCAAGGATTCTAATTGGTCATTCCCACTGTGACAGACCACATTCCTCGGATAAGGAGAGCAAGGCTGTCAAAATAGCCACATGGTGTGCCTGGGATCCTACCTGACCCACTGGAAGGTGGACTCTGGCCAAGACTTATCTATCCCTTGACCTCCCTAAGCCTCTCTCCAATTGACCATAGAGATTCCAGGGATTAGGCTCAGATAATACCAGTCACTACACATGTGACTTCCAGTAAAATGAGCACAGACTGAGATTATAGAACCCAATTCCTGGCCCTCTCTGTTGCTAAGTGTCTATCTGGAAAGATCCTCCCTGAGCCTGCTTACTCATCTGTAAGTTGGAGCCAAAAATGTTCTTTGGATCGTGTGTCATTTGTGCTGATGTGATAAGATTACACACATCAAGGGCTTTACACATTGCCTAATGATCATAAGTACCATTCACCGTTTCTGCTGCAAAGTGTAAAGAGGAAGATAAATTATCTATTACTATTTAGCAGTATCTTAATAACTCATATTTTATGCACTTTTAATTTCATTTATTTCCAAATCTTTTCTTTTCTTTTCTTCTCTTTTCTCTTTTCTTTTTCTTTTCTTTTCTTTTCCAGTAGAGACAGAAACTCTCTTTGTTGCCCAGGATAGAGTGCAGTGGCAATCATAGCTCATTGAAGTCTTGAACCTCTGGACTCAAGTGATTTTCCTGCCTCAGCTTTCTGAGTAGCTGGGACTATAGGCATGCACCACTATGCCTTGCTATTTCTTTTTTCTTTTCTTTTTTTTTTGAGTTGGAGTCTCGTTCTGTTGCCCAGGCTGGAGTGCAGTGGCATGATCTCGGCTCACTGCAACCTCTACTTCCCGGGTTCAAGTGATTCTCCTGCCTCAACCTCCCAAGCAGCTGGGACTACAGGCGTGTGTCACCACACCCAGTTAATTTTTGTATTCTTAGTAGAGACAGGGTTTCACCATATTGGTCAGACTGGTCTTGAACTCCTGACCTCATAATCCACCCACCTCAGCCTCCCAAAGTACTGGGATTACAGGGTGAGCCACTGTGCCCAGCCGCCCGGCTATTTCTTTAAAAAATTTTGTAGAGATGGGGTCTTGATATGTTGCCTAGGCTCAAATGTTGTCATCTTTTAAATAACAGGATTTGGGGCTGGGTGTAGTGGTTCATACCTGTAATCCCAGCACTTTGGGAGGCCTAGGCGGGCGGATCGTGAGGTCAGGAGTTCGAGACCAGCCTGGCCAATATGGTGAAACCCCATCTCTACTAAAAATACAAAAATCAGCCGGGCATGGTGGTGGGTGCCTGTAATCCCAGCTACTCAAAAGGCTGAGGCAGGAGAATTGCTTGAACCCGGGAGGCAGAGGTTGCAGTGAACTGAGATCGTGCCATTGTACTCCAGCCTGGGCGACAGAGCGAGACTCTGACTCAAAAAAAAAAAAAAAAAAAAAATCCAAAAATTTAAAAAACAATAAACAAACAAACAAACAGGATTTAGGGACAGGAATTTATACTAAGTCAATTTTCTATGAATATTCTTACATGTCAAATTTCGAAGGCCCAGACTCAAATACTTGATTCTTATTTTCAAATAATTGGGCTGTAAGATTTATCTGTTACTTCTTAACATATAATTTGTACACCTGTCTAGGATTTAACTTGGAAAAGATTTTTCAGAACTTGGTATGATTATATAAAACGTGTGCTTATGACCACAGCTGGTAGGCATGTGAGATGGTGAGGCATTTCCGCAGAGCAGAGGTTCATAAAAGCTTTATCATGCATCAGAGTTACCCGGAAGGCTCTTTAAAACACAGATTGCTTGGCTGGGCGCAAGAGGGTGCGCCTGTAGTCCTAGCTACTTGGAAGGCTGAGGCAGAAGGGTCTTTTGAGCCCCGGAGTTTGAGGCTACAGCACACTGTGATTGTGCCTGTGAATAGCCCTACACTCCAGCCTGGGTGGCATAGCAAGACCCTGTCTCTAAAACAATAACAACAACTAAAACAAAAACCATGCAGATTGCTGAACCCAACCTAGAGTTTCTGATCCAGTAGTACTGGGGTGGGGCCTGAGAATTTGCATTTCTGACAAGTCCCCAGATGATGCTGATCCTTATTCTCCTGGCCCATAGACCATTTAATTAAAGCCAGCAAAGTACTCATCAACGTTGACCCAGGATATAAGCTGAAGATGAAGAACAGCCTTGAGGCAGCGAGGGAGGCCTGCCCTTTAACATCAGGAAGCCAAGTAAAGGGGTGACTCACCAGGGCAGGGTGGGGTTCCTGTGTGTGAGAAACCAGAATTGAGAGCTGCACCAGCTGTGCGGCCCCAGGTTTCTCAGGCGGCACAGGGGAAAGGCACTCGGGACCACACCCCAACTCACCTACCCTGTGTAAGTTTTTTCCGTTGCACATATCAACATCTAACATGTCATACATTTGATTTACCTCATTTATTCTCTGACTCCCTGCCTCCTATTAGAATGTAAGTTCTCTAGAACAAAGATTTATATATGTTTTACAGAAGAACAGTGCCTGAATCATAGCAGGTGTTCATGCCTATATACATATAACTATGTTCATAATGTTGTTTCTAGAAGGATCCACGAGAAAATGGCGGCAGACTGTCTCTGAGCAAGGGAAATGGGGGAGTGGGTGGGGGGAACTATAACTTTTTTTTTTTTTTTTTTTTTTTTTTGAGACGGAGTCTCGCTGTGTCTCCCAGGCTGGAGTGCAGTGGCGTGATCTCGCCTCACTGCAAGCTCCGCCTCCCGGGTTCACGCCATTCTCCCGCCTCAGCCTCCCAAGTAGCTGGGACTACAGGCACCCGCCACCATGCCCGGCTAGTTTTTTGTATTTTTAGTAGAGACGGGGTTTCACCATGTTAGCCAGGATAGTCTCAATCTCCTGACCTCCTGATCCACCCGCCTCGGCCTCCCAAAGTGCTGGGATTACAGGCTTGAGCCACCGCGCCCGGCCGGGAACTATAACTTTTTACTGACTCTATAGCCTTTTGAATTTTTCCTTTTCTTTTCTTTTTTTTTTTTTTTTTTTGAGATGGAGTCTTGCTCTGTTGCCCATGCTGGACAGTGCAGTGGCGCAATCTCATCTCACTGCAACCTCTGCCTCCCGGGTTCAAGCAATTCTCCTGTCTCAGCCTCCCAAATAGCTGGGATTACAGGCGTGCGTCACCATGCCTGGCTCCTTTTTGTATTTTTAGTAGGGATGGGGGTTACACCATGTTGGCCAGGCTGGTCTTGAACTCTTGACATTGTGATCCACCCGCCTCAGCCTCCCAAAGTGCTGGGATTACAGGTGTGAGCCACAGTGCCCGGCTGAATTTTTCCTATGTATCTTATCTAGCTAATCAAAAACAGATCTCTATTGTTGATTAGGAAATATAAATTGGAAGAGAAATACGTATAATAGGAAAAACCTGAAGGAGCCCCATTTCCCCCTAAATCTGGTGAGAGCATTGTGGACAGCTAAGTGAGAACACCTGAAATATGCTTGAAGAAAAGTTCATCTTTGAAAGGGCATTCAGCTCAGTCCCACGTGGCCCTACCCCAGCCCCAATCTGCACCTGGCCCTATCCCAGGACAACCCTATGGGGCCCCAGAGTTCCCTCCTAGAAACCAGAGGTTCCCAGCCCTTCCTGCTGCCTACCCCACCCCATGGACACTTGTCCATGTGTCAAGTAACAACAGCTAATACTGGAGTGGGTTAGAAACAGCCCTGGGGCTGCCTCAGGAAGGAGAGAGTATCTCTAAGTCCAGAGAGCTCAAGGTGGAACGAGAATCCAGGTGTTCAAAGGGGAGGCAGAAGGAAATGATGACAGAAAAGGGGGATTTGTGCTCATCTCAGCAGGAACTTGGGTTGGGGCTGAGAAACTAGGAGGAGCCATGCCCCGGGGAGCCTGGAGGAAGATGCCCAGGCCAGAGCACCACCTTGGAATTGGGGGAGCCAGGCAGGACCCCGAGTAGACACCAGGGGTTAGCGCCTGTTACAGGAAGTTGAGGAAGAAAAACAATAAAGTTGCCCTTCCAAACAAGACAGGAGCAGTTTCTACCATAGATAACCGCTGGCCTAGTTATTTAGACAATATATATGTACCGAGCACATCGTTGTGCCGGGTCCTATGTCAGAAAAGGGATTTTGGGGCCAGGCGCGGTGGCTCATGCCTATAATCCCAGCACTTTGGGAGGCTGATGTTGGCAGATCACCTGAGGTCAGGAATTCAAGACCAGCTTAGCCAACATGGTAAAAACCCTGTCTCTACGAAAAATACAAACATTAGCTGGGCATGGTGGCTGGTGCCTGTAGTCCCAGATACTTGGGAGGCTGAGGCAGGAGAATCACTTGAACCCAGGAGGTGGAGCTTGCAGTGAGCTGAGATTGCACCACTGCACTGCAGCCTGGGTGACAGAGCGAAATTCTGCCTCAAAAAAAAAAAAAAAAAAGAGATTTTGATAAAACGCAGACTTACATGACCTGAGGCTACCTTCCTAGAGACTGAGTCTTCTTTGGAAGGTGGCAGGGATGCAGCAACCCACACAACCAAGCCATTCCCACCTCACCAATGTGGAGAACCTGAGAGACGGTGCCTCCCTCCCCCGCGGGATTTTCTGTGGTCTCAGACCCCACAGCAGCTTCTGTGCTCACCCAGCAGGGGGCAGCCTGAGCTCAGGCGCCAACTTCCCAGCACCTGCTTAGGAGACGGGACAGATCGGTACCTAGCCCCCTCACTGCCCACTGCAGGGTGGGCACGGTGCCCACTTGCTGGTGGCAGCAGCACCAGAGAAACAGGATGCACCAGGAGGCTGTAAAAAAAGGCTGTTTTGAGTTCTCCCTAAGCCGTGATGGTGCTGCCTGGCAGATGCTCAGCCCTGGCATGCTGCCACACTCACCCTCTGTAGCATCCCGAGACTAAGGATCATCTCCTTCTCATCCCATTGCAGCCTGCTCACCCTGCTTCTACTCACTGTTTCTCTGAGGCATAGAATCCTGGACCCCAGAGCTGGAAGGGACTTGGTTCCTGCTAGTGCCGGAGTTGCCATTTCAAATAACTTCAAAGGGCAGGCAGGGAGCCTGAATCTGTGAAGCTGACTTAGGATAATATGGCAGGAAATGGTAGTGGCTAGGCCGAACTGGGGAAAAGAGCCTTGTGCAAAGGCATCTAAATTTAATTGTTTTGCTAACTGTGAGTAAGATAAAATGCAGCTATAGGCTGAGTTGGGACATGAGTTGGCTGCCAGTTTCCTCCCTGTCCAGTCCACCCCTACACCTTCGAGATGGGCAAACGAAGGTCCAGAGAGGGCCCAAGATAGGGCCTGATTCCCTTCTCACCAGAATCCAGTTCTTCGGTGCTGTTTGTTCCTCGGGGGCACAGGGCAAATATTAAACAGAGAGAGTTGGGGGTGGCGGGGACGTCTAGCTTCGCCTGCCCCACGGCTGCTGATCAGTCTTGGATTGCTTCATTTCCTTCCTTGGCCACAGATCTCCTGTTTGGAGAAAGCAGCCTCCTCCAGAATACAGGGCACTCCTTTTCCTCAGAATGAGTCACAGCCTCCAAGCAGACTTGTGGACAGCTTACTCGGAGACAGAATTCTCCACTCCCACTGCTTTTTCCAATGAATACCTCCAGTGGTGGGGCTCCACTGCCTTGGGCCACCGCCCTAGGGCTGCGAACTTTAATGTACTCAGGTTTTTCTCTCCTTAAAATGAATTCCTACAGAGAAACACTCAGGGGTCTTCTGGCCTTGATTCTTCAGATCTCATTAAAAAAAAAAAAAAAAGATACAGATTAGAAGCATAAAGTGCTGTTTTCTCGTAAGGTGTGAAGGCCGCAGGAGTGTGGCCGGTACTTGTCGTGGCTCTGCAGGTACCAAGAGTGGTTCTTCAGAAATCCAAGCTTGCGCCTGCATTGCCTCCATCTCCAGGAGAATCAGCAGGCCATGCTGAGCTTGGTGGAGATGCTTCATTAGGGCAGGAAACCTGAACCTCAGTCTCCTGGGTAGCAGGAACTGGGTTGTGGCCCCATTACCAATCATAGAGACACCTTTGGGACCTGGGGTAAGTATTTATGATACAGCTAGTCACGTGAAGAAAGAGGGGAGGATGAGGACACAACCAAAGCCACTGTCACAGAGCTCCTGCCCACCTAGCACCTCCCAACCTCCCAACCAACATGTGCAAAAGATGGCCAGAGTCCTGAAAAACTGGTCTCGAAAGGACATTGTCTCGAGTATACCTTTGAGAGGAGGAAACAGAACATTTACCTATTTGTTCAAGGAAAAAGAAACAGAAAAAGAAAAAAACAGAGACGAATAAGATTAGCTACCTGCAAGGCATGGTAGGAACAGGATGGAAATAAAGGGAATGAGGGGGAATGAGACTTCTAGGAATATCTCTTTTTGTTTATTTTCTTTTATTTTTAGCAGAGATGGGGGTTCCTTATGTTGCCCAGCTGGTCTTGAACTCCTGGGCTCAAGCTATCCTCCTGCCTCCACCTCCCAAAGTGCTGGGATTACAGGTGTGAGTTACCACACCCAGTCCTCTTTTTGTTCTGACCTGACTTAAAATCATTTTAATATTTCACAACTCAAATACAAATAAAACTCACAAGGGGCCGGGCACGGTGGCTCAAGCCTGTAATCCCAGCACTTTGGGAGGCCGAGGCGGGCGGATCACAAGGTCAGGAGATCGAGACCACAGTGAAACCCCGTCTCTACTAAAAATACAAAAAATTAGCCGGGCGCGGTGGCGGTCGCCTGTAGTCCCAGCTACTCAGGAGGCTGAGGCAGGAGAATGGCGGGAACCCGGGAGGCGGAGCTTGCAGTGAGCCGAGATTGCGCCACTGCACTCCAGCCTGGGCAACAGCGTGAGACTCCGTCTCAAAAAAAAAAAAAAAAAAACTCACAAGGACAGGGAAAACCCTAAAGTTGAATACAGAAACAAGCAAATAAAATGTACCCTTTGACTTCTATCTTACCACTTTGTAGTAAAAATAGTTAATCCCAGTAACATGCTAAACATTTTCTAGTTTCATTTAACCCTTGCAACATCCCTAAATGGTAGGTACGATGACTACTCTAGTTTTACAAAACGGGAATTGCCCTTCAGGAAGGAGGCAAAGGAAGCTCCCAAGCTCCCAGGGACTTGAACTCATGTTTTGCACCAGATTTTTTACTAGATCTCAATTCCGAAATCCTATTCCATCTTCAGCTCTGAGCCAGGCATAGAAGGATGATTTAGTGTCTCTGAGTTCCAAGAATCTACAACACTTAACATCTCAGTGACAAACTTTTAACATCCTGAGGTTATACATAAGGGAATGAATAATTCCTTTATCATTCATACAGATTTAAAGGCCAGGCCGGCATGGTGGCTCACACCTGTAATTCCAGCACTTTGGGAGGCTGAGGTGGGTGGATCACGAGGTCAGGAGTTCGAGACCAGCCTGGCCAACATGGTGAAACCCTGTTTCTACTAAAAATAAAACAAATGAGCTGGGCATGATGGCAGGAGCCTGTAATCCCAGCTACTCGGGAGGCTGAGGCAGGAGAATCTCTTGAACCCGGGTGGCGGAAGTTGCAGCGAGCCGAGATCGTGCCACTGCACTCCAGCTGGGGTGACAGTGCGAGACTCTGTCTCAAAAACAAAACAAAACAAAAAGATTTAAAGACCAAAAAGATTTTAGAAATTCTGGGCACTCCGTGTGGTCTGCTTTCCTGGACGATATGGCATTTTAGGTAGGTATAGAAAAGGAGCTGGAGAATTCCAGAGAGCAGAAGACACTTGGAGCGAAGGGCTGAAAGGGGCTTGGTGTGTTAAGAGCAAAGGCTTCCGGCCGGGCGCGGTGGCTCAAGCCTGTAATCCCAGCACTTTGGGAGGCCGAGACGGGCGGATCGCGAGGTCAGGAGATCAAGACCATCCTGGCTAACCCGGTGAAACCCCGTCTCTACTAAAAAACACAAAAAAACTAGCCGGGCGAGGTGGCGGGCGCCTGTAGTCCCAGCTACTCGGGAGGCTGAGGCAGGAGAATGGCGGGAACCCAGGAGGCGGAGCTTGCAGTGAGCTGAAATCCAGCCACTGCACTCCAGCCTGGGCGACAGAGCGAGACTCCGTCTCAAAAAAAAAAAAAAACAAAAAGAGCAAAGGCTTCTGCATAGGAATGAACAACACAGTAGGACGTCCATCACGCTGCTGGATGACTCTCAATATAAGAGTTCCAAGTCAAGGCGAACGTCATGGAAGGAAGATGTCCACAATGAGGCCGGGGTGAGGTTGGTAAATTCCAGTTCCTAACTTTAGCCCTTAGACAGCTACATTTAGATATTGGATATTTGCTGCCCCTTTCAATTACTGGGCTGCAAGTAATTACTTCTCCAATTACCTAGGAGAAGGCAGAGGCTACATTCTGGATCTACGACTAAAAAATGTTTTTGCAAAAAACGTTTGCTCCTTTGGTTGTTTTTGCTTTTCTCTTTCATCTCTACTTCCTCAGCCACTCCCTGTTTGCTGAGCTGAAAAGCAAGTTCTCAGCCCTGCCATCTCTTTCGAAAGCCAGCTTGCCTGTAGCCCCCAGGGGCGAGGAGAGGTGCTAGAAGAAAATACTTCTCCGCTTCTGCGTCCCTTCCGAGCTGGAGGTGGTGCTCAGTGGGGACAATGAGAAAAAAATGGGAAAGCAAAAAGGCTTTGTGGGAAAGGAGAGTGGCCACATACCAGCGCTGGGTCTAGCTGGAGGGCAAGCAGGAAACACGAACAAAATGAAAACGTGGAGAATTCCTATCAGACCACTGCTTCACTGTATCCCAAGTTTTAATCAGGACGAATGTTCAGATAAACCAGAAAAATCCTTGAAACGAGGACAAATGCAACATTTGAGCCTCAAGTCGCTGCTTCCCATTGTCATCCCCTTTGGAAACAACAAAAAATATCCCACATGTCTGACCAGACTGGCCAACATGGTGAAACCCCGTCTCTACTAAAAGTACAAAAATTAGCCAGGTGTGGTGGCAGGTGCCTGTGGGCAAGGCTGAGGGATGAGAATCACTTGAATCCAGGAGGCAGAGGTTGCAGTGAGCCGAGATTGTGCCACTCTGTATGTGTGTGTGTGTGTGTGTGTGTGTGTGTGTATACACACACACATACATCCCACATCTCCCACAGGATAAAGTCCGTATCTGGTCTGCTTTGATTGTTTCCTCCCTGTCATCATTGACCCTGTGTCCTCCTGGCACCTCTGCCCAAGCCTTATCCAGCAGCCCCTTGCCCTGGATTCCCACACCAGGCTACAGCTCTCCGTCCACGCCCCCCATCCCCACCGGGAACATGCTTCCTCTTGCAGCCCGCTTCAGGACCAGCCCACACACCACCTCCTCCAGGGGCACTGGGTCCCCGGAAGGTGGTGGCTCCTCCTCCCAACTCCAGGCACTCTGACACCACTTTGTCAGTGTGTGGTTTTCACATCCTGTCCTAGTGGTATGTTTGTCTTTTTGCCCCCAGATTCACAGCTTCCTAAATGAAGGAGCTAAGTATTGCTCTTTTCTTTAACCTAGAACAAGATACAGTTTCTGATCATACTTAATATTTGATGAACAGATGTTTTCCTTTAAAGTTTCACTTAAACTTTTAAAACCTCAAACCACGGTAAGAAATACATCTGACATTACCACCCAGACTCACACACACATGCCACTGAATCAAAAGTTTCATGAAATAATACTTACTCTGTTGGAAGCATTCTGATATTTTCCTTAATTCCATTTTTTTTTTCCTTTTAATGACATTTATTTTAACGCTGAATTTACTCCCGTGCCATAAGTTTTTGTTTCTTCAGTTTCTTCTGGGATATCTTTTCCTTCTGGGCAGCCTCCTCTTCTGGTTTAGGAACAATCTGTTCCTTTTCAGTAAGGATCATCTCAATGTGGCAGGGAGAGCTCATGCATGGGTTAATCCAACCATGAGCTCTGTAGGTCCGTCGGCGCATCTTAGGTGCTTTGTTCACTTGGATATGCTCGATGACCAGAGAATCTACATCTAAACCCTTAAGTTCAGCATTACGCTCTGCGTTTTTAAGCATGCGCAGCAAAAATTCAGCACTCTTTTTGGGCCACCGACCTTGTGTCCAGCCCCACTGCTTGGCCTGGGCGCACCTGCCAACTCCACCATTGTAACGTCGGAATGGTACGCACTGTTTCTGTAAAGTGACATCTTTCAGATACTTCGTGGCTTTTCGAATACGCATACCCTTGATGGCCTGGGCAGTTTCACGAGTGTTCTTAAAGTGAACACGAAGATTGGAACCTCTTGATTCGCATGATTTCGTGGGGTTCTCCAGGTCAAGTGAATAGCGAACCATTTTCATAGATTACCTCAGGCCGCTTAGGGAAAGAGCTTAATTCCATTTTTTTTTTTTTTTTTTTTTTTTTTGACACGGAGTCTTGCTCTGTCACCCAGGCTGGAGTGCAGTGGCCGGATCTCAGCTCACTGCAAGCTCCGCCTCCCGGGTTTACGCCATTCTCCTGCCTCAGCCTCCCGAGTAGCTGGGACTACAGGCGCCCGCCACCTCGCCCGGCTAGTTTTTTTTTGTATTTTTTAGTAGAGACGGGGTTTCACCGTGTTAGCCGGGATCGTCTCTCGATCTCCTGGCCTCGTGATCCGCCTGTCTCGGCCTCCCAAAGTGCTGGGATTACAGGCTTGAGCCACCGCGCCCGGCCAATTCCCTTTTTTAAAAAGTGCTTGTTGGGACTTGTAGGTGGAAAGCCATGGTCATAAAGTGTACAGAGAAGCTGTCATTGCTAAAGTGAGAGAAGCTTTGCTTCCAAGCTAGGATCAGGTTAGGATTAAACTATAAACAAATGAGGGCTTCCGCTTGCTCTGATCTGCAGACTGAGAGAGTCTGGCCTCATTAAGAAGTAAAAGCCAAGGCGGGACTTACTGACAACGGTGACGGACTTCAACCTGGGGCCTGCTCTTTGCAGCTTTCCTGTTCAGTGCCTTATATCTTTCCTTCACTCCTTTAACACACCCGTCCCTACCCCACGAAGATGCCCCAAACTGTGCCTGGTGCCCCAGCGATATTTTGTGCACAGCTCTCTGATGGCTCCTGTCACACTGTACTGTAATGCTAATCGTTTTTAGATGGCTAGCTCTTCAACTGAGCTGCTGGAGGGAGCCCGGTCAGGGAAATGCTGGCCAAAAAGAGTGTGTGAATGGGAGGAGAGGAACTGTTGCATCTTGGGGTCTAGAAGTGCCCATCTCTTCCCTGTTGTTGCCTGGGGAGGGGGTCACCACTGGCTCTGGAGCCACAGCAGGGAGACGCAGGCCCGGGCACACCATGGTGGAGGAGAAGGGCAGGGAGCAGTGATGTAATTCAATTACAGAACTCGGTTATCCCTTAACTTTCTATAGCTACTTCACCACTTAATAAATTGTTTGTTTGTTTGTTCGAGACAGTGTCTCACTCTGTCACCCAGGATGGAGTGCAGTGGTATGATCTCAGCTTGCTGCAGCCTCTGCCTCCCAGGTTCAGCATTTAACATCTCAGTGACCAACATTTAACATCCTGAGGTTATACATAAGGGAATGAATAATTCCTTTATCATTCATAAAGATTTAAAGACCAGGCCTGGCACGGTGGGTCATACCTGGAATCCCAGCACTTTGGGAGGCCAAGGAGGGTGGATTACTTGAGGGCAGCAATTCAAGACCAGCCTGACCTACATGGTAAAAACCTGACTCTACTAAAAATGCAAAAATTAACCAGGCTTGGTGGTGTACGCCTGCAATCCCAACTACTCGAGAGGCTGAGCCAGGAGAATCGCTTGAACCTGGGAGGCAGAGGTTGCAGTGAGCTGAGATCCACCACTCCACTCCAGCCTGGGCAACAGAGCAAGACTCCATCTCAAAAACAAAACGAAACAAAACAAAAACCCCAGGCTGGGCATGGTGGCTCATGCCTATAATCCCAGCATTTTGGGAGGCTGAGGCGGGCGGATCACTTGAAGTCAGGACTTCGAGACTAGCCTGGCCAACATGGCGAAACCCCGTCTCTACTAAAAAATACAAAAATAAGCCAGGCATGGTTGCACATGCCCGCAGTCCCAGCTACTTGGGAGGCTGAGGCAAGAGAATCGCTTGAATCTGGGAGGAGGAGGTTGTAGTGAGCAGAGATAGCACCACTACACTCCAGCCTGGGCAACAGAGCGAGAATGTCTCAAAATAAAAAATTAGAAAAAGAAGAAGAAGAAGAAGAAAGAAAGAAGAAGAAGAAAGAAAGAAGAAGAAGAAAGAAAGAAGAAGAAGAAAGAAGAAGAAGGAGGAGAAGGAGGAGGAAGAAGAAGGAAGAAGAAGAAGAAGAAGAAAGAGGAAGAAGAAGAAAGAAGATGAAGAAGAAGATGAAGACGAAGAAGACGACGATGAAGAAGAAAGAAGATGAAGAAGACAACGAAGACAAAGACGACGACGATGACGAAGAAGAGACAAAACCAAACCAAAGAAAATGCATGACTGCTCCTCTTAATTATTTACCTAGCTCTGTTTTGTTACATATTATAGTTGTAACCCACAAGCAATAGATAAAATGTCACTAGATATAATGTTTGTGGCCGGGCACAGTAGCTCACTCCTGCAATCCCAGCACTTTGGGAGACCGAGGCAGGCGGATCACCTGAGGTCAGGAGTTCAAGACCAGCCTGGCCAACATTGTGAAACCCAGTATCTATTAAAAATACAAAAAATTAGCCAAGCGTGGTGGCACGCACCTATAACCCCAGCTACTTGGGGGGCTGAGGCAGGAGAATCACTTGAACCTGGGAGGCTGCAGTGAGCTCATTGCATTGGGCAACAAGAGTAAAATGCTGTCTCAAGGCTGGGCGCGGTGGCTCACGCCTGTAATCCCAGCACTTTGAGAGGCCAAGGCGGGCAGATCATGAGGTCAGGAGATTGAGACCATCCTGGCTAACATGGTGAAACCCTGTCTCTACTAAAACTACAAAAAAAATTAGCCAGGCGTGGTGGCGGGTGCCTGTAGTTCCAGCTACTCGGGAGGCTGAGGCAGGAGAATGGTGTGAACCCGGGAGGCAGAGCTTGCAGTGAGCCGAGATTGCACACTGCACTCCAGCCTGGGTGACAGAGCAAGACTCCATCTGAAAACAAAACAAAAACAAAAACAAACAAACAAACAAAAGTCTCCCTCAAATTCATGCTGATATCTAATTCCCAACGTGATAACTTTTGGAGGTGCGGCCTTTGGGAGGTGATGCAGTCATGAGGGTGGAGACCTCATGAATGGGATTAGTGCCCTTATAAAAGAGACCACCAGAGAGCTTCCTCTCCCCTTCCTTCCAGGACACAGTGAGAAGCCAGCTGTCTATGGACCAGAAAGCAGGCCCTCAGCACACATCGATTCTGCTGGCGTTTTGATCTTGGACTTTTCAGCCTCCCTGTGAGAAATGAGTTTCTGTTGCTTACAGGTCACCTGGTCTATAGTCCTCTGTTACAGCAGCCTGAACGAACCAAGACACCCAGGTACACATTGCCAAAAAAATTACGGCCTAGCCCACATTCTCAGAAGCTTACAGTCTTCCTTTAAGTAAAGTTACATGGGAAGACCATGCACTGTGGAGCAAAAAGGGACTGAGTTGAGACTAGCTCTCCCGCTTGTCATGCTGTGGTCTTGAGAAGCACCTGAACTCTTCGGAGCCCCTTTCTCCTCATCTGTGGAATTCGGGTAACTATGCCATTCCCCAGGCTTGCTGCCAGGAGGAGAATGAGGGGAGAGACTTGGGAGCAGCTCACATTTCTGAGGAAGTTAACTTTCTAAGGTAGCCACATGAGGCCACTTGCCTCAGTGCTCAGGAGGTGGTGGTGACAAACTGGACGGGGCAGAGAACATTTTTTCCCCCGGTGAAACAGTGGAAAATAAAGCTGGACAGACAGTGGAGGGCGCTGTCATGGAAAGCTGCAGCCAGACAGAATGGTCTGGAGTTTGTCTTGCAGGCAGCGGCAGTGGGGGAAGCCTTTGTGAAACTCATGGTTCAGCAGCTGAGTCTCGCCGCCTATGTAGGTTGGGTGCCGTGGGGTGAGACTGGAGGCTGGGACCTGAGAGGTGTCAAGGGCTGCCTGTGGACTCAGCCTGGGGCAGTGGGAGGGGCAGGGATGGAAGGCAGGCCACAGGAGTGAAAATAGGGCCCCGGTTCTAGGGCGCTGTTTCCCCTGCATCTTGCTCTCTGCCTTTCTCCTCTTGTCCTTTGGTCTCCACCCCTATCCCCACCTCCCAAATGCTTCAGAGCATAAAGGTGCTGCCCAGTCAAAATCACCCCCACAAACTCCAGGTGAACTTGGTCTGGGCAGCTTTGAGTGGGTCATGAGTGGAGGAAGGGCAGGCCCACTCTTTCCTTAGTATATGAGTGAGAAAAGTGACTGCTGGTTAGATCTCACAGGAAGCCAGAGCCACGTGGCAGCACCTGACTTCAAGTGCAGCACAGCCCGCGGGGTGAGAAGCTGACACCTCTGGGCCTGCTGAGGCAGGCTGCTCCTTCTACACCAGGTCAGGGAAATCAGGTCACCCGCCCCAACAGTCTGCCAGACGCTGGGGACTGACTGCTGCCTCTGGGACATCCACCACAAAGGATTCATGGACTCAGTGACAGGGCCAGGCACCTGGCTGAGGATCTCAAACTGGTGCGGCCCACGGGCCCATTCAATCTATAGATGGGTTTTGTGCAGCCAACACCGTCCTTCTTGTCTACCTCTTGTATATGCATTCTGGCCTTGCCCCTGAGCTTATGAATTTACCAACCCCATCTTAGCAGGGCATGAAGAAATGCAAGGCACTCCAGGAGCTGCTGATTTTGCTGGGTAAACAAAACAAGTATACAGGCAAAGAGGGCAGACGATGGCAGACCCAATGCATGGGGCAGGCATCCGCACTTCTGAGTTGAATTTAGAGAAGAGATCTTCTCTTCTCCAGAGGTGAGGTGCACACTGGGCCTGGGGGAAGTAAACCCTGGGATGAGCATGGGAGAGGGAGGTTCCCCAGTGGGGAAGGACATGAGGGCGTGGACTGGAGAAAATCTGCATAGCTGGGCCCCATTCCACAGAGGGCCCCGAGAGGTGTCTGCTGGATAAGGGAGTGAAGATGAAGGCACATGGGGAAAGTGTACAGGACTGGGTCACCCAAGACTCAGTAATCTGGAAAAGGTGGCAGAGTGGGGAGCTCTGATTTGGGAGAGGCACTGATTTGGGAGAAATCTCAAGAGGCTGTAAAGACTGATACTGTGTGGAAGTTGGATGCAAAGGACTCCAGGCTTGAAGCTTCAGAGTATGTAAGAGAGGTGCCTCTCTGGTTATTGAAGCAGGGGAATCATGAGAGGGCGGCTGCTCAGGGTGGGAGGTGAGAAGCTGAGACATTTTGGTTTAACTGTTATATTTAACAGAAGAGATGCTCACATTGAGAGCTATGGGCCAGGAGATGGAGGCTTGGTGGAAACGTGCATGTGGAGGTGGTGATTTAGGGCAGGGATGGATTCGGTGAAGCCCCGATTCGGTGAAAAGAATGTGGAGGGACAGATACTGGGGATGAGGAAGAAGGAAACTGCTGCAGAACTGGAGAGGTGGGGTGTACGCAGATGTCAGGGGAGAAGACAGTCCTAGGGAAGTGCTCTATTAGCATGATCAATTGCAGAGGTTTCAGAAAGTGCTGAGAAGAGGCTGGGGCGTCTGAAGCTAAGGGGCAATAGGAGTTTCAGCAGGGTTGCAGAAGGGGGCACTACCTTTCAGGGTGGAGGAGAGCAGGCAGAGGGGAAGGAAGGTGGACTGGTAGAGACTGCTGTCTCAGGGAGCAGGCAGTGGAAGTGATGGATATGATCAAGAGGGAAGCACAGATGTTTGGAGGCAAAAGGGAAGGAGACAGTGAGCAGGAAGTACTGAATTTGCTGAGGACAAAGGAGAAAATGACACAGAAAGAGGCAGATGAGGTGGACGGGGTAGATGGAGAGGCTAATCTTGGATTTCACAACAGGCTGCATCCCCTATCCCTCCATTGTGTGCCAGGCCTGCCAGCTTGTGCCTGGCCCCACTACCCCCCAGCCTTGGTCTTTATTCTTGTGGTTAGGTAGCATGGAAGTCAGGCAACTGGATGGACCAGGCACTCTCTGAGAATGGCCGGGATGTTCATAGCTCAGGGCTGGGATCCAGAGCACCAGCAATTATTCTTTTTCCGGTTTGCTACTGATTCTTCTTTTTTTTTTTTCTTTTTTTTGAGATGGAGTCTCGCTCTGTCGCCCAGGCTGGAGTGCAGTGGCGCGATCTCGGCTCACTGCAAGCTCCGCCTCCCGGGTTCACGCCATTCTCCTGCCTCAGCCTCCCGAGTAGCTGGGACTACAGGCGCCCACAACCGCGCCTGGCTAATTTTTTGTATTTTTAGTAGAGACGGGGTTTCACCGTGGTCTCGATCTCCTGACCTTGTGATTTGCCCGCCTCGGCCTCCCAAAGTGCTGGGATTACAGGCGTGAGCCACCGCGCCCGGCTGCTACTGATTCTTCTCTTCTTCCTCTATCATAGGGCCCATCAACGCTGGTGGCTAGAAATCATCCAGAGGGCTGTAAACATTCACGAGGCACTGAGTGGTCCCTGTTTTGGCCCAGGCAGCAGCAGACAAACGGGAAGTGAAAGTGGGTAACCACTGGAAGGTGAGGGCGAGGGCTGGTGTCATCTCCAGCGCTGTTGGCAGCGACAACTATGAGCCGGCCTTTGCCAACATGGTGAGTAACTACAGATTTAAAATTCCTAGCAGCAAAGCTGTGTCTCTTCAGGGTTTGGTTACCCACGCTGACCCCATAACAACCACCACACCAACAGCAGGGAACATCAACAAGCAAGGAGGTGACCATGAGGATGACCTTGCCGTAAAAACAACCACACATCCCACACCCCTGAGGAATGAGGCACCCACCAGCTGGGTCTTGTAGGGCTGTTCCAGAAAGCGCAGGCTGGGAGGAGGATGCAGTAAGGAAAGAGGCCAGGGTCTAAATGGAAAGGGTCATTGTGAGGGAGAGACGGCCGGGCGCGGTGGCTCAAGCCTGTAATCCCAGCACTTTGGGAGGCCGAGATGGGCGGATCACGAGGTCAGGAGATCGAGACCATCCTGGCTAACACGGTGAAACCCCGTCTCTACAAAAAATACAAAAAGCTAGCTGGGTGAGGTGGCGCGCGCCTGTAGTCCCAGCTACTTGGGAGGCTGAGGCAGGAGAATGGCGTGAACCTGGGAGGCGGAGCTTGCAGTGAGCTGAGATCCGGCCACTGCACTCCAGCCCGGGCGACACAGCGAGACTCCATCTCAAAAACAAAAAACAAAAAAAAAAAAAAAGAAAGGGAGAGACAGGCTTGTTCATCAATGACCACTACAGAGTTGGAAAGAGAAGGCAAAGAAAATGCCATACTACTGAGGATCAGTGTCCAGAGGTTTCATTCTATTGAAAGTTAGAGATGCCAAAGCTGGGGTTAATGTTGGTAACGGAGATACGGATGGGCCATGATGCCACCAGCCATGTGTAATCAGAAGGGGATTGAAAAACATCCCCAGCCTTGAAACTGACATTTTCTCTTATGTGCTGGGTGGACATTTGGCAATATCATATAAAATGAAAACATTTGCATAGCCCATGACCCAGAGAGTCCACTTGCATAAGGACATGCTTTATAATGGTCTATTCCACGGCAGATAATAAAAGAAGGCATGCAGGAAGATCTATATGCAGTGACGTGCAAAGGTATCAACAAGTTGCGGAATCCCATGGTATGATTTCATTTGATTAAAAAAAAAAAAGAAAAAAGGTATATACTACATATTATAGTAAAAATACCTTATATGTGTGTGTATATTACAAGTAATGATTATAAGTGTGTGTGGGGGGGTTAGACTAGAACGTTAGAAAGTTGAGATTCTAAGGAGGAGCACTTTTCACTTGATATTCTTCTCTATGGTATAGTTTTTACATGAGTGTTTTTTTTTTTTTTTTTTTTTTTTGATGGAGTCTCACTTTGTCTCCCATGATGGAGTGCAATGGCGTGATCTCAGCTCACTGCAACTTCCACCTCCTGGGTTAAGCGATTTTCATGCCTCAGCTTCCTGAGTAGTTGGGATTATAGGCATGCCCGGCTAATTTTGTTTTTTTGATACCGAGTTTCGCTCTTGTTACCCAGGCTGGAGTGCAATGGTGTGATCGCGGCTCACTGCAACGTCCGCCTCCCGAGTTCAAGCAATTCTCCTGCCTCAGACTCCCTGAGCAGCTGAGATTACAGGCATGCTTCACCATGTCTGGCTAATTTTTTGTATTTTTAGTAGAGACGGGGTTTCTCCATGTTGGCCAGACTGGTCTTAAACTCCTGACCTCAGGTGATCCAGCCGCCTTGGCCTCCCAAAGTGCTAGGATGACAAGCATGAGCCACTGCACCCGGCGAGCATGTATTATTTCTATAATAATTTAAAAAAATCTTGAGCTCCTCTTGCCCTAAACTATTTCCCCTATTAGTCTGGTTGTTTTAATGCACATATATTGTGAAATAATCAGAATACAAGTCTGATAAATATGAATTCTAGTGGGGACAATGGAATAGGGTATTTGCAATTGAAATCACTGCATGAAGTACTCTCTCCCTTGTCCCTTTCTTTCCCTTCTCTGGCCTGAATGTCCCATCCCTACCCCCATCCCTGTAAGTCACTCCTCTGGCTTAAATGGGAAGTTAACACAGGGTGGTAGGAAGAACAGCAGACTTGGAGTCTCTCATGCATTGCCTGCCACGGCCCCCTGTGCAGGACTCCAGGCCCTACTCTAACACTTGCTATTTGCCCAACTGTAGGCTCTCAGACCCTCATTTCCCTGTGATAGCATTAAAAAAAAAAACAACTTGCTCTGCCTACATCACACAGATGTGAAGATAAAATGAAACAATGCCTTTGAAGGTATCTGGAAACAGAAGAGAGTCCTATACATATATTTAAGGTTTTTACAAATCAGCATTAACATTTGATTTTATAACCATCATTAAAAAGGGAAAAGTAAATGGGTGGAGAGGGAGGAGTAAAAAAACAAAACAAAATGTAGAGGCAGTATTCAAGGTCACAGTTAAAAATTTCATATTCCCTGCAGGTGGTGGGTGCTGAATGGTTGAATAAATGAACAGTCCTCAAATGGATATATTTTGGGGCAATAGTAAGTTGCCCCCCAGAAGAAAATCACTTTTGGAAAATAAAACTGGGAAGAATCTGTGCAAAATGGATGAGACCAGCCACAGAAGCACTTCATCCTAAAATATGGTAAAGGTGGTATATACAAAATTAGGCCGGGAGCAGTGGGTTATAGCTGTAATCCCAGAACTTTGGGAGGCCTAGGTGGGTGGATTGCTTGAGCCCTGGCATTTGAGACCAACCTGGGCAACATGGTAAAACCCAGTCTCTACAAAAAATACAAAAATTAGCCATTCGTGGTGGCATGCAACTGTAGTACCAGGTATGGGGAGACTGAGGAAGGAGGATCACCTGAACCTGGGAGGTCAAGGCTGCAGCGAGCTCAGATTGCACCACTGTACTCCAGCCTGGGCAACAGAGTGAGGCCTTGTGACAAAAAAAAAAAAACACCAAAAACCAAAAACCAAAAAACAACAACTTGGATTGGACTGGGCAGGGTGGCTCACACCTGTAATCTGAACACCTTGGGAGGCCGAGGTGGGTGGATCACTTGAGGTCAGGAGTTTTAGACCAGCCTGGACAACATGGTTAAACCCTGTCTCTACTAAAATTACAAAAATTAGCCGGGTATGGTGGTGGGAGCCTATAGTCTCAGCTACTCAGGAGGCTGAGGTGGGAGAATTGCTTGAACCCAGGAGGCAGAGGTTGCAGTGAGCCGAGATTGCGCCACTGCACTGCAGCCTGGATGATGGAGCAAGACTCCATCGCAAAAACTAACTAACTAAATAAATAAAAACAAAATAACAAAACTGGGGGATACCCAAATCCAATCAATATTCAAATAAGTGTTTGCTAAATGCCAGGGATAGTTCTATGCATTTTACTTATTTAAGTCTCAGGCCGGGCGCGGTGGCTCACGCCTGTAATCCCAGCACTTTGGGAGGCCGAGGCGGGCGGATCACAAGGTCAGGAGATCGAGACCACGGTGAAACCCCGTCTCTACTAAAAATACAAAAAATTAGCCGGGCGCGGTTGTGGGCGCCTGTAGTCCCAGCTACTCGGGAGGCTGAGGCAGGAGAATGGCGTGAACCTGGGAGGCGGAGCTTGCAGTGAGCCGAGATCGCGCCACTGCACTCCAGCCTGGGCGACAGAGCGAGACTCCGTCTCAAAAAAAAAAAAAAAAAAAAGTCTCATAACAACCCTATTATCGCCACTTTACAGAAGAATGGGAGGCACAGAGAAGTTAAGCAATTTGCCCAACCTCATAGCACGTAAATGGTAGACGAGATTCTAATTTCTAATCTGGCCCCAGGGCCCATGTGCTAAGCTATCCCTTACCTAGAACAGTACGAATGCTTGCTCAGAGAAACAGGACTTAAAATAGAAAAAAGTGGTGTTTTTTGAACATCTGACTGAAAAGGAATGTGTTAACATGTTGTTTCTAAACTTACCAGGTAACAAGAGTCATTCTTCTTGTGATTGCTTCCCAAACTGCAGCAGGCTTATGAATCACATGGGGATCTTGTTAGAATGCAGATTCTCACTCAGCAGGTCTGGGGTGGGAAGGCTCTAGGCAGAAGGCAAGAGGGTCCCCATCATTGGAGATGGACTTCCCCACTGAAAATGAAGAAACTGGCTTCTGCTCAGAACCTCAGTCTCCCATGAGGCAGTTCCTAACAGTGGAAGCCTCTCTTTGAGTGCCCCAAACACCTGAATTTCTGGACCAGGAAAGCTGAGGTGCAGCCCCAGGCCCTCCTGCCTCCCTGAAAACTCAGCCTTTTGTGCCCAGCAAGCTCTGTGGTGGTCTTGTTGGGGAGCTTTCTCTTGCTGAACGGATCAGACGAGTGAGGGGCACTGACCCTGGAAAAGGGATGCTGGGGAGCAGGAGGCTCTGCAGCGGTGGAGTGGACTGCACAGCGAGTGGTCTGGCACAGTCTCCTGTGCTGTGGTCTGCAGAGAGAGGCAATGATAAATAAGGATGAACTGGAAGATGAGGTGTGCGGTTCATGTACAGAAGTGGCAGGTCTGTCGGGGGAAAGGAGAGATTGACTTTGCCTCCTTGGCTGTTGTATTCATGGCCCGTCCTCAGTGTGAAACTCAACGCAAGAAGGAGTTTGTGCCCCATAAAGGCATGGGCTGGTCAATCTTGTTGATCCACTAGATCCATAGCAGGCTATTTGTTGACTGAACAGACAAATGAATGAAAGGCTAGGGAAGCCATACAAAGCCAGATGCTATTACCCTCCACCTCCTCCTGGGATGACTGTGGGGATAACTCACGTCCTGCTGCCCCCTCACTTTCTCAGCCTAAAACCACACATCCTGGACTGTGCAGGCAGCAAGCTGACCCTTCCTTTTCCGCTGCAGGACCTTCATTACACACAGTTCCCAAGTTTCCAGCAAGTTGCCTTTCTTCCCCGTTTAAGAGTTGAGAAAACTGGGCCTTGGGGAAAACAAGAAGTCCCAGTTTAAGTCACCAGAGATGTCTTTCTAAAGAAGCATTCAGGATGCTGTGCTATCCAGAAGCTGGCTCCAGAGACACCTGGACCATTTCAAGCTCTAAGAACTGTGTTTCTGTTCCCTCTGTCTGGCTCCTATGCCATATCACGCCCACATGTGTGAACTCAAAGCCAAAGGGAAGAGACCAGGCCATGTGCAGCTAGGACGGAGGCATGTAAAATCTGGAGAGGGTAGACCAACCTCCCATACTCCTGTGTTGGCAGAGAAATGGACCGACCAGTTTGCCTGGCACAACCAAAACTCAGCTTTCTTGCTGTGGGATGCTGGCCTGAGACCAGTCTCAACCAGTCTCCATATCAGGGCTTGGCTGTCTGGGTGCTTGAAAGTACCCTTCCCCCACCCGATCTCAAGCGTCCCTTGGACCCTGCCAGGACAGAGCCACAGATGCCGGGGAAATGGGAAATGTCTGGACACAGAGAGGACAGCCACATCCAAAGCCGGTAGGAAAGTGGTGGTGGTGACATGTGCCCCTTGCTTGAAACATTATTTTGAACTTATTTCCCGTAGGAATTGACTACAGGTGGGTTTTGTCTTGCAAGATAGGTTTCCTTTCTTGAGAAGTCTCAAGAGAACAGTTTTCAGTAACTCTAAGACATGGTTAGACCACTGCAACAACTTTATTTCTGGAGAGAATATGTGCTCTGGCTTCCTGCCTCTTCCTACTCTGGGGAAACTGGGGCCAATCTTGAAGACTGATCTCCTAGAAATGTCCTTTTTTTATTCCGACAGGGTTTGACGCAGCTCAAAATACAGGCTGTAAAAGCAACAGAGTTAATAAAAATGAGGGGGAAAGAAGGAGGAAGTAAATGTGTTAACTTAAGTGCAAATAAGAGTTGGCGCCTAGGGCAATCATACTTGCCTCAGCACTTGCTGGCATCCTGGGAAAAGGCACTTACAATCTTGAAACTTGTCAGGTTCTTCGCAGCCTTAACTGTCGCTGCCTTCTCTGTACCTCCATTTCTCTGTCTATAAAGTAAGGGGAAAATACTTCATCCGAGATTTGAGAGCATCACCTGAGACAATGCATGCAGAGCACCTGAAACAGTGCCTGGCACACAGTAAGCATTCAACTGCATCACAGATATTATTATTATTTTGAGATGGAGTTTCGCTCATGTTGCCCAGGCTGGAGTGCAATGGCATGATCTTGGCTCACCACAACCTCCGCCTCCCGGGTTCAAGGGATTCTTCCGCCTCAGCCTCCCAAGTAGCTGGGATTATAGGCATGCGCCACCACACCCAGCTAATTTTTGTATTTTTAGTAGAGACGGGATTTCTCCATGTCGATCAGGCTGGTCTCGAACTCCCGTCCTCAAGTGATCCACCCGCCTTGGCCTCCCAAAGTGCTGGGATTACAAGCTTGAGCCACCGTGCCCAGCCACAGGTATTATTATTATCTCATTCATCTGGGGATGGGGAGGGCATTGGTGGGTGGAAAGGCGCTGGTTTTCCTTTACTGGAAGGCTCCTACCTTCTCTTCCCTGGATGCTCTTGCCCCTGCTCCCATTCAAGTCCTCACAGACGGCCTCTGAAGCCGCCTTTGTTCCTGGTCTGGCTCCAGAACGTTCCCATGCCCACTTGAGCTCCCTCTGCTTCAAGTAGACTATTTCCAGGATGCGTACTTCATGTACATTGAACAGTGACCTCAAATGCATTTCCTTGACTGTGCCTCTCTGAACTAAAAAGTGCAGAAATGGCATTATTTCCTTCTTTTGTCTGGTCTTCCGCAGGGCTAGGTTGAGATCAGGGGAGAGTACCTTTCCTAGCTCTCAGCAGCTCAACTCCACCTAATTAGTGAATGATGGACATGTCCCCAAGAAGACTCCAAACCCACCGTGCCCGGCGTGGTGTTCTGCAGCATGCCACAGGTCATCTTGTTCTGTCCTCTCTGAGGGTGAGGTTGGGGAGGGACCCTCAGCTCACAGGCTTAGTGACAGTGACTCACCAAAGATCCTGTGGGCAGTCAGGGTCTGGGCCAGACCAGTGAGCCCATTCACATGGCATGAGCCGCAACGCTTTTTCTCTTCCTCCAGCAGCAGCCTGCTTTGTGTGTCCCCTCACTATGAGCCGTGGGAGAAATCTGAAAGAGCTTGGATCAGAGGGCAGGGAGAAGAAGGTGGTCCTGACATCTGACACATACTTCATTTTAAACATGGGCTATGTATGACAGGCCTTCAGCTAGTTATTGAACAAAGAGAATAAGAGCCCTTTTAGAAGGGCTTTACATACATTCATTCATTTGGTCCTCACAACAGCACTGTGAGTTAGATGTCTCAGTCTCTCCCCTTTACAGACCAGGAAACTGAGGCAGAGAATTTATTTGCCTATGGTCACAGGAATAGTAATAGAGCAGGTGGTTTAGTCTTACAGTCTATGTGTTTAAACGCTAGACCAAACCACCGCCCTAAGATACTAGAGGGTGTTTGTGCCAGTGCCTGGATTCTAAGTGGTTAGACTCTCTTTAGGATCTCTGACCTGTTACCCCAGCATTCAGAGATAAGTTCAGAAACAATGCCATTTGTGCATGAACTGACAACTGACGGTCCTCCTACCTCCTACTTCTATTTAAAAGGCACTGTTACTTCTTTCCACAGGCAGACCCCTACCTCTCCTCCCTTAGGGGAGGATGAAGGTGTCCCAGCCAAGAAAGGTCCTGGTCTCCAAGGGCTGTACCCTACTGGTCCTGAGGCAAAGCAGTGAGGGCCCACCCCAGTTCCTCACCTCCCTTTCTACCCTTTCTGCCCAGAGGCAGAGGCATCTCAGTGTTGGAAAGATAAGGATTTCTTCCTAAAAAGGAAGGATTATACTATATCAGAGTCTGAAGATAGTTTTCATTTGCAACGCAAGGGAATTCCTTAGAATCTCTACCGTATGATTTCTCTGCAAACCCACTCCGATGGGGCTGGAGAGTGCTCTCTCACTCAGATGGATCTCTCAGGGCTTGTCCAGCAAGTGTTTGCCAACTTGAAGAGCTACCTACTATCACAGACCTATAAAAGTACACCCGTGGACAGACTGAAAACAAACACACACACACACACACACACACACACACACAACCGCACACTGGGAGAAGTTCTAGGCAATTTCCTCGCAAATAACTGCTTTGAAAATTACTGTTTTAAATGGGCAGAACACGAAGGACTTTGAACAGATCATCCTTTTTACTCAATGTTTTCATAACCTTGAAGTGAAGGTGGAGGGAACAGTACGTTTTAAGGTGCCAGGATTACACTAAGGGGTCAGTGCTCCCGGATATGAACTTTCTTTTTCAGACCGACCTTGGGACCTACAACTTTGTAAGTTGCTCATACAACTCCATCAAATGTTATAGGTAGGTCAGAGGACATTCAGGTTGTTTAATCCTCTATAAATGACTCAGGCAGCAACAATTTACAATGTCTCTGTTTCTGCTATACAGTGCCCTCCTGCTAGAGATGGCAAAAATGTGGGGAGGGCTTCACAGCATTCTAAGACGGGCATTTCTGGCTGGAATTTTGAAATCTCACTACAATCCTGACAAGAGACCACGACCTTAATCTTCCATGGCACGACTGGTTAGTCTTGATCTTAAGCCATATAATCAACCCCCAAATGTGTATTAACACATCTAAATAATGTCAAAACTACTCTATATACCACGCAGGGGGCCAGAAATCAATCTTTCCCTCAAAAGGATAAGCTTTCAGGATGCAATAACATCCCCTTCCACCCTTTTCTACATCCTAAAACAGGAATATTCACGGTAACAGCAAAGCGGAAATCAGCTTTTCCTGAACATGTACTGAATTCTAGTCACATTCATACACGTTAATTCATTTAATTCCAGCCACAGGGTAGGCAGCCACTGTTAACATTTTACAATTGTGAGAACGCAGAGATCTGGGACTTGCTCAAGGTGACACACTGCAGCAAGGAGGCAGAATTTGAATCCGAAGCAGTGTCCCTCCCCCTCGCCACAGCTGCGGCGTTACAAACACAGGTCAGTCACGGAGAAATTAATGACCCACAGCCATCCTTGCAGCTCTGCGCCATAACTGGGGAGACAAGCTGGTTCCCGTGACTCTTCAGTCTTTCTGTTTTCATCCAAGTGCATGACTGCGGGAGCAAAGCGACCACGTGAGCACCCCCCCCCCCCTTTCCCCAGGCGAGGGACAGTGCCAGGCCAAGGACAAGTCACAGGTGCAACAACGTGCCAGAACTGAATCCGGAGCCCCAGGGCGCAAGATCTCCCGCAGCGTCACCCGGCAGACGGGACGGGTGTGGCCACCGGGCGCGGCAGGTCATGCGTGCGCTGAAAGTGCGGCTGGAGGCGCGGACGGCTTTCCAGAGCCCCGAGAGAGGAGCTAGGAATGACTTTGGTCGCAGCCTCTGTAACCCCGCATGACGGCCTCCAGGGTGACGGCGAGGTCCCCCTCGCTCTCTGGCGGTAATCAGCCGGCGGGTACAGACAGTGCGGAGACTCCAGGGCGAGGCCGCCGGGAGGGGGCTGTCCCACCCCACATGGACCGGCTCCCTGCTGGGGGCGTGGCCGCCGGCGCGGGCCGGGCCAATGAGCGCCACCGTCAGGCTCACCCGGCTGGGCACGCCGGGCCTAGGAGGGCTGCGTCATGCCGGGGGCGGGGCTCCGGGGCCGGCGCGAGGCGCGGCGGGTCACGCGGGTCGCGGCGCGGGCTATAAGTAGGGGCCGGCGGCGTGCTCCGCTAGAGTGATGGCTGCCGGCGTTCGCTGCGTGCTTCTTCTTCTCGGCTGCTGAGGCCCCCCGCGGCTGCTTCCTGGATAAGTCGTGAGTCCCGCGGAGCTGTCTCCGGTGCCGCCGACCCGGGCCGTGTGCTCGCCGACCGCAGGTGCGACCCGTGGCTCCCGCTGCCGCCTCGATCTCCTCGTCTCCCGCTCCGCCCTCCCTTTTCCCTGGTGAGTAGTGGCGCCGCCTCGTAAAGGCTCTTTCTTCTCCCGGGGGCCGGGCGCGGACGCCGTGGCGCTGGAGGCAGCCGGCGTGGGCGGCGCGACTGGCTTCTCTCGTTGCAGCTGGCCGCCTCCACTCCGCCCGTCCGCCCGCCCGCGGGCCTTTTTGGCGGTCCCTGGGCGGCGCGCGCGGGAACGGCCCTTTTCCGGTTTTCGCGCGGAGGGCGCGCGCGGGCTGGCAGCGCAGGGGCTGGGCTGGGCTGGGCTGGGCTGGGCGCGCGCGGGCAGCGGAGGACCCTGAGCCACGTGCCCGGCCGTCTCGCGCGTGCTACTGGGGATGGGGGTCTGGAGTAGCCCGCAGGGGCCACTGCGGGGCCCCGGGCGCGTGGGCAGAGCGGGGTACCCCACTGGCCCCCCAGGGGCACGCAGCTATTGTTATTTTCCCCCTCCCCCGCAGGATGAACTTGCGTCCTTTCTCTTCTCCGCCATGGAATTCTGCTCCGTGCTTTTAGCCCTCCTGAGCCAAAGAAACCCCAGACAACAGATGCCCATACGCAGCGTATAGCAGTAACTCCCCAGCTCGGTTTCTGTGCCGTAGTTTACAGTATTTAATTTTATATAATATATATTATTTATTATAGCATTTTTGATACCTCATATTCTGTTTACACATCTTGAAAGCCGCTCAGTAGTTCTCTTACTAAACAACCACTACTCTAGAGAATGGCAACGCTGATTACCAGTACTACAGCTGCTACCGCCGCTTCTGGTCCTTTGGTGGACTACCTATGGATGCTCATCCTGGGCTTCGTTATTGCATTTGTCTTGGCATTCTCCGTGGGAGCCAATGATGTAGCAAATTCTTTTGGTACAGCTGTGGGCTCGGGTGTAGTGACCCTGAAGCAAGCCTGCATCCTAGCTAGCATCTTTGAAACAGTGGGCTCTGTCTTACTGGGGGCCAAAGTGAGCGAAACCATCCGGAAGGGCTTGATTGACGTGGAGATGTACAACTCGACTCAAGGGCTGCTGATGGCCGGCTCAGTCAGTGCTATGTTTGGTAAGTTCTTTTTAGGTTTTGTCCTCTTTGTGGTGGGTGAGCAAATTTGTATCATGGGTGGTTCCATTTTTGTGCTTAACCTTTCAGATTAACCTTTCTGAATGCGCCACTTACATAATGGAATTTTGCCATTTACTTAATAAAACTTGACTGTTTCAGGTTCTGCTGTGTGGCAACTCGTTGCTTCGTTTTTGAAGCTCCCCATTTCTGGAACTCATTGTATTGTTGGTGCAACCATTGGTTTCTCCCTCGTGGCAAAGGGGCAGGAGGGTGTCAAGTGGTCTGAACTGATAAAAATTGGTATGTTTAATTCCAAATGGCTTGTTCATTTTCGTGTTTGTCGTTTGTTACCATGGCATTAGATATGGGAGTATGTGTTCTAACGTGGAGAGACAGACCAAAGAATTTTGAACTCTTAAACATTTAAAAGTGGTTTCTGGTTTCTGATTTTCATTATTTGATATTTTTTCTTAATGTGTTCTATTCCAGTGATGTCTTGGTTCGTGTCCCCACTGCTTTCTGGAATTATGTCTGGAATTTTATTCTTCCTAGTTCGTGCATTCATCCTCCATAAGGTAACCTTTCTCCCCTGTATGAAGACCTTTCATGGAGCACACCCAATCGATTTCAAACCCAGTGGTATTTTCGCAGATGTGATTGGTGTATAGATATGTGGCCTTGAAAAGTTAAAAAAAGTTATTTATTCTGTGCGTGTCTTGTATGTTGTGGAGTTCTCTGAAAGCAAGTTTTTAATACTCAAGAGGTCAGTCAGGAAGGAAGAATTGAATACTATGATGTGGCAAGAAATAGGAGAAGCTGGGAGCAAAAAAATACAGAAATTTATTTTGGGTGGCTTTGTGTAGCTGTATACAGATTATTTGTTTAAACCACCATTATATTCAGGCTAATATAATGCGTAAGCTTGGAGTTCAAGACAGTGTTCCCTGTGGCTTTTTTAGTAAGCTGCCAGTTAAATGGGTCTCTGCAGTGCTGATTATCATAACCAGTTTATAAGCTTCTAGATGAGGACTCTGCCTCCCATGGTGACTTGAACTCCAATTTCTCAGAACAGGTGAAAAGAACCAGTTAAAGGTAGTTTTTGGCTAAAAAAAAAAAAAAAAACAATTCAGGCAGCCATTTAATTTCCTGTCCATTTGAAAATCCCTTTTAAGTGACCCAATAGCATTTCTTTGATCAAGAAGTCATGCTGGCTGCAGAATAAATGTTGACAGGGGATTATGTTGGCATAGCACTGAGTTACGGTGAGAATAAATGCATTTTTCTCAGGACACAAAGTTGTCCTTTTTCTAAGGTGAATGGCTCTTAACGATCCATTGTTAAGTTCTTAAAAATGTTCCTAAACTCTAGAAATCTGAGTGAGATAGCATAAATCCCGGCAGGTAAAAATGTGTGCAGACCCACTTGTCTGGTCTAGTCTAGTTCTAAGCTTCTCTAGGGAAAGATTTGTCTCTTCTCTGTAGAAATTCTATGACTAGTAAAGTGATTCACTGATCACTTTTCCATAGCTGGAATCTGGCAGAATAGAGCAGTTTAACACTTTGAAAACTTGAAATATCTTTAGCTTGGTATAATTTGAGAGTAAACAGTTCATTGATGTTCATGAACTCTTAAGTTTGGTACTGTTTTATTCAGCAGACAGGTGCGATGAGCATCTACCTTCCCACTCCCTACAACTGTAGTGTACGATACTAGGGTGCTTAACTTAGAGGCTCACCAGTAGTGATGGACCAGATTGTTTTTTTTAGTGTTTTTATTAGAACCCTGTATCTTGCTACTTAACAGAGAGTCAGAAGCATTAGTAGGATCTCCTGCTGTGAATTCCTGCTTGGTACAGGTTTATACTGGCCCTGCGTTGATTACTGAGTAGTAGATGATTTTGTTTTTGGAGAGGGTTTGTGTGTTTCGCCTCCACAAAACACTTATTCCCCAGAGGGGGAATGGTGGTGCTCTGAGGTGCAAAGAAGGATTCTCAGGTGCCCAGAACCTCTCATTTGAGGAATGCATACCCCCGCGGTGTTAGCGAGAGCTGAAGTTAGATACAGTAACTGATTTCTTAATTGTGTAGGTCTTATATGGGTATGGGAATGGGCATGATCAAATGATGAAGAACGATTGGCATAGTGTTTAAAACAGTATTGACTTTGAGGATCTTCCCCCACTCTGTGCACGCGCACACACACACTCTTGCAGGCCAATCCCTCAGTAACAGGAGTTTTTCAGATGAGTATGAATATTTCTGCTTCCTTTTAGGAGTTAAATTTCAAGAAAATATCCTTAGACTGGTAAGCTTTGGGTATCCTAACTGCTAAAATCTGAATATTTGACCATTAAGATACATTCCAACTCTTAAATGTCTATCTTGAAAATTAAGATTAAAATGACTTTTTTTTTTAATTTCAAAAAATTGCTTTTAAACATTTTCTATTCTCTGAATGTTTGTTCCAAGCATGTTGGGAATCTGGTGGGAACAGACAGAATGGAGGTGAGTTAGTTCTGTTTAGGACTGGCATTGCACAAAGGAATACTCTTCAGTGCTCCTGTTGAGTATTTTTAAATTCTAGTCAAAGAAAACAGAAACAGGGCTTTTGGCATTCTCATTTGTTAGAAATATATCTAGGATATCTTCCCTTTTCTTTAGACAAAACCAGAATATCCAGTACGTAAAAGTGAACTATTCTGGTGAAGATGGGGGGTTTTGTGAAGAACTTCTTTCCCATCCCACATGACTAGACGAGGAGGCATTCACATTATTTCCAGGTGAAGTTTTACTTGTGTGTTAGGTGGATCTGTACAATGATGAGAGACCTTCCTTGTTTTACCTTCTTCCTAGACTCTCCGGAACTTTCTCCGGAACTTTTGTTATTTTTTTTAAACCGTGAACCTGTATTCCGTGATAAACTATTGGTATAGTAGTGTAATTCATACCCTACCCCATCCCCAACAACTCTGCGTAGAGAGTACCTCAGATTTGTTTACCTCGGGGAATACTTAATTGGGCTATAATACAGGATAATAAATACACAGGCTGCTACTTCTGACTAGTCAGTTACAATTTGATTTATAGATAACCATAATATCTTTCAAAATCTATTGAGAAGTCCCCACATAATGTCTTTAAAACCCTAAAGGGTTTTAATTTTTGGGGGTGGAAGTCTTGGGTTGGGTTTTTTGGAGGCCTTTTTTTTTTTTTTTTTTTTTTGAGACAGAGTCTCACTCTGTCGCCCAGGCTGGAATGCAGTGGCACGATCTGGGCTCACTGCAACCTCCACCTCCCGGGCTCAAGCAATTCTCCTGCCTCAGCCTCCTGAGTAGCCGGGATTACAGGTGCTTGCCACCACGCCCAACTACTATTTTTGTATTTTTAGTAGAGACAGGGTTTCACCATGTTGGTCAAGCTGGTCTCAAACTCCTGATCTCACGTGCTCTGTCCGCCTTGGCCTCCCGAAGTGCTGGGATTACAGGCTTGAGCCACCGCACCTGGCCCTTTTTTTTTTTAAGAAGCGAAGTCTTGCCCTGTCACCCAGGCTGGAGTACGATGACTTAATTGTAGCTCACTGCAGCCTTGACCTCCCAGGCTCAAGCAATCCTCCTGCCTCAGCCTCCGGAGTAGCTGGGACTACAGGTGTGTGCCACCACATCTGGCTAACTTTTCATATTTTATAGAGGTGGGGTCTTGCTCTGTTGCTCAAGTTGGTCTTGAACTTCTGGGCTCAAGCCATCCCCCTGTCTCATCCTCCCAAAGTGCTGGGATTACAGACAGATGTGAGCCACCACCACACCTGACCTGCATTTTCTTAAGACTAGTCTTTAGAATAAAAATACACACCTTAGTTTCCTCATTTTGTTTACTGCCCTCAGAGTTTGGAGTTGGTTATTCAAGGATGTTTAACAGTTCTTGGTTTCTGTAGGCTATTGTTTTTGTTTTGACTGTTTCAGTATCTGTTAACATTCTCTATTAAACTATAGGTAAGAGTTAAATTTTAGAGTGGTTTTCAGTGAGCACCCGTCTCTGCTAATTTGAAATGGTACCTTTACTTTACACTTGGGTCTGCGCTTTCCCTTGTTTCATTGTTCTTAAGCTACTGACTTTCCAGTGTATTGATTATTGGTAGAAGCTATAGGGTTTTACTCTGTTTTTTCTCCCCAAGATTTTCCATTGGAATTGTGATCAAGATAGCATTAAGCCTTCCCATGTATGTATTCAGATCTTTGCTCCCAATTTTTTTTTTAGGTTAAGGTCTTTATAAAGATTTTAGCCTTCCTATGTATGTATTCAGATCTTTGCTCCCAATTTTTTTTTTTTTTTTTTTTTCCTGAAAGGGAGTCTTGCTCTGTTGCCCAGGCTGGAGTGAGGTGGCCCAATCTCCGCTCACTGTAACCTCCGCCTCCCAGGTTCAAGTGATCCTCCTGCCTCAGCCTCCTGAGTGGCTGGGACTACAGATGCTTGCCACCACGTCCGGCTAATTTTTTGTATTTTTAGTAGAGACGGGGTTTCACCGTATTACGTAGGATGGTCTCGATCTCCTGACCTCATGATTCTCCTGCCTTGGCCTCCCAAAGTGCTGGGATTACAGGTGTGAGCCACCACGCCCAGCCTCCTCCCATTCTTTTGGTGTTTGACTTGGGTGTTCTCCTATAGAATTAATACATACTAGGTATGGTAGAGTTCTTATTTTTAGTCACTGGCCTTACTGTTCCTTAAACATTTCAAATTTTTGCCTCAGGGCCTTTGCACTTGCTGATACCTCTGTCTGGAACATTCAGCACCCAATTAATCAGGTGGTTTGCCCCTTCTGTACCCCTAGTTAATGTACACAACTTGCTAGCTTACTACATTTATGTCATGCTCATTCCTTGACTCTTCCCCACCCGAATGGTGCCCCCCCATCACTCTCCTCTTACCCTTCTTTATTTTTCTTCACAGCATTTGTCACTATTTTACATTATTCCATACTAGAAGGTGAGTGTCAGTTCTATTAGAACAGAAACTTGGTCTTACTCCCTCCTGTATTTCAGTGCCCAGAATAGTGCTTGGCACACAGTCTGTTGAGTGAGTGGATGACCTTGTGTGCAATCAGTTATTATCGTTGAACTTTGGTAAAGCATTAATTATGGCATCTTTGTCAGATGTTTAGATAAGATGGTTGCCGTAGGTATAGTCTGCATGTTGTATTTTTAGTCTTTGAAGGTATGAAGTCAGGTAAGCAAGATCCTAACATGGTCTGTTTCTTGACATCTCTTACAGACGTAGAGTATAGCCTATCCTCAGGTGTGTGCTCAAGTTTACATTAGGGCTTTTGGGTACCTTAGAATGTGGGTATTGCAATCTTTATTCAGGATGTTATCAGTCACTGGTACAGTTAGCCTTGTTATTAAAAATAGAAAAAAAAAAAAAAAAAACAGGTAGAAGTTGGAATTAGCCTTTGTAGGAAGAATTCCCGGCGCAAATGCAGGAAAAACCCAGTTGTCCTTGGAAACTGCTCTGGAGGAAGAGTTATTGGCACTATAATTCCCAAACCTACCCTATTAAGAGATTCTGTGAAAATGGGTTAACCTTTATACCTTTTAAGATACTGATCTTAATAATGTTTTACAGGCAGATCCAGTTCCTAATGGTTTGCGAGCTTTGCCAGTTTTCTATGCCTGCACAGTTGGAATAAACCTCTTTTCCATCATGTATACTGGAGCACCGTGTAAGTAACTATCAAAATATTTAAATGTGAATTTAAAGTTGTTTACAAAACTTGCATTAAATGCCCAATTTACCCCTTTTTGCTTTACAGGGCTGAAATCTCCTAGAAGGTGGCTGGCCTGCGCCCATTTCAGAAGGCTGCAGGCTAGTGTACGCTGAGTTAACCTAGATAGTTTTTCAACCAAAGAGACCTGCTCAGATTCTAAATCACTACAGACCTTTCCTCTTTAGTCTTCACAGGATCCACTGATAATAGGATCATCTCCTTCCCTTTCTCCTGTCTATGCTAAAAATGCTGGAATTAATACTGACCTCAACTACTGAAGTCATTAGTTATATCTGATCTTCAGTAATCAGTCGTTTAGGACTGGTTTGCTGGATATTCTCATTTTTCTCTCCCAAATGGAGATACTATTGTTTCTAAGTACTAAACTTCCATGAATCTGCTTGAATGAGAAGAGTTGGGATGTTTACCACCTGCTCTAAGTGCACTTGGAAGAAGAATTCATGCAGCTAAGAGGAAAAATAATTTGTGAGAATATAAAGGTTGAAATGTTGATGACTTTCATGTTTGGGACTAAGGCAAGGCATGGATTAAATTATGGTGCTACAAGTTTAGTAACAACAAAAGATGGGTAACTTGTAACTGGCAAGACAGTACAGTTTTGGTATCTTGGCTCATTTGACCTGATAGTCTGTGACTACATAGGCAGTGATTTTTATTCTTTATACTGTGACCCACTGGATGAAATAGAGGACACATGTGTATGTATGCAGAGAGAAAGATAACTGAAAGAGTTTCGTGAAGCCACTTATGCTTACTATGTGCTGTGCACCCATATTTTCAAATTCTGTCTCTCTCTTTTTTTTTTTTTTTTAACATTTGTTGTGGCCCACTGAAATGATTTCAGTTTTGACTAATGGGTTGTGACTTGCTTAAACCACACTGAAGTGGTAAGTTGCTGACCCAAAATAGAGTTAGCTAAATATTTTTATTTTTTGTTTATTTTTTTGAGACAGTTTTGCTCTTGTTGCCCAGGCTGGAGTGCAGTGGCATGATTTTGGCTCACCACAACCTCCAGCTCCCGGGTTCAAGCAATTCTCCTGCCTCAGTCTCCCAAGTAGCTGGGATTATAGGCATGTGCCACCACACCCAGCTAATTTTTTATTTTTAGTAGAGATGAGGTTTCTCCATGTTGGTCAAGCTGATCTCCAACTCCTGACCTCAGGTGATCCACCTGCCTCAGCCTCCCAAAGTGCTGGGATTACAGGCATGATCACCACACCCAGCCAATACTTTAATTTTTTATCTTATTTTAGATTCAGGGATTATATGTGCATTTTGTTAGATGGAGCTAAGTTTTTTTAATCTTGCTTTTATTCTTGGAATGATCAGGAACAAAACAGACAAGTTTAAGAAAATATTGTTCTTAGGATATACTGAACTCATGTGCAGGTGAAGAGAAGCTTGTATGCCAGATTTCCATTGTAAAATGAGTTATTTGTGATGAACTAAAAAGTCTCCTATTGAGGCTCTTAGCACTCATTGTTTACGCGGTAGAAGCAAAGCTCAGAGTTGAGTTAAATTAGAATCATTTTGAAAACAGAAACTTAGATGTTTTTGTTCTGTCCTTTATGGATCATTTATGAGAAAAACCAATCTCTTCCCCTTTTGACTTGGAATGTAGACCAACTTGTGATAGACAATACTTTCATGTATATTTTAGTTTGTGTGACCACATGATCAAAACTGAAAGCAGAAATTAAAATGAAAAGATGTATAGTCACCATAGAGTTATAGTTTGGTGCCAGATGCTGTGGCTCATGCTTATAATCCCAGCACTTTGGGAGGCCGAGGTTGGTGGATCATGAGGTCAGGAGTTCAAAGACCAGCCTGGCCAAGATGGCGAAACCTTGTCTCTACTAAAAACTACAAAAACTAACCCAGTGTGGTGGCAGGCGCCTGTAATCCCAGCTACTTGGGAGGCTGAGGCATGAGAATCACTTGAACCTGGGAGGTGGAGGTTGCAGTGAGCCAAGATCGTGCCACTGCACTCCAGCCTGGGCAACAGTACGTCTCAAAAAAAAAAAAAAAAAAAAATTTTGAAGGGACCTCAATTTGTTTCTGATTGATTGATTGATTGATTGATTGATTTTTTGAGACGGAGTCTCGCCCTGTCACCCAGGCTGGAGTGCATTGGTGCGATCTTGGCTCACTGCAACCTCGACCTCCCGGGTTCGAGCAGTTCTCCTGCTTCAGCCTCTTGAGTAGAGTAGCTGGGATTACACATGTGCATTACCACGCCCCAGCTAATTTTTGTATTTTTAGTAGAGACATGGTTTCACCATGTTGGCCAGGCTGGTCTCAAACTCTTGACCTCAGGTGATCCACCCACCTCAGCCTCCCAAAGTGCTGGGATTACAGGCGTGAGCCGCCGCGTCTGGCCTTGTATCTATTTTTAAAGATTAATCATTTCGGGGTTTAATAGAATTTCCAGTTTATAAGTACAGTCACTGACTTCATGGTTCAGTCTTCAGTATTTGACTTTTTGATGGGTTTATAGGTACATAACCTCATTGTAAGTTGAGGAACATCTGTGATTTCATACATAGCAAGCAAAATAAAGCAAAACAAGCAGAAGTAACTAAGCTATTTCTAGATATCAACTACAGATCATTATAATATCTTTTATATATATATATATATTTCCCCCCCCCAGGGATGGGGTCTTGCTGTGTTGCCCAGGCTGGCCTGGTATTCCTGGGCTTAGGGGGTTCTCCCACTTCAGTCTCCTGAGTAGCTAGAGATCATTATAACATCTGTTAGACTTAAGTAGGATTATATAGTGCTTTACTTCTTTTTTGTTTTTGTGATGGAGTTTCACTCTTGTCACCAGGCTGGATGGAGTGCAGTGGCGCGATCTTGGCTTACTGTAACTTCCACCTCCTGAGTTCAAGTGATTCTCCTGCCTCAGCTTCCCGAGTAACTGGGATTACGGGTGCCCACCACCACATCTGGCTAATTTTTGTATTTTCAGTAGAGACGGGGTTTCACCAGGCTGGTCTTGAACTCCTGACCTCAGGTCCTCTGCCCATCTCAGCCTCCCAAAGTGCTGGGATTACAGGTGTGAGACACTGTGCCTGGCCGGTGCTTTACTTCTGTCTGTAACACAGGCTAATGGTTTGGAGCATACTGGCATGCATATGACAATCAGATAATGACTAATATTACGCATCCTTAAACCATGTGACCAGTGTTGCTAGGCAAGTCTTTTTTTAACGTAAGACTTGTTAGTGAAATTACCACTAAACTGTGTGTGTGTGAAAGACGAAACTTTTTTTTTTTTTTTTTTGAGACAAAGTCTCGCTTTGTCACCCAGGCTGGGGTGCAGTGGTGCAATCTCAGCTCACTGTAGCCTCCGTCCTGCACCCCCAGAGTCAAGTGATTCACCTCAGCCTCCCCAGTAGCTGGGACTACAGGCGCCCACCACCATGCCCGGCTAATTTTTTTGTGTAGTTTCAGTAGAGACGGGGTTTTGACATGTTGGCCAGGCTGGTCTCGAACGCCTGACCTCAAGTGATCTGCCTGCCTGGCCTCCCAAAGTGCTGGAATTACAGGCATGAGCCACCTTGCCTGGCCGAAAGACAAAACTTTTAAAACTATTCCTTCAGTTACTAACTTTTGATAGATAATATCCTTGTTTTCTGTGTCTTTGATATTGCTTTCAAGGAGATAATCTCATTAAAGCATCTTACTAAAAGTAAAGGCCAGTACAATGAATATAATCACCTTTTTACAGAATTCTGTCAGCATGACAAATGTGACTACTGAGACATTGTTTTAACATTAAGTTTGGAGGTGGTAATGGAATATGTGGCAGTTATGATCATGAGCTAGGGAGTGGAACACTGTCTTTTTCATAGCTAGTCATAGGTCCTTAGCATGTAGTGATCCTTATTATCTTCCAAGGTGAAGAAAGGAAAAAGGCTATATGTTGAGAAGCATAGGACACTTGAGTCCCGCAGGTGTTCAGGTGGGCCGGGCTGGTGTGGGTTTTCAGATGATCATTGAGTTTTTCTCCCAAATTTGTATAGGCACTAGCACAGTAATCCTGTGCACTTAAATCTGGCAGCAGTTGTCAAGGGTGATGGGCTGGCACGGGGAACGCCTCAGTCCCCGGAGGAGGGTTTACACAGTATTGCAGGGGGCTGTTGCCCTGGGGTTTTCAAGATGCACCATTTTATCTCCTAGTGCTGGGCTTTGACAAACTTCCTCTGTGGGGTACCATCCTCATCTCGGTGGGATGTGCAGTTTTCTGTGCCCTTATCGTCTGGTTCTTTGTATGTCCCAGGATGAAGAGAAAAATTGAACGTAAGTAATAACTTATAACAGAAAAATTTATCTAATAATGTTGTGTTTCTTTTTTATTTGGCCACCTGTAAAAATCTATCAGGAGAGATTGGCAAAATAAGAGATTTTAAAGAGAAATTTGAGGATATGGGTTTGCTGTCCAAACTGTGTTCTTAAGTGGACCTACATGACCTAAGACCTAGTGATAGAGAGTATCCAACCTATGCTGTAGAGACAATCTGGGCATTGAATTTTTTTTTTTTAAATGTTCCTTGGTCAGTTGCCAGTGACATGATAGATAAATTGAGAAATCATAGCCTACATTTACTGAGAAGTATGAGGATACCTTAATGAAAAATAAGGGGTAGGTACAAGATATTTCCTTAGAGGTAAATACCCCAACTACTTCTGTGTATAACTTCAGATTCAGACAAGCAAAGCTAAGTCTAAGGTGTACATGTTGTATATGGGCTAGAATACATGTAGACATTGTGTTGCAGTGTACAATACAAATACATATACAAACACACATTGTGTGTCTGCTAGAATTGTAGCACAGATTCTAGAAGTAAACATTTTCAGGTGTCATGTGAAGGAATCGTTTAGGCCATTACAACACACTTCTGTAATACTGAGTAAATTTTGGTTAGTATCAGGCTTTTTTTCTTTTTTTTTTCCCCCTTAAAAGAATCATTTTCTGCCCTTTTCATCTATGTGAAGGCTGGGTTAGCAATTTGAAGTTTATCCTTTCGAAGGTGAGGGATGCACAGACTGCAGTGGCGTTAGGAAGAATGCTGCGTCACCGCAGCTGAACCGAGGGGCCTCCGAGAGGTTCTGTGCTAGTCTGGCTGTGCCGAGTGCACGGTGGAAACCAGGCTTTCAGGACTCTCTGACCTCATTTTCCCTCTCAGGGAGGAGATGAGATAAGTCTTGCTTTATGTTAGAAAGTCTGTAGTTGGAGGTGCCTGAACAGATAGGTCAGCATACTGAGCACTGGTATGAGAGAGAGGCAGAAGATACTCTGGTCTGCCTGTGGGATTTAGAGCCATGATGCACATCTTTTTGTTTTATAGAGATGGAAATTAAAGTTGTCGTCTTTAGTTCCCTGCATTGAGCTGTGCCACTTTGCTCGAATTGTTGGACTGAAATTTGAGAGAATCCTTTTTTCAAAAGAACAGAATTCGATACAGTTCAGATTTTTAGTTTCAGATTATCAGCCCCATGGTTGAGCTACTTTCCACTACAGAATGAGTCGGCAGGGAGCTAAGAAGGGTTCTTACAGCTGTAAAGGGTTGTAAAAATAAAAACAAAACAAGAATGTGCTACAGAAGCCCATAAAACCTGAAATATTTACAGGAAAACGTTGGGACCCCTGACGTAGGGTGACCTGCATTGCTGGTGGTTCCCAGGTGAGAGCTGCTGGCAAATGATAAAGCAGGCAGGAAAAATGTTCCTGAATGTTAACTGAAGTTCACATACATTCTTGTTTTGAGATGAGTTTTTTGGGGGTGGAGGAAAAAGTAGCAGGGTCACAACCAAACCAAAAAAACCCTTTTTTTTTTTTCTAGGAGAAATAAAGTGTAGTCCTTCTGAAAGCCCCTTAATGGAAAAAAAGAATAGCTTGAAAGAAGACCATGAAGAAACAAAGTTGTCTGCCAGTGATATTGAAAGCAGGAATCCTGTTTCGGAGATAGGGCCTGCCGCTCTGCCCCTCCAGGCTGTGGTGGAGGAGAGAACAGTCTCATTCAAACTTGGAGATCTGGAGGAAGCTCCAGAGCGAGAGCGGCTTCCCAGCGTGGACTTGAAAGAGGAAACCAGCATAGATAGCACCGTGAATGGTGAGTTGGAATTCCTGCTTTCACTTTGTTACCTGCGGTGGTGAGGAGGTGATTGTTTTGGATCTGATGCTTTTTGTATTGAATGTCACCTTGGTGGTCTTGACTAGGTGCAGTGCAGTTGCCTAATGGGAACCTTGTCCAGTTCAGTCAAGCTGTCAGCAACCAAATAAACTCCAGTGGCCACTACCAGTATCACACCGTGCATAAGGATTCTGGCTTGTACAAAGAGCTGCTCCATAAATTACATCTGGCCAAGGTGGGAGATTGCATGGGAGACTCTGGTGACAAACCCTTAAGGCGCAATAATAGCTATACTTCCTATACCATGGCAATATGTGGCATGCCTCTGGATTCATTCCGTGCCAAAGAAGGTGAACAGAAGGGCGAAGAAATAGAGAAGCTGACGTGGCCTAATGCAGACTCCAGGAAGCGAATTCGAATGGACAGTTACACTAGTTACTGCAATGCTGTGTCTGACCTTCACTCGGCATCTGAGATAGACATGAGTGTCAAGGCAGAGATGGGTTTAGGTGACAGAAAAGGAAGTCATGGCTCTCTAGAAGAATGGTGTGACCAGGATAAGCCTGAAGTGTCTCTCCTCTTCCAGTTCCTGCAGATCCTTACAGCCTGCTTTGGGTCATTTGCCCATGGTGGCAATGACGTAAGGTCAGTTGACATTGATCTTAGTGTTGCTAACCCTATTTTTAAACTGTTTATCCTTGTCATAGCCTGTGCTTGTGGTAGTGGTACTCCTAGCATTTACGGGACCCCAAATAGGATGAGGTAATAGCAGTTCTTGACATAATGAGACAGTACAGTTTTATTCTTCGGAGGAATTACAAACAATGTTTATTTTTGTAGTTGATAAATATAAACAGATATTCTTCACGGAGAAGGCTTTTGTCTATCAAGATGAGATTCAGTTCTTTGATAATGAATTGTGGCATGTAAGATAAGATGTAAGATGAAAAACTTAAGTTTTTCATATAGAATGATTTTGTAGTTTAGTTTGTAAACTGTTTATTGGAACCCGAGAGTTGCTTTAAGCTGCCTATAGGAGGAAAGAGGCCACCATTTGCGTGGCATTCCCTCCATCAGAGCTGTGTTCATATTTCTGTTGTATATGTTGGGGTTCCATTTATGTCCTTAGAAAAAAAGGCCCTTTTGCCAGAGCTTGAAAGCTGTACTTTAGACAACCTGGTAGGTCATTCAGCAGATTGGGTCTTGCCAAGATCTAGTTCTGCCTGAAAAGTCACTTCCGCCCTCTTTGTCTCTTCCAGCAATGCCATTGGGCCTCTGGTTGCTTTATATTTGGTTTATGACACGGGAGATGTTTCTTCAAAAGTGGCAACACCAATATGGCTTCTACTCTATGGTGGTGTTGGTATCTGTATTGGTCTGTGGGTCTGGGGAAGAAGAGTTATCCAGACCATGGGGAAGGATCTGACACCGATCACACCCTCTAGGTAAGTAGGTGGAGCAGGTTCTACAAATGTCAGTACTCATTTTTTTCAGAGATGTAATACTGTCGAGTGCTAACACAAATCTCTTGTTGAACGTAACCAAGTTCCTGATGTTCTTATTGTTGGTGTGTTCTTTTTAGATTTTACTTGTCTGGCCCTTAAACATTTTGGTCAGACATTTTACCCATTCAGCTCTGGGGGTCTCTGAAGAAAATGACTTTTCTGAGAAAGCTGTGTGTGCTAAGAGGGGATAGTTACATATACTTGCCTTTTATTTGTCTTTACTTGGGAGCTAAGACTCAATGTTTACCAAACTCTTCAAAATAAAAGTGCAAATGTTATTTAATAGTGGGATTTCAGAAAAACGTAAAACTTGAAACCTTCGAATAAGGAAACGGGGCATCCGTGGCCTGATTTAGATAAAGTAGATAGATCTTAGGGGTTATAGCACGTAAAGATGTCAGTGGAGGTTTTGTGACTGAATAGAACAAAACAGGACTGTGTTAACTTGAGGCGTAGTGTTAGCTTCTCAAAAAAGTCAAACTCACTTCCTGACAAGAATCCTTTTGTGTCTATAGTGGCTTCAGTATTGAACTGGCATCTGCCCTCACTGTGGTGATTGCATCAAATATTGGCCTTCCCATCAGTACAACACATTGTAAAGTAAGTGTAATGCCAATGTGTGTCTTTCAAATGGTTCTTCTAATATGTAGGGTTTTTAATTTTACTTCTCTGATACTTTGATTTAGAAGGTTTTGTGCAGTTGGAGTCTTGAAGAGTTCATAAATCTAGGACAAGCATACAATTTCTTGTGTCTATTCTTGTTTAAGCAATTAAATAGATATTCTCCCCAAATAATAGAAACATTCTTTTATATAGAGCTTACTGTAATTTCTGGTTACTAACCTCTTCCTTTGTTACTTAATCCTCCCTCATTGTAGTCTCTTTATATAATATATATATATATATTTTTAAAATCTCAGTCATTTCTACTTGGCACCATTATGTTTTATTTATTTACTTATGAGTTGGAGTCTTTCTCTGTGGCCCAGGCTGGAGTGCAGTGGCACAATCTCGGCTTACTGCAACCTCCGCCTCCTGGGCTCAAGTGATTCTTTGTGCCTCAGCCTCCCAAGTAGGTGGGATTACAGGCACCTGCCACCATGCCTGGCTAATTTTTGTATTTTTAGTAGACACATGATTTCACCTTGTTGGCCAGGCCGGTCATGAACTCCTTCCTGACCTCAGGTGATCTACCTGGCTTGACCTCCCAAAGTTCTGGGATTAGATGCGTGAGCTACCGCTCCCGGCTGACACCATTATGTTCTTTGTCTTTGGGGAAGCCATTCAGAGCAGGGTAGGTGTGTGCTTAAAAACTGGTGGGTGCTTTAATTCTGGCCAGGTGGGTGTCTGCTGCCATTTGTGGTGGCTGAAGGCCTGGTTCTAACAAGTCTGTGAGGCTTGCCAAAATGTTGGCAAGGCAGTTTATTTACAGAAGGCACATATTCAGGGCCTCTCGGGATTGAAATACTGAGAAACAAAACAAATCTTAAGGTTGTCTGATGATAATCTAATAATTATAGGAAAAGAAAGAAACTGGTTTCCTTAAGAGCATTTAAGCTGGTCCATCATGGATCCTGCTGAGTCATCTATTTGCTGCCAGGTTGTGTCTCACAGCAATTGTTTATTAGGTTTAATATCAACCACTCTGTAAATAATCTTAGGAAGACTTACAGCACAATTTGTTGTTAAAAGCAGTGTATAGGCCGGGCGCGGTGGCTCACGCCTGTAATCCCAGCACTCTGGGAGGCTGAGGCGGGTGGATCACGAGGTCAGGAGTTTGAGACCAGCCTGGCCAACATAGTGAAACCCCGTCTCTACTAAAAATACAAAAAATTAGCTGGGCATGGTGGCGGGTGCCTGTAATCCCAGCTACCTGGGAGGCTGAGGCAGGAGAATTACATGAAGCCGGGAAGCAGAGGTTGCAGTGAGCCGAGATTGTGCCACTGCAGCCTGGGCAACAGTGTGAGACTGTGTCTCAAAAAAAAAATAAAAATAAAATAAATATATAAACAGTATATATTCATTAAATTTTAGTAGCTTAGAAGGGGAAAAGAAATAGTTCTTGGGTCTTTTTACTACCGTTAGTATAGATTATGATTGGATTTTCAAATTGCCTTCATTTTCCCATCTTAACCTATTGTAAACCAGCTTTCTTGCACTTGGTCTTGTCCAGGGGTCTGGGGCTCCTTGTCCAAACAGTCTCAGGTGTCTGTTTGCCAAAATACCATTGCCAGTTTAATTACCTGTTTCCTTGGTCTGTTTCTCTTTTAGGTGGGCTCTGTTGTGTCTGTTGGCTGGCTCCGGTCCAAGAAGGCTGTTGACTGGCGTCTCTTTCGTAACATTTTTATGGCCTGGTTTGTCACAGTCCCCATTTCTGGAGTTATCAGTGCTGCCATCATGGCAGTCTTCAGATATGTCATCCTCAGAATGTGAAGCTGTTTGAGATTAAAATTTGTGTCAATGTTTGGGACCACCTTAGGTATTCCTGCTCCCCTGAAGAATGATTACGGTGTTATTGAAGACTGACAAGAGTCTTTTTATTTGGGAGCCAGATGAGGGAAGTGTTACTTGTGCTATAATTGCTTTTGTGCTAAATAGGAATTGTCTCAAAATTAGCTATGTAAAATAGCCAGAGTTCCACTGGCTCCTGCTGAGGTCCCCTTTCCTTCTGGGCTGTGAATTCCTGTACATATTTCTCTACTTTTTGTATCAGGCTTCAATTCCATTATGTTTTAATGTTGTCTCTGAAGATGACTTGTGATTTTTTTTTTTTTTAAGCAACCATGCAGAGCCATTTGACAGAGTATGCTCTGCTTCGTTGGTTTCACCAGCTTCTGCCCTAACATGCACAGGGATTTAACAACAAAAAAATATAACTAAAACTTCCCTTGTAGTCTCTTATATAAGTAGAGTCATTGGTACTCTGCCCTCCTGTCAGTAGTGGCAGGATCTATTGGCATATGTGGGAGCTTCTTAGAGGGATGAGGTTCTTTGAACACAGTGAAAATTTAAATTAGTAACTTTTTTGCAAGCAGTTCATTGACTGTTACTGCTAAGAAGAAGTAAGAAGGAAAAGCCTTTTGGCAATCTTGGTTATTTCTTTAAGATTTCTGGCAGTGTGGGATGGATGAATGAAGTGGAATGTGAACTTTGGTCAAGTTAAATGGACAGCCTTCCATGTTCATCTGTCTACCTCTTAACTGAATAAAAAAGCCTACAGTTTTTAGAAAATTTGTTCTCATGGTTTTCATTCATACTTGAATCATCTGGGCTTCTGATCAGTTCACCTTATATCATTTTTTTTTTTTTTTTTGAGACAGATTCTCACTGTGTCGCCCAGGCTGGAGTGCAGTGGTGTGATCTTGGCTCACTGCAAGCTCTGCCTCCCGGGTTCACGCCATTCTCCTGCCTCAGCCTCCCTAGTAGCTGGGACTACAGGTGCCCACCACCACGCCTGGCTAATTTGTATTTTTAGTAGAGACGGGGTTTCACCGTGTTAGCCAGGATGGTCTCGATCTCCTGACCTTGTGATCCGCCTGCCTTGGCCTCCCAAAGTGCTGGGATTACAGGCGTGAGCCACTGCGCCTAGCCTATCATTCTTAGGAGATATGAATATCTTAACAAGTGAGGGCTACTGTCCAACTTAAAGCTCCCCACTCCTCCCTGTTAACGTTTCTTGTGTCCCCAGAATATGCATGACATTATTCCATAGGGACTGTTGTAGCAACCTGGCATTTTCCCTCTTAGTCACACAGCCTATACACTTTCATGTTAGCACACGTGGTATTGTTTTTTTTGTTTTGTTTTTTTCCAGTTTTTTCTTTTGATACTTTTTGTTTGTGTTTTTGAGATGGAGTCTCGCTGTGTCGCCAGGCTGGACACTGCAGTGGTGTGGTCTCGGCTCACTGCAACCTCAGCCTTCTGGTTTCAAGCAATTCTCCTGCCTCAGCCTCCTGAGTAGCTGGGACTACAGGCGCTCTCCACCACGTCTGGCTAATTTTTAGTAGAGACAAGCTTTCGGCATGTTGGCCGAGCTGGTCTCAAACTTTTGACCTCAAGTGATCCGCCTGACTTTGCCTCCCAAAGTGCTAGGATTATAGCCATGAGCCACTGCATCTAGCCTACTCATGGTTTTTAACAGCCAAAGATTTACTGTTGAATGGACAACTTTATTTTACTATTTTATGTAGATTGTTTTTAGCTTTGGTATTAGGGTAAACCCTTGAACAGTGTGGAGGTCGGGCACCAACCCCCGTGCAGTCAAAAAGCCATGTACAACTTTTGATTCTAAAAACTTGACTACTAATAGCCTACGGTTGACCAGAAGCCTTAGCAATAACATAAACAGTTGTGAACACATATTTCACATGTTATATGTATTATATACTGTATTATAATGTAAGTTAGAGAAAAGGAAATATTAAACCATAAGGAAGACACATTTACTATTTATTAAGTGGAAATGCATATAAAGGTCTTCATTCTTATCATCTTGAGTAGACTGAGGAGGAGAGGAGGAGTTGGTCTTGCTGTCTCAGGGATAGCAGAGATGAAAGTAAGTCTGCATATAAGCGGATTCTGCAGTTCAGACTAGTGTTCAAGGGACATCAGTACAAGGACAGCAAAAATGAGTAGGGGGCAATGTGTAGCTAAGTTCGTTTAAAAGTTCTCAGTATTGGCCGGGCGCGGTGGCTCAAGCCTGTAATCCCAGCACTTTGGGAGGCCGAGGCGGGTGGATCACGAGGTCAGGAGATCGAGACCATCCTGGCTAACACTGTGAAACCCCGTCTCTACTAAAAATACAAAAAACTAGCCGGGCGTGGTGGCGGGCGCCTGTAGTCTCAGCTACTCGGGAGGCTGAGGCGGGAGAATGGCATGAACCCGGGAGGCGGAGCTTGCAGTGAGCCGAGATCACGCCACTGCACTCCAGCCTGGGAGACACAGCGAGACTCCGTCTCAAAAAAAAAAAAAAAAGTTCTCAGTATTGGCTGGGGGCGGTGGCTCAAGCCTGTAATCCCAGCACTTTGGGAGGCCGAGATGGGCGGATCACGAGGTCAGGAGATTGAGACCATCCTGGCTAACACGGTGAAACCCTGTCTCTACTAAAAAAAAAATACAAAAAACTAGCCGGGCGAGGTGGCGGCGCCTGTGGTCCCAGCTACTCGGGAGGCTGAGGCAGGAGAATGGCGTAAATTCGGGAGGCGGAGCTTGCAGTGAGCTGAGATCCGGCCACTGCACTCCAGCCTGGGCGACAGAGCGAGACTCCGTCTCAAAAAAAAAAAAAAAAAAAAACAAAAAAACTTCTCAGTATTGGATTCTTCAGTCCTGACCCATTATCTTTTTACCTTTGATCAGAAATTGATGAAAAGTACATTTCTTGGCAAACTAGATTGATAGTTCCTGTCCTGAGAGTGTGGGACAATACTTTTGAATTTTGAGTTTATTCAGAGCATTTCGTTAGAAACCAACACTGAGGGCCAGGCGCGGTGGCTCAAGCCTGTAATCCCAGCACTTTGGGAGGCCGAGACGGGCGGATCACAAGGTCAGGAGATCGAGACCATCCTGGCTAACACGGTGAAACCCCGTCTCTACTAAAAAATACAAAAACCTAGCCGGGCGAGGTGGCGGGCGTCTGTAGTCCCAGCTACTCGGGAGGCTGAGGCAGGAGAATGGCGTGAACCCGGGAGGCGGAGCTTGCAGTGAGCTGAGAGCCGGCCACTGCACTCCAGTCTGGGCGACAAAGCGAGACTCTGTCTCAACAAAAAAAAAAAAAAAGAAACCAACACTGAGAATCTAACAGGGTAAGGCAGTGCCTAGTCTGACCTCTGCCTGTAAGGTTAGGCCACTGGCTGGGTACATACCATTGCATCCTGTTGTCAGTTTAATGATCTTGCTGAAGACTTCTCCATGAATGTTTGCCATTTAGTGTCAGGCCTTACACTAAGTTTTTACATACATTTAATCCTCATGGCCTTTTGTGGTAGATCTTATCCTGATTTTGTACATGATGAAACTGGCATGGAGAACATCTGTATTTGCCCAGTATTGTAAGTTAGCAGAGGATTGACGTTAGCTGTAGCCTTTGGGGCCGGCTGAAACTAGCTTTATCGGCTGGGCGTGGTGGCTCAAGCCTGTAATCCCAGCACTTTGGGAGGCCGAGACGGGCGGATCACAAGGTCAGGAGATCGAGACCATCCTGGCTAACACAGTGAAACCCCGTCTCTACTAAAAATACAAAAAAAACTTAGCCGGGCGAGGTGGCAGGTGCCTGTAGTCCCAGCTACTCAGGAGGCTGAGGCAGGAGAATGGCGTGAACCCGGGAGGCGGAGCTTGCAGTGAGCTGAGATCCGGCCACTGCACTCCAGCCTGGGTGACAGAGCGAGACTCCGTCTCAAAAAAAAAAGAAAAAAAAAAAAAAAAAAAAAAAAAGAAACTAGCTTTATGACTTTTTACTTGAGGGAAGGGAGGGAAGGGAGCTGTTGTAAAGGGCAACTGAGCATTAGGCCTTGAACTGAGGGTCTAGGGGGAGACCCTCAAGAGCTCTGGCACTGCCTTCTCTTCGTGCTGGATGACCTCACGTAAGCCCAGATCCTTTCAGAGCCCAGTGATTACATGGAGAAGAGGACCCTCCCTGGCATTTTCACTTGGCTCAGGACAGAACACCTGAGAAAATCCTTAGACCAAGCTTGTCCAGCTGAAGACAGTTTTTCCAGTGTGGGCCAGGGAAGTAAAAATATTGGACGCCCCTGACTACACCAAGGATGTGTTTCTGTAGACAGAGCAGGTAGACCTGGGGGAGAGGAGCCCCGAGAGCTAGGAAGGGACCAGACGAGAGAGGTTATATTTCTACTTCAGTTGTCTGCCATGGGGCAGGGACACATTGTGGTGAGAACCCTGGCTCTTTTTTTTTTGGCATAGACATTGCCTTTTTTTTTTTTTTCTTTTTTTGAGACCAAGTTTCACTCTTGTTGCCCAACTGGAGTGCAATGGCGCGTTGTCGGCTCACTGCAGTCTCTGCCTCCCAGGGTTCAAGCGATTCTCTTGCCTCAACCTCCTGAGTAGCTGGGATTACAGGCTTGCGCCACCACGCCTGACTAATTTTTGTATTTTAGTAGAGACAGGATTTCACCGCTTTGGCTAGGCGGGTCTCAGACTGCTGACCTCAGGTGATCCACCTGCCTTGGCCTCCCAAAGTCCTGGGATTACAGGCATGAGCCACCGCGTCCAACTAACATTGCCTTTTCTTAACCAAAAGTTTTGTTTATTTTAAATCAAGGTTGTATGTGCAAATTGAAGAGCCAGCTTGTCCAGCGAGGCTCGGAACAAAAACAGGTCTGCCAACATTTCCCTTTAATGAGGCAATCACTTTCTATTATTTTGGTATTTGCCTCTGTATATCTAAATGATACACTTGTGTTACTATTTCCCTCTTGCATTTTTTGGCTGAGTGTGGGTGACACTTCTGGGACTACTGGGCCTTTGTCTTGGGTAGGAGTTCACTAGGGGTGACTTTTGCTGTCCTCAGTCCCCATTTGTGACTCTCCCTTATCCCATTTATGGTAATAATATTTGGAGACATTTTCAGTTGTCACAGTCGGGGGATGGTACTGACCAGAGAGGCTGCTGTAAGCATCCTACAGTACGCAGGGCAACTCCACAACAGAAAATACCTGGGCTGAAATGTCAGTAGCGCTGAGGTTGAGAAACCCTGACATAGGGTGATCTGGTTGCGCTCTTTCCTTGGAGGAACCCCAGAGAAGCTTCAGAAGGCTAAAAGCCTGACTAATAAAAGTTCTAGGGCTCAGTGGGGGAAGTGGTCACCACATATTTTAACCTCACTGTTTTCAGCCTAGACAGCCCATCCTTTGGGTGGCTTCAGTAGGCATGGGTTTAGTTACCACAGTTCGGGTAAATACCAGTCCCCTGACAACACAGCTCATATTTCAGTTACCGTGGTCTACTAACTGAGTAACTATAAAGCAAAGCCTTCAGTGTTAGCTCTTCAGTCCACAGATCACCTTTAGAAAACAATAGGCACATCATGATGGGTGATCTGTCATGTCACTTCCTTCAAAGTCTGTTGGTGATTGGCTACTGTACAGCTGTTACTCAGTTCACTCCAGATGAGAAAGCTTTTGGTTGTGTTGCCTTCTTGTCTTCCAGTGGGAAAGATACTACTTAGGCTAACTTTCTGTTACTACTGTGGGATTATGCTCCAGTTCTTTTTGGGGCTTGAGTGAAAATGAAAATTTGCTTTTTACCATCAAACACAACTTTCATTAATCCAGCCAATGCACAAACAGATAATTTTGATTTTTTTTTTTTTTTTTTTGAGACAATGCCTCGCTCTGTCACCCAAGCTGGGGTGCAGTGGTGTGATCTTGGCTCACTGCAACCTCCCCCTCCCGGTTCAAACAATTTCCTGCCTCAGCCTCCCAAGTAGCTGGGATTACAGGTGAGCACCACCACACCTGGCTAATTTTTATTTTTATTATTATTTTTGAGACATATCTTATTCTGTCACCCAGGCTGGAGTGCAGTGGTGCGATCTTGGCTCACTGCAACCTCTGCCTCCTGGGTTCCAGTGATTCTCCTGCCTCAGCCTCCTGGGTAGCTGGGACTACAGGTACATGCCACCATGCCCGGCTAATTTTTGTATTTGTAGTAGAGACGGGGTTTCACCATGTTGGCCAGGCTGGTCTCAAACTCCTGACCTTGTGATCTGCCTGCCTCGGCTTACCACAGTGCTGGGATTGCAGGTGTGAGCCACCATGCCCGGCCACACTCAGCTAATTTTTATATTTTTAGTAGAGACGGGGTTTCACCATGTCGGCCAGGCTGGTCTTGAACTCCTGACCTCAAGTGATCCACCCGCCTTGGCCAGGGTGCTCTTGAACTCCTGGCCTCAAGTGATCTACCCACCTTGGCCTCCCAAAGTGCTGGGGTTACAGGTGTTAGCCACTGCACCTAGCCATTATTTTGATTTTTAAAGCTCATTATCGTCTATGGAGTTTTGATAGGCCATTGATGCTATATCCAGAGATCTTGCTTTTTTAATTTTTATTTTTTTTTCTGAGGTGGAGTCTTGCTCTGTCGCCCAGGCTGGAGTGCAGTGGTGCAATCTCGGCTCGCTGCAACCTCCATCTCCCAGGTTCAAACGATTCTCCTGCCTCAGCCTCCTGAGTAGCTGGGACTACAGGTGCATGCCACCACGCCAGGCTAATTTATTGTGTTTTTAATAGAGGTGGGATTTCACCATGTTAGCCAGGATGGTCTCGATCTCCTGACCTCATGATCCACCCACCTCGACCTTGCAATTTTTTTTTTTTTTTTTGAGACAGAGTCTCTCTCTGTCTCTGTTGCCCAGGCTGGAGTGCTCTGGTGCTATCTTGGCTCACTGCAACCTCTGCGTCCTGGGTTCAAGCAATTTTCCTGCTCTAGCCTCCCGAGTAGCTGGGACTACAGATGTGTGACACCACGCCTGGCTAATTTTTTGTATTTTTAGTAGAGACAGGGTTTCACTATGCTGGCCAGGCTGGTCTTGAACTCCTGGCTTCAAGTGATAAGCAACCCCCTCAGCATCCCAAAGTGCTGCGATTACAGGTGTGAGCCACTGCGCCTGGCCAGGTCTTGCAATTCCTTTAGCTAAAGTTTGGAAGAAATGGAAAGCATCATGGTAGAAATTAACAGTAATATTCAGTGTGGTAGAAACTTACTATGCTGCAAGTGACTTTGCAGAATTCAACTTGCACATAAAGTGAGTTACATTTGACCATGGGAAGGTAGATTAGGCTGCTGTTTGAGAGATTCTAGACAGGCAGCCAGAGGAAGTTAGCGAAGGTAAATATACCAACAAAAATGAGGAAAGTGATTGTGGCAAAGAGAACATAGGCGTCCCAGAGGAGGCGATGCTGGCAAAAACTTCACTTTAACAGACCTCTTGGAGTTAATTTATAACACTGAGAGTCCAGAGGGCAAAATACTGGATGCTGATCCAAAAATGCTTAGTCCCGATATGTCTAATGTTTTAAATTACAGGTACTAAATAAATAGTGGTTTTGCCATTTTTGAATTTCCCTGTACATTTTTACAGTTTGTTGTTGTTGTTTTTGAGATGGAGTTTCGCTCTTGTTGCCCAGGCTAGAGTGCAATGGTGCAATCTCGGCTCACTGCAACCTCTGCCTCCTGGGTTCAAGCGATTCTCCGGCTTCAGCCTCCTGAGTAGCTGAGATTACAGGCATGCACCACCATGCCCGGCTAATTTTGTATTTTTAGTAGAGATGGGGTTTCACTATATCGGCCAGACTGGTCTTGAACTCCTAACCTCATGTGCCCAGCCCACCTTGGCCTCCCAAAGTGTTGGGATTACAGGCGTGAGCCACTGTGCCCAGCCCTACTAATTCTTTAATATCATCTGATACTCCATCTGTCCACTGCTTCTTAGATTTTCAGTCTTACTGGTTCTAACCCATCCTTTGTTTCTCTTCCAAGTTACTTGAGACTCCAACCTCTGAGCCTTTTAGTGGCCAGCTTAGCTTCAGCCTTCTGGGGTCAGCCAAGTCTTTCCATCTGCTATCTAAGCTTCCACAATTTTGAGGTTTTTTTCCTCCCCTATTCACTATGCCTCTACAATATTCCCTTACTGCCCTAAGGGAGTGAAGGTAAATGTTTCAATGTGTCTTTACCTGGAAATTCTTGACTAGTTGGTATTTTAGTAGTATGTATGTACGTATGTATGTGTGTATTGATTGATGATTGATTGATTGATTGATTGAGGTGGAATCCTGCTGTGTTGCCCAGGCTGGAGTGCAGTGGTGGAATCTCGGCTCATTGCAACCTCTGACTCACAGGTTCAAATGATTCTGCTTCAGCCTCCTGAGTAGCTGGGATTACAGGAGCCCTCCATCACACCTGGCTTTTTTTGTATTTTTAGTAGAGACAGGGTTTCACCATGTTGGCCAGGCCGCACCTGGACTCCTGACCTCAGGTGATCCACCTGCCTCAGCCCCACAAAGTGCTGGGATTACAGGTGTGAGCCACTGCGCCCGGCTTTAATATTTGTTTTAAAGTGAAACATTTATTGGAATGTTTACATTGAAAAGTCTTTTGAACAATTAGGTATAGAAAGTAGAGAATGGGCTGGGTGTGGTGGCTCACGCCTGCAATCCCAGCACTTTGGGAGGCTGAGGAGGGCAGATGGTGTGAGGTCAAGAGCTCAAGACCAGCCTGGCCAACATGGTGAAATCCTGTCTCTACTAAGAATACAAAAAGTAGCTGGGTGTGGTGGTGCACGCCTGTAATCCCAGCTACTCGGGAGTCTGAGACAGGAGAATCACTTGAACTCAGGAGGCAGAGTTTGCAGTAAGCTGAGATCACGCCACTGCACTCCAGCCTGGGTGACAAAGTGAGACTCAGTCTCAAAAAACAAAAAGAAACAAAAAAAAGAAAGTAGAGAATGAACATATCTTGCTTGCTTTCCTGTTTCTTAGTCTGATTATCCAAAGGAAACCACTGTCCATAGTTTGAAAACCTTCACAGGCGTTTTGTCTATGCATATGTGTGCATATGCACACACACATACTTCCATGATCTTTCTGAGAGATGGAGCTGTTTATTTCTTAGTAAAGCCCCCGTGTTGTCTAGAAATTAGTTTATTTCACAGAGTAAATATCAATGTTGAATCATCTGGTTTACCTCCTGTTGTCGCTGAGAACTAAATAGTCAGGTTGGTGCAAAAGTAATTGTGGTTCTTGCCATTGAAAGTAATGGCAAAAAAAAATGAAAGTAATGGCAAAAACCACCATAACTTGCACCAACCTAAATAGATGTTACGCAATCGTGCACGTGTTTACCTACAAGTTACCATCAGTGTTACAAGCTGGAGCTAAACTTTGGGCTAAGCTAGTGCTTTCAACGAGTCATTTCCTGATTGGGGGAAATAAAAGGATTTGTTCTCACTGTATACTGCTTTCACCTTCATGTAATATAAAGCTGCTTAAAGACCAAAGGTACAAAGTTAGACTCACTCATTAAAGCTGAGTTGTAGTGTTCTCTGTAAAATCTAATGGTATGGGGATGCTTAGTCTATGAAAACTCCTTCTCCACTGTAATGTTTGTGCGGGGTGTATAAAGCAAGTATCTTAGTAACCAATGGTTTTCTCTCGGCTCATACCAAAATCTTAATTTAGTGTTCCAAATTTTGATGAGGTTACTGAACTGATACCCCATGGTGTGAAAGTTGCTTCTCTTTTTAACGCTGTTCTCTGCCTTTCTCTTCACCTCTGCTTGAGAGAGATCTAAATTCTTCAAGCTTCCATTGTTTTGCCTGACATACAATGAAGTACTGTATTTGAAGAGCCAGGGAAGGCAGCTAGCTGGAGACTGTGGAGGTGCTCAGACCAAAGTTACTTTTGTGACAGAGTCTCACTCTGTTGCTCAGGCTGGAGTGCAGTGGCATGATCTTGGCTCACTGCAACCTCCGCCTCCCGGGTTTAAACGATCCTCCTGCCTCAGCCTCCCGAGTAGCTGGGACTACAGGTACGTGCCACCATGCCCAGCTAATTTTTGTATTTTTAGTAGAAACGGGGTTTTGCCATTTTGGCCAGGCTGGTCTCAAACTCTTGACCTCATGATTTGCCCGCCTCGGCCTCCCAAAGTGCTGGGATTGCAGACGTGAGCCACTGTGCGTGGCTATTTATTAATAGATTTTTAAAACAACTACTAAAACAAAACATTAGAGCTGCTCATTGGCAGTTGTACTTACCTTTCTAATGATCAGGCTTTTGTGTAAACCCCTTTTGTTGCTGGATTTCTTAGTTTCTTCCTAACACACTGTGGTGCATTGGAGAATGATACTGCACTTATTAAAAGGAGCAAGATGCTTATTTTCTGGAAACTGCTGAAATGGTAGCAAGATCTCCCCTCCCAGGATATTATTGCGGAAGACCTAGATAGCAGGTCTCTACTTCCCATTCATTCTATTTCTAGAAGCAAGCAAATGTTCTCTAATTGCAGGCTTGGGATGAATGCCTCAGCAGTGTTTCCTGCTGTGCTAATTGGAAAAATATAATTTTCAACTAACTGTGTCCTCCTTTGCAAAATAATAGTTGGCATCCCAGTTGCCAGTGTGGTTCCTAATGTGAACTAGTACTTTTTAGCTTAGCACTGAGGATAATAGACCTTTGGAAATCCCGGGGAGAGCTGTGCTGTATACAAGGACCATTAGAGACCTCATGTCAGCCCATAAGAATAAGTGCCTATTGATCTCTTTTCCTAGGAGCCTTTATTGAATTAAATTTTAACTTAAAAATTTTGGGGGGCCTTGTTCTGGGAATAATAATCGATATTGTCCATTAGTTGAACAGTCCTGTGATGGACCTTATGTGTACCTTATTGATTTGGAATGGAGGTTAATTTTCTTTTAGCTAAGATCTTGGCTTCTGGCAAGCTCTTCATCAGCCTAAATGTGGTTGGCCTTGGCAGATTCTTGGAAAAACTGTCAGCTTGGGAAGAGAGATTTGGTCAGAGTAACTTCTGTTTAGCGTCTTTTTTTTCAGACTGGTTGTCTTGTTTCATGTAGAATTACTTTCTCACATAGAGAAAGGGTTTACTTTTTTTTTTTTTTTAATTGAGACGGGGGTCTCACTCTCACGCAGGCTGGAATGCAGTGGTGCCATCCTGGCTCACCGCAGCCTCCGCCTCCCAGGCTCAAGTGATCCTCCCACCTCAGCCTCCCGAGCAGCTTGGTCCACAGGTGCACGTCACCATGCCCAGCTAAGTTTTTGCATTTTTGGTGGAGACAGGGTTTCTCTGTGTTGCCCAGGTTGGTCTTGAACTCCTGAGCTCAAACAATAGGCTGGGATTACAGGTGTGAGCCACTGCACCTGGCAAGGCTTTAAATTCTAAGTTTCCACTGGTAGCAGAGATCTTAATGTCAGTTGATTAAGTTGAGTTGACTAACTCAGCCTACCTGAGTTTTGATTTCATCTCTACTACTTACAAGTTGCATGACATGGGATGTTGTTTAATCCCAGTCCTCTTATCTAGGATTGGTGATAATAGTGCCTACGTCAGAGGATTTTCATTAGGATTAAATAAAATAATGCATGTAATATGTGTAGTGCCTGACTTCTTAAGAACTTCATAGTGTTTATTAACTAACTGATCTCATTCTCCATATAAATATTGACATGGTAATATTCCACTTGACACTGATTCTCTAAGGTACCTTATCCTGACTGTGGTGGGACAAGTAATTTTCCTTAACTGTAACTTCATTTCTTAAGTCTCAAATGAATTTAATTTTGGTGAATTTGCCTTTATACCCTATATGAATTAGGATTAGGTTGAGTTGTGAGTGACAGAAAACTTCAATAACAAAGAAGAGAAAGTTTATTTCTCTCCTACATAAAAGAAGCCCAGGCCTATTATGGTGGCTCCACGGTCACCAGGATGGAAAGACAGACTCTTTTTATCTTGTTCCATCCTCAACATGTGGTTGCAAACACTTCAAGACCCAAGGACCCAGAGATGTCAGTTGTCTCGTTGTTGGTGATATTAAGGTGTTCACATCACTAATAGCAAGGAATTTGTATGCCTTAGTAAGATATATGTCCATGCCAGAGGGTGGCATATAAATCCCACTCCTGATTCCAATTTCTGCATCAGGATCCAGGCGGGAGACAGAAATTGGAGTTATTTTAACAGAGCATTTAATAAGAGTTGTTAGCTAGGTGTAAAGTGTTAACCAGGTAACTGAAGTGGCAAGAAACCAATGTTAAGCTGTCAAGGAGGTAGCAACCACCGAGGCTGTAAGAGCAGAGAAGAGGCTGGAATGATTAAAACGTTAGAGGCTTAGAGAGAACCCGTGTGACACTGAAACTCAGGCCCCTGAGGAAGGGTCACCCCCCGGCTGGAGCTGTTGTGTTGGCTTGGAAGGGTCCTCTGGGGCTGGGTCCTGGCTGCTGAGGAGGGCAGGCAGGCAGTTGGTGACTTGAAAAGGTGCATGAAGGGGTTGGTTCGGTGAGAGCTGAAGAACCACACACAGCACCCAACTGCTGACATAGAAAGAACTGCAGGCCGGGCGTGCTGGCTCACGCCTGTAATCCCAACACTTTGGGAGGCCGAGGTAGGAGGATCACTTGAGGTCAGGAATTGGAGACCAGCCTAGTCAACATGGTGAAACCCCGTCTCTACTAAAAATACAAAATTAGCCGGGCATGGTGGCGGGCGCCTGTAATCCCAGCTACTCAGGAGGCTGAGGCAGGAGAATTCAGTTTGAACTCAGGAGTCTGAGATTACAGTGAGCCGAGATTGCGCCACTGCATTCCAACCTGGGCGACAGAGCAAGTCTCCATCTCAAACAAAAAAAAAAAAAAAGGAAGGAACTGCTGCTATCAGAGTGAAGAAATGTGAGGTCACCCTTTGCGGGAACAGGAGGCAAACAGGAGGAAGTTCCTTTTCCTGTCTCCAGCCTCCAGCAGAGCGAAACAGGGGAGCCCCTGGCAAGCAAATGTTGGAAGGTTCCCAGCCCAGCGTCGCAGTAGAGCAGGGAGGGCGGGATTTGGAACTGAGATCTGATCACACAGCCCACGGAGGCGGTGTCTCCCAGTTTTCTCCATTGTGGAAGTGTCTTTTCCCCTTGGAATGAATGCATTCTCTGTGGGGGCGATGCTTTGAGAGTGTGTCAATGTCACGTGCTGCCACAGTCTTTCTGCCAATGGCCTTGGTATATCTACTAAGGAATCTCACCTGAATCAATTATTATGAAGGTGATTGTAAAACTATTTTCTATTTCTCTCATTCCTGGTACATCTGTTAGTTGGCATTCTTTGGTAAAGAAGAGCTTTCCCTTCTCCTTCGCCCCCATCCCTGGGAGACGTGGTTTTTAAGTGGGTGGCCACATACCCAGCCAAAGTTGGAGTTCTGTCTATAAGGACTGGGGGGAGAGCAAATACTGGTGTCCATGGCTGGCACTCTGTCACAGGGCTAAGCCTAGACAGTCTGACTACTGCAGTTGAATCCACGATTGACTTGAATCGTAAAAACTTAAAGTAAAAAGAAGGAATTAGTACTTCACACATGGAAGGATGGGAAAAGATCACCTGAATTCACAGGTGGTATCTGGTATTTCAGGACTGTCATGGGGGATTCACTGGGCCAGTGGTTCTAAACCTTGGCTGCTGACATAGTTTGGATGTTTGTCCCCTCCAAATCTCACGTGGAAATGTGATCCCCAAGGTTTGAGGTGGGGCCTAGTGGGAGATGTTTGCGTCATCGGGGCGGATCCCTTGTGAATGGGTGCCCCGCCCTTGGTAATGAGTTAGTTCTTCCTCTATTAGTTCATCAAGAGTTGGTTGTTAAAAAGGATATGGGGGCTGGGCGTGGTGGCTCATGCCTGTAATCCCAGCACTTTGGGAGGCCGAAGCAGGCGGATCACCTGAAGTCAGGAGTTTGAGACTATCCTGGCCAACATGATGAAACCCCATTTCTACTAAAAATACAAAAATTAACCGGGCATCGTGGCCTGTGCCTGTAATCCCAGCTACTTGGGAGGCTGAGGCAGGAGAATTGTTAGAACTCAGGAGATGGAGGTTGCAGTGAGCCGAGATTGCGCCACTGCACTCTAGCTTGGGTGACAGAGCGAGACTCTGTCTTAAAAAAAACAAAAACAAAAAAAGGCCAGGTGCAGTGACTGACACCTGTAGTCCCAGCACTTTGGGAGGCTGAGGCAGGTGAATCATCTGAGGTCAGGAGTTTGAGACCAGCCTGATCAACATGGAGAAACCCCATCTCTATTAAAAATACAAAATTAGCCTGGCATGGTGGCGTGTGCCTTTAATCCCAGCTACTTGGGAGACTGAGGCAGGAGAATTGCTTGAATCCAGGAGGCAGAGGTTGTGGTGAGCTGAGATTGTGCCATTGCTCTCCAGCCTGGGCAACAAGAGGGAAACTCCATCTCAAAAAAAAAAAAAAAAGAGAGAGAGAATATGGGGGCTTGGTATGGTGGCTCATACCTGCAATTTCAGCCTTTTAAGAGGCTGAGGCAGGAGGATCGCTCAAGCCCAGGAGTTTGAGACCAGCCTGGGCAATATAATGAGAACTAATCTCAACAAAAATTAAAACAAACACACAAAAAGGATCCGGGACCCCCTGCTCTCTCTCTTGCTCCCTTTCTCATCGTGTGACTTGTCTGTTCCCTTTTGCCTTCCCCTATGAGTGAAAGCTTCCTGCAGCCTCACTAGAAGCCGAGCAGATGCTGGTGCCATGTTTGTAGAGCCTGCAGAACTGTGATCCAAATAAACCTCTCTTCTTTATAAATTACCCAGCCTCAGGTATTCCTTTATAGCAATGCAAAATGGACTAACATAACTGTGCATTGGACTTACCTGCGGGGACTTAGACCTGGGTCCCATCCCAGGGCATTGTGATTTGATTGGTATAGTTGTAGCCTGAGCATTGAGATCTTGGAAAGCTCTCTTGGACATTCCAATATGCTTGCAGAGTTGAGAAACTTGAAACAGACAGCCGAAATTGGCCACACGGGGTAAACTAGTGCACCTTGTTTCAATCCATTGGACAGAAATGAAGGGATTGAACCAGGAAGACTGGCATGCCTTGCTTTCAAATCAGCACTTTCAAAAATCTGTCCATCGTTAGTGTTTGACCACATGGCATATTTATAGATTGGATTGCTCACCTTCAAAAAAAAGAGTGACTGTTCTCAAAATCCAATTTAACTCAGCTGGTCCGATCCAGGTAACCAGATTTAGAGTGCTTTTCATGACTTTAGTCACAAGCTCATTTGAGCTGTTTTAAAAATGGAAACGACTTTTTCTATCTTAAGGATGGAATGAAGGAGAGGATTCTGAAGCTGCGAAAGTGACAAGGGGTGGTCTGAGTAGAAATGACAACAGTTGCTACTGTGCCTTGAACCTTGGCCACAGTCCCAGCATTGTGCCACATGCTTAATATAAAGTAGGTCTTTAAAACTTGTAAAAGTTGTGAAATATTTCAGACATAGAAAAGGCATAAAGAATAATGACCGGGTGTGGTGGCTCATGCCTGTAATTCTAGCACTTTGGGAGGCCGAGGCAGGTGGAGCACCTGAGGTCAGGGGTTCCAGACCAGCCTGGCTAACATGGTGAAACCCCATCTCTACTAAAAAATACAAAAATTAGCTGGGCGTGGTGGCAGATGCCTGTAATCCCAGCTACTGTAGAGGCTGAGGCGGAAGAATTGCTTGAACCCAGGAGGCGGAGGTTGCAGTGAGCCAAGATCACGCCACTGCCTTCCAGCCTGGGCAACAAAGCAAAACTCCATCTCAAAAAAAAAAAGAAGAATAAAATCATGAACAGTCTGGTTCCCACCACACAGTTTAAGATTCCAGAGCTAGGCCAGGCCAGGTGCGGTGGCTTATGTCTGTACTCCTAGCACTTTGGGAGGCCGAGGCAGATGGATCATTTGAGGTTAGGAGTTCAAGACCAGCCTAGTCAACATGGTGAAACGCTGTCTCTACTAAAAATACAAAAAAATGAGCCAGGCGTGGTGGTGCTTGCCTGTAATCCCGGATACTTGGGAGGCTGAGGCACAAGAATCTCTTGAACCCGGGAAGCGGAGGTTGCAGTGAGCCGGGATCGGGCCATTGCACTCCAACCTGGGCAACAAGAGCGAAATTCTATCTCAAAAAAAAAAAAAAAAAAATTCCAGGGCTTAGATTGGTTTTGACTGAATTTGGTGTTTATTATTTCTTTTTATTTTTGTCACACACATATATGTAGCTAAATATATAATATAAAATGTATATTATGTATAGTTATATATAAAATATGTATTAGTTATATACATAACTAAATAAAATATGACACTGTTTTGCACATTTTAAGCCACAGGTAAATGATCTCACACTACATGTACTGTTGTACAATTTATTTGTTTTTGCTTAGCATTGTAGTGAGATTCTTTTAATTCCAATTAAAGAGTACTTTCCTTAGCATTCTTATATGGGGTTCCTTGGCCACCTGTGTCAGAGTTTCTCTAAAACCTAAATCTAGAAGTAGAATTGTTGTATTATATTGTAATATAATACAGTCAGGCTGGGCGCAGTGGCTCATGCCTGTAATCCCAGCACTTTGGGAGGCTATGGCAGGCAGATTACTTCAGCTCACAAGTTCAAGACCAGTCTGAGCAACGTGGCGAAACCCTGTCTCTACAAAAAATACATAAAATTAGCCAGGTGTGGTGGTGCATGCCTGTAGTCCCAGCTACTTGGGGAGGCTGAGGTGGGAGGATGTCTTGAGCCTGGGAGGCGGAGGTTGCAGTGAGCCGAGATGGCACCACTGCACTCCAGCTTGGATGATAGAGCCAGACCCTGTTAAAAAAAAAAAAATACCAAAAACCTAGTATATATTATATGCATATATAGTATATACTGTACTATAGTATGTGTTCATTTATAATCTTATCAGATATTGCCAAATAGGTCTGAAAATGGAACCAGTTTAAACTCTCATTAGCCGTGTGTAAGTTTCAGTTCTATGCCTTTACCAACACTTGGTATTGTCAGACTTAAAAGTTTTTGCCAAATACATTATTTCTAAATTCTCCCAACAATCCTGTGAGGTAGCCTCATTTCAGGCAAAGAAACTAAGCGTCAGATACTAAGCAACTTTTCCAGGGACACAGCAAATAATTAAAAGAGTTGGTTCTATCCCAGCACTTTGGGAGGCCGAGACGGGTGGATCACGAGGTCAGGAGATCGAGACCATCCTGGCTAACACGGTGAAACCCCGTCTCCACTAAAAAATACAAAAAACTAGCCGGGTGAAGTCGTAGTCCCAGCTACTCGGGAGGCTGAGGCGGGAGAATGGCGTGAACCTGGGAGGCGGAGCTTGCAGTGAGCTGAGATCCGGCCACTGCACTCCAGCCTGGGCGACAGAGCGAGACTCCGTCTCAAAAAAAAAAAAAAAAAAAAAAAAAGAGTTGGTTCTAACCCAGGTCTGCAGATTCCAAAGCTCTTGAGCTGCATGAAGTCACTGGAACGTAGTGGAGCTTCTGAACCTGTAGCTGGAGAAGAGTATCACCAGGTATGGGAGAAGGGTCAAGGACCAGGAGTTAGGAAGGAGTAATAGGAACACGGGAGAAAGCACATAAAGAAGTATGTAAGGCAAGAAATGCTGGCAATGGCCTGTCTGTGGCACCAGCCGGCAAGACTGCCACAAGAAAAGGATAACTGGCCAGGCACGGTGGCTCACGCCTGTAATCCCAGCAATTTGGGAGTCTGAGGCGGGTGGATCCCTTGAGGTCAGGAGTTCGAGAACAGCCTAGCCAATATGATGAAACCCCCTCTCTACTAAAAATACAAAAATTCGCCGGGTGTGGTGGTGGGTGCCTGTAATCCCAGTTACTTGGGAGGCTGAACCTGAGAGGCGGAGGTAGCAGTGAGCTGAGATCACACCATTGCACTCCAGGTTGGGGGACAGAGCCAGACTCCATCTAAAAAAAAAAGGAGAAAAGAAAAGGATAACTGTGACAACTAAAAAATTTTTTAAAGAGATGGGGGTCTCACTGTGTTGTCCAGGCTGGAGTGCAGTGGTGTAATCACAGCTTACTGCAGACTCCAACTCCTGGGCTCAAGCGACCCTCCCATTTCAGCCTCCCAAGTAGCTGAGGCTACACGTGTGCCATGGTGCCTGGCTAACTGTGACAATTTAAGAATGGCCAGTTTCTTTGACACTCTTCCCACAGAGGTAGGGTCTATGTCCCCTCTCCTTAAAACGAGATGGGCTCTAACTGCTGTGATTCATAGAATTTGGTAGAAGCGACTGCCAGTTTCCAGGTTCAGGTCTTAAGAGTCTGGCAGCTTCCACTTCCTGTGTCTTGGAACACTTGCCCTGGGGAAAAGTAGCTTCCATAAAAGAAGGCTGACTACCCTGAGACTGCTGTGTTGTGAGGTAGTCCAAGCAGATTCATGGAGAGGAATCAAGATCTCTTTCCTCTTCTCTCCCCAGCCAACATCCTTGGCAGAGCTGTGAGCCAACAGCCAGCCCCAGCCTGCCAGCTGTGTGAGCAAGCAGTCTTGGAAGGTGATTCTACAGCCCCAGCTGAAACACTCCAACTCATGCCATGTGAGCCGAGAAGAGCAGCCAAACTGAGCCCTTCTGATCCTCCAAATGTAGGCAAAATAAATTGCTGGTTTTAAACCACTAAGTTTTGAGACAGATGGTTATGTAATAATAGATATCAGAGCTCTAGCTGAGGTAGATGCTGAAGGGAATATGTTTTTATCATTCATGGATATCACAAAATATGTATATTTAATGCATTTCAAAATTTTAATTCTAACCAATACAATTCTTTGGAGTTTACTTTTCCCGTTATAGAAATAGTACATTATAAATCACCTACCTGCGAATCTCAGTGTACTCTTGTTATTTTTCCATGTTCCATTCTAGTCTTTGCTTCAAGTGCATATTTAATTTGTAATTAAATATGTGATTATGGAATAGATATAATTTAGATTTCTCGTGTTATGTCATTTTTAGATGGTATTGGTCAATGGAAATCGGACACTAATTAGGGTGGCACGAAATTAGTCATAACTCGCCTTAATTAATTTTTTGTTTATTTTTTTTTTTTTTTGAGACAGAGTTTCACTCTTGTCACCCAGGCTGTAGTGCAGTGGTGTGATGTTGGCTCACTGCAACGTCCGCCTCCCAGGTTCAAGCAATTATCCTGCCTCCGCCTCCCGAGTAGCTGGGGTGGTGCAAGTGCACCACCACACCTGGCTACATTTTGTATTTTTAGTAGAGATGGGGTTTCACCATGTTGGCCAGGCTGGTCTCGAGCTCCAGACCTCAGGTGATCCCCCTCCTCAGCCTCCCAAAGTGCTGGGATTACAGGCATGAGCCGCCTCCCCTGGCCTGCCTTAATTTAACACTCATTTGCTGTCACTTATTTACTCTTTGCAATAACTCAATCTGGCAGTTTGATCTTACAGACGAGAGGACTAAGGCATTGTAGAGGTAAAGAAGGCAATCCAAAGTCACATGGCCAGAACATTAGGGAATGTGTCATTACAGTGGTGGGGAAAGTGAAAGCAAAGCGGACACAGTTTACCAGGTGCCCACACACAGAGAAAACTTCCAACCAGTAAGGTGGGAGCATTTCCAAATCTGAGATAAATGAGACTACTAGATGCCAATTGGATTGCTGCTCCCAAGGAGAATCTGAGTGCATGGAAAATTATTTAAGGACCATTGAAACCATTTTGGTGTGTGCTTTGGCAATAGCTCCTCCTGAAAAGCACGCAGCCGGCAGAAGATCTGGATACCAAAGAGACTGAGATTCTACGGGTGCTCAGAGAAGAGAGTCCCTGCTACGGATCCTGTGAGCTGTGCTTCTAGGGTCTTCAAAGTCAATAAAAATGAGCAGGTGATTGAAGGAGAAGGAAAATAAAGCACAAGGGAGGTGATTTGGGGCTTTGTAGGAATGCCTCTGTTACACATTTCCAGGGTTTTATTGCTGGAGCCTTGTACTCTTGGTGAGATCTCCTAAGGTGAAGTGTTGGATTTAAAACAGTCTGATAGGCCGGGTGCGGTGATTCACGCCTGTAATCCCAGCACTTTGGGAGGCCGAGGTGGGCGGATCACCTGAGGTCAGGAGTTTGAGGCCAGGTCAACATGATAAACTCCGTCTCTCCTGAAAATACAACAATCAGCTGGGCATGGTGGTGGGCGCTTGTAATCCTAGCTACTTGGGAGGCTAGGCAGAATTGCTTGAACCCGGGAGGCGGAGGTTGTGGTGAGCTGAGACTGCACCATTGCACTCCACCCTGAACAAAAACTCAGTCTCAAAAAATAAAATAAAATAAAATAAATAAACAAAGAAATAAAACAGTCTGATAGTCCAGCCTGGTGGCGCAGGCATAGCTATAGTCCCAGTTACTTGGGAAGTGAGGAGGGAGGACTACTTGAGCCCGGGAGTTTGAGGTTGCAGTGAGCCGAGATCACACCACTGCACTCCAGCCTGGGTGACAGGGTGGAACCCTGTCTCAAAACAAACAAACAAACAAAACAAAACAAAACAAAACAGTCTGAGTTGCAAGCATCATTATAATGACATTGATATTGCTGCCATTTTCTGAGTGCCTGGCGTGCAATGCTGGCTGTCCCAGTGTAACCCATTGCCTGTAGCAGCTTGGTCTACCCTGACTGCTGAGGGAATCTCGAGGCATGCTGGTACCGTAACAGGCCAAGCCTTGGTTTGCCCCCTGCCTCTGTGAAAGACAGGGCTCATCTTCTATCCTGATGGCCCCCACCCCACCTTGCAGAACTTTATGCCAAGCAGAGCAGATGTCACGGGTAGGAGCCACTGATCTACTTTATGGTGACACAAAACTGCTGGGACATGTGTTGAGAAACACGTTCTGGAGAGCAGCAGAGGCTGTTCCAGGCATTGACTTTGCAAAGCCACTGGGCTGGTGCTAGGCTAGGCTAGGGCTTGCTTCATTGCTGGCTTCCTCCTGAGCAGCCCTCCTGTCACCCAGGGGCAGCCAAGCATCTTAGGAAGGCAGTGACTCTGGCAGACCAGCTTGCTTCATCGGGCCACTTTTTGCTGTAATAGCTACAACTATTTCCCAGAAAAAACGCTTGTCACAGGAACCCTGTCACTTAGAGCTTTGTGTGTGCGCTTCATTGAGGGACTGACCAGCACATGCAGCAAGAACCTGGCTTTGCCTGACAGAGGCAGATGATATTAGGAGCCTGTTGAAGACGTAGGAAGCAAAGCTTCTCGAATGACACCAGTATTTGGAGACTGCCTCCTTTTGTGTCCCTTTGGGAAGTACGATGCAGTGGACACTTGTGGATATCCTGGCATCTGTTCCTCTTCCCTTTCCCCTTCCCAGCAGGCTCAGACTTCCAGTGGGGACTTCAGTTATTCCAGCTCTAAGCCCATCAAGGCGTGCCAATTCTATCTTCTGGGATGGGCATGTGAACAACTCTAGTCCATTCAGGTGAATCTCAGTCTCAGGACTTTTGCTGGGATTTTGGAGCAAAGATCTTTCTGCTGCTTTTTTTTTTTTTTTTTTTTTTTTTTTTTTTTTTTTGAGATGGAGACTCTCTCTGTCACCCAGGCTGGAGTGCAGTGGTGCAATCTCGGCTCACTGCAAGCTCCACCTCCCAGGTTCACGCCATTCTCCTGCCTTAGCCTCCAGAGTAGCTGGAATTACAGGCACCCACCACCACACCTGGCTAATTTTTTTGTATTTTTAGTAGAGACGGGGTTTCACCATGTTAGCCAGGATGGTCTCCATCTCCTGACCTCATGGTCTGCCCGCCTCGGCCTCCCAGAGTGCTGGGATTACAGGCGTGAGCCACCGCGCCCGGCTCTGCTGCTTTTAAAAGGAGAGCATGCAGCCCCAGGTGTTCCTCTGGAGAACACAGGAGTCCAGGCCTATACCCAGGATGCCACTCCCATGGGGAAAACAGCATGGAGCCGAGGAAAGCAATGGGTCCTGGCAACATCACTGAGCTGTTGGATGAAGCCTTCCGGAGGACTTTTCTGTGATGTGGGCCTATACCTTTCTTTTATTGTTTAAGCCAACTTGAGTTGTGCTTTTTGTTTCTTGAAACTGAAACCATCCTAACGGGTACCCCTGGGATACCAGTCACTACTTCTCTCTGAGCTGTTGGATGGGCAGAGACAAAGCTCCAGCCCCTGGCATGGGGGAAACAACTTGGTAACCAAGGCTAGGCCCTTCTAAGAAGACGGAACTGAAATGCTGGCAGCCCTCGCTGTGGGCTCCTCGGAGAGTCCCCCCTGAGCTATACATCCCAGTAGTTGCTGGAAGAGGTCCCTTCTAAATTCCCTGTCCTGAGGGAGTGTACCATCAGTCATGCCCATTAGACATAACCGAGGCTTGAACGGTTAATTCCCTAGTGGGCTTTATTTAACTACTCTTGAAACAATGGAAGCCTAGATACCCTGTAAATAATCACAAAGATCCTGTCCTCCCATCCCCATTCTTTCTCCATCCTGACTTAGTAATACCAGCAGCTCAAAATACTGCCCCACTTCCTGTTTTTGTTTTCCGTAGCTCCTTCCCACCAGGTTTACCAGATGACCCTGGAGATAGGCTTCCAGGTCCTATCAGGCGCCCTTTCTCCTATCAGCCTCAGGCAGCTATGGGCCTGCTGGCTCCACCCAGTGTGCAACTCCCTGGCTCCAAGGTGGGGCTCTCCCTTGCCCCAGATTCTGCATGGGTCTGTCTTGTTTCATTCTCACCTGATAGCTCAAAAAGATTAACTGTCCTCTATAGTGGATTAAGAAAGAAAGAGGTGGGGAGAGCAAGAACATAAACTGGTTTAAAAGTTAATACAAAACCGCAATAATGCAAATAGTTTGGTGCTACTAGTCCAGGAACAGACGTCAACTCATTGGAACAGAATAGAAAGGCCTGAAATAGACCCAGGGATATATGATATATGGGAATTTACTGTGTGGTAAAAGTATATTTTAAATTACTGGGAAAAGGAAAGGTTCTCAGCTGTGGGTGGTTTTGTCTCCCTGGGAGCACTTAGCAATGTCTGGAGATGTTTTTGGTTGTCACAACTGAGAGGCTGCAACTGGAATCTGACAGAGGCCAGAGGCGCTGCTAAACATCCTACGGTGCAAGAACAGCCTCCCACAACAAAGAATTATCCAGCCCAAAACGTCACCACAGTGTCACTGTGGTGAGGTCTTGGGATACATGGGATGGTGGGAACAATTGGCTAGCCATTTGGGAGAGGAAAACAAAGTTAGATTCTGAATCATACCACAACTTAAATCATTTCAAGTTAGGTAGAAACTAAATTTTAGTAAGTGGAATCATTCATAAGATCCATAATAAGGTTTAGAAGAAAACACAGATAAGTTTATCCTTATGCTGTAAGGACTTTCCTAACCATACAAAGCACAAACGTAAAGGAGGTACTCAGAGGTTTAACTCAATGATCACAAACAAAACTACACAGACAATATAAAAGACTAATAAGAACTGCGGCATGTGAGACAAGAAATTAATATCCTTACTATGCAAAGGGCTCATGGAAATAAGAAGACAATAGACTTCAGAAGAAAAAATGGACAAAGAAAAGGTATGACGAGGAAGGTTATTAAAAACTAAGGTATGGTCAGTAACCCATGAACAAGGTTCGGTTTCCTGCAGTAAGCAGAGAAAGGGAAGTTTTACCTACTAAACTGGCAAAGATGAAGAAAATGATAGAACCCCAACTGTATTAGGGAGGGCTGAAGAAATGGGTACCCTCATGTATCGCTGGAGGGGTGGAAAGTGACAACATTTTGGAAAGCAGTTGTCAAAATCATAAATAGCGCGGTGGCTCAAGCCTGTAATCTCAGCACTTTGGGAGGCCAAGGCGGGTGGATCACGAGGTCAGGAGATCCAGACCCTCCTGGCTAACACGGTGAAACCCGTCTCTACTAAAAATACAAAAAATCGGCCAGGCGTGGTGGCGGGTGCCTATAGTCCCAGCTACTCGGGAGGGTGAGGCAGGAGAATGGTGTGAACCCGGGAGGTGGAGCTTGCCGTGAGCTGAGATTGGGCCACTGCACTCCAGCCTGGGTGACAGAGGGAGACTCCGTCTCAGAAAAAGAAAAAAAAAAAAAAAAGAAAAGAAAATAATCATGAAAGTGTGCAAAAAAAGAAAAACCCTACAAGAATGCTCACTGTAGCACTGTTATAATAGAGAAAGACTGGAGAAAATCCAAATGCCCAATAACCAGTGGTCACTTACACATTCATTCAATACAATTCCTTGTAGTCCTTCATGTAATAATAGTATAAAAGGATTATTTGCCTTGGAAAACTGTTTATTATTTATTCAGAGAGGAGAAAACAAATAATAAAATATTGTAGTCATATCATATTTTTGTAAAATAAAAACATACAGCTATGTTCACATAAGTAGAAAAAGGACAAGATGCCAAACAGTTGATAGGATGATCTCTGGTTGGGGGATTATGGACTATTTTTTCTGTATTTTCAAAAATTTCTAAAAGATACTGCATTGTGATAAGAAAAGAATGTTATTTGAAAATTTTAAAGCAAAGATGTGTGGAGTACTAACTGGGTACAAACTGCATTCCCTAGGCCTCTGCAATCTTGGTTTCTGGTCTTTGGACCAGGCCCTTCCCCTCCTCTTCCGCGGCCTTGGTTTTATCATCTGTAAAATGGGGCTTGGATGATCTCAGACTCTCAAGAGCCTGTCATTCAAAGCTCCTGCTGTCGAAGGTTGGCGAGCCCCTTGAGAATTTTGTGCCAAAACGTTTGCTCATTCTTCTTACCCATTCATCGTCACAAGTGTTTTTCTTTTTGCTGTTGTTGTTTTTAAATTTGAGACGGAGTCTCACTCTGTTGCCCAGGCTAGAGTGCAATGCCACGATCTTGGCTCACTGCAACCTCCACCTCCTGGATTCAAGTGATTCTCCTGCCTCAGCCTCCTGAGTAGCTGGATTACAGACCTGTGCCACCACGCCCTGCTAATTTTTGTATTTTTAGTAGACACAGGGTTTCACCATGTTGGCCAGGCTGGTCTTGAACTCCTGACCTCAGGTGATCTGCCCACCTCAGCCTCCCAAAGTGCTGGGATTACAGGTGTGAGCCACCGCACCCGGCCAATAGTCACAATTTTCTGACAAATGATTTACCCACAAAAGACTTACACGCATGTCTCTTCTTTCATTAGACCTTTGCCCTAGAACAAACACAAGATAAGGAGGTAAATGGGCACATCTTAGAGCTGAGCCAGCTGAAGCCCGGAAGAGGGACATCCCTTGGTTCTGGTGCTTTCCTGTCCACTTTAACTCGATTCTGCCAACCCCAGGGCCCTTTGTATGGACGGGGAACCCAGAACTGCTCTATTATAAGGTCGCTGGAGAAAATGAGGGCAGACCTGAAAGGAGAAAGAACCTGCGAGCGACAGAAGCAAAAGCGGTTTTATCAAAGTAAAAGCTAATTACAAAAAGATATTTGGAGTCGCTGCTTGGACAGAAAAAGTTCCCAAACTACTTGGAAAATGCTGTTCTTGCTGGTCGATCTTTAAGGGATATCATTCAGTTTACTCCAGGGCTCACTTTGTTTATCTGCATTGAGGGGTGGGAAGTGGAGGTAGCTGGAGTACCTGACTCTTTCAGATGAAAAATCCAAGACTTTTATTTTGGATAGGGATTTTTCAAGCCCTGCTTTTGCCTGTGCTACATTCTGCAAGATTCAAGGGGAAGAGAACAGAAGAAATGGGGTTCTAATAACTCCATCCATCTAAGCAGCTCATTGCTGTACCAGTACTGTCCAGTAGAAACATAATATGAGCTCATATGTAACTGCAATTTCTCTAGAAGTCACATTTTAAAAAGAAACAGGCAGGCTGGGTGAGGTGGCTCATGCCTGTAATCCTAGCACTTTTGGAGGCTGAGGCGGGAGGATTGCTTGAGCCCAGGAGTTTGAGACCAGCCTGGACAATATAGAGAGACCCCATTTCTACAGAAAAATTAGCTGGGTACAGTGGCATGCCTTTAGTCCTAGCTACTCAGGAGGCTGAGGTGGGAGGATCGCTTGAGTCCAGGAGGCGGAGGTGCAGTGAGCTGTGATCATGTCATTGCACTCCAGCGTGGGCAACAGAGTGAGACCCTGTCTCAACAACAACAACAACAACAAACAGAAAGAATTAATTATTATTATTATTTGAGATGGAGTTTCGTTCTTGTTGCCCAGGCTGGAGTGTAATGGTGCCATCTCGACTCACCGCAATCTCCGCCTCCCGGGTTCAAGCGATTATCCTGCCTCAGCCTCCTGAGTAGCTGGGATCACAAGCATGCGCCACCACGCCCGGCTAATTTTGCATTTTTAGTAGAGACGGGGTTTCACCATGTTGGTCAGGCTGGTCTTTAACTCCTGACTTCAGGTGATCCGCCTCCCTTGGTCTCCCAAAGTGTTAGGATTACAGGAGTGAGCCACCGCGCCTGGCCGGAATTAATTTTAATAATAGGTGCTTTTACCGAATATATCAAAAATATTATTTCAACACATAAGGAACATAAAACTTATTGAGGGACTTGATACCAGTTTTTGGTACCAGCCTTGAAATCTGGTGCATATTTTCCACTTAGAGCACATGTGAATTGGGACTAGCCACACCTCCCGGGCTTGTTAGCCACAGTGGTTAGTGCTTCCCATAGTGGACAGTGCAGCTTTAAGCCCGATGAGGTATGCAGGGCTTATTTCCCCCATTTTACAGATGGAAAAAGAGGTTCAGAAACCTACAGGTGTTCCTTGGCTGAGCAGCAGGAACCCAGGCCCCAAGCCTTCCCGCTCCCCACAGGTGGCTTCTCCCATTCTGTCACTTCCTTCCACAGCCTGAAGCACAGTCCCGGCCTCCTTGCAGCTCACAGACAGCTGGAGGGGCAGAACCAGCCTCAGCTCCAGTGTAATGACGACCGTGACTGCAGTGGAGCGGGGCTTCCAAGCAGGGACGGGGCCGTGAAGGCGGGAGGAGACAAGGCCAAGTTATCTCTCAGCGACAGAATGGCTTTGGCTACGAGTTTCGTGTGGGCAGGGCTCCCCAGTAAGCTGGCAACAGATACCCTGAGACTTTCCTGAGGAGCCACCTGCCAGCATTTTTTTTTTTTTTTTAAGACAAGGTCTTGCTCTGTTACTAAGGCTCGGCTCAAGTCCACCTACCTCAGCTTCCAAGTAATTGGGACTACAGGCGCACACCAGCACGCCCTACTAATTTTTAATTTTTTTTTTTAAGAGATGGGGTCTTACTATGTTGCCCAGGCTGGTCTCAAACTCCTGAGCTCAAGCAATCCTCCCACCTTGGCCTCCCAAATGGCTGGGATTACGGGTGTGAACCACCATGCCCCGCCTACCTGCCAGCTTTCTATACCTTTAACTCATGGTGTTCATCTGCACACAGTGTTTCATGTTTCCATGAGCCTTGGACCCTCCAGAGAGACTCAAAGTGCCTGGCAGAAAGAAGAGAAGCCATCCATTAAAATAACAATGGTAACATTCCTACAAATATGGTAGCAGCGCATGTCTACCCAGGGCAAAGTGGTTCTCCCGCTGACAATGCAATATTTCTCCAGCATCCCTGGGAGGCAGGTTGGATATGCATTATTTCCCATTTTGGGGGCCATTCTCCACTGCCCCCAGACCCTGTGCTGGCCTTCTGGAGGAGCACTGACTGCCCTCATGCCAGGGTTCTGCTGTCCACTTGGGGTCTACAGGCTGGTTTTCCCTGGACATGGCCAACTCAGAGATTATTTGATGTGATCCATACATTTAGGTGCTTTTTCTAATAAAAGTTTTATTACAATAAAAGTAAATCTAGAAAAAAGTTTTTGAAAAGCAAATACTGGCCAATCACAAACTCTTGGTTCTACAGACAAATATATAAGCTAAGGGACAGCTTGGGCATGGGTTATACACGGAGGCTGTGCTGCTGAGCAAAGCCAGGGGGAGGGCTGAGAAGGAAAAGACAACGTCTGAGCCTGGCCCTGCCACTCAACATGGAGACTTCAAAGATGGCTCTATGGATATCACAAAGATCTCAATATGCTTTAGTTAATTTCAACGCTACAGCCAATTCTATCTAACAGTGTCAAACAGTATTAGTCAATGAATTAGATCTTTAAAGTGCTTTTCTGAATTGATGCACAATTTTACAGCATGACCTTGAGCCTGGATAAAATATGTTCCCTGCCTTGAACGATACTGTGAAGATCAACTGTATTAGTTTAAAGGAAAGTTCTCTGTAAACCAGGAGGTTACAACAAACACATACAGGTTGTTATTAAGATTAATCATCCTCATTCATTTTTCTTTAACCCAGCTGCAACTGGTATCAATCTTTGCAGTTTTTGTGAGAATCTTCTCATCCAAAAGCCTCTGTAGTCTTTAAAAAAAAATTTTTTTTCCCCTCAGGCCCTCAGTAACAGTTTTTGAGGCAGGGTCTCTCTGTCGCCCAGGCTGGAGTGCAGTGGTGCAATCTCAGCTCACTGCAACCTCTGCCTCCCTGGCTGAAGCAATCCTCCCGCCTTAGCCTCCCGGGTAGCTGGGACCACAGGCACCCAACACCATGTCTGGCTAACTTTTGTATTTTTTATAGAGATGGTGACTCACCATGTTGCCCAGGCTGGTCTCAGACTTATGGGCTTAAGTGATCTTGCCAGCTCACCCTCTGAAAGTGCTAGGATTATAAGCATGAGCCACCATGCCTGGCCAGCCTCTGCAGTCTTAAGTTTCCTACATAACAAATATTTATTTTGCCCTCAGCCCAGAACCCATCTTCTCATTCTGGCACCTAAGAACCAGGAGCAGGCTGGAGCAGGAACTCACTCACTGTGACCTTTCGCTCTTGACTGCTCGTTTTTTTTACAGTCAGGGTATGTTTCCACACACGACTTTCCATGCCCTCTGCTCCCTGGGCCACCCTGCCTTTCACCCCAGGCCCAGTGATCAAGACAGATGGGGACTGAGTTCATGGCTCCTGCCCTAGAGTGAAGAGGGAGTGAGTTGAGAGCAAAGGCCGGGGGTCCCCACTGGCCCTTCTCCCCACTGTCAGAGAAGAGTAGGGTCGGGCCAGAGCGCTAGGATTCTGCTGTTGGTGGGCTCTGACTGCACTGTGGGGGTGGGGCACTTGCCAGAGCCATCGTCTGGAGGTGGAAAGTGGATCTGCCGACAGCCATCGTGGGTGTTCCGTCCTTGAGTCTGCTTTTCATGACGTTACTCATCTGTTTGCCTGTGGGGATGAACATCAAATTCCAAAAACAAAATGAAGCCAGCGGCCAGCCCACACCCCTGTGCCCCCTTGATGAAGATGCCCTGAGCTAGGCGGTTGGCCCGCCTCAGAGTGATGAAGGTGAGCATGGTGTCACCCTTCTTTCCTGAGCCTGCCCAGGACCTTCAGGGAGAGCAGGCAGAGGAAGGTTCCTTCACCCCCTCACCTGGACCTGGTCTCCTTTGATGCTGGCACAGAGGGTGTGAGGAGTCTGACAGAGGCTGTCTGATTTTCTCTGGGGTCCTGAATATAAATGGACAACAACGGGGGTCATACTCTTCCATCATTCATTCAGAAATACCCCCAAGCCTACACACACAAGTAATTGTAGCTGGGTGCACTGCTGCATACCTGTAGTCCCAGTTACTCTGGAGCCTGTAGTTGCAGTTACTCTGGCGTCTGTAGTTTCAGTTACTCTGGAGGTTGAGGCAGGAGGATTGCTTGAGAACAGGAATTCACGTCCTAGATCCTGGGCAACATAGTGAGACCTCATGTGCACACACACACACACACACACACACACAAACAAATATAACTGACATATCAAATTTTCACTCAAAACCTCCTCTTCTATTTATGTTTTCAAACCAGGTCAGGCAAGGTGGCTCATGCCTGTTATGCCAGCAACTCAGGAAGCTAAGGCGGGAGGATGGCTTGAGGCTAGGACTTTGAGACCTGCCTGGACAACATAGCAAGATGCTGTTCCTAAAAACAGTTTTAAAAACTACCCAGGTCTAGCGGTATGCACCTGTAGTCCCAGCTACTTGGGAGGCTGAGGTAGGAGGATCATTTGAGTCCAGGAGATTGAGGCTGCAGTGAACTTTGACCCTGCCACTGCACTCCAGCCTGGGCAACAGAGTGAGACCCCGTCTCTTAAAAAAAGAAAAGATATGCCAAATAGAAACTTAAAAAAAGTCTGCAGTACTGACAGCCCACCAAATTAAGATTCTCAGCTGACGTTAGCAGACTACCAGTTCCTCACCACCTGCTTCTTCCAAAGGCTCTGTCTTTTGCCAGAATGCATATATTACTTTATCTTTTCTCTCATGTACACATTCTGATATATTTGTAGACGTATTCCTTTTCTTTTAAAAATAATTATTTTAAACTTAAAAAATTTAAAGATAATACATGAATATGGTAAAAAAAAAAATTCAAACCGTAATGGAAAAATGTAAAATGAGAAGAAAAATTCCTCCTCCCCATGGCATTCTCATTTCTCAGGGACAGCCACTGTGAACAGATCCGTGAGTATCTTTCCTAACATTCACAATGTGTGATATGCACGTTTGATGTCACCCCAATAAAACCGGGTGTCCATGCTCTTGCCTTAGCACAGTGACTGTGTAAAAGAAATACAAATCTGACCTCATGTTTGAACTAGTCTAGTTCTTTACTTAAGATCCCTGGAGACAGGGCGCAGTGGCTCACACCTGTAATCCCAGCACTTTGGGGGGCCGAGACGGGCGGATCACAAGGTCAGGAGATCGAGACCATCCTGGCTAACACGGTGAAACCCCGTCTCTACTAAAAAATACAAAAAATTAGCTGGGCGTGGTGGCGGGCACCTGTAGTCCCAGCCGCTGGGGAGGCTGAGACAGCAGAATTGGCGTGAACCTAGGAGTCGGAGCTTGCAGTGAGCCGAGATCGCGCCACTGCACTCCAGCCTGGGCGACAGAGCAAGACTCCGTCTCAAAAAAAAAAAAAAAAGAATCCCTGGAAAGTGCTAAGGACAGAGGCGCACAACACACATATATGTGTCTCAGGATTTGCAGCTGTAAGCAACAGAAATCATTGTTTTCTGTTAGACAATACTGGTGCTCATAGAATCTCTGGATAACTCACAGCTAGGAGGCTCTGCAGACGAGACCAACCCCCAGAATCACGCGGCAGAGTTGGTCTGGTTAGAACGTGACCACAGACATAGGCACTGGTGGCTGCAGCTTGCAACACCATGACACCCACTCTGGGTCCGGGTTGCTGGCTGCGTGGACCGCTCCAACTGCCACCCAGGAGACTGGAGGTATTGCCACCACTGCCACCTCATGGACTGCGTGGGTTTTACAGAGTGCTTCATGTCACTAATTTCTTTTTCTTTCTTTTTTTGAGACAGGGTCTCTGCTCACTGTAGCCTCAACCTCCCAGGCTCAGGCAATCCTCCAACCTCAGCCTCCCAAGTAGCTGGGGCCACAGGCACACACCACCACGCCCAGCTAATTTTTGTATTTTATTGTAGAGAAGGTTTCTCGCCATGTTGCCCAGGATTTGATTGGTGGAGTGACCAGTCCCAACCCTCCCTGCAAGGAAAACTGAGGACGTGAGTCTCTGGCATTTTCAGCTTCTACTGTGAAGGGAATTCTGCCTTCTAAAGACAGGGTTCCTTTAACAGACAGAGGATCAGATGCTGGATGGCTCAAAAGAATGAAAATTGCCTTCTACAATACCACCCTGCAAAGCTTCTTAAAAACACTGTTTTTTTTTCTCTGACCCCCCAAGTGTCTTCCTTTCTCTTTCTCTCAGGTACTCCCTCTCTCTTTGACTCTGCATCCTACCGTCTGCTTTTTTTACTGCCTTGTGGAGTTCCTTGATTCCTTAGGGGGTGGTGGGGAAACTGAATGCTTCCGCTTTAATAATTTTGTTCCTGCCACATATACATGTGAGAGGGCCTAAAATATGTGTGCAGTTTTTACACAAGGGATGTTGTGCTCTGCCCACTTGCTTTGAACAGCATAGATCGGGGATCATTCCATTTTCATACAAACAGAGTGCTACCTTATTCTCTTAGATGGCTGAACAGTGAATGAACCATGATTTCTTCTTCTTCTTTTTTTTTTTCCTGGAAGCGTGCTAGACGACTCACCATGGTTTATTTAGTACATCTTCCCCTGATTGACGTTAGGTTGTTGTCAGCGTTTAGTGACCAAAAGAGTACTGCACCCTGATGCATATGTATTACTCGTCTGTGTTAAGTCGGGACGTTGCTTAGTCCAGCTGGAGGAGAATTCTAGCCTTTAACACTCCTGGGTGTGAAGTCACAGTGGGCTGGGTGGGCCTCCCAGGGCCTGCTTCCAGAGAAGTCTCCGTATGTCTTGTGGGTGGCTGTAGAACCTGGGAGTGAGGCTTGGCACTAAATCTGCAGTGAGAAATGTCACAACCCAAACAGTAACTCATACACAGAGCTTCACATGTCTCATTCCACAAGGATCAGCAGCTGGACCATTACCTGGAGCTACAGACCTGATGAGAGCCCCAGAAATGGCTAAGGCAGAGGAAGTGCCTGGGAGTTATTTGGCAATTTGACACAGTATCTTTTAGATATTTTTTAAGCCACTGAGCAATTCAAATCCTCATGTTTAGGGATGGATTCAAAGGCCAGTCTTTTCACTATTGGACTGGATGATTTTTAGTCATCTCACCTCCCAGCATTTACTCCGTTTCCTGGATGCAGCAGCCGCATCTCCTTCCAGGGTGTCACCTGTTCAGGTCAGGTGCCTCCTCAGGGGAAGCATCCCTCCCCCGCCAGGTTGCCAGGGCATGTGACTCTGTCTGGAACAACCACACCCTGTCTCCTGGACTTCGACTGCTGCGAGGAGTGAGGCTAGAACCAGAGAAACCTCGCTGATGCTGACTCATGCTGGAGGCTCCTGCAGAGTGAGCGTCAGAGCCCATGAGCTCATCTCCTTAGAAACCAGCATGCCTGAACTTGACCTCTGGCTTCGGCAGCCAGGCGGCAACAGTAACAACAGCAACTCCCTCCCCGCTCCTCAGGGCCCATTTCTGCCCAGCTTCTCCTCCCTTGGTCCTTCGTGATCTACGCTCCTCCTATGCCGTCCTTCCAGCCCCTCAACCATCCTGACTTCCTTTTAGGCAGAGGTCCCCTTGACCCATCCCATACCTCCCTCACTTCCATGCTCACCTGGGAGCTGCAACCAGAGCCAGCTAAAGCTCTGCATCCCCCAAACCAAGGACACCTTCACTCTCCCTCCAAAGCCCTGTCTCACCTCAATGAGATGCCTCACTGCGATGCTGGAACCATTTCATCCTAATTGGGGTCAGGTTCTCCCCAGTCCTGTGACTTCTGCCTCTCATCACCCTGAAGGCAGGCAGGAGAGCCCTGGTGTGGCAAAGCTGGGTGGGGAGCAAACGGGCACAGGAGAGAAGAGCGAAGGTGTGGGAGGATGAGTCACTGGCAGAGTGGGCAGGGGTGCTAAGGAAGGAACGAGTGCATGGACCTGGGCTTGATGACTCAGCTACTGAACACCAAGATGCTGCAATTTGAGAGTTCCAGAAAGTTCTCCCTACTTAGCGCTAGCTATTTTACCAGCCTGGGTTAATACAGGATCTTTGGATCCCTCGAGAAAATGAAAATATTTAAATTGTGACCCCATTAAAATCCAGGCACTGTCATTTGGGTTTGTTCATAACTAAGACCCAACAAAGACCAAGCAGTAAGAGGATGAGACACTGGCCTGTTGGCTCCAGAAGACGAAAAACAAATCAGAAAATCTGAATTTGAGGACTGGTTTCCCACTTACTAGTGAGCCGCCTTAAGCAAGGTGTTTGATTTTTCTAAACACCAATTCTCTCGTTCATACCAGGTCTCTCCTGCTGTCTGGAGAATGGGTCAAAGTGGGCGAGGGAAGGAATGACCCAGAAGTAAGGCTGGAGGGGGTGGGAAAGAAGTGGAGTGCCAGCACCCCTGCTCCTCCCTGTGCTCCCCAGGCAGCCCCTACACACACCTCCCTGTCCCCAAAGCCCCCAGCCCTGTCTTCATGGAAACGAGGCAGGAGCACAGAGCAGCCTCCGAGGTGCGCATCGCTGTGCATCTGTAGTTGCGGCATAGAGTGAGAGCAAATCTGGCGATAAAATTGATAGTAGGTAAACAAATGAGGCGGTCCCAGGAGAGAATTGCTCATGCTCTGGAAGACTCATGTGACCAAAAAGGGCAAACAGGGTGTCCTAATTTTTTTTATTTTTTTATTTTTTGAGACGGAGTCTCCCTCTGTTGCCCAGGCTGGAGGCAATGGTGCAATCTCGGCTCTCTGCAAGCTCTGTCTCCCAGGTTCAAGCAATTCTCCTGCCTCAGCCTCCGGAGTAGCTGGGATTACAGGCACACGCCACCACGCCCAGCTAATTTTTGTATTTTTAGTAGAGACGGGGTTTCGCTATGTTCGTCACGCTGGTCTCGAACTCCTGACCTCACGTGATCTGCCACCTCGGCCTCCCTAGATGCTGGGATCACAGGCATGAGCCACCACACCTGGCCCACAGTGTTCTATTTAACAAGCAGTCTGGCCCAGCTGTCATTGGAAATCCACCCGGCTTCAGGTCAGCCCCATGCTGGGCCCTTTCTGAACTCTTTAGACCCTAGTAGGGGAGGGGTGGGTGTGGGAGGTGGGTGCTGGGTTTTGTTCACCCAGAAGTTTTCAAATGAAACCGTGTTCTGGACTCTGGAATGCCCGTGAGGCCTTCAGTAGACCCCACATCATCACCTCTCAATGCCTGCCCTGACAGGGACTAGGACCCGTTGTGAATGTGAGGGGAGCATGGCCATGGGTTGGGCATGGGCAGCTGTCCCCAGGCTGTCATGTTCAGAAGACACCTAAGCTTTGAGGGTTTACTGGTTCTTTCCTCCTCCTGGAAGGTCTCCACTGATTTTAAACAAATGGTTAATGCATTTATTTATTTATCTATTTATCTATTTTATTGATTGATTGAGATGGAGTCTTGCTCTGTGGTCGCCCAGGCTGGAGTGCAGTGGCTCCCTCTCAGCTCACTGCAACCTCCACTTTCTGGGTTCAAGTGATTTTCCTGCCTCAGCCTCCCAAGTAGCTGGGATTACAGGCACCTACCACCACGCCAGGATGGTTTTTTTTTTTTTTTTTTTGAGACGGAGTCTCGCTCTGTCACCCAGGCTGGAGTGCAGTGGTGCGATCTCGGCTCACTGCAGCCTTTGCCTCCCGGGCTCAAGTGATTCTCTTTCCTCAGCCTCCCCAGTAGCTGGGATTACAGGGTGCGCCGCCACGCCCGGCTAAGTTTTGTAATTTTAGTATAGACAAGTTTTCACCATGTTGGCCAGGATGGTCTCAAACTCCTGACCATCCACCCTTCGAAGATCCCTGCTCTCTCAGAATTTGTAATATAAACATAATGTTAATGAGAGGTACAAATTAGAGAACTTATTGAAGTCAAAAGAGTGAGATTTAAAAAATACAATGCAGTTTTAGAAGTGGAGACATTGGAATCCTTGTGCATTGCTGGGGGAATGCATTTTAATTTTAATTTTTAATGTTTTTTAGAGACAAGGTCTCACCGTGGCCCAGGCTGAGTGCAGCGGAGCTTTCATAGCACACTGAAGCCTTGAACTCCTGGGCACATGCGATCCTCCCACCTCATCGTTCCAAAGTGCTGAGATTACAGAGGTGAGCCTGACTGGGAATATAACATGGTATATAGCCTCTGTGGAAGACAGTATGACAGTTCCCAAAAAGTTAAACATAGAATCAACATATGATCCAACAATTCCTCGTTTAGGTCTATACCTCAAAGAATTGAAAATAGGGATTCAAACAGAGAGATAGCTATACACCCATGCTCATAGCAGCATTATTCACGAGGATCAAAAAGTGAAAACAACCCAAGTGTTTATCAACAGGAGAATAAATAAGCAAAATGTGTTGTAGTCATACAATGGAATATCATGCAGCCTTAAAAAGAAAGGAAGTTGGCTGGGCGTGGTGGCTCATGCCTGTAATTCCAGCACTTTGGGAGGCTGAGGTGGGTGGATCACCTGAGGTCAAGAGTTCGAGACCAGCCTAGCCAACATGGTGAAACCCAATCTCTACTAAAAGATACGAAAATTAGCTGGGCATAGTGGTGGGTACCTGTAATCCCAGCTAATCGCTGGAACCGGGGAGGCGGAGGTTGCAGTGAGCTGAGATTGTGTCACTGTACTCCAGCCTGGGCAAAAAGAGGGAAACTCCATCTCAAAAAAAAAAAAAAAAAAAAAAAAAAAAAAAAAAAAACGGGAAGGGAATTCTGATACATGCTATAACATGGGTGAACCTTGAAAACAATTACACTAAGTGAAATCAGCCAGACACAAAAGGAAAAATCCTGTATGATTCTATTTACATAAAGTACATAGGAAAATTCATAGAGAAAGAATACTGAATACTGGCAACCAGAGCCTGAGGGGCAGGGGAAATGAGTTAGTGTCTAATGGGTACAGTTTCAGTGTGGGAAGATGAGATGCTCTGGAGACGGATGGTGGTGACGGTTGCACAGCCATGTGAATGTACTTAATGCCACTGAACCGTACACTTAAAAATAGTTAAGGCCAGGCGCGGTGGCTCACGCCTATAATCCCAGCACTTAGGGAGGCTGAGGTGGGTGGATCATGAGGTCAGGAGATGGAGACCATCCTGGCTAACACGGTGAAACCCTGTCTCTCCTAAAAATACAAAAATTAGCTGGACATGGTGGCGGGCACCTGTAGTCCCAGCTACTCAGGAGGCTGAGGCAGGAGAATGGCATGAACCTGGGAGGCGGAGCTTGCAGTGAGCTGAGATTGTGCCACTGCACTCCAGCCTGGGCAACAGAGCGAGACTCCATCTCACAAAATAAATAAATAAATAAATAAAGGGTTAAAAAGTGGCACAGTTTATGTTGTGTATATTTCACCACAATAAAAGGCAAAAAAGTAAGGAATGCACATAGTAAACTAATTCATTCAAAAAAGTGAATGTTTTCCAATTGGCTTTCCCACCCTGTTTCCCAGTCTTGCTTCTCAGAGTTACCCATTGTTAGCAGATGCTGGTGGATCCTCCAAGACATGTTATCTCCACACAAATAGAATCACACTGTCTACAAAACTGCAACCTTTTTTTTTTTCACTTGCTAATATCACATCCATCTTTCCAATTCAGTACAGGAGCATCAACCTCATTCTTCAGAAGGTTTCATTTTAGGATATTCCATAATTTAACCAGTTCTCTCTTGATGAACATTTTGGTAACTTCCAGATTTTTGCTCTGCAAACTATGCCACATTACCTATGTTTTTGTGCTGCATTAATTATCTTTTACATAGCTGTGGGAATATAGGTAAATTCTCAGAAAAGGGATTTCTGGATCAAAGGGCATGTGTGCTAAAAATGTTGGTAGATCCTGCAAAATTGCCCCACAAAAATAATGCATTATTTTTCATTCCCACCAATGGGCTATCTCGTTGGCCATCCCTTCCTCCCTCCCTCTCTTTGTCCCTTCTCTCCCTCCCTTTATTTCCTTCCTTCTACCTAACAAACAGACAAGTAAAAGTACTTTTTTTGGCTGGGCACGGGGCCTCATGCCTGTAATCCCAGCACTTTGGGAGGCCAAGGTGGGCGGATCACTTGAGGTCAGGAGTTTGAGACCAGCCTGGCTAACATGGTGAAGCCCCATCTCTACTAAAAATGCAAAAAATTAGCCAGATGTGGTGGCAGGTGCCTGTAATCCCAGCTACTTGGGAGGCTGAGGTGGGAGAATTGCTTGAACCCAGGAGGTGAAGGTTGCAGTGAGCTGAGATGGCGCTACTGCACTCCAGCCTGGGTGACAGAGTGAGACTCCATCTAAAAACAAACAAACAAAAAAAGTACTTTTTTTCAAGGTACATAACAGGAATAAAAATAAAATGTATTCTGTTCTCATAGTTTGGTGATTCAGGTTTGCTGTGTTTATATGACAGATTATTTTGAAATGTTTGGGCCTTAGGCATGCTTTTTGTGTTGTCAATACACATTTTTAAAAAATATTTTTTATTTTAAGGAATGACTGTTGTGCTCAGGGTATAATTTTAGTTTTGGTTGTAATCACCCTTTCTTCATATGATTACTTATTTCCCTGAAGTTTTAAATTTTTTTGAATAGGTAATATACTTCCATGGCTCACAATTCAGAAATAAGGACCAATGTATTGTGAACAATTTATCTCTTTCTCTTATTTCCTGTCTCTAGTTCCTACCACCTTCTCTGTCCTCTGAAATCCTGTTTTTAGTTTCTTATATATTCCTCCAGTTTCTTTATGCAAACGGAAGAAACTTCAAATATAGATTCTTATTCCTGTTTTTTTAAATAAATAATTTCAACTTTTATTTTAGATTCAGGAGGTATATGTGCATGTTTGTTACCTGGATATATTGCGTGATGCTGAGGTTTAGGGTACAATTGATCCGGTCACTCAGGTAGTGAGCTTAGTACCCAATAGTTAGTTTTTCAACCCTTCTCCTCCTCCTTCCCTTTGTCCCTCCCTCCCCTCTCTAGTAGTCCCCAGTGCCTATGGTTGACATTTTTGTGTCCATGTATATCCAATGTTTAACTCTCATTTACAAGTGAGGACATGTGGTATTGGTTTCCTGTTCCTGCATTAATTCACTTAGAAGTCCTCCAACTGTATCCATGTTGCTGTAAAGAATGTGTTTTGCTCTTTTTTACGGCTGCATAGTATTCCATAAAGTAGAGGTACCACAGTTTCTTTGTTTAATCCATAGATGAGCACCAATCCATGACTTTGCTATTGTGAATAGCATTGTGATGAACATACAAGTACATGAGTCTTTTGGTAGAACTATTTGTTTTCCTTTGGGTATAAACCCAGTAATGGGACTGCTGGGCTGATTGGTAGCTCTGCTTTAAGATCTTTGAGAAATCTCAAAATTACTTTCCACAGTGATTTAACTAATTTACATGCCCACTAACAGTGTCTAAATGTTTTGTTTTCTCCACAGCCTCATTCAGCTTTTTTTTTGACTTTGTAGTAATAGCCATTCTGACTGGTGTGAGATGGTGTCTCATTATGGTTTAGATTCCCAATTTTCTGATGATATTATTGGTGTGGAGCATTTTTTCACATGTTTGTTGGCTCTGTGTGTATGTCTTCGTTGGCGAAGTGTTTGTTCATGTCTCTTGCCTACTTTTTAATGGGGTTATTTGTTTTTTTCTTGTTGTTACTCCCCCCCCCTTTTTTTTTTTTTTTTACACAGAATGTAGATACTATTTGTTCTACAACCTTTTCCCCCCAGAGTTGTTGGTAAATCTTGGAGTTCTTTCCTTACTAGTAGATAGAAAGCTTCCTCATTCTTTTTTTTTTTTTTTAATTAAGGTATGATTGACATGTCAAAAAGCTGTACATATTCAGTTTGTACATCTTGATGAGTTGAAACTAAACATACACCCATGAAACTGTCACCATAACAAAGCCATAAACGTAACCATCAAATCTAAAAGTTTTCTCTCTCTTCCTCTTTTTTTGTGGGTGTGATAAGAACATTTAATATGAACTCTATCCTCTTAACACAATTTTAAGTATGCAATACAGTGTTGTTAACTATATGTGCCATGCTGTACAGCAGATCTCTAGGACTTGTTCATCTTGAATAGCTGGAACTTTGTAGCCTTTGACCAACATCTCCCTGTTTCCCTCGCCCCCCAGTCCCTGGAACCCTCATTTTTCATAGTTGTATGTGCATAAAGTATTGCATTACTGTGGGGCCTTAACTTTATTTAACCAGCCTTCTATTGATGGATATATGCTACTTACTTTACTGTTATAAGCAGTGTTACCATGAGCAGCCTTATATATGTGGGCATTTTGGATTTGTACAAATCAATCCTAAGTGTAAAAGTGGAATGGGTCAAAGGATTGATATATTTTTTTTTTAGAGTCAGGATCTTGCTATATTGCCCAGGCTGGAGTGTGGTGATACTATCATGGCTCACTATGGCCTCAAACTCCTGGGCCCAAGCAATCCTCCCACCTCAGCTTCCCAAGTAGTTAGGACTACATCACAGCCAACTAATTTTAAACGTTTTTTTGTAGAGATGGGGTATTGCTCTGTTGCCTGGGCTGGTCTCAAACTCTTGAGTTCAAATGATCCTCCTGCCTCTGCCACCCAGAGTGCTGGGATTATAGGCATGAGCCACCATGCCTGGCTGATTTATCTTATTTTGACAGATGCTGTCAGATTGCCTTTCAGAAGTGGTTGTATCCGTTTACATTCCCACAAAGAATGTTTGAAAGTTCCTCTTTCTCCACAGACTCACCAACAGAGAATGTTATCAACTAGTTGGATTTTTGCCAATGCGATAGGTGAAAATTATCTGTAGTGTTAATTTGCAGTTATTTTATGAGAGAGTTTGATGATCTTATATGTTTAAGAGTCAGTTGTTTTTCTTTTCTTTGAATTATTTGCTCATTTTTCTCTTATTGGGTTATTGATGTTTTTCTAGAAACTCTTTATGTATTAAGGAGATTCACTCTTGTCTGTGATATGAGTTTAAGTTCCTCTTCCCACAGAGTCACCTGCTTTTGGTTTTGCTTATGGTATATTTCATCACTGCTTTCTGAATTATAATTGCTTAATTTTTTTAAATTTTGAAATAATTTATGACCCAAAGAGTTACAAAGATAGTACAGAGAGTTCCCTTAAATCCTTCTTTCAGCTTCCCCCACTGTCCTCCAGAATCATGATACAATGACTTTTGGTCAGAAAGGTAACATTGACTAAGCAGAGTCAATTAATATGTAGATTTCAGTTGGGTTTCCCTGTTTTCCACCTAATGTCCTTTTTCTGTCCAGGATCCAATCTAGGATCCTGTTTTGATTTAGTTGTGATATCCTCTGAATCTCCCATCTGTCACAGTTTCTCAGTCTTTTCTTGTTTTTCATGACCTGGACAGTTTTTAACAGTAATGGTTGGGTATTTTGTAGAATGTTCCTCAACTGAAGTCCATTTAATGTTTTCTCATGATTATATGAAGGTTACGGATTTAGGGGGAGAATAATGCAGAAGTAATGTGCTTTTCTACCAGTGCACTATGTCAGGGTACATGATATTAACTCTGATTGCTTGGCTAAGACAGTGTCTGTCTGGTTACTCCACTGTAAAGTTTCTATTTTCCATTTAACAAGTATTTTGGGGGAGGTATTTTGAAACTACTGAAATATCCTGATTTTTCTTAAGCTTCTGATGAAGGGCAAGTGAGCCTCCAAATTGGAGATTGGCCAGAGGGGGTTTTTGGCTTTGCTCAGGAAAGAATTCAAGAGTGAGCCAGTGGTGTTAGACAGCAACTTTTATTGATGCGGTAGCGAAGAGCAGTAGCAGAGGAACTGCTTCTTCTGGAGCAGGACTGCCCATAGGCAATGTGTCCAGAGCAGCAGCTCGGGGCAGTTCTGCGGTCATACTTATACGTACTTTATTATTTATTACTATTATTATTATTATTATTTTGAGTCAGGGTCTCGCTTTGTTGCCCAGGCTGGAGTGCAGTAGAGCGATCTCAGCTCACTGCAACCTCTGTCTCCCTGGTTCAGGCGATTCTCTTGCCTCAGCCTCCTGAGTAGCTGGGACTACAGGCATGTGCCACCACGCCCGGCTGATTTTTTGTGTTTTTAGAGGAGACAGGATTTCACCATGTTGGCCAGGCTGATCTTGAACTCCTGACCTCAAGTGATCCACCTGCCTCGGCCTCCCAGAGTGCTGGGATTACAGGCGTGAGCCACCATGACCAGCCTGTACTTTATATGCAAATTAAGTGATGTGTTATTTAGAAATTTCTAGAAAAGGAGTCATAACTTCCAGATATTGCCATGGCAATGGTAAACTGTCATGGCGCTGGTGGGTGAGTCTGATGGATATTTTTGGTGCCTCTTCTCTGTTTCGGCCAGTCTTCAATCTCGTCTGGAGTCAAGTTCTGCCTCCTACCTCACTTCTACCCACTAATTTTAGCATTCTTATGTGGATCTTGTTACAGACTGGGCCAGGTACATAATTCGTAGGTCTTAGCACAAAGCGAAAATTCAGAATCCCTTTTAAATAAATTATTAGGAATTTCTAGATGGAGACAGCAGAGAATTAAACAAAGTGTGGGCTTTTAGTTATTGCTGTGGAATTTTAATGGTGATTTTACCATTTCCCTCATTATTTCTACACTTATTAATTGGAGTTCTTCTGTAAGGAAGAGCTATCCTTTCTGCCCTATTTATTTATTAAGTCATTTATTTACATCAATATGAATTTGTGGACATTTATTTCATTCCTTGGGTAGTAAGTCAATACTATTGTTATTCATTTTTGCTACTCATATTGTTTCAGTTTTGAAAACTTGGAGAGCTCTTTCAAGTGGTTCTTGTGTTTTTTTAATACGCCCCCATCTTTTCTTATTTTTTTTTTTTCTTTTTGAGATGGAGTCTTGCTCTGTCACCCAGGCTGGAGTGCAATGGTGCAATCTCGGCTCACTGCAACCTTCGCCTCCCAGGTTCAAGTGATTCTCCTGCCTCAGCCTGCCGAGTAGCTGGGATTACAGGTGCTCGCCACTGGGCCCAGCTAATTTTTGTGTTTTTAGTAGAGACAGGGTTTTGCCATGTTGGCCAGGCTGATCTCAAACTCCTGACCTCAGGTGATCCGCCTGCCTCGGCCCCCCAAAGTGCTGGGATTACAGACGTGAGCCACCGCACCCAGCCTTTATTTTTTATTTCTTTTAGTACTTCCTTTCTTCCTGGTAGCACAAGATGCTCCAGGTTTATTTGCATTTTCTCTTTCTTAACCCTGGAATCAACGACTTCTCCAGGGATCCCGGATTCTTATTATTGGAGAATGGTATTTGGATGCTAAGTGTGCTCATAGGTACTGGGGTGTCACTGTTTCTAGCCCCTTTCAGTGAACAGAGCTAGGAAATAGTAACCCATACTTACAAACATATTTTATTTCATCCTATTATTTCGCTCACATTTTTCAAACATCATTGCTTTTTTTTTTTTTCCTTTTCTTTTTTGAGAGGGAGTCTTGTTCTGTCACCCAGGCTGGAGTGCAATGGTGCGATCTCGGCTCACCACAACCCCCGCCTCCCAAGTTCAAGTGATTCTCCTGCTCCAGCCTCCTGAGTAGCTGGGATTACAGGTGCACACCACCATGCCCAGCTAATTTTTGTCTTTTTAGTAGAGACGGGTTTCACCATGTTGGCCAGGCTGGCCTCCAATTCCTGACTTCATGATCCTCCCACCTCGGCCTCCCAAAATGCTGGGATTGCAGATGTGAGCCACCGTGCCCCCGCCAATCGTTGCTGTTTTTAAATTAATAAACTTTATCTTTTAAAGCAGTTTTGGTTTCACAGCAAAACTGAGCAGAAGGTGCAGAGAGTTCCCATCCACCTCTCCCGACACATGCACAACCTCCCACACCGTGGACATCCCCCACCAAACTGTTACGATCGATGCACCTGCACTGACTCACCCCCATCACCCAGAGTCCACAGTTTACACTGGAGTTCGCTCTTGGTGCTGTACGTTCCATGGGTATTGACAAATGTGCAATTACATGTATCCACCATTATAGGATCATGCAGAATAGTTTCACTGTCCTCAAAATCCTCTGTGCTCTGCCTGCTCATCCTCTGCCTTCCCCCAACCCTTGGTAACCACTGACCTTTCTGCTGTCTCCATAGTTTTTCCTTTTGAGAATGTCGTGTAGGTGGAATCCTACTGTATGTACCTTTTTCGCCTGGCTTGTTTCACTTAGTAATATGCATTGAAGTTTCTTCCCTGTCTTCCATGGCTTGATAGCTAATTTCTTTTTAGCAGTAATATTCCGTTGTCTCGATGTATCACAGTTTATTTATCCATTCACCTGTTGTAGGACATCCTAGTTGCCTCTAGGTTTTGGCAATTAGGACTAAATCTGCTGTAAACTTCTGTGTGCAGGGTTTTTTTTTTTTTTTCTTTTAGACAGGGTCTCACTCCGTTGCCCAGGCTGGAGAGCGGAGGCACAGTCATTGTTCACTGCAGCCTTGACCTGCTGGGCTCAAGCGATCCTCTCACCTCAGCGTCCCAAGTAGCTGGGACTACAGGCATATGTCCCCATGCCTGGTTAATTAAAATTTTTTTTTTTTTAGATATGTGGTTTCTCTATGTTGCTCAGGCTGGTCTCAAACTCCTGGACTCAAGCAATCCTCCAGCCTTGGCCACCCAAAGTGCTGGGATTGCAGGTGTGAGCGACCATGCTTGGCCTCTCTGTGCACATTTTTCTGTGGACATAAATTTTAAATTCATTTGAGCAAGTATCAAGTAATGTGACTACCGAAACATATGGTAAGAATATGTTTAGCTTTGCAAGAAACTGGCAATTTGTCTCCCGAAGTGGCTGTACCATTTTGTATTCCCCACCAAAAATGAATGAGAGTTCCTGCTGCTCCATATTTCCACCATTATTTGGTGTTGTCAGTGTTTTGGATTCTGGACATCCTAATAGGCATGTGGTGGTACCTCATTATTGTTTTAATTTACAATTTCCTAATGATATATAATGTTGAACATCTTCTCATATGCTTACTTACCATCTGGGTATCCTGTTTGGTGAGGTGTCTGTTAAGCTTTTTTGCCCCTTTAAAAAAGTTATTTTTTACTTTTTTAGAGATAGGATCTTGCTGTGTCACTTAGGCTGGAGTGCCGTGGCACAATTGTAGCTCACTGCAACCTTAAACTCCTGGGTCAAGTGATACTCCTGCTTCAGCCTCTTGAGTAGTTGGGATTACAGGTACATGCCACTGTTCCTGGATAATAATAGTAGTTATTATTATTAATTGTAGAGAAGGGGGTCTCGCTATGTTGCTGGGCCTGGTCTTGAACTCCTGGCCTCAAAGTGATGTTCCTACCTTGGCCTCCCTAAGTGCTGGGACTACAGGTGTGAATGACTGCACCCAGCCTTTTGCCTATTTTTAAATTGAGTTGTTTGTTTTCTAGTTGTTGCATTTTAGGTGTTTTTTTTTGTGGGGGGCTAAGGGGACGGGGTTTCACTTCATTGCCCAGGCTAGAGTGCAGTGGTACAGTCATGGCTCACTGCAGACTCAACCTCCTGGGCTCAAGCGATCCTTCTGCCTCAGCCTCCTGAATAGCTGGAACTTTTTATTTTGTTTTGTAGAGATGGGGTCTCACTATGTTGGCCAGGTTGGTATTGAACCCCCAGTCTCAAGCAGTCCACCCACCTCAGCCTCTCGAAGTGCTGGGATTACAGGAATGAGCTATGATGCCTGGCTAAGAGTTCTTTGTATAATCTGGATAATAGTGCTTTTGTCAGATATGTCTTTTGCAAATGTTTTCTACTAGTTCGTGGCTTCTCTAATCAGTCTCTTGGCATTGTCTTTCAGTATTATTACTTTTTAATTAATCACTTTGAAACTCTATAGAGAATTTTTAAGTTCATTTTATTTATTTATTTTTTTGAGATGGAATCTTGCTCTGTCACCCAGGCTGGGATGCAGTGGTACAATCTCGGCTCACTGCAGCCTCTGCCTGCCGGGTTCAAGTGAGTCTCCTGCCTCAGCCTCCCCAGTAGTTGGGACTACAGGCATGTGCCACCATGCCCAGCTAAGTTTTGTAGTTTTACCATGTGTGATTTCACCATGTTGACCAGGCGGGCCTCGAACTCCTGACCTCAGGTGATCAACCCGCCTCGTCCTCCCAAAGTGCTGGGATTACAGGCGTGAGTCACCGCTCCCAGCCTTTAAGTTCATTTTTAAAAGTTGTTTTTTCTTCTTTTTCTTTTCCTTTTTTTTTTTTTTTTTTTTGAGATGAAGTTTCACTCATGTTGCCCAGGCTGGCATTTAATGGCGTGATCTTGGCTCACTGCAGCCTCCACCTCCTGGGTTCAAGTGATTCTCCTGCCTCAGCCTCCTGAGTAGCTGGGATTACAGGCGTGCACCACCACGCCCAGCTAATTTTTATTGTTGTTGTTATTGTATTTTTAGTAGAGATGGGGTTTTGCCATGTTGACCAAGCTGGTCTTGAACTCCTGGCCACAGGTAATCCGCCCTTCTCAGCGTCCAGCTTGTTATTGATTTTTTGGGAAATGTTTTATGTGTATATAAACAGAAATGTATATGTATTCTCCCTCATTAAAAAGTAAAAAAGTGCTAGGATTACAGGCCTAAGCCACCGCACTCAGTCTCATTTTTTAAAGTTTGAACTCATTTTTTCCTTGTCCTTGAGTATGTTTTTCAGTCTCTGCCTTCTTCCCTCTTATCCCGTCTTCACCCTTTCACAGCTTGATTCATTCAATAAGCGTTGAGAGTGCACCTACTATGTGCCCGTCTCTGTAGATACTGTGGGTACGCTATGGAACAAGAAAGATGAGCTCCGTGATCTCTTGCGTCTTCCTGAAGGGCCACATCTACTACATATATAGAAATTTAAAAAGAAATACATGCTCGTTATTTAAAAAAATAAAATAAAATAGGAGTGTATAAAGTAGGATGTGAATGTTTGCCCTCAGTCACCCTAATCCCACTCCTCTGCAGTCTCTACAGTTAATGGGTTGGGGTATAGACTTCCATGGTACCTTTGGCTAAACCAAATCTGCATGATGTGGAGGGTCTCGGGTTGTGGCAGGCCTGGCAAAAGTATTTCCAGATGGAAACTCGCACTGGTTGGGATGTAAAAGCCAAGTCACAGTATCCCCATTTTCATTCCCAAAAGTTCTGTTTTCAGTAGGCTTGCCTGATTGTTGCCTGCTGACCTTGGAATTACTTGAGGCTTCCAAAATACGTTCCTTGGAACCCTGGCTGGGATGCTGTTCTGAAAGATTCCACGGTCAAAGGAATATAAGATACACTCTCTATTGTATTTCCTTCTTGGGGGCTCATTATGCATATCAAAGCATCACAGCTCTGAGAATTCCTGTAATCACCACTCCTGTTTATTCCAGTGTTCCCTAAGTGTATTTAATCATGTCTTCTGTTTGTTCCATGTAACTCGAGTAACCCCTTGTTGATCTCAGGTTCTGTGGAACTGACTCAGGGAGCCCAGGAGCCCGTGCTAGTCCATCTGCATGTGGCTCTTGCACCAACAGTTCAAACAGGTAAGCAAGCAAAGTGTTCCAGATCAGTGACTGGCACAGCGTCCTGTGCAAACGTGCAAATGTGCAAATATGCTGTGATTACAGCATTTCTCCAGGGCATTTTGTATCTTTCTAGGGTGAGCCGAAGGCCTCCAAGGATGTGAGCTTCCCCTGAAAAAAATTCACAGCAGATGATGAGTGATGCAGACCAACCTCACCACCACTCATGCAAGAACATTCTATATTCACGACCATTGCTTATGACACCCAGTGACCACTGTGGGCTCTAGGCTTATTTAGATATAAGCCTGGCTTGCACTCCAAATTCAATGCCTTTTAGAAATCTAAAGTACTCCTCAGAATTTCCACCATTTCCCTAGATAGCATGCCCTCATGTTATCTCTGACTTTAGCTCCTGTTCCTGCGGGTGCTGTCCTGGTTCCACGCCTCCAGATGGTAAAAATGTCAGCCCTTGAGATTTCTGCAAAGGGAGCTGTTCGCAGCAAGCATGTGCTATATGGGAGGTTTGGAGCAGGAGTGAGCATGTGAAGAAGACAGAGGAGAGGTCTCGGCAGCCGATGGTATAGTAGGCAGCCCCATCTGTAGCGTCTCTGATCTTGGGGGCACCACTGGCCTACATCTCATCCAGTCCTGGCTTCCTTTGCACGTGTTGCTGCTCTCTGTCTGTCTCTTCCTTTCCTTCCCCGCTCTCCACCTCCTTCACTGGAGCAAGACTCCTGACTCACGAAAGAGTTCAGCCCTATCTGTAGATCTCACCTTACTCAAAGGGGCTTATCAGGCCGGTGGCGAGGGAGTGTGGTCTGCACAACCTCAGGAAGTGGGTTGGCCTGTTGGAGCATGAGCTCTTTTTTGGCTTTGTAGCTCTTGGTATTTGTTCTTCTTGGGTTTTCTAGTGCTTTCTGAAAACTCTGCTTTCTCAGGCTGTAGGACCCGGAATTCAGGGCATTTCCCAATGTGGGAGCAATGAAGGAAGCATAGACAGAGAGATATGTGATGTGCATGAGAAAGGACAATTTTTAAAATTTGTAATGAGAAAAAATTTCTGAAAAGATAATCTAAACAAAAGAAAAAAATCCAAGTTATAAGAAGAGTATACCGTGAAAACCAAGCCTCCCTCCCCACGTTCAGTCCCTTAGTTCGTGTTCCTAAAATAGCCACTGTCACCAGCTTGTTATTGATTTTTTGGGAAATGTTTTATGTGTATATAAACAGAAATGTATATATATTCTCCCCCATGAAAAAGTAAATGACAGGCTGGACGCAGTTGCTCACGCCTATAATCTCAGCACTTCAGTAGGCTGAGGTGGGTGGAACATTTGAGATCAAGAGTTCAAGTCCAGCTTGGCCAACATGGTGAAACCCCGTCTCTACTAAAAATACAAAAATTAGTTGTGCATGGTGGCAGGTGCCTGTAATCCCAGCTACTCGGGAGGCTGAGGCAGGAGAATCGCTTGAACCCACGAGGTAGAGGTTGTAGTGAGCCGAGATCGCGTCACTGCACTCCAGCCTGCGCGACAGAGTGAGACTCTGTCTCACAAAAACAAACAAACAAATAAACAATAAATAAATAAATAAATGGTAGCCTGTCATACATATAATTTTACTTTTGCCTTTTAAAAATTTAACAGCATACCTTCACTATTTTACGTGGAGTTACTTATAAATAAACAGACACAACACATATATATTTTATTTTTTTCCTTTTATTGGCACAAAAGTCAAACCTAGGTGATCCTTCTCATCAGCCATTGGAGAAGGCTTTTAGGACATGGGATTTTCCAGTATGAGGTGGGATTCTGGGTGCCAGACACTCCTGATGTCAGATTTAGTGATGATGAACACTAAGCATCATTTCCGACTGCTCGTAACTGTGGCAGATTGTATGCTTGTTCCCAGTTCTCTTCTGTCCACTCTGTAACAGGATCTGTCTGTATCACCCCAAGCCATGGGACCTGGAGCACCTTCCCGTGGGAGGAGTGTATTCCCTTGCTTCTTCAGCTTTAGGCTTGGAAGAGGGTGGGAGTTGTACACGCCAAGTCCAAGTCAAAGCTTTAAGGGCCATTGTGGACTTCTGCTTTATGTCTTTGTCCGTGACCATGAGGATGGAGGTAGGAGCTGGGCTGTTCCTTTAGCTTGGGTCTCAGACTAAGAAGACATGGAATAAAGCCACAGTTGACCCACATCTTATGAATAATGTGCGTGAGAAATAAACCGTGCTTGCTGTAATCGCCTAAAATTGCGGAGTTGTTGGTTACAGCAGCCTAACCTGGTGAAAGGTGACTCCTGCTAGGAGACAGTGTTGGCTGTGCTCAGTCACAAAGCACCAGACAGCTCTGAGGACCTGGTTCCTTGCTTGCAGTGTGCTCTATTTGATCTGGATCGGCTGTTAGTTGATAAAGAAGCTGAACTGTAATCACAGTCCTTTGGGAGACCAAGGCAGGTGGATCACCTGAGGTCAGGAGTTTGAGACCAGCCTGACCAACATGGTGAAGCCCCATCTCTACTAAAAATACAAAATTAGCCAGGCGTGGTGGTGCATGCCTGTGATCCCAGCTACTTGGGGGGGCTGAGGCAGGAAAATTGCTTGAACCTAGGAGGTGGGAGTTACAGTGAGCTGAGATCGCACCATTGCACTCCAGCCTGGGCAATGAGAGCAAAACTCTGTCTCAAAAAAAAAAAAAAAAAAAAAGGAACCTCAGGTTGTTATTACAGGAACCAAGATGTCCCATACTTAGTCACTTTTCTATACTTTCTATATTACGTGGAAGTACCAATGGCTGGGGATTTTCAGGAAGCCATCTGGCAATGCAAAACAAGAGTTTTCACTTCTAGAAATCTAGCTCAAGATAATAATTAAAGATATACAGGGAGGTTCATGAAAGAGTTATTTGAAAAATTGGAAGCCACTTAAATGCCCCATTACAGGGCAAGAGTGTATACACTATTCTATATGATGGACGTTATGAAGCCATTAAAAATCAGGTTGCTGAATATTTAATGACTTAAAGGAGATGTTGATCTTGAATATTGAATGAAATAAACAGGACACAGAACTGTGGATGTATGACCATCCTAATTTGCAGAACAAATTTGGGATTGTGCAGTTTATAATTTCATATAGTTTTTCACTTACACTTGTGAATAAGCATTTCCCCTCAGTCATCAAATATGTAAATATGTATAAAAAGAAGACCAGGAAGGAAATAAGCAAAAACAGCGGTTATTTCTAGTAGATAGCATTTCCTATCCTGTACTTTCTATATTTTCTAAACATTCTACGATGACTGTGTACTACTTTTATAACTAAAAAAAAAAAAAAAAGTGGCTGCTACTTAAAAATGAGAATTATTCCGGTCACCTCTAGGGCTGTGCCTCTGTGCTGTGGTTACCCAGGGGCCTTAACTGCGGCTCCTTGTCTAAGAACAAGCTTGTGTGTTTAATTAGGTCACCCTCCTGCCGACCTAGAATCTCCGCACAGGGCTTAGCTTGTGCTGCCCGGAACCCCCCAGGAGCCGCCCTCCAAGGGAACTCTCAGCTTCTCACAGACAGGCACTGCTTCTGCCTGCTGAGTGTGAATTTGAGACTTCTGTGAACTGTCACTCTGACAGAGCTGCCACTCTCAGGCCTCTCCAACCTATTTTCTTTAAGAATCAATTCAGACGCCCAGACACAGTGGCTCCTGCCTATAATCCCAGCACTTTGGGAGGTCAAGGCGGGTGGATCACTTGAGGTAAGGAGTTCGAGACCAGCCTGGCCAACATGGTGAAACCCTGTCTCTGCTAAAAAATACAAACATTAGCTGGGTGTGGTGGCATGCACCTGTAATCTCAGTTACTCGGAAGGCTAAGGCAGGAGAATCGCTTGAACCCAGGAGGCAGAGGTGGCAGTGAGCCGAGATCGTGCCACTGCACTACGGTCTGGGCGACAGAGCGAGACTCTGACTCAAAATAAATAAATAGGCCGGGCGCGGTGGCTCAAGCCTGTAATCCCAGCACTTTGGGAGGCCGAGACGGGCGGCTCACGAGGTCAGGAGATCAAGACCATCCTGGCTAACACGGTGAAACCCCGTCTCTACTAAAAAATACAAAAAACTAGCCGGGCGAGGTGGCAGGTGCCTGTAGTCCCAGCTACTCGGGAGGCTGAGGCAGGAGAATGGTGTAAACTCGGGCGGCGGAGCTTGCAGTGAGCTGAGATCCGGCCACTGTACTCCAGCTTGGGCGACAGAGTGAGACCCCGTCTCAAAAAAAATAAATAAAATAAATAAATAAATAAATAAATAAATAAATAAATAAATTCAGACATACCTTATTGAAGAGAAAATGAAGACTTGGGAACATTTTAACAGTTTTGGGATGATGAGAATTCATTAATTCATTAATGAACAATAGCTGCGGTTGCAGGCAGCTACCATTCATTGTTTCCTACGGCCTTCCCCGTATGTCCTGTGTCACATGCGTTCAGGCTCTGGAGTGACTGGTGTGTGGACAGAGGGAGAGGGAGAATTCTCAGAAGTCAAGCTGGCGTGACAGCTGGAAGAGCCGCCTGGGAAGGAGCTCATCCCAAGGGGAGAAGGAGCTTGGCACAGCCAGCTTGACTCAATAGCAAAGCCTTCGGTATAGACCTCCTGGTCTGCTTCCCCACGTGCTGTTCCACTCACATCTTCATCCAGGTCTGGCCCTTGTGACGGTGTGCCGTGTGCTGTGTGGGGTGCTGTGCGGTGTGCTGTGCGTGTCTGAGTGTGAGTGTGCGAGTGAGTGAGAGTTCAGGGTCCGGTGTCCACTGGGGAAGCTGCAAAGGAGTCAGGGAGCAGAACTGGGGACAGGTGGAGAAGGGACAGCTGGGACTGGCAGCCTCATAGGACAGAGTCTGTGAAAAAATAGTACAGCACCATCCACTTTCAAAAATAGTCTTCCATAGCTGTTTTACAATAACCCGTGTGAACTGCTGGTGACACCTTGGACCTTGTCATCTCCCAGGCTGCTCCACATCTGAAGCCTTACATTTTATCATCTTTAATGGTTTTAAATTCAAGTAGGAGGTACACACAGTGATGTACATGAATTCCTATGCCCACTATTGGGTCTGTGAGATTCACCCATGTTATTGTGAGTAGCATGGTTGGTTTTTCTTCATTGCTGATTCTACTGGGTCAACACTTCACCATTTATTTACCCATTCTGGAACTGTTGGCTATCTGGCTTGTTTTCAGTGTGCAGCGATGATGGATAAAGATAACATGGCATTTTGCATACGTCTTTTGGTGGTCACACACCTTTGTCTTTTTTTGCTTATTTGTTTTGGGATGATGTCTCACTCTGTCACCCAGGCTGGAGTGCAGTGGCAGGATCTCGGCTCACTGCAAGCTCCACCACCTGGGTTCAAGCGATTCTTCTGCCTCAGCCTCCTGAATAGCTGGGACTACAGGCGTGTGCCACCAAACCATTTTTGGTAGTCAGGTTTTCACCATGTTGGCCAGGCTGGTCTCAAACTCCTGACCTCAAGTGATCTGCCTGCCTCAGCCTCCCAAAGTGCTGGGATTATAGGTGTAAGCCACCGCGCCTGTCCCACGCCATTGTCTTTTAACCCACTTTCCTTCCTGTGGCCTATTTGCTGCTCATTGAGACTCCAGTCCTGCAACCCTGCCGGGTTTCTTGCTCATCAGTCTGGCTACTGCCCTGATTCATTTCGTTCTTGGCTAAGACTCATGCAAGGGGTGCCTTTCACAGGCTGTTCCCACTTCTGCACCCTCCTCTCCCTCCTGACTCCTGCCCTATCTCACCACTGACATCCCACTGGCCGGCCGAGGCCTCCCCTGACCTAATGAATAGTGCAGGGGGCATTTGGGCCTTCTCTCCGTCTGCCTTTCTGCAGCACTGTGCCTGCTCCAGGGGCTTAGGTCAGCCTTTCTCCTCCTCCTCTTCCCCTCCTCTGCCTGCTTCCTCTCAGCCTCCTCTGCTGGGTCCTCTCCTGTCTCCATCCCACCTGCTTGTTCCTGGGGCTCTGTTCTTGCCTCTCTTTCTGTCCCTCTCCAAGGGTCCTCATGCTGGATCTTTAGCTGCCATAGATGCTGATGCAACATCTCTCATCCTTGATCCCTAGGTCCAAAAATCTAGGGGATTTTCCAAACTCATTTGGTGGAAAACCTTGATAGGCCCTGATAGGAGGTTATTTGCTGTCCCTATGTAGCCACTTCGTGTGAATGAATATTCATATGTTGGCTGCAGGAATGTCAACGTGTTTGACTCTGGGCTGCTACCCCAGATCCCAGCAAGGGTGTGACCATGCATATATAGAGGGAATTATGTTTTACCTTCTTACCTCCAGAAAATATTAAATCTAGCTGGGCATGGTGGCTTGTGCCTGCAATCCCGGCTAGAGGCTGCGACCAGTGTATTGCTTGAGTCCAGAAGTTCCGGACCAGCCTAAGCAACATAGTGAGACTCCCGTCTCTAAAAAAACCTTTTATCTTAAAAGGAAAATATTGAGGTTGAGTGTGGTGGTTCATGCCTGTAATCCCAGCACTTTGGAAGGCCAAGGCAGGCAGATGACCTGAGGTCAGGAGTTCGAGACCAGCCTAACCAACATGATGAAACCCTGTTTCTACTAAAAATACAAAAAAATTAGCCAAGCATGGTGGCGGGCACCTGTAATCCCAGCTACTTGGGAGGTTGAGGCAGGAGAAGCGCTTGAACCAGGGAGGCGGAGGTTGCAGTGAGCTGTGATCATGCCATTGCACTCCAACCTGGGCAACAAGAGCAAAACCCCGTCTCAAAAAAAAAAAAAAAGAAAGAAAGAAAAGAAAATACAGAATCCGAATATATCTGGCCCTAATGGGTTCAGCTTAGGAATTGTAGACCTGGAACTCCCAACTGTGCCTCAGCCCAGGCCTCCCCAGCTCATGAATGGGGCCGTTCACCCTCCTGACAAGCCCCCTTCCTTCTGGCATCTCTGGGTGGGTGACTCCATACTCCTCTAGCTCCTTAGAATCTAAGCCTCTTCCCTCACCAAGATCCCCGACGGTTCATCAGTTCTCAAGTCCTGATTAACGTAGTGGGTCTCTGGCCTGTCCTCCCTTCTCTATTTCCCATTAATTCAGGCTCTCAACAGTGCCTTCCTGGGCGACTGCAGTGACTTCTCAGCAGCTCTGCTTTATCTGAGCTTCCAGTGCCTCCTTGAGCTGCCACCAGAGGCAGCTTTAGAAATCGGGTGGAGCACACCCTCATCGCGCTCAAGATGCTGCCTGGCTCCCCACCATCTACAGGATCAAGGTCAATCTCTTTAGTGGAACACAGGAGCCTTCCCGATCTGGCCTTGCTCTCCTCTCCCATCTCCCACGGGTCCCTGGTACTGGTGGTGGGCGGGTCACAGCCCTTCTCCCTTTCACACCCACTGTTGCTCTGCTAAGAATTCTTCTTGTGGTCTGCCTAGGGGGCTCCTGTTCATTTTTCAAAAGAGAGTGGGCATCAGCTTCTCCTGGAACTGCCTTCACCTCGTTCGCCTACAAAGGCCAGGTTTTTGGTGAAATACAACTCTCCTGTTGATGTCCTGCTTCCATATTTTATGCCCAAAGCCCCATGTCTGTAATGGAACATTCTAGTAGGAGCCGAACTTGCCCTCTCAGTGTCACTTCTCTCGAGTCCCACGTGAGTGGCATCTCCCTCCCCTCCACACCCCTTCCGTGTGCCCACTACTGCTCCCAGAACTCTGGCTTGATGAATTCTTCTCCTTACAACATTGTGACAGTCCCCTCTGGAGGATGATTGCTTGAACTTGAGCCCTGGACAGCTTCCCAGTTTCTGGCACCCCTTCCCATCCAAACTTATAAATCTCATCCCAGCCCAGACTTCATCCACAGACAAATGGACTCTATCCTTAAGGCTTCCTCTCCTTCATCACAAATCACTCTGCAAGCCAAAGGGGGTTTTCTCCCAAATTTTCTCCAACCTCTCCCCTCCTAGCATCACACCCACCGAGGTCTGATTCAGGCTCAGCATTCCTTGCCCTACTCACTGCAGCCGTCTCCAAACTGGCCTCTGCCCCTCGATCCGGGGCCAGGGAGATTGACCCTTCTTGCACAGGGGACCAGGTCACTCTTCCTCTTGCCACTTTCCACATATGATCTGTCGCCTACAAGATAAAGTCCCTGGAGAGCCACTGCGGCGTGCCCTACTCACCCCTCATGCCATTCTGCTGCATTCCCAGTCATGTGTGTCCCCCTCCAGCCAGGCCTGTCTGCGTGCGATTCCTGCCCACTGGCCGGGCTGTCGCTCAGAACCATTCGTGGACACCCTTGCATGAGTGCGGCTCCACCTGCCCTTGCCTGGTGGCTTATCCTTTAAGGCTTCCTTCTCCGGAAAGCTCTTCCTTATCCCCCTGGGTGCTCAAGGACACGGGCTCATCTTTTCACTGTTTCCTAGTAACACGTGTTGTCTGCCTCCTCCCGTACTGTGAACTCCCTAAAGGACAAGTGACACATCTTACTCATAGTTTTGAACCCAGCTTCCAGCGCGGGCGTGGTGGGAGGCAGATGCGTAATCAATGTATGTTGTCTGACTAGGATGATTTATGAATAGGAGATGCCTGGAATACACGGATCTCAGGCTCCCACCAGCTTCCCTTTGCCTCTGAACTCTGCCCTGGCCCCTCCTCATCTTGCCCACATCCTGCTGTGTAGATACTCGCCCCTTCCGACTCTGAAGGTTGCAGGGAGGGGGCCCGTGGCTCTCTATGGGAGAGCTGCCCCAGCTTTGGCTCTCAGCCTCCCCTGGCTGAACCTCAGTGGGAGCTGAGCAGGTTTGCCATGGCCTTGGATGCCCTTCCTTTCACCCCAGATCTTGCCTCAAGGCTCTCCTGTAGCTTCCTGCCCTCTGCTGCTGGACTAGGAGGCCTCCAGCACTCTCCCTGACATGTTCCTCCAGGAGAGGACACAGCTGTCTCCTGAGCCTCCGGCGCCCTCCACCTCCACCATTCTCAGACGCTTCCCTGGGGAGACACGACCTGTCAGGACTGCACAGCTGCTGAGATGAGGACCCCCTTGGTGTTCCAATTTAGGAGTAAATAAGGCTTCGCCCCCTCAGGAGTCAGTTTCACATTAAAGAGGAGTCCCAAGAACCTTGCACTGATGGCACTTGGGGGAACCCTTGGCTCCTGGTCTCCCCTGCTTTCTCTGGGCTATGTAGTGACCTTCCTGTCCTCACCTCCTTTCCACCTATCCCTGAAACTGCAGGCTCCAAGGCCTCCAGCCCGAGCTCAGGGTCAGTGTTTGGCATGCCCTCTGCCCAGCCCTGGTCCCAACATACCCCCCACCCCAGGTCACATAGGTGCACCCTGTTACCCACCCACCCACGCTCACACATGCATGCAGGCAATCACACACGCTGACACCCACACTCATGCACATGCATGCACCTCCTCACGTGTGCACACACACCCACACTCGTACACATCCCCCACTCACAGATCACACACATCACAAACTCCTGGCAATGTTCATTGTTTTGATGGAAGGAGAGACAGGTTTTTGGAAATTTCCTAATCTCTCACCCCAAATCTCCCCCTCCATGACCCCGAACAGAAAAAGGGGCCAGCATTTGCCCTGGGTGAGGCAGAATTGAATCTGGGCCATGGTGCCCCACGTCTCTGACTCATTCTCAGACCCGTCCAGCCAGTGGAGACCAACCTTTGGTCAGAGACTGGTCAAAGCCCCTCCCCAGCCACCCTAGAACATGGCTTTTAGCAGTGTGGCCACATCAGAGGGGAGCAGACACCTGGGGACTCTAGCAGGGCTCGAAGGCCATTGCCCTCAGGGCAAGTCCCATCCTTTGCTATCCCCTGTGGTTCATTTTCTTTCTGCCTCCCAGCACTTGGCTCCTTGCTGGCTGTGTGAAATTCCTTTCTCTTCTAAACTAATAAAAATCCTACATTTTCTTTAACACCTCGTCCGAGACTCTCCTCTGTTCAAAAGACTCCCTGGCGTCCTGGTTGGGTCTCTGCGTCAATCCCCCTGTACCAGCTGCACCTGTGTGAGGAAGGCCCTGTCTGGAAGGAGGTTTCTGGTCACCTGAAGATGGTTTCTCCAAGCTCAGGAGAGTGGACGTTGCCCCATCCCCTGGTCACAGGTTCCACACTGCTTAAAGCTGTGGTGGATGCGCTGGGGGGATCTGGAATTTTGCCTCTTACAGAAGGTGAGGGGAGACAGCCACGCCCTGCACTTGGTCCCTGCCCCACCATGCACCCCGGTTCTGGTGACCTCTTTGAGTGCAGGCAGTAGTGGTGAGCAAAGCCTGCTGGGCCTTGACCCTTTTTGTTTTCTTTTTTAAGAGAGTGGGTCTCACTCTGTTGCCCTGACTGGAGTGCAGTGGTGCGATCATGGCTCACTGCAGCCTCCACCTCCTAGGCACAAGTGATCCTCCCCACTCAGCCTCCTGAATAGCTGGGACTGCAGATATGTGCCACCATGGCTAATTTTTTTTGACATTTTTAAAGAAATGGGTCTTATTATGTTGTCCAGGCTGGTCTTGAGCTTCTGGCCTCTACTGATTCTCCTGCCTTGGCCTCCTGACTCACTGGGATTATAGACGTGAGTCACCGTGGCGGGCAACACTTTTTAAATGGATACAGTCTAGGTAGAAGAATCAAGAGGAATGCTGGCTGGGTTGGTCCTGTTTCCACCTCCCTGTAATAAAGGAGAGCTGCCAAGCTGGGGGCTCAGAAGAAGGTGGGAGGAAGAGGGGAAGAACTCCAGGACAGCAATAAGGAGGCTGGAAAAGGGGTCTTGGAACATAGACCATCTTTTTAAGACATTTTGAAATTTGTAAGTAATTTTGAGTTTATGAAAAGTTGTAAAAGTAAAAAAATAGTACAGAGAATATCCTTACAGCCTTTACCAAGATGTACCTGTTGCTAACATTTTACTCTGTTTGCTTTGTTGTCCCCTGTTCTATATGAACACACATGGGTATGTATGTACGTAGGTATGTGTGTGTATGTATGTGTATGTATGTACCTATGTGTATGTATGCATGTCTGTGTTCGTCTGTCTGTATGTGTATACAGACAATTATTTTTCCTGAACCACTTGAAGGTAAGTTACACTCATCATGAGCTTTATCCTAAATTCTTTAATGAATATTTCCCAGGAATAGGGATATTTTCTTACGTTACCATGGTATAGTCATCCACTTCATAGGTTTACATTGAGACAGGACTTTCATCGAACCCACCACCCACACTGCAATCTTATTTGTTGACCCATCATGTCCTTGGCACTATATGTGCCTGCAGTAGAGGATTCTGTGTAGGCTTGAATATTGCGTTCATTCACCGTGGCTCTTTAGCCTTCTGTAATCTGGAACATTTCCTCCGCCTTTCTTTGTCTTTAATGACATTGAAAAGTCAAGGGACTTTTGTGAGGGGCCATGGGCAGAGGCGGTTTTGCCTACTGATTACGAATACAGATGCTGGCACCCGGCTGCCTGGGCTCAGTCCCACGCTGCCATTTATCAGCCTGGTAAGTGTAGGCGAGTTGCTTAACCCTTCTGTGCCTCAGTTTGATCCTTCATGAATCCAGTGAACAGTTAGCCTGTCACGTGGGGCTGTTAGGAGGCTTGGCACACAGTAAAAACAGGGCAGCCATTGGCTTATTGTTTTGGTGGCAAGTATTTTCTTGAAGAGGTTCCCAGTGCATCAAGCCTCACAGGGATGGCTTAGCATTGGCTCAGGGATCAGGATCAAGTGGGGACTGTGGCAGCCTTCAGTCCTCCCTGACTGTACATACGGTTAGCCTAAGGATTCTGTGGTCTGGACAAGCAGCCATATCCTAAGATGGTAGCAGAGACCACGCCAAAGATGGTAGCAGAGACCATGCCAGCCAAAGACTCAACAGGGATGCGGCTACCTCAACAGACAGCAATGTGTGGACCTAGGACCCTCCAGGAAGCGAAACCCTTCCCAATTACCAGTGTGGCTGGGGGTAAGTCCCACGTTGTTGAGTCAGCCCCAGAAGAGGTACCTGGAGAAGGGACCCGAGAAGCCACTGAAATGACGAATCATACCTGAACGTTGCTGGATGGCTTCGTCGCCCTCAGGTGCAGAGACTTCAAGATAGAGCTTAAGTTCAGCTATAGGAAAGGCAGGTTTTGTACAGCTGCCATGATGCCTCCCAGTGGAAGGGCTGAGCAACTCCTAGAGACTTCTCCTAACCAGATATTACGCCTCCTTCTCTTTTCTGACCTAGAGAGGAACCAGGCAATGTGGAAAAGGGGCTTAAAGGGCTCCCATGAGATGAGCAGAGCGCATGGAGTAATGGGTGGAAGGGACTCCAGACAGCCTCCTGATTTCTGAAGCTCAGTTCTCGCCTGACACCTTCCGTGAAGGCTGCTGTATATAGCCTGCTAACCGTCAGTCCGTCTATCCATGAATCTACCCACCCAACTGTCTGTCCATTCACTGATTTGTGCATCCACCCATCTCTCCATCCATCCTTCATCCCTCCATCCAATGAGGAAACACATACCCTACAGCCTCCATATCCTTGCCTCACCATCCTAATGCAGTCATGTGGAGCTTGACCACAGGGATATGTTCTGAAAAACGTGTTGTTAGTCGATTTCACCATTGTGCATTGTCATAGAGTGCACTTACACAAACCTAGGTGGTACAGCCTACTACACACCTCGGCGGCAGGGTACAGCCTATTTCTCCTAGCCAGCATCACCACAAACATGTGAGAGATACTTTGCATTATGATGGTGATGAGGTCACTAGGCCATAGGAGTTGTTCAGTTCCTTGTCATCTTACGGGACTAAGTGGCATATGCAGTCTGTTGTTGGGCAAAACATGGCTCTGCAGCGCACAGCTGTGCTTGCTCATCTGGCTTTGTCAAGGAAGGAGCGATAACTTTTATTTTTTTAAGAGTGCCACCTTCATTTAGTTTAGTCATTTTGGAGAGAAAGTGCTGAAACTGACTGAAACTTGTCTTTTGTTTTTTGAGACGGAGTCTTGCTTTGTCGCCCAGGCTGGAGTACAGTGGCATGGTCTTGGATCACTGCAAGCTCTGCTTCCTGGGTTCAAGCGATTCTCCCACCTCAGCCTCCTGAGTAGCTGGGATTACAGGCATGTGCCACCGTGGCTGGCTAATCTTTGTATTTTTAGTAGAGATGGGGTTTCACTGTGCTGGCCAGGCTGGTCTCAAACTCCTGACCTAGTAATCCGCCTGCCTTGGCCTCCCAAAGTGCTGGGATTACAGGTGTGAGCCACTGTGCCCGGACCTTTTCTTCCTTCCTTCCTTCCTTCCTTCCTTCCTTCCTTCCTTCCTTCCTTCCTTCCTTCCTTCCCTCCCTCCCTCCCTCCCTCCCTCCCTCCCTCCCTCCCTCCTTCCTTCCTTCCTTCCTTCCTTCCTTCCTTCCTTCCTTCCTTTTCTCTTTTCTTTTCTTTCTCTCTCTCTTCTGCCTTGCCTCGCCTCGCCTCGCCTCGCCTCTCCTCTCCTCTCCTCTCCTCTCCTCTCCTCTCCTCTCCTCTCCTCTCCTCTCCTCTCCTCTCCTCTCCTCTCCTCTCCTCTCCTTTCCTTTCCTTTCCTTTCTCCCCCCTCCTCTTTTTTTTTGATGGGATCTCACTTTGTTGCCCAGGCTGGAGTGCAGCAATCTTGGCTCACTGCAACCTCCGACCCCCGGGTTCAAGCAATTCTCCTGCCTCAGCCTCCTGAGAGACTGGGATTATAGGCGTCTGCCACCGCACCTGGCTAAATTTTTTTTTTTTTTTCGTATTTTTAGTAGAGATGGGATTTCACCATCTTGGCCAGGCTGGTCTTGATCTCCTAATCACGTATCCACCCGCCTTGGCCTCCCAAAGTGCTGGGATTACAGGCGTGAGCTACCGTGCCCTGGCTTGTCTTTCTTTTAAAAGATGGCCTGTCACTTCAGTTAAGTCTTTCTGGATGATCCAGGTCACTAGCTCCAAACGGAAGTCACGTGCTTCCTTGTGGAGCCAGTGGCACAGGCCCTCAGGGAGTATTTAGAGCTCTACACTAAATGGCCCCAGTGGCTCTGCTTTTTGACACTTCCTTTTGTACTTTCCCTCACCCCCCATTCTGAGATCCCAGTTATTTTCGCAATTCTTATAGCCCTTGGCATGCTTCTAGCAATGTCTTGCCTAAATGGCCTTGAGCTGGGAAATTTGATAACCAAATGTGTTAGAATTGTGCATAAAGCGAGAGTACTGAGTTCTTTCTTTTATCATCAGTACGGTACAGAGCCTCCTGCCTTTGTATCCCGACGTTTGCCTCATTCTGGGTTCTCTGCTACTCTCTAGGCGGTTGAGGTCCATGGATACATAAGCCCTAGGAATGGGGAGGGCACAGTGGACATGAGTTGCTTTTCCCAGATCCTTGCTGATTTGCTCTAGAGAAAAGGATGAGATACCAGAGCCTGTCCTGACTGACTCCTCCCTCAAAGGGGTTGGGGGGAGATGGGAGCACAAGGTGGGGCCACCTGGGTCAGCAGTGCCTGAAACTGCTGAGGGAGAGTGGCTGGGCCCCACTGATAGTGTGCAGGAGGCTGAGGAAGGGATCCTTGTCTCCTCCTGACTCTGGGTGACAATGGCCAGTGTGGACCGGGGAGAGCCTGAGGGACTGGACTCCCCTCAAGGCCCGAAGCAGAACTGGCACCAGCGGTGAGATGGGCACCTGGGGTGGGGGCCGGGGGTGTCGGCCCATAAACGCCCCACACGCCACAGCAGCACACAGGGACTCCTTTAAATACACAGCGATGGGGACTCCCAAAATGCAGACGAGCACTTGCACTCACAAGGGACATGCTTCCATAGCTGCAGCAGCCCATCCGGGAACTGACCACACACACTCCGGCAGGAGGTCCCCTTCACTGCCTTCCCTCCGCAAAGATCTCTCCCCTTCACCGCGGACACAGTGACACGTGCTATCCAATTGTGACAAACACATCATCTCTGAAGTTGGACAGGGGAGTCCCATTTCAGAAGGTGACAACCCTCACACCAACAACTGCACATACTTTCTTACAGGGTCGGATGCCTGTAACACGCCTGCACGGCGGGACAGCAAACTGCTGATTACCCGCACGCACTCAGATGCACGCTTGCACACATGCTCACACACGCTTACACGCACACTCGCACTTGCCTTCAGACACACATGGGTCCAGGCAGGGCCCCGGCTTGGCCTGACCCACTTCCTCCATCCTTTCTGCGGCTGCAGGGAATGCTCTGCCCTCCTCTGCTGGGTTTCCGCCCACTCCGTCCTTGAGTCTTGGATTCTGAGGGGCTGGGGGGCTGATGCCAACATCCTCCTGTCTCTCCCCAGGATTTTTGTCAACCGCAGCCTGGCACTGGGGAAGATTCGTTGCTTTGGCTTCGACATGGACCATACACTCTGGCTGGTAGAGAGGGCTGGAACAGAGCGTATTGGGAGTGGAGGGAGCAGGGGTTGGGCGGCCAGGCACCAACCCCCTGACTCTGTCTGGGCCTCTGCAGCCTACAAGTCCCCAGCCTACGAGGCCCTGGCCTTCCAGCTGCTGCTGGAGCTCCTAGCGTGCATCGGATACCCACATGAGATCCTGCGCTACACCTACAACCCCACCTTCCCCACCAGGTGTGTGACTCAGGACAGGCGGGAGGCCACCCGGCCTTGGTACTCCCACCCACAGTCCCCCCGACCCCCGTCCCCAGGGGGCTGTTGTTCAGTGCTCTCTATGGGAACCTGCTGAAGGTGGATGCCCACGGGAACATGCTGCTGGGTGCCCATGGCTTCACCTTTCTCTCAGAGTAAGGGACAAAGGGTGCCGGGAGAGTGGCGGGCCAGGAGGGGAGGACTGCCCACTGTGGGGGAGGACAGAGGCAGGGAGGGAGGGAGGAAGGACACAGGCCCACGGGGGAGGCTCAGCACAGAAGGGATGGGTGGGGATTGGAAGGGATGGCCAGAGCCTGGACAGGCCTCCAGGAGGCACTGGGGAGGGGGCACTGGCTGCCCCCAGCCTACCTCCTTCTCAGGGCAGAGATCTGGAGCTTCTACCCCAACAAGTTCATTCAGAGGGATGACCTGCAGTGCTTCCACATCCTCAACGCACTCTTCAACCTGCCTGGTGGGTGGAGGGTTGGGGGCACGGGAGGTGGTCCCGAGGTCCGGAGCTGAGGGTTCCAGGTCTGGCCTGGTGGGGAACTGCCTGGCTCCCTGGCCTGACAACCGACCGGCCTGTCTGCCCCAGAAACCTACCTGTGTGCCTGCCTGGTGGGCTTCTCCTCCGGCTGCTCCCGTTACACCAAGTGCGTCTCATGCCCTGTCCAGCCCTGGGGCGACCAGTAGGACACAGTCACTGCTCAGGGACCAAATCCCAAAGTGGGGGCCCCCCAAGGGTTCCCTGAGGGACTGGAAGGGCTCCAGAAGGCTCAGTGGGAAGGCCTTTACTGCAAGGTGGCCCCCAACCCTGTCACCGGTGCTGCCCCCAAGGGGTGACCCTTAGCCCTGGGTGATGCCCCTCCCAGGATGGCTGGGACATAAGCCCAGTGAAGGCCTCAGTGTGGCTGGTGGGGTCACTCTGGTGTGGGACTCAGGGTTGGAGGTCACGTCAGGTCCCCTTATTGACGTCCCCTGTCCCCTCTTGGCCTGCCCCAGCTGTGACACCGGTTATCAGCATGGGAACCTCTTCATGTCCTTCCGAAGCCCCTTCCAGGATGTGACTGATGCCATAAATAATGTCCACCAGTCGGTGAGTGAGTGGTCCAGGACCCCCGGACCCCTGACCTGTCTGCTCTTGATTCTCCTGGGCAGCCTTCGGGCCTCCAGTCCCCGTAGATTTTCCATCCACTTCCCACTGAGGACTGAGGTCTGGTCTGGGCTTCCCAGAGCCACCCACTCTCCTCATCTTGGACACAGACATGTGGGTGGGTACACAAACACACACACACACACACACAAACACACACACACACACACACACACACACACACACACACACACACACACGGCCCTTTGCTCCCTCCTGCAGGGCTGTCTCAAGGAGAAGACCCTGGAGGACTTGGAGAAATATGTGGAGAAGGATGTGAGTGGCCACAGACCCAGGGCCATGGCCATCACCCCTGAAGCAGCAGGGCTGCCCCCCGCAACCCTTCCCTGGCTTTCTTTGAGGTTTAGGCTGAGCTCTGCTCCCCAGGTGCTGGGGGTCGTTTTATGGGGCCTGGTGCCTACCTGCCTGGGTTGGGGTGGGCTCCCAGAAGGCTGAGACCTGAGGAGGGGATCCCAGGGTGGCTCTGGGAGTCCCACCCCTGCAAGTCCCTCTATCTCTGCTCCAGCCACGCCTCCCCATCCTGCTGGGGAAGATGAAGGAGGTTGGGAAAGTGTTTCTGGCCACCAACAGCAGCTACAACTACACCGATTGAGTATGTGTATGGAGGGGTGGGCCCTCTGCCTCCTTCCTGGCCCCAGGAGACACGGAGGCATTGCAAGCAACAGGGAGGGGTGGGGCGGGGAGCAAAGACCCTCCTACCCCCACCACTGGGCTGGTCTCCTGGGCTCCATTTCTTGGCCTTTCAAGGCCTCAGGGGAATGAGCAACTTTCTCACCATCTTGCTCCTGTGGCCACCAGTGTGCCAGGGGGATGGTGGGTGAGGGCAGAGGCAGGCGGTGGCCCAAGTTTGGTGCCCTGACCCTGCCTTGTCCTTGCCAGGCCATCATGACCTACCTGTTCAGCATCAGTGAGGTGAGTACTGGAGTGTTGCGCGCATGGCTGGGGTGGGCTGTGTAAAGGGCCAGGGCGCCAGGGAGAGATGTGGGTCTCTCCCACGTCCAGCCTCCCTTTGAGGAAGACCTGAGTGTGTGAGTGGTCATTTCTCATGAGTGGAAGCTCCCCAGTGGGTAGGAGGCTGGTGACCTCAGCCAGGCCATGGGAGGAGCCTTTGCGGGGGATAGGAGGCAGTGAGCTCTGTGGGGAGGGGCGGCGGAAAGGGGGTGAGATGAGGGCATGGCAGGTCAAAGGGAGGGGTGCTGGGAATGTGACAGGGCCTGGTCACTGGGAATGACCAGGTGTCACTGGGCAGGCAGCAGGGCCCTAACTTGGTAGCCATGCTGGTGCCACCTGTCCCTGGGTCTGTGCTGTGAGGAGATCTGGAGGCTGGCCTGAGGGTGCACATGATGTTCGACACCCACCTCCACAAGTTCCTTTTGAGCACTTTCTACTGCCCAGCTTGGCTGGGGACGCTGGGCAGCGAGACCTGGTTCCCAGGGGCTGGAGAGGTCTCATCCAGCTGGGAGGTTGGTGGGGAGAGGGCAGCCTGTGGTGGGTGACCGGCTGTGGCAAGGTCAGATTTACCAGGCTGTGCGTGTGCGGCTCGTGTGCACCCCCAACAGGCTGAGGCCTCGGTCAGGCCCTGGAGGTCCTACTTCGACCCGATAGTGGTGGACACGCAGAAGCCCCGCCTCTTTGCAGAGGGGGTGGTTCTGAGGCAGGTCAACACGGTAATGGCAGGTGCAGAGGTCAGTCGACCTGCACCCATGGACCATGGTTAGAGAGGGCAGCCTGCCTGCCCCGTAGACTTGACCTGCCTTTGCGGCTGGCAGCTTTGCTGGCCTGTCTGTCCCTGGAGGCAGGGAACCTGAGGCCTCCTTCAGCACCCTCTGCTGCCTCCTTCCTCCCACACCCCCATGATTACCTCTGCCACTCCTAGCTCCCTGAGACCCTCCCTAGCTAGAGACCAAAGATGTGGTTCTTCTGGCTCCAGGGCACCCCTCTGCCCCTCCAGGACTCAGGAAAGCTCCGCGTGGGCACCTACACAGGGTCGCACCAGCATTGTGCTCTCTACTCTGGAGGTACCAGCTCCCACCATGCCCCATCACTCCTTGGGAACCCTCCCTCCCTCAGCTAAGAACCCAGGCCCCTCACCAGACCCAAGTCACCTGCCCCAAGGCAGGAAGGGCAAACGGGTGCCTGTCCTCCCTTGGTGGGGCAGGCTCATCGGACATGGTGTGTGAGCTGCTTGGGGTTCGGGGGAAGGGCATCCTGTATATTGGGGACCACATTTTTGGGGACATTCTGAAGTCCAAGAAGCGGCAGGGCTGGCGGACTTGCCTGGTGGTTCCTGAGCTGTCCTGGGAGCTGGACATCTGGGCCCGGGCAGAGGGTGAGCTGTTGGTGTTGTGAACAGTCAGAGGGGTACTGGCCGCCTGTGCAGAGGCCCCAGCACTGCCTTCCCCTTTTGCCTGTGGGAAGTTAGCAGTTGTGACCAGGAATCCTGGCCGCTCCGTTGTTTCTGGGGGAGGAAACAGACAAGGAAACAGAGACCCAGGGAGGCTAAGCGGCCTGCCCCAAGTCACACAGCCAGTAGGGGCAAAACTGCAGGTGGCACCTTCCTCCTGCACCTGACCCCACCCTCCCCACCCACCCCGAGGAGGTTCAGTGAGTGGAAGGCACACACCCTCCATCCAGGAATGACTTGAAGTCATCCTCCAGGGCAGGGAGTCGTGTGAACCCACACAATTTGGGGTTTGTCCTGAGAGCTGAGGCTTTAGGTTTGAGTCATTGCCATGTGACCTCAGGAAGGTCGCCTGACTCTCTCCCCTGTCCCATGGGGCCTACGGGGCCTACGCTGTCCCTGCTTCAGTCTGGGCAGAGTCTCACCTGATGTAAGGGGCCAGGGGTGTTATGTACACAGCTGGGGGAGTGCAAGTCCTCGGCTGGACCACGGCAGACACAGGCAGGCAGGGCCAGTGGGTGACACGGGCCGTCACTCACCCCCACTGACCCCTGGCGGCTTTTCAGAGAGGACGGAGGAGCTGAAGAGGCTGGACACGCACCTGGCAGACCCAAACCAGTGAGACCCTGGCCTTTCTGGGGGTGGGATGGGACAGGAAGAGGGATGGAGGGGCAGTGGCTCACATCCCTTCCTGGCAGCGAGGTCCTGGCCAAGGTTATCAGAACAACAAGATGTGTTTCAGGCTAAGCTTCCCTAGCAAACTGGATGTGGGGACCCCTCTCACCCCCTTGGGACTGCCCACACTCTGTGACCTCTAGGCCCTTCTTCCGAACCTGTCCAGCACTCAGGGACTTGCCCTCGCTCGTGTGCACACCCCCAGCCCGGCACCCCCACTGGATGCCCGCACGGTGTCCTCCCACCCTATCCCTGCTGGGGTCTAATGAGACTGTCCTGGCACTCGGAGGCTCTGTGTCTCCCCTGGGTCACCTGGCTATTTTTGTACCAGGCACATGGATGGGAGCAGTTGTGAGCTGCAAGTCATCAACTTTACCAAGAGAGAGATCCAGGTGAGAGCTGGGTGGTGAGGGAGGAAAGCACAGGCCCAGGGGGAGTGGAGCCGAGTTCGCTTCCCGACTGCTTGCCTGCTGGTTTTGTCCTTGGTGCCAAAGGCCCAGTTACCGGATTCTCCTCAACCGCACCTGGGCTCCACCTGCCTTGTCAGCTAGCGCCCTCTGCTGGCCGACATTCCAAAGGGCAGTCCCGCAGTCCTCGCCTATCACCCTGCCTAGGAAATGCCTGCGTGCTGGCTGGGCCCTTATTGACCCACTAGCCAGTTCTGATAGGAAATGTGATTTAGGGCCAGTGAGCCCAGGGTCCTGGGGAAAGAGAAGAAAAGACAGTGTTCCCTCATGGCATTACTGACCGGCCACCAAAAAGCTGGAGGTGCCCATGGGCCGGCCAGATGGAGGGAATCAGGTCACTCAGTCATCCTAAGCGCAGCTGGGGCCGATCACAAAGGGTCTTTGCAGAGCCTTTTACAAAGCACAGTCGTTTGATCTTCCCCACAGCCTTAAGAGGTGGACGGAGCTGGGATTGTCACCTTTATTTTACAGATGAGGAAACTGAGGCTCAGAGAGGGGTCATCCTGGGAGTAAATGTTGGGGCCATTCTCTAGGCTCTAAAAGCAGACAAGGAAACAGGGCCTGGTGGCGGGGTGGGGCCTGCCAGGAGAGTAGGAGCGGGGCTGGGGGTGTCGCCATTGCCAAGTCCTCTGTTGGACTCAGAAGGTAAATTAAGCTGCGGGTTTAGTCCTGGGTGGTCCATCTCCAGGGCCAGGCAGGTAACTGTGATGGAAAGCTGGAGTGGGGCCTGTGGCAAAGAGGGGAGCTGCCCCACCTCCAAAAGCCCCACCTCCAAAAGTCTACAACATGCTGCTCCTTCCCTACAGAGGGGCATAGGCCTCAATGTCCCCCGGTGAGAGGCCCAGAGAGGCCAGGGTTGCCCAGAAAGGGAGTAGGCGAGGGCAGGCTTAGGTGGGCTGGGATTTCAATTCAGTGTGTTGCCCCTCTGGCCAGAGGGTCACCCGGGAGCTGGACCTGGGGTTACAGCACCGTGGGCAGCCTGTTCCGCTGCGGTTTCCGCCAGACACTCTTCTCCAGCCGGCTGATGCGCTACGCTGACCTCTACACTGCCACCTGCCTCAACTTCCTGTACTACCTGCTCAGCTCACTGTTTCGGGTGGCCCCGGAGTTGGTGGGTCTCTGTGGAATCTCCATGGCTGTCCCTGAACGTCTGCCCTAGAAGGACCCACTGGTCCCCAGCCTTGCTAAGAGCTTGCAAGGTCACCAGCCTCAATCTCCCACCTTCAGACTCAGTGGGGTCACAGCCTTGCAGATAACTGTCCCTGTCTTAACAGATGCATGGGAAGAGTTAGGTTTATACAGATAAGATGCCTCAGCAGGGATATTCTTCCTCGTGCCCAACCTTAACTTCTGCTTTAGATTGAGACCACACTATCTCATCATTTCCTTGGTAGAAAGGATATCAGTTGCAAGGAGGAAGGCGCAGTACTCCTATCCTCAGTAAACATACAGTGACTTCCAAGGGGGTGGAGGAGGCAGCCGATGTTACAGTAAACACTCTGGCTGGTTTTCCTCTGGGAGACCGGAGGATGCTTCCGGGTTAAGAACAGGGTGGCAGAGATGGCTATGATGGCACTGGGCAAGGGTTAGCAGGAGTCATGAGACTGGCCAGCGCAGGGCTTCCCTGGAACCTGCACGTGTCAGTCCTCCCAAGTTGGTATCATCATTTCCATTTGATAAGATGTACAGCCTGCAGTTTAGGATCTGGACTTGAAGCTAGACCTTTGAGGCTCCCTGCCGCCTGCTTTCCCTGCTGCCCTTGGCTGCCCTCCAGATGTTTGAGAGGGGAAAAACCATTTATTGAGTGTCTGCTGTGCTTCCTGCACTGGGCTGGGTGCTTTTCATCGATTCCGCTTAATACTCAATATAACTCAGCAAAGTAGGTTTTATCTTCCTCATTTTATCATTGACGAGGAAGCACAGAGAACCTAAGTGACTTGCTGTCACAAAGCTAGTGGACCACACAGCTGGGATGTGAGCCTGTCAAGCTCCAAGGGTCACACTCTGTCCCCTGCACTGTGCTGCCACACGCTTGGGGGAACTGGTTTTCACCGGGCGGCCTCATCTCATCTCTGGGCTCTTAGATGGGCTGGACCGGAGAGCTCCTGTGGGCAAAGCTGGGGGTCCAGGCACAGCCATCTGTGCTGGTAGATATTATTGTTAAAGTAGAGACCAGACAGGTGAAGAACACACTGGCTCCCCCTCCCCAAAAGTGACAAGGCAAAACATTTAAAGAAATTTGACCTTGTCAATCTTCCTGGCTTGGGAATTTTTTTTTTTTTTTTTTTTGAGACCGAGTCTCGCTCTGTTGCCCAGGCTGGAGTGCAGTTGTACAATCTCTGCTCAGTGCAACTTCCACCTCCTGGGTTCAAGCAATTATTGTGCCTCAGCCTCCCAAGTCGCTGGGATTACAGGCGTGCACCACCATGCCCGGCTAATTTTTACGTTTTTATAGAGACAGGGTTTCACCATGTTGCCCAGGCTGGTCTTGAACCCCTGGGCTCAAGCAATCCACCTGCCTCGGCCTCCCAAAGTGCTGGGATTACATGCATGAGCCACCGCACCTGGCCTTGGCCTGGGATTTTTGAGGAAGTGAAGTCTGGCTACCAGAACCTTCATGCCCCTGCTGACCTTCCGAGGCGCCTTCCTCCGCAGCAACGTTGTTGGGCGGGAAGCTGGCCGCTGTGAGCAGGGGAGCCTGTGCATAGCTGAGGAATCCTGGAAGGCCGTACCTGGGACGGAGTGCTCCACCTCCACCTGCATTGATCCCTACAGATGCCACATAAGTCAGTTGTGGAGCAAGAACGGGCCAGTCTGGACCGTGCCTCCCGCCTCCTCTCCTGCAGCCAGAGGGTGAGTGGCTGTGGCCGAGGAGCTCTGTGGCCACAGAGGGCTTGGAGCAGTGGTTCCCAGTGGGGTTGTATCAACCTCAGGGCGCATGAGGCAATTGGTTGGGGGGGGGGGCTTGTGGGCTTGTTTTCGTCTGCAAGCATAGTCATTCCTGATTATTTATGTAAAAATACATATTATTTTATTGTAAAATGCTTTTCTTTTTATTTCTCCTTTGTTATAGTTAGGGTATTATATTGATATTTTAAATTATTATAGAGATGATAATTGTATCGACGAATTTCAATTCAGGATGGAAAAGTAGAAGTTAAATATTTGTTTTTAAACTGGGATATTGGGGCCAGGTGTGGTGTTTCACGCCTGTAATCCCAGCACTTTGGGAGGCTGAGGCAGGCGGATCGCCTGAGGGGCAGAAGGTCGAGACCAGCCTGGCCAACATGGTAAAAATCTGTCTCTACTAAAAATACAAAAATTAGCTGGGCATGGTGGTGGGAGTCTGTAGTCCCAGATACCTGGGAGGCTGAGGCAGGAGAATCACTTGAACCCAGGAGGCGGAGGTTGCGGGTGAGCTGAGATTGCACCACTGCACTCCAGCCTGGGCAACAGGACAAGACTGTCTCAAAAAAAAAAAGCGGCGTTGGATCCAAAAGGGCGACAGGTTCTGCTCAGCAGTGCTTTGTGCACTGTTGGACCCTGCACCCCTACCCTACAGACTGCTGTCGGCCAATCCATACATATCATTCCCTCCAGGGAAGGTTGCAGGACACGCCCTCTGCCACACCGAGGCTTCCTCCCCAGACACGCTTTGTTAACATCAACGACTAGCAGCTCTAGCTTCAGATCCCTTTGACACTTTATGGGGTCTGACCCGCCTCTGAGCTGAGACAGGAGTGGATGCCTGGGTTCCTCGTTGGGTTCTGTACCCCTAAAACCCTGCAAAAAGGCTCCTGTTCCTCCCTTGGCTTTCTGGGGGCTCACATTAAAAGATGTGCATCCTATAGGTCCCATTTGGCTGTGTTGTACCAGGCACAGCATTCATTCTTTCAACCAGTGTTTACTGAGCACCTCCCGTGTGCTGAGCAGTTTAGAAAACGAAGTGTAAGTTACTTCGTTCCTGCGTAGGAGAAGCTCAAAACTCATGTGTGTTCATAGGCTTTAATCAGTGGTTGGCAACTATTTTTCTATCCTAGCCCAGCAGAGAGATGGACACACTCCTGTCAGCAACAGTGGCTTGCTGGGGAAGCCTGTGGTTTGATCCCTCTATATCCTCACCCCATCAGGATCCAGCCTATGGCATTTTGACACATTATCTACCCCTGGTTGGGAGTCACTGTGTGAGCTTGGGAAGAAAATATCCATAGTCACTTTCTGTGTTTCTTATAAGGGTGAGGGCAAAGAGAGAAATGAGGACCAGGAGAGTTGCATCGAGGCTGACGGGGTCCCAGACATGGGCCAGCATCACGGGTCATCTTCTACTTGAGATATTTTTCAGACAACAGAAGTATAGAAGAAGGAAAAAGCAACTGTATTGAAATCTCCTAAATGTAGCAGATTTGGAGCCTGCAAACACTTCTTCTAGGGAGGAGGGAGTATTGCTCTTAACCTACAAGGCATTCCTGGCAGTCTTTGAGATGTTTGGAAATGTGTGCACAAGTGAAATTATTTTACCTACTTCTCTTGAACGCATGATGTCTCATATCCAATTTTATTTCTAAATATTTCTTTTAAAAAATAGGTATTTCTGTGCACTTCTGATTCTGTTACTAGTAAGAACAATAAAACCTGATTGGATCTGTATTGCCTGACTAACTGCTTTTTCATCTGGGTCACTACGAAAGATGTTAAATGAGAGTGCCCAAATGTCTTTGAGTTTGTATATACGCATTGAAACACATAAAAAGTCATACTCACGATTTTAAAACTTCACTCTCGAGTGTGTTAGAAGCTTCTCTGTGGTATTAAAGTGCTGAAGCATCATTGTTCTGATGTCACTGATTTCAATTTACTCCTACAGTTCACTTTTTGTCTGTTAGTGGTATCATCTGGCATTCTAGGGAGACCTAGGTTGAATCTGTATGTTTGAAATGACAAAGCGAACCCTTGAAGGAACAGGTCTGAGGATACATTTCATTAGCTTCATTTTCTGTGGATAAACAATGGCAACACTTGGATGCCTGAGGATAAATAAGGGACAACGGGCCATGGAATCGGAGAGTTTACTTTTTTTTGAGACAGTGTCTCATTCTGTCGCCCAGGCTGGAGTGCAGTGGCACGATCTCAGCTCCACCTCCTGGGTTCAAGCAATTCTTCTGCCTCAGCCTCTGAGTAGTTGGGATTACAGGCACACTCCACCACACCTGGCTAATTTTTGTATTTTTAGTAGAGACGGGGTTTCACCATGTTGGCCAGGCTGGTCTCAAACTCCTGACCTGAAGTGATTCGCCTGCCTTGGCCTCTCAGTGTGTAGGGATCACAGGCGTGAGCCACCAAGTCTGGCATCTTTTTTTTTTTTTTTTAAACATCTTCTTTGCATTTCAGAAGCTTCCAGGTTTGACACTGCTAAGGCCTTTTCTTCCTTTCCCTGGATTGACTTTCAGGTCCCAGAGCCTGGAGGGGCAGGTTCTCCAGGTAGATACCGCGTCTCACTGACCTGTGTCTTTAAACACTTGATTCTTACTCAAGGGCTAAAGGACAGTATTTATCAGAAAAACTGCTCAGACCCTAGAGCCCATACTTTTCCAGAAAGGTCCTGAAATACAGTGTAGTAGCTAATACTACAAAAATCAAATCTTCGAATTCCTACCCAGGGTAGAGAGGAAACAGAAAAGGACTGAGGGATAAACAATCTGGCAGAAATGCCTTAGGGGATCCTAGCGAGGGAGAGGAGAGAGGGAGGGGCAGGGGCAGGAGAGAGGTGGCCAAAGGGCCTTTCCTGTGCTTTTCCTATGCCTGGCCCATTCCCTGCTTCTTCTCCCTGTTACATCTGCTCTCCCCTCAGCTAACCTCCCTGACTAGACCAGTTTCTCTTTAGTCCCTCGCTCATAGGCCTCTATTTCTCAGGCCTTGGAGACTTGCATTTGTGGTTCTTAGATTAACATGTGTCCCCACTGGACTCTCAGCTTCAAAAGGTAATGTCCTTTTGGCTCACCGTTGTGTCTCTGGCATCTACAGTATTTTATTGAATGACGCATGTCACCCAGTTTATTACTCTTGTAGAACTGCAGGGAAAGGGGCGAGGCAAATAATATGAGACAAGAGAAAGTGGAGAAAGGACATAGGGCTTTGGATTAGAACGCTGCTTCTAAACTCTCAGGAATGTGTCTCGGTAGGAGGTAGGACAGCTCCTTCTATTTGGGGAGTTTTTTTTTTTTTTTTTAAACCTGATGTCACCTCCGCACTCCTGTTTTATCTATACCTTAGAGACAGAAGCACACCATTGCTTCCAAGACTGTGTGCAGACACTGACAGTCATCTCCCATTTCTGGAAGAATTTTTAGCTGGGCATGTGGCCATCTGATACACATTTCCCTGCTTCTTTAGATGGGTGGGGACATGTGACCAAGTTCTGGCCCCTAAATTCTGGACAGAAGTAATGGTCCAACTTCCAATCTGTGACCTTAGGAGGGGTGTGCCTTCCTTCCCCTTCCTCTCTTCCCCCTTCCAGCTGGCTGGAGAGCGAAGTTGGTTGGGAGCCTTCTTTGGCCACATGGACGAGGCTGCCTCCGAGGGATGGTGGAGTCACAAGACAGACATAGTCTGGACTTGGCATTAGATTAGCATTGGGCTGTCACTTGGATGGCTGATGTGAGAGAGACGCATTTCCATTTGGGACTAGTGACAGCAGCTGAATTGACATCTCATTCTGGCATCGTCTTGAGCAGTCAGGAAATGAAGAGAACAGAAGCAGCATCTCTGGGGTAGTGAACTAGTGGTAAAAATGTGATCATTTATTTGTAGAATAAATGACAGTACTTTGGCTGTCACAGTGATTCCTGCTTGGTAAACTGGGAACAGTTCAATCATTTATCTTGCTCAGATGTGTTGTTTCCTTATCATCACCCTACTCCTCATTTCCTTACTTTAAATGAGATAGGAGTTAAAAGTTCCGGACCTGAAGCCAGACAGCCCTGATTTTGAAATTGCAGGACTGACATTTATTAACTACTCTGTTTCCATAACCATGTCATAAAGCTATTGTAAGGATATAGTGAGATAACGGATACGGAGCTTGGCCAGAGTAAGCACTAAATAAGGGTTTTCTATGCTATTATGAGAGAGAGAGAGAGAGAGAGAGAGAGAGAGAGAGAGAGAGAGAGAGAGAGAGTGTGTGTGTGTGTGTGTGTGTGTGTGTACATTAGTCAGGATTTTTTCTTTAGCAACTGAAGGAAACCTAATGAAATTAGTTTGAGAAAAGAGAGAATTTATTGGCTCATATAACTAAAAAGTCCAGGGTTAGCCCAGCTCCAGGCATAGCATTAACCAGGGAGTCAAATCAGGCATTGGACATAGCTTGCTCTCTCCAACTCTCAAGTTTATTCCGTGTTGGTACTATTCTCTGGCAGGTTTTGTCCACGAGGTTGTAAGATGGCTGTCCCCAAACTCCAGGTTTCTATCTTTTCAGCTACTCTACCAGGAAGTATCTAATGAAAGTCTGGGAACTGATGCCTCACTGGTTGTGAGACACTACCCCATCCTCCAATCAATGCCACTGGCCAGGGAAATGCCAAGTTTGGCTGTGCCAGGCCTGGGTCACACGCTTATACTGGGGTTGAGCCCATTCTTCTTAAACCACGTAGATTGTCAGCAGGAAAGAGGTGGTAGTAGGGAAATTGGGGTGCATTTTTTTATGAGACAGAGTCTTGTTCTGTCGCCTAGGCTGGAATGCAGTGGTGTGATCTTGGCTCACTGCACCCTTTGTTTCCCGGGTTCAAGTGATTCTGCTGCCTCAGCCTCCCAAATAGCTGGGACTACAGGCGCACTCTACCACACCTGGCTAATTTTTGTATTTTTAGTAAAGACAGGGTTTCACTACATTGGCCAGGCTGGTCTTGAACTCTTGGCCTCAAGTGATCTGCTCACCTCGGTCTCCCAAAGTGCTGGGTGTGAGCCACCGCACCCAGTTTGGGGTGCTTTTATTAGAAGAGGGAGTACATGCCAGCAGGCAAGAACTTTTTTTTTTTTTTTTTGAGACTGAGTCTTGCTCTGTCGTCCAGGCTGGGATGCAGTGGCACGATCTTGGCTCACTGCAATCTCCGTCTCCCAGGTTCAAGCAGTTCTGCCTCAGCCTCCTGAATAGCTGGGATTACAGGCACGACCACCACACTTGGCTAACGCCTGTATTTTTAGTAGATGGGTTGGCCAGGCTGGTCTCAAACTCCTGATGTCAGATGATTCACCCGCCTCGACTTCTCAAAGTGCTGGGATTACAGGCATGAGGTACCATGCCCAGCCTCAGGAACAGTATTTTACAGTAGGTAAAAGACTCAGTCGAGTGCCTGGCATAGTGAGCACTAATAAATGTGAACCATTGTGCTTCTCCTCTGTCTTCTGGTTCATGGTCATTCATTGTGCACAGAGATACCATATATAATCCCCCCACCTTTCTTTCTTTAAAACTTGCTTTACACTCACCTCCTCTAAAAAGCCATCCCTGAACAACGTTAGGCTGATTTCTGCAAAGGCCCGTATTTCCACTACAATTCCCTATCAATCTCCTTCCCAAATCATTACGGGCCCACCTTCTTTCCTTTCCACTCTCCCTCCTTCTTGCTCCCTATGTCTAGGAGCAGCTATTTACTAAACAAGAGGGTTACTGAGTATCTACAAAGAGCCCCAGAATTAGGGTGCAGTTTTCTGTAGCTGCTGTACCATCCACAATCATTTCCACATCCTTTTGTGTCTGGAAGACTCTATAGTCCGACGAGGCTGTTCAAAACCTCCAACTTGCCATTTTGAAACTTATACATTATTAGACACCAACAGTTCAACCTACACTGTTATTATTGGGACCCAGGGTAATACTGTGAGACATCCTGCAAGGAACTAGCAATAAAGAAAATAAAACTGCTCTTTTCAGAACTAATCTTTAATGTAAAGACAATGGTTTTGAGGAGACATAAAACCACCTTAAAGAGACAACTGACTCCTAGGCCTGGGGTCAGGGGAGGGATTTAGGTGGCAAAGATGGACCATTCTAGAAGCCAGAAAAAAAGTAAGTGCACAAGCAATGGATGGCAGTGCAGGATCAATCATGAGGACCTGGTCGACGGACTCAGGACAGTGTTTGAGATGTGAGGCAAGAATATTCCTAACACAGGACTCGCTTCAGACTCTCTAAGCCTGGTGATTTTCAATATTTGATTTCTCTAAGTCCATGTTCAGACTCTGTGATCTCTAAGCAGCCTCTGAGCATTATTTGGCTTCACAGGTAAAGTGAACTCTAATTCCTGCATTTTGGTGACAATTTTATTTTATTAGGTATATTTAAGATTTACAACATGATGTTATGGGATACACATAGATAGTAAAATGGTTGCTATAGTGAAGCAGATTAACATTATCATCTCACAGTTTTTCATGTGATAAGAGCAGCTAAAATCTACTTACTTAACAAAAATCCTAATACAATTGTATTAACTTTAGCCCTATCTCTAGGCTTGTTCGTCTTATCTGCTATTTTGTATCCTTGGCCTACATCTCCCCATTTCCTCTTCTCCAATCTATGGTAAGCACTGTTTGTGTACTTGAGCTCCTTTTTTAAAAAAAATTAAATATTCCACATATGAGATCATGCAGTATTTCTCCTTGTGTCTGGCTTATTTCACTTAGCATGTTCTCCAGGTCCATCTATGTTGTGGCAAACGGCAAGAACTCCCTCTTTTCCAAGGATGAATACTATTCCATGGCATGCATATGCCATATTTTCTTTTCTTTGTCCATTGATGGGCATTTAGGTTGTTTCCACATCTTGGCTATCGAGAATAACACTGCCACAAACATGGGAGTGCAGATATCTTTATGAAGTGATGATTTAATCTTTTTTTTTTTGAGACGGAGTCTTGCTCTGTAACACAGGCTGTAGTGATGTGATTTTGGCTCACTGCAACCTCCACCTCCCGAGTTCAAGTGATTCTCCTGCCTCAGCCTCCTGAGTAGCTGAGATTACAGGTGCCCGTCACCATGCCCGGCTAATTTTTGTATTTTTAGTAGAGACAGGGCTTCACCATGTTGGTCAAGTTGGTCTCGGTCTCCTGATCTCAGGTGATTCACCCACCCCAAAGCGCTGGGATTACAGGCATGAGTCACCTCACCCAGCCGCTGATTTCACCTTGTTTGGGTACATACCTACTGGAAGAGGGTCAGGTAACAGTTCTATTTTTAATTTCTTTAGGAGCCTCTATACTGTTTTCCGTAACGGCTGCACCAATCTACATGCCCACCAAGTGTACTAGGTTCTCTTTTCTCCACAATCTCATCAACATTTATCTCATGTCTTGTTAATAGTCATTCTTACAGATGTGAGGTGATAGCTCACAGTGGTTTTAATTTACATTATTCTTAAAATTAATGATGCTGAACTCCTTTTCATATCTATACCTATTGGCCACTTTTTATGTCTTCTTTGGAGAAATGTCTGTTCAGGTCCTTTGCCCATTTTTAATTATTTGTTTTTCTACAATTGAGTTGTAAGAGTCTATCTCTTATTGAAAGTCTGCTGGTATTACAGGTTTACAGCTCAGTTTTTTTTAGCTTTATTATAAATCTGACTTTCAGAAATAGATCTGCTTCCCTTAAAAAAATCTAGTTTCTGGATGAGGCTCACAGACCTTTGATCAAAGTCCATTCTCCTTGGTAATGAATGCTCCTTGTGAGGTTTCTTGGGACAGCCAACTGGTGTATCCTTAGACAAACTCCTAATTCTCTATGCAAAGCCATGACGGTTTTCTATAATAAATAAGATAAACAAGCAGGAACTAATAGAAATTTAATGTTGTTTTAAGATAATACTTAAATATTAAGAAAGCTAAAATATAAAATGTGTTGACTAGGTTTTTCTACACATTATATTTACATAATGACTAAGGTAAAACCTTTCCATGAATAGTTGCCCAGGAGGAAGAAAAAGCAACCTACAACAGTCTCTGGGGCTTGCACTGCCTTCCCAGGCCAGCTATCCCCTAGCTGAGCAAGGAACTGAAGAAGCAAGTGTCCACTCCCCACCCCTCTCCCCTGCCCCTCTTTTGTTATTTGAAGTGTTTGAGTAACAAATGCAAAACTAGATTTGGATATAAAAGCTAGATGACCACGCCCATTCAGGATTGTGTTTCATCTGAGACCTGGCACAGGAAAAACAAGAATTATCTCTCATTTACAAGGATACTGTGATGGAAGTCAAAGATCACACATAAATTTATGATCTCGGAGCAAAGCACAGCTAGCATAAGCTCATCTGTAAAATGAGGGGTTTTGACTTGGCCATCGGTCAAGGTCCATTCAGCCTGTCAAGCTAGCGTCAAAGTTCAGATCTTCCACGATGAAAGGACTTGCCCTCTGCTAAGGTGGATGCAGAAAGAAAAGTCCCATTATATTGTGGGACCAACCTTCCGATATAAAAAACTATGTTGGGATTAAAGTAGATCAATAAAGTATAAATTTTTATCATAGTTGTAGGGTATTCAAAAGTTTGAAATTTATGTATACTGTAAAACTGGCAAACTACAGTCTTAAACACATAAAGCAAAGATTTTCCCATGGGGAGATAACATTTGAGAGTAAGCCCAGTGAATTACTTAAGTCCTGAGAGTCCATAATCTGCATCCACGATGCCTCTCTATTACACACTTTTTCCAGGTCACTTGGACAAGAATACTTCTTGTCTTATGGAGGTTCTGAACCACCTTTTTAAAAAAAGCATCAAGAAATTATGATTCAGGGGTTTGAAACCCCAACGTTACAGGCAAAGCCTCATTTCTACGGAATATAAAACATTTTGTTTCTTCCATTTCTAACAGTTCATCAAGAGAAGCCACTACTAAATCGTGTTCCTGCAGCATTTCCGGGTAGCGGGACACTGCTCGCTCAATCCTCGACGAACGCCGTACAGGAGTGATAAGTTTCATGTCTTGCACTTCCGGCATCCCATTTATTCTGAGAGATAGCAAGAGATGCATTAAAAACCTTATCATTTAAAACAAGTCTCTTTATTATTTTTTGTTTCTTATTCCATAATAAAAACAGGGAAGACATTTTAACACAGGGCGATGCAAGAGATATGTCTAGAGCAGCTTTCATCTGAAGATGGCTTTTTCCAGGAGTTCAAGACCAGCCTGGGCAACCTAGTAAGACACTATCTCTACCAAAAAATATAAAAATTAGCTGGGCATGGTGGCACAGGCCTGTAATCCCAGCTACTCAGGAGGGTGAAGTGGGAGGATTGTTTGAGCCCAGAAGGTCAAGGCTGCAGTGAGCTATGATCACACCATTGTATTTCAGTCTGGGCAACATGGCAAGACCCCAGTCTCAAAAAAAAGGCTTTTCCCTGATTTCCAGAATGTATTGGGTGGTGTCCATCTGTTCTTAGATGGTGTAAGCATAAGGATTTATTGAAATAAGTATGAAGTGTGGCTTTTATTTAAATAATAAAATATTTCGTAAATATTTGGCAGTTGGTGTTTATTTATTCTATAAGTTTTCAAAATAGGTGACAGGTTTTAAGGAAATGGGGCCTAATATCAAATTTGGTTGAATTAATGAATTCCAAGATTCTTTCTAGCTTTTTCTTTTTTTTGATTTTTAAAGACAGGGTCACTCTGTTGCCCAGGCTAGAGTCCAGTGGTACAATCACAGCTCATTGCAGCCTCAACCTCCTAGGATCAAGGGATCTCCCCATCTCAGCCTTTCAAGCAAGTGGGAGCACAGACTCGTGCCAGCATGCCTGGCTAATTTTTATTTTTCAAAGAGTTGGGGTCTCCCTGTGCTGCCCAGGGCAGTCTTGAACTCCTAGGCTCAAGCAATCCTCCTGTCTTGGCCTACCAAAGTGATAGGATTACAGGTGTGAGCCACCATGCCCAGCTCTTTTTCCTGTAGTGGGAAAATGGTGTGTCTCAGAGAGTTTAGGATTGGAAGAGGCTCAGCTGTGCTTTCCAGGGAACTAAAACACAGAACTGTTGTCTTGGTGCCCTTGTTTGGAATTCTTTCCAGATCATGATCAGAGAAGAGCGGTGCTACACTCACATTTTAGAAAATGACACTGACGCCCTGACATGACTCCTTAAATTACTATGGATTCTGCCTTAAATTTATACTTGTTACAAAATAAAATGCTTCTGACTTTATGAGCAGTCTCTGACTAGTACATACTCCACTGCTCTCCCTGTTCTTAAAGGGGTATTCACTGTCCCTTTTCTCCCACAGCTACAGAGTTAGCTCCTGCTTGGGACTTTTATCGCCCCAACCCTACCCAACTGTGTCAGGACTTGCAAGAAAGGCAGATAGGATCTGCAAGTGCAGGACAAATGAGAGTGAAAAGGTAGGAGAGACCTTAGGAGGGCAGGGGTGAATGCATTCTAATACCTCTCCTGACTCTGGCAGCACCTTCCTTACTGCAGGTCAGGTCTCATTAGGGTGGTGAAAGGGGGATGGTGTGTGCAAAGAAAAGACACAGACCTTCCTGTCAATGGTTCCAACCTCCCCTCATTCTCAGTTCTTTCCTGAATGCCAAAGATGGATTAAGCCATTTGAACCTCATATGAAGCAGAAGTATCTATAAGCTGCTGTTACTCTAGATCTATGAAGGAAAAACTGAGACTTGGACCAGAATTAAGTCTGTGAACACAAAGCCTGCTTTAGAGTCTGCTTACCTAGGGATTGGACCAATCTGTAATTTGATACCAGGATAATTATGCTGTTCTCCCTTGGCTATTTGGGGTGTCGCCGTGACTTGTTCCCTCTCTTTTGGAGAAAGACAAGACTTCACAGATTCCATCTTCTTGGCCAGCTCTTCCACTGATGTTATATTAGTTTCAGTAACTAAAGAATCAGAAGTAATTCCTGTGTATGTAAGATCATGAAGGAAGTTAAGATTTAGCAACTTAATACTTCAGCTAAAAATCAATAACATGAAAAATACATACATGCAATGATTTCCCAGTGATCTTCATGGGCTCCACATACTGAATAGTGATTGATTTGAGGTGTGACTTATAACTTGTTTTTTCATGTTAAGCCCTGTAGCAATGTCCTGCTATATCAGGCTACCCTCCTAGCCAGCCCCGCAGACAGCTGTAGGTAGATTCTTGACACCCTTTCAAGACTCTGAACACATCCCCAGTCTCCTATTCACTCTCAAGAGAACTCTCTTAGGGACTAATCACTGGCCTACCCTTACACCACAACTTGGATCAATTTTCTTGACTTATTAAGGTTAACTCACACAACCTCCCAATCCCATTCCTACCCAGGATGACCACATGGTTACTGCCTTGGACAGTGGGTAAAAACTGTCTTGCATTAAGTTTTCATGGTAGCCCAAACACAATCATGAAAATGAAAGGAAGGCAATCAGACTGTGCCAGGCACACCGTGGCTACAGGCTGACACCCTAAGTGAGGTCAAGAGGGTGCAACAAAGGCATGGATTCCTGTCTTCTCTTTTTATTCCTTTTAAGAACAGTCATGTTTTAACCAAATATCTGAATTGTAGTCTCATTCCCAAAGAATCTACTATTAAGTATATCTATTTTATGTCCTCCTTCCCACATGTAGTGGGTTACTTAGCTACACGACTGGATTGTTCCCCAGTTAAATCTACTCTTTTTTTTTTGAGATGGAGTTTTGCTCTTGTGGCCCAGGCTGGAGTATAGTGGTGTGATCTTGGCTCACTCCAAACTCTTACTTCCTGGGTTCAAGCGATTCTCCTGCCTCAGCCTCCTGAGTAGCTGGGATTACAGGCACGCACCACTACAACCGGCTAATTTTCATATATATATATATATATATATATATATATATATATATATATATATATATATATATATATATTTTTTTTTTTTTTTTAAAGTAAAGACAAGGTTTCACCATGTTGGTCAGGCTGGTCTCGAACTCCTGACCTAGGTGATCCACCCGCCTTGGTCTCCCAAAGTGCTAGGATTACAGGCGTGAGCTACTGTATGCAGGCAAAATCTACTATTAAAGGACAAAGATTTGTCACCTTCTAAGATAACAAGAATCTAATTTATTTTCTAAGGACAGCTTGTTTTTTCTTTTCATTCATACAACAAATATCATAAGCAATTATAATGTCACTTGTATTTGGCACAATATATTTCTCATAGAAGTCTTCTAAAGGTTATAACCACTGACAGTAATGGTCAACTAACTGACGAGATTCCTGAGATAGCTATTTTTAAAGGGATAACACAAATTTAGATGAGTATGTTGGTGGGTTTATTATGATTAAACATGTAACTTAAGGCATTTCTCCTTTGTGCCTCAGTCTCTTCCAGTAAAGAGCTGTTTGTCTTCTCCCATCTAGGATTCCAGGGAAGTAGGACACTCCAGTCTAGGCTGTTCTGGTGGAAACCACCTTTGTTCAGTGTTGAGCAGTGTATTTACTTGTAATCACACAAATAAATCAGCTGATGACAATGGCTGAAAGGGCCAGGTCATGGAAACCAAGAAGTGAGAAGCATTTCAGGGGATAATTCTTTTCTTCTTTTTCCTATATGTCCTGGATGACTTTTACTGGTACAGCTAGAGAAGATGAATTTAAATACAAAAATAATAGTACCTTCTGTGGTTCTGTTTGAGTCTTGCAAAATATTAAGAACAACTTCCCGCAACTCTTGTATTGGCTGGAAGGAAGGAAGAAAGAAAACATACAAAATCTTAAAAACATTCATGGAAAAAATTTGCTTAGGAATTTTAACATCAAATAAATGTTTTATAATAAAAATGTTTCCTTTTAAAATCTCGTCTAACTATAAGTCTTTTGTCTAGCTTGACAGTTTTATAGCTTCATGAGAAAAATAAAGAAACACAGAAAATTTTGATTAAGTGTTGGCACACTTGACTTAATCAACAGATGTATTTAAAGTTGTCCACAATGTAATTTGTCTACATCGAATTCTATTTTCCTATTGATTTGTATAACACATCAAATATGTAATATGTATTCCCACATAAAGATTCTCGCCCAATGATGTAAAGCTAGCCATACAGAAAATGCATTATATATATATTTATTTATTTTCTTGAGACAAGTCTCGCTGTGTCCCAGGCTGGAGTACAGTGGTGTGATCTCAGCTCACTGCAACCTCCACCTCCCGGGTTCAAGCGATTCTCCCTTTATCATAAAAGTCATATATATATATAGTAGAAAAATTGAACAATAGGTTAAGCTTAACAAATGAAATCACCTATAATTCCATTGACCAAATACAATTTTTTTTTTTTGAGACAGAGTCTTGCTCTGTCACCCAGGCTGGAGTGCAGTGGCGCGATCTCGGTTCACTGCAAGCTCCGCCTCCTGGGCGCCATTCTCCTGCTTCAGTCTCCTGAGTAGCTGGGACTACAGGTGCCCACCACCACACCCGGCTAATTTTTTGTATTTTTAGTAGAAACGGGGTTTCACCATGTTAGCCAGGATGGTCTTGATCTCCTGACCTCATGATCCGCCTGCCTTGGCCTCCCAAAGTGCTGGGATTACTTATAGGCGTGAGCCACTGTACCCAGCCCCAAATACAATTTTTTATGAAAGGGAGTCTCTGTCACCCAAGCTGGAGGGCAGTGGTGTGGTATCAGCTCACCACAAACTCTACTTCCAGGGTTCAAGTGATTCTCCTGCCTCAGCCTCCCGAATAGCTGGGAATTACAGGCATGCACCACACCATCTGGCTAATTTTTCTATTTTTAGTAGAGATGGGGTTTCGCCATGTTGCCCAGGCTGGTCTCGAACTCCTGACCTCAGGTGATCCGCCTGCCTCGGCCTCCCAAAGTGCTGAGATTACAGGGATGAGTCACTGTGCCCGGCCAAGATACAATCTTTGTAGGCATTTTAGGTAATTTTCTCCAGCTTTTCCTTTCTTTCTTCTTTTATTTGTTAACATACTTGAAAAAAAATAAAAAACTTTTATGGAAAAGTAATTTTCTGATAAAATTATCTGAGATAGGCTTCATTTTTCAAGTATGTAAACTATGCCATGAAGCAGAAGTTGTACTTTCCCACAAGAACATTATAGTTGGAGGTTTGTCTTCCTTACCTGGGACTCTGTATCAAATAGATATAAACTGACAATAAAGCATAAAAGGAAAGCTTTCCATAGATTTTTTTCAAAATCCAAAAGATAATTATGATTTCAGCTAAATGAATGGGAATAAACGCATAGAATATATTGCAAAGAGTGAATTCCATAAAACATTCATCAAGTGTATTTTACATTTGTATAGCCTTCTGGTTAAAGATGGTGGATTAAATATACCTTTATTTTTAATTTCTCTTGAAAAGCGACTGAAAGGATAATAAAGGGATTAAAAAGAGGCAATAACCACAAAACATAGGAAAGAATAAATGGCGATAAGGTTTTGGAAGCTTCAATGCAGAAGAGAAGTAAACAATTTGATCGACTTGAGAGAGCCAAATCCCAAGCTGGCAGTGTGGCTGAGAAACATTCCTGAGCTGGCAGAACAGCTTAGGAATGTGTGGTAGGGCCCAAATTAGGAGGACTCTTTAACATCTGTTCAAAAAGCAGTCAGACCTCCAAATCCACCATGCACCCCTAAACTCTATGCAGCCTGGTAACTGTGTCTGACTCCCTTCATCCTAACAGAAAACTGGGGATGTATTCTCCAAGTCTCTGAGGGATATCATGCAAGATTGGGATAGGGTGCTTTCTCAGAAAAGGAGATAAGCGGAAGTTTCCATGTTGAGGGTTGAGACTCCCTGCTCTCTTCTCTCCCACAGCACTGGCAGTCTGGTTTCTAGCTCCCAGGAAGGAGATTGGAACATACTTCTCCAGAGAACTTGTCCAGCTTAAGAGTAAAGACATAAAGATACTGATATTGAGGGTTTTCTAACTAATCAACTCAGCCAGATCACCCTGTGGTGAAGCCCCATCCACGTGTCTAGAGCTTTCAATAAGCTTTTTCAGACCCACCTTATATATATGCAAAGAGCCCAGTTTCACCAGCATCTGTGTAAAGCATTTAATGAATAGAGAACAAAACAAAATAGAAAAAACAAACAATAACAGCGAGAGAGAAAGAAATGAAAAACACCAGAGAAGAAACAGACAATGTAGAAAGAAGAAAACTGATACGAGTTCTAAAAAACAAGGGATCCACCCAACTTAAGAAGGATGTAAAGGGAATCTAAAGGTGATGGTAAAGAGATCCCAGAAAGACAGCTGGTGAAGATGGCAGTAAAGTGCAACTTGTTCAGTCTGGAATAAGCCAGAAGGGTCTAGGAGAAAGGTCTCTAAGAAAAAGAAATCAGTAGAATATCTGATGTTTTCAAAGTATTGAGGAACTTAGACAATTAGAGAGAGTTTGTGACTTAATTATATATAAATACTCAGAAAACTTAGTAAAGGCAAAACAGGACAGTAACTCCAGGAAGAGTAGAAAGTTTTGCTTGAAAGGCAAAGTAATCACAGTATATACTACATGGCTCAACATACTCAAATATTTCTTATATATTCATTAACAATGTGAATGCTAAATAGTGACCAGAATTTCCATGACTCTAATGAAAGTATGAGGAATGGCAAAGGTCTGTAAGGATGGTAAATAGGGGTGTGTATTTGTGCACACTGGGGGATCTGTGTATGTACGTGTGAAAGAGGGCTAAATCTTCATTCTGCATAGCTGGAATTCCATAAATCATACCTAAAACTGAAAAATCAAGAAAGAGAAACATGTTTTCTGAAACTATAGAGGTTAATATAAAAATAATCAGTTTGCTCTGGGAAGGGGGAAATGGCAGGGAAGGAAGACAGAGGCCTTATTGAACGAAACTTATCAAACTACTTGACTGCTTAAACTATGTGCATGTACAATTCTGATTTTGAACCATTATGGAAAAAGGTACCACAGAATATGGAATATGACATGGAAAATGACATTTTAATGAAAAGCATTATAAAGCTATTTGATGCGGTTTTTGTAAATAATAATTATATAGTGTTTTTTTTCTAAATTTTCGAATTAAAAGTTATTTATGCAATGGCTCTGAATTACTGATTTAAGGATGTTGATGTATTGGGTTTAATATATTTTTAGGTTCTTTATGGTAAGGTATTACTTTATAAGTGTTGGATACTGATGTTGCAACCTTCTAACCACCATATTATAAACAACAACAGAGAACTCACGTGAAAGAGAATTTTAAGAAGTTACCCACCCAAGACAGATACTCACTGTTGCCCCATTTTTAATGGCCTCTTCATATAGCCCGATAACATCAAAGGTGCCTTTACTTGCCAACAACTTTGCTTTGCAGATCCAGAATTTAGCGAATTTTTCAGCTTCAGGAATGCTGGACAATATGTTAAGTATTTCATTAGAAGGTACACCCTGAAAAAAACCAAAATATCCAGAGGTCATTATTACCATTTCACTGTTAGTCTCACATCTCCTAATATTTATTACAGCAGGTATGTAGAAATTGGTTTGATCACTAATATTTTTGAACTATAAAAAAATGTCAATTTTACTGAGGTACAATGTACATGTAATAAAATGCACCTGTTTTAATTATCCATTTTAATGATTTGAGACTTTTTTTTTTGAGACGGGGTCTCGCTCTGTCACCAGGCTGGAGTGCAGTGGCATGATCTCAGCTCACTGCAACCTCCACCTCCTGGGTTCAAGCAAGTCTCCGGCCTCAGCCTCCCGAGTAGCTGGGACTATAGGCACGTGCCACCACATGCTCGGCTAATTGTTTGTATTTTTAGTAGAAATGGGGTTTCACTGTGTTAGCCAGGATGGTCTCGATCTCCTGACCTCGTGATCCGCCTGCCTTGGCCTCTCAAAGTGCTGGGATTACAGGCATGAGCCACCACACCTGGCCAAATTTTTTTTCTTTTTTTTGAGACGAGGTCTCACTCTGCTGCGCAGGCTGAAGTGCAGTGGTACGATCACAATGCGCTGCAACCTCTACCTCCTGGGATCAAGCAATCCTCCCACCTTAGCCTCTCAAGTAGCTGAGACCACAGGCATGAGCCACTGTGCCTGGCTTCCTCATCGTTAAATTTTAAGAGTTACATAAGACCAAGTAGAAAATGTTTATCATAGCTGAAGGTAAGAAATATGTTCATTTTTACATGGTACAAAAACAAAACAAATCATAAACATTTCTTATATATTCATAATATTCCATATTTATAATAATGAGAACACTGAGTAGTGATCAGAATTTCCGTAGGACTAATAGCAATGTAAAGAATGACACAGGCATGCAAAGGTCATAGGGGTATATATGTGTATGTGTCGGGGATTTATGCAGGTGTTTATGAAACAGGGCTAAACCCCACAAAAAGAAACTTTGAAATGGATTCACTGGTTTGGTTCCCTTCTGGCTTGTGCTGCAAGCAGGACAGTGATATGGACCCAGAGGAATGTGGAGCACTACCACGCCCAGAAATCCAGGTACTGGCACACTCAGTCAAGCAGCACCATCTACTGCTATTGAAATGGGGGAGACGCAAAGGTTAAGTTCACAACTGAGAATCACTAACATTTGAGAAAACCAACACTACATGAAAGAAGCATAAAACTCAACAAACAAGAATGAACACTGGAGCAAAGAGGAATACTTTTAAGAGTATCACAGTCAATATCTTCAGAGTGATGAGACTGTATTGCTATCCTGAAACTAGAATGGGCTGTTAGGAAAAATAACCAATAGAAGGGCAGAACAATTGCATGGGCACCGCTGAAGAATACATCTGTGAGCTGAAAACTCAGCTGTGAAATCCTCCTAGAAACCAGTGCAACAGAACAACGAACAGTATGAAAACAAAATTTAGAATTCTGAAGGATATATCTATTACTCAATAATTCTAATATCCATCTAAGAGAGTTTCTAGAAGGAACAAAGGTAAACACACAAAGTGGTTGTAGGACAAAACTTTCAAGGAATGAACAAAGAAACAGTTGTTCAGATTGAAAGGCTCTCAGAGAGCTAAGCAGGATGAATGGGAGAAAAAAATATAAAAACTTAGAAAACCAAAGATAAAAAGAAAATCTTAAAAGTTTCCAGAGAGGGGGAAGAAAAGGATTATCTATAAAGGAATGAGAATCAGACTGAAGTGAGACATTAACAAATCAACAACTCCAGATGCAAGAAAGAAAATGAAGCAGTCACTTAAATTTTTCCAGGGAAAACAAGCTGAAATTAAGAAATTTCCCCAGTCAAACTATGATTCCAGCATGAAGGCAAAATAACAGTTTCACGAGAATACAGACTCAAAAGGTTTGCCATTCAAAAATCATAAATTTACTAGTGAGTAAACTTTAGAACTCACATGAAAGACTAGAAACAAAAGTAACTGCAGGCCAGGCACAGTGGGTGGTTCACACCTGTAATCCCAGCACTTTGGGAGTCTGAGGCAGAGGACTGCTTGAGGCTAGGAGTTTGAGATCAGCCTGGGCAACACAGTGAGACCCTGTGTCTACAAAAAAATGTAAACAATAATGGGTGTAGTGGTGTGTACCTGTAGTCCTAGTTGCTCAGGAGGCTGAGGTGGAGGATCGCTTGGGTCCACCCAGGAGTTCAAAGTTGCAGTGAGCTATGATGGCATCACTGCACTCCAATCTAGGCAACAGAGTGAAACCCTGTCTCTTAAAAAACACAAACCAAAAAAGGAACTGCAAGAAGAATATGATATATATTCTGCAAATCATGTTTGAGCTTACATCTACCACTTTATTTTCATTTCAGTGTATTATTTTCCTTATGAAATAAAACTAGATCTAACACAGAAATGAGGAAAAAAAGAATTCATGTAAGCTGAATTACAAAACAAAATGGCAGGCATTAAGTTTAAACATACAAGTCATCATAATAAATGCAATGAAGTAAATTTGCTTTTTAAAAGCAGAGAGTTTCAGATTTGTTTAAAAAATGTAACTGTGTGCATTTATATGAGACATACCTAAAATAAGTCAACGCATGAAGGTTTAAAGGAAAGGGATGGAAAAAGAACTACCAGACATATTCTAACAACAAAAAGCAGGTGTGGCAAAATTAATCAGACAAAAGAAATCAAAGCAAATCATGAATCTTTCTGTACCTAACAACATAACTGAAAAACAGAAAGTAAAAATGGACAGACATATGAAGAGAAATTGTCAATGACTAATCACAGTGCCAGGGAGAGACTTTCGCCTATTTCTTTCAGAAAGCAATGGATCAAATAAACAAAATAGGATATACATTCTTTTCAAACATTTTTGGAATATTTACCAAGAATGATCAGATATTAAGACCACAAAGAAAATTTCAACAAAATCCATCAAGTAGAGTACACATAGGCCACATTCACCAACTACAATGCAATATAATTAGAAATTAACACCAGAAAAAAAATCTACAAATCTGGAAATTAAAAGATATTCTTCTAAGATATTTTTTGGGTTAAAGAACTCAAAATGGGAATCTCAAGCTATTTAGAAATGAACAATGAGAAGATATGTCAGTTAGGAAGCTTCTGTGTGTCAGCCCCAAACCCCATCCTCTGCGTTGTGATGCTTGGGTTGAAACTCTTGTAAACCACTTTCTGCTGGACACCAGCTCCCTGCTCAGCTCTGCCACTAGGGGGCACGAGAGGGAGGCTGCAGGGATGGAGAAGGAAGACACTTGCTTGGTCCAATTTGCTTTCCTTACCCCAGCAATGGTCCCTCGCCCTGGCAGCAACAGTTGGTCCTAGCCTCCATCTTTTTTTCTCCCATTCCCCACTCAGAGCCCACCTCCCTGTGCAGCTTCAGAGGCAGGAGCACCAAATGGAGAGCATCTTTTCCTCAAAATCTGAGCCCCAGCCTTGCAGGGCCTCTCCTCCAGCATCTGCTGGGTAGTATGCCTTCCTTACAGTTGGGAGTCCCATTTCTACCAGGGTTTGTCTCTCCTGCTTCTTGGTTTTGATACCCTAACCTCTCTTTGTTCCCCTAGACCCAGTGGGTACTAGCTGCTTCCTGCAGTTATCACCACTGTTACCTCAGGTTCCTTTTTGCTGTCAGACCTGTGTGTAGCACCTGCACCCCTTCTGATCCCTTCAGCATTTTGAGCGCTCACTGTGTGCTTTCACAGCCGGCATCTGTGCTCCCTTGTATGTGACCAGAGAGTGGGAAGTGCCTTGAGAATTCTTGTCCGCCAGAGGTAGCCATGAATAAATGACAATGGAAGCTTTAACACTGGAGCTCCCATGCCTCTGATCAGGATGACTCGGAGAGATGTGAGTGACACTGTCTCCAGAGCATCCCTGTGGGGCTGTGCCAGTCACCCTCCATGGACTCGCTTTTCTGATCCTCCAACTTCACTCCCCTCCCAGTTTTCCCTGGAGTGTCTTCCGAATAAACTACTTTCACACAGATTCTCCTCTTAGGGTTCACCTCTAGAGAACCCACATAAGATACTGTGTAACCAATTACATTATTTCTGTGGTTTGTTTTTCAGACTTCACCCTGACACACAATATGACCAAAGTAAAATTCAGAGGCAAATCTGCTATAGCATTGAACGTATTTATAAAAAAAAAGAAATTCTCACTTTTAAATGATCTAAGGTTTCAATTAAAAAGCTAGGAAAAGAGCAATAAATATAAAAATAGATGCAGACATTGATGCAAGAGAAAAAATAATCAATAAAACCTGAGGTCTTTTAAAAAGATTAATGAGAAAAAATCTTTGGCAAGTCTAATTTTTAAAAAGTCACAACATTACTCGTTGACTCAAGATATATGAACCCTAAATAGAGCAATGACCCCATAATAAATAAACTGAGAGGATATATACAAAATTATCCTCCAAAGAAACACGGTCCAGATGATTTTTATGGGCAAGTTTTTATCAAACCTTCAAAAAATAAAAATAATTCTCGTGTCATACAAACTATTTTCAGTGTACAGGACAAAAAGGAAAACACTCAACTCATCTGCCTAAATCAGCATAACATTGGTACTAGGAAAACACAAGAAAAAACAACCAAAGTACATAAAAAAGTGAATAACAGAATTCCAATTCGCAAAAATATAATACTTCCTTTCTCTCCACACCTATACTGCATGGACATGCATGAAAACAGAAAGAATGACTGGCAATGGTGGTCACCTCCAGAGAGAAGTCTGGGATGCCTAAATATGTATGTTATAGAGGAAGAGGGCTGATCATTTATCTGTATTGTTTGAAATGATAATAAAAAGGTACTCATGTTTTTAAATAATAGAACAAAAACAAAAGAGGAAAAGAAAAAGAACTCAAGTTTAACTCCACAAGGAGAAATAGTTAATATTTAACTGGCTGTTGTGAAAATGTTGCCTGGAGTAGATTTAAACTGAACTTTTCCTTTTTTTGGCTGATGTTCAACATTACCAGCCAAAGGACCGAATGAGTCTTGCTTTAGGCAAGGATCTTAGTATAGAAGTTTATTCCATCATTTTTTATTAATATATTTTTTAATATATTTTTCCTTTGCCTACCATCATACTCTTTGCCTACCATCTATTTTATCCTTATCTGCAGAATCCACGATAAAGTTTAAATACTACTTATAGCTACCCACAGTATTTAGAATACTCCAACTTTACATATAAACTTGCCTTCTGACTTCAGTTTCAATGTTAAATGTGTACTCTTCAGAACCTGATACCCAAAGAAGCAAAGTTCCTTTTGGAGCCAGTTTATTTGGATTAGTTTTCCAACTTCTTTGTGCCTTAGTTTCATTTGTAAAGTGATCATAGTAACAGTGGTTATAATCATGTGAGATAATCTTAGCTAAGTGTTTATAAAAGCGCAGACATACAAAAGCCACCGTTTATGGGCATGTCATTATTATTATTGCTATTATTATTACTCCATATTTAAAAGAGTAGCTAAGTTTCTGCTTAGATGAAGGCTATCTCTCCTATACTATATTTAAGAAAAATGTTCAAAAATTCTAAGACTTTGGGCCAAAGCTGGAGGAATTTATCTTCTTCACTCACCCCTTCGATGAGGTTCAGACATTCTGTCAGAGTGTTGTTAATTTTACTGGACAGTTCGAGTTGTGCTTTCTTTTCCTCCTCTTCTTTTTCAATGCTCTTCCAGAATGAAATATTCATTTCCTTTATTACTTTTCTTTTTGTTTTAATTTCCATAGGGGGCCGTTTATAGATTTTTCCCTTAGATTTCTGCCATTCTTCTAGTTGTTTCCTGAAATTCAATTAAAGGGAGAGTGGTTTTATTTATTTATTTTTAAACACAGTCAAGCTGCTAAAGTATATGATACGTATAGATAGAGTATAATTACTTTCAACTACAGACAAAATTAGGAGAATGGAATTAAAAAACAATTAATAAAAATAGATGCAGACATTGATGCAAGAGAAAAAAGTAATGGGTAATGGCAGCACTGGGTTGCACCCACACATGAGAAGGCAGACACCAAGATTCCTAGATCACACGTGGCCAGCACTTCAGACTTCAAATAGAATTTGTGATTATTATTATTCTTTGAAAGTTTTCACTTGTGCTACTTGACACTTGCTTTCCTAAGACATCCCTCTTCTTTTGAGATGACTAACTCAGCACTTCATTTCTCTCACCATAAACTGTCACTCAACCCAAACCTAACAAGCCTGCATTCTACCCTCAGTAAGGTCTTGGTGTGGGAAGTGACCCACTTAACCTGGTTCCTTAGCCCTCTCTTGACCAGACATGACTCCTTCATAAGCTAGACCTGTAATTTCAGGGCTCTTAAGTAGCTGGCTCTGATAGTGCCAAGTCCTCAATCTTGCTGTCCCCCACTGTTCACATTTTCCACTCCAGCTTCTAAGCAGGTGACAGACTGCTTTTTGGGGGTAGGGGCACCAAGACATGTAGACCTCATGTTTGGATGTAGGCACTCCAGTTTCTTTAAATTAAAACTACATATTAATAATGACTTTCAAGTGTACATTTCAGCCCAGATCTCTCCCTGGATCCCCAAACTTTGTAAAACCCACTGCCTAGTTGATATCTTTTGATGTCTGACAGGCATTTCAAATCTAATACTGTCCTAAACAAAGTTCTCGATTTTCATCTCTGCATCTGTTCCAAATTTTTCTTACTTTGGTAAATAGCACCCCAGGCTGTGTCACTGCCAAGGACTTTCCACGGCTCTTGGAATAAAATTCAACATATTTTCCATGGCTGAAAGGCACAGTGTAATCTGGCTCCTGCCTACCTCTCCACACTAGTCTGTCACTCACCCCCTCTAGGAGCTCAGGTATCCTTGCAGTTTCTTTTTTTGTTTTTGAGACACAGTTTTGCTCTGTTGCCCAGGCTAGAGTGAAGTGACATGCTCTCCCGTCACTGCTACCTCCACCTCCTGGGTTCAAGTGATTCTTGTGCCTCAGCCTCCTGAGTAGCTGCAACGACAGGTGCGTGCCACCACACCTGGCTAATTTTTGTATTTTTAGTAGAGATGGGGTTTCACAATGTTGGCTAGGCTGGTCTCGAACTCCTGACCTCAAGTGATCCAACCACCTCGGCCTTCCAAAGTGCTGAGATTACAGACATGAGCCACTGCACCCTGCCTCCTTGAAGTTTCTTGATCCAGACTTATTCCTGCCTTAAGGTCTTGCATCTTCAGTCCTCCGCTCAAATGACACCTCCATGGAGAGGCAATTACCTGCAATTACCGTGTCTTATTTAGTCAATGTGCTGGTTTTCTGTCTCCTCCACTGGAGTGTGAGCTCTATGAAGGCAGAAACTTTGGCAGTCCAGTTCCTAGCACAGTGTCTAGCACACACAGCTATTTAATAACACACAGTAACATTCACCTTTCAGTGTGCAATTCTGAGTTTTGACAAATGCCTGAAGTCAGGTAAGTCTATTATCAAGCTCTAAGAGAGCTGTAACACCGTCGATAATTCCCTTATCCTCCTTGGTAGTCAGTCTCACCCCTAATCTCCAGCTCCTGAATATCACTGATCTATTTTTTGTCTTTATAGTTTTGTTTTTTCCAGAATGCCAGTAACTAATTTTTGAATGAATGAATGCTACTAACTCTCATTTCTGACTCCAGAGCAAAATCCATGCAATGTTTATTATTTCAGCCCCAAATACTGCCCCTTGCCTTCACTCCAACCACCTACTTGATGATAGAAGTTGAGACATCTGGCATGTGCTTCCTCCATGTTCCTAGCATTTTTCCTATCTCCTTAGCCTTCCTTCTAATCATAAATGAAGAGGGAACTTTCCCTTTCTAAAGGCAACTTACTCCTAGGACCTCAATACCAGTTTTGTTTCTCTAGTACTTTCTATATATATCAATTAGCTCCAGAAGGGTAAAGACTGACTGACTGTGTGCTCATCACTGTGTCTCCTAGCGCCTGGCACATTGTAGGTGCCGAAGAAACACCTGCAGAATGAGTGAATGAATCTCTCCCTTTCCAGACTCCTTCTCTTTTGTAATCAAACATGTTCAACATGCAACACAGTCTTAGGACCAATCCTCTGTTGTCTGACGTAGACTGTGAGCTCCAGGGCTGGGACCCTGACTTCCTTGTTCACCACCTCAAGGTCTCTGCACTCACTTCTCTTTCTGCTCAGGATTGTCCTTCTTCTTGTCACCAGCCTCTCCTCAGAGTTAGGTCTCAGCTCAGACGTTGCTGTTGAAAGTATCTCTACTGATCCTTCTATCTAAAGCAGCCATTCCAGCTCTACTCTCTTGATCACATCACCCTGAATTAAGTTGTTTACTTACTGTCTCTTCAGGAGGGCAAGGGGCTTGGTGGTGGTGTTCAGAGCTGTACGAAGCATACCTGCTTGAAGTACAAAATAAGGACATTTCTGACAAGCAGGTATACGTATATGCTTCTCCTGGGTAGAAAGTGTGAAAAATTCACTGGCTCAGTTTCAATCAATGTGTATGTTAATATTAACCAACCTGAAATCTTGATTTTTTCTTTTTTTCTGAGACAGAGTTTTGCTCTTGTTGCCCAGGCTGGAGTGCAATGGTGTGATCTCGGCTCACCGCAACCTCCGCCTCCCGGGTTCAAGCAATTCTCCTGCCTCAGCCTCCTGAGTAACTGGGATTACAGGCATGTGCCACCACGCCCAGCTAATTTTGTATTTTTAGTAAAAACAGGGGTTCTCCATGTTGGTTAGGCTGGTCTCGAACTCTCGACCTCAGGTGATCCGCTCGCCTCGGCCTCCCAAAGTGCTGGGACTATAGGCATGAGCCAGCGTGCCTGGCCCGAGATTTGACTTCCACCATCTGAACCCTGTATTTGAACTGACTGCTCCTCTCTGAGCTTACTTGTCATAACTTGGCCCACTCAGACTCATGGAAGTTTCTGGTTCTTCCCTGATAACTTTTCTGAACTTAACCATTGGTTTGCTTGACAAGAGACTACCATCTTCTCACTTCCTAGCTATGTGAACTCTTATCTGTTCTATTGCTGTTCAGCCCAGCAGAGCACTTCTTGAACATGTCTACATCTGCACCCCCTACTTCTTACTCATCCATTCTGTGTTTCAATTTCTTAAAAAAAAAAAACTATTTAAAGCATACAATTACAGAAAATGATTTATAACATATGTACCACCTAGCCCTGTCAAGTCTTAATATATTTGCTTCAAATCTTTTTTCAGACTGTAGTTAAAAATTACTTAGGAGCCATTATTTATGGCCTATTTCCTGACCAAGTCTTCTTGATGGTCAATTTTCCTAATTATCTTAAGTTGCACAAGTTTAGAATTAAAGCAAAGTACCTTCGATCCTCTGCTGTTGCCTTCTTTTTAATATTTGGGTTTGTTCGGGTCTCATTTACGGTTGTGACATCAGCTTTTTTGGGAGCGGTCTTGTTCAGAAAATGGTTCTGGGGAACAACAGCCTTTTTCAAAGTCCGTGCTTTTTGTTGAAAGTCATTATTGTTACGTTTATTACAACTGGTTCCATTTGGTCTTATACTAGGAGTGCTTGGAATGGCTGAATCAAATCTGCCAACTGTCAGATTAGGCCTCTGGCTTATGGCTTTCGGTTTTTGCAGTACGCATGATGTCTGAGGTATACAACAAGGTTGGGTGGACTTCCGATCTTGCTTGATGTCTGGATGTCTGTTGTTATATTCACCCTGAAGCAAATTGGGGTATGTTCTGGGTTTGGTATGTTTCATTCTCTGTTCAATAACAGGGTATGACTGTAACTTAGTTTCATTTGGTCTTTCATATTTACCCCTATTAACCTTTACATCTTTGATGTTCTTGACCACCAGTTTCTTTGATGACTGAACTTTACTAAGGGTCTGAATAAAGTGAGAGGGAACCGTTCTTGAGGGTTTTACTCCTGGTCTTGCAAGATCTGCTCCTCTAGAGAGTTGCTGTGATTTTACTGGGAAAGTCCTGCTTTGTGTTTCTCCAACAAATTGTTTATTAACTCTCTCTTTCAGAACAGCACTATTAACTGAACTTTTGCCCAAGGCTTGTTTAGGAACCAAACTGTTCTTGGTTTGATTAGAAAAGTTAGTCTTTGGCTTACTTGTGGTACATAAATTAGGATCTGGCTTCCTCTCAGGTTCTGTTAAGATATGGGGCAAGTTCTCTTTGTTTGTTTCTTTTAGAAAATTATCCAAAGATTCGTTTTCAACATGGGTATTATTCACAGAGTCTGTACATTTAGCATTTCCTTGATTTGTTAACTGCTGCTTTGTAGTTTTCAATTGCTCTATACTAAGTGACCCCACGGGTTTTCTTGACAGTTCTCCTGTTGTGGATGATCCAGCTTCACGCTGTTGAAAACTCTTGCTAGAAGGCTTAGAGTATGGATTAGAAGAAGCATATTCTGAAGTCAGCCTTTTGCCCAAAAGTTTTGGTGGCTCCAACTTCGGCTTCTGGGACCCTGTAGTATTAGGTGGTCTGGGTTGGAGTTTAATGCTGGTGGATCTTTTAGGTTTGACAGGCAAAACAACATGGTTGGTAACATCATTTTTGGGTTTAATAGTCTGAAAAAACAAAGAAAGTATATATTAAAAAATTCCTAACAATATCCTACTGTTTTTAAAATAATAAAAATAACTGTTTAACACATGCTAAAAAAATTAATCATTTTTAGATTTTCACCTAAGAAAGCTGAATTCTCAGAAAGTAAAGAATGACTAATAGACAGTTTTTGTGTTTTGTTTTTTTTTTGAGACAGGGTCTTGCTCTGTCATCCAGGCTGGTGTGCAGTGATGCAATCTTGGCTCACTGCAACCTCTGCCTCCTGTGTTGAAGCAATTCTCCCACCTCAGCCTCGCAAGTGGCTGGACTACAGGCGCGTGTCATTACACCCGGCTACTTTTTTGTATTTTTAGTAAAGATGGGGTTTCACCATGTTGGCCAGGTTGGTCGTGAAATCTTGAACTCAAGTAATCCACCCACCTTGGCCTCCCAGAGTGCTGGGATAACAGGCATGAGCCACCGTACTTGTCCTAATAGGTAGTTTTTATAACTTGAGTTCCTATCAGAAATATATTAGAATCTTTTAGCTTGACAGAATTAAGCAGAGATGTAGTGAATATAAAAAACTTGCTCTTTAAAAAATGAATCTGCCTCAAACAGTAGTTGTTGAATGCCTATTATATCCTAAGTGCCCTCCAAAGGACCCTGAAAAAATATATACATAATGAACTTATGTTAGGGTACCTCCCAACAAATCTCTCCTAGTACTTTGTATAGTCACATTATATGTTTTTTAAACTACTGCCTTTGTAAACATCACAGTATCACTCAAGAACCTCTGTCTCATCCCTGGAGATTGGTGACAAGGAGATAGGTGGCAGATGATGTGAAGGCTGAGATATGCTGCCACAGCTCTCAATAAACATGTAACATCTTAGTAGTCACATGTGTAAAATCAGCCAGGACAGGGTTTTAAGGTTAGAGTCTATGTTAATAATAAACAAATGTTTAGTCACGTGATTTATTTCTGGATGAGAAGGTAGGGCTAGATTACAGAGAACTCTGAAAACTAGGGGAGTTTAGAATTCATATGGTAAGTAACTGGGCAAGCCACTATGAATTCCTGAGCATCTATCATGAAAGCAATTACTCAGAAAGGAGAATTTCACAGAGATTTATGGAATGTTTCCAGGGTAAGATATGGGAATGCTAGAGTTACTGCTCTATTTTTGATTTGACATATATTGTGAAGAATCACTATATAAACCTGGCGAGTATGTAAAGGATATCTAACCAGAACCATTTGGCATTAAGGGCAAAGAGATGTCTACTCCGGATGACAGTGGTGTGCGTGTTGTTTTTAGGGGTGAAACGGGGGAGAGTTGTGAGTGGGAGGCAGAGAGATGGATGGTATACCCACAATGCCTATATCTGGATTAATCTTTGAGCACCAACATTTATATACACCTTGGATCCCTCCATCATTGCTTACTGAAGAGGTCGAGGGATGCTGGCATGAAAGCTTCCAAATGTGTGTTAATTTTAGTTGCTTTCTTTTATATTAAAAACAAATTGATATAATCCACAAACCATAACATTCACCATTTTAATAAGTGCACAATTCTGTGGATTTTAGTACAGTCACACTATTATGCAGCAATCACCACTGTCTAATTCCAGAACATATTCATCACCCCAGAAAGAAACTTGGTTTACTTGTTGGCGGTCACTCCCCATTTTCTGCTTCCTGCAGTCCTTGGCAACTGCTAGTCTACTTTCTGTCTCTGTATGTCTACAGATTTGCCTATTTTAGATGTGCCATATAAAAGGAATCATGTAATATGTGGCCTTTTCTGTCTGGCTTCTTTCACTTGGCATGTTTTCAAGATTTACCCATGTTGTAGTATGTATCAGTACTTCATTACTTTTTAAAATTAACTTTAGAGCAGGTTTAGATTCACAATAAAACTGATAATAATAATAGTATCTATTATCTAGAAAGGATGCCATATATCCTGGTTTTCACAAGATAGTTTTGATTTATGCCTGTTGGTCAAAGAGTACTGCTTTTTACTCTCAAAAGTGTCCTGGTTTGGACATTAAAGCATATGGTCTACTTCCTTACAGGGTTGTTCTGAGTGAGGTAATGTATACAAAGTGTCTGGGTGTTAGTTGCTGTCATATGTGGAAAGTGTTATATAAATTGTCAAGCATTATATAACTGCAATGATGACTACTATTTACATCGTGCTTTCAGTTTCTCCTAAATTCTGTAATTCCCTTCCTGAGTTCATTTTTTACTTTTACAACTGTGTAAAGCAGATAAGGTAGGTATCATTTTCATTTAAGAGTTGATGTACTGAAATCAGTACTTTCAACTTCCAGAGATGCCTCAGGGAACTCTGACTGAGGGCCCTTTCCAGTGGATTTTTCTTTAAGACTTGCATGCTACACTGGTTCAAGCTACATAAAGTAAAAGTGTAACCCAGTGCTTCCCAAACGTTAAATCATTGTGCATAAATTTTGCCTCATATACATTTTGCTGTCCTTCACAGTGTCTAATGATGTCATGTATATACACAACATATATATGTCTATATATGCATACGCATATGACAAATATGACTGAGGTCATTTGGTGAATGAATCATTAAAACTTATTAAAATTCTCACCAATGAGAATGTTTCACTTCAGGAAGCACTATTTGAGTTACATTTCAGAACACAGATAAAAACTATGCTTTTAAAAACTAAAGGTGAGATTTTTATTGCAGATGAAGAATCTGTGTCTCTTTCAGAGGGCTGATTTCTTCCATTTAAACTTTAAGTTAAGGATCCTTTACCATTCTATCTAATGTAGCTAAATTAAATTGATTAGGAAGCATATACTTAAGTGGCTCGGAAGGTTCAATGCAAATGTTCTTTTAATGACTACTGAGCTATTTAACTTCATGGCAGCATACCAAAGTGGTTAAGATCACAGGCTCTCAGCTTTGTCACTTAATAGCTATGCGACCTATTTAACCTTTCTGTAACTTAGTTTGCTCATCTGTAAAGTGGGGCCACTAATAGCAGCCTCATAAGATTGTGAGGACTCAGTGAGGTAACGCAAGTCAGAAAAGTATCAGGCACACAGTAAGTATTCAATAAATGTTAGCTATCAAGAGGACTAAAGTTCACTTGAGACTTTTTTTGGTTAATAAAACTAAACTGTAGTATGTCATACTTTTCAAAAAATGATTGTCTCTTATTAAACCAAACTGTTTTTATATCTAAAAGAAATATCTTTGAAATACATGTTCTTTAGGTTGCTAACATCTTTATTATTTTTATTACTAATCATACCTATGAATGCATATTTTTAAAAAGACTAATTTCTACTTACAGATTTAGAAGGTGGTGGATTCAGGCAATTATTCTTGGATTTCAGATAAGGCCTATAAAAGACAAATTAAAATTAATCCTCAGCACAGAAGGATGCCAAGCTAAGCTTGGGAAGTACAGTGATTAAAAATTATGATTAGAATTTTAAATAATTAGAATTTCTGTAATGGCAAAATAATTCAAAATTAGATTCAATAAAGTCTCCTTATCATCATTTCTTTAGTTCTGTATCCTCCCCCTTGGAGATCACCAACTGCTCCTACTTTTTTTTTGCCTTATGATCCTTACAGAGACTGTCTATGCACAAATCTAGCATTCTCACAATATTAATGAGATATATGTGTTTCCTTCATATTTGTATAGTCTTACTCATTCAAACATCATTCCTGGAGCACTGCAATGTGCCAGACACTGAAGATACAATGCCAAATGAAACCATTAACTGCTTCTTTAAAAAATTTCCAGCTGGGCACGGTGGCTCACGCCTGTAATCCCAGCACTTTGAGAGGCCAAGGTAGGCAGATCACGAGATCAGGAGATAGAGACCATCCTGGCTAACACAGTGAAACCCCATCTCTACTAAAAATACAAAAAAAATTAGCTGGGCATGGTGGCGCACACCTGTAGTTCCCAGCTACTCAGGAGGCTGAGGCAGGAGAATGGCGTGAACCCGGGAGGCGGAGCTTGCAGTGAGCCGAGGTTGCGCCACTATACTCCAGCCTGGGCGACAGAGCGAGACTCCATCTCAAAAAAAAAAAAAATTTCCTTGTTTTAAGTATCTTCAAATACTATCTTTTCTAATTTTCAAGGGGAAAAGTGATACCAAAAAGAAAAAAAAAAGCAAGACACACATGAAATCTAGCTAGTGAGATAGGAAATGCAGAAAAAGGATAGGAAAACAGAGAATTTAGAAGGAATCAATCTGCATGGACCAAAAACAACTGTTAGACTAACAAGGACTTTGATTATGACTTGTTTGATGTTTGCCTCTCCCATCTAGAACATAAGCCCTGGGAGGGCAGGAATGTCTGTCTTGTTAAGCACCGTATCTCCAGCATCAGAAGTAACTGAGACATGGTAGGTACTAAATAAATATTTGTTGAATAAATGAATTAGGTTCATTTAATCAAGGAAATAGAGGTGAGTAAACACCCAAGATAAAATAAAGGGTGAAAGCTAACTTTGTAAAAATTAATTTTCAAAAAAATATTTAGCAACTCAAATGGGGAAAAAATTAATTAGTGCTAAGAAGGACATATAACACCACAAAGATGGTAAGAATTTACAAAGGATAAAAATGAAGTGGTTATGTTCTGTCTATCTCAACAGTAAATGCTAAGAGAATGACCCGAGAGCACCACTAGGCTGGAGGATATCACTCTGCTATGGAGGATTGATTGTAACTGGCTCTCCTGCCTTAGCAAGAAATGCCAGAAGCATGGTCATTCGAGTTCTTTTTTTCTTTTTTTCATTCAAGTTCTTGACCAAAAACTGCCTTCATGAGAATCAACTTCCCCAAGAAAAAAAACGCAGAAACTGCCAAAGCTTCCAGCATGATAGGTAATACTGACCCTTCCCTCCTTCCTTTGGAGATTCACACAGTAACAACGCATAAAGCTTTGCCAATGGACTAAGCACTGCCCAGGGGGTTTGGTCATGCCTGGACTGAAATGCTCTTTTTGCGTTATCATAGAATCCCAATGCAGTCTGAGTAGACTCTAAGCAAAAGGGACATGTTTCAAAAAGGCTTTAAATTGCTAGCACAAAGAAGGCAACAAAACTTGCATAACTGTGGACAGATAAACTCACTTGGTGTTTTGGCTCCTCAGTTTTCCCTTGGCTGCAAGGTACTCCTGAAGTTTTCTCTGTCGCTCTTCTGCAACACAGGCAAGCAAACAAATGACATAACGTCAGTTCAAGATTTTAACCAGTTCATTAATATTCTAAAAGATGACACTTTTCTCTAGTGATTTTGGCTTTGCGACATAATGTTACAAAATCCCTAGTCCTATAAATTTGCCTTCAAGTTAATATCAACATCAACAATATCATTTATATGCCAGGCCTACACTAAGCTCTTTAAACTTACTACTTTTTTTTTTTTTTTTTTTTTTTGAGACAGGGTCTTCCTCTGTCACTGAGGCTGGAGTACAGTGGCACAACCACAGGTCACTGTTGCCTTGATCTCCTAGGTTCTAGCAATCCTCCCACCTCAGTCTCCTGAGTAGCTGGGAATACAGGTGTTTACCACCACGCTGGGTAATTTTAAAAATCTTTTTTTGTAAAGACAGGATCTCACTATATTGCCAGGGGTGGCGTCAAATTCCTGAGCTCAAGTGATCCTCCTGCTTTGGCCTCCCAAAGTGCTAGGATTACAGGCGTGAGTCAAAGCACTCGGCCTAAATTTATATTATTTCTTTCAATCCACAAAACAATCCAATGAGTTTTTGCAATCTGAAATCCAGAGAGGGTAAATGTCACGCCCAAAGTTACCCAGCTAATATGTGGCAATTCCAGGACTTGAAAACAGGCTTATCTAACCCTGGAGCTCACAGCCACTGTTCACAGCTATAACAGTCTATGTTTTGAAGAACTTCTGTTACTGGCCCACCTGAGCTGGTGAGCCAGGCCTGGTCTGATGTCTTTTAACAGGGATGATGATTTTTACCCACAAACCCTTATATGGCTTCCTTTGTTGGTATTAAGGATAAAATATGCCAGGTCTGCTCATGGCAGACATCTATACTATGGTGACTTTCTACACAAGCCATTTGTGAGGGGATGACAAGTCAATGATTTCTGCCTTCAACAACTTTCAAACTAGCAGTGGAGATAAAATAAGCACAGCAATAATTACAGTATAAGGTAAAATCTAAGGGCCATAAGAGAGAAAAAGAAGTATGCGAGTTCAGAGGTGGGGCATAAATGAGGGGAGTAGGTGGTTGGAAAAAGGTTAAAATTAAAACAATGACGTGATGGAAGAAAAAAAGACGACAGGGGTGCCAAACGACTCTTAACCTCATCTCAACGGAGTTGCCCTGTTTTGCTGATGCTCACTGTATCCTTAGAGACAGTTTGCCAGGCAGTGTAGAGCGTAGGGGCTGACATAGGGGGTTGGGAGTCCCACCTCCGTGACTTCTAGCAAATTAGCAAACTTTGCTGCTGCTGAGCCTATAAGGCAGACAGAAATGCCCATCTTTAAAGCTTGTTATGTAAAGTGCCTAGGACCTCGTAGGCATCAACAGAAATAATGGAAGAAACAAAACAACGGTGCTTATCTTGGAGAACGTGGCGTATCTTGGAGGAGTATTTTGAAAGGTAGGAAAGGGCTCCAAGCACATCTAAGAGATTAGGGATCACAGAAGCCTTAGCCCTGGGTGCAGATTTAACCCATCAACTTCTAGCCACGGCAGGCTGAGAGGTGTGGAGTGAGAGCTCCACCCAAGGCAGGAGACCCGGGCTCAAGCCAGACCCCGCCTCCTGGCACAGAGGACCATACCCGGCTCTGCCTGGAGCCAAATGTGGATCAAAACAGCGCGCTGCTTCCCGCTGCTGGTGAAGGCCCGACCAAGGGGCCTGTTTCTTTATCCAGAACGTTGCGACAATGACATGTCTTTGCAAGGCTGCTGCAGGGCTTTCTAGAAAGGTGCCCGTGAGGTATCTGGGCCTGCGCACAGCCTCCGCCGCCCCGGGCCCAGACGTCTACCTGGGGGCCGTGGCCGGGGGTCGCGTATGCGCTTCCGGGATGGAAAACGCCCGAGGGAAACTTAGGCAGGCGAGCGGACGGGCACCTTCCGCGGGAAGAACTCACTCGGTGGCCTCCTACTACCCTGGCCATGTTCCAACGCCCGAGAATAACGGGGACTCATTCGCGGTCATACTCACCTACAGCTGCAGCGGCGGTAGGCCCGGGCCCCACCATGACTCTTCAGTGACAGTTTTTCTTCAAACGCCGCGCCCGTAGCCAAGACCAGCGTGCCGCGCCTCCGCGCGTCCTCATTGGCTCCTGCGGGTTTGAAACTCGCTAGTCGTCATCACGGGAGGGCGGGACAACAGGCAATAGCCTCTTTGCGGTTGGCTCTGGCCTTGAGAGCCTGACTTGGGGCCCTTTGATTGGAAGAACGTGCAGTGCATCTCGGCATTGAGGGCGGCTTCCTCGGGGCGCGGCACCGCCCGCCTCTGAGTCCGCCTCTGAGTGGGCGTGGGGCCCTCCGAGGGATCTCAGCCAGGCTGGCGGTTAGGGGGGCGGTTACGTTGCATCCAGCTGGGGTTGGCGCTCCGGGAGTCCCTGAGCGGAGAGGCAGGGCGGTCTTCCCAGGCTGCTGGGATTCCTTCGTCTCAGAGTCTCAGACTCACAGGAAGCTATGAAAAAATAGTATTATAAAGAGGACATGTGGGTCTTATGCATCTAAAGGCTCCTAATTTTAGTACTGCAGGGTGGCTCCTTTAATTGAGGTAAAATATACATAACATCATATATACCATTTTAACCATTTTAAAGTGTTACATTTTCCAAAAATGTGCAGTTCAGTGGTATTAAGTACCCTCACATTGTGGGACAACCATCACTACTGTCCTTTCCAGAACTTTTTCGTCTTCCCCAACTGAAACCCTGTCCCCATCACTTACTCCGCCCTCCTCCCTCCTCCAGCCCCAGGCAATCACCGTTCTAGTTTCTGTCTCTGTGGATTTGACAACTGTAGGTGCCAGGTAAGTAGAATCATGCAGTATTTGTTCTGTGGCTGACTTGTTTCACTTAGCATAAAGTTTTCAAGGTTCATGCATGTGTAGCATGTGTCGGAATTTCCTTTTAAGGGGGAATAGCATTCCGTTGTGTGGACATGCCACATTTTGCTTCTTGGTCCGTCCCTCTCCGGACGCCTGAGTTGCTTCCACTTTGTGGCTATTGTGAATAATGATATGAACATGAATGTACAAATAATTCTTTGAGACTCTCCTTTTCATTCTTTTGGGCGTATACCAAGAAGTGGTATTGGATCAAATGGCAATTCTATTTTAAATTTTTTGAGAAACTGCCTTACTCCTCTCAGGATGATCTCTTGTTCAAGGTATATTTTCGATTTCGCCTCATCAGCTGACTATAAGGCCATAAGGCTAACGGAGAAAGGGACGGTGGATGGGAGGCCTAGTTGCCCTGAGTCCCTAGGCACACTTCATTCCCCTTGTTTTAATCCTAATTTTTTTTTTCTTTTGAAGTTTGTCCTGTTTCATCTATTCTCCAGTTTCTTGAAGAGGGCTGGAAAATGCTTTTGGCTCCTTGTGTGTGAAGGTGCGTCTTTTATGGATGCTGGAGAGGTGGTGGATAGAGGGGCAGTCGTACGTGGGTACCTGTTGGCCAGGTTCAGCTCACCAGTTGGGTGAGCTGCGGCCACGCAGCAGCCCTTCTCTTTAGCCCTAAATAGGGAGTTTGGAGGAGAGCCAGGGTTTCTGGATTCATGCATTTTGATATTTTCAATAGTGTATAAAATGTTTGAAATAGGAAACCCGATCATTGTTTCTGTTAATGACTGAGAAAGGGACTCTTTCACCGAGTTTCAGAAAAGTGAAGACGGTTCTGTTTTGGTCTTTGTAGAATCTAGGTGATTGAATGCATCTCAGTTTTAGAAGTCACCTTGCCTAATCTCCCACCCAGTGCTGGAGTATTCCACGGACTCCATGTAGGTACTGCACCTTTGCAGGAATACTGCTGGTGTTGTGAGCTGCCTTACCTGTCCTGTTATTGGAGACCCCTGCTTATTAGGAAACTTAAAATGAACTCAAATGAGCTTCCTCGCTCATTGGTCCTAGTCCTTTGGAGTAACATAGGCCAGTTCTGCCTCCTTTTCTCCATCCTTTGGGTATTTGAAGGTCTATCTTGTAGGACACAAAATGTGGGAAAATAGCTAGGCAGGTTTAAAAATTCTCAACTCTACCAAGCATGGTGGTGACTCATGCCTGTAATCAATCCCAGCACTTTGTGAAGCTGAGGCAGGAGGATTGCTTGAGCCCAGGAGTTTGAGACCAGACTGGGCAACATAGCAAGACCCCATTTCTAAAAAAGAAAAATACAAAAATTAACCAGGCATGGTGGCACACACCTGAAGTCCCTTCTACTCAGGAGGCTGAGGTGGGAGGATCACTTGAGCCTAAAAGTTCAAGGCTGCAGTGAACTATGGTCATGCCACTGCACTCCAGCGTGGGAGGCAGAGCAAGACCCTGTCTCCAAATAAATAAATAAATAAACAAAATTCTCAACTCATTCATCAAAGTATCCACTGTAGCTCTCCATGATCCTGGTGTTTTTTATTTTTTATTTTATTTTTTATTTTTATATATTTTTTAGAGGAGTCTGGCTCCATTGCCTGGCTGGAGTGCAGTGGCATGATCTGAGCTCACTGCAGCCCCCACCTCTCTGGCTTAAGTGATCCTCCCACCTCAGCCACCCATCGGGGTAATTTTTGTATTTTTTGTAGAGATGGGGTTTTGCCATGTTGCCCCAGGCTGGTCTCGAACTCCTGGCTCAAGCAATCCACCTGCCTCCATCTCCTAAAGTGTTTGGATTACAGGTGTGAGCCACCACACCAGGACAATCCTGGTGGCTTTAAAGGTTTCCCATTGCTCTCAGGCTAATGACCTATAAGCACCTGGAGGGCTTGGGCTTTTACTCCCTCAGCCTTAGCCACCTCCCTTAGCCTTAGCCCACACTTCTCTCCCCTTGCTAACTGTCATCCAGACACATTGTTTTTCCCTTTCCATACTCCTCTCTGTCTGGGAATCCAAACTTTCTTTTTCATTTCTCTTAGTTAATTATTATTTTTACTCTAACAGCCTTACTGAGATATTCACTTGCTGTACAATTCTCCCACTTACAGCATACAATTCAATTTTCTAACATATTCATCACCCCCTGAAGAAACCCTATACTGATTAGCAGTCACTCCCCATTCTCCCCTTCTCTCAGCCTCTAGAAACCACGAATCTACTTTCCATCTCTATAGATTTGCCTTCTAGACATTTCATATATATTAAATTATGCAATTTGTGGTTTCTGATGGGCTTCTTTTGTTACCAATATATCATGGGTTTGGTCTAGGTCCTGCTGCTCACCGCACAGAAAGCCAATCACTGAGATGACAAGTATTACCAGGGAAGAAGGCTTTAAGTGGGTGCTGCAGCCCAGGAGATGGGAGCTCAATCTCAAATCCATCTCCCTAACCTAAAACCAGGGATTTAGATAGCAGGGAAGAAATGTAACAATGCATAAGAAAACAGGAACCAGGGAGGGGCAAGGAAGCAATCCTGATGAATGAAGGGTCCTAAGTCTCATTGCCTGGATGTGGTGATCTGGTGAGTTTCAGTTCTTTGATACTTTTTTTGAAAGGCCTGAAGGTCTTTTCCCCAGAAAGGAACTCAAACAAAACAAATATAAGCTTGAAGCTTTAAGACCAGAAGGATCAATTTCTATGTTTATGCGAAAGAATAGTCTATGGGACTACTGGGTCAGTTTCACTTTCGCTTAGTATACTGTTTTCAACGTTAATCCACATAGCATGTGTCAGTACTTCATTCCTTTTTATGACTGGGTATTCCATTGTGCAGATATACAGTATTTTATTTACCATTCATCAGTTGATGGACATCTAGGTTCTTTCCACTTTTTGGCTATTATGAATAATGCTGCTATGAACTTTCATCTATACGTTTTTGTGTAGACATATGTTTTCAATACTCATGGGTATATACCTAATGAGAGGAATTACTGTGTCATACGATAGTTCTATCTTTAACCATTTGGGGAACTGCCAGACTGTTTCCCAAAGCAGCTGCAGCATTTTACATTCCTACCAGCAGTGTATGAAAGTTCCAGTTTCTTCACATCCTCAACAACATTTGTTATTGTCCATCTTTTAAATTATAACCATCCTAGTGGGTGTGAAGCGGTGTCACATTGTGGTTTTTATTTGTATTTCCTTGATGACTAATGATGTTGAGCATCTTTTTATGTGTTTACTGGCCATTTGTATATCTCTCTTCAGAGTCTTTACCTATTTTTAAATTGGGCGAGTTATCTTCTTACTTTTTTTTTTTTTAGATGGAGCTTCCCTCTATTTCCCAGGCTGGAATGCAGTGGTGTGATCTCAGCTCACTGCAACTTCCACCTCCTGTGTTCAAGTGATTCTAGTGCCTCAGCCTCCCAAGTAGCTGGGATTACAGGCACCTGCCACCACGCCCAGCTAATTTTTTTTTTTTTTTTTTTTGTATTTTTAGTAGAGACGAGGTTTCACCATGTTGGCCAGGCTGGTCTCTTTGTTGACTCTTTTTTTTTTTTTTTTTTTTTTTTGAGGCGGAGTTTCGCTCTGTCTCCCAGGCTGGAGTGCAGTGGCCGGATCTCAGCTCACTGCAAGCTCTGCCTCCCGGGTTTACGCCATTCTCCTGCCTCAGCCTCCCGAGTAGCTGGGACTACAGGCGCCCGCCACCTCGCCCGGCTAGTTTTTTTTTTGTATTTTTTAGTAGAGACGGGGTTTCACCATGTTAGCCAGGATGGTCTCGATCTCCTGACCTCCTGATCCGCCCGTCTCGGCCTCCCAAAGTGCTGGGATTACAGGCTTGAGCCACCGCGCCCGGCCTTCTTTGTTGACTCTTAATCATCCTTCAGTCTCAGACAAAACATCCCTTTCTCAAGGATTGTGATTAGCTTGCTTATGTGCTTATCTTTCTCCCTGCTAGTCTGTAAACTGAGGGTAGGCCACTATATTCATTGTTTTTGGCACCAAAGAGAAACTAAATTAATGTCTTTTGAATAAATAGGGCTTTCTCCTTTTAAAGATCCTTTCAATACAGTAACCACACTATGTATAAGTAGCCACAAGCCCATTCAATAATACTACTAGCTCTTATAGCCCATCTGTCTCTGCCTTGTCTACCACAATATCACTAGAGACTTTGCTAAATGCAATGGTAAAAATCAAAATACAGGCTGGGTATGGTGGTTCATGCTTATAATCCCAGCACTTTGGGAAGCCAAGGTGGGAGGATTGCTTGAAGCCAGGCATTTGAGACCAGCCTGGGAAACAGAGAGAGACCCCATCTCTATAAACCACACCTCCCACCCTCCCAGAAAAGAAAATGAAGTCACCAAGGATGGCTGACTGACTGATCAAGTGACTTTACCTGATGGTTTGTAGAATATTTACCTTCACCCACGTGGGAGGATTGCTTGAGCCAATCCTCAGTGTGGATTCAGGAACTCGATTTAATTGGTATCCTGATCGTGGATTAGATTCTCAGGGATACCTTCACTAAGTAAAAACGATAATAGCTACTCTTAAGTAAAATAATGAATGCATCAAACACTCTAAATCCATGGTGCTGTGCTAAGCTCTTTCTGTATTTTATCTCATTTGATATTACAAACCTTTGATGTGTTAATCATTACTATCTCCATTTTTACAAGTAAGGAAACTGACATTGAGAGATTAAGAGACTAGCCCAAATCACAAAGTAAATGAGATTTGAATCCAGTCTTGATTCCAAATTCTACAGTATTCTAGATTCAAAGAGACTAAATGATAAGCTGGAGAGCCAATTTTACTTTATAACAGGGTTAGAATGGCAGAAGGGACCTGACATTCACACCTCTAACCAGTGCATCCTCTTCCTGAAGGCAAATATGCAGGAAATCTGTAATAAGAACTTCCTTTGGTGAAGGCCAGGTGCAGGGGCTCACAATTGTAATTCCAGTACTTTGGGAGGCCAAGGTGGGAGTTTGAGAACAGTCTGGGCAACATATTGAAACCCTGTCTCTACAGACAAAAACAAAAACATAGAACAACTTCAAGAAAACTCTTGATATGGATCAGAACAAGAGGAATTATCTATCTGATCCAAATGCTTAATGACTTTAAGCCACAATCCACTCACTGCCACAATAGAGATATACCTGCCAATGCCACTCAGGTAATCCCATCAAAAGTGGTAATGAGGTCTGCAGCATGAGTTGCTCTTAGTGATCCCAGGCTGAGACCTTGGGATTGCAGCATTTTATTATATGTATGTACAAAACATCTGTTGAATAATCTTCTAAATTGATGCAATACATTCATATCAAGAATACCTGTCCGTAATCTCCGTAAACCCTCTCCTTTCTGTTTTTAAAAGAAGTAACAGCGTTTCTCCTCACATGACAAAGAAGTGACTTCACCATCCATGAAATAGTGAATAGGAGCTCTTTGGAAGGAAATTAGCTCTACTTCTTGGTGGAGATGAGAAGGGAGAGTTCCTCTGAAAATCAAGGCTCTTGTCATGCGAGGAGCCAAAGTTGTTTTTTAGAGTGTGGAGAGTTGAGAAGATAAGACAGGGAACATCCACTCATGTTTTTCTTATTCCATAGGCCTCTCAATTGGGCAAAGCACTCCAGACCTTTGGAAGAGTGACTCCAAAGGCAAGCACCTGCTTGGCAGGCCCCTCAGTTTCTACGCAAGTATAAGTGAGTATATAAAATGGGAGTACTTGTGCTGTTGAATACCTTATTTCCAAATGAGATTTGCTGGTGTCCCTGTGGCTGTGAGAAGGCCTCTGCTGAATTGATGCAACTTGTGTGTTCTCATCTCTTCTCACCCTGGATTGACTTGCCCAAAGGGAAGCCATTATTAACACTATGATAAAACCACACTTAATCTGGGACTCTCTTCATGCAGTGTTTCTTAACCAATGATAAACATGAGAGTTACTTTCGGAGCTTAACAAATTTAAGATGCTCAAGTTCTACCCAAACTGACTGAATCTCCAGAGGTGAGGCCCAGGGATGTATACTTTTGAGCCAGACCTCAGTTTACCCTCCAGAGCTTAGCCTCTTTGCTTATAAGGTTGCATGACACCCTTTGTTTGTCTGTCAGCCACTCTGATAAAAAAAAATTGGTAAGGGATAAGTTTTTGAGAAGGAGGAGCAAAGGTGTTCTTGGCCAGTGAGGGCCAATGACAGGGAAACGCAAACAATATATCCATAAGAAAGGTAAATTACTCTATAGAGCATTTAGGATAAATGAACATCTCATGCCTAGGGTTGAGAGAGGGTACCAAAAAAAAAAAAAAAAAAAAAAAAAAAAAGACCAGAGCTCGATACACAAAGCAATAAATGGAATAAAGATTTTTTTCCTTGTAAATTAAAAAAATCCCTTGTTACTGAGGTATAATTTATTTTATATATAGTTCAATGAGGTGTTGTAGGATAATACATTTTTTGTAAATTATTATATTGTCATATAATCATACATTCATTTTTTAAAGTCAGAAATGTATATAACCATTAAACTTACAAATAAGTCATTCAGAGATACAGATACACGAGCATATTTTATATCCACCACAACAATTATTACTATCTCAACAATTCCATCACCCCCCAAATTTCAAGGGTAGGTGTTTTTAAATGTCAGAAGAGTCTCCTCAGTGGGAGGAAGGTTAGGGAAATATCTTTTGGCTTTTGGCTCTGTGCCTTGGGTTTAAAGGCAGGGATTTGGCTTTACTGTCATTGATTTGGAACCTGATATATAGGACCGTAAGAAAAGAAATAGACTCTAACAAGTTCTGTGCTAAGACTGTTGAGTCTCACCATGGTGACTCTTACTGTTTAGGCAATGATGGAGGTGGGGCAGACCATATGGATAGCTGGCCTGGGAGAATAACACTCCAAGGCCATTTCTACAATGATTCAATGTTTCACTGTTAATCAGAGACTGAGCAGCTATTATACTTTTTAAGATGTCTTGAATTTGTGTTGCTTGCTCAGTGTTTTGTATTTCCTTATTTCTTAAAATATATTAATATTAAAATCTTTAATATTCTTAAAACCAAAGGAGAGTAAGACATCAAGTCTTACTTAGTCTTGCTCTAGCCAGACTTGGGGTAAGGAAACCCTAGGAAAGTCATGGCTGCTAGAAAGAACAGGGTGAGACAAATGAGAGACCAGGTCTCTGTGGCGCTCTGTATCAGTTAAGCTAGATTTGACTGCACCTCATAGCAAACCCAGTAAAAATGGCTTAATACCAGTAGCATTTCTTGTTTTCTTAAAATCTGGAGGTAGGTTCTCGGTGTAACAATGTTGTCAGAGATGCTGGCTGTTTTTCTCCTTCCACTCTGCATTCTTCGTTGTGTCGCTCTGACTTCCCAGTTGTTGCAAGTTGGAGACCACAGTTCCGAGCTTCACTTCCTCATAGAACGTGTCTCATTCAAGGAAGAAGGAAGATAAAGGACCATCCATATGGCTCTTTATTTTAGCAAGTAGAAAATCTTTTCCAGAAGTTGTTTCCAGATCGACATCTCATTTGATAGGATTAAGTCAACATGACTTAGTCATATAAGAATAGAATGAACATAATCTTAAATCATTTGGATTCATCCTTTGGGGAAGGGCATGTTGACTTCTCAATGAAATCAGGGTTCTGTCAGTAAGGAAGAAGGAGAGATGGCAATTGCATGGACAACCAACAGTGTTCACCATATACTTCTCTTCTCCCTTTGACATCACTTGTAGGATTTTATCTACTACATACCTACTAATGTCTTCCATATCTATATACAGTTATTTTTCTGAGTTCCAGATACGTTATCATCTCCCCATTGTACATCTGCAATTGAGTGTCCTCTAGTAGCTCAAAGCACATGCCTAAAATTTTACTCACCATTCGTCCTGGAACGGAGAAGACCTCCATATTTCTACCAAAAATGTGGTTAAGACGCTGCCACTCATCCAGTCTCCAGTGCCAAGAAACAGGGCCATCTTAGACTACCCCTTACCCAAATCTACCACACCCATTTCCAAGATCCCTTGATATTAACCTTGATTTTCCAACTAAATATATCTTGCATCCATGCTTGGATCTCTTCGTTGTTCTTTTAAAATTCTCTTTTATATATTTTTAACATTTAAAAAAATTTATCTATCTTTTGAGACTGGGTCTCACTCTGTCGCCCAGGTTGGGGTGCAGTGGTGGTGTGAACACAGCTCACTGCAGCCTCCATCTCCCAGGCTCAAGCGATCCTCCCACCTCAAACCTCCCAAGTAGCTGGAACGAGGTGCTCACTACCATGTCCAGCTAATTTTTTTATTTTTTATTTTTTTTTTTGTAGAGATGAGGTCTTACCATGTTGCCTAGGCTGGTCTTGAACTCCTGACCTCAAGTGATCCTCCTGCCTTGGCCTCCCAAAGTGCTGGGATTGAGATCTGAGCCACCGTGCCGGGCCTATTAGTTGTTTTTAATGTATCCCTATATGTGTAAGTTTGTATAAAGATAGGAACACATGTTTTGTGTTTGTGTAATGTGAGCTTTAAGTGAACTCGGAAATATTATCATTCTTAATGCCATTTATGCATACTGGCAGCTAACAAAGAGGAGAAAAAATATAAAATCTTGGTTTGGTTTTATAAAGTAACACTAAATGCAATTATTTATGTAAACGTTTACCTTTTGTTCCTAATTACTATGCAGTAAAATAATGATTAAGACAATGAACAACTATGAGTCAGAGAATTTTGTTGCAAGCTTTATTCAGTTATGACTGATAATAATCTATCAATCACTATTGTTGATAATAATGTAACATATGGTCTGATCACAATTTTTATAACCTAGAAGAAACGTTGATTACATTCCAGAAAAGAAAGTTTTGATAACAGTGGTCTCATGGTTGTCAAAGTTGAGTTCATCTAATTTTAGCTTGTAGGACTTGATTGCAGGTGGAATTGAATGAAACAAGAACGCCCAGGCAAGTTTAATTGCAAAAGAGTCAAAGATTGGACCAATTATCAGCTCAAAGTAATTAATATACATTTATTATATAATTATAGGTCTCCCAAGTACTAGAATGCAGAGTTTCCTAGCTATGGGATAAGTACAACTTGGACCAAAATGCCCTGTATTAATGAAATCAAACTTACTCATCCCAGAAAGCACTGTCTGCTATTCTGGAAGATGCCTGGTCAAGCTCAGAGGATGAAGGGGCTCCCATAAATATAATATGTTATCATTATCTTAAATATATTTATAAATACATATATAAATAATAATTTAAAAATAACATTTCGTGCTTTGCCTTCATCTTGAGGCTCAGGTTCAAGAAGTATTTTACCAAAATGACCTCCCTGATTAGCATAAAAAACTGTTGCGGCAGGAAGGCTTAGGTATTATTCACTCCATTTTGAAAATGATAAAACCGAGGTCCCAGAAACTTATGCTATTTGAGTAAGAGTTCATTAGCAACTTAAAAGTAGAAGCAAACAGTTGAAATGAAATACTAGGTCCGTGGCTTCTTATTTCAACTGCTATTGTGCATATTTCTTAGTTTTCTTATGCCTTAATTTGCCCATCTGTAATATGGGTAGAGTCTTTTTGGTAGCCGTAGTCAGTAGCTCTGGTCCTCCTAAGATTGTTATGAAGAATAATAATTAAAATGATTGGTACTATGCAAAATATAGGGTGTTCTTTAAATAACAAACAACATTATATGTTAGTGTTGGTTCCACTAGACATTGCTCCTCTCTTACAAAGAGTGTAAACATTCATTTAGAATTACAAGGCTCAGTACACGCGCAGCAAATGACTACAGTAAAGGATTTAGCTTTTTCATATACATGGTACATTTGAACTGTCAACACTGCACAAGTGAGCAGACTCCAGACCTAAGCCTGGTTTTCCAGTATCTGAAAGTCAGTGATAGAGGGTAGCCCCTTTGCCAAGCACACCCAATTGTCATGCTTTGTGGCAATAAACAAGTTTGGATGGGCAACTGATACGAAGTAGTTCTTAGTGCCATGAGTTTCCCAGAAGAAGAGGAAGTTGGTGTCACTACCTGTGATGGTTTTGGGTATCTCAGGCATCTCCTATGAAGAAAAGAAGAGAATTCTGTTAGAGAGCAAGATGTTAGAAAAAGGACTGAAGCTCAATCCCTTGGCATTTGGCCTTCATGAGAAACAGCACTTTAGGACTATGGCTGTAACATGATGCTATAGGCTCTTCATTCATTTGTTCATTCAACAAGCATTTATTACGTGCCTAGTAGATGTGTGGCCCAGTCTATTAATGAGAGTTGATTTCCTTAGTTGATTAGAGAGAGATCTAAATTAGTTATGAAGATTACCGGGGACACTAGTATCTCACTGTATCCAGGCAAGTAGGAGGGAAACATTGTTTCTGTCCTGCCTTCAACATAGGCCTAAGGCATTTTGCATCAAATCTGAGCACTGGTGATTCTAAGCCCCCTCAACATTTTGATCTCCAAATGAACAAATGATACCTTTGGGAGATCAATTTAGCATTTAGATGACATTTATCTCAGTATTTAAGTCAACAATTGAAGGTTAAACACACACACACACACACACACATACGCACACACAAAATTCCTAAGTATATCAGTAACTAAACTCTTTCAATATACTCTCTTCAGAGTGTACTTTTTTTGTGAGTATGAGTAGAATTTAACAATGCTTTTATGGAAAAATAGATTTCAAATTCCAAGTTGAGATGCTTCTTTCCTACTCTTTAAAATCTAAAGCAAGTAAACATACTTTTGAGGCTTCCTTGGGGTTTCCAATGTCAGCAGGATTTATTTCCCAAACCTATTCCTCTCCTACTTTTTCCCTTCTCGTAAATGATATTTCTCCTCTTCCTTCTGTTGGTTCTATCTCCAAAATATAACCCAATTCTGCCTGTTTCTTTCCACTTCTTTTCCTTACCCCACCCCCATGACTGCCGTTAAACCTCCTCATTGGACTTTCTGCTTTCTCTATTGCCTTCCTTCTGATCTGTTTTCTATTTTAGGAAGTATAAGTGAGGTCAGGGCATTGCACTGTCTGAAACCCATTAATGGCTTTTCATTGTACCTCAAATGAAATCCAAATGCAAGCTCTAGTCTCTGCATATTTTTTCTCCTTCTCAAAATGCCCCAGTTCCAAGAGTGCTTCTTCTTTTTTTTTTTTTTTTTTTTTTTTTGAGGCGGAGTCTCGCTCTGTCGCCCAGGCTGGAGTGCAGTGGCGCGATCTCGGCTCACTGCAAGCTCTGCCTCCCGGGTTCCCGCCATTCTCCTGCCTCAGCCTCCCGAGTAGCTGGGACTACAGGCGCCGCCACCACGCCCGGCTAATATTTTTGTATTGTTAGTGGAGACGGGGTTTCATTGTGTTAGCCAGGGTGGTCTCAATCTCCTGACCTCGTGATCCGCCCGTCTCGGCCTCCCAAAGTGCTGGGATTACAGGCTTGAGCCACCGCGCCCGGCCCCAAGAGTGCTTCTTCTGATCCTTGGAGCTGTCCTTTATCATCTTGAAGTTGTAGGGCTTGGGTGTGTTCACACTTCTCTGAATGTCCTACCCCCAAACCCACAACCATGACCCACCCCCTCCTGTCGGCAGCTCTCATCTCACAAGGGGATTTGTTTTTACCACTTTGTCTAAATAGCACTCTCCCACTTTTCTCTATCTTAGCACCCTATTCATTTTTTTTTTTTTTTGCAGTGTCTTGCTCTTTTGTTGGTTGTTTGAATTGTCTGTTTTCCGTATCCTCCAGAAGACTAAGTTCTATGAGACTAGAGGCTTTGATGCACCACTGTCTACACAGCTGTTGGCACTATGCCTGAAAAATAGAAGGCTCTCAATGAATAATGCTTGTTGAATGAGTTCATGAATGAAGCTGCTACCCTACTCTGTGGGCATCACTTGATCCAGAAAAGCACAGGCAGGCACATAAGTTCTAGTTGGGAATAGAAGGTCTTGGATTACACACTTACAAATTGAGTCACCTACTTATCAGTGGAGAAAACATCTAAGGCTATTGTGTGTGTGTGTATGTGTTTGAGGGGGGAAGTGGTAGTGGAGATAGGGCTGGGATGAAGGATAATGCTGACATCAATGCAGAGAGAGGGGCACTGGAAGCAGCAGGTCCCATTTTGGGACTTGGTTCCCAACTTTTTGCTTTGTGCCCATTGGCAGGTCATTAATCCTCTCTGATCTCAGTTGGCTTATTTGAGTTTCTTGGAGGCAGGCCATATTGCCCTAAGGTCTAGTATTGTGTAGGTCAGATAATAGATGTCAGTAAAGATCAATGGAATAAATGGATGCCCTGGGGTGGGAGGTGAATAAGGTCAAGCAGGGAAAGGAAAAAGAAAGAAGAAGGTAATTTTCTTCTTATTTACTTTTGCCACCTCTATTATATTTTCTCCAGATCCTGCCTAGGCATGCCTCTGGAATCGATGGGAGTGGGGTGGGCAGGTGGGGGCTGTGGTAGGAAGAAAAGAGGACGGTGTCACCTTGTTAGAGGTGTCTGCCTATTGGGCTTATTTACAAACATATGAGATGTAAATGAGGGTAAGTGGGAGACAAAGGGACAACTGACCTTCAGCAGCACCGGTTGGTCTTCATCTTGGGCACTCACATACAATTGAGTTTTTGAGATTCTTAGAATCACAGGAACTTTAGTATCATCCTTTGATGACATATAAGCACCCATGTCAAATTTCACTGGTGAAGAGAAGAGCCAAAAATAAAGTGAATTCATTGCATTTGTATAAAATCAAGTGTTGATGTAGATTGTGTGTGCATGGTGTGTGTGTGTGTGTGTGTGTGTGTGTGTGTATGTATGTGTGTATAGTTAGGTCCCCACCTATGGTGTCAATACCTGGAAGTCAGGAATGGAATTCTATACATCTTTGTATCCTTCACAATGTCTTCCACACTCACCAAGCAGGTAAATACTTGGTTAATGTTCTTAGAATTTTCTACATTGAATGAATCCTTGGGGGCTGAATAAGTGTTGAATCTCTTATAATTTTGTTAGTGGGATAGACCCTGTAATTTGTTAGATCATGAGTTCATAACGACCTAAAATGGAGGGGTTTAGGAAGCTGATACACTCATATGTTGCTAATGATACTGAAAAGTAGTTCAGTTTTTACTTACAGAATAACGTTTAATAAGAGCTGTCAAATTATGCCCGTTGATCTAGGCATTCCACTTTGGGATATGCTCAAAGAGATTACCACATAGGAGAAAAAACAATAATATATACAAAGATATTTGCAACCAAGCTATTTAGAGTAAACCCAAGGGACCAACAGAGCAACATGATTGAATTATCTAGTGACATTAAAAATGGCAAATACACATATGATGTCAATATTGGGAAAATTGCAGAAATAATATTAAGTAGGAAATAGAACACAAAATAATTTGTAAATGCAGAGTTGAAAGCATGTTAGCTGAAGTGCATCCAATCAGAAAATGTCTTGCTTGTTTATTGCAAAATTGCCTCTCCGGACCTTTGAAAATATGTATACTGTTGAAACTAAAACATGTCCGCCATGAAAATTAGATGTGTGTGATGAAAGTTTTTGGACACTAAACTTCATCCTTTAAGCCATATTTGTAGCTTATTGGTGGTTTTGCCTTACAAATGTGTTATCAGAGATAATAAAGACCTTCCTAGTTTGGTGTTACTTGTGAGTTTCATCAACAGACTTTTTAAAGGAGAGTGATTGTTCTTCATTGGCTTCTGGGTAAATCTGAGTAAGTCATTTAATATGTCTGACAGTGAGTTTTCTAAGTTTTAAAATTGAGGGTAAGAATGTCTGAAAGAACCAAAGAGGTAGTACATCAGCAAGCTTTGTGCACAACCCTTTACTCTCAAATATAGGACACTTCTCTCTTGTGCAACTTCCAGATTTAGTTGAACCTTCTGCCCTGGCTTGGGATTTTTATGGGAGCACTGTACTTCAAGCTATTCTAGAAGAATGGTGCAACCCAGAACTCTGAAGAGGTATGTTTTTTTGCAAGCAGAAAGATTGAAATAAAAAATAAGTAAATGAAAGGAGGGGAGGATGACGGAAATGTCTGGTACCATTTTAATATACCTGCTTCATCCAGATTATGTATTGCAGCAGCCGTGAGGTACTGATCATTGGCTCGAATTATAGTTTGATTGAGGGTGTCATTCAGGATGAATTCGTGTTTGATGATCCTTATAAAGTGGTATGTCATATTGCTTAGGAAGCTAAAAGGTGCCGACCTGGGCTTGATGATTTCTAAAACCATGATCACAAGTGTAGATTAATGTCTATGTACAAACACAGATGATATACACATTCTAGTACAAGCAGGGAAGATAGTTCTGGAGGGGATCTCAGGAATATTCTAATCCAAATGAGGAAGCAAAGAGAAGTGAAATCACCCAGTCAGCAGTAGAATTGGTTTTCTAGGATTATCCTTGTTGTTACTTATGTGCTTCTTTTAAAACTTCAATTCCTCAGGCAATAGTTTCATTGTTTTTAAAAAGACTATTTGCACAACTTTCTCATTGTGTGGGTATTTCTAACTGACCAGGAAGACTACCAGTATTTCCTATCTATGTGTTCAAATGAATGCACTCAGAAAAAAATGAACGCCTTAAAAATAATTATATATGTCACTGAGAGTGCAGATCCACCACATTTCTGCAAAGTGGCACATATCAATAGCGTCACAAATCTTCATGGCTCTGGGAAATTCTACTTCTAGGAATATATTCTAAGGAAATAAAGGGTGAGAGAAATGAATGTTTATACAGATGTTCATTGTTGCATTGCTTATAATGGTGAAAAATGGGCACTCTAAAATGTCCTCAATACATTGCTAAGTAAGAAAAGCTGGATATAAAGTTGTAAATAGTGTGGTCTTGATAATGTTAGGCATATTTGTTCACATGTAGGTATGTGTATAGCAAAGACTTTAAGGAAACATACCATAGCGCTGGTAGTAGTAAACTCTCACTGGCAATATGAGTGATTTTTATTTTCTTATATATTGTTACATTTTAAAACCTTCTAGGTAAACACATGTTATTGCTTAGGTATTATCTTAAAAACAGGAATACTGGGTTTCTAGTTCATGTGGAGGCTTGTACAGTAAAGGCATGGAGGAGAAACCATGATTTTTATACTCAGGTAGAACTGTATTAGATTTGAGGCTCTCCCACTTACAGATGTGTGCCGTTGGGCAGTTTACCTATCTCAATGAGCTTAGTTTCCTTTTATGTAAAATGAGAAAGTAGGATTCTTGTGAGGTTTAGACATAATCAGTCATTAATAAATTAATATTGCTGGTAGTATTCATATAGGTAGTAGTAATCGTAATAATAATAATAGCTAACATTTATTGGGTTCTTACTATGTACCAGACATTATTCTAGTCCAGAAGTTAGGGAATGTTGACTCATTTAATCTTTATAACAGTCAGGGGGGCCCAGCTAGCTCAGTCTGTAAAGCCTGAGACTCTTAATCTTTACAACAATCCAAAGAGTGGGGGATTCTGATTATTTCCATTTTACAGTGGAGGAAACTGAATCACCGAAAGATTATGTAACGTGCCCAAGGAGGCATAGTTAGTATGAGAGGAACATAGCTTGTAAGTGGTCTTGTTACTGCTTTCTCCTGAAAGGCTAAAAGTCACATGACCTTTACAGTATGGCCAAGAAATAATGGCTGTGAGCAAGTATTCTCAATTCAGGCCACTGCTCATCTCTCCCTCCTGGAGAAGGATAAAAATTAATTTTCTTTCTATGTAGTTACCAGACTAATGCTTGGTTGTCTTCTTGTTATTCTGACTCCAGGTTTAATTTTCCCCTAAATTCTATTGTCCCTACTTACTTATAACTGTGAAACAAAGATATTATTGTGCTTGACCCCTTACCTTCCTCTGAGTCGTTGGCGATGGCCTCCAGGTTATTATCAGTGATGGACTGGCTTAAACTCAACCGTCTCTTCTTCAGAACCTTCCCATTGGTTGATACTACCACTATGCTCTGCTTGAAGGTCAGCTTGGATGTTTTAGAGATTTCAGAGATACTCAGAGACACAGACTGATCCATGCAGCCTTCATAGAGTGGGCCACAGCTTACATCATAGAAGGATTTCTAGAGGAAGGAAAACAGAAACTGAGAGGCTGTTCGTGGTCAGGGAATGAAAGTCCTTTCAGTAGTGCTGTATTCAACAGATGTAGTGAGGAGGATCTCCATTCTGGTCTTAGGTAACTCATGTTTCATTAGGCTTCCCTCCCTCTCTCCCTTTTGTCTCACCTTCCTTTCTCCTTCCAAGGTAAAAAGATGATTTTTTAGGATGACTTTTTCATATATTTGCATGCTCAAAAATGAGATGCTGTAACTAAATAGGTTAACAATGATTGTAGTGAGTGGTAGCTTTCCAATTACTTCCCTCTCAGGAGGCTAAAAATCTACTTAACAATGCTCAAAATATTTTAGAAATACTCCTTTGGGGACAGCTTTTAAAGCCAGTACCAAAGACATACCAGGCAGTACTTATACTGTCTATTTGTGGTCTCCAAACACAATGACACAGCTTGGTGAGTGGCTGTAGATTTCTCACTTTCAATTGGCTTGCTTCCTCTCCCCCAGCTTCATGTTTGGAGACTTTCTCTAACCTCTGATGCTGGTGTCAGAGAGGGCAACCACAACACATCATGTTAGGAGACAGACCCCTGGTGAAGCGGTCTGCGGGGCCTGTCTCAGGATGGCATAACTAACATCCTGATGAAGCCTGCCCCAGGAGACTCCAGTTCTCAGGGATTTGGGATAATTCTGCTCTGTTCTGGGAGAAGCCAATGCACATCAACTTTATAAGGCAGCTGGTCTCTCTTACAATGAAAGACAGGTCTCTGGATGTCTAGTGAGGGTAAAACAAAAGCATTTAAGATTCAAGTCATTGCTGTTCTCTTTTGATGAAGAAACTACTGTGTAAGAATAGCAGCCCCATGAGAATTACAGTCATTTGCTTACCTGATTCAGAGACAGATGGTCAATGGAGGAACTGTCTTCTTCATTTTCACTGCCAAATAAGACGATGAGAATGTAATTGTTTGTTATTTCACTTTGGTCTCTGGCCAACGTGTTTTAATGACCACGGTAGTTGTGGGTCACACACATACACACGGCCATTACTGTCATCTTTGAAATTTAAGGACTTCTACACATACACATAGGTAGAGTAATTCATACCTTACTAATATGGAATTAGTAGTCATCAAGAGAGGCTTTGAGCTTTACCTGTGCTTTATCTATAAAAATTAGACCTGGCTAACAAATTAAAGAGCTTTAATTGAAGTTCAGGGAAGAATGTTAAGCTCCTTAAGAGAAAAGAAAGGTTTTGAAGCACTTCATTTTTATTTTAACCAAATAGATTATATGTTACACATTGCTTTCATGTATTCACTAAAACAGATTTCATAATTTATACTTAGTAAAATATCCAGGCAAAATTTTGACAGCCTAGTTTGCATTAGTATTGACTACTGATAATGGAAACATCATGTTAGTTTAATATGTTCTGTAATTTTATCTTTGTGTTCATTTACCTTTCTTCTACTTATGAGTGAGATTTGCCTGCGTATCTGCGTTCACATGCCCAGCTTGCTGTGGAGTCATTTCCTATTCCTGAAGGAGACCAAGTTTTCCTGAGAATGGACCAGTAAAACCCATTCTTATATCAGGGTATGTGATCTCAACAGAGGCTGTGTCTGAGTTGATGCTGAAATTCATGTAGGACTCAGCAGACCTCAAAAATAACTTTTCTAAAATGGCAGTCTCCCTGCCAATGTAATCTCAGTTTAACATGCTGAATGCTTAGTCTTTCTGGGTCTTCTCTGAACCTGCTCTGACTTCAGAACTAGTACACATTCCTCCAGCCTCTGCCGGCCTGGCCCCATGCTGGTCACTGTTACGCCTAGCTGGATTCTGGTGAGCCTTGAAACCTTCATTAAATCACAAGAGATAAATCTTATTCCTTACCTGTAACAGTTCTTCAGGTCTTCAAACATGTCCGGAACTTTGGCCATCTTGACTTCTGCAACAGAGAACACCAGCCACGGTCAGCTCAGCCAGCCTCTAACCCGGATACCTGTGAGGGGAACCCCTCCTCTTTGTGCTTCTTGAAAACTTTGTTGAATGACTTAGTCCACATTCAGCATTTTCTCCATCTGCTAGCTCCTTTGAATTAGTTTGCTATGTACCTGTCTCCTTTATTAGATCGTAAACTTCTTTTAGAATGTTTTATTTATATTGTTATTCCTTATGTGCCCAACCTAATGTATTGCACAGAACAGGCATTCAATCAATGAAAGTTTGAAGAGGTTACAGAAACACCACAAGAATAAGGTGTTTCCCTTACACAGAGGTAAGGGAGAGACAGACTTGGAAATGTTCAGTTTTCTCCTAATAATTTTGGGTAGTAGAGATTCCCTCCCATGAGAAGCCTCAGTTGTATTCACCCCATGCCCTCACAGGAAGCTAATTCTGCCATCTCTCAGTAAAACGAATCGGTCCTTATCAGAAAAATGAGAGAATAATTTTCTAAAATCTGACTGTAATTCTAGGTCACATACCAAACCGGGGAGGGACAAGAAAAGAAAGGAGAGGCTGTAGCTTTAGAGAAGGCAATGTGAGAGAAAACAGCCAAAGAGAAAAACAACAACAGAAAATACTTTAATAGCCAGAGATGTGAGGACAATACCTTTGCTGACTCAAACGCCAATGAAATGACTCCCTCTCTGGCTGGCAGCTTAAGCCTGAGTCAGTCTTATCGCCTTTTGTAATTGTCTTAAGTAGGCGTGGCTACAAGTACGTCGTCAAAACGGGGAATTTACAGGGAAGAATTCAGTTTTGTATTTTTCTACGTTCATTCAACTTGATACTGGCTAAAATAATGAAAGATGGCATAGCTGATATTATTGTTGTTTGCAGATATTCCAGAAGTTATTGACTTGGTTCCTTTATTCACTGCTTTGCTTTATAAGATGACAAACGTGTAGTCTTAGAAAAAGGGAAGTGCAGGAAACTTATCAAGTTTCTAGGAGGAAGGGAGAAATCCTGAAATCAGAAGCCAAGGGGCTAGATTTGGAGAGGAATTCATGAATAATAATAGTTCTAATAGTAGCTGGAGTTGTGTTCCGGCTGAATCTGTTGGTTGTGCTCCAGGTTGAATGTGAATTGGCAGAATACTTGGCAGCTTCTGGCAACTTTTGAGGGAAAATGAGCCATCTTTTCTGAAGAGGGAAGTTTGCTTGATTAAGGCATAAATCACTTCAGAGTATGGGGTGACAAGCTCCTGGTTAGGTCAGGGTAGAGAAGAGAAAAGTGATATTTGACCACAAAGAAGTCTTGACCCTCTCACTCCTCTGAATATTGTCAACACATTTCCTAGAGAGGGGACAGAGCATCGGGACAGAACTCTCCACCCTGACCCTGTTACAGTAAAGTAGCCCTCTACCGAGGACCCGAGAGAAGCCTGGTCTTCTGTAGGATACGCCCAAGGTGTGTCTTCTGTAGAAGAAGGTGTGTGAAAGCCCCTAGAGGTATGCCTAAGGCCTCAGCCAGAAGCCAGTGGCTAAGTTTGGGAATGGAGATTGGGAGAAAGGAAGGCATGGATTTTTACATCTGAGACTTCAATGGCGTTGCCTGGTTACTATTATTAAAGAATTTCTCGGCTTTTATAATTCCTGTGGCCAGCCTAGTTCAGGTGGCAGAACACCAGACTCTTAGCAAATGGATGTTCCCAGGTGGAGTTTAAGCCATAAATATTTTAAATAAAGGAAATGAACTAGGTGTGGTGGCATGCCCCTGTAGTGCCAGCTGTTCAGGAGGCTGAGGCAGGACGATCACTTGAGGCTCAGAGTTCAAGTCCAGTGTGGGCAATGTAGTGAAGCCCCCATCTCTAAAAAAAAAAAATAAACAAACAAACAAACGAAATGGATGGAAGAACAAGGTAGAAGAGAGGAGAGAAAAAAAAAAGAGGCAAGGCACTAAAACATGGTATAGAAAAGCAAAAAAGTGTGGATCTGGGAGGAAAGCGGCTTGTGTGAGTTGGATAAAGTATTCCCTCTGTTCCTGTTTAATTATAAATAATAGGATTGGTTAGATGTCATAAGGTCTATTTCAGGTGCAAAATCTCTTATTCTGATTTAATGGCAGTCTAATTCTCCTGGTCATGTACCTGGTGCTATAATAGTTATAACAAGAGCCACAGAAATAACCACACTTGGATGTAAGCAATTTAAGTGTAGCACCAGACTAGGGTAGAAGCTTGGGTGTCTAAGGATAAATCCTGAAGGAACAGTGATGTCAGCCAACTGGCTACATTTCTGCTTACCTTGGTTCCTCCTTAGGCAACACAGAAATGTTAATCCTGATTACCCCCTCTCCTCCTGAGAATCTTGTGAGGGCTATTGCTAAGGAACAATTGCAAAGCACATTGTGAATGTGAGCTGCTATGGAGATGCAACTAAACAAAAATAATAACAATGCTAATGATGGCTTCAGTCACTCAAGAACCTGTATAGTCATCATTATAATGCCTTAGTTCACCAAAGAAAATATAGTTCTTATGAAAATATTGGCTCGAAAGCTTCAACAGGGATAACATTTTCAGGTGAAGGCCACCATTGAAAGCCTGAAGATATTTAGCTTCTGGGAGCAATGCATACCATCTCTTTGGTAATCCAGGAAAAAACCCTGGTTCCACCCACATAGGCAATACCCATCCTGGTCCCATCCTCACTCCTCTGTTGTAGAGAATTCCCCAAATGTGGTTGTTGAATTTCTCAAGGAGAACTTGGTTGAGAAGCAGCGAACTTGGGTTAGAATATCACCCAACATTTTCCTTCACATGATTGTCTTGTCAATTGATTTTTAAAGGAAAACTAGGGTGGGTGAGGTTCAGAGAGAGGTGGGTCCTTGCATTGTTTTGGGGAGCCTGCTTTTCTGGGACTGTGAACAAAAGTTACCTCTTCTAGGGAAGGGATAGTGGAACATACTGGGCAGGCCTGTGGTGTGTGTGTGTTGGGAGCCATCCTGTGACAGGGACGTTGGGTGGCTTCAGGCACTCACCTCTCGACTCTGAGGAGGCCTCAAGAAACCCTTAATGAGTCACTGTCATCTAAATCATTTAGGAAGAAAAAAAAATTATTGTGCACTTATTCTATGCCATGGGTTTTGCTAGGAATCAGCAGTTTTTTCCCATGATCCACAAAATCAGATATGCAAGGTGAGATGTTCTATGTTGGTAGGTGACTGGGTATGTTTTATAAGATTGGAGCTTATGAGTCTAAAGAACCATTGTGATGCCTTTCATGTGGCAATTGTTTTCTAGTTTACCTGCACTATCTCGCTGCCTCCTCACTGCACCTACAAGAGTTAGCTGACACTGTCCTCTTTCATAGCTGAGGATCCTTGAATAGGTGAAGTGACCAACCCAAGACCACAAGACGGATGAAACCAGTGCTTGAAGTCAAGCTTCTGATTTCGAGTCCAGTCTTCTCTTTCTACTGCATAAAGATGCTCGAGTCTCTTATCACCACCAACACCAAGTGTTGACTGAAAAAGATCATCCTTAGGGTCTTTTCCCCTTGAACATGCTATCATTCAGTAACTCTAGGATCCTTGTTAAAAAAAAAAAACAACAACAAAAAACAGGGGAGGGGGGAAGGGATTGAAATACCTCCTCTCCCTCTCTTCACCTCCTCTGATGAAATCTGATTTTATTCTGTGATATATAAGACCTGAATGAAGGTGACTGAAGTAATTGGGTATATGGTTAGTGGTGGAATCTGGATGTGAACTTCAGTCATGGCCTTGCCGTTGTTCCATAAAGACAGGAAATATCTGTAAACCTATTTGGAAGCAACTTTAAAATTGTTGCATGTGGTTGGCTCTGACAGAATCACTTGAATGAAGAGAAAAATGTAACTTTTTCCTGTGAATTTTCAGGGAAATGCAATTATTTCCTTTCACGTGGTATAAAAGCTTTTCAGAGGAATTAAGCATGCATAAGCCAACACACGCAGAGACAATTGAGCCTTTAGTCGCAACTCATGCTCTAGTTATAATGTGTTTTTAAATTCCATTATAGCTACAGTGAAGGAGGAAAGGACTTAACCTAACAGCCTACCAGGTTCAAGGGATTGTAATACATTATTTCACTTAATCCTCTCATCAGACCTGTGAGGTAGATGTTCTTATCACATCTTACAGAAGAGGAAGTCAAGGTCCAGAGAAATTAAGCAATTTGCCCAAGATTGCAAAGTTACCATGTTTCCTAAATGGGATCCAGACACCAGGGCATATGCTTCTTCAACCATGAGGATGTGTCTCTTCCTTAATGTAGCCGCTTCCTTTCCTGTGTTCTTTTAAATTAAGTTTTAATTATTCTGCTTTATCTTAGTCTGTTGAAGGTCCCAGAATATGTTAGAGAAGGATGCATGTCGGAGACCATCTAGTTTAAATTCTTACTTTTATAAAAGAGGAAACAGGGTACAGGGGAAGTATGGCCCAAGGTCACATGGAGAATTCATATGACAGTGGGAGGTAAAATTAAAACTCAATTTCTTGAATTCTAGTTCACAGTATCCTACTACTTAGTGACCCTGGTGTGTCAGTGAAGAGAGAGAAAAAAAAGAAGAAATAATCTCTAATGGCTTCTCACCCATAAGTGAAAAAGGAATGGCTGGGCGCGGTGGCTCATGCCTGTAATCCCAGCACTTTGGCAGGCCGAGGTGGGTGGATCGCCTGAGGTCAGGAGTTCGAGACCAGCTTGGCTAACATGATGAAACCCCATCTCTACGAAAAATACAAAAAATTAGTTGGGTGTGGTGACAGGCATCTGTAATCCCAGCTACTCGGGAGGCTGAAGCAGGAGAATCACTTGAACCCAGGAGGCGGAGGTTACGGTGAGCCGAGATCACGCCATAGCACTCCAGCCTGGGCAAGAGTGAGTCTCCATCTCAAAAAAAAAAAAAAAAGTTACAAAGAATGAAACCCTGTTAAGTAAAATCAGCTATGATTCCTGCTATACTGAAAGCTGACAGTGAAGACCTTCATCGATACTTTTCTAAATGAGTAGATAATTATAAACTGAGATAGGTACAGTAAGGGTGTGTGACAGAAGCACATGTCTTAGACTGGGAGTGTACAGTTCAGTGGAGAGCGAAGAGGGAAAATTCCAGGCTGAGATAAGTCCCTGGGGGTCAAAAAGAGTGGAAGTAGGTCATTGAGTCTGGAGCTCAGAGAGAGAAGGGGGAAGGAGTGAGGGGTACAGGAGTGGAGGGTGAATTGGTGAGATGAGGATGAGGAGGAACATAAGAGCCAGACAGTCATGGCCTTATGTAGGCTCCATAAAGCGTTTACTCAAAGTTTAACAGGAAGCCATTAAGAGTGGTATATATTGGTGACACAATCAACTTTGAACTTTTAAAGGATCACCTTTGTGTTTGTAAACAATTTCTAGATTTTAAAGCAGTAGACAAAAGACAGAGATTATATAGAGAAATGAGAAAGCTTCCACAAAGTGTACGTGGAAACCAGTCTTTCTGCCTTAACTCAAACTGTGTGATGAAGGCAGCAAGTGCTTGGGAACCCAGAGAGTCAAGGGATGGCCATGGCTTGGAGGATATGGAGCAATTCAAGTGGGCTAAAATCTGAAGTCCATAGCAGGAAGGGACAGCTTCACGTTCAGTCAGCAAATTTCTATTTAGCTGCAATTACCTCTTCACCTTAGCTCATCTGTTCCCTGATGGATGCAGTTTTTTCTGTTTCTAAATTCCCTTTTCCTTTTCTCTGGAGACGGGTGATTGATGTAGTCTGGGTATTTGTTCCCTCCAAATCTCATGTTGAAATGTAATCCCCAGTGTTGGAGGTAGGGCCTGGTGGGAGGTGTTTGGATCATGGGGGCAGATCCATCATGAATAGCTTGGTACTGTCCTCTCAATAGTGAATGAGTTCTCCTGAGATATGGTTGTTTAAAAGTGTGTGGCACTCCCCCTTTGCTGTCTTGTTACTGCTTTCGACATGTGACATCCCTGCTCCCCTTCACTCTCTGGCATGACTGGAAGCTTCCTAAGCCCTCGCCAAAAGCTGAGCAGATGTCGGTGCCATGCTTGTACAGCCTGCAGAACTGTGAGCCCAAATAAACTTTATTTCCATATAAATTACCCAGCCTCAGATATTTCTTTATAGCAACATAAGAATGGCTTAATACAGGCTGGGCGTGGTGGCTCACGCCTGTAAACCCAGCATTTTAGGAGGCTGAGGTGGGTGGGTCACAAGGTCAGGAGATCAAGACCATCCTGGCTAACATGGTGAAACCCCATCTCTACTAAAAATACAAAAAATTAGCCAGGCGTGGTGGTGGGCGCCTATAGTCCCAGCTACTCGGGAGGCTGAGGCAGAAGAATGGCATGAACCCGGGAAGCGGAGCTTGCAGTGAGCCAAGATCACGCCACTGCACTCCAACCTGGGTGACAGAGTGAGACTCTGTCTCAAAAAAAAAAGAAGAAAGAAAGAAAAAAAAGAATGGCTTAATACAGAAAATTGGTACTGAAGAGTGGGGCATAGCTATAAAGATATCTAAACATGTGGAGTCAACTTTGGAACTGGGTAACGGGCAAAAATTGGAAGAATTTAAAGGGCTCAGAAGAAAACAAGAAGATGAGGGAAAGTATGGAACTTCTTAGAGACTGGTTAAATGGTTAAATGGTGACCAAAATGCTGATAGTGATATGGCCAGTGAAGTCCAGGGTGACAAAGTCTCCGATGGAAATGGGGAACTTATTGGGAACTGGGGCAAAGGTCACCCTTGCTATAACTCAGTGAAGAAATTGGGTGCATTGTGTTTGTGTCCTGGGGATCTGTGGAAGTTTGAACGTAAGAGTGATGACTTAGAGTATCTAGTAGAAGAAACCTCTCAGTAGCAAAGTGTTGCTTAGAAATTTTCTTTTTTTTTTTTTTTTTGAGACAGAGTCTCACTGTGTCACCCAGGCTGGAGTGCAGTGGCGCCATCTCGGCTCACTGCAAGCTCCGCCTCCTGGGTTCATGCCATTCTCCTGCCTCAGCCTCCTGAGCAGCTGGGACCACAGGCACCTGCCACCACGCCCGGCTAATTTTTTAGTATTTTAGTAGAGTCGGGGTTTCACCGTGTTAGCCAGGATGGTCTCGATCTCCTGACCTTGTGATCCACCCACCTCAGCCTGCCAAAGTGCTGGGGTTACAGGAGTGAGCCACCGCCCCCGGCCTACTCAGAAATTTCTAAGCCAGGATATGGCCTGTCTGCTTCTAACAGCCTATGCTCAGGGATAAAGAAATGACTTAAAGTTGGAACCTATATTTAAAATGGAAGTAGAGTCTAAAAATTTGGAAAATTTGCAGCCTGGCCTTGTGGCAGAGAAAGAATCCAAGTAGGCTGCAGAGCAATCGTTGCTAGAGAGATTAGCATGACTAAAAGGGAGCCAAGTGCTAATATTCGAGACAATGGGAAAAAGGCCTTGAGGGCATTTCAGAGATCTGTGAAACAGCCCTTCCCATCACAGGTGCAGAAGTTTGGTGCACTAGGCCCAGAGGTTTTATGGGCCAGGCCATGGCCACACTGCTATGCACAGCTTTGGGACACTGCTGCCCGCATCCTGGCCACTCTGCTCTGACTCTAGCCTTGGCTCAAAGGGGCCAAGATACAGCTTGGGCCACCACTCCAGAGGGCACAAGCCATAAGCCTTAGTGGTTTCCATGTCGTGTTAAGCCTGCAGGCACGCAGAATGCAAGATTGAGGGAGCCTGGGCACTTCCGCCTAGATTTCAGAGGATGTGTTAGAAACCCTAGGTTCCCAGGCAGAAGCATGATACAGGGGCAGAGCCCTTGCAGAGAACCTCTACTAGGGCAATGCCAAGGGAAAATGTGGGGTTGGAGTCCTCACACACAGTCCCCACTGGGGCACTGCCTGGTGATGCTGTGGGAATAGGGCTGCTGCCCTCCAGATCCCAGAATGGTAGATGCACTGGCAGCTGGCACCCTGAGCCTGGAAGAGCTGCATACACTCAACTCCCACCCATGAGATCAGCCACATGGGCTACTCCCAGGGAAGCCGCAGAGGCAGGGCTGTCTACGACCTTGGGAGCCTACCTCTTGAACCAGCTTGCAGGACATGGAATCAAAGATTATGTTGCAGCTTTAAGGCTTAATGTCTTCCCTGCTCAATTTCAGACTTGTGTGGGACCTGTTGCTTTTTTTTTTTTTTGTCAGAGCTGTTTGAACCAGAACAATTCCATCTTATATAGGGGCTGGGTAAAATAAGACTGAGACCTACTGAGCTGCATTCCTAGGAGGTTAGGAATTCTAAGTCATAGGAGGAGATAGGAGGTTGGCACAAGATACAGGTAGCGAAGACCTTGCCGATAAAACAGGTTGCAGTAAAGAAGTTGGCCCAAACCCACAAAGCCAAAATGGTGATATGGTTTGGCTCTGTGTCCCCAACCAAATCTCATCTCAAATTATAATTCCCATAATCCCCACATGTTGAGGGCAGGACCTGGTGGGAGGTGATGGATTATGGAGTCAATTTCCCCTATGCTGTTCTCGTGATACTGAGTGAGTTCTCATAAGATCTGATGGTTTTATAAGTGTTTGGAAGTTCCTCCTACACACATGCTCACTCTCTCCTGCAGCCTTAGGAAGACGGTACTTGCTTTCCTTTCTGCCACGATTGTAAGTTTCCTGAGGCTTCCCCAGCTATGCAGAACTGTGAGTCAATTAAACCCTTTTTCTTTATAAATTACCCAGTCTTGGGCAGTTCTTTACAGCAGTGTGAGAACAGACTAATACAGATGGCAATGAGAGTGACCTCTGATTGTCCTCACTGCTCATTATATGCTAATTATAATGCATTAGCATGCCAAAAGACACTTCCACCATGATCCAAACAGTCATGTCTGTGCCTGTCTCAGCACCATGACAGTTTACAGATGGCATGGCAACATCTAAAATGTACCCCATGTGGACTAACAAGAGGAGGAACCCTCAGCTTGGGGGATTGCCTACCTCGTTCCCAGAAAACTTGTGAATAATTCACCCCTTGTTTAATGTATAATTAAGAAATAACTATTAAGTATCCTTAGTCCAGCAGCCCAAGCTGCTGTTCTGCCTATGGAGTAGGCATTCTTTATTCTGTTACTTTCTTAATACAATTGCTTTTACTTTACTGTATGGACTCGCCAGGAATTCTTTCTTGTACAAGGTCCAGAGCCTTCTCTTGGTTCTGGATTGGGACCCAATCCTGGTAACATTTTGACCAATTTCTCCCTTTTGGAATAGGAATGTTTACACAATGCCTGTATCACTTTTGAATCTTGGAAGTAAATAATTTGTTTTTGACTTTACAGCCTCATAGGTGGAAGGAACTTGACTTGAATCCCAGATGAGACTTTGGACTTTGGGACTTTTGGGTTGGGGCTGGAATGAGTTAAAAGTTGGGGGGATTATTGGGAAGGCACGATTTTATTTTGCAATGTGAGAAGCACTGAGATTTAGGGAGCCAAGGGTGGAATAATAAAGTTTGGATGTTTGCCCCTCCAAATCTCACATTGAAATGTAATCCCCAGTGTTGAAGGTGAGGCCTGCTGGGAAATGTTTGGATCATGGGGACAGATGCCTTGTTAATAGCTCAGTGCTGTCCTCTCAATAGGGACTGAGTTCTCACAAGACCTTGTTGTTTAGAAGTGTGTGGTACCTCTTCCCTCACTGTCTTGCTCCTGCTCTCACCACATGACATGCCTGGCCCTCTTTGCCTTCTGCCATGATTGGAAGCTTCGTGAGGCCCTCACCAGACACAGATGGTGGTGTCATACTTTTTGTACAGCCTGCAAAACCATAAGCCAAAATAAACTTCTTTTCCTTGTAAATTACTCAGTCTTAGGTATTTCTTTATGGCAGCACAAGTATGGCCTAATACAGTGATGAACAGGATTGCCTCCTCTTTCTCTTCTTTTTGGAGACCTGTCCTCCTTTCCCTCTTCATGGATGCCCTTTAAAAATCAGAGTTCCTCAGAGAGCTTCCGGTGTGGAAGCAGTCATGTCTGTGCCCGTCTGTCACTTTTCTTCTGACTAATTCTGGTTCTCTCATCAAAAGCGCATTTTAAAGAAATTCCCTTTCCTTTTGAGTCATTTTCTTTAGTGGAGTCAAGGTTATCTCTGGTCTAAACTTGTGTTTCAACTTCCAAGAATAGCTTGTGTTACTTTTTTCAGATTCTAAAACATGTTCTTTAAATTTTGCTGAGGAAATATAAAAATATAAAGAACAAAGGAAAATCTGCAATTTAATAACTAGAGATAATCATTCTTATGACTCCATTGTCTTTTCTTTCGGTCTTTCTTTTATTCAAGGCATATATAGATTTGGTTTTAGACAATTAGGACACTCAAACTTTTTTTGATATTTGCTTTCCTGAAATCTAGAGAACATACATGTGGTAGACAGTGCTCACCAAATACCTGCTCATTTGAGAGATTACTCTGTTAATGTCTGTCTTCTTTTCCTGGTCTCCCTTGCAGTTTAAGCTGGGGACATGCGTTTTTTTCTGGCCATTGAACTCTGAGAGGAAGTGATAGATGATGTGTTACGTGTCTTGGCTGATGCAATCAAGGGCTAGTGTATGCCTGTGTCACATAAACTTGCCCTGATGCAGCAACTTTGGAAGTCACGTGTTCTAGAGAATGTGCTACAAATGAATTAGGTGTGGTTGCAAATGCATGAGAATAGAATGACCTGTATTAGATGTAGTAAGTCACTGAGATTTTGGAATTTATTTGTTACGGTAATATAACCTAGTCTATTCTGACTAATCCTATATATGACTCGCCTTCCCTTCTTTATCATAAACTCCAAGATGACATTCACTTTATCTCAAATTCCTCTTTCACAAATCATTTTATTCTTGGACAGAAATATGTTTAGATTAGCATTCCTCTGTCATATTCTCTACTCTCTGAGAGATGAAGTTTCCAATAAGACAAACCCAGAAACTAATCAGATGCTTTCATGTTGGCCAAATTTGGATTCCAGATTAAAGATAAATTAGCTGTGAAAATAAAATGACCAATAATAATGTTGGTACTGTTGAATTAATATCCCAGATACAAATCATGTAATAAACGTATTACTAATCTAACATTTATATGGTGCTTTACAGTTTTTCAAAGCATTTTTCATAAACATAAATATAAGCATTCAATCTGATACAAGGCTTTTTATCCATTGCAAACAGTGAATAGTGAAGTCCTACGCCAGTGCACAGTTCTCTCCTTCCTCCTTTTGGTGTGAACTCCTGGCTGCAGGGGGGAAGGGACCCTGGTTAGGGCAATTGTGGTGTAGGACTGGGAGGGGCAGGTGTGGCATACAATGTGGCTGGAGAGGCAAGAGACTTGGATCCTCATCCTGGCTCTGATCCTAATGAGCTATGTGACCTCTGGCAATTCCCAGGTGTCTCTGGGGCTTCCTTATCTATGAAAGGAGGAGATTGGACTGGCTAACTACTGGGGTTCTTCCAGCCCCTGTTCATTCAGTATTTCATGACTACCCTGAACATACTATGTTTTACTTCATGGCACCTCTATGCTCATGATAGATTGTGTTCGGTTACTCAGGACCCATGCTAGACACATTCTCCTAAATAGATCTTTGTCTCATACACAGTCGAGTTACAAATACATACATGCTACACTCTTTCTGCTTTACTTCAATGGCAAATTTAACGTATCACTCTGAGTATAAATAGAAATTTTTCTTTTCTAGTATAGAAATATATAACAATTGCTGATAAATTAGAAGGAAATGGCCATTTAGCCATGTGTGTTAAGTGATTATGACTTAGCTTTATTTTCTAGGAAGCTTGACATACCTGAAGGACCATCGGGGACTTTGATGATCCTCAAGAAAAGGAGGCTTAGGTTTTTGAGTTTGAAAGTCTGGACAAGTTTTGGAGCATTTTGTTAAGAAAATGAACATCTAAAAATATACATGATTATCGCTTTCCCTTTCTGTACTCTTCCCTCCACGGGGTCTTTGTGCTGCCTCTAATAAGCCATTGTATCTCCTGCAAGGTTGCTCAAAGGTACTGTAGCTCCCCAAGAGAGAACAAGCAGGATGAGAGAACAGGACTCATGACTCAGGAACAGGACCCAGGGCCTGCGGGGAGGAGGTATTTCTGTAGAGCACAGTTCCCTGCAAACCTGCCTGGAGCCAGCTTGGTAACCTGTTTTACAGCTCTGTCATGCATGAGGCTTTGTGTTAAAAGCCTTGGGGAAAGAGGTGGCAAAGATCACCACTTGCCCTTAACAAGCTTTTAACTTGTGAGGAAGGCAGGTGGAGATGACTGTGGTGCCAGCAGAATAAAGAAGTGTTAGGAAGCAGAGGGATGGAGAGCGAGCAAGTGAGGCTAACAGATTGAATACAGGGATGGCTTCTTAGACTTTGCCATGTGTTAATTTGAAGAGTAGATTTGCGTAGTGGAGGGAGAATGGACATTCCAGGCTGAGAAAATAGAATGAGGAAAAGTGTAAGACATACATTTCATATCTGTTTCTCCTACTTAACTTTTTAGAGCTTCCATTGCCTCATCTGAAAAACTGGGATAGTAATTCTTGTTTTTTGCTTTGTTTTGTTTTGGTTTTGTTTTGTTTTTTGAGATGGAGTCTCGCTGTCGCCCAGGCTGGAGTGCAGTGGCACGATCTCGGCTCACAGCAACCTCCACCTCCCAGGTTCAAGTGATTCTCCTGCCTTAGCCTCCTAAGTAGCTGGGATTACAGGCATGCACCACCACACCCGGCTATTTTTGTATTTTTAGTAGAGATGAGGTTTCACCATGTTGATCAGGTTGGTCTTGAACTCCTGACCTCAGGTGATCCACCCGCCTTGGCCTCTCAAAGTGCTGGGATTAAAGGTGTGGGCCACTGAGCTTAGCCCTGGGGTAGTAATTCTTACTTCACAGGGTTTTGGAAGGATGAAATGAAATTGTGTTTGTGAGACTGTTCGGTTTAGTGTCAGTTTCCTTTTCTTTCTCTCCAAATGTCCAGCCTTCCCCAATCTCTACACCTTTGCTCAATCTATTCTTCCTTTCAGATTTAGTCTCTCTCTCCCACCCATGGAATTTAGACCTTTCTTGGCCGTACTAGTCCATGTCCTTCCTTGACATAGGATGGAAAGCATAGACTTACTGCAGGGAATATCAAATGTGGCTGGCCAAAAATAGAGTTAAAGCCCAATAAATTTGGAGTAGAGTGCAAGCTTGTCAATAGTAGGTATAAAAGGCTGGAATAATTATTGAGGGTTATCAGTTCATTCATTAATTCATTCACTCACTCCTTCATTCATAAAAGATGAGGCATTTTGATTCAGGAACATGCTTGGACCTAAAGACTATGTGGGAAATAAGAAAAGCATGGTTCCTAACCCCATGGTGCATCCCTACTAGCAGAGAAACCATAAATTACACGTATAATCATGGTTGGGTGGCACATCAGTCTGTTTGTGCTGCTATAACAAAATACCATAGACTCGATGGTTTATGAACAATAGAAATTTATTTCTCACAGTTCTGGAGGCTGGGAAGTTCAAGTGCCAGCATATTGGGCACCTGGCAAGGGTCTGCTTTTTGTATCATAGACCATACCTTCTTGTTGCATCCTTACATGGTGGAGGGGACAAGGGATCCCTCAGGGGTCTCTTTTATAAGGCTACTAATCCCATTCATGAGGGCTCTGCCTCCCAAAGAGCCCTCCTCCAAATATTATCACATTTGGGACTAATTTTTAACATAGGAATTTTGGAGGGACACAGACATTCAGTCTATAGCAGGTGGTCATTAAGAAAGGAGTAATACAAGGTGCTATGAAGATATATACCGGGGAGAACCTGATTAGTTTAAAAAGTCAGAGAGAGTCCCTGAGAAAGCAACATCATGGATAGGAAGGGTAGGGATTAATCAGATGAAGGTGCAGGTAGAGATAGGGAGAGGGATTCATGTCTCAGGCAATGGGAACAGCACGTGCAGAGGCCCCAACACTAGAAGGACTATGGTGTGTTAGAGAACCTAAAGGAGGGCCCGGGAGGCAGAAGCCCAGAGAGCGAGGGGCAAGGGACATGAGATGAGGCTGAAGAGATGGGCAGGGCCAGGCCATGGGCAACCTGTGAACATGTTAAGGGCAGTGGTTTATCCTGAAGGCAGTTTTGAGGTGCAGGAGAGCAAGCACATTGGATTTGTGTTTTAAAACAATCTATATAAATTCCAAAGGAGGGGGCAAATGTGGGAGAAGGCGAATGCAGTCATCCAGGTGAGAGCCACGGGGATGTGCTTAAGAGATGCATCTTCTGGATATGCATTCTGAGGGGAAAATGCTTGAGAAGTACGATCGGCCTCTGAGGCAACACCGGCAGGATTTCACCTGCATTAATTTAGAGCTCAGAAGAGGCAGATGGGCTGGAGCTAGAGATGCGGCTTGTCTGCAGTGCGAGCTGTGGGAGTGGGTAGGGTGGCCAGGGAGGGTGTGCAGAGCGGGAAGGCACGCCCAGCAGTTGACTCACCGGTGTTCACCCAGGACGGGGCAGATGAGGGCCCCTGGGAAGCAGAAGCCAGAAGGTGGGAGGGAATGTGGAGAGTGTGATGTCCTGGAGACAAGGGAGCTGACAGCTGTGGTTCATCCACGTAGAGATAAAATCGGTGTGGTACACACCTCCCTGTGAAGCCAAAATCATCACCGGCTCCTTATTGCTGCTGGTGTTCCTCATTGCTCCTTCCAGCAACCTCTGGCCTGATTTCAGTGCATCCTCTTCAATCATTCAGTGCTGTATTCTGCCCCTAGCTCTTTCTCAACTTAGAGGAAAATAGTCTGATAAAGTCTTCTATGAAAAATTCCTAGAACCTAACGTGGTACAACTTACAGGCACTTACGTCTTTCAAAGATGAGTTTGGAAAAAGCAAGGCCTTACTTTGGGCCTGGGACCTTTGCCAAAGTGAGGGCTGTTGAACCACTGAAAAAAGTAAATGCATGGGTATTAGGTACAATGTAATTTAACATTTTGAAAATTAAGATTAGGCATTGTAATATTTTATTCCATTAGCCAGATGTGGTGATGTACACCTGCAGTCATAGCTACTCAGGAGGCTGAGGCAGGAGGATGGCTTGAGCCCAGGAATTTGAGGTTACAGTGAGATATGACTGCACCATTGCATTCTGACCTGGGCAACAGAGTGAGACCCAGTCTCAAATAAATAAAATTCTTTATTCCGTACTTGAAAGCAATGTTTAAAAAATCCGTAAAGTAGAAGAGTGCAGTAAAAAAAATATATAAATGACAGACAGACAGTCTATCTGTCAGAATAAGGAGAAAAGATTAGAGAGGTAGGTGGTGTAGGGGCAAATTGTGCTGGGCCTTCTACATTTAATATCTAGGCTTTCATTAATGAGCAATGATGAACCACTAGAGTATTTTCAGCAGAGCAGTGAGGGGACGCAGAAGATCCTGACAGTGATGAACACAGCAGATTACCACATGAAGTGAGTGAAGGCTAGGAGATCAGTCTGCTCCAAGCGCATGAAGGGAGAGCCTGGGCCAGGGGAAGCGGTGATGGGCCCACCAAACTGATGGGAGGGAAGGTGGGAGAATGGATCTGGGGAGGGAGGGCCATCTGGGTGTGCAGGAGAACAACAGGAGGAGGACTGTAGGGTAATATCAAGGTCTTGAGTCTGGACCATAGAAATAGAGAAGTCTGGAGGAGGAAATGGTTTTGGGGTGGAAAATGATGCTTTGGGCTTTAGACGATCTGAGTCACCATATGGGGCAGGCTTAACTGAATAGATAGGTATTTCCCCAATTTCCCCATAAGTGAGTTCTGCTTTGTCTGTGGACCCTGGGAATTTCTATAGACCTGAGCCAGGGGCATGGCTGAGTTTGGAAAGAAGGAGTTCTGAGAAATAGATAGAAAGGGTGGAAGTGACACATTTACCATCTCCTGGGTTTGAGGAAGGAAACTGAGCCTTCAGACTCTTGGTCTCAGATTTCCTCGAATGTAGCCTGAATAAGGCAGCGGGTTACATTTCAAAGTCAAACTTCCAGTATTTAAAACCAGAGGGGGAAAGCGTGGGTCAATAAATGGTATTTTGGAACCAACAAAGCATTTGAAAAATGAAAAAATAAAAAGGCAGCTGGGCACAGAGGCTCACGCCTGTAATCCCAGTGCTTTGGGAGGCTGAGGCGGCAGGATCGCTTGAGCTCAGGAGTTTGAGACAATACAGCAAGACTGGGCAACAAGGAAGACTCTGTCTCTACAAAAAATAAAAAAAATTAGTTTCCCAGCACTTTGGGAGGCTGAGACGGGCGGATCACGAGGTCAGGAGATCCAGACCATCCTGGCTAACCCGGTGAAAGCCCGTCTCTACTAAAAAAATACAAAAAACTAGCCGGGCGAGGTGGCGGGTGCCTGTAGTCCCAGCTACTCGGGAGGCTGAGGCAGGAGAATGGTGTGAATCCGGGAGGCGGAGCTTGCAGTGAGCTGAGATCTGGCCACTGCACTCCAGCCTGGGCGACAGAGCGAGACTCCGTCTCAAAAAAAAAAAAATACAAAAAAAATTAGTTGGGCATGGTGGTACATGCCTGTGGTCCCAGCTACTCCTAGGCTGACGAGGGAGAATGGCTTGAGGCCAGGAGTTCAAGGCTTTACTGAGCTATGCTCACACCACTGCACTCTAGCCGGGGTGACAGAGCAAGACCTTGTCTCTAAAATAATAATCGTAATACATTTTTTTTTAAAGTAAAAGAAAAAAAGGTCACATCTTCCTCATACCAAAATAAATTCCAAATAAATTAAAGGCTTAAATATAATAAAGTTAAACCATAAAATTACTAGAAGAAAATAAAAGCAAATATTTAGATAATCCTGGGGATAAATTTCTTTGGAATGAATTTCCTTAAGATGAATTTCTAAAAGTGAAATTCAGGGTTCAAAGGTCTTTTCTTTGTCCTTTTCTTTTTTTCCTTTCCTTTTCCTTTTTCCTTTCTCTTTCTCTCTTCTCTCTTTCTTTTTTTCTTTCTCTCCCTCTCTCCCTCTCTCAATCCCTTTTTTTTTTTTTTTTTTTTTTTGTGAGACAGGGTCTCATTTTGTCACTCAGACTGGAGAACAGTGGCATGAACATGGCTCACAGCAGCCTTGACCTCCCAGGCTCAAGTGATACTCCTGCCTCAGTCTCTCGAGGAGTTGGGACCACAGGCACATGTCACCATGCCCAGCTAACATTTCATATTTTTCATAGAGTCGAGGTCTTACTGTGTTACCCCAGGCTGGTCTCGAACTTCTGGGCTCCAACAATCCTGCCACCTTGGCCTCTCAAAGTGTTGGCATTACAGGTGTGAGCCACTGCACTCAGCCCAAAGTTCTCTTCAATTGTAAGGTTTTTGGTACTCTATTGCCAAATTGTCCTCCAAAAAGATTATGTCTTTTTACCCTCCTGCCAACATTATATAAAAGTGTCCACTTTTGTGGACTTTTACCAATGCTGACTACCTTTGGTTTCAAAAAAGCTTTCAGTAATTTTCTGTTAATTACTTTTACCCTTTTTTATTGAGGATGTTCAACTTTTTATTGTTAGCATATTCTCTCTGGGCTCCATTGGACACCTTGGCAGCTCTTTGGGTAGTAGGTGCCTTTACAAAAGTCCTTCTCATCTGGCCCTTTCTAAGCAAATCTAGTGAACAGAATTGGCTCTATGCTCTGCATTGCTTAATACGGTTGATCCAGGGCCTAGGACTCATTCCTTCATTACCATCCACTTGCATTGTCTTAAAGCAAGTCTCTGTTAATTTGGCATTTCCTGTCCCAGCTCTTTAGTTTCGTTAAACAAAGGCTTTAGAAAACTCCCAGTAGATGGCTATGTTGCTTCCTTTTAAAAAATTTTGGAGCTGTTTCCCTAGTCTAACCTTTTCCTCAGGGCAGAAGTTAAGTCCCTTCTACTGCATTCCTATGAAGATGGTGATTCAAGAGGCAGGGCACCCTTCGCTTTGTGAAGCAGTCCACTCTGCAGCTGGACAGCTCTGTTACTAGAATGTTCTCCCTTCTGGGGAGCCAATATTTTGAGGTCCTCTGTGAGTCTCATCTGCTTATCTCATCTGTTTATGCCCTTGAAGATGCACAGGTCTGACACCACGAGGGAGCCCTTATAAATTGGATGGCATTTCTTATGTGTCCCCAAGTCTTCTCCAGCCGCTCCTCCCAGAGCTTGTTTCTTAAGCCCCTTGTGGAGCTGATTGCTTTCCTCAAGCAGCTCAGTTTTCCCCAGTCTGCCCCTGGTGGTCCTGAAATATGATTGACTCCTGAATATTCTAGGAGTGAAGGAGAGTGGGGGGTGGCCTTTCTGCTTGTCGTGGTCTGGGTTTTAAATTGCTGTCCAGTGGAGCAGAGGTGACTTTCTCAGTGAACCACATTTTTTTCCCCTCTAAATCCTTAGCAATTTTGTCTCCAGAGGCAAGACCTGGCCAAACCGTTTGTGTCGAGGATTGAATCAAGGATGATTGAGGAGATGACAGTAGTCCCCCCTCGTCTAAGGAGGGCATGTTCCAAGCCCCTCAGTGAATGCCTGAAACTGTGGATAGTATCCAACCCTATATATCTATGATTTTCCTATACATTCATACATGCTTATGGCAATGTTTAATTTATAAATTAGGCAAAGAGTCTGGGCGCGGTGGCTCAAGCCTATAATCCCAGCACTTTAGGAGGCCGAGGCGGGTGGATCACCTGAGGTTGGGAGTTCGAGACCAGCGTGACCAACATGGAGAAACCCTGCCTCTACTAAAAATACAAAAATAGCCGAGCATGGTGGCAGGCAGCTGTAATCCCAGCTACTTGGGAGGCTGAGGCAGGAGAATCGCTTGAACCTGGGAGGCAGAAGTTGCAGTGAGCTGAGATCATGCCATTGCACTCCCACCTGGGCAGGAAAACTCCGACTCAAAAAAAAAAAAAAAAAAAAAAATTAGTCAAAGAAAGAAATTAACAGCAATAAGTAATAATGAAATAGAACAATTCTAACAATATACTGTAATAAAAGTTTTATGAATGTGGTCTTGTTATGCCCAGACTGTTTGTTCCCCAAAGAAGACCACCAGAGTCCAGAGTCAAAGCCAAGCGGCAAGGATCTTTACTACAAGTTCGAACTTGGTCCCTCCTTTACACAGTATACAAGAGGGCCCCGAACAATGCGAGCGTTTGCTTTTTATAGCCCGAAAGTTGTAGGGGAACAAAGAAATTCCTGCGCTTTCAGTAACCTTGAACGGCTGTCTCCTTATCGGAGACTTTCCAGGTGGTGTTTGTACTGAGCTCAGGGAGTTTGAGAGATATATGGTGGTGGGATGGGAGGATGGGATGTGTTTGTGCTAGGCTCAGGGAGTTTTGAGCCCGGGGCTGAGGAATGTGCCCAGCTCCTTTCATTCCCCCCTTCTTTTCAGGTATCTTTAGAGCCAATCTTGGGTCTTATGAGTCTGATTCTGTTTCAGCGTTTACAGGTTGGTATTGGGCTCTGAGGACCATGAGTTGTACGGTGTCAAATCTCTCCCTAATAAATTGTAAAATTCTGTTAACAACACAAGGTCCTACGGTAAGCAGAAATAGTAGACTTAGCAGGGGTCCAAGGAAGGGGGCTAACAGAGAAAACATAGAGGAATTCCACCATTGGTCTGCAGCTGAAGCAAACTGCCGTGTTTTTACTTCAGTGCTTAACTTGCGTAACTGTTGGACCCGGTCCTCTACAAGTCCTGATTCATTTATGTAGAAACAACAGTCTTCTTTTAGAAATATACATGTACCACCTTTTTCTGCAGTGAGTAGGTCTAGGGCCCTCCGGTTTTGCAAGGTTACCTGAGCTAGGGACGTGAGCTGCCGCTGAAGGGAGGCAAGGGACTCAGCCGACTCCTCCATAGCAACGGCAAATTGTTGGTATAACCTGTTACTTTCTATGAGGGTGTGACCTAGGGCTCCCCCCGCCAGTCCGGCCGCAATGAAGGATGCGGTGAGGGAGATTCCTGCAATGAGGGGGAGAAATATGGCTCGTGCAGGTCTTGGTCTAGGGTCTGGGTGAATAACAGCACTAGTCCAGTTACCGGTATACCCTAAGAACTCGCCAGCAGTTAGTAGAGTCAACCGGGGAACTAATGTGACAGGGAGACATAGTAGGTTATTAACAGAAGGACTAGGTAGGTTCTTAGATAAGGTTCCATTACACCAGAAGAATATGCCTGATGGAGCTCTTAAGGTAATATTAGGGGGCGTTGCAGTGATGCTGCAGAGGCTGGAATTGGTTCCTGAGAAACAGTAGGGAAACTTCTCCTGACTGGGGTTTAGGTATAGGGGCACGTTCAGGATAGGAGCATACGAGTGGTTTCGGAGGTTGTTAGCTTGGGCAAAGGTAGAGGGTCCCCATGGCAGAGGGACAGCTGTTAGCGGTGGACGCCCTAGAGTGGCGCACAGGAAGCAGCCAGACAGGCTATGAAGTCCTGTAAGGTTAGCAAGTTCTAGTCCTTCTTGTAATAACTTTAACCAGGAGAAAGGACGTAAGTCTTGTGTTAGTCTGCTTTCCTGTCGTTGGATATTCCCGTGGACCAGGGGCAGTACTTGCACTAGGCCTCGCCACAGATAGAGGTGACTGCTAGGCCATGTGGAGGAGGGGGAGTAGTATACAGCCCCATGTTGAGGTGTGGTCCAGCGGGAGTTCCAGGGGTCTCTAACTATCCATGTATATGGAAAGTCTTTATCCCGTCTACGATAGAAGGGCCATTTAGGGTCTAACTGTTTTCTCTCTCCCCAATAACGGGGCCTGTGGATGTTACAATAGTTATAAGGACAGCCAGCATTTTGGTGCCACCAATAGTGTTTACAATTGTATTTAGTCTGATCAAACTCAAAGCATATTATTGGTGTCATAGGTTTGGCTATTTGAAAACCGGTAAAATTTAGTAGAATTGGGCTGTTGCACCCTGAGGAAGGGCAATCAGCACTGGCCAATAATTTTCCGGGCTTATGAGGTTGCCCAGGGTGGGTTCGGTTTTCATAAAGCCAGAATCTCCAGACAAAGGGATTATGAGCTGGTTTTGTGATTTCTCCAGCGGCCACTAGGGCGACTAACATTAGGGTTAGACTATCTAACTGCATGTTTGCAGTGAGCTATGTTGTCGGCGCAGGGTGAGTTTTAAGGGGTTGTTCCTAGCTCTGTCCACAGTCCACGTGTCCGGTGCTTCAGCCGCCACCGTGATTGGTCCCAGAAGATCAGAGGTTGGGTCCACTGGCTTGACGTGGGTGTAGTGGATCCACGATGCGATGCCTTCTACTTTCAGGGCGGTGGGTGTGGTTAGGAGTACCTGGAGTGGTCCTTTCCACCTGGGTTCTAGGGTCTCTTGTCGGTGTCGCTTGACCAGGACCCAGTCTCCCGGCTGGTACGGATGGGGTGTCGGCGGGGGACCGGTCTCATATAGTTCTTTCAGCTTGGGCCAGATTTCTTGATGAATTTTCTGCAAGGCTTGTAGGGAAAACAAGAGTTCAGAGACATTTTCTGTTTCGGACTTGAGCAGATCATCTTTTAGGCCGGGAACTAAGGGTGGGGGTCTGCCATACATAATTTCATAAGGAGTAAGGCCTAGTCTGTAAGGGGTGTTACGGGCCCGGAACAGAGCGTAGGGGAGAAGGACCACCCAATTAGCGCCAGTCTCCATAGTCAATTTAGTTAAGGTCTCTTTTAAGGTCCGATTCATTCTCTCTACCTGTCCTGAACTCTGGGGCCTGTAAGCGCAATGTAGTTTCCAATTTGCCCCAAGGATGGAAGCCAAATCCTGACTTACCTTAGCGACGAAGGCCGGCCCATTATCTGACCCTATCTGGACGGGGAAGCCATACCTGGGGAGGATATCTTCCAGGATTTTCTTTGCTACAACCTGAGCAGTCTCTTTCTTGGTGGGGAATGCTTCAGTCCACCCTGAAAAAGTGTCTACAAAGACAAGTAAGTACCGATACCCGTATTTTCCTGGCTTTATCTCAGTAAAATCTACTTCCCAGTAGATACCGGGCCTGGTTCCCCTGAGCCTTGTTCTCGTTGCAGCCTGGGATTGGGGGTAGGCGTTGTTAAGCTGGCAGACTTTGCAACTTGTCACGATGTTGCTGGCCATCTCGGCTGTATGTCTGAATTTGAGCTTAGAGCGTCTGATCAGGTCTATCATCCGCCGAGCACCCAGGTGGGTGGTTCGGTGGATGTGTTCTAACACTTGTTGTCCTAATTTTTCTGGTAGGATGGTTTGGTCATTAGTATCAGTCCACCACCCATTCTGGATCTGTTTCAGGGGAAGCTTGTCAATCCACTGGAGATCTTGTTCTGAATAATCAGGGAAATATGGCAAGTCCCGGGGGCCCGGGTCAGGGAGCTGGAGTGCAAGGAGTTGGCTGGGAGCCTTCGCCACCTTTCTTGCAGTTTGGTCCGCCAGAAAGTTGCCTTGAGCAGTTGGAGTAGTTAGTTTCTGATGCCCTGGGCAATGCACAATGGCTAACTTTTCTGGCCTCCATAGGGCTGTTAGCAGGGCTAGGATTTCTTGCTTGTTTTTTATTTCTTTTTTTTTAGCCGTCAGTAACCCCCGCTCCCTGTAAATGGTCCCATGTATATGTGCTGTTGCAAAAGCATATCGGCTGTCTGTATATACCGTCAGCTTTTTCCCCGCCCCTAAGGTAAGAGCTTGGGTGAGCGCTATTAATTCGGCCTTCTGGGCCGATGTCCCCGGGGGCAGGGGTTCCGCCCAGATTACCTTAGTCTCTGAAGTCACTGCCGCTCCAGCGTACCTCTGGCCCTGATGCATGAAGCTGCTCCCATCAGTGAACCAGACGAGGTCGGCGTCAGGAAGTGGGCGATCCTGCAGGTCTTCTCGAACTCCGTGCACCTGAGCTAGTATCTCGGTGCAGTCATGGAGTGGGGCGTCCAGGTCCGGGTTGGGCAGTAGCGAGGCAGTCTCTTACCCAGTGGCCAGCCTCCTTGCAGTAGGCACATTGGTCTTTTTTTTCAGATTATCATGCCTGGGGCGGGGGGGGCCTAGGTTGGGTGTACTCTGGCTGTAGATGTTCTTTCTGTACTACTGCTGCCAGGACCTTGGTCATTTTTTTAGTGGCCTTAAATTGCCTTTTTTCTGGAGTATCTCTGTTATTATAAACCTGCTGGGCTATCTGAAGGAGGTTTTGAATCCGCTTTTCTTCCAAGTCTTTTAGTTTTTGGAGTTTTTTTAATATCTGGGGCTGCCTGATTTATGAAAGACATTACAACAGCTGTCTGACTTTCTGGAGCCTCTGGATCTATGGGGGTGTACTGTCTAAAAGTTTCTATTAATTTTTTTAAGTAGGTGGCTGGGCTCTCTGTCTTTTCTTGCCGAATAGAATATATTTTAGCCAAATTAGTGGGCTTGCAAGCAGCTGCCCGGAGACCTGCCATTAGAGTCTGGCGATAAAGGTGTAGCCGTCCCCTACCTTCTGCCGTGTTGTAGTCCTACGCCGGCCTGGTCAGAGGAAAGGTCGCGTTTATGAGGTCAGGGTTAGCAGTCGGTTGACTGTCGTCCCCCGGGACCAGCTTTCCAGCTTTTACCTGTATTCCCTCTCGCTCCTCCGTGGTAAACAAGATTCGGAGGAGCTGCTGACAATCATCTCAAATGGGCTGGTGGGTGAACATGACACTATCCAGTAAAGCCAGTAAATCTTTGGGGTTGTCTGAAAACCGAGCACTCTGAGCCTTTTAGTTATACAGATCACTGGTGGAGAATGGCCAGTACTGGAGCTTGGGGATTTCTGTGTCATCTGGGGGTTTTATTTCCCGAAGGGGTAAAGCCACCGTGGAGTCAGGCGGCTGGTGGGGGGGGGGGCCTAGTCCGCGAAGTGTGCCCTCGCGTCCGCCCCCCCAGCCTTTTAAAGTTACTTTCCCTTTCAGCGAGCCCGCCTCCCCTCCGCCTGCTCCGTCCCTCTATCTCTCTCTCTAATTTTTCCGTTTCTGTCTAAATCTTTGATTGACATACTTACAGGGTCTTTTCTTTAAGTTTTTATCTCATTCGCGCGCGCTTTCTCTCTCTGTCTCTCTGTCATCCTGTGTCCTTTCTCCTTTATACTTAGTCTCTTTCTCTGACTCTCCACATCTGCCGTTTTCTCCCCTTTCTCTTTCCGATTTCCCTTCTCACTTTCTCCCTTTCCCATCTCTATGGTCTCTCTCTCACTTATTTTCTCTTCTCTCCAGTCTCACTTTCTGTGTCTCTTTTTGTAAAGGAATGTGGGTTAGAATTAGGTTGTGGGTTGGAATCCTTGTAAAGGAAATCCGCGCTGGAAGCCGGGAGCCCGGGGACCGGGGCCGCGAGCGCGCGCCGGAAGCCGGGAGCCCGGGGACCGGGGCCGCGAGCGCGCGCCGGAAGCCGGGAGCCCGGGGACCGGGGCCGCGAGCGCGCGCCGGAAGCCGGGAGCCCGGGGACCGGGGCCGCGAGCGCGCGCCGGAAGCCGGGAGCCCGGGGACCGGGGCCGCGAGCGCGCGCCGGAAGCCGGGAGCCCGGGGACCGGGGCCGCGAGCGCGCGCCGGAAGCCGGGAGCCCGGGGACCGGGGCCGCGAGCGTGCGCCGGAAGCCGGGAGCCCGGGGACCGGGGCAATTCAGACAGCAGGCGCGCACCCGGGGACCGGGGCAATTCAGACAGCAGGCGCGCACCCGGGGACCGGGGCAATTCAGACAGCAGGCGCGCACCCGGGGACCGGGGCAATTCAGACAGCAGGCGCGCACCCGGGGACCGGGGCAATTCAGACAGCAGGCGCGCACCCGGGGACCGGGGCAATTCAGACAGCAGGCGCGCACCCGGGGACCGGGGCAATTCAGACAGCAGGCGCGCACCCGGGGACCGGGGCAATTCAGACAGCAGGCGCGCACCCGGGGACCGGGGCAATTCAGACAGCAGGCGCGCACCCGGGGACCGGGGTCAGATTCAGACTGTTGCCCGGATCGCGAACCCGCTCCGGCAACTCAGATCGCAATTTAAATCAGAAGAGAGCCAGGGGACGTCTCCCACCGGTCTCCACTGGCTGTCCTATAGCGCGTCCGCCAGGACTGTGCCAGCCTCAGTTTCAGACCTCGCGAGTCAGAGATTCAGATTCAGAACAGACACACAGACACAGACAGACAAACGGAGACGAGCCAGCTCACCTATCAGTAGATCGATCCTAGCAGATCCGTTGACCAGGGGTCTGGTGGGCTTGGGGAATCCCGGACGAGCCCCCAGATGTTATGCCCAGACTGTTTGTTCCCCAAAGAAGACCACCAGAGTCCAGAGTCAAAGCCAAGCGGCAAGGATCTTTACTACAAGTTCGAACTTGGTCCCTCCTTTACACAGTATACAAGAGGGCCCCGAACAATGCGAGCGTTTGCTTTTTATAGCCCGAAAGTTGTAGGGGAACAAAGAAATTCCTGCGCTTTCAGTAACCTTGAACGGCTGTCTCCTTATCGGAGACTTTCCAGGTGGTGTTTGTACTGAGCTCAGGGAGTTTGAGAGATATATGGTGGTGGGATGGGAGGATGGGATGTGTTTGTGCTAGGCTCAGGGAGTTTTGAGCCCGGGGCTGAGGAATGTGCCCAGCTCCTTTCAGTCTCTTTCTCAAAATTACCTTTTTTTTTTGAGACAGGGTCTCACTTTATCACCCAGGCTGGAGTGCAGTGGCGTGATCACAGTTTACTGCTGCCTCGACCTCCTGGGACCAAGTGATCCTCCCACTTTAGTCCCCGGAATAGCTGGGACCACAGGCATGCACTACTGTATCTGGATAATTTTGTTTATTTTTTTGTAGAGAGAAGAGGTCTCACTATGTTTCCCAGGCTGGTTTTGAATGCCTGGGTCCAAGCAATCCTCCTGCCTTGGCCTCCCAAAGTATTGGGATTACAAGCGTGAGCCATCATACCTGCCCCAAAATTATCTTATTGTTCTATAGCCACCCTTCTTCTTGTGTTGATATGACGTGATCCATTGCCTTCTTGATGAGATGAAATGAGGTGACTGATGGGGGCATTGTGATGCAGTGTTAGGCTGATATTGGCCTGATGATATGTCAGAAGGAGGGTCATCTGCTTTGGCGATCGTGGGTCATAAAGTCATGATGATGTCAATGGTTGGATGTCAGGAGCAGACGATGTCAATGACTAATGATAAGCTCGACAGGTGGGATGGTGGCACAAGATTTTATCACACTACTCAGAATGGAGCGCAATTTAAAACTTCTGAATTGTTTATTTTTAGAATTTTTCATTAATATTTTCGGATTGCAGTTGACTGCGGGTAGCTGAAACTGTGGAATGTGAAACTGTGGGAAAGTGAGGGAGTACTGTATTATGGAACCGTAACTCTGTTCGGTAGGGGAACAGAATTCACATTTGTGGGGCCCAGGTCTCTGCATCAGTAGGGATCCAGTTGTTTCATTTCTCGTTGTAGCAAGAACTTGGCTTTGGAGTCAGACAGATTGATGTTTTCTATCATTCTAAATGGGTGCAGCTACACCTTTCTCAGGAGGTAGTTCTGAAAATTTAACAAAATGTGAATTTCTTGGTAAAAAAAAAAAAAAAACCTCAAAAATATTCAGTTTCCTTTACTTTTTGTCTGATATACTCCATAAAATGCTTGGAAATATGTTTCTCTCCTAGAAATGTCACTGATCTTTGTAATTCTGATTATCCACAAACCTTGGAAGATTTGCTGTTTCAATGTTCCTATTTTACAGACAAGAAAATGGAGCCCATGGTAAGTTAAGTGAGTTACTCATGGCTACTTAACTAATATTTTACTAGGTGATAGGCCAGAGCTAGAGCCCAAGTCACCTCCTTATCAATGCCCTGCCTTGTCTCTGTGCCTTCCTGTCTCTCTGTATGTGTATGTGCCTGTTGACACTAAGGCATAGTTTAACCCAGTAGAATTACCGGTTTGTAATGAATTCCACTTGTAAATGACTGATCATTCAAGGAACAAGTATTTTCTCTATGGTTGACACCTGTTTTGGAGGCCAAAAATGACACAAATGTAACTTGAGACTCTCTGGGCCTCATTTTGCACTTATTAGCATGTCCAAAATTAAAAAGACTGACCACACCATATATTGGTGAGGATGTGGAAGCACGGAAATTTTCATACACTGCTGGTGGGGATGTAAAATGGTACAATCCCTTTGGGAAACAGTTTGACAGTTTCTTAAAAAGTTAGACATATATTTACCATGTGACTCAGCCCTTCCACTGCTAGGTCTTTACCCAAGAGAAATGAAAACCTGTGCTTATACAAATGTCTATACGGGAATGTACATAGCAACCTTATTTGTCATTGCTAAAAACGGAGACAATTCAACGTTGTCAAGAGTGAATGGATGAGCAAGCTGTGGTCTGTCTATGCAATGGTATCCTACTCAGCAAGACAAAGAGATGGGCTGAGGATACGCACAACTATAAGCATGAATCTGGACATAATTGGGCTGAAAGAAGCCATACATGAAGGAGTATATACTATATCATTTTATTTATGTAAAATTCTAGAAAATGTAAATGAGTCTGTGGAGACAGAATGCATCAGTATTTGATGTTAGGGGGCAGGGAGTCGGGAGAGAGGGGTTACCAAGGGGCGTGAGGAAACTTGGGAGTGATGGATATGTTCATTATTTTGACTGTAGTGATAGTTTCACTGGTGTATACATTTGTCAAAATTATCAAATTGCATACTTTAAATGTGTGTAGTTTTTTCAATGTTAGCCATACCTCAATAAAGCTGTTAAAAGACTATACTGGCTGGGTGCAGTGTCTCATGCCTGTAATCCCAACCCTTTGGGAGGCTGAGGCCAGAGGATCACTTGAGCCCAGGAGTTCAAGACTAGCCTGGGCAATATAGAGAGACCCAGTCTCTACTGAAGAAAAAAAAAACAAAAACAAAAAAGCCAGGCCTGGTCCTGGTAGCATGCAACTGCTGTTCCAGCCGCTTGAGAGGCTGAGGCGGGAGGATCACTTGAGCCTGGGAGGTCAAGACTGTACTGAACCATGATCACACCAGTGCACTCTAGACTAGGCGACAGAGTGAGACTCTGTCTTTAAAAAAACAATAAGAGAGACTCTCTGGACCTTATGACTGCAGAGGTAAAGGAATTGTAGTAACAATAATTCCAATTTCCCTAGTTCCTGTTCCCTTTTGACCAAGATCTTGGAGTTGCCTGCTAGTCTCAGTCTGGCGTATCTCAGAGTCCTCAGAGGCCTTCTTACATGAAAATCGGTCTTGCAGCTACAGTCTCCAGGGCACTGTTCCTGCTGTTGCTGAGAGCTCACTGCCTGTGGAGCTTCATGAGGGCCCCAGCACTCGCCCTGCTGCCGCTGACCAGGGGAGAATGCTGGTGTCCACTCTAGAGGCCTGTCTCTCCTCTGAGGACCCATGTGTGTGTTTTAAGGCCTGTGGTCATTCTGTATTCGGGTAGGCAAGAGGGCATCTCCCTGGTACTCACTGTGTCTCGGGCACTTTTTTACACTCACATCTCACAGTGAAAATAACACCTCCAAGCCTCTTTCTCTGTGACCTCCCATGGCTAGGCAGAGACACCTGCTAAAGGAACGTACTGTGCTGTTTTCTCACGTCCCAGTCCTCTGCATGTTCTCCCCACCCTTGCATACAGATCAGTTGATACTCATACATGACTTCCTGCTGCTTGCTCTGTCAGAACCTGACACGTCTGGACGAGTCTATCCTAGCATGGGCACGAGGCCTCAGCTGGGCATTCCCGTCCCATAGCGGGGTCAGGTCTCCATGGCAGCTTCCCTGGCAAGTACCACGTACAAAAGACTTTTCCATTTTCCAGTGCCTCTTCTTGGGCTCAAACTTAGAGAGGAAGAGGCAGAAGGAGGGGAAAGAGGTGAAGAAGGAGTGAAGGATGGACCTGCTGCCCTTCCCCAGAGCTGTGGGTCGGGCTGAAAATTGAATGGGATGTGCAGTTGATGTTTTTCTTTTTTTCTCATCCCCCAACCTCAATTCTCATCATGACATTTTCCAAACATACAAGTTAAAAAATGAGCATAATGAACATCTGCAAACTCATCTTACAGAGGTTTTAATTTTTTTTTTTTGAGATGGAGTTTCACTCTTGTTGCCCAGGCTGGAGTGCACTGGTGTGATTGCAGCACACTGCAACCTCCGCCTCCTGGGTTCAAGCGATTCTCCTGCCTCAGCCTCCCGAGTAGCTGGGATTACAGGTGTGTGCAATGCCCAGCTAATTTTGTATTTTTAGTAGAGATGGGGTTTCTCCATGTTGGTCAGGCTGGTCTTGAACTCCCGACCTCAGGTGATCCGCCTGCCCTGGCCTCCCAAAGTTTTAATTTTTCAATATAAGTTTTGGGTGGACTAACCTGGAATGAGTTTTAATTACTAAAATGAGACTGACTTTTATCTTCTTTTTCAAAAATCCAGTTAAAAAATAATAGTATTATTTTGTGTTTTTTAAAAAAGATCCACGTTCTACATGTAAACAGTCAAATAGTTAAAATTTATTACAAGAAATAATCAGATTCTTGCCCTCTTCCCCCATCTCTCGTTTCCTACCTGGTGTTTAATACTTGTTTCTTAATGACTGCTTTTACTGTTACTTCTTGAATTTTGAGTTTTACATATTAACAATTATGTTTGGAAAATGAGGATTTAGGTTCTTTGTCCTGCCCTAGTCTATACCACACACATCCACATTTTCTACCTCCTGGTCTTCCTAATGCAATTATATCTTCATTTTCTTAGACTAGTAATCAGTGCTTGTATTATTATGAATATATGCTATTCAGAACTGAACCATTAGTAAACTAGGTATTTTTCTTTGTCTTTTTCCCCCTTATTTGCACGGTTTCCTATGTACTTTTCATGAAGACTGGATATAGTTTATATTGGTGGTCTTCTTTAAGAAAACAAATATAAAATTGTAAACACAAAATTAGGTATAGGGTCTTGCAAAGGACTCTTGCAGATGAAGTGTTCTGAAACTTAAGTTTGATTAACTTTACAGTAAATCCACCTCTGATTATCATTAATTTCACTCCAAACTTTTCACTAATTATTTAAATCTCCTCTTAAGACATTCAGATGTATTAGGCAGTTTCTTTTTATCTTACGAAAAAAAAATTCTTAGTGCTCTCTGACCCGCTGCAAGTTGGACTGGTGGCTCCTTGTTGCTGTGCCTACTTTCATCCTGGGATCTCCCTTCACCATCAGGATTGCCTTCACCTCATTCCTGTCTTGGATCTTTCTTCTTGTTTCTTGAGGTTTTTTTGTTTGTTTGTTTCATTCCCTTCAGTGGCCTCTTGGAAAGAGATGTGTAGGAAGAAACATTTTCTTTAGAAACTTGCATATCTGACAATATCTTTATCCTATCCTGACATTTGGTAGATGGTTCAGCTGGGTATAAAATTCTAAGTTGGAATTAATTTTCCTTCCTGATTTATAAGACATTGCTCCATTTTCTTCTGGTTTCCAGTATTGCTGCTGAGAAGTCTGATACCATTCAAATGTCTGATTTTTTTCTATTTGACTGTTGTCTTCTGTCTGGAATGTTGTAGGATTGCCTCTATATCCCCAGTGTTCTGAAATTTCATGATGTAGGTCCTTCTTCATTCATTATGTTAGGCATTCAGTGGGCCATTTAATCTGGAAAAACATGTGTTCTTCAAGTTCTGCAAACTTTATTAATTACTTCCTTTTTCTTGTGTCTTTCTCTGGTCTGTTTTCAGTCCCGAGTCTCTTAGATCTGTCCTCTGATATTCCTATTGACTTTACCTCATTTTCTAAATATTTATCCTTTCGCTTTACTTTCCAAGAGACTTGCTTAACCTTATCTCCTCTCTTTTATTGAATTTCATTTCTTTTGCTATGTATTTTTTACTTTGAATACACCTCTCTCTTCCTCACATTTTTCCCCATAGTATTTTGTCTTCAGTTGACAGTTCTACTATCTCATTACTCTGGAGATATTAATAATAGTTAGTTTTCACATTTTTATTTTCAAAACAATATCTTACTCTGTCACTCGGGCTGGAGTACAGTGGTGTGATCATGGATCACTGCAGCCTTGATCTCTGAGCTCAACTATTCTCTTGCTTCAGCCTCCCAAGTAGCTGGGACCACAGGCATGTGTCAGCATACCCAGCTAATTTTTTTTTTTTTTTTTTTGAGGCGGAGTCTCACTCTGTAGCCCGGTCTGGAGTAGAGTGGCGCGATCTCGGCTCACTGCAACCTCTGCCTCCTGGGTCCCAGTTCAAGCAATTCTCCTGCCTCAGCCTCCTGAGTAGCTGGGATTACAGGAACACACCACCATGCCCAGCTAATTTTTGTATTTTTGTAGAGACGGGGTTTCACCATGTTGGCCAGGCTGGTCTTGAACTCCTGACCTTGTGATCTGCCTACCTTGGCCTCCCAAAGTGCTAGGATTACAGGCATGAGCCACTGTGCCCGGCCACTAACTTTTAAATTGTTAATAAAGATGAGGTCTTGCTATGTTGCCCAGGATGGTCTTGAACTCCTGGGCTCAAGCAATCCTCCTGCCTCAGCCTCCCAAAGTGTTGGGATTACAGGTGTGAACTACTGCATCTGACTTTTTAAAAAAGTTTTCTTCTCTTTGCCAAGTCTTTTTTCCCCTCTCTGCTTTTTTGGGTTGTTTTGTTTTGATCTCTATCTTGCTAGAAACTTTCTGTAGATGTTTAGTAATATTAGATTTTTGAGCGTGGGCAACTGGAAAGCTGATTGGAAACTCTGAATACATGAGTGAGGCTTGTTGGCTGTGAGTGTCATTGTTTGATGTGCTGGCAAGACCAATGAGTTTGGGAGCCCCTAATATTAGTATAGGCCTGATTCCCTGGGAAAGGCTCTTTTGATCTCCTGCCTGGAGGATAAAGGCCTGGCTACCAGTCTTCTGTATGTAATGTGAGGGAGAAGGGCTGGAATTTTCAATATCATGCTGAATCTTTTCAATGATCATCTTGTTTTTAGTAATCTCCTACCTTAACTCTCTGTCTTCTGCTAGTATGGGAAAGATGACCTGAAAATCTAACCATTTATTTTTCCCCCATTAATATCATTTTATGATTACCCAGAAATTAAATAATTGTCATGCTGTTCTCCAAAAAGACTGAATCAGCTAGCAACAAATGAGAATTTTCTCACAGCTCTGCCAGCATTTTAAAAGAATAGCTTTATTGAGCCCAGGAGGTCAAGGCTGCAGTGAACTGTGATTACACCACTATACCTCAGCCTGGGCGACAGAGCAAAACCCTGTCTCAAAAAAAATTTTTAAAGAACAGCTTTATTGATTTAAAATAGACATACAATAAACAGAGCACATATTTAAATTGTGCAACTTATACTTTGATATAACCCTGTGAAAATATCACCACAATCAAGATAATGAATATATTTATCACCTCCTGACACAGTTTGGCTCTGTATCCCCACCTAAATCTCGTGTTGAATTGTAATCCCCAATGCTGGGGGAGGGTCTTTGTGGGAGGTGATTGAATTGTGGGGGTGCACTTCCCCCTTGCTGTTCTCGAGATAGTGAATGAATTCTCATGAGCTCCCCTTTGCTCACTCTCTTTCCTGCTGCCATGTGAAGATGTGCTTGCCTACTCTTTGCCCTTCTGCCATGATGTGTTTCCTGAGTCCTCCCTAACCATGCCTCCTGTACAGCCTGCAGAACTGTGAGTCAGTTAAATCTCTTTTCTTCATAAATTGCCCAGTCTCAGGTAGCTCTTTATAGCAGTGTGAGAAGGGACTAATATACCTCCTAAGTTACCTCAAGCTTCTTCATAATTCCTTCTGCTCCCTTCCTTCATTGCCAAGCAAACAACCATCTGTTTTCTGTCACTATAGATTAGTTTACATTTTGTGGGTTTTTTTTTTTTTTTTTTTTGACAAGGTCTCACTCTGTTGCCCAGATGGAGTGCAGTGGTGCGATCATAGCTCATTGCAGCCTTGAACTAGTTTCAAGTGGTCCTCCCACTTCAGCCTCCTGGGTAGCTGGGACTACAGGTGTACACCACCACAACTGGCTTAAAAAATTTTTTTTTAAATAGAAATGGGGTCTTGTTACATTTCTCAGGCTGTTCTCGAACTCCTCACCTCAAGCAATCCTCCCTCCTTGGCCTCCCAAATTGTTGGAATTACAGATGTGAGTCATGACTCCTGGCCTAGTTTACATTTTCTAGAATTTTATATAAATGGAAACATACAGAATGTATCTTTGGGGGGAGTGGGGGAGTGTTTATATTTCTTTCTTTTTTTTTTTTTTGAGACAGAGTCTTGCTCTGTCTGTTGCCCAGGCTGGAGTACAGTGGCATGATCTCGGATCACTGCAAGCTCCACCTCCCGGGTTCAAGCAATTCTCCTGCCTCAGCCTCCCAAGTAGCTGGGACTACAGGCACCCGCCAACACGCCCGGCTAATTTTTTTTTGTAGTTTTAGTAGAGACGGGGTTTTACCGTGTTAGCCAGGATGGTCTCGATCTCCTGACCTCGTGATCCGCCTGCCTTGGCCTCCCAAAGTGCTGGGATTACAGGCGTGAGCCACCGCGCCCGGCCCGAGTGTTTCTATTTCTTAACCAGCTTTCATGCAATCTTTTTTATTTTACCATCCCTGTGATCCCACTCCCAAAGGTACTAGATACTGATTGGTCCTCAACTTCTCCACTGCTTATTTAGGATCAGCCACCATTTGCCCAACCGCTTTCCGGCCTTCAAACAATTTTTTTCTTAAAGATACTCCTGTGTGAGGCTCAGAACTCTTGAATTGCTACTGCAAATATGAACTCGGTGATGTGAATGCCAGGGAATTGCCTGACTGATCAAAGAAATGTATCCCCTTTTCCCTCACTCTTGCTGTCTTCTCATTTGTTTTCCCCATCCTTGTGGATTCGTGTATTTAAATATCCCTTTAATGTTATGATATTTTAATGGCTTTTGGGGGAAAGTACAGAATTAGGTACAAGAGTGCATAGCTGTTTTTTTTTTTTTTTCTGGGCTCTGAGACTGTTCATATATGCAAGTTATTTACCAGAAAGTTCTGCAGTGACCTGAGATGTCAGGGCGGTCTGACAGAGCATGTTTGAAGGCAGTTACTAGAAAAAAAATAATGCCGTTTCTGGTTTGTACTTCAGTAAGTTCAGATGACCCAATATATTGTTTACATGTGGCATTCAGTAAAAAGTAGCTTCCCCTCCCTTTTTTCTTCCTTTTCTCCTTTCCTGCTTCTATGCAGCATCTGCTTCGGGAAACTTCTCAGGAGGAGAGCTTGCCAGACCGTGGGTAATGGAGAGGACTTGCAGAGATAAAAGAGATGCTCCCACTCAATGCAGGATGGTGTGGAGGTCAATGGGGATATGTCTGGCATCACTCATGAATGGGCCTTCCCGGCAGGGAAGAGAAGGGAGGGGAAAGAAGAAGGGAGTCAAGGATGAGTTGCTGAATACAGGGATTCCAGGGCCTGGAGCCAGGAAGAGAACTTTGGGAGGTATGAACCTGGAGGGCATCAGCTGATGAGGAGCAGCCTGAAGTCCAGGGAGGATTTTTTTTGGCGGCCAGGAAGAAAGTGCCTTCCTCACACAGGGAGGCCACAAGGCTGATGAGCTGGGGGTTGGAGGGATAGCCCTAGGACAGGCTTGGGAAGCACACTCAGGTAGGGACTGTGAGGTTCTTGTTGAATCTTTTTCATTCCTGGTTTTAGAAAATAGAATCCTAGGCCCCTTGAGAGTGGAAGGTGGGTTGGGAAGAGGGCAAATGGGGCTTAGGCCCAGGACAGCTGTAGAGCCACTGCCCAACTGTCTCTCAGGGACTCTGCTGAGGTCACTCCAAGGATGATTCTTAGCCTTGCTAGACAGTGCTGACAGAGGGAACCATAGTATAGCACCCACTTCCTTCTCTTTCGATGAAAGTTTAAAGGTCACCATTTCCTTTGGCAAAGGAAGTTCCACAAATATTCCATTTCCAGTCTTAGAAACAGCAAGGTATCAAGCGATTGCAAACTTCCTGTGCTGGGGAATTCCCAAGGAAGTAGGGGCAGAGTTCTGGTGGAGACAAAGTGAATTCAGAGCGATTAGTCAGTAGCAGTAGCAGTAGCAGCAGCAGAACCAGAATTTCCCCGCACGCGTCCCAGGCTCTCATTTGCCAACTCAGTCTCTGTTTTTATTGGCAGGAAAAATAAAACAGCTGTAAGTGAAATAATTCATTTTTCAGACCTGAGCCTCCACCAATGTTACGTTTAAAGGCCTGTCTCTCTTTACCTTTCCCTGGGATGGCAGATACAAATGTTCCTGATGTCATTGTCAAAAAAGAAGAACCGGGGGGTGTATTGTATGCTTGAGTTCCAGCCATTTGTCACAATAGATAGAGATGACTGCCATGTGTGTAGACTTTCTACAGACTGTGTGCTAAACCCGACCTGCCACTTCAAGGAGTAGGTGAGGAATGTCCACGGTTCTGGGGAGCCCTACCCCAAGTGGACATTCCAAAGCTCATTTTCTGTGGATGGGGGTTGATGGTTAAAGGACAGCCTGGGAGTAACTCGTCTGTACTGGGCCCGGGAGAGTCATATGCTGCTTCCCATGTTATTCTTCATTCCCCCATGTGAATAGCTGTGGTGTGAGGTCCAAGGTTAGGTCCTTTCTACCATAAATGGGGGAATAAAATTCCCCTACCAGCCTGAGAAGTTTCTGTTATAAACAGGCACTTTTTTTGCGGGGAGTGGCAAGCAGACTAATGTTGTTATTTCCACACGGTTTGTTTTAAAATGTAGACATCATACCCAGGAGAGGTGGCGTGGTGAGTCAGAGCGGGATTAGAAGAACCCGTCCGAAAAACAGAAGAGGGTCAAGTGCAGGGCACCGAGGACTACTGCATTCAGTGGTATGAAAGCCAGATGGCTGAACATGATGGGAACATTACATTGCTTGTTCTCCTTGAGCCTCGATTTCCTCATCTAAAAATAGCTTCATTTACTCACAGAACATTTATTAAACTTGTGCTGAGCACTGTGCCACGAGCTGGACTAAAAGTTAAATCCACCCCCGTGAGCCGCTCTGAAGGCTAAAATATGAAGTATGTAAAAATAACCAAGTGCTGCACACATGCAGCTCTTCAAGGACTGTGTGGGCATTGCGGGAGATTTTAATTATTTTTATTTCTTTCTCTTTAGTTAGAAGATTTCTGTCAGTGTACTAAAAAAGAATTTAAGGTGTTGGTTGTTATTATTGTCGTCATTGTAACTGTCTATTTCACTTGCTTTTTTGTTGCCTCCAGCGCATTCCAGGGCTGTTCTCTAGGACACTTCTCATCACCTAAATAACCAAGGAGGCAAAGAGCTTTCTTAAGAGAGGGGTCCAGAGGACAAGGCTGGTTTTCTCTAGGAAAAGGGGATGTGGGAAGTAGAGATAAGAAGGGAATTGGCCAAGATGAATGTACAGAGCCTTATTTTTTTTTTTTAATAACACAGCAAGATTAGATACAAAACAGGACAATAGCGTCATCTGTTTTTATAACTGGAAAGGACTTCATTTTACAGGTGGGGAAAAAGAGAATGGACAAGTGAAGGGAATGGTCACAGAGTCAATCAGCATATCTGCATCAAAGCTGGGATTCCAGTTCAGGGCTCTTACTACATTGACCTCCCTGGCTCAATCTCTTACTACAGTGACGTATGGCTAATATTTGGCACTGTTTTGGGGAGAAGCTGAAGCACTGATGTTGTAGGTCACTCTTGAGATAGTGTGCAGTCTAGCAGGGCGGAAAGCAAGAAAGGGAGGTGGAGGCAGCATTTTTGGGTGTGACGTTTCGTTCTTGTTTTGTGGTCAAGTCATAGTGTGATTGGGACAAGCCACTGCCCTTCTCTGAGCCTGCACTTTGTTTTTCTTCTTAAGAGGGAGGGAATAGTAGAGTAAAAGTAGTCATTTTATCAAATACCCGCTATTTTGGAGCCATGTCACCATTGGGTTGGGGGTTGACCAGTTGGCTTTGTCACCCATAGGATTAAATCCAACCTCGATACTGTGGCATTCCCAAACTCCAGTCTAATCTTCTTCTCCATCAGCCATGCCCCACTACACCCTGGTCATATCTGACGTTGCGCCTTGCACTTGCCCCCTCCTTACCTTTGCTTTCTGACCTACCATAGGTCTATTGGTTGAAATTCTCGTTTTCCAGGGCCTTGCTTAAATTTCATCTCATCCATGAAAACTTTCTTGAACCTCCCCTTGCCCTGCTCCTCTCTAACCTCTCAAGCCAGAGTTTATTTCCTTTTGTGGTCAAGGTGCTGGGTTTGTGACCTCTCTCATGAGACTTAATACTGAGATCAAATGTCCTTGGACCTCACCAGCCAGAGAGATGAGCATTTATGGAATGCAGGCTTTTGCCTGGACTTGCTGATGCAGGGTCTCTGCCTTCCTCCAGGGCCTCTCCTGCGGTTTTGGGAATTTCTCTCATGGCGCAGTCCATGAGTTCAGGGTCGAGTTCATACATGTTTTTACTTCTCCTCTGCAAATGGCCTTCTTGAACTCTGAGGGTCCTAAAGCTGTTCCGCAGTTTGTGGGGTGAGTGGAAAGGGGCTTTCAAAAGTTGTGCTGTTGTTTCCCACCCAAATAGCATGAAACACAAAGATGCTTACAAATAGCTGCCTTGCTTTCTAGTCCCAACTTCTCTCTCCTGAGGCTTTAAAACCAGTCCCCTAGGTTGAGCTAGACTGGAGTTGTATCCTATCTTCATTATCAGTCTAATCTCTTTCTGCTCTCTAGAGATTAGATATTACATATGTGTGTATGTATGTGTAAATATATAATATCCGTATATAGAACATATATGGTTATATTTATATATACATACATAATATATACATATATTAATATATACATAATATATGTAGTATGGAAGTTGGAATTAAACTTTATATTTTGTAATTTGCTTTAATTTGCATCTATCACTGTAAAATGAGTATTTATCCATACCATAAGATAGTCTTCAATGTAATTTTTTTTTTGAGACAGGGTCTTGCTTTATTGCCTAGCCTGGAGTGCAGTGACCCAATCTTGGGTCTAGAGTAGCTGGGACTCTAGAGGTGTGTGCCTCTGAGTAGCTGGGAATAGCTCTGAGTAGCTGGGACTAGAGGTGTGTGCCTCCACACCCAGCTATTTTTTTTTTTTTTTAGAGACAAGGTTTTGCCACATTGCCCAAGCTGGTCTTGAGCTCCTGGGCCCAAGCAATCCTCCCACTTTGGCCTCCCAAAGTGCTAAGATTACAGGCATGAGCCACCACACCTGGCCTCAATGTAATTTTTAATAGCTGTATAGTATTCCATCATGTGGTTGTACCCCAAATTATTTAACCAGTCCCCAGTTTATTTCAATTTTTTAAAACTATTTTCAATAATGTTGTAGTAAATACCCACAAAATATGTACAGTGGCTGGGCTTAGTGGCTCATGCCTGTAATCCCAACACTTTGGGAGGCTGAGGCAGGTGGATCACCTGAGGTCAGGAGTGACCAGCCTGGCCAACATGGTGAATCCCCATCTTTACTAAAAATACAAAAGTGAGCTGGGTGTGGTGGCACATGCCTGTAATCGCAGCTACTTGGGAGGCTGAGGCAGGAAAATCACTTGAACCTAGGAGGCAGAGGTTGCAGTAAGCTGAGATCACACTACTGCACTCCGGCGTGGGCAACAGAGTGAGACTCCATCTCAAAAAAAAAAAAAAAAAAAAAGAAATGTACAATTTGTTGTACCTCCCTGATTATTTCTTTTAAGTAGAATTTTCTTATAATTATTTTTTATAAGTTAAATTTTGAATCAAGGGAGAAGCACCTGGAGTCCTTCAGATACCTATTGCCAAATTGAACCCTTCTGTTCCAGGTTTATTACATTCAGCATGACTCAGGGTTTAGGGAGTAGAGGAGGGGGTGGAGGCAGAGGGCCTCTCCCTGTCCCAACAGACCTCCCTCGGTGAGGTCCAAGTCTGGACAGGTGGAGTGTGGCATTGCACCAGCAGGTCCTGCTTCCTGTACTTCCCTTAAATCCATCCAGTGGAGCCTCATTGTTCAAGTCTATTTTATTTTTTTTTTTAATTCCCCTGAGTCAGAGTCTCACTCTGTCGCCCAGGCTGGAGTGCAGTGGCGCGATCTTGACTCATTGCAACCTCCACCTCCCAGGTTCAAGCAATTCTCCTGCCTCAGCCTCCTGAGTAGCTGGGACTACAGGAGTGTGCCATCACGCCCGGCTAATTTTTTTTTTTTTGGTATATTTGGTAGAGACAGGGTTTCACCATGTTGGCCAGGCTGGTCTCGAACTCCTGACCTTGTGATCTGCCCGCTTCGGCCTCCCAACGTCCTGGGATGACAGGTGTGAGCCACAAGGCCTAGCCTCAAGTCTATTTTTTAACTCCAGGAGGCCTGGTATTCAGAGGGATCAGGCCTGGCAGAAGGGCCTCAAAGCTTCCAAGGCCTGGGGAATGGGTTGCAGCCTGGTTCATGGATACCCAAGTGATTTTGTTTCCAAAGGGACAGGAAAAAAAGTGATTGACATGGAAATTGTCAACGTGCAACTTTCAAGACATTAAAAAATGTAACCCTTTTCCTAATATACAGTAGACTTGTGTTAAAAATATAACTCGTTGTGGCCGGGCGCAATGGCTCATGCCTCTAATCCCAGCACTTTGGGAGGCTGAGGCGGGCGGATCACGAGGTCAGGAGTTCTAGACCATCCTGACTAACACGGTGAAACCCCGTCTCTACTAAAAATACAAAAAAAATTAGCTGGGCGTGGTAGCGGGCACCTGTAGTCCCAGCTACTTGGGAGGCTGAGGCAGGAGAATGGTGGGAACCTAGGAGGCGGAGCTTGCAGTGAGCCGAGATTGTACCACTGCACTCTAGAGCCTGGGCGACAGAGCGAGACTCCATCTCAAAAACAAACAAACAAACAAAAAACAAAAAAAAATTTTAACTCATTGTAAAAGGAAAAAACCAAATGCAGTTTTCCCTACTGTACTCTCACAACACCTCAACACTGAGTTCTTCTGTGACCTCTAGTCACCAAAATGCATGGGGATTTCTCCTACCAGCAGTCCTCCAGCAGCCAACACCAGCTGGGTGTCCTAATTCACTCTGACACTATCTACCTGGAGTTAGTGTTGGATCCCACAGGTTGAAGGCTCAGTCTCACAAGACTGCCTCCCACTTCAGATGCCAGTTACAAGTGGTAGGTTGTCACCTATGCCTCTGACTGATGGCCTATAAATCTGGGTTCCTGTGATTGCTTCCCTCGGGTTCCGTGAATTTGCTAGAGCAGCTCACAGAACTCAGGGGAACACTTAGGTTTACCAGTTTATTCTAAAAGATATTACAAAGGATATAGATGAACACAGGATGAAGAGACGTGCAGAGCGAGGCATGTGAGAAGGGGCGTGGAGCTTCCATGCCCCTCTGGGGCACCATCCTCCAGGAACATTCATGTGTCCAGCTATCTGGGAGCCCTTCCAAACTTTGTCCTTTTTGGGGTTTTAAGGATGGCTTTATTACGTACACATGATTGACCGAACCATTGGCAATTGGTGACTGACACAACCTTCAGGCCCTCCACTCCCCAGTGGTTGGGGAGTGGGGCTAATGGTCCCAAGTCTCCAATCCTGCCTTGGTCTTTCCTGTGACAAACCCCATCATGAAGCTACTACATTGGGGCTGTCAGCCACTAGTCATCTATTAGCATGCAAAAGACACTCTTATCACTCCAGAGATTCCAAGGGTTTTTAAAAGCTGTATGTCAGGAAACGAGATGAACAAATAAATATTTTACAACATCACACTCATTGTTGGGGGAATCGACAGGATAGCAAAAATGATCAAAGGAGGATAGGAGAGACTGAGATATATATTTCCATATATATATATAGAGAGAGAGAGAGAGAAAGAAAGAGATGCAGATATACATATACATATAATCAGTGGAATAAAAAGTGCTGGGATGAGAAGCAAAGTCAGCTGCATGCACTAGTTTGTGCCTGTAATCCCAGCTATGCAGTAGGCTAAGGTGGGAGGATCACTTGAGGCCAGGAGTTCAAGACCAGCCTGGGCAACATAGTGAGACCCTGTCTCAAATTTATTTAAAAAATTATTTTTTTAAAAAGAAGCATAGTTATATACAAATTAGGGCAACAATATTAATTTGTTAAAAAAAATGAAGCAAAGTTAGATACAAAGCAGGGCAATAATATAACAGTTGGGTTTACCTTTTCTACTGAACAGAAATAATTTTATATTCTAGTGAATATTGATCTTGCTACTCATCAATCTTCTGCAAGTTAATGAGTAACTCTACAGAGCCTTGTCTTCAATCAATGGTAAATAGCAAATCAAGCAAAAATACTTTCCTTTACAGAAGGGGTCAGCAAACTATGGCCCATGGGTCAGCTCTGGCCTCTTGCCTGTTTTTGTAATCAAGATTTACTGGAACACAGACACACTCATTTGTCATGTGTTGTCTATTGGCTGCTTTCATGTTGTAATGGTGGTTGAGTATTTGTGACAGAGACCTCATGCTCTTCAGGCTGAAAAGATTTACTATCTGACCTTTTACAAAAAAAATTTGTGGACTCCTGCCTGAGAGCATCAGATGCCCCTTGGGCAGGCAGCTTAGACACCAAAAATGCACACCTACTGTCTTTGCCTTTTCCCCACATTTGGATAATTTTTAACACAGTGTTTTAGCCTTTACCCTCTTATGCCTGTTCTCATAGGACAGTTCTGCTTTAGCCAGTCCAATTGTTTAGACTTTTGTGATGCTAAATCTGTAAAAACACAGGGATCCAGGCTGAGCGCAGTGTCTCACACTTGTAATCCCAGCACTTTGGGAAGCAGAGGCAAGAGGATCACTTGAGCCCAGGGGTTCTAGACCAGCCTAGGCAACCTGGCGAAACCCTGTCTCTACAAAATAAAAAGAAAAAAAATTAGCCAGGCATGGTAGCACATGCCTGTATTCCCAGCTACTGGGGAGGCTGAGGCAAGAGAATTGCTTGAGCCCAGGAGGTTGAGGCTGCAGTGAGCCATGATCATGCCACTGCACTCCAGCCTGGAAGACACAAGACCCTGTCTCGAGAGGGAGGGAAGAAAAAGTAGCGATCAGGGACATGGGGTAGGGGATTTTTAAAAAAAAATTTAAATCAAAGCAGCCTCCATTCCACAAAATTGAATGAAAGTTCTCTGGGGCAGGGATTTTAACAGGGAATTTGGAAGAGAAAAGTGGAGACAGCAGTAAGGAAAATGGATATGAGAGAAAAAGAGAATATTAAGAAATGTTGCTTGAGTTATGTACAATTTTCATGGAGTTTGTGGAAATAAAGGATCAGATTTGTTTTAAACTGCTTTTTTTTTTTTTTCGGTGCCAGAACGTGTGTGCGTGTGTGAATGTGTGTGTGTAAGTGTGAGCGTGTGGTGGGTGGACGGATATCTTCCTGACTGGGACTCAGTGCTGAGATGGGCATCGCAGTTGCTCGTTGTCAGGGATACAGAAGAACCAACAAGGATGAAGTACACAAGGATTGTCAACCTGTTGGGGATGGCTGGCTGCACAGCCCCGTCAAGACCACCTGGGCGGCTCCTCTCTCAGGCCTTCTGACTTGAAGAATGGCCAGCTTCTGTGAGGTCAATACAAGAAGAACTTATGTGCACAGAAAGAATATTTACAGTTACTTGATCTTAAATTTATATAATTAAATTTATTATAATTATAAATTCAAAAACTTTTTTTTTTTTTTTTTTGAGACAGGGTCTCACTTTATAGCCCCTGCTGGAATGCAGTAGTATGATCTTGGCTCACTGCAGCCTTGACCTCCTGGGCTCAGATGTTCCTCCCCCCTCAGCCTCCCAAGTAGCTGGGACCACAGGTGTGTGCTACTGAGAGGTGACAATGTGCTAGCAGCCCTCACTCTCAGCGCCTCCTCGGCCTCTGCGTCCACTCTGGTGGCGCTTTAGGAGCCCTTCAGCCTGCCACGGCACCGTGGGAGCCCCTCTCTGGGCTGGCTGAGGCTGGAGCCACCTCCCTCTGCTTGTGGGGAGGTGTGGAAGGAGAGGCACGGGTGGAAGCGGAGCTGCGCGCGTCGCTCGCGGGCCAACGCGAGTTCCCGCATGCGCAGGCTCGGAGGGCCACACACACTGAGCGGCCGGCCGGTGCCACCAGCCCAGGGCAGTGAGGGGCTTAGCACCTGGGCCAGCAGCTGCGGAGGTTGCGCTGGGTCCCCCAGCAGTGCCTGCCCTCCGGTGCTGCACTCAAATTCTCGTTGGGTTTAGCTGCCTCTCCGCGGGGCAGGGCTGGGGACTTGCTGCACTCAAATTCTCGTTGGGTTTAGCTGCCTCCCCGCGGGGCAGGGCTGGGGACTTGCAGCCTGCCATGTCTGAGCTCCTCCATCACAGTGGGCTCCCGCGCGGCCACAGCGTCTCTGACGGGCGCCGCCCCCTGCTCCATGTCGCCTGGTCCCCTCGACTGCCCAAGGGCTGAGGAGTGCAGGCACGGCTGGGGACTGGCGGGCAGCTCTGCCTGCAGCCCTGCTGCAGGATACACTAGGTGAAGCCAGCTGGGCTCCTGAGCTGGATGGGGACTTGGAGAACTTTTGTGTCTAGCGGGAGGGTTGTATACACCAATCAGTACTCTGTGTCTAGCTCAGGGTTTGTAAATATACCAATCAGTACTTTGTGTCTAGCTCAGGGTTTGTAAATACACCAATTGGTACTCTGTATCTAGCTAACCTAGTGGGGACTTGGAGAACTTTTCTGTCTAGCACTCTGTGTCTAGCTCAGGGATTGTAAACGCACCAATCAGCACTCTGTCAAAACGGACCAATCAGCTCTCTGTAAAATGGACCAATCGGCAGGATGTGGGTGGGATCAGATAAGGGAGTAAAAGCAGGCTGCCCGCACCAGTAGTGTCAAGCTGCTGGAGGGTTTGTTCTTTCCCTCTTTGCAATAAGTTTTGCTGATGCTCACTCTTTGGGTCCACCTTGCCTTTATGAGCTGTAACACTCACTGCAAACATCTGTAGCTTCACTCTTGAAGGCAATGAGACCACAAACCTACCAGGAAGAACAGACAACTCCAGACGCGCTGCCTTTAAGAGCTATAACACTCACCACGAAGGTCTGCAGCTTCACTCCTGACAGCGAGACCACGAACCCACCAGAAGGAAGAAGCTCCAGACACATCTGAACGTCTGAAGGAACAAACTCCGGACACACCATCTTTAAGAACTGTAACACTCATGGCGAGGGTCCGCGGCTTCATTCTTGAAGTCAGTGAGACCAAGAACTCACCAATTCTGGACACATTACCACACCTGACTATTTTTGAGATAGAGTCTTGCTGAGTCGCCCAGGCTGGAGTGCAGTGGGACTATCTCAGCTAACTGCAACCTCCGCCTGCTGGGTTCAAGTGATTCCTCTGCCGTCAGCCTCCCGAGTAGCTGGGATTGCTGTCACCCACCACCACACCCAGCTAATCTTTTTGTATTTTTAGTAGAGATGGGGTTTCATCATGTTGGCCAGACTAGTCTCGAACTCCTGACCTCAAGAGATCCTCCAGCCTCAGCCTCCCAAAGTGCTGGGATTACAGGCATGAGCCACTGCACCTGGCCGATTTTTTATTTTTAGTAAAGATGAGGTCTGTGTTGACCAGATTGGTCTTGAGCTCCTGGGCTCAAGCGATCCTCCTGTCTTAGCCTCCCAATGTGCTGGGATTAGAGGTGTGAACCACCATGCCTGGCCCCTAAATTTTCTTAATGCTTTAAGTTCAACTAACAAATCTTACTATTCTATTTATAAGGCCTCTTTTTAATATAACAGAAATGCCACTTCTCTTTGAATTAATGCTCAGTTATGTCATTGCATTACGTCACCAACCTAAATCACAGAGAGAGACTCTCTAAAAGAAAATGATGTTTCTTTGGGAATAGAGCATTGCAATAGGAATATGCACTCCATAGTAAACTCTGTGCATATTCAGGGTAAGTAAAGAAGACAAAGGTTTTCACAGGAAGATGAAGGTTTTCAAAAGAAAAAAATGAGCATTACATCACTGTTTTGAAATAGTTATGCTGGGCTACTAAGATCAATAACAAAGATATTGCCAGTCTGAGGTTGGACAGCCAGTTGCTGGGCACATGTGCTTAAAGCAGTATTTTTTGTGTAAGGTTGCAATGGCCTTTGTGCAAGGTTTTGTTTTTTGCAGAGTCTTTTTCATGATCAGGGATACAAGCATGAGAACTCTTTCTTCATGGCCTTTCCTGGCTCCATTTATCAGGGTTTTCTTAACATTAGTGTCTCCATTTTGATTTTGACAACTTTCACACCATAGTAAATCCTCCTAAATACTTAACTCTCTTTTCTAGCATAGTTAATTGAGTTCCCTTAAATATTTTAAACTACAAATTTAATATATCAGATTCTTTCAAACACTACAAATGCCTACCAAGGCGGACTTAAAAATCAGATGAATAAAATCTTTCTAGCCACCTAAGCAATCCCTAAGACTCCAAAAAAAGAAGATTTAAAAAAATGTAGTAAATCAGACTCAAAATTCACACTCTTTTTACAAACTTAACCACATTGTTTTAGACATTTCAAATTAAAATAGAAGTCTAATATCAATTACACATTTCAAATTGGGATTACAAAGTAATATTTTATATTCTTTAATGTGCAGCATTGTCTCAGACACATTAAATAACAAAGGCATTACCTGGGGGATTCTAAAACAACACTTATTTGTAAACTTAATGCAAAAGTGTTGCTGCAGTGGGTTTCCTTTAGGTCATCAGCTCTATGCCTTTCTTTTTTTTCCCCTAGTGTTGTAAAGCCACTGAACTAAGGGGTGCAAATTGCAGATTAACCACTACAGGTGGTTCCTAGGTCAAAGATTCTGGCACTGAGGTTTCTGAGTCAAAGTTTCTAAGTACTTGATTTGGGCTGTTGGCTAGTGAATCTGAGACAGGGTCATTGGTCTACACTAGCCACAGGGTAACACACTGAGTCATTCTCAGAGTTGGGATCAGGCTCCTAAGTCAGCGAAAGGCCCTAAGACTTTTTAGTTGTGAGTTGGTTTCGTAACCAAGTCCCATGAATACCTTTTAAATGTCATGCTTACCTATTTTATCTTAACTGCTTTCAACTTTTTCCACCTGATTTATGTAGGTACAATTTTGCACCTCCTATCTGGTTTGTAGTTAATATCTTTTATTGCTTTATTCTACTCAACTAATTTTTTTAGTTCCTGTTTTTGTTTTTTTTAAATGTGTGCTGATGACTACAATTCTAAACTCATTCTACTGATTAATGGGTGCTTTAAAATCTGAGCAGTCTTTTGCGTTTACTGCCTGTGATGGCTCGTCCCACTAGCTAAAGTGTGTGACCACTGCTTACAGCACCATGTGATAATGAGTAAGGGAGAGATGCTGCCCAGACTCTTCTAGGAGCAGTCAGTAGGACCTTCCAGGGGTTGCAAGCAGACCATGGCAATATGTGGAGTGTGGCAGAGGATGGCCCCAAGAGGATGTGGGTGCAGCTCAGCTTAGTCTGAGAGGAAGAGCTGGAGAGGAGAGCCCAGTCTGTACAGGTGTGACAGCCACAAGGACCTCAAGAACTAATATGGCTGAGTGGACTTTATGTGCTATCTCATTCAGAAAACAGGAGCAATCAGAAAGGAGTTACCTCCTGTTTCTGTCCTAGGAATTGCTAACCTACTTGCATCTGAATGATGTCCATCACCTCCCTTCATCACCTCCTCTGGAGGCTTTGCAAGGATTTGACTCCTGCATTAGTGATCTCTCTCACCTACGTTGTGATTCATATGAACTTACTAGTGTGCTATGTGACAACTACCATCTTAAACATAAAAACCCTCTTTTGATTCCATGGCTCCCTCCAGCTACCCCTGCATTTCTCTGTCCCCCTGCCCCGTCTCTACACGCACTTTTATTTTACAGCAAAACTACTTAAGGGAGCCTCAGTGCTCCTTGTCTCCTTGTCTCCGCCTTTCATTCTCTTCTTAGTTCACTCCAGTCAGCCTTCCATCCTCAAGCTCTTCTTCGCTTTTGTTTTAGGGCCACTGACATCCTCTTTCTTGCCAAATTCAATGGCCAGGTCCTCACTTACTCAACTGCTCAGCATTGTTGGGCCTGGTGGACCACATTCTCCTTCACCCACCTTTTCTTGCTCTCTCCTCTCTCCAGATGTTTGTCTCTTCTCACTGGCTACTCCTCTTTTGTCTCCTTTGTTAGCTCCATTTCTTCCTTCCAACCTCACTGTGCTGGTGTGCCCAGTGCTCAGTTTTTAGCTATTTTGTCTTTTCCAGTGGCATTCATTAAGTGGTTTCATGTGACCCAGGGATTATATACCTTCTACATGACAGTTACTCCTGAATATGAATCTCAGGAAAGATTTGGATTTGTTTTTAATTAATTTTTTAAAATTTTATTTTAATAAATGAGGTCTTTCTCTGTCATCCAGGCTGGAGTGTAGTGTTGATTGATGTGATTATAGCTCACTGCAACCTTGAACCATGGGCTCAAGTGATCCTCCTGCCTCAGCTTCCTGAGTAGCTGGGACTACAGGCATGTGCCACTATGCCTGGCTGGCTTTTTTTTTTTTTTTTTTGTAGAGACGGGGTCTTGCTCTATTGCTTAGGCTCATCACAAACTCCTGGCTTCAAGTGATCCACCCGCCACAGCCTCCCAAAGTGCTGGGATTACAGGTGTGAGACCTGCTCAGGCTAAGATTCAGATTTTGTATTCAATTGACTATTTGACATCTTATCTCAAATATTAATTAACTTGGCCAAAATACATAACTTTTGACCCCTGCCCCCACAATACTTGCCCCTTCCCTAGACTTCTCCATTTCTGTTAAATATCCTCAGTTAGTCAACCCTCAAACCTATGAATGCCCCTTGATTTCTTTCTTTCCCTCATCTCCTACGTTGACGCCATCAGCTAGTTCTGTTGCCTTTATCCCCAGAATATAATCCTCACCATCTTCTCTCCTATTTCCCAAGTCTAAGATGTCAGTCTCTCCTGCACAGTCCATTGTCCTGGCCTCCTGATTGGTCTGCTTCCACTTTTGACATTTCTACTCCTCCTTCCCCCAGGGTCAATTTTTCATAGCAAGAGTGGCATTTTTAAAACCATATATTAGATCATCCCTTTTGTGTTTGAGAACCTTCAAGGGCTTTGCATCATACACCAAGTTGACACCTCTCCTACCCAGGCCTGGCTCTTTCCTGCCCCTCTGTCCTCTCAGCCCCTCCACCTGTTGCTCAGGCTGCTTCAGCCACACCGGCCTTCTTGCCATGCCACATTTGTGCTAAGCCCACGTCCAACCTCGGGGCCTTTGCACTCACATTACCTCTCTTTGGCATGCTGTACCCCAGATCTTTGCATCATTGGTAGCTTCTCTACATTCAGGCACCTGCTCAAGCTACCTTTTCAGAGGGCCTTCCCTGGCCACCTCATCTGAAATAGCACCTCCGATTGCACCCATCCAGTTATTCTCCATCCTGTTCTCTTGCTTGGTGATTTTCCATCACTGATGAGGAAATGAACCATGGAATGCTAGGGCTGATAACCAGAACTTTCCCCCACCCTCGCATTATTACAGAGGAGGAAATGAGGTCAGAGGTAAGATGGGCCCAGGATTTCTACTCCAGCCTGGACTGCAGGCACAGCACTGATCTCAGCTGTGTTCACTCTTGGCATTCATCCAACCCTTCTATCTCCAACTGCCCCGTTTACCAGAAAGTGAAATGTTCTCAAATACAGTGAGCTGCCTGACTTGGACAGCAACCCAGGGTCCCTGGCACCCTGCTTTCTTCCTCCCTGCCATCCTTTCCCCTCCAAGACCTACCTTTCCCTGTGATTCTGGCCCACATGCTGCATTTCATGGTTTTATGACCTGCTTTCTGAGAGGGATTTGAATTTTCTTTTTTTTTCTTTTTTTGAGACGGAGTCACGCTCTGTTGCCCAGGCTGGAGTGCAGTGGCCTGATCTCGGCTCACTGCAAGCTCCACCTCCTGGGTTCACACCATTCTCCTGCCTCAGCCTCCCGAGTAGCTGGGACTACAGGTGCCCGCCACCATGCCCAGCTAATTTTTTTGTATTTTTAGTAGAGACAGGGTTTCACCGTGTTAACCAGGATGGTCTCGATCTCCTGACCTTGTGATCTGCCCGCCTCGGTCTCCCTAGTGCTGGGATTACAGGCGCGAACCACTGCGCCCGGCCTGAATTTTCATGATTATTTATGTAAGCAAATCATTATGCTTATACAAATGAGAAAAGGAGTGCTTCTGGACTTCCCAGGGATGCAATCTTATCACTTGGCTTGCCTCCATATTGCTAATTAAGGACCCAGGATGTGGGTGAGATGTGCTAAAAGCTAGGAGGAGGCTCTGGGCTATGACTATGGCCCACAGCCCCGGGCAGGCATCACACCAGTCCTTTAGGTCATCCTCACGCCAGCTTCCAGTTGAATCAGATGTTTGTGAGTAACTCAGCAAGGCTGTATGGGAAATGAAGAAGGAGGTGGGGAAGAGGTCTGTGCAGAAGACACGCTGACTTACCCCTCTACCTCTGACCAGGGTGTGGTAGCAGCCACCCACCCCCCAAGTCTGTCTTCCAGGCCACGTTTGCTTTCCCTCACCTTTGCATCTTTTATCTTCTGCCAGCCCAGGTGCTTGCTGACTCCAGCCCACGCCTATAGGATAAACCACAGCCTGTCCCTACAGACAAAGAAGGAGGATATTGAGGTTGAGCTGCTGAGGACTAGCAGCTCCCTCAACTTAACAGTTGTCTTTCATTTCAGATATTTTTTTCTTGGATAAAATCTTTAAAAATTATTATTTTATTTCTGAATAATATATTTACATGATTGAAAAGTCAAATTGTAGACCAGGCATGGCTCCTCATGCCTGTAATCCTAGCAATTTGGGAGGCTGAGGCGGGAGGATCACTTGAGCCCAGGAGTTCAAGACCGGCCTGGGCAACATAGTGAGACCCTGTGTTTACAAAAAGTTAAAAAGCAAAATTAGCTGGGCATGGCGGATGATATGGTCTGGCTCTGTGACCCAACTCAAATCTCGTGTTGAATTTTAATTCTCAATGTTGAGGGAGGGTCCTGGTGGGAGGTGATTGGATCATGGGGGTGGTTTCTCTCTTGCTGTTCTCATGATAGTGAGTGAGTTCTCACAAGACCTGTTTGTTTTAAAGTGTGTAGCACCTTCCCCTTCACTCTCTCTCTCTCTCCTGCTCCGCCACAGGAAGACGTGCGTGTTTCCCCTTTGTCTTCTGCCATGATTGTAAGTTTCCTGAAGCCTTCCAGCCATGCTTCCTATACAGCCTATAGAACTGTGAATCGGTTAGACCTCTTTTCTTCGTAAATTACCCAGTCTCAGGTCATTCTTTATAGCAGTGTGAGAATGGACTAATATAGTATCATATGCTTGTAGTCCCAGCTGCTCAGGAGGCTAAGGTAGGAGGATTGCTTGAGCGTGGGAGTTTTAAGGCTGCAGTGAGCCATGACTGTACCACTGCTCTCCAGCCTGGGTGACAGCGAGACCTTGTCTCAAAAAAAATAAAAAAAAAATAAAAAAAAAATGAAGAAAAGAAAAAACAAAAAAAACCTCCCAAACTGTATAAAATGTGTTCATAAGTGTCTTGCTCCCACACCTGTCCCTATATATCTTATTCCTCAGCCTCTGACAACTACTTTATTCATTTTTTATGTATCTTCCAGAATTAAAAAAAATAAAATACACACACAGTAGAATGTATTGCCCTTCTTCCCCTCCCTTTTGTTACATCAGAGTTAGTATATCATAAATACGGTCTGCATCTTGTTCTTTTTCAGCTATCAGCATGTCTTGGAGAGGATTTCATATTCGTGCAGACAGCGTGTATTAGTCAGTCCTTGCACTGCTATGAGGAAATACCTGAGACTGGGTAATTTATAAAGAAAAGAAGTTTAATTGGCTCACAGCTTCACAGGCTGTTCCACAGGAAGCATGGCAGCATCTGCTTCTGGGGAGGCCTTCGGAAGCTTTTACTCATGCAGAAGGCAAAACGGGAGTGAGTGTCTTACATGGCAGGAGCAGGACTGAGAGAGAGGAGAGAGAGAGAGAGAGAGAGAGAGAGAGAGAGAGAGAAAGAGAGAAAGGATGCCACATACTTTTAAACAACCAGATCTTGGGAGAACTCTATCATGAGAACAGGACCAAAGGGATAGTGCTAAACCATTCATAAGAACTCCACGCCTGTGGTCCAATCACCCCACACTAGGCCCTGCCTCCAACATCGGAGATTACAATTTCACATGAGATTTGGGCTGGGACACAGATCCAAACAATACCAGAGTGCTTTCTCATTCTTTTCTATAGCTGTCTAATATTCTATATCTTTTACTTCATTTAGCCAGTCTCTTGTTGATAGACACTTGGGTTACTTCCAATTTTTCCTATTACAAATCATGTGCAATGAATAATTTTGATCATTTTTCATTTCACATGGGTTATGTCCATCTGTAGGATAAATCTCCAGGAGTGAAATTGCTGGATCAAAGGGGAAGTGCACTTGTGATTTTCATAGTTAGCAAATTTTGTTCTATAAGGGTCATATCAATTTATAGTCCCACATGTAATATTTAACAGCGGGGATTTCCTGGCAGTTTAACCAACAGGGTCTCTTGTTAAACTTTTGATCTTTGTCAATCTGATGGGGAAAATACTAGTATCTCAAAGTGCTTTTAATTTGACTTTCTTATTACAATGTTAAGCGTTGGTTTTTTTCTGCCCAAGATCGAATTGTTTTACTCTGCCCAAGATCAAATAGTATTTTCTTTTCTGTGAACAGACTGTGAAGATCCCTTGCCTCTTGTTTTGCTGGAGTTTTGTTCTTTTTTTCCTAATGTTTTGAGGCAGTTCTTTACATGTGAAGCAAATTGTCTCCTTACCTAGGATGTGAGTTGCAAATACTTTTCCCCTGGCTCATTTTGTGCTTTGACTTTGCTTCTGGTGATTCCTACAATTCGGAAAGTGTACTTTTTCCATCATTCATTCTTATACCCCCATGTCCTTGTTCATGCTGGTTCTTCTACCTGAGGACCTTTTGTTTTCTTTTCTTTTCTATCTGGAAACATTTTTTAGAGATGGGGTCTCACTCTGTCACCCAGGCTGGAGTGCAGTGGTATGATCATAGCTCACTGCAATCTTGAACTTCTGGGCTCAAGCAATCCTCTAGTGTCAGCTTCCCAACTAGCTAGGACTACAGGTGCATGCCAGCATGCCTAGCAGATTGTTTTATTTATTTTTTTGTAGAGATGGGGGTCTTACTATGTTGTCCAGGCTGGTCTTGAACTCCTGGGCTCAAGCGATCTTCCTGCCTCTGCCACCCAAAGTGCTGGGATTACAGGCGTAAGCCACTTTGCCCGGCCCATGTGGGGAAATTTTCTGTTTATCCCTTTAGGCAAGATGGCAAGATTCTTATGTCACTCTCCTCACTCCTTCCTGGATACTCCTTTTGTATTTTATCTTACTCTACTTGTCATGTTGCCTTGTTGTTGCTTGTACCTATCTGCCTCTCCTGAGGAGGAACTTGTTACCCTTCTTGTCTCTGCACTCCCAGCTCCTAGTACATAGCCCTTGCTCAACAGATGTTTGGTGCATTGACAGAGAAATCACTGGTAGCTGTTACTACCAATCCTGACTCCCTGCAGCGCTTCAGCTGATCCTGTTCCAGATGTGCACTGAATATCCTTTTATTGAACACCAGAAATAAAGGGGATGGGTGAGGAGGATAGTCTTCGCTAGCCAAGGATGTTTCTAGGTACTTTGCAGCACTCAGCAATAGGGAGTGGGCTTCTAGTCCCCCAAGAACTCTCACAGCCCTGTTTATCTTTACTGTTCAGGGTCAAATCCAAGACAAGTCAATGATCAGGAAAGACCTTTTTTTTTTTTTTTAACAGTGAAGTTTATTTCAGAACCATTGAATAGTATGGTCATATTTGCTCATTTATAAATATTCCCATTTAAATAATCTAAGCTTATATATTTGCAGTCTTAAGTAAAGGACTTGATTTAAAGAGAGCTCACCAGTCCAGGTTGAATTGAATAGCTATAAAAACTGGGCTCTATTACAGACACTGCTATTTCTTGCCCCCCTTGAATAAATTAAATAGAACAATCAATAAAATAAACAAATAAATAAATAGGGAAGCAGTTGCTCATCAGAATGTGGGAGCAAAGAACAGAGGGTTTCTTAGAACCACATGTGGCCATGGTTTCTGTCAGGTGGGCTTAAGTGAGTGGGAGAGGTAAGAGAGGCCTGGCTCAACAAAGGGGCTGAGAATTGGCCCTGAAAGGAGGGAGCTGACTGTCCTGGCTGATGGACAGGAGATCTTCTTAGCACTATCCTAAGGCAGGCAGTTGGGCACTGGTGTAGACAACAGGGAAGTCCAGGCTCTAGCCACACTCAAAACCTTTCTGTTCCCTTTCTGCCCGTCCTATGGATTGAGTCGACATTCAGCACAGGACCTTCTGGGTACAGCCCTCAAGACACAAATTGCATGGTGAAGTCAGTTATATCCTGGCCACCTCTGGTCCCTCCCAGGAAGACGGGCATGTTTTCCGCTTGAGAGGTGCTGATGTACCAGTTGGGGAATTGGGCAGACTCGAATTCCAGCTTGTTATTGATTTCTATCTTGTTGAAGACAAATCGCTTTTCCATCTTCTTCTTTGGGTAGTTTTTGGGATCTACACTCTGCAGCAAAAGAGAAAGAAGAATTTTTGTGAGGCAAGGGACAAAGATGCCATGGGAAAGATGTTCTTTGGGTTGGCCAGAGAGGAAACTGATGAGCGGGTCACAGGATCAGGACTCCTGAGTTAGAACTGGGCCCCCAACTTTCTGTGTGGTTACTAAAAGAGCTCTTCTTCTTTTCTAAAGCTTAGTGCCAAATGCTGAGGAGCATAATGTAGGTGAATTTTTTTTTAAGTGAAAATTAGGCTAGAGCTTCTTGAAGTACCTATTTTCCAGGGGCTTTTTACTGTATTTTTCCCTATGGTCCTAGAATGACATCAACTTGGAAATGTAGCTTTTGCTGGGAAAGCTGGAGGTGATAGTGGTGGTGATTTTGGGAGTGGAGAGGATGTGATAATGGGATCCTTTAAGTCATTTATTTCCCAAAGTGTCTATCAAATGAGAGCAGCCCTGACAATATATAATCTGTTGGGGTCATAACTATGGTAGGATACAATAACATCAGAAAAATGATTTAATTTTCTGCAGCAGGATTGAAAGTTGCATGCACTTAAAAATTATGTTAAATTTATTTACATTAATGCAACATTGTCAAATAGACCTGTTCCCAGCTTTTCCTAGGGATGGGGGCGGGGAGAAGGTGGTTGTGAGTGATAGAAGGTGGTTATAAGTGATAGCTGGAGACTGAGAAGGGCTTCATTCCATAGCATTCACTTACCTCCAGCTGTAGCGTGGGCTTATCATCTTTCAACACACAGGACAGGTACAGATTCTTTGCCTTGAGGCCCAAGGCCACAGGTATTTTGTCATTACTTTCTTCTCCTTGTACAAAGGACATGGAGAACACCACTGAAGAAAGAAGGGGGTCTTGTGGTTAGGGACACAGCAGTGCAGGGTCAGCCCAACCCCTGGGCCCCATGAGTAGGACACATGTAATTTGGTATCCTCTGTGGGAACCCACAGTGAGGTTCCTTGGCCTAAGAGACAGGATAACTTGACTTCTCACAGACAATAGCAGGGTCATTTCATTGATTTAGGGCTTCCCCTCAAAGGCCTGAGGGTTTCTCAGAGCCTCATAGAAGTGGAAATGGAGAATGAAAGAGGGTCTGCGTCTTAAATGCTGAAGGAAGGAAGGAAGGAAGCCATTGTGTCACTGGCTGGCAATGTGCGCATCCACAGGAGCAGTATGACTTGATCAATGTGGAAGGCAAGGAAAGAGGTGAAGCTGTACTTCTGCCGGAAATCAGGCACCAGAACTGTTTCAGGAACAGAGAGTAGCCCGTGGGAAGAAACTGGGAGAGGAGAGGCTGAGCTGGGAAAGTGGCTCCAAAGAGAGACACTCATTTTGATCTTCCTCAGTCACAGCAGTGTCAGTTGGAGGCCCTGGGATCACTCTTACTACCCGATTCCGAAGAAACAGGATTTTCTTGGCCTGGCTGAGAGCAAATAGCTTCGCCCTGAGTGAGGCTGCCTTTCAAGGTCAGCAGCCTTAGTTGCCCACACCTCTGTGCACAGGCTTTGGCTACTGTGGCACGATGCCAGGAAGATCACCACAGCTCATGATGGGCTCACCGCACTTGAAACATTTGCCAGTTATAGCGGAGAGATATAAGTTCCTGCTGGGCAGTAAAATTTCCCTACAAGGAACCACCTGGCATTGGGTGGGACGGATGTTGGGGCAAGGGGGCAAGGCTGGGGAGGGGGATGGACACATTATCGCTCCAGCACTCTTGTTTCAGCCTCAACAACAGGAAGAGAGAACCCACAGGCAGTTAGGCCTTGTCCATCAAATGACACCATATTGTGGAAGAATTGACATTGCACTATGCCCAAGAGACTTGGGTGGACATGGTCCTGGGAGTGCTTGAGCCGTCTAATTTCTCAGGGTCACACTCCTGTTGACAAATGCACTGGCCAGTGCAATCAAATGTGCCATTTCTAGGACCAAAGTTTGTATATTCTTTTTTAATGTTTCTTTTCACTTGTGTTGATCATTTGCCTTAAATTCACTTTCTACTTTGTTTAAAACATGGAGAATTAGCAAGCTGCCAGGAGGCCAGGCAGGGAAACCAGGATGTTTCCATTTACCTTGTTGCTCCAGATCCTGTCCCTGGAGGTGGAGAGCTTTCAGTTCATATGGACCAGACATCACCAAGCTTTTGAGCTGTGCATCCCGGAGTGTGCAGTGCAGTGATCGTACAGGTGCATCATGCACACAAGCGTCGTTATTGCGTGTGTCGAGGAAGACAGGTTCTGAAATGTGGAGCACATGTTGTTTAGGTATAAAATCAGAAGGGCAGGCCTCGTGGGTGAGGCAGCAGAATTGATTTCTTGGAGGACACCTGAGCATATACAGTCAAAGTCTGATGACTACACCAGTGAGGACGAAGCTGGGAGTGGGGTAACTAAGAACATTGGACCTGACACTATTAGACATGGGTTCCAGCTTCAGCTCTTTTACTGCTCACTGTGGACGAGCAACAGAGCTACTCAGGTAAAATGGTGATGGTCATACCACTAGCCCACAGGGAGGTTACCAACATCTGAACATCGTGGTGACAATGTAAGTGAAAGGCCCCTGAGAAAGAGTGAGGGAGTTGCAAATGTCAGTAGCAATCAAGATCTTCTTTAATAATAGTTTCCACTAAATAGATGATTGCTTTGGTTTCCAGCCTTCTTTGTTTTTTCTCCCTGCTGGGCCTTCTACCTTTAAAGGGCTTCGGCTCTGGGGGAATTGAGTTGGCTGGTGCATGATGACTTCCAAGAGGACACAAGTGGAGATCTACTGCCTGCTCTTGGCTAAGTACCTTCTTCAAAGATGAAGGGAATCAAGGTGCTCAGGTCATTGTCCTGGAAGATCTGTGGGCAGGGAACCAGCATCTTCCTTAGCTTCTCCATGGCTACAACAACCGACACGGCCTGCCGGAAGCCCTTGTTGTAGTGCTCGTGGGAGATTTGTAGCTGGATGCCGCCATCCAGAGGGCAGAGGTCTAGATCCTGGAAGGAGCACTGCAGAGAGAGTGAGGGAGGGAACCTGGTGAGGTGGTCCTGCCAGGAACCGTGCTTTGACATCAGAGAGGACAAAGCTCAGAGAGGAGGAAGGGGATTGAAAGAATCCTGAGCTTCTGAAGATCATCCCTCTCTGGGCCAGGCGTGGTGGCTCATGCCTGTAATCCGAGCACTTTGGGAGGCCAAGGTGGGCGAATCATTTGAGGTCAGGAGTTCAAAACCAGCCTGGCCAACATGGTAAAACCCCTTCTCTACTAAAAATACAAAAATTAGCTGGGTGTGGTGGGGCACACCTGTAATCCCAACTATTCAAGAGACTGAGGCACGAGAATCGCTTGAACTTGGGAGGCGGAGTTTGCAGTAAGCCGAGATTGTACCATTGCCCTCCAGCCTGGGCAACAGAGTGAGACTCCGTGTCATAAAATAAAATAAAATAAAATAAAAATAATAAAATAAAATAAAAAGATGATCCCTCTCTGAAGCTCAAGGAGGTTAAGGGTGTACTCAAGAGCACATGGCAGGTTAGAGGTAGACTCAGGACTAGAATGTGAACTTTCTCTCACCTTACAGGCTATTCTTTTAGAATAAATCCCATTTCTACCTTGTTCATCTTTTTTGTACATGCCCCACCTACACCATACATGTGTACCTTTTCTATATCTTTTTGTATCCCTAATGCTGTGACACTATGATTTGCTTTATCATGCTGATGACCATCACATTTTCCATTCACCTATGCTCACTCAGCAAGTATTCAGTTTTTCTACGCCATTCCTTTTTTTTCTTTTTCATAACACTGTCTCATAGGCATTCTGCAAATCCTGTAAGAGTAGTTACTTTTTGTGAAATATTACCACTTTCCTCTTATTCAGAGAAGCTCAGTATTAAGTCTTAACTGAGGTTGCCTCAAGGCATGATAATGGTTCAAAGGCTTGAAAGACAGTTAAAGAGACCTCTAAGTGCACAAATGGAAGTGAGCAGGAGAGAATTTCCTGCCTGGAGCAGAGCCAAGCTGCTGGAAAAGGCAATGGGGGCAAAGGCCAGGCAGACAAGCCAATGGGCTCCTCCTACAGCTGGAGCCAACCAGTTATGCCAGTCTTAGGACTTTTAAAGAAATGTGTTTTTAACAAGACTGAGGACTGGATTATGAGGCTAGGGGAGGCTGTCACAAACTGGAATAAAATAAAGCCAGAGAAAAGTGGCTGCCTCCTAACCTGCACAACTGCCCTATATAGGCTGATGGCTGGGCCACCTAGAAAGGTTACCGAGCATCATATAAAACAGAAGGGACGGCAGGAATATAACATGGCTCTCTGTAAGGATGAGTCTGAAAAATGCTCATTTGCTGCCCAAATGCCCTTAGCTACAACTGAAAATATTTCAGAACCGAAGGTTGGATGCTGGCATCTCAGAGATCATCCAGCTCAGCCCTTTATTTTTCAGATGAGGTCCAAAGAGGGTAAAATGACTCGTCAAGGTCACACAGCAAGTGAATGGTTTTCTTTCAAGTCTCAATTAATCTTTTTGTTTACATCATCTATGTCTTGTTGCTATAAGCTTCACCCCATGTAGCAAAAAACTATTCTACTCAAAAGGGGTAGACATATGTTAGTTCTCAAGATCATCTCTTGATTTCAGAGTTTAACTCAAGTGATTGGCATAGGCTGAACCCATCTCCTAAAAGGAGAATCAAATTTGTGTTGAAGACTTGGCTGTCTTCCTACTACGAAATGGGAAACCTTAACACTACTCCTTCCCTGTCACCACCAAGTGTGACCACCACCACCACTGTTAGTGAGTGACTATGATGATACGGTGACCAGGTGGCCAGGTCAGCAAGTGGTGCGTCCTGTGTCTCACTGGAAGAGGTTAAAGTTGTTCTAAAACAAAATGCCATGGCATCAAAGTGGCTCAGCACTCTTCTTTGAGCTTTCCCTGTGTTAGAGCCCTTCGTTGGGTTGGGAGCTAAACCCACAGTCTTACCTTCATCTGTTTAGGGCCATCGACTTCAAAGAACAAGTCATCCTCGTTGCCGCTGTAATAAAAACAGGGACATGTCTCAATTATATCTTCTAAACAGGTTTATTTTTCCTTCCCTGTGTACAAGACTTGACTGTTCATAAGAAACTGCAAACAGCCTGTCTCTCAAAGCTGCCTGAAAACACCTGGCAAGTTCCACAGTGATATGCGCAGAACAGTCTAGAAGGCAGATTCTAGGCCTGGCAGGTGGGCACCCTGGGTGCTCCCTGTTGGATCTTGAGGCCTAACCTCTAGCCCAGCAGAGTCAGCTAAAATCTGAGCTCTCCTTCTCCCTCCAAGCCACACTTTGCAAAGGGGTTCCTTGTATTGTCAGCTTGGAATCTTTTCTCCCCATTTGCCTGTGCAGGAGGCCCTTGCAACAACACTTCTGGATAGCCTCCAGGCCCCAAGGCTGGAGGGACTTATAATGGGAAAGTAGTGTTTCAACCAGGTTTACTTGGAACCCTGTTTGCCACTGAAAGAGGCAATTTAGGGAGAAAATATTGTCTCCAAGCACAGATAACACTCTACTCTTGAAAGAGGAGCCCTGCTCATGTGACTTGTCTCAGTGTCCCCACTGACCTGTAGTAAGCCATCATTTCACTGGCGAGTTCAGGTACTTCTGCCATGGCTACTTCAGACACCTGTGTAAAAAGGAGAAAATGAGTGACTTCCCCATGACAGCTACATTCACGTGTGATTTCTCTCAGCATCCACTACGTGGCAGGCATGCAAATAAGTGATCTCTGAGTGAATGAATGAATGTGTGAAAGAGAAGTCCTTTGGGTGTAGAGAAAAGCATTTACTAAACCAAACCCCAGCTAGCAATGTATTTGCTAGGAGAGCTGGAGCAGAGGTTTCGACGCTAACCTTTAGGGTGTCAGCTGCTAGATAAGCAGTATTCATTCCCAGAATATTTCCCCAGTCATAAGCATTATATTACACCTGGCATTTCTGCAAAAAGCTGAGAGAGGGAGGCAGAGAGGGAGGGAGGAAAAGAGGGAGGATGGGGGGGTGGGGAGAGAGAGAGAGAGAGAAAGAGATACACACAAAGAGGGAGAGAGACAGAGAGACTCCCTTAGCACCTAGTTGTAAGGAAGAATTAAAGTCATACTTGAGCAATGAAGATTGCTGAGGAGAATCCCAGAGCAGTCTGTTGTGCCTTCTGCCTCGAAGAGGTTTGCTGTCTGCCAGTTTCTCCCTCGCTGTTTTATGGCTTTCAAAAGCAGAAGTAGGGGTCTGAGAAATTTCTCTGTTGAATACCTGATTTCACAATCAAGTTAAAGGAAAGGGGAAAAGAAAAGAGTATTGGTGGAAGCTTCTAGGGGAGGGGACTAATAAACTGAAATAATTCTCTGGTTCGTGGAAGGGCAAGGAGCAAACTATGACACATTTTGCAAATGTATCACTATGCAAATACGCATTGTTTTTCTGACAGCCATTGTGCAGTTGATGTCCACATTAAAATACTGGATTTTCCTAGGTTAGAAGAATGTTTAAATTTAGGATATCTGGGACAAAGTGGAAGACACACAGATTTATTCATGCAAATAGTTTTCTTCATTCACTTCTTTGTACTTAAGTTTAGGAATGTTCCCACTTAGAGATGGATAAATGGGTACAATGAAGGGGCAGTAGCCCTCCCTGTCTGGATTGAGGGTAGGGGTCTCTACCTTGGGTGCTGTTCTCTGCCTCAGGAGCTCTCTGTCAATTGCAGGAGCCTCTGGGGAGACACTTGACCTTTCTTGGATGGGGCAGGGAACATACAGTATGCAGGGTTCAGGCTCCTGATAGAGTTGGGGCAACCCTGGAGATAAGCTCACACAACCCTACAAGACCAGGTGCTGTTACCCTAGCCAATCTCATGGATAAACCTGATCAGTGCCAGATGATCTCTGCCTAAAATGATTTTTTGGTGAACTCTGAAAAGTGGAATATTGTTTCTGTAAGAATATCCATCTGAGACTCTATCTCTTGGTAATACCAAGAGTTATCAGTTTCTCTTTAACCAAGACACCAGCTAAGTGCCTGCTCCAGGGTACTGCCCAGGGGAGCCTTCCATTTGTAGAATGAACGAGAGTCCAGGTTATGAACAGTGCCTGGAGTCTAGGAACACCCTCCTTTTCCTCTTTGACAGGTCTGCATTGTAACACTTCTTTTTTTTCTTTTTTTCTTTTTTTTCTGAGACAGAGTCTCACTCTGTCGCCCACGCTGGAGTGGAGTGGCGTGATCTTGGCTCACTGCAAGCTCGGCCTCCTGGGTTCACGCCATTCTCCTGCCTCAGCCTCCCCAGCAGCTGGGACTACAGGCACCCACCACCACACCCGGCTAATTTTTCGTATTTTTAGTAGAGACGGGGTTTCACCATGTTAGCCAGGATGGTCTCGATCTCCTGACCTTGTGATCCGCCCGCTTCGGTCTCCCAAAGTGTTGGGATTACAGGCATGAGCCACTGCGCCCGGCCTGTAACACTTCTTATAGCACTTACAGCACTGAATTGAAACTTTGCTCCCCGTTCTGGCTGCTCCGGGAAGCTATGAAATCTTTTTGAGCCAAGTCTAGCACAGTGCCTGGCAGGTACATTCAGGTGGTAGAGTTTGCTGCTTGAATGGGTGAATGGGAATTTGACAGCATTTTTATTCAAATTAGTATGTGCCAGGTATCGTGCTCGCTCTGCTTTATCCAAGGGAGTGAGCCCTTGTGCAGGTATTTGAGGCACGAGGGAAATAGGCTCTACTGTGGGACAAAGAGCATTTCATGGACTTGCTCACCAAGCAGCCTTCTGAGTTTTAATTTGGCTCCCAGTATCTTGATATCAGGAGGCAGTCACAAGAACTCCATCTTTAGAAAGTTATATTTTCCACAGGAAATCTAAAAGCTGTTCAACATGTTAGTTTCCTGTAAATTCGATAAGCAATAATCCATTCCTAACACTGAGCCCTAATGAAATTTGGTATCTGGTCCTGCAGATAGCTAAAGACCCTGTGTGGGTGGCCTAGGGGACTCCTCTGTTTTGCCACCACAGGATCCACTTTGCAAATTAACCACTGGTTCCCCCGTTGTAGGAACTACCACCTTTCTCAGAGTCTCTTTTCTTTCTTTCTTTCTTTCTTTCTTTCTTTCTTTCTTTCTTTCTTTCTTTCTTTCTTTCTTTCTTTCTTTCTTTCTTTCTTTCTTTCTTTCTTTCTTTCTATCTTCTTTCTTTTCTTTTCTTTTCTCTCTCTCCTTCTTTCTCCCTCCCTCCCTCTCTCTCTTTTTCTCTGTCTCTCCCTCCCTTCTCTCTCTTTCTTTCTCTTTCTCTCTCTCTCTCTCTCTCCTAGACAGGATCTAGCTTTTCCCCCAGGCTGGAGTGCAGTGGTGCACTCATGCATTCATTGCACGATCACGGCAGCCTCAAATCCTTCCTCAGAGTGTTTATGCAGCAACCAGCAGGGTCTGGAGGGCTGGTGGCTCTGTGGACTCTCCTGACAGAACACAGAGATGTCCTTGGTCTGTTGATGTGATTATAAGCTGAGCAAAGGAGGATCAAAGCCAGTGACAGGAAGGGAGATATGCAAGGGACCAGAGCATCAACTCTGAGTTAGTCCATTCTACTTCTGGGACTTGGGATACAGGTCAGAAACCTTGAGCTTCTACTTCTCCATCTTCCAACTGTAGCATCCAGGACCTCAGAATCTGCCAGCGGAGGGGAGCCCTAATGATTGTCCGGTGGGATCTAGTGGGACCACAGAGATGAAGACATGAATAGCTATTTGAATGTGAACAGCAGATGAAGAAATCAAGGCTAGGAGGGATGAAGTGACTCATCCAATGTCACAGTGTGGTTGAAGCAGCACTAGTATCCAGGTTGCATGAGCCCCTGATGCTTTCACTCAAGGGAAATTTTGGAGCCACGGGGCAATGCCCCCTGACGTAACAGTCTCCACAGTTCTGCCATGTCTCATCCTGGCCCTGTAAGCTGGACCCAAACCTGCTATCATCCCATCCATCTCAGGAAGTGAAACCTCTTATGTCAAACAGACAGGTTGTGCAATGTGTGTATCAGATCCTGTCTTCCCAAGGAGACCGCTCAGGCCACAGCACTTCCTTCTGATCCCCAATGGGCAGAAAATATCTCGCTATAGACATAATTGGCACTAAGGGAGGGAGTGGAAGAGTGATGATGATGTAGATGGTAATGTAGCCTCATGGAAGTGGAACAAGCAGAGATGGGGAGCTGGAAATGCCAGGATGCTCCAGCTTTTGGGGAATTATTCAACTCTTGAGTCACTAAAGCCTTTCTCAGCTGCAAGTTCCTTTTTACCCTGGCAGGTCATTCTTCCAAGACAGGGGACTGACATTTATTCAAAGCAGCAAGTGCCCTGGTACCATCTTGTGTCTCATCATGGGCTTCCCAGCCAGTTATCAAGGTTGATCTCATCTCATTGGTCTTCAATCATTTTGAACAAGAAGACAAGCAAAATAATCATGGGTTAGTTACTATATAATCGTGTGTACATGTAGTGGTGTCTATTCTTTGCAGTGAGCTGTTCATTCCTTGTTCACCCTCTTGTTTAGAACGGAACTAAACAATCTGCCCCCACCATTTTCCCCAAGCCCCATCTCATTCTTGGCACTGGCTTCCAACATTGTTCTTATGAGTCTGATTTTCTTTTATCATTTCCATAAATCCCTCTGGGATCTTAAAGTATGAAACGTGTTGTGTGTACCCACACCTGTCTCTGTGGATATTTCTCTCCTTTCCCTTCTGCTTCTGGGATTTTTTGGGTATAGGCACTATGATTTTTAGCATATTGCATCCACTTCCTTTTATGGCATCATCTCCAATGGGCCTCTTCTCCCTCTTGGATCCAGGTTCTCAGACTGGGGACATGCAGAGTCCAACAGACATTCCATTCTCCTCCCTGGTCTAGAACAAGGAGGGCTTAGATATATGAGCAGGTGGCTGGGGCTGGTGAGCTATGTGGTCTCCAATGACTTTTCCCTGATGTCTGAGTTGTTATGCCAGTTCTGGGAGGCCAATAAGACCTTGTCTTTCCTTTGGATCCATTGAAAAAGCCCCTGTGTGGATAAGATGGATGGCAGGGCTTTCCTACTCTATGTCTTTTCTCACACCTAATGGGTATAAGAGAGGGGACCACAAACAGAGGGGGCTCTGGTACCACTTATCCAGTGTCTGGAAACATTTTCTGTAAAGGGCCAGATAATAAATGTTTCAGGTACAACTACTCAACCTTGCATTGTTTCAGAAAAGCAGTCAGATAATATATAAATGAATGGGTGTGGCTGGACTTGTCCTGTGAGCCCCTGTCTTATATCATTGTATTATATCATTTTTTTCTTACATACAAATTTAGAAGCAATACTTAAAAAAAAGCCATCCTTTATTGAGCACCTACTAAGTGCCAGGTACCTTTTTTCCTCATTATCTTATTAACTCTTCATAATGACCTTTAAAGTAGATAATATTGAACCATTTGACCTATGCAAAAACTGAGATTGAGACAATAACTTATTTAAGACCACACAAACAGTAAATGGTGGAACTATGTCTCAAATATGGGCTAATTGAACCCAAACTAGATCTTTATTTCTCACTTTTAATTGTTACAAATGTTTATTGCCCCGTCTCCTCCTGTCCACACAGCGCCCATCGGCAGACTCCTTTTTCATTCTCAGTGATCGAATGACATTCTAAACTACATTGGCCTGGCAGATTCACCTCTGCCCCTAAGTGTTTCCACATTGTCCTTTTAGGATTGGGATACTCTCTGTTCCCCTATCTTCCCTCCTTTCTTCTTCTGGCGGTGACGTGCTGTGTGAATTTGTTTCTCCTCTCAGGGTAGCACTGGGACTTTCCAAATCAGCATTTTTAGTGATCGCTCTTCCCTTTTCTGAGCTTCTTCCTTATTCCTGTTCACTTTCTCATCTACAAGTGGCAGCTTTGTTGCTGGAGGATTTCCTTTGTCCTTTTATTCTTCTTTACGACTTTGCCATAACTGTCAAAAACAATCCCTTGAAGGTATCTATGCTTGGAATTGTGTGTTTATGATGCTGAAAAATACTTCTCTTCTAAAAGCTATGATAAAATGCTTCTCTCCCAAAATGTCTGTATTCTACTCTCTGGTTATTACACAATCGAAGATGATTTGGTCATTTCCTTCCAGGACTTTGTTAATTTCACTTCTTCAACTGCTTCCCCCTTCTTGGCTGGAACTGAATTTTCTGTCTTCTGGGAGAAGAAGTTCTTAGCAAGGCCACTCAGGATTTGTTGGGTGCCTTGGTCAAGTCTAAGATCCAGGCTCTGGGTGGCTGATTTCCTCTAATCACTGAGCAATGTAAAATGAGGAAGTCTGATTGTGTAAAGGTGTTAAACTTTTGTGTGAAGGCAAAACTTTAATACCATGAATAGAAATTACAGAATTTACCAACTTCTAACAGGATTCCTTTCACTCCCTGACATTAGAATGTTAGAAAATCTACCACGAAGCATCTATGAGGCTATTGTACAAGGCCCGTTTTTCTTTTTTTTTTTTTTTTTGAGACGGAGTCTTGCTCTGTCGCCCAGGCTGGAGTGCAGTGGCGTGATCTCGGCTCACTGCAAGCTCCGCCTCCCGGGTTCACACCATTCTCCTGCCTCAGCCTCCCCAGCAGCTGGGACTACAGGCGCCCGCCACCACGCCCGGCTAATTTTCTTGTATTTGTAGTAGAGACGGGGTTTCACCGTGTCAGCCAGGATGGTCTCGATCTCCTGACCTCGTGATTCGCCCGCCTCGGCCTCCCAAAGTGCTGGGATTACAGGCTTGAGCCACCGCGCCCGGCCCCAAGGCCCGTTTTTCAAAATAGGTTTTTACAAGGACTGTTATTTGGGATGATAGTTCCAAAAAGGTGCTATCAAAGGTAATTGATGGTGTGTGCAAGCTGAAAGTTGTATGTTAGAACTAGTAGGGATTTCAAAAATATCCCTTTTAGGCTTTTTGCTAATATATCTGCTCATTTTCAAAGTTCCAAATATTATAAAAGTATTTAAAGTAAAAAGTAGAAGCCCTCCATTTCTGCTGACCCACTTCCCTGTTTCAACCAGAAAGTATTTTCCCAGACAATGCTACCCCAGGACTCACACTCTATCCAACTATCACCTACCATAGGTTCTTTGAAGGGCTCAGTTTGAGTGCTCCTTGAGTGCCTGGGATCTGTTATTTCTCTCCATTTCTACTACTGCACGGTAGTTCAAGCCCTCCTCCCTTTTCCCCTAGGCCATTTGAATCATCTGCTAATTGGTTTTCCTGATTGCCATGGAAACTTCATCCATCCCTTCCTCACACATCAGCCACAGAAGTATCTCCAAAAAGCAAATCTCGTGACATGAAGGCCTTGCACAAAACCCATTACCGGTTGCCCGCCTCCTTTGTGGGTAAGTTCAAGCTCCTGAGCGTGGCAAGCTGGGCCCACCTGGAATCCCCTGCCCTCCTTTCCTACCCCACGTGACAACCTTTCCAGACTATTTGCAGTTCTTTGAATGTGATATTCTTTCTAGTCTCTGTGCTTTTGTATAACCTGTTCTTCCTGACAGGAAACTCCTTATCCTCCTTGTAGTTTAGCTAATTTCTAGTCTTTCAAGACTCAGCTCATGCTTCACCCTCTCTATGACAAGTCCTGTCCCAAGCTGGGTGGTGGATACTCTTCCTCTGTGCTGTGTGAGTCTTGAGCATCCTCAGGAAACCTCCCTCATTGTGTTTTGTTTGCTTGTCTCCCTTGCTGTTAATGCGCCCGCTTCAAGGCTGGCATATACTGCTCATCTCCATGACTGGCTCATGGTGGTGCTCCGCAAATATCATCCAATCAAATGGATGAGGGTCATCATCATCATGCCATCCCTCATGACTTCCAGCTGGAGCTAACCTCCCCCGACAGGAAAGCATTTCCTTAGGAAAGAATATCTTTGGGTTAAATGCAAGTAGAGACTCACCAGAAGCACCACGTCCAGCTCAGAATGAACTGCTCAGTAAGCAGCCTTGTCAATGAGGAGGCAGCAGGCCGGCCCCAGAGGCCTCAAAGTGGGAAAGCAGAGAAGCGCAGTTCCTGCCACAAAGGCACACCTTGCTCCCCTGGCTGGCTGGAAGCAGAATGGTGTCCACCTGCTTCCATGGGAATTCTGTGCCTTTAGTAAAGTTTTATGGGACAGGAAGGTGACAGGCATTGACACTCCAACCAGGAATGGGTGGTACCATCTTTCCTGTGTCTTACCAGAAATACCTGTGGCAGGTAAATTTCTAGAGAGACACTCCCATTTCTCCTATATAGCAATTTTGAAATGTTTTCTGAGGGCTTTCCAAATTCATCTGGGAACATAGGAGTTCCAGAAAGATGAAATCAAAGGTGATGGTATGCCAAGGAAAGTAGCTTTTAGAATGACTTCCATTAGCCATTCATCCATTCAGCACACCAGGCATTCAGTCTGGGGGGCGGGGGTGTGTGTGTGTGCACCCGCATGTACACAGAGGAAGGGAAACAAAAGTACACAAGATATGATAGTTGTTCTCAAGGAGTTTTTGCAAATGTCCGCAATTTAAGAGAATATGCTATGCTGTGGCTGATGTATAAACCAACTGCTAGGGAGAGGCCTTCCACACACACTCGGGGCAAATGCAACCTGTAGGACTGCCAGTGGAAGCTGGGCATGCTGTTTGTGGTTGATAAACCCTGGTCCCTTGTTCAGGGACCTATGTTTACCTTTCTTCTCCCTGGAAGTCTTCATTAGCTGGGCATCCAGAATGTCTTGAACGGAGCAGAGGGAGGCACAAAGACAAGAGTTTGAAACCAGCCTGGACAACAAAATGAACTTCTATCTTTGCAAAAAAATTTAAAAAAAAATTAGCCAGGTGGGATTGCATGTGCCTGTAGTCCCAGCTATTCAGGAAGCTGAGGCAGGAGGATTCCTTGAGACCAGGAATTTTGAGGCTGCAGTGAGCTATTAGGTTGGTGCAAAAGTAATTGTGGTTTTTGCCATTAAAAGTAATGGCAAAACTTTTAATGACAAAAACCGTGATTAGTTTTGCATCAATCCAATAATGATTGCACCCCTGCACTATGCTCCAGCCTGGGCAACAGAGTGGTACCCTGTCACAAAATAATAAATAAATAAAATGTAAACATGCAAAAAACAAAACCAAAAATAAAAAATGGGTGTTGAGGCCCCTGAATTGAGGAATAATATGAAGGAGTGTGATTCTGTGTGTGCACACATGGGTGTGCACCCTGAGTGCCTGGATGGCTCACCCTGGGCTAGTTCAGGTGGCAAATGGTTTTCCTCCAGCTGGGCTACCACCATCTTCCCCCAGGGCCTGTCCATGTCTTTGGTGGCAAGATGCCTATGGACTAGAGTCCCTCCTCAGAGGAAAGGCTCCTCCCATTTCTCTGGCTTTTAGGTAGAAGTCCATGACTTCAACAGGCCCCTACTGCAATGTCATGGGTTAGTTTAGGTGCGGTCTCCTCTGAGAGCCTCCCATAGCCTAAAAGGCCCTATCCTAGCTGGCACTGCATCTCCCTCTTCCCAGCTCTCAGCTTTTCTCTTTGCTCACCCCACTCAGCGCAGGCTTTCTGCCTGATCTTGGATGTGTCAATCCTGCCCCTAAGGGATGCAAGGCAATCTTTCATTATTAAGATCTCTCCTGAGGCCAGGTGTGGTGGCTCACACCTGTAGTCCTAGCACGTTGGTAGGCCAAGGTAGGAGAATCGCTTGAGCTCAGGAGTTCCAGGCTGCAATGAGGCATGATTGCACCATTGCACTCCAGCCTGCATGACACAGCAAGACCCTGTATTTTTTTTTTTTTTGAGACAGGGTCTTGCTCTGTCACCCAGGCTAGAGTGCAACAGTGTGTTTCTGCTCACTGCAACCTCAACCTGCACATTGTTTTGTAGAGACGGTGTCTTGCTATGTTGCCCAGAGTGGCCTCAAACTCCTGGGCTCAAGAGATCTTTCCACCTCAGCCTTCTAAAGTGCTGGGACTACAGGCGTGAGCCACCGTGCCCAAACAAGACCCTGTCTTAAAAACAAAAGAAAAATAAACAACTCCCCAGACCGCTCTAGTCTTAAACTCCTCCCTAGTTCCAGCCACCTTTTAGCACATGACTCTTGTTAATTTTGTTCTCACTGTCTGAAATCATCTCCTGTCCACTCTTGACTGACAGGTCTCTGCAGTAGCCCATTGCTTAATCAGAGTAGGCCCCTGTCAACTTATTCATATTGTGTCCCCATGCCAGTGTGGATGATTAAAATTGTTGAGTGGAGGCTGATTGAATGAGCCATCTCCTTCCAAGTCCTCACTTGCTGGCTCCTGTCTTAGTTTTACTCCCCATTCTTCAAGGAACGTGAGCCCTGGAAAGTATTTTAGAGTCATTTAGTCGAGTGCCTTTGGATGGGAGGATCACATCCCTGGGTCCCGCCCGGTGGATTGTTTTGCTCTAATTGACTAGGCAGGATTCCCTACCTTCTCTCACTTCTGCATGAGACTTCCTTCTGAAATTGCTGCTCAGTCAAGAGAATGACCTTCCCCAACAGAATCCTACTCCACGGGGACTTAAAGATGTCAGAGATCTCTTGCTCATCTCTCTGGCCAGCTACCAAGGTCAGTTTATAGCCGAGGGACAAGACTAGTTAGCAGATCAGGCAGGTCTCAGACCCCAGCGTAAGTGCTGGACTTCTAGCTGCAGTTGTTCCTGCCCGCATGGGCATTCAGATGGAGAGAGGGCACGGCACTACACTGCACTCTTGGTGAAACCCAGGACTCTGCAATCTCAGTGTCAGCCCCAGGTCTTCTCTTCAGCAGAACTTAGTCAGTCCTGTCACTAGGAGATGGGACTCTGCCTGATTGCATTCTTACCAATGGCTGCATTGACAAGGGGACTAGACTTCACTGAGTGGAGATTCGGGGGAAAGGAAATAAGCCCTCAGTGCTTTCTCTGAGCACATGTCACCCTTGCTGGCTTAGCATCTATTATGTGCCAGAGGACTTAGCTCTTACCTTGGCAGATATTCTCTGCTTGACCAAATTTTAGTCAGGCTCCTGAACCTTCTCCCAGGCACATTTGTGCACTTTCTTGTAAAATCCTTTTTTAGCAAGAATCTTCTATCTTCAATATCTGATCACCCTTAAAATCTCACTGGATTCTCCATCCTCCACCATCCCCAAGGTTGTGTCCAATCACCCTGTCCTGTCTTCAGCAAGGATCCTGTTAGGTGGGTTTAGGCAGAAACTCCCTTTTTTTTCATGTTTCCTCTTAGTAATTTCACATCGACTGACCCTTGCTCTGCTTCCTGGCTATGAATATGTCCTTGCCCGTGCTGTGTATGTAGTTGTGGCCAATCTCTCTCCCCTGCCGCAAAGTCCCATTGCAGTGGTTCCTATATCTTCTGTGCTGGTTCTGAATAAAATCTTCCTTACCATGAATTTAAAGATATCATTGATTTTTTTTTTTTTTTGAGATGAAGTCTTGCTCTGTTGCCCAGGCTAGGGTGCAGTGGCTTGAACTTGGCTCACTGCAACTTCCTCCTCCTGGGTTCAAGTGATTCTCCTGCCTCATCATCGTGTGTAGCTGGGATTACAGGTGCCCACCACCATACCTGGCTAATTTTTTTTTTTGTATTTTTAGTAGAGACGGGGTTTTTACCATGTTGGACAGGCTAGTCTTGAACTCCTGACCTCAGGTGATCCGCCCACCTCAGCCTCCCAAAGTGCTGGGATTACAGGCGTGAGCCACTGCGCCTGGCCAAATCATTTTTTTCTTTGACAACATTGTCCTGTAGACAACTGGATTTCACGGAATTAGCCTCTGTGAAATCTAGCATATTCTTTGACTTCCTTCTTCTAAAGGTTGATTTTATAGGAGGCAATATTTTAAAGTATCAAGGCCACCTGGAGATTCATTTCAAGCTTACTTTGTGCCAAGAAAGGGAAATTTTCCTGAAAATGTCTTTTAAGTTCTAGTCAGAAAAAAGCAATCTTAAGAACAAGGAAATAGACCTGTCATTTTAAAACCCAGAAAAGAACCTTTCAACATAGCATTCCCTAGGTACCAAGCCTCCTTGATTAGTAGGAGGTTGCTTTGACTGTGAAGGTCAGGAACATACCTGGCCCTCCTCACCAGTGTGTAAGTTCCTGGAGAGCTGTGACAAAATCGCCCACTTCCACTCCTCCTGTGCCATCTTACCTATAGTATGCACTCCACAAATGGGCTGGTGGATTCCAGGGGTCACTCAGTGGATAAGCCAGAAAAAACAAAGAGGGGCTTGGATATAGCTTTGCCCTCTCAGCTATATCCCCAGAGGTTACTCAACTTCCTGGCTGGATGTCCTCATGTTCAAAATGTGGACATCAAGACCTAACTCTCAGAGTAATTATAAAGATAAACAAAGTCAAGTCACGCATGGGAAATCACCTAACAGAGATGGACGTGGTTGACAAGCAGGAAAGATTCCTTTGCTCTCCTCCCTCCTCCTTCCTTTCCTTCCTAATGAGGATGGCCTTGTCTTTATTGCTGCCATCGAATCTCTGATGTCAGTGGTCACCCTACAGGGATCAGTGGTCACAGGTGGGCATGTGTGTGAATACTGCAAAGTATTCCCTGGTAACGTTTACTCATAAAGCAGTCAGCTGGCCTGAGCTGCAGTGGGGATCGGGAATACTGCTCAGGCATACATCCCTGTCCCTAGATCTCATCAGTTCCCTGAGGCCTTTGTCCAAATGGAGACCCGCATTGGGCTCACCACAGGCTCAGGCTCAGGAACGTCCTGAGTTTTCCAGCATCCTTAACAATTTAGCATCACACATTCTCAAAGGTTTGATACCTTTCCTATAATATTTTTAGTACTGCTAGGAAGACACACATGAATTAAATTATGGGTACTTCTTTTCCAGGAACTTATTGTCTTGAGTACAAGGAATTACGAGTAGGAGGTGAGAAGAGACACTCCCTTTGGCCACCCCCATGGTCTGGTGACTCTTAGACTCACGTTTACAGATGTCCACCTCTTGGATGACAGCCTCCAGCCTTCCTGCTTTCTCACTCTCTCTCTTCTCAAAGCACCAGTGATTTGTCCTTTTTAGGACCGCGAACCCATAGACATCCCCTCTCTCTATCGGCCCTTTCTGCTTTTCCGTCCTTTTTGATCCAGCTTAATTTCTGTGCCCCGTCTCTTCAACCATTTCCTTGCTGGTCTCCTCAGCACCCTTCCCATTTTTATTCCATTACACTCAACAGACAAAACTTAAGGCTGGGTTGTATCACTAGTCTGCTTCCTCTGTATCTCCACTGGGGCTGCTAGAGGAGGTTGGGAAATGAGTTTACTCAGCCTCACAGGTGGTTGCCACCATGGGCCCAGGACCACCACCACCCACTGTGCTCTCACACTGCCCACCAGTCCTACAAAGCTTTTCTAGTCTGCTGCCCACAGTGATGTAGAAGGAAAATAAATCTTAGGGCCTCCAAATCACTAAGTTAAAGGGAAAAGTCAAGCTGGGAACTGCTTGACTTTTCTGCCTTACACATATTGATTGATGTCTTATGTCTCCCTAAAATGTATAAAACCAAGCCATGCTCTGACTACCTTGGGCACATGTGGTCAGGACCTCCTGATGCTCTGTCATGGGTGGGTGTCCTCAACCGTGGCAAAATAAACTTTCTAAATTAACTGAGACCTGTCTCAGATTTTCAAGGTTCACATTTGGGTAACCACGAAGGGATTCTGAGTGGAGATGCCCCTTACCTTTGACAAATCTCCTATTGGTGTTTGGTACCAGCATGAGCTAACTTTATGGCTCAAACCAATAGGACAATTTGCTGAGGTCTGAAAGCATCTCCTCTAGAGAATTCCTGATCTTCCCAAATTTGGTCAAGATCAAAAGTTTATTTTGCTGTACGACTCCCTGTGCGTGTGTGTGTGTGTTTTTTTTTTTTGTTTGTTTTTTGTTTTTTGTTTTTTTTTTTTTGAGTTTTACTTGCTTCCAGCAAGGAAGGCAAGATTTCCTGCTTCCATGATGATGGAAGACAGGTAACTCCTTTAAGTGGTTTGAGCTCACTCCCAGCAGGGAAGACGAGTTCAAGTTTTTTTCTTGCTCCTAGAATGGTAGTGAGCAGTCTTCAGCCTGAGACCCATCCCTAGGTAAGTAGCTGAATTGGGGTTTTGTCTTGGCTAAAGTTTAACAACCAGCTGGTCTTAATTTCTCCTTGCCGTTAGAGTACTCAGTAATCATATAAGTTGTGCGATCATTTGTTTTGCTTAACTGTTTGTTTATTTGTTTCTGTTTTTATTGTTGTTTCAGTCTTTTTCCCATTGAGTTTGACCTACTCTGTCTGACTTGATCAAATCCAAAGGGAAGTTCCAAATCGTGGGGAATGAGGCCTCTGAAGTGGCTAAATTCCCACCCTCCCACACACACAAAGGTGGTGTGGTTGAGGGGAAAACGGGGCAAAGATTTTTTATTTTGACCACTAAAGGGGCTTCATTTACATAACAAGGCCACCATTTGCTAGCCAGGCCGAACTGAAAGAGCAATGGCTGTCTCCCATGCTGCAGTTCCATAGCTAAGGTTCTGCTTTTTTTTCTACCATGACAGGCTGGGTTTGGTTCCTGAATCAAGCCTTTTCTGGTTTGATACTTCATACTTCTGAAGTAGCAGCAATTTGTCCTAGCTGAAATATGGTAATAAGCTTTTAAAAGATTTTTTTTAAAGGACCTCAATGGTTAAAAGTCAGCTTAATTAAAAGCTAACATCCAAGAAGTGTGTATGTGTCTATGTGCATGTTTGTATTTAAAACACCTTCATGTTTTTTTTTTCTCTCCTAGGAACTTGTCTGTTTTATGAGCAAAAGTTTTTTTCTTCTCAGTTGACTGGATTCTGTTTTCTTCATTTACTTCTGCTGTCTCTCCTTTCTCTTGCACCGTCTGCTGAATGAGAGACCTAAAATAGTTTATAATAGCCTGGGGTTCCTTAAAGAAAATGGAGAAGGTGCCAGGCTCCCTTTTGGGGAGAAACTTCTATTTTTCCTTGTGGAATCCCTAGAGTGTAAACAGACAAGTTCATTTCAGCTCTTAAACTGCTTGCGTTTGTATTGTGTTACCTGATTTTTTTGACTATTATATTTTTGACTAGCTATTGCAACAGAAGCTACTCTTGGGTTTTCAAGGAAGACTGTAGTTTAGACATGTAAAAATGTCTTTAAAAAAATAGCTTTTTTTTAAGTGCACTGTAAAAGCATCACATGGTCTAGCCTTGTAATAATTTTCCCTTTTGGAGACCAGGATTCAGGGTGGGCTCTGCCCAGAGCTCAGAGATCCAGTTAAAAGATAGGTAGTCTCAATGTAAATAAAATTGGTCTCCTGATACAATCCTATGGTAGATTTCTATAATTTTATGGTTGATTTGGCATGCATCCTTAGTCTCCCTCAGACTTTTTCTCTCTGTACCTTGAGATGTATATTTCGCTATCTGAATTTTCGTCCAAGAGTTGTTTCCTCTTGTAGCAGGACAAGCGGCAGACAAAACTCCTCAGGCACCGAGTTATAGAAGGGAGGGGTTTATTCGGCCAGGTGCATCAGCAAGACTTCAGTCTCAAGAGCCAAGCTCTCCGAGTGAGCAATTCCTGTCCCTTTTAAGGGCTCACAACTCTAAGGGGGTGCACATGAGAGGGTCGTGATTGATTGAATAAGCAGGAGGTATGTGATTGGGGGCTGCATGCACTGGCAATTAGATTGGAACAAAACAAGATAGGGATTTTCACAGTGCATTCCTATACAATGTCTGTAATCTATAGATAACAGAACCAGTTACGTCAGGGGTCAATCTTTAACTACCAGGCCCAGGGTGCGGCGCTGGGCTGTCTGCCTGTGGATTTCATTTCTGCCTTTTAGTTTTTACTTCTTCTGTCTTTGGAGGCAGAAATTCAGCATAAGACAATATGAGGGGTGGTCTCCTGCCTTATTCCCCCCTTTTGAGACTCTCACTCATTTTATTAGTGGGAGTTCTCACTTTCATTTTCACTATCCATGTCTTCTTGCAAGATAGATTGATAGCGATTTATATAGTACATTTGTGCTGAGGCATTTTGGTGAACTAAGGTAGTGATGAAGCTTTTTATCATTCGCAGAAGTACAGGTATCAAACAAGGGAGCAGTAAGCAGGTTCCCATTATTATTATAATTCATATTTTAAGAGTTTTAAATCCCCCTAACGCTGGGAACCATTTTCCAAACATGGCCCCAGGATCAAATCCATGCCACACTTGCACGGGCACATGTGCCAGTTTTGTCATATCTCTACCTATGTCTTCCACTACTTGCCCTTGATTATCTATGTGTAGACAGCAATTACTAGGGTTAAATTTTCCACAGACCCCTCCTTCAGCTGCTAGCAAGTAGTCAAGAGCCAATCTATTTTGATAGATAGCATTTCTCATCTGAGTTTCTTGCCGAGCCAGAATAGTCAAGGCTCTGCTGGTTTTATTAGTGATTATTTCTAAGACAGCTTGTAACCGTATGATTTGGTTGATCATGTAAGTGGGGGTCCAGTATCCCCATGAGCTATCTTGTGTCCAAGTAGCAGGCCCATAATATTGTATGATTCTCTCAGGGGGCCATTTATCATCTTTCCAATTTCCTATAGCTATGCTTCTCTTTTCATGGGAAGCATAGACAGGGAAGCCCAGGAGTTCGCCTGTTTTTATGGGCAGTAGAAAGAAAGATGGCTTAATAGTGCCAATAACACAACTACCTGCCCACTGGTCAGGTAATTTGGCATAAGCTCTATGCCCACATATGCAATACAATCCAGCTGGGGCTGTCCAGTCCCGGTGGGACTCCGGGTGGGTCCACATGGTTTGCAACTTTGGGAATTTGCTAAATGGATTCCTCTCTGTTTGATTTGAACTCCACCAAGTGACTGTTTTTGTGGTACCATTATACAGTTTCTGTCCCAGACAACTAAGTCGTCCTACGGGGTGAGTGAATTTCTTCTCTAGCTATGCAATATTGTCCAATAATTGAGGCTTTTAGGACCCAGAAATTATCAAGGTGATTCTTTTGAGCTGAGAATTCATCAGGAACTGGGTCTGTAGGCACTAATTCTCGGGCTTCCCATGGCCATTGATCTCCCATTACAGTTCCTCCACATACATAACATGAAGTGACATTGAGAGACTGAGCTACATGCTCGGCTAATTGCAAAAACAAATTTCTTGTTTTTCCTGGAATTTCTGGTACTGGTACATTTAGTTCATCATAGAAAGTTTGAAACACTGGCTCAGGAGAGTGTTTGTAAACTTCTCCTTGAACCAAGATATTTACTCGAGGATCCAGTCTGGCCCCGTCAATTCCTAAGGTCACACACTCCTCTTTTTTCCAGCCAGGATCAAGCGTATTAGTTATTACTAGCTCTAAGGGGTTACATTGTCCCTTAGTATGGGAAGGGCCATTTTTTCCTTTCTGAAGGTGGACTGGATCATTTTCATCATTTTTGTTTTCTTTTATCCAAGTGGCCTAAATGACACAAGACCAGTATTTACATTTATTTCCACACAGTCCTAATTTATGACAGATGTACTTATTTTCTGCCATATAGCCTCTTTTCTAATTAAGAGAACCACATCTTATTCCTAACTTATTACTATTAATGACAGCACAGGTATCAAATTTTAAGGTGACTTGTTTGGGCATCCTTTTTTTTTTTTTTTTTTTCTTTTTTTTCTGTTTCGGCTAACACTTTACTCGTATCATTTATGAGCTCCCACCAGTCCTCAGTCCTTAATCTTATTTTAAGAACTGTGGTCATGGGAGGCTCAGATGGGTCATAACACACATCCGGTTGGTCATTTCCTGGGCTACATACCTTGTATAGAATAACATTATACAAACAAGTTCTTTTTAGAGTTCCAGTACACTTATAATAACAGTAAAATAATAGGACCGTAGCAACCTTTTGTCCTACCTCAGTGACTTGATGTATACACTGGGAACAGCCCTCAGTCTGAGGAAGGTCAGTTGAAGTCCTTACTGTACAAGTCCAAATTTTAAGGAAAATGAGTCCCGTGATGAGTTTCCACATGCTTCAGCCATGCATGGACCAGTCAGCTTCCAGGTGTGACTGGAGCAGAGCTTGTCATCTTCTTCAGAGTCACTTTACAGGGGTTGGCGAAGCTGCTCCCGTCCACGTACAGCTCCCAGTCTACTAATGTTTAAGGATGGTCTCGGAAGTTGGGCCTGCTAGAATAAACTGAGTCCAACACCTCTATACAGTTATGTTCAACTGAGCTCCCTGATACCAGGAGCAAGGTGGTGGGGTTTAGGGTTTTGCAGACTTCAATGGTTATCTGGGGATTTTCACATAGCAAGCTTTGGTACTTGGTTAAACTAGCATTTGTTAACCAATGATGTCCTTTGGTATTTATTAAAGTTACCACAGCATGGGGGGCCTTTATATTCAGGTTTTGCCTAAGGGTTAGTTTATCTGCTTCTTGTGCTAACAGGGCCTTTGCTGCTAGGGCCCTTAGACCTGGGGGCCAGCCTTTGGAAACCCTGTCTAGCTGTTTTGAGAGATAGGCCACTGGCCTTGGCCAGGCCCCACAGCTGGGTTAAAACTCCAGCTGCCAGTTTTTCTCTTTCCGACACATAGAGTGTAAAGAGTTTTGTCAGGTCAGGTAGCCTCAGGGCTGGGGCCGACATGAGATTTTCTTTTAACTCATGAAAAGCTCGTTGCTGTTGGTTGTAATAGATGTAGTTTATCTAATCTACATTTTTATTAACTGTCACCTACTAAAATATTGACTCAAATCCTACAGCTATTTGATTTCAAGCTTTAAATTGATCTGGTATTCCTCGTGGGACTCCAATTGTGCCTAAATAGACATGAGAGTCGAAAGACCCATAAGGGGCTTCTCTCACTTTATGATGTCTAATTATTTTTTTTCCCTTCTGGTTGATGAAATGCCAGGGTGAAAGGGATAGTCAATTGGACTAAAGTACAAGTGCCACTCCAGTTATTCAGCAGAGTGTCCAGTAAAGGTCCACCACAATACCACCACACATCCGCTCAGGGATGAACAAGGGCTGACTGATTGATAAGCTCTTGAAAATTCTTAAGCTCACTGCATCCTTTCAGGTCTCCAAGGAATGCTAAGTTTCCTCCCTGCTGTGAGAGACATGAAGTGAACTTAATGTTGGGAGACGGAAGCTGGATGGCCCTTGGGGGCTGACCTGCAGGGACTTTGGGATATAGCAGAGAGAGCTTGGCATGACTTATTACTCCAGGCCGTAGAGTCCTGGAAAAGAGCTATCATGCAGCCTACACCTGGTTGACTGGAGGACCACATTAGTGGAAGGGGGACAATCTGGGCCTCTGGCCTGCCATGTGCACAAGCATAACAATTGCTTTTGTTTAATGTGCAGTTAGAATATTTGATCCATTTTAACCAGGCATTTGCATCTTGGTATCCTCTCTTAATTGCTAAAGTTTGTTTTAAGTCTTTAACTTTTATGGTCTTCTAGTAAAATGAATGTATGGTTTTAGGGAAATTACAAAAACCAGTTGGGGCAGTCCATCCTTACTCTTTAGTGGTCCACAGAACGTTGGACCAACTATGGCATGAAAGCTCTACATCGGGCGGGCAACACTCCTGATTGGCACTGGGGTCTTTATCGAAATGTCCCCGGATTAAATGGTCCTAGTTCACTAATGCCTAGTCTGAAGAGAGTCAGGAGGGACAGAAGTACTTTTCTGAAGTAGAAAGCTGTCTTTGACTTGGAAATTGACTTGGTTATATTAATAACTAGATGGTCAGCAACAGAATGAAGAAAGAAGAAAGAGTAATAGAATAGATTAAAAGAGTTAAATTTTTCTTAGCTTTAGTTTGGTAGGGTTTTCCCCTGGGACTATGGCCCACGACTCTGGAGAGGGTGGAGCTTTCTTGACTCGGGTGTGATGAGTCCATCCTTTTTTTGCTGTACGAACAGCAGTCCTGGTTAGCAGCACAAGGTAGGGTCCTTCCCAGGCTGGCTCGAGTTTTTCTTCTTTCCACCTTTCGATGAGAATGTGATCTTCAGGCTGGTGCTGGTTTACTGGAAATTCTAGGGGTGGCACATGTGCTAAAAGACTTTTAGTTTTTTTGTGTGTGTGTGAGTTTAAATGTGGGGACTTTAATGTGGGGACTTTATAGTCCTTAGTGCCTTTTTACTGAGAAATTTCCTTTGGCACCTATTTTTATTAGTTTTTAAACCAAAGAAAGCCAAATACCATTTTACATTTAGCAATGCTTCTCGTATGATTTTTTATACCAGATAAGTTAAATGTTATCTTTATATTAGTGTGTTATTAATGTTAAACCTAATTTTAATAAAACCTTGTAGACATATTTATTTAATTTTTAATGTTTGACCATAAGGTAAGATTTTGTAGACTCTTTTTAACCTTTTATAATTTTTGCTAAAGAGCAGGTTGGTGCTTTAAGAAAAACCTGTTATGCTTTTACTTTAATCTCCAGTTCACAGAAAAACTGGATGATACTTCTTTAACTTTAGCTAATATGTTTATACACAGAATGTTCTTTACAATTAATGTTTTAAAACTTGCTTAAACCTTCAAAACAATAATTTTTAACTTTTTAATGTAGGTAGAAATGTACATTCTTATGCCTGCTTATAATCCTTTTACCAAAGGTATATTTTGCTTTTCTCGTACACCTTGCAAATAAACTGTTTTTTTTTTCCTTTTCAATAGTTTTACACTCAGGAGGCCTAGTTACTTTTAAATTATACAGCATTTTTTGCATAAATTCTTTTTTTAACACACTTTTTATAACCTTTTTTTTTTCACGACTTTTACAGGCAATTTTTTTTACATGCCTTAACTTTCTGACTTATTACAAACATTTCTTTATTTAAACAACCAGCTAATTTATTTCAGGACAAGAATTTACCATATAACAGTCTTTTTTTTTTTTTTGAGACGGAGTCTCGCTCTGTCACCCAGGCTGGAGTACAGTGGCCGGATCTCAGCTCACTGCAAGCTCCGCCTCCTGGATTTACGCCATTCTCCTGCCTCAGCCTCCCGAGTAGCTGGGACTATAGGCGCCTGCCACCACGCCTGGCTAATTTTTTGTATTTTTAGTAGAGACGGGGTTTCACTGTGTTAGCCCGGATGGTCTCGATCTCCTGACCTCATGATCTGCCCGTCTCGGCCTCCCAAAGTGCTGGGATTACAGGCTTGAGATAACACTCTTTTTATATAAATTCCGCCCCCGCCTTTTTTTCTTTTTTTCCGAAGATGATAACCATTCTTTTCCAAAGCGAACCATTTTTTTTTTTTTTTAATGTCTGTGGACTACTGTCTAAGGCCACAAGATTAGAAGTTACTACAATACACGTTACACTGTTAACTTTTAGCAAACTTTACTTTTGTTGAACACCTTGTAAGTTTGGGATTTTAATTATCTTTTGCTATTAATAAGACCTTGTTTTGTGTCCAAATTAGAATTGGTATGATGGCTTTTAAAGGAACAGGGTACGCCTTTTATTTTTTCTTAACTACTTGTATATCTCTTTCTTTCTCTCTTTGACTTTGTCTCTCTCTCTTTGACTTTCCTTTTGCCTCTGTCTCTTCCTCTCTCTCTCTGCCTCTGTCTTTCTCTCTCTCTCTCTCGACTCCCTTTTTGTCTGTCTCTTCCTCTCCATCTCTTCCTCTCTCTCTCTCTTTGCCTCTTTTCCTCTCTGTCTCTTTCCTTTCTCTCTCTCTGCTGGTCTTTCCTTGCCTCTGCCAGCTGCTTATGCTGCTGTTCTCTCAACCACCGTATGTTGTGGGCAGGGGATCTAAAACAAGCTGGTCTGGGTTCCCTGGCTTACAGGTTACCTTGTGCCATACCTTTGAAACAAGGGACCTGTCCACGCTCCCTTCTAATGGCCAACCTACCTCTAATGCTGGCCAGTCTATCTCACACAAAGTTTTAAGTTTTCCTGGTGTCATAGTACTCCATAGTCTCCCTTAAATCCTTTTGTTTTTGAAAATTTTCAACATAGTTCAACGAAATTTTCAACATAGTTCCTAGTGCGGTGGGCTTACTTTGTGCCTCACCCATGTTTCCTCTAGACAAAACACCACGCTTACACCACACACACACCACAAAGCAAAGAATGGGTAAAAAGGGCACACACACACTTTTGTAGTTTACACCAAACCAAAATCAAAACCAAAATCAGAGTATCCAGAAATCCAAGTATCCAAAACCAAAACCAAAGTATCAAGCAATCCAAGTCAAGTCAAAAACAAAAACCAAAGTGCCGGTACAGGCACACTGTGGGTGATCAGGCCACGTTTCCACTCAAATGAAGTAGGCAAGTTCCCAAGACCAATCCTGTCAAGCAATTCAAACCAAGTCAAAACCAAAACCAAAGTGCTGATAAAGGCACACCATGGGCGATCAGGCCACTCTTCCACTCAAATGGAGTGGGCAAGTTTCAAAGACTAGTCTTACCAAGTTTTAGAAGTCCAGACTCCAAGTGCCCTTTCCTTCCCCGTGTTCAGCCACTGCATTGATCCTCCATGGGGGTCTGCCTCACACTGCTCTGGCGAGGCGTCCCACTGGGACAAATGCCTACCTGGGAGAGCTCTCAGGATCCGCGTTGCTCGGGCTGGTCGGAGTCCCCTGCAGGGATGTTCCTCAGGGCAGGTTTAAGCCACCTAAGGAGCTGCCTCACCTTCCGCCAATTGCCTCGCTTCCGGGTCGGGGAATCAAGAAATGTAGCAGGACAAGCGGCAGACAAAACTCCTCAGACACCGAGTTACAGAAGGAAGGGGTTTATTCGGCCGGGGGCATCAGCAAGACTTCAGTCTCAAGAGCCGAGCTCTCAGAGTGAGCAATTCCTGTCCCTTTTAAGGGCTCACAACTCTAAGGGGGTGCACATGAAAGGGTCGTGATTGAGCAAGCAGAGGGTACATGACTGGGGGCTGCATGCCCTGGTAATTAGATCAGAACAAAGCAAGATAGGGATTTTCACAGTGCATTCCTATACAATGTCTGTAATCTATAGATAACAGAACCAGTTACGTCAGGGGTCAATCTTTAACTACCAGGCCCAGGGTGCGGCACCGGGCTGTCTGCCTGTGGATTTCATTTCTGCCTTTTAGGTTTTACTTCTTTCTTTGGAGGCAGAAATTGAGCATAAGGCAATATGAGGGGTGGGATCCTACCTTACTTTAATATGCAGATTTAGGGCTATTTAGCTGACAACTGCCAAAGTAGTGAACCAAGTTATCAAGAACTTAAAACTCTAAGGTAGGAAAAAAAAAAAGTCTTTATGAATCTATAAGATGTACTTCTATTGGCATGCGTAATACGTCTATGTATTTATGTGTTGTGTACACAATTTTTCACTACTGAAAATATACAGAGGAGCTCTAATTAATTGGCTTAAGACAATAAAAGCACTTGAATCAAATACTTTATCAGGAAAAAGGAAAAGACAAGTCAAATACTTTTTCAAGTTTATGTAACTTAAGTAAAATCTTTAATAAATAAGCTAGCTTTAAAATTATTAGAAATGCCTTAAGAATTGCCAGCAGGTTCTGGGTTACAGCCGAGGTGGAGGTGGGATGGGGTGAGGGTTGGTGGGGTGGGAGGTGGTACAAGGGCTTCGTTATTTCTTGCTGCCCGCTTCTGGCTTGGGGAAGTGGCAGGACCTTGGCAGGACCTTGGCAGCACCCCAAGCTGGCATGGCGCTAATGGAGGGATGCGAGACCCCAGTGGCTGGGGCCCGGCTGCAGAGCCAGGTTGGCATTTCCAGATTGGGGCTCGGGCCGCACCCTCTCTAGGACCCTCCCCTTGTAGCAAGCAGATTGTCGCGGGTAGTTTGGGCCAGCTGTCCTGGCGTGGAATTTCCCGAATTCAACAAATCCTCCAAGAAATCCATCCATCCATCCATCCATCCATACGTGGCAGATTATGAAGTATGGATCATTACTTTTGGGATGTGGATATATTCAGTGAACAAGGAGCAGCTTGCAAGAGCTGGATTTTATGCTTTAGGTGAAGGTGATAAAGTAAAGTGCTTTCACTGTGGAGGGCGGGTAACTGATTGGAAGCCCAGCGAAGACCCTTGGGAACAACATGCTAAATGGCATCCAGGGTGTAAATATCTGCTAGAACAGAAGACATGAGAATATATAAACAATATTCATTTATCCTATTCACTTGAGGAGTGTCTGGTAAGAACTGTTGAAAAAACACCATCACTAACTAGAAAAATTGATACCATCTTCCATAATCCTATGGTACGAGAAGCTATATGAATGGGGTTCAGTTTCAAGGACATTAAGAAAATAATGGAGGAAAAAATTCAGACATCTGGGAGCAACTATAAATCACTTGAGTTTCTGGTTGCAGATCCAGTGAAGGCTCAGAAAGATAGTACACAAGATGAATCAAGTCAGACTTCATTGCAGAAAGAGATTAGTACTGAAGAGCAGCTAAGGCGCCTGCAAGAGGAGAAGCTTTGCAAAATCTGTATGGATAGAAATATTCCTGTCATTTTTATTCCTTGTGGACATCCAGTCACTCGTAAACAATGTGCTGAAGCGGTTGACAAATGTCCCATGTGGTACGCCGTCATTACGTTCAAGCAAAAAAATTTTATGTCTTAATCTAATGCTATAGTAGGCATGTTATGGTCTTATTACCCTGATTAAATGTGTGATGTGAACTGACTTTAAGTAATCAGGATTGAATTCCATTAGCATTTGCTACCAAGTAGGAAAAAAAATGTAAATGGCAGTGTTTTAGTTGGCAATATAATCTCTGAATTTCTGGATTTTTCAGTTATTAGCTGTCTTATTTGCTGAATTGTTTTTACTGTTATTTAATTGAAACCCTAGACTAAGAAGCATCATATTATAACTGATCCCAATGTGTATTCACAGTACATTGACTTAATTTCTAAGTGTAAGTGAATTAATCATCTGAATTTTTTATTCTTTTCAGATAGGCTTAATGAATAGAACATTCTGTATATAAATGTGGAGATTAGAGTTAATCTTTCCAATCACATAATTCGTTTTGTGTGAAAAAGGAATAAATTGTTCCATGCTAGTGGAAAGATAGAGATTCTTTTTAGAGGTTTGTTGGTGTTGTGTTTTGGGATTCTGCCCGCTTTCTTTTAAAATTGTAAATATGTACTTGTGTGAATGATTTTTAAAGTGATTTTGCCATTTTTGGAAGGGCATTTAATGATAGAATATCATTGAGCCAACATGCACTGACATGCAAAGATGTCAAAGATATATTAAGTGTAAAATGCAAGCAGGAAAATACTATGTACAGTCTGAGCCAAATCAAAGCATGTATGTTTTTTCTATGTGTAGAACAAAAGGTTTGGAAAGATATGCACCAAATTGTTAAATGTGGTTTCATTTGAGGGGGTGGGGGAATGGGCCCCAGAGGGGCTTTTGTAGGGGGCCTTTCACTTTGTATTTTTTTCATTTTGTTTTGTTTGAATTTTTTTTTTTTTTCTTTTTAAATGGAGTTTCACTCTTGTCACCTAGGCTGGAGGGTAGTTTTATGAACTCGGCTCACTGCAACCTCTGCCTTCCAGGTTCAAGTGATTCTCCTGCCTCAGCCTCCCATGCCTCCTGTGTAGCTGGGACTACAGGCACCTGTCACCACGCCTGGCTAATTTTTGTATTTTCAGTAGAGATGGGGTTTCACCATGTTGACCAGATTAGTCTGTAATTCCTGACCTCCCAAAGTGCTGGGATTTCAGGCGTGAGCCACTGCACCCGGCCCCGTTTGAATTCTTTAGAAGTATAATCAGAATTATTAGAAAGCATTTTACTGATTTAAAAGCTTAGACAAGTTCAAATGCCTGCAAAACTACTGAACACTCAGCTTTAGTTTTTCTAATCCAAGAAGGCTGAGCAGTTGACCTTTTTGGTGCCAATGTGAAATTTAAAAGATTTTATGTTTTTCCTGCGTTGTGGATGAAAAATATTTCTGAGTGGTGGTTTTTTGACAGGTAGACCATGTCGTCTTGTCTTGTTTCTTGTCTTGTCTTCTTGATTTTGTAAAATGAAATATACAGTATGTCACAGATCTTCCAATTAATTAGTAAGGGTTCATCCTTAATCCTTGCTAGTTTAAGCTTGCCTAAGTCACTTTACTAAAAGATCTTTGTTAACCCAGTAGTTTAAACATCTGTCAGCTTATGTAGGTAAAAGTAGAAGCATGTTTGTACACTGCTTGTAGTTATAGTGATAGCTTCCATGTTGAGATTCTCATATCACCTTGTATCTTAAAGTTTCATGTGAGTTTTTACCATTAGGGTGATTAAGATGTATATAAGGCAAACTATTAAGTCTTTCCTTTACCTAAGTTTGCTTTCTTGACTAGTAATAGTAGTAGATATTTCCGTAATAAATGTTCTCTCAAGATCCTTAAAATCTCTTGGAAATTATAAAAGTATTGGAAAGAAAAGAAGAACAGTTTTTTAAATAAATAAATAAATACATTTTATATATATATATATATATATATATAGAGAGAGAGAGAGAGAGAGAGAGAGAGAGAGAGACAGAGAGAGAGAGAGAGAGAGAGAGAGAAAGAAAGAGTCTTGCTCTGTTGTCCAGGCTGGAGTGCAGTGGCACAAACTCAGCTCACCACAACCTCTGCCTCCTGGGCTCAAGTGATTCTCCTGCCTCAGCCTCCTGAGTAACTGGGACTACAGGCACACGCCACCACGCCCAACTAATTTTTGTATTTTTAGTAGAGATGGGGTTTCACTATGTTGGCTAGGCTGGTCTCAAACTCCTGACCTTGTGATCTACCTGCCTTGGCCTCCCAAAGTGCTGGGATTACAGGTGTGAGCCACTGTGCCTGGCCAGTTTTTAAAGTATATTTTTAAAAACACTTGAATAAGAGTCAGTAGGGTGTAAACTAGAAGTTTAAAAATGTTTCATAGAATGCCCAGTGTTTACATTACATGATTCTCACAACAAACCTATTGTAAAGGTGAGTAAGGCATGTTACTGCAGAGAAAACTTTGGGAGAAAAACTGTAAAAAATTATATTTTTGCTGTTATTTTCTAAGAGAAAGAGTATTGTTATGTTCTCCTAACCTCTGTTGATTACTACTTTAAGTGATGTTGATTTAAAATATTGCAAATTTAAATAAGAGTTTTAAAAATTAAGTAATGACTGCCCTGAAAAAAAATAATTGCCAGCATACATTTTTGTTTGGATTTATTAATCAAGCAATTTTATACCTATCCCTGTCAAATACCGTAAGATGTCAAAATTTGGCATAGGGGTTACAAAACTATAAACCCAGCCCAAAACAGAATGATCTTTGCTTGTTTAATCTTTAATAAATAAGAAATTAATATTGGTTTAATGAAAATAGCTACATCTTGCATTATTTAGTAAAATTACCATAACTTCTAACCTTATGGCTTTACGCAGTCTAGTCCAAAGGCAGGAAGGAGGTTTGTTTTGGAAAAGGACTGTTATAATCTTTGTTTCAAAGCTAAACTATAACTAAGTTCCCCCCAAAGTTAGTTCAGCCTACGCCCAGGAATGAACAAGGACAGTTTGGAGGCTAGAAGCAAGATGGAGTCAGCTAGCTCAGATCTTTTTTGCTGTCTCAGTTATGGCAGTTTCATAACTTTAAATGATGGCTATCACAGTTTTCAAAAATAATCTAGGTAAACAGTTAAAATAAAATAATTAGGTAAATGTAATGGGATAAATATTTGTGGACAAACTCGTCATAATTGAGAATATAAAGTTAAATTAAATAATAAGTATTTCATTGTTTGGGTATTTTCCAAGAAAAACATATTGTATGAAACCATTCTTTCTAAAAAAAAAAAAAAGTGTCCTTTTAAAAAGGTGAATAATTTTTATCTAATTCAAAATATATTGAAAAGTTATGTATAAAACAAGGTAAAAGGAATGAGAAAATAAGGGAAATATAAAGAAAATTATAGAAATAAAGTGGTATTTTTTGGTAAGAAAGCTTAAAGAGAAATAATTTTAGGAAAGAAAGAATCTTGTATGATAAATTTTGTCCTAGAATAAAGTGACTGGATAAGAAAGGGATGTTCAAAGCTATTTATGAAAAACCCACAGCCAATATCATACTGAATGAGCAAAAGCTGAAAGCACTCCCCTTGAGAACTGGCACAAGACAAGGATGTCCTCTCTCACCACTCCTATTCAACATAGTATTGGAAGTTCTGGCCAGGGCCATCAGGCAAGAGAAAGAAATAAAGGGTATTCAAATAGGAAGAGAGGACGTCAAATTGTCTCTGCAGATGCATGATTGTGTATTTAGAAAACCCCATCATCTCAGCGCCAAAACTCCTTAAGCTGATAAGCAACTTCAGCAAAGTCTCAGGATACAAAATCAATGTGCAAAAATTAGAGGCATTCCTATACACCAATAATAGACAAACAGAGAGCCAAATCACGAGTGAACTCCCATTCACAATTGCTACAAAGAGAATAAAATACCTAGGAATGCAACTTACAACAGATGTGAAAGACCTCTTCAAGGAGAACTGCAAACCACTGCTCAAAGAAATAAGAGAGGAAACAAACAAATGGAAAAACATTCCATGCTCATGGATAGGAAGAATCAATATTGTGAAAATGGCCATACTGCCCAAAGTAATTTATAGATTCAATGCTATCCCCATCAAGCTACCATTGACTTTCTTCACAGAATTAGAAAAAACTACTTTAAATTTCATATGGAACCAAAAAAGAGCCCATATAGCCAAGACAATCCTAAGCAAAAAGAACAAAGCTGGAGGCATCATGCTACCTGACTTCAAACTATACTACAAAGCTGCAGTAAACAAAACAGCATGCTACTGGTACCAAAACAGATATATAGACCAAAGGAACAGAACAGAGGCCTCAGATATTACACCACACATCTACAACCATCTGATCTTTGACAAACCTAACAAAAATAAGCAATGGGGAAATAATTCCCTATTTAATAAATGATGTTGGGAAAACTGGCTAGCCATATGCAGAAAACTGAAACTGGACTCCTTCCTTACAACTTATACAAGAATTAACTCAAGATGGATTAAAGATTTAAACATGGCCAGGCACAGTGGCTCATGCCTGTAATCCCAGCACTTTGGGAGGCCGAGGCGGGTGGATCACGAGGTCAGGAGATCAAGACCATCCTGGCTAACATGGTGAAACACCGTCTCTACTAAAAAATATAAAAAATTAGCCATGTGTGGTGGTGGGCACCTGTAGTCCCAGCTACTCGGGAGGCTGAGGCAGGAGAATGGCATGAACTTGGGAGATGGAGCTTGCAGTGAGCGGAGATCATGCCACTGCACTCCAGCCTGGGCAACAAACAAAGACTCCGTCTCAAAAAAAAAAAAAAAAAAAAAGGATTTAAACATAAGACCTAAAACCATAAAAACCCTAGAAGAAATCCTAGGTAATACCATTGAGGACATAGGCATGAGCAAAGACTTCATGATTAAAACACCAAAAGCAACTGCAACAAAAGCCAGTTGACAAATGGGATCTAATTAAACTAAAGAGCTTTTGCACAGCAAAAGAAACTATCATCAGAGTGAACAGGCAACCTACAGAATAGGAGAAAATTTTTGCAATCTATCCATCTGATAAAGGGCTAATATCCAGAATCTACAAGGAATTTAAACAAATTTACAAGAAAAAAACAAACAACCCCATCAAAAAGTGGGCAAAAGATATGAACAGACACTTCTCAAAAGAAGACATTTATGTGGCCAACAAACATATGAAAAGATGCTCATCATCCCTGGTCATTAGAGAAATGCAAATCAAACCACAATGAGATACCATCTCATGCCAGTTAGAATGGCAATCATTAAACAGTCAGGAAACAACAGATGCTGGAGAGGATGTGGAGAAATAGGAATGCTTTTACACTGTTGGTGGGAGTGTAAATTAGTTCAACCATTGTTGAAGAGAGTGTGGCAATTCCTCAAGGATTTGGAACCAGAAATACCATTTGCCCCAGCAATCCCATTACTGGGTATATACCCAAAGGATTACAAATCATTCTACTATAAAGACACATGCACACATATGTTTATTGCAGCACTATTCACAATAGGAAAGACTTGGAACCAACCCAAATGCCTACCAATGATAGACTGGGTAAAGAAAATGTGGCACATATACACCATGGAATACTATGCAGCCATAAAGAAGAATGAGTTCATGTCCTTTGCAGGGACATGGATGAAGCTGGAAGCCATCATTCTCAGCAAACTAACACAGGAACAGAAAACCAAACACCACATGTTCTCACTCGTAAGTGGGAGTTGAACAATGAGAACACATGGACTTGGGGAGGGAAATGTCACACACCAGGGCCTGTCAAGGGGTGAAGGGCAAGGGGAGGGATAGCATTAGGAAAAATACCTAATATAGATGACAGGTTAATGGGTGCAGCAAACCACCATGGCACATGTACACCTGTGTAATAACCCTGCACAATCTTCACATGTATCCCAGAATGTAAAGTATAATTAAAAAAAAAAAAAAAAGAAAAAAAAGAAAAAGAAAAGAAAGAAAGAAAGAGATGTTCAGGACAAACCAGAAAGTCCACGCATGTTACAAATAGTCTGTGTAAGTCACAATAAGAGGATTTATTTTAAAAAACTTTTACATGATCAAGTTGTCTATAATTAAAGGGAAATTATAATGGTCTTTCTAGAGATTGAGTTTGATGTTAAAAAACTACTTATACACTAAAAAATTGGTTAGAATGATGAAATTTTCTTAAGGGGTAGATTCACTCTTAGTAAATTATAAGAGACTTAAGAAGTTTTTTTAACCTAAAGCTCAGTTTTTATTGCATCTTGCTGCTTTTGGTTTTCTCTCCCCTCTAAAAGGGTGGGAAATAGTAATGCCCTCCTTCAACTTCCTTCAGCTCATATACGTTTTTTTCCCCTCAGATTCTGTTTGTTGTGTCCTGATGCTAACAATGTTTTCTTAAAGGTCTAAAGGAAGTATTTTCTTCCAACATAGTATTCTGTGCATTGCAGAAGGTCTTTTCTTTTGCCTTTTGGTAACTGGCTTAACAGATTTTATGTTTTATTGAAATAATTTCTATGCCATTATTATTAAGTTTTGGTTTGCTTAGAAAACACTGAAATTACTAATTTTTTTTAAAAAAATATGATTATTACATTCATGTATCTTTATGTATGTGCTTTTAAAGTTCTTGTGACATTGAGTTATAAGGCTTGACTCCTGGGTCTTAAAAGGACCAGTCCTGCTAAATCTTAAACACTGACAGCAATTAAAGGCTCATCTTCAGGACTGGTAGAAGATGCCAATCAAAATAAACTTCATTCTGGAAACACAGAGCCAGAAATTAAAGCTATTCAACTCAAGCCCAGGGACTATATTGGAAGAGGTGGGTGTGTGAGATTGTAAGGGCCAATTTTGAGAGATAAAATAAGTTTGATTTCTCTATAAATTAATCATAATCATTAATGTCAAAGGCACACTGATGCAAGATCAGCATATGGACCCCTGTATCAGATTAACAAGGTTTTCTTTTTTTTTTTTTTTTTTGAGACAGAGTCTCTCTCTGTCACCCAGGCTGGAGTACAGTGGCCGGATCTCAGCTCACTACAAGCTCTGCCTCCCAGGTTTACGCCATTCTCCTGCCTCAGCCTCCCAAATAGCTGGGACTACAGGCGCCCACCACCTTGCCCGGCTAGTTTTTTGTATTTTTAGTAGAGACGGGGTTTCACCGTGTTAGCCAGGCTGGTCTCGATCTCCTGACCTCGTGATCCGCCTGTCTCGGCCTCCCAAAGTGCTGGGATTACAGGCTTGAGCCACCGTGCCCGGCCAGATTAACAAGGTTTTCTTGAAGCATTAACCTACTCCTTAATAAAGGTTATAGAGGTTATAAAAGGCTTCTGAAAGTTATAGCTATGGTCAAGATAAAAATTTCATAGATTGTTAATATAGTTTTGAAAAACAAATTTAATTGGCTTCATGCTGTTTTTTTAAGGGCTTATTATTTGGAAAATTAAGTCTCTCTGAAAGAATGAAGGCTTTCACTTTTTTTTTTTTTTTGAAAATTCTTTAGTTATCACTTTGATCAAATGAATGACTTATTTTACAATGATCTTTCAATAAGTGTTTTAAACCTTTGATATTTGACAAACTTTCCAAAATCAAACTATAAATTATGTGTTTTTCTGACCTAATGAATCCTTTAAGATACGAGGTTCCCTAAAGTCCAAAAAAGAAAAAAAATAACATAATGTGGCTTATTTGCTATAAAGATTTTACAGGAACCATTGTCAAATATGAAATAGCATTTGGTTTTGTTTGGGCTGTATTTGTATAAATATGTTATTGGTATGTGTTCTAACATTATGGGAAACTCCTATAATTCTGATATGACTTGGTGTACATTATCAGTAATAATTATAATTGTTATGGTAAATTATTGTGTGCCATGGAGGTAACAAATTTCCTCGTCAAGTGTGTCTTTGACGATAGTTGCCCTAAAACTTTTTGTCATCCTTGGACAATTGTTGTTTTGCTTTGGTCCTCTTTAGAAAAGGTGGTTTTATAATCAGCTATAAAACTCTAACGGGTGCTCTTGAATGCAGGCTTCTGATAACTTTGGAAACTGTGACATCAGAATAGAGGAAAAACTTTCAGGATTCATGGAGTGCTGAAATATTCATGAATATCAAGCAGAACAGGAAGTAACTTCATGGATGGAACTAACAGAATGCTGAAGTAATCTTTTTGACCTTTTTTCTTAAAATGTTGATGATCTTTTGTTTTGTTTTTCAGAGTCAAGGAAATTTTTCTTTTGAGCTATTGACAGCTTTCAACAATTAAGTATACTCCTGTGAACACAATTTGGAGCATGTTTGTTTCTCTCTATCTGATTTCTCTAGAATTTGGAAACAATTTGTGGGTATTCTTAACTTATGGCAATATAATTATTTACATAAGTACAATAAGAATCTGTTTTCATTTGTAACAGAACACAGTTGGGCAAACTGGTTATTTTACCAAGGCTTTGACTGGAATGCTGTCTTTACTTTAAGGAATCAAACTTGACTTAAGGAGCCAATAAAAGCCCCTTGGGAAAACTAGCTTCATACCTTGTCTACCCAGTCCCTGTACAGGGTTCCTGATCTGTGGTAATTAAAGAATGTCACTCTGACAGGCCCAGGAGTCCAAAGTTTATCCTGGAACCTCAAGAGGAGAGGAATTCACCCAACTCATAGGTATTTTGATAGTACAAATCCATGGCTGGGCTCAGATTTACAAAAGTCTTACCTGAGATTCCTTCTATAGAAAAAGTTACATCAAAGCCAAATTAAAAGTCCATGAAAAATGTTTATTCTTGCTGCACTGTATACAAATAAACAGATCAAGTATAATACAGCAAATCAGTCTTATCATGATTTGTCTAGTAAAAATGGGAAACTGGGGAGAGAAAAAAATGTATTTCAAAAAACTGTAGTACACTTGTTGGTAGATTCTAGTCTTGCCTAATGTTTTTCAATTTTTATTATTTTTTACAGTTTGGACTGAATTCTAATTTTTCTTGGCTGTAAGTCTTCAAAATAATGTTTTCAATTTTTTTTCTTCTTTTCCACCTCCACTTTTCCTAATTTGGAGTCACTGAAAACTAAGCTGTGCTTTTGTAAAGCCCTGCAGACTGAAGCTAGACAACTTAATCTTCAGAAGAAAATAATGGCAACCTATTTACATACGTAAGCCACTTTCATATCTGCCTACTGATACATAGACTTCAGAGGAATGTGGCCTATATCAATTTTACAGATTGTTCTTTTGTTTGTTGTTGTTGTTCTCCCTTCCTTCCCCTATTTTCTCTTCATAGGACATGAAACTTCACAACCTGCTAAAAATGAACTTTCCTAATAACTCAGAACCTACCCGTCTAGGAATAAACCATCCTAGCCTTGAGCAATCAGATGACCAGAGACTTATTTTCTTCTAAAATGCTTTCTCTAAAATATTTTAAAAAAGAAAAGAGGGGAAATGTGAAAGGGAAATAAAAAATCTTGGGGCCTCCAAATCACTAAGCTGGGAAAGTCAAGCTTGGAACTTCTTAGGGCAAATCTGCCTTTCTATTCAAAGTCATCCCTCTGCTCACTGAGATAAATGCACATCTGATTGCCTCCTTTGGAAAGGCTAATCAGAAACTCAAAAGAATGCAACTGTTTTGTCTCTCACCTACCTGTGACCTGGAAGCCCCCTCCCTGCTTCAAGTTGTCTTGCCTTTCTAGGCAGAACCAGTCTACATCTGACATATATTGATTGATGACTCATGTCTCCCTAAAATATATAAAACCAAGCTGTGCTCTGACCACATTGGGTACATATGGTCAGGACCTCCTCATGCTCTGTCATGGGTGGGTGTCCTCAACCTTGGCAAAATAAACTTTCTAAATTAACTGAGACCTGGGTCAGAATTTTGGGGTTTACAGCAACAATTTCAAAAACTCACCACTGACCTAAAATCTGGACCGCACACTGTTCCTCACACTCAGCCATGAAAATAGACACCATCCTACGAGCTCCCTCGGCCATGTCCTGCCACACTTCCAACATGTGTCCCCATCCACCATCTGTTGTCTTATTGCTGCATCCTACCCAGGCCCTGATCTCTGGACCCATTGTTGTATAATTATGAATTTGGGGCTGGGCATGGTGGCTGTGGCTCACTCCTGTAATCTCAGCATTTTGGGAGGCTGTAGTAGTCAGGATTCTCAAGAGGGATAGAACCAATAGGATATATTGGTTGTATATACATATGTCCTATTGGTTCTATCCCTCTTGAGAATCCCGACTAATATATATACATATATATACACACATAGATATACACATATATATACTAATACATATCTATACATATATATACACGCACACACATATATATATGAGTTTATTAAGAAATATTGACTCACATGATCACAAGGTAAAGTCCCACAATAGGCCATCTGCAAGCTGAGGAGCAAGGAAGCCAGTCTGAGTCCCAAAACCTCAAAAGTAGGGAAGCCAACAGTGCAGTCTTCAATCTGTGGTTGAAGGTCCAAGAGTCCAAAAGCTGAAGAACTTGGAGTCTGATGTTTGAGGGCAGGAAGCATCCAGCATGAGAGAAAGATGTAGGCTGGAAGACTAAGCCAGTCTAGTGTTTCCATATTCTTCTGCCTCCTTTTATTCTGGCCTCACTGGCAGCTGATTAGATTGTGCTCACCTGGATTGAGGGTGGGTCTTTCCCAGTCCACTGACTCAAATATTAATCTCCTTTGGCGACACCCTCACAGACACACCCAAAAACAATACTTTGTATCCTTCAATCCACTCAAGTTGACACTCAATATTAACCATCACAGAGGCCAAGGTAGAATGATTGCTTGAACCCAGAAGTTTGAGACCAACCTTGGCAACACAGGGCGATCCCATCCCTACCAAAAAAAAAAAAAAAAAAAAAAAAAAAAGTGTAATAATCAGGATAATTCCATTATCTGTGGTTCCAGATACTTGGAAGGTTGAGGTGGAAGGGTCACATGAGCCTGGGAAGTTGAAAGCTGCATTGAGCTGTGATCTGTTGCTGCACTCCAGCCTGGGCAACACAGCAAGACCCTGTCTCAAAAAAAAAAAAAAAGAAAATAATTTGTCTGATCTATGTTCCAGGTTCCTGATATGGAGCTTCTAAAACTGTTGGAATTTTCTGAGTAATAGAAGTTCCTTTTTTATGTTAATGAGCTAACTCACGGCAGGGCCTGCAGATAGCTTCAGCATGGTGTCTGGTCCCTGAAAAGACCAAGCAGGTAATTAGAGTTGGGGCTTTGAACTACATGATATTAGCCAACCCTCCAGACCTCTAGGGAGGAGAGGGACCCTGGAGATTGAGTTCAAGTACATGGCCAATGATTTAATTAATCATACCCATGTAATGAATCCCACCCAAAATCTCTGGACATTGAAGCTCAGAGGAACTTCTTGGTTGGCGAGCCCTTGATGTGCTGGGAGGTGGTGCATCCTGATTCCTTGAAGGGAGGACACAGAAGCTCTGTGTTTTTTACTAGTCCTCTCTCTATGTGCCTCCTCATTTGGCCTGGTCCTTCTGATCTATATCCTATGTAATAAAATTGTAATAATAATGATAGCATTTTCCTGAGTTCTGAGTTGTTATACCCAGTTATTGAATCTGAGAGAACTGTGGGAATTTTTGAGCTTATGGCAGTCATTCAAAAAATGTGAGTGGCTTGGGGACCCCTGAAGTGTGCCTGGCATCTGAAGTAGGAGCAGTCTTATTGGGGACCATGCTCTTTAACTTGTAGAGTCTACACTAACTCTGGGTGGTTAGTGCTGGAATTGAATTGCAATACATCTGGCTGGGGTTTAAACAGAAAGCCCGTGTTCTCAGGGACCTTGCTTTTTTGTGCTCTGTCTCTGTCTCTCTCTCTGTCCCTGTCTCTATCTCTGTCTGTCTCTCCTTTAACTTTGTACTCTACTTGTTTCTCCTCACCAGACCCACTCAAGTCTTGCTTATCTACAGCAAAACAAAATGGTGAAGGCAGTACCTCCTTCACTAGTGTTCTCCTCACCTTCTGCTTTATTTCTCTTGAAAGAGTGCCTTCACTTCCTTCTCCTTCCACTCATCAGCTTCTTCCTACTACTTAACCAAAACTTTCATAAAAGTTATTCTTATTCCCATAGTCAATGAATAATTCTCAGCTTAAAAAAAATCCATGACTTTCTCTGCAGCATTTCATACTATTTGACAATTTTCTTTCCTTCTTGAACTACAACCCCCTTCCACCCCAGTTTCTGTAATACTGCACTGGGATTCCTTTGTCTATTCCTCTCTCAGTCTCCTGTACAATCTTCTTTTGTCTGCCCCTTCCAAACTGCATGTATTGTCCATTCTCCACCCTCCTCCTCGATTCCTAGTCCATGAATGTCTTACCATCCACCCAGATACCTGGGCGTGTCACCTTGAGTCTGTCTTCTCACTCACCACTCTAACCCCACATCTGATCACTCATCATATTTGATTCCTTCTGCCTCCCACATGCCTTGTGTCTCTGTGCATTTATATCCTCTGCCTCTGTGATTGTCACAGTCCACACAAAAACAGCTTAGCTCCTCAACAGTCTCTCTGCTTCAAGTTGTGTGACCCTCCCACGTGTTCTTCATCTCACAGCCAGGGTGATATTTCCAAAACAGATGCAATCATGTAGATAGAGCCCAAGCCCTGGCCCATGGCAGGTGCCAGTGACCTTTTACTGCATGCATGAATGAATGTTATGTCCCTGCTTAAAACCCCCAATAGTCTCCCATGGCTCTTTGCATCCAAGCTCTTTGACACAATTTCAGGTTCTCCTGACTTGGCTGTTGCATGTTGCTTTCACTGGCCTTGAATATGTCATGCTTATCCTTCCTCTACCTGGAACACCCTCCCTCCCTTTAGCTGGGGAAGTGGAACTTATCTCTTAGGTGTCAGCTTTCATAGGCTTTTTCCTGCCCCGCCTGCTATATGGTTATAGGTCACCTCCTGCTCCACCTATTGTATATTGATTACATTTTATTGCAATTGTTTGTAGTACGGATTTACACACCCACCATCAGTATCTCAGTTGCCACATCAGTGCACACTTCTGGTAACACTTGGTGAGGTCAGACTTGTAAAGTGTTGACACTCTATTTGGTATAAAATGGTATCTTATTGTGGCTTAATTTTCACTTCTATAATTTTTAATGAGGTTGAGCATTTAAAACATGTTTCCTAGCCATTTGTATTTACTCTGAAAAAATCGAGGTTAGAAAACTGAGAGAAAGTATTTATTCTTTTATGAAATGTACATATTTTTTCCTGCTGGGTTTTTTTCTTATTTATTTGTATGAGTTTTTGTTTTCGTTTTTGTTTCTTTGACAGTCTTACTGTGTCACTGAGGCTTACAGTGACATGATCTCAGCTCACTGCAACTTCTGTTTTCTGGGCTCAAGTGATTCTCCTGCCTCAGCTTTCTGAGTAGCTGGGATTACAGGCACCTGCCACCATGCTTGGCTAATTTTTGTATTTTTAGAAGAGATGGGGTTTTGCCATGTTGGCCAGGCTGGTCTCGAACTCCTGACCTCATGTGATCTGCTCGCCTCCCAGAGTGCTGGGATTCCAGCGTGAGCTGCTACACCTGGCCGGGAGTTCTTTATATATTCTGAAAACTAATCCTTTGTGAGACATAAGTGTTGTAAATATTGTATCCCAGTTTGTGGCATGTATTTTTAATTTTTAATGGTGTCTCTCAATGAAAAATCTTAACGTTTAAATGAGGTCAAATTGATCAGGTTTTTATTTATGGTTTATTCCTTTGGTGTCATGTGTAAGGAATGTTGTTCCTTCCTGTCCCAAAGCTGCAAAGATTTCTTGTGTATTTTGTCCTAAAAGTTTTAAAGTTTTGCTTTTCCTATCTGTGCACATTTCACATTTGCTACATCTCACTGACTGCTTCCTCTGCTGCAGAGCAAGCTCCATGAGAGTAGGAGGCATGGGTCCCCAGAGCCCCATGTCGTGACTGGGACCTGGCAGGGGACCAGTGAGTAGCTCCTGACTGACTGACTCAGTGAATGAGTGATTGGATGATTGAACAAAGTGGTATTGGAGTTCAGAGGGAGCAAGAGATGCCTAAGAAGAGACGAAGAAGGAGATGGTATAGGGTAGTGGTTCTCAAGTCTGGGTCCACAGTGGACTCACCTGGGGGCTCTTAAAATGTGCTGTGGAGGATCCCAATCCAAGAGATTCTGCATGACTGGTCTAAGACGTGGTCTGGGCACCAGGCGATCCCAGCGTGCAGCCAGGGCTGAGGCCACTGGATTTGGTGGTAAATGAGGCAGCGATCAAGGGTACAGACATTGGTGCCAACAGGCTTGGGCTTGAATTTCAGCTTTGTCACTGACCTGCTGTGTCCTCCTGCACTTGTTGAGCCTGTTTTCTCACCCGAGAGTAGGGTGTGATAACACCTACCTGCTGTGGTTGTTGTGAGAGTTAGAGGAGATAAGCACGTTCCTGGAATGAAGTGTATTCTTAATCCATCATAGGCTTTTTGTTTGTTTGTTTGTTTGTTTGTTTTTTCGTTTTCAAGAATGAGTTTGAGCCAGACTTTGACAGCTGGTTGGGAAGTGAACATGTGGTGATTGGGAGAGAAGGGCAGTTTATGTGAAGGGAATGCAATAATTAAAGAGAGTGGGCGTGGGAAGACATGCTGGGGAGAGTGAGCAGGCCGGTTAGCCCTGGTAGAGGGTGCAAGAGAGCAGTGGGGAATCTGCCAGGGAGACAGGTGGGCGACCAGGGTGCCAAGGGTGTGGCTTTTCCCGGCTTCCCATGGACACAGCCATCCTCCCAGATGCCCAGCCCAGCTGTGAGTGAGCAAGAGTTCTGGACTGTCTCTCTCACTCTCTTTTTCTCTCATTCCAGAAACAAAGCAGTGACTGGTACTTAAGAGGAGGCTCAGGTCAAGTTGGGAGTGAAGATCAGGGGACCAGAAGCAAGAATGGAGGCCCCACCCATGCTGGAAGATGATGAGGGTTTTGGTTCAGGGAGGAGGAATACTGGGGATCTAAAGGGGCCTGGGAGTGGGGCAGGACCCTGCCTTAGGACAGGTAGAAATATTTTCTTTAAAAAATGGGGTGGAGGGGCTGGGCATGGTGGCTCACACCTGTAATCCTAGCACTTTGGGGGGCTGAGACGCGTGGATCACGAGGTCAGGAGATCGGGAACGTCCTGGCTAACATGGTGAAACTCTGTCTCTACTAAAAATACAAAAAAAAAAAAAAAAAAAAAAAAAAAAAAAAAAATTTAGCCAAGCGTGGTGGCGGGCGCCTGTAGTCCAGTTACTAGGGAGGCTGAGGCAGGAGAATGGCGTGAATCTGGGAGGCGGAGCTTGCAGTGAGCCGAGATGGCACCACTGCACTCCAGCCTGGGTGATAGAGCGAGACTCTGTCTCAAAACAAACAAAAAAAAGTGGGGTGGAGGTTGATGGTAGGACCAGGCATCTTTAGTTGACTCCCTGGAGTGCCAAGTCCTTGAAATGGTCTTTAAAAGTCAAGGAGTGGGGTTTGAGTCTCGTGTTCAAGCTCATAGGTTATTAACATAATGACACTTTGAAAGTATTTAGGAGAGCTCAAGTGAGTGGCCCGGAAGTTCCGTGTTGGTGTGGGCAGCGGCTTAGGATGTACCGCTCCAGACTCATATCTTTGACTGCACACCTGACACTTAATCTGGCTGTCCTGTAAGCACCTTCAACTTAACATGTCCTACACAGAACTCTTGATATTCCCATTCCTCCCCCAGTCCCTCAGTTCTTACCAAATGTTCTTCCAGTTACCCAAATGCTTAAATAAAAAAAATCTAAGTCCTTTTCTTGGATTTCTGCCTGTTCCCTCACCTTCCCACCTATCCATGAGTGTTCTGTGGGCCCTGCCTCTGAAATAAATCCTGCCTTTGTCTCCCAGTTCACTCCAGCTGCCCATCCTGGGGCTGTACCCTCCTCCTTCCAAGCCCTCTCCCTTTCCTTCCTGGTGCTGCCTGTCATGTCAAACATATGCATTAGTGCGACCAGGACATTTGAAATGCAACCAAAACAATTGGGCGCAGTTATGCCTATCAGGTTTTCTTCCTTAAACATTTTATATTTATGTTTGAAAGCATGCCACGTTTCTTCACTTGCCTACTGACAGATTTATTAGTTGGCAACATCCGCTGATAGCATCAGTACTAAGTTAATTGTTTTTGCACACCTAGCTTTAATTATTCTCATTATCATTTTTGGAGTTATTCTTTGTAAAGGGTAACTGAGTTTTCCAAAACAAACAGAAATTTGGGGTGTGCCCATGGAGCGTGACTCATGAAATCAGATTCTTAGAAGGACCTCAGCAAGTCTCTGGGTTGTTGTTAATGAGCCTGGCTGGCTGCCAGGGGTGTGTCTGCCCTTGGTGGGAACACCACTGTTCAAATGCTTGCCTGTGGCATTACCTGCGTAGGTAGTGCTTGTTTCTACTGAACTGTCAGGGATCCAATTCTTTGTGGTCTAAGTAACAATACTCAGATTCACAAGGAATTGATTAATAAGCCAGAATGCCAGTGTATTACATTTTTGATGAAGACCATATTTACAGTAATTGTATCTGCTCAAGCTCAAATTAGGATTAGAGTTCTGACAAATACATATGTGAGAACTATGAGGTTAAATACTTGAAATTTGGACTTTTCTGGAAAATCTGAATGTGATTGCCATTCACATACCTTTCTGGGGATGGTGATTCTTGTACTCTTATTTTTAAAAGACATAGAAAACTAACTTAAGAATCAGATTGCTTGGCTGGGCGCAGTGGCTCATGCCTGTAATGCCAGCACTTTGGGAGGCCAAGATGAGCAGATTGCTTGATCTCAGAAGTTTGAGATCAGCCTGGGCAACATGGTGAAATCTCATCTCTACCAAAAATACAAAAAAAAAAAAAAAAAAAAAAAAAAAGGAATAAATTAGCTAGGTGTGGTGGTGCGTGCTTGTAGTCCCAGCTACTTGGGAGGATGAGGTGGATTAATTACTTGTGCCCAGGTGGTGGAGGTTTCAGTGAGCTGGGGTTGCAACACTCTACTCCAGCCTGGGCGATAGAGTGAAACTCTATCTTAAAAAAAAAAAAAAAAATCAGATTGCTTTATTGCTGGTTTTCTACCTAAAACTGAGATTGGGTCCCATCATCCCCTGGCCCCCATTGGTTAATGGTTCCTTCCTTGTCTATTGCATAAAATACAGATGACTGCTTTTGGCAGCATGGTTGAGTGTAGATACTGTAGGGTCTTCCTGACTCAAAACGAATAAGGCTTCGGTAAAACACATTTTGAAATACGTTTCTGGATGAATAGCAAGAAAAGGAGATCTCCTAAATTCCTTTTTCTGTCCCCCTCTCCCTACCCACTCCAAGTGGGCTTCAGCAGGAGAGGTGGTGAGCAGCAGGTAAACACACATCAAAGCCAGTCTTCCTCTCTGAGGGAAAACACTTATATCAGCATTACAATCAATGGGCCTCTTTAATGATGTGCCAGTGATAAGAGGGGGTGCTGAACCCAGGGGCCTGCCTCCATCTGGGGCCTTTGAAGCATATTAAAGTGGTTTCAGGTTGTTGGCATTTCCTTGCCTTTCCACCCGAAGCAGACACAAATCCTCTCTGGAGGCAAGTTCTTCCATTTAGCCATAGAGTACAACTCCCACAGACTAAGATCAACCATGTGCAAGCTCACAGTCAAAGGTCACCAAACACACAGAGCAACAATCAAATTCATGAGTGACATGAATGAGAGTAAACAGAAACAATAACCACCAGTTGGGGCGCTCTAAAGCTTCAGCTGTTAGAATTACTGAATATGGAATGAAACTGCCACAATAGCAAACATGCCTCTAGTACTTACTGTGTGCTAGGTTCTAAGAATTTTGCACATTGTGCCAGATACCGACTCAGCTCCACACTCACCCTCCTACTGTGCCCTCTTTATTTGCACCAGATTAAAAGGTGGAAAGGAAGAGGCAGCTATTCTGTTCTTGGCAGTGCCTCTGGCAGCACATGCAAAATGGGCAGTAGCAGTGGCAGTCACAGTTAAGTGGCCTTCTCACAGTGTGGAGTTAAAGGCATGGGACTGAGACAAGCAGGGTTCCTAAAGGGACAGTGGCCAGTAGATGACCAGGGGCTACTGGAGTGGCTGCATGGCTCTGTGGAAGCTCAGAGGAGCCTTGGCTCCTGCAGGTGCAGTAGCAGCTTTCTGTAGTTCTTGATCTCTGGGTCACACGATCTTCCCCTTTTTTGCTCCTCCACTTCTAATTTTGTAACTGACTTCCCTGTGTATGTTTCACTCTCTGATAGAAAGAGCCAGACTGGTTTGGTAAGAGTAAGACATTGTCTGGTAAGAACACAGGAACTCATTTAATCTTATATCTCTACGAAGGAGGTACAATAATTATTCCTATTTTACAGATGAGGAAACAGAGGAGCAGAGAAATAAAGTCAATTGCCTAAGGTTGCACATTTAGTCAAGGGAGGGGTTGATATAACATATAATCATGTAGAAAACATCTAAGGAAATGAAAGGCGTAATTTAAAAATAAAACTAGGCAGGTTTAAGAAAATGAAGTAATCTATAAATAAAAAATATAATTGTTGAAATACATATGTTAGTGAATGGGTTAAATAGCTGAGAAATGATTAATGAACCAGAAGGTAGTTCTGAAGAAATTAATCAGAATTCAGCATAGAGAGAAAAAGTAAATGGGAATTTACAAAAGTACACAGGAATTATAAAAGAGAGGTTAAACGATAGGGAGGGTAGAATGAGAATTAACATTGGTCTAACTGGAATTTTGAAAGAAGAGAATAGAGAGAATGAACAAGGCAATATTTAAAGAGATGGCTGAGAATTTTTCAGAACCAGCGCTAACTATGACTTTACCAATAGAGAAAACAGTGTACATTGGGGAGGATAAATAAATATACTACAAACAAATTGTAATAATAATACTAAACAAAGACAAAGAGAAGATCTTAAAATCAGCAAAAAAAAAAAAAAAAAAAAGTCAGACTTCTTAGAAATAAATGACAATGACAGACTACTCAACAACAACAGTGGAAACCCAATTCAGTGAAATGGTATTTTCAAAATGCGTATTTAATCTATCTTTGAAGAATAAGGGTGAAAAGGGTGAAAATTTCTGCCTTATACAAAATATCAACATTAACAAAAAGGAACAAAGGTAATATAAAAATGTTTTCAAATAAACAAAACTGAGAGAGTTTACCACCAACAAGCATTCATTAAATGGACTTTTAAATGCAATTTTTAGGAAGAAGGAAAACAATCCCTAAGGAAGGTCTGAGATGCAAAAAGGAATTGTGAACAAAGAAATTGTTAAAACTATAGGTGAATTTAAAAAAACAACTGCCTGCATAAATGATAATAATGACAATGATGCTATTAATAATGAGTTGATGAGGATAAAGAAAAGGACAGAATTAAAATACTAGGAAACTAAAATGTGGAAAGGATTCAGGAATTACTTGAAGGTTAATGTTCTAGGGTCCTTCTATCCTTCTAGGGGCAGTCAATATATTAATTTTTGACTGTTACCCAGTGAAAAACTTTAAGGATAACCATAAAAAATAGAAATAGAGAATATAACTTCTGAAACAGTCAAGGGAAAAATATGGAATAAGAAAACGACCAAAAAACATCTCAATCGAAAAACAAAACAAAACAAAACAAAAAACAAAAAAAAAAAAAAGAGAAAAGAAAAGGTTTGGAAGGAGAAAATCAAAGCATAGAAAATGCAGGACAAATAGAAGTGGAAAAGAAAAAGGTAGAAGAAACAGGTCCAGAAATATCATTGATACACTAAATCACCATTAAAAGATGAAAACTAATGAACAACATCAAAAAATTCTAGTGACTGTAGTAGTACTGATCAGAATAGGCTCTAAGACAAGAAGCATTATTGTGAATCAACTTGTGATGATGAAAGGTTTAATTTACCAGAAAGACACAACTATAAACTTGTATATACCTAATCAAATAGTTTTATTTTATTTTTATTTATTTATTTATTTATTTATTTATTTATTTATTTATTTTGAGATAGGATCTTGTTCTGTTGCTCAGGCTGGAGTGCAGTGGCTTGATCTCGGCTCACTGCAGCCTCTAACTCTTGAGGCTCAAGCTATCTTCCTGCCTCAGCCTCCTGAGTAGCTGGGACCACAGGCACACACCACCAAGCCCTGCTAATTTTTGTACTTTTTGTAGAGATAGGGTTTCACCATGTTACCAGGCTGGTCTCAAAATCCTGGGCTCAAGTGATCCTCCCACCTAGCTTCCCAAATTGTTGGGATTATAGGCGTGAGCCACGGTGCCTGGCCTCAAATAACTATTTAAATGAAACAGAAGTAGTATGGTACTAATGAAAAATCTATAAATCCATAATTGCAGAGGGATTTCAACTTACTTCTTTCGATTATGTAAAGGTCAAACAGACAAAACACAATGAAAAAACTTAATGCAATGAAGAAGTTTGATTTAATGAACATATATTGGATATGTGCCCAAGAATTAGAGAATATATACTAGTTTTAAGTTTATGCAGAACATTTACAAAAATTTAGCGGAGGCCTAAATTATAAAAAGTTGCTATCATGCAGAATGACACACAAACTGCTGAGTCCGGAATTCAAAGCCCTCCACACTCTCCTCTACCTTTGCATCTTTATCCTCCACCACACTGCAGTGCATACTCTGGGCTATTACTCACCGTTCTTGATTCAAATTCCATGTTCTGTCAGCTCAAATCATTCTCTCTGCCTGGAATAACTACTTCATACATCTTCTGCTATTGAATTCCTGTCTCAGCACCCCATCTACTCCAAGACAATGTCCAGTTGGAGTTACTCCCATTTTCTTTGATTACGCTTTTTGTTTTTCCTACTTCCATTATATTATTGATCACATCTGTGCCACAGTTTTTGACTTCGTCTCTGCCTTTCCTCTTTTCTAGACCCTGAGAGCTCCTGAAGGGTTGGGTCATTTCTTTTTTATTTGCTCATTCCTCATGGCACAGTGAGCGCTTAATAAATGACTATTGACTGAAAGTAAACTGTATTTAAATGGACATATTCCACCTCTGGGCCATTCATTCTTTCTTTCTAGTGGAACCAGGAGATCATGAACCGTAACAAAAGTAGGGTTGTGCAATGTGAAGGACCATGGAACCTTCCCCTGGGGGCTGAAAAACAGCAGGGAAAGGTGCAAAGACAAAATCTTCCATTTTTAAACAATGTAAGAATGTGGTCCCCCTCATGCTCAGGTGGGACCTTATCATGATGTTATTTCTGGGGACTTATAGCTGCATCATTTACCCAAATACAGATTTACCTTCAGTGTAGGGAACTGAGGACAGGAATTTTGTTGATGTAGATTCTTGATAATGAGGCTAACACTTGGAGAATTTTTCTCACGCATAGAAGAATCTCGTTTTACATTCCTTCATTAATACTTTAGTTGGTGGTTTAGCTTTAGTTATAGGCTTATCGGATATTTGGAGATACCTTCATAAACGATGGCTTTGGTTTTAGAAGAGTGATTCTGAAGCTACTATTTCTGGCAATAATCAAACAGCATGGCCATTTGTTTTGTAAGACCTTTCTGAGAATATGACGGTAAAATCTATGATGTGTGGAAAAATGCTTATTCTTCTGTCCTCTATAAATATGAATCTAGTTTGTCTTCAAAATAAAATCGAGTGATTAAAATGTAGTTTTCTAAGAAGATAAATGGAGCAAAGCACTCTCTGTTTCATAATGTTGGAAATCACTCATCCCTCATGAAACTGTCCCAACTGATCCTGACTCACAGGAATGAATTAAAATAAGAGTTAATAATATCAGGCTGGGCGCGGTGGCTCATGCCTGTAATCCCAGCACTCTGGGAGGCCGAGGTGGGCGAATCACAAGGTCAGGAGATTGAAACCAACCTGGCTAACATGTGAAACTCCGTCTCTACTAAAAATACAAAAAATTAGCCGAGCATGGTGGCAGGTCCCAGCTACTCTGGAGGCTGAGGCAGAAGAATGGCGTGAACCCAGGAGGTGGAGGTTGCAGTGAGCCAAAATCGCACCACTGCACTCCAGCCTGGGTGACAGAGTGAGACTCTGTCTCAAAAAAAAAAAAAAAAAAAAGTTAATAATATCAATTTACAGTTTTAAAGAAACTTTCCCATGTTTTAGACTATTGGTTGGAAAAGCTGGTAGGTGTACAATTTGTGGAGAGTAGGCTGTTGTCTATAGTAGTTTGACCTATTTCAAGGCCATATCTAATTTTGTTGCAAAATGGTCTGAATTCTACAAAAATATTGAGTTGTATAGTGTGGAGAAGTACTGAGCCATTTACTGAAAGGGATATGCCCAAGAAATAATTTGAACTTACTTAGAGATGCATACTACTGACATCTACTCCAGGCTTAACTATTAGCTCAGGTATAGAGAGGAGGGGAGGAGAGGAGTTAGGACTTTCAGAGTCATTGCCAAGCCGGACACAATCTGGTTGACTTACAACATAGGAGAGACTGGGCCAGTGAACCTCAAGGAAGAGGGCTGTGCATTTGATTCTACTATGCAGTGCTTATCCTACTATGATAAGCTTTGGAAATATAAAGTTGAGTAAGACATGGTCTCTGATCTCAAGAAGTGCACAGTACTTTTAGGGAAGACAGAAGAAAATACTTGATAATGATGATAATGTTACCAATGCCTGATGGAGGTATGTGCATGGCACCAAGAAGAGGGCCAAGTGATTGAGTCTGGGAGCGCTGGGAAACACTTTGTTTTTCTTTTTTAGAGATGAGGTTTCACTATGTTGACTGGGCTGATCTCAAACTCCTGGCCTTAAGCTATCCTCCAACCTCGGCCTTCCAAAGCGTACAGGCATTAGCCGCTGTGCCTGGCCAAGGGGAGCACATTTCTGGGAAGCTACTACTTGCATTGAATCTTGAAGGAAGAGTGGTAGACAAGGGGAGATGGGGAATGTCAGGCAGAAGCCCTTCAGGCAGGGTCTCTGCAGGAAGGTGATGAGAGATCAGGCTGGGAAAGCAGGAAAGGACCAGATTAGGAAGGACCTTGGGTAGTAGTTGCCTACTAGTAGGGAAATTTGAGTGACAAAATCAGATCTGCATTTTAGCAAGTTCATGTTTTGCATTGTGGTAGAGAAAGGACTGGAGTTGTCTAGGCTCAAGGCAGGGAGACAGGGAGGCTGGGGGGAAATGACGGGGCCCTGAGATAAGGTAGCAGTGGTGGGAACAGAGTGGAAGGGAGGTAGTTGAGATACGTTCAAAGTAGAATCAGAATGGACATAGTGACCAACTGGATGCACGTGGGGGCTGAGGAAGCAAAATTGAGGATAATTCTGAGACTTTTAGGTTGATCCACTGAAGTTACATTATTCAACACCACAAGGAAACCAGGGGAATGAGAAGCTATATTGGTTTGCTTTGGAATGGAAGGGCAGTGATGTAAGAGGAGTTAATGAATTAAAGTTTGGATATGCCTGAACTTTAATTTGATATACTCTTGGGATGACCCTCCAGGCAGTGGCTGAACATGTGGATTTCTGTAACTGATAGACATCACAGACTCATGTCAGTAGGGAAACAATAGCAAACTTGATTGGACGATATACCTGGAACATGCTACCCTACGACTGGAGCAAGTCTCTGTCAGTGAAATGAGGATAATGAGAACCTCAACCTTATGGAATATGTTGTTAGGAATATAAGTGATAAACAACATAGGATACTTCCTACAGGGCTTCACATGTAGTAAGGACTTGATAAATGCTTGATAAATATTATTGTTGTAATTTATTTCCAAAGTAAGATGCCACTGGAGGAATCTTTGGAATCCAAATTAAAAATAAACAGGGCTGGATGCAGTGGCTCACACCTGTAATCCCAACACTTTGGAAGGCCAAGGCAGGAGGATCTCTTGAGCCCAGGAATTCAAGACCAGTCTGGGTGATATAGGGAGACCTTGTCTCTATGAAAAATTAAAAAAAAATTAACCAGGCCGGGCGTGGTGGCTCAAGCCTGTAATCCCAGCACTTTGGGAGGCCGAGACAGGTGGATCACTAGGTCAGGAGATCGAGACCATCCTGGCTAACACAGTGAAACCCCGTCTCTACTAAAAAATACAAAAAACTAGCCGGGCGAGGTGGCGGGCGCCTGTAGTCCCAGCTACTCGGGAGGCTGAGGCAGGAGAATGGCACAAACCTGGGAGGCGGAGCTTGCAGTGAGCTGAGATCGGGCCACTGCACTCCAGCCTGGGCGACAGAGCCAGACTCCGTCTCAAACAAACAAACAAACAAACAAACAAACAAACAGAAAAATTAACCAGATGTGGTGGTGTGCACCTATAGTCCCTGCTGCTTGAGAGGCTGAGGTGGGAGGATTGCTTGAGCTTATGAGGTTGAGGCTGCAGTAAGTCATAATTGTGCCACCACACTCCATCCTGGATGACAGAGTGAGACCCTATCTCAAATAAATAATAAATAAATAAATAAATGAATAAATAAATAAATGCAAACCAGCAAACACTAATCCTTTCTAGGGATTATTGAACTCTGGAGGGCAGATCCGAATGGAGCCAGCAGAGATGGCTGAGGACCCAATGGAGACCAGCCTGGCCCTGGACAGCACCAGGCAACATCAAAGAAGAGGAGGTAATGGAATTGAACAGAGTTTAAGCCATGCGGTCTTAAGAACCCATGAAGACTCAGACTAATTTTTTTTTTTTTTTGCATGAGGATTAAGGTGGTTCTAGGAATTTCAATGAGAGCAGGGTTAATGAAGGAGTGCAGAGTGGGAGAGCGGAGGGAAGGCATCTGAGAGAGCCTGGCTTATGAACGGCTGCGTCGGCATGGCTCACCTGCCTTCCCTTGTCATTTTCTACTCAGCAAATGACCCTACTCCAGGCCTCCAGGGCCAAGGTCATTTCTGCATAGTCATGGGCCCCTGAGGGCCTGGAGCAGTGTAAGGAAGACAGAGTCTTAAGAAATTACATTAACAGTCATGGTGCTTGGCAAGTATTGTCATCCTATGCCAAGCCTGATCTGAAGGGGTGCATGCTCATAGGTAGCGGCTGCCCAAGATTATAGCAGCTTCTTCAATTCCCAGATCCATGCTCTCCTATATTTGTTTTTTCCAGGGGTTCCTGTCCTTTGACAGTGATGAGATGCAGAATGACTTATTGAGTTATTCTCCTGATAGTTTCCAACTTTTCTAAATGACAATGGGGCATGGAGCTTGAGAGAGGAAATGAGGCCCTAGGGATAGCGTGCTTAGGAAAACACTCCCAGCGTGATGTAATTCTGGGGGTACAATGGCATTTTCATCATCAAGACTGCTATGTAAAGGATGACTAGCAGTGAGTTGGGGGTGACTCGCACTGGGGCTGGGTTTCTGATTCTGCCTAATCCAGGCAGAGCAGAAGCACTAGTGGGCTGGTAGGGGGCCTCCGGGGCCTCACTTACGTGGAAAAACAGCTCCAGATTATTGGTTGACATTCTGAGGACAAGCTTGGGGACTACAGGATAGAGAGAGTGCCGGGAGATGCCGTGGCACCCATTCCGATGCCTGCCCTGCCATTCCCCCAGGTGACGTCTCTGGGGCATCTTGCCTTCCCTACCCAGACCTGTCGTTCAGCTGAGGGCATGTGGAGGCCAAATGGCTTCCTAGAGTGTTACTTTCCTTGAACAGCTCTGCTGGGAGAACTGGAGGAGCTAGCTAGTCACGGTAAATGCAGCAGTCAAAGGATCGTCCAGGTGGAGGTGGGGTGGAAAGGTAGAGAAAGAGAACATATAGCATTTTCCTTGGAGATGTGTGGGCATGTCTTAGAGGAAATGCCCAAGTCTTGAGCCTTGAGCCCCCCAGGAAATCTTGGAATATTAGGCTAGTCATCCCCAAGGAAATGATCCTATGTGATATTAAGGAACACGGGCCAGTAACCCTCCAAGCAATGGATATGGTGGCCAAGTTTGACCTCATGATGGAGAGGAGGAGGTTGGTTTGAAACCTAAGAATTTAATTTTTTGTTTCAAACTCTTCTCCACTCAGCATTATTAAAGCATACATAATTGACACATAAAAATCGTATATGTCTACGGTATACAATGTGATGTTTCAATCTATGTGTACATTGTGAAATGATTATGTCAAGCTAAATAATATACCCATTCATAGTGTTTCAAAGGAATTAAATTCAGGTACAAAAGAGAGGTGCTGTTGAAGAGTAGGATGGCTCTATCTAAGTAGTATGTCTGGGGGTGTCCTAGATCAGGGACCTTTTGTGCTAGTAATAAATCTGCCCTTCTGAGGCGGCTCCACTTTCCCCACTCTTTCTTTTGGGGCCTCCCGAAGAATTAGGACACAGCCACTTTCTCTGAATAGGCTTCCTACTTCAACAAGGACAGGGGCTTGTGCCGCCCATGCCACTTCAGTGTCCCTACAGCACAGCGCTGAGTGCACACTGGCTGAGTGAGGAAATCCCCTTGGATTAATCTTGGTTCTAAGCATCATGGCTGTATTTCACATGTATATGAATTACAGCATAGTTGAATAAGGATTTTTGTGCTACAACTGGAATCCCAGAGTATGCAAATTGGATAGTATAATATGGAAATTCCTAGGACATTTTATTAGTTTTAAAAAATTATACAAGCTTAGAGTAAGAAATTAAACAGTGCAAAAAAGTTCACTGTGAAAAGTAAAATGCTCTGTCTCTGCTGAGAGAGATATTGCAGCCCAGATACTACTACCATCAATAGTTTTCTTCAAGCATACCATTTTGGTGGTTTATGGGACTTACAGCTCAGGAAGCTTGACACCAGGGTTGATCTCAGAAAATCATTGTGGCAGATATTAGGTATGACCATCTCACAAAGATACAGACACAGACACAGCGACTGGAGGTGTTCACTGGGGCTCATAGGCTGCTTGTCCTTTCTGCTCTGTGCCCAAGTTGGGCTCAGAGTAGCCTGTCATCAGCTGTTGGGAGAATGCTGGCATGGGGTTAGCAGGAGCCCACTTAACATGTCCTAAGCCACCTGGAAGGGTCCTTCAAGGAGACCAGACCCCAGAGGCCCTGAGGAAGGAAGGACTTTTGCCAGTTTTTAGGTTTTCTAGTCCCAGAGTTTTGGGAAGGAATGGTTTGGCTTTGGGCCGTGTGCCCCTTTACAGAGTGGGATGGGGTGTACCCACAAGCCATTGAGCTGGCTCTTGGAGAAGAGAGCAAAAGCGGGAATAAGAGGTCAGGAAGCTGTGTGGTTATAGGAAATCCCAGCAGAGGGCGTGGGGGTCAAAAGTGGTCATGGTAGTGACGGTGGAGGCCGAGGTGGTAGAAAATCAGAGGACTACAAACCCTATGGACTGCTGGTGACCTGACCAGGCTCCTACGCTCTCCGGGTTCATTTTAGGCTCTATAGCAGCAGATGATTGGCTGGTGTGAGAGCAGTGCACCTGCCATATCAGGCAATCCAAGGCGAGTCCAAGCTACGCTGGGAGGAAACCTGAAGGCAGCAGCAGGTAGACTAGCTGAAGGCAGACAGGGAGGCAGCTTGTCAATCAAATTTGTGTTTTTGAGGACTCTCAACTGGGGAGCCCTCTATGACAGATCAGATGAGAGAGGAATCTGGGGCTGCCCATGTGTCAGGCTACCAGAGGGTCCCATCAGTGCTTGGATCTTCTTTGCAGCTGGGTCTGAGGTGTGCAGGTAGAGGGTGAGCTGGTCAGAGGGGCCTATTGCAGAGCTAACCAACACCTTCCCAGGAATGCAAGCACAAGCACCCCACCGCAGGCAGGCGGGCAGGCACTTCTCCTTTTGCCACCAGGACCTCACAGACGCTGACCTGGCTCTGTGAGGTGAGAAAATGGGTTGTACTTAGTACATAGAGATAAAAGGCTTAGGAGGCCCCTCTATCCTGTGACCCTGTCCCCCGACCACAGGTGCCGGCAGGTGCTGCTGTTTCAAGGCTAGGCCTCAGTGCAAGCTTGTGGTTTCTTGCCCATCTGTGATGTCCTCCATCTAATGAAGGGGCTCTCCATTCTCTCTCTGACTCTAACAAGTGGAGGCTCTGGGCCCTGGGCAAGACACACAGGGGGAAAATGCTGTCTGTTATCCAAATATATTTCATTGGGACGGGGAAGGGATCTTTATGTCATTTGACCCCCTTCCCCATTTACTGGCCTTGTACCCATAGCTGGACATGCCGTGGTGATGGGGAGGCTGAGGGGGCAGATTCAGGAGAGAGCCCTGCTAAGGGGGCCCAAACAACCAGGCTGACCAGAGCAATGCCCAGCCTTGACTCATAGCCCATGTGTTATATCCTGGGTGTGTTGAATCATCTCTGTTTAATCTTATAAAAAAAAAAAAAACCCGAAAAACCCCTTTCCTATGACAGAAGGAGCCCTGGGTTTGTTATTTTCAGTTTATGCAAAGTGGATAAGGGGGTGAGGAGTTCATATTGACTGTCCAGGAGGAAGAACCGAGGCAGACACCAGAGCTGGGGCTCGTTCCCACAGTTGAGGGTATAGCACCCTAGTCTTTAGGCAGAGAGTGCTTCCCATCATGGCCTGGGCCCCAGCTCCCCTCACATGCTCAGTGCTGCTGGGGAAGCTTGGGAAGGGGCGTGGAGGCGTACCGTCCGATCTCGGGGAGCTTGTGTCCTGCTGAGAGAGAGGACATGCACACATCCGCCTTCACACCAAGAACTTCCAAACATGGCTGCTTAACAGACTCCAGGGATATTTCAAGTGAGAAGTGCAGGAATATGGAAGCAGGGACTCAAGCAGGAGCCACGGATGTCGGGGTGTCCATGAAGGGGTAGCCCTGACTAAAGGAAGATTTAGGGAAAAGCACGCTCTTTGTATCCAAAATAAAGCCAGCGCCGGTTGTTTCTTGTGTTATTACTGGAGAAAAGGTCAGGGCTGGACTCTCGGGCTCCCCACGTGTGAGATTCTGGGGACTGAAGCCTTTGCCTCCAATAGTCTCTTGGGGTCAGAGGTCGTTTTGTTCTTGTTTCCTCATTTAAGCTGCAATGGTAACAGACTGACACACAGGAAATCGTAAGTCAGGAGGGCCACTGCCACGCAGGAAGGACCCACCTGAACTGCTACAAACGGCGAGTTGGAAATCATTTACTTAATCATGACTTAAACGGCCAGACAGGAAGGTTCTTTTATCCAAGGAAAGATGAAGGCTTATGGGTTCTCTCTCTCTCTCTCTGTCTCTGTGTGTGTGTGTGTGTGCGTGTGTGTGTGTGTTGCCAAAATAGAAGTTTCAGCAATCAAAACATACACAATAAATATTTTATTGGTTTGATTCATTTAGATGTTTCTGGCTGGTTTTGAACATTAGGAAATGGAATCCTTTGATCATTTGAATTTACCAAAAATGTGGATATTTCTAAAGTAGCAGAAATAAAGGATTTCAGTATTGGAAGGGGCCTCAGTTGCTCCCTCTATACAGATGAGTAAGGGCATCAAGACGGATGGCGTGACTTCAGTCAGGCACGGAGGGAAGCTGGGTCTGACTCATCATCACCCACAACTGGTCTCTGCATTGTGTAATGCTTTACTACTGACAAAGTCTTTCGCATGCCTTATCTTATTTGATCCGTACTGTGGATAACTAGTCCTTGATTCCGCCTCAAAACATCACAAGCATCCTGTTGTATTCAGATGAGCCTGGCCTTTCCCTTCACCCATGTCCAACATGTGAATGTGCTGCATCATGTACATTACAGGCCTCCCTGGACCGTTACTAGTGAAGTGAGGCAGACAATAGCAGCTACTGTGGATCACACGTCTTCTGTGTGACAAGGACACTGTCAGCCATTTCATATTTATTATTTTATTTTCTCCTTACGGCATCACTAAGTACTGGTGATTATTATCCTTCCTTCTTTGCAGGGGCATAAACCAGGCTTAGAGAAGTTAAGTAACTTGCCCAGGTACCTGCAAACAGGAAGGACAGCAAGTTCTCACTGAATGTCACCAATAGGTTTTTGGAGACTGACTTCCAAAAGTGAAACAATGTGCAGCAGATCCTGGAATAATGTCATTTTGTTCAATGTTATTCGTTTTCTTATATGTCATTTTTTTAAAAATTGTGGTTTCCAAGAACCTATCGATGACATTAATAGGCTCTTAGACGCCAGTGCTATTTCCAAGTCAGAGGTGCAAGAATGTGAAGCGGAGACTTGATAAGGGACTGTGGGTGTTGGAGCATCATCCATGTATTTAATCCAATATATTCAAAATGTTATCATTTGAACGCACAGTCAATATAAAAGTTGTTAATGAGATATTTTACATTTTTTATTACGTGCCACTTCTTTGAAATTTGGTATGTGTTTTACACTTTACACTTCAATTCTGACAAGCCAGTTTCAAGTGCTCAATAGCCACATGTGGCAAGTGGTCACCATACAGGGCAATGCCACTCTAGAACAAAAGAAAGGGGAAAACATTTCTGGGAGGATGGTTGTTGGGAGTTGATGCCATGGTTAGCTCTTTAGGAGCTGAAATTAATCCTGGCATGGAATATTGAAAATATCAGCAAGAAATTAAATGACATAGTAGTCATTATGCCTAAATTATTGTTATTTTTTGATTGAAAAAAGTTAAATGTTTTAACTATCAAGGTAGTAGTGAGATATAATAAAGAGAGAGTCAGTTCTAAGTATAGAATTGCTGGATTCAGTTAAAGCTCTGTTCTCCAACATTTGGGCCCCACTGGAGAGGCCATTTAACTGCTCTCAGCCTCAGTTTCCTCCTTTGCCAAATGTGGATTACACTACCTGCCTCACAGAGATGTAAACTTATGAAATGATACTGTGATCGCCAGGGCCCACCTGTTTTCTTTTAAACATTGAAATCACTGTGCCTGAAACAGGGGTTTCCCTGCCCTTTGTGCAAGCTCCAGAGACAGGAGTCAGCCTGAGTCCCACAGCTAAGAACGTGAATTCTGGTCATTTTCTCATAGCGAACACATTTCACAGGTCCTTCAAGGGAGCACATTTTCCTATAACTCACCTTAATCTCGGTTGAAGCCTCGTTTCTTGTTTTGCGTTGTGGCCGAAAACTTAATCTCATTTCTTTCAGGTAAACTTCAGCAATTCAACAATAGTGCAGTCATTTTGTTTCAACTGAACCGAGTCAGGGTTCCACTCCTGCCTCCCCTTTCTCCTTTGAGGACATCCAGGAAGTGGAGGGGTCTATGTAGCCTGGAGCTGTTGGTGAGGGGCGATGGGTCTGTGGTGGTCTTGGGGAACTGCAGAGCTGTGTCTGGCCGGTCTGGTGTCTGGTGATTGGCCTTGCTCCCCGTAGTTCACACTGCAGGACCTTTCGTGTCCTTCTTGTCCTGATGATCAGCTTTTAGGCTCACGGGCCTCTCTCTGCTGAGATATGGAATAGGACAGCCTCTGGATCTTCTTATAAACTCTCCTGGGGTCACAGGGGACTCTGTACGTGTCTGTGCCCCCATAGGATGATTCTGCCCAGACCTTTGCTGCCACTTCTTGCTGTTCTGCTGTTTTTAGTCTTTGGAGGGCTTGCAGTTTCCTTGGGGTCCCTGTGGAAGCAAAACAAAGTCCTCTTCATCCTCAGATGTCTAAATATTTCTGGGTTTTACCATCCACCCATCCCAGAGCTCAGTCTAGAGAAGGGGGCAGCCTTCGGGCTCTCTCCTTCCTTTCCTCCCAGAGCCTTTTCCTTTTCACCAGGGCAGCCTCTTCCTATCTGTTGGAAAAGGCTGTCTGGTTCTTGAACATAGAGTTGCAGCTTTGAGGGGTGTAGGCTGAGGTAAGGCAAACTGTCACATAGAATAAAAATTACCCCGCGTCAAGGAACAACCAGAGCTGGACAGTTTTTAAACGTGAAAACCAATTTTATTCAGGACTGTGGTGAGAGGTGAAGTGAGACCTCAGCATAGAACTGGGCTCAATTCCGAATGCAGCATGGGTAAATGGGAATGTAGAGCCTAGGACAGGATGGGAACCTGTGGATGAAGAATTACTAAAAGGGCATATCGGGGTGAGGGGGCGTCCTGGCTGAACTCTCTAACGACTCTTGCTGAAGAAAGGCCTGGTGATCAGACATCACTGGGGACTGGTGGGGGATGAAGAATCCAATCAGATGGATATTGAGGGTAAGGGGATCTTGATAAACTGGCTTAGGAGGGTTTTTGCTAAAACTGGTTTTTGTAGGTAAGTCCACAGATAGGGTTCGGAGAAAGTTCAGGGACCTAAGGTTTGGTCAGGCAGAGGCTTTGTCATCTGTCATGCTGGCACTGTCACCGGCTTTCCTTTAGTCCCCAACCTTTTTTTTTTCTGGAGTAGTTTTGGGAGACCAGATGAGCAGGGAGTTAGGGAGAGTAGTCAGAAAGGGCCAGAGAAAATAAGAAGGTGTGTGTAGGAAAATCCTTAAATCCTCTAATTAAATTAAATTTATTTATTTATTTGGGACAAGGTCTCACTCTGTTGCCCAGGCTGAAGTGCAGTGCAGTGGTGTGATCTCGGCTCACTGCAGCCTCGACGTGCTCAAGCAATCTCGCCTTCGCAGCCTCCTGAGTAGCTGGGACTTACAGGTGTGCACTACCATGCCCGGCTGATTTCTGGGATTTTTTTTTTTTTTTTTTTTGTAGAGATGAGGTTTCACCCTTTTGCCCAGGCTTGGACTCGAACTCCTAAGTGATCCATCCACGTCGGCCTCCCAAAGTGCTGGGATTACAGGCGTGAGCCACTGTGCCCAGCCTAAATTCGCCAATTTTTCAATGCTTCCATTCTCCCTGTTCCAGATTTGGGATATTGACTGCTGTTAAATCAGCTATTTCTCCCTGTGGAGGGGTAGCCTATATAGGAAGCAACAAGAGTGAGGAGTCCTTTATATTGAAATAGAGGGTAAGAGAAGAGACAGATGTTATCTTGGCTGTAGTGTGAGTTAAGAACAGCAAGTCTGTAAGCAAAGCAAAGCAAGGCTCCCGGGGCTGAGAAACAATGGCTTTCTGGGGAAGTGTCTGTGTTCAGAACCTTAAGTTGGGAACATCTCTGAAGATGTTTGCCATGAAGGTTTTCTTCTGAAGTTCAGCCTTTCATCACTAGGTAGGCCTGTTTTGGAGTCTCTATCAAACAGATCCTGTGTTTATTAGAAAGCCGTGGTTCATAAAGCCCCATGCTAATTGCAGGTAGCGGGGTGGCCCTGGCCTGACCCGGGGACAGAGTGGCGGTCCTCCCTCCAGGCAGGAGACTCTCTCTTGCCACCTAGTGGCTGTATACCCACATTTCAAGGGAGCTTCTGGCTGGTGAGTTTAGAGTTAAGCAAAACAAAACTAAACTGAATAAAGAAATAGAAAGAAAATCAAGTGTTATAAAAGCAATTTGGCATTTGTTTGTGTTTCAGCTCCGTGTCGATTTATGGTTTCCACAAATAGTGCTGATATGCACCAGGCACTGTTGTAAAACTGAAAACATGTTTTTGGATGTGCCCAGTCTGTGAGTATTAAACAACAGTTGATTTGAAATTTGCTATGATTCACATTTCCGGGGGTAAGATGCAGGATTTCTTTGGGGGGCCTAGGATGTGGCATTCTAGAATTCTCAAAGAATCAACCCTGGTGGGACCAGGAAGAGCGGAGCTGAGGCCTCTCTGCTCATGTGTACTTACTGGAGATCATTGAGACGGGTGAGCCTGAGTGCCCGTTTCACCAAAGCCGCAGCAGAGAGGGAGGAGGCGGAAGGAGAGCTCTCTCCATTTCTGAGAAGTTAATGGTAAAAATGGCATACATATCTACTTTACAATTGAAATTGGAAACCACAGCATTAAGTGTTTCCAATGAAATTGGGCAATTTTGGAGTTTTCTGAGCTGCATTGGATGTGGTTTTGCATGCTGTCAGGATGAGCAAGAGGTGATGGAGAACATCTTCCTTTTGAGCTTCCTCTTGGATGTGGGTCACCCCCACTCACGGAATTAGAAAGCTTAGACCTAGACTTGAATCTCACCTTCGTAAGATGCTCCCGGGCAAATCACTTAAGATCCATCTTCTTCTCCTCCTGCTCCTTCTCCTCCTTCTGAGTTTTTTTTTTCTTTCCAAAATTCAAACGACACAGTGCTTGGAGAAGAAAAGGTCCAAGTCTGCTTTTACAGCTCCCCTCATCCCCAAATGTACTCTGACCCCAAGGTGACCATGTTATCATTTGATTGGCATCCTTCTAGTTTCAACTCATTTCTTTGCATGTATATGTACGTACATATACACTATTTTATTTTGCCAGGGGTCACTGTTAGCTGCATTAATTTCTTTTAATATAATCTTTATTTAGGTATAGTTTACATTTAACAACATACTTATTTAAGTGCACGGCTTGATAAGTCTTCACTGTAAACCAAAAATAAAATTCTAAGCCCCCCTAACCATCTGAATGGGCCCCTCCTCTTGGCCAATGGCATTCCAAAGTTAACCTGAAAAGACTAGTTTAGGCCATGATGGAAGGGAAGGTTGGACATGCCCCAGTATATCCTTCTCCCTGTTGGAATTCAGGAAAAGCTGACCGGCATTAACATTAACAGAAACCTTATGTCTGATGGGAAACTTTGACAATCTATTCTGTCTGAAGCTTGCTACCTGGAGGCTTCATCTATGAGATAAAACCTTGGTCTCCATAACCACTTATCACAACCCAGACGTTCCTTTCTATTGATAATAATCTACCTGTAACCTGGAAGCTCCCTGCTTCAAGTTCCCCCACCTTTCCAGATTGAACCAATGTAAACCTTACATGTATCGATTGATGTATTATGTCTCCCTAAAATGTATAAAAGCAAGCTGTACGTCGACCACCTTGGGCACAGGTTGTCAGGACCTCCTGAGGCTGGGTCACGGGTGCATCCTTAACCTTGGCAAAATAAACTCTCTAGATTGACTGAGGGCTGTCTCAGACACTGTTGGGTTCACATATATAACTTATGAAGCTAATACACAAATCAAGTCATAGAATATTTCCATCACCCCTCATCTACCCCCAAATTTCCTTATGCCTCTTTGCAGTCAACCTCCCACCCCATGCCCAGGCAACCACAGATCTACTTTTTGCCTCTGCACCTTCAGTTGACCCTTTCTGTGATTTCATATGAATGGAATCATGCACTGTACAGTCTTTTGTGTCCGGCTTCTTTTGCTCAGCATAACGTCTTTGAGCTTTGTCCATGTTTTTGTGTTTGTCAGTGGTTATTTTCTCTCCATTGCAGAGCAGTTTTCTGTTGTATATGTGTACCACAATTTGTGTATCCATTCCATTGCCGATGGACGTTTGATTTGTTTCCAGATTTTGGCAACTATGAATACAGCTACCATGAACACCCAGGTACAAGTCTTTGTGTGGACTTATGTTTTCATTTCTCTTGGAATGGAATTGTCATATCAATAAGTGTATGTTTAACTTTGTGAGAAACTGCCAAAAAATTATCTGTGATGGTTACGCCATTTTGTTTTTCTAGCAGCAATACACGAGAATTTCGGTTGCTCCACAGCTTTGCTAAAACTTGTTTTCTTTAATTTGGACATTTAAGTGGTGTACAGAGGCATCTCATTGTGGTTCTAGTTTTCTTTGCCCTGATGACTAACGGTGTTGAACATCTTTTCATATGCTTTTTGACCATTTACATATCTTCTCTTGTGAAGTGTCTGTTCAAATATTCTTGCCCATTTAAAACATTTGGGGGTTTGTCTTATTATTGTGTTGAGAGAGTTCCATATTATTTATTTATTTATTTATTGAGATGGAGTCTCACTCTGTTGCCCAGGCTGGAGTGCAGTAGCGTGATCTTGGCTCACTGCAACCTCCACCTCCTGGGTTCAAGCAATTCTCCTGCAAAGCCTCCTGAGTAGCTGGGATTACAGGCGTGCGCCACCACACCCGGCTAATTTTTTTGTATTTTTAGTAGAGATGGGGTTTCATCATGTTGGCTCGACTGGTCACAAATTCCTGACCTCAATCAATCCACCTGCCTCAGCCTCCCAAAGTGCTGGGATTACAGGTGTGAGCCACTGTGCCTGGTCCATATTTATTTTGTATTCTTTATTTTGTATAAAAGCTCTTGGTCAGATACAATAATACGTGGTCAGATGAGATAATGAGTGGGAAAATGCTTTGCAAATGGGGGAGAATAATTTAAATGTTGTTTATTCATTAAGAGCAGAGGCCCTTCCTGTTGTGGTCCAGAAGCCGTTTCCTTCTTCTGCCTTTTATAAACCAGCAGTGTCGAGCCACACAGGCTGTCTGTGTTGGCTGCTATTAGTTAATCAGAGAGTTTTTTTTTTCTTGCCTTGTCATTCTAATTTGTGACACACAATTAGCCACAATATGTATTTTCAGTTGTGACACCGGCCTGGGAAACCAAGGGATGTTGTGAAGTGGATTTCCTTGATTTTGCAATAATTGTGTGTTTTGCTGCATCTTCTGTTAAACACAAATTCATGGAAGAAAAACATGGAAGCAAAAGTACCCTGGAAATCTCCCCTTCTTTATAAAATTGATTTCTCTTCAATGTAATGTTTGCTTGTTCCCTTACTTTAAAAGCAATTTAAGGTTTATCGAGAAAGTGAGCCCTGGAAACATAGATGCATAGAGAGAAAATTCCACCATCCTCAGGTCCCCATTGTCTTCTCTCATAAAGCATAATTTCAGGGCCTTTTAGAAGTTTCTTTTTTGCTCTGATTTGCATGTTTGTGAGTGTTGTTATTTTAAGTATTTGGATTTGGTCTGCAAATCCTATGAAAGATGGCAACAGAGTAGGGATTTCAAAGCCTGCAGGATGTATTAAGTCCAGCAGGGCTGGTCCTTGTATTTACAACAGAGGGTCCTTGAAGACATTCCATACACTATACTAGGGGAGTGGCCAAGCAAACTTTAATGTGTCCCCATGGTGGGATATTTGGGGTTAATACCTGCCCTTCTCTTAATTTCTTTTTCTTTTTCTTTTCTTTTTTTTTTTTTTTGAGATGGAGTCTTGCTTTGTCACCTAGGCTGGATTGGAGTGCAGTGGTACTATCTCAGCTCACTATAACCTCCGCCTCCCGGGTTCAAGCAATTCTCCTGCCTCAGCCTCCCAAGTAGCTGGGACTATAGGCACACGCCACCATGCCTGGCTAATTTTTTGTATTTTAGTAGAAACAGGGTTTCACCATGTTGCCCAGGCTGGTCTCAAACTCCTGAGCTCAGGCAATCCACCCGCCTTAGCCTCCCAAAGTGCTAGGATTATAGGCGTGAGCCACTGCACCCAGCCCTCTTAATTTATTTATTTGATTTTTATTTTTCACTTCCACAGTCTGATAAAAAACGAGAATCTAATTATCTTAGTCCATTTTGTGCTTCTATAATAGAATACCTAAGACTGGGTAATTTATAATCAACAGAAATTTGTTTGGCTTAGAGTTCTGGAGGCTGGAAAGTCCAAGATCAAGGAGCTGCATCTGGTGAGGGCCTTCTTGCTGCATCATCCCATAGCAGAAGGTGGAAGGGCAAGAAAGCACGCACAAGACGGCTTAGGGGAGGGAGCAGAGGTCATCCTTTTATCGGGAACCTACTGTCGTGATGACAGTATTAATCCATTTATGAGGGCAGAACCCTCATGACCTAATCACATTTTAAAGGTCCTATCTCTCAACACTGTTGCATTGGGGATCAAGCTTCCAACACATCACATGAACTTTGGGGGACACATTTAAGCCATAACACAAGTGAACTTAATATGACAGCTAATTATTTCTAAGTAAGCACACCTAGCAAATTTTTGTTTGTTTTACATTTTTATGATTGCAGCCAGTGTCGGACTCTCTACTCCTAACTCCACATTCCTCCCAGGTTTGTTCTAATTCCATTTCTGTCTTGTCTTGTTTTCTGCCTACTCTTTTGTCTTGGAGCAGATGGCTTATCCCAGTTTATATGTAATAGAAGATCTGTACCAGCTGCCTTGATTCTACCTACTTAAAACCTTAGGGAGCCATCTGCTTCTCGCTGGGCCCTGCACCTGCCCCAGTGTTCAGGTGTTCCTCATTTTCCTTGGCTCACAGCTTAGTCTCCTAACTGGTCTCCCAACCCAGCCCTTCTCTGCAAGGACCCCTCTTCCACATTGTCATGAATGGGAACATTACAAAAGGGAAAACTCAAAGGAATGCTGCCATGCCTAAGGACCCTGACCTCGAGGGACTATGTGACATCTGTGTCCAGAATGCTCTGTGACAGCTCCTCAGCCCCACCTCTAGTCCAACCTGGCACTGAGGCCCAGCCAGATGGAACCACTGTGTGTGCTCAGAACAGGCTGGCTTCTCCCTTACCCTTGGGTATTTTCTCTGCCTAACAAGTTCTCCTCGATCCCTCCCCTTTGCCGGCTTTCCCTATATGTGAATGTCACAGGAACAGAGCCATGGTGGATGGGTTCCCTGTCATGTCTCCAGTACCCAGCTTAGCACCTGTTATGTACTAAATGAAGACCCTCTGGATGAAGGAACTGTAAGCCACTCGAGGTCCAGGTGGCTGTCCTGTAAATGATCTTAAGCACTTTCCCCTTCCACAGGTAGGGTACAGAGATAGTTTTCTGTGGGTCTTTGCCGAGTTGTCAAGAGACCCAGAGGCCACGGAACTTCAGCACATTAGTTGCTAACTGTGCCATTCAGCTTTTGGGTCCTCAGACTCCAGTCTTCTTGCTGGATCTCTTGGATCTTGGAGTTTCTCTCTTCTTTCTCTTTCCTCCCACACCCAGGGAAGCTCAGACCTGCGCACCTGACAATTGGCACTGGGAACTGTGTATTGCCTGGTTCCTTTTAGTTCCCATGAAGCTGACTTTCTCAGCTAAGTCCTTACTCAGTGGGGGCAGGTTATCAGAGGTCCTGGTTATCAAAGTAATATTAAGGCCTTTACAGAGAATTGGAAAGCGTGGAAAAATGGAAGAAAATCATTACCATCTCTGCCTTTCAAAGGCAACCACTCTTCACGTATTTCTAGCCTGTCGTCTGACTTCTGTCTGCTAGCCATTTTAACAGGAATCCCCCGATTACAACCATGTCTTTACATTTTAACATTTCTTAGGTAAAAATAGTCTTCACTTAGGTGATCCTCTTAAAGAGAATTATAAAATAATATTTTAAAAGGAAGATTGGAAAATGACAAAAGAATCATTTTTATTCATATTGGAATTGGGCCTTGAGGCAATCTACTGTGTGGAGGTGAGATCACACCTAAGGGATTAAGAAAATGAGGAGGCTGATACTTGGAAAGAGGTCAGTTGGTGGTAGGTTTTCCAAGTGAAACCAAAGGATGAGTCAGCAGACAAGCAGCCGGCAAGCATCCTCCACACCTGGATGGAGGACACCTGGTGCAGCTGAGAGAGTGGAGCACTTCGAGAGCTGCCTGACTAGAAAGAAAAGAGAAAGCTTTTCCCGACAGTCGGTGGAGCAGGAAGGGCTGGACTGCACAGTGCTATGATGAAATAGCAACCTCCAAAAACTTCTAGATTTCCCACAGTGACTTTCTGCACTGTCACTAGAGTGTTGTGTGGGACTCTCCCGGCCACATGGTCTACTTTGGGTCTCCCTAACCAAGCGTGTGGTCTCCCCACCCCTGGGATCTTAGATTACGTCATACTCCTACCTGTATTCAATCCATCAGTCAATAGTTATTGAGCACCAACCACATGCTACCCACTGTATGCAGTGCAGGGTGCTCAGCAGAGGATTTGCAGGTTAAATCCTACTACGTATCTCTTCTCCCCTCTTGGGTTCCCTATAGAGGAAGCTGTATGTTACTAACTCTATATAACAAAGGGCTAACTTTGTACATGACTGGACAAGCATCCAATAACATCCCAGTACGGGCTCTTCTGGTATCTGGGTTGGGTGGGGCCCATGGTTGGGCTCAAGTCAGAAGAATAGTGTCCTCCCATCCAATACTAGATGGTTGGGTGTGTGAAATAGACTCTGCGTTTACCTGCGCAGCCAGCCATGTGGATGACGGTTGGAACTGGGAATGTGTGGTGGATGTTTGGGTCTCCTTCCGGAAGGCTCTGACCAAGTGCCTTTATTACTCAGGGGCAGGAGAAAGAAAGAGGGCAGGAGGATGGCTGGGCCTTCTCTCACGAGGAGAGATTGGTCAGATCTGTCCTAAGAAGCACGTCCTTCCTCTGAGTGCTGCAATAGGGGAAAGGGAGCCTACTCCGCCAGGGCTCAGGAAGTGAGCGTGGATGTGGGCATAGCCACGGGCTATCAGCACACCACCAGCCTGCTTCCTGGCCCAAGGCGCCCCAGCACATGTCAACACAGCAGATTAGCAACTTCTCCACCTCTGCAGGGTTGGAAAGCAGGCATGGAGGCATAGAGGAGGCATGGAGGGTGCTGAGGGGCAGAAGGAGGATAGCCTTCCTTGGAGAAGAGACATTTAAGCTGGACCCCGAAGGATGAGTTAAGGATGAAACCACAGAAGGGCAGTGCTGAGGTCTCAGTGTAGGCCTGTCTGGTTGGAAACTGGATCTTAGCCATTCGGCGGGGGTTTAGGGACTAGGATTCAGCCTCCAGGGGTAGGACCCTAAGAGTAAGCATGGAATTTAGGATTCCAGTCCAGCAAATCAGGACCGTAGAACAGGAGTCACGGTAGAAGAGCTGTAGGTTCTTAGGAAACCACGACAGACATATTTACATGGACAAGGAAACACAGTGGGACTACCAGCATTTCATTCATCAAACACATATTACTGATCATCTAATGTATATCAGGTTATGTCACAGCCACTGGGGTGACAAGATAGACAAGGCTCCTGTTCACATGCAGCTTATGTTCTCCTGGTGGAGACAGGCAACAGACCAGTCACAAAAAATAAGTTGGGGGAAATGCTGGGATGGTGACTCGCTCTGTGAAGACACTGTTACGTGATTGGCGGAGGGAGGCAGGTGTGGAACCTGTAGAGGTGGGGCAGGGAAAGTCTCTGAGGGGTGCTGATGAGAAGCAGCTAGGCATGAGAAGATCTGGGGAGGAGCCGGGCAGAGGCCATAGCACGTGCAAAGTTCCTGAGCTATCGGAGGAATCTAAGAAGGAACCTGGGGAAGCCCTGTGCATGCAGCAGGGTGAGTTCAAGACTGAGAGTGGACAGCGTGAGGTCAGAGGAGTAGATGGGGCCTTGTCAACCAGGGCAAGGAATTTTAACTAAGATGGGGACCAATGAGAGGTTTAGGCTGGGGAATGACAAGATCTAATTGACACTGTAGAAGGGCCATTTTATTCTGGGCAGGGTTGAGGCAGGGGACTCTGTTAGGTCCACAGGAGAAGAGATGGTGGCTTGGAGCTGGGTGGTAGCAGAGGGCAAGGAGGGAAGTGAGCAGATTTGAAATATGTCTTGGAGGTGGGGGCAACAGGACTGGTTAATGGACTGTGGAAAGATGGATGGCTCCTGAGAAGGAAAACTAGAAAGGAAGCAGGGAGCAGAGAGGTGAAAGTTGGCTTTGGCCATTTGAAGAAGAGATGCTAAGTGACAGTGTCAAGTTGGCAGTTAGACAAGTCTCAATTCCATGGGAAAGGTAAGGACTAAAGAGGCAAATGTAGAAGGCATTAGTTAATAGGCAGTTTGAAGCCATGGGACTGGACGAGATGCCCTGTGTATGCCGGTGCCTGGGTCTCAGCTGAGGCCAGTTGAGACCACTCCCAATCCTACCGGCTGGTGGGGACTGGAGAGGGCAGGGCGGCGTTCACCTTGCAGCCTATCAGTCTTTCATAACCATGTGTGGGTGTAGCTGGCTCGGGCTGAGACTGGCACTGCCCCCATGTCTTCCGCATTCCTCCCTGTTTATCTCCACTCAACATGGTTCCTGGAAGCCCCTGTTTCCTTCATACCCCACCAACTGGTCTCACCAGTTGGGCCGCAAAGCCCAGAGCATATGTCTAAATGGTCTTTGTTTACACATAGCGTCCTCGGTTGCCATGTCTTGGTGTCTGTCCTCTGTCTTGCCTGGTTGATGGAGTAAAACCCCTATTTATATTACATGGCATCCTCTTCAGTTCCTTCAGGACCCTTCATCTCAAGAATTGCAAGAGATTTTAATTGTCATTCAATCTTCATTTTGAAGATGAAAAATTGAGGACCAGAGAAGAGAAGTGACTTGGCCAAAGTTTCAAAGAAATGTCAGTAGGAATCATGAATTCCTGGAGGCCAGGGACCATTAGTGCTGTTCTTGATCAGTATATGGAGATGTGAGTTTCAGCAGCAACAGGGACATTTTAAAATTAAAATGATTTAACCTTTAGAAAATGTCTTATTTTGTAATAATTTTGGATTCACAGGAAGGTACAAAGAAATGTCCAGAGAGTTCCTGAGCCCCCTTCAGCCAGCTTCTTCCAATGTTAACATCTTGCATTATTATAGTACACTATCAAAACTGGGAAATTAACACAGGTAATGTCCAGATAGCTTACTCAGATTTTGCCAGTTACATTTCCACTCATTTGTGTATGTAGCTCTATGCAATTTTATTACGTGTGTAGCTTCATGTAACCACCACAATCACAATACTTAACTGTGCCCTCATCACAAGGCTCTCTCTTGCTATACAGCTGTATCCTCTTCATCCCCAAACCCTAAGCCCACCTCACCGCCTCCACCATCTCTAATCCCTGGCAACCACTATTCTGTTCTCCATCTCTATAATTAATTATGCTAAGTAATGTTATATAAATGGAATCATGAAGTCTGTGTCTTTTGAGACTGGCTTTTTAGTTTTTCACTCAGCACAATTTCCTTGAGTTTAATCCAACTTGTGTGGAGCAGTAATTCTTTCCTTATTATTGCTGAGCAGTATTCCATGGTATGGATATACCACAGTTTGTTTAATGCTTTGCCCATTGAAGGACATTTGGATAGTTTCCAGGTTTTGGCTATTATGAATAAAGTGACCGTGAAACATTTGTGTACAGATGTTTGTGTGATCATAAATCTTCATTTCTCTGGGATATATGCCCAGTAATGAAATTGTTGGGTTGTGTGGTAGATTGATTTTTAGTTTTAAAAGGAACTGCCCAATAATTTTCCACAGTGGCTATGCCATTTTACATTTCCACCAGCAATGTATGAGTGTTTTTCTACATCTTTGCTAACAATTGGTGTTATCACTATTTTTTTATTTTAGCCATTCTTACATGTGTGTAGTGATACATTATTGTGGTTTTAATTTGCATTTTTCTAATGGCTAGTGTTGCTGAGCATCTTTTCAAGTGTTTTATTTGCTAATCTATAAGTCCCCTTTGGTAAAATGTTCACTCATTTTCGAATTAGTTTTTTTAATGTTGAGTTTTGAGCATTCTTTAGATATTCTATATACAAGTCCATTGTCAGATATGTGATTTACAGATATTTTCTCTCAGTCTGTAATTTAGTTTTCATCCTCTTAACAGGGTCTTTTAGAGAGCAAATATTTTGATTTTCATAAAGTTCAAATTATTAATTTTTTCTCTTATAGTTCACACTTTTAGTGTTAAGACTAAGAACTGTGTCATGTCATAGGTACCAAAGATCTTCTCCAAATTTTTTTCTAGAAGTTCAGAGTTTCATGTTTTACATTGGAGTCCATGATCCATTGTTAATTAATTGTTATTATATAGGTTGATGTTTAGGTTTAGGTTTTTTTTTAAACTATACATGTTTAATTACTCCAGTTCCCTTTTATTGAAAAGGGTATCCTTCCTCCATTGAACTGCCTTTGTCAGAAATTAATTGGACATATTTGTGGGGGTCTATTTCTGGGCTCTTTATCATGTTACTTTTAAAAAATGCATCAGTTCCTCCACCAATGCCACTTTGTCTTGATTATTGCAGTTATATAGTAAGCCTTCGCATTAGGAAAAGTATTTTTCCTACTTTATTCTTTTTCAAAAAATTTTTGGATATTCTAGGGCCTTTACATGTAAATTTTAAAATAACTTTGTCTATGTCTACAGAAAGCCTTATGAAGATTTTGGCAAGAATTGCATTATGCCTATACATTAATTTAAAAAGAACTGATGTCTTTATTCAGTTGATTCTTCTAATCTATGAGCATAAGCATCTCTCTCAAAGCATTAGGCCTTCTTTAATTTCTGTCATTAATTTTTAAAAATTTTCATCCTAAAGATTCTGTATATGTTTTGTTGAATTTATGCTTAAGCATTTCACTTTCTTGGTAACAATTGTAAATGATTTTGTGTTTTTTATTCCACTAGTTCATTTTCAGTGTGTAGAAAAGCAAGGAATTTTTGTGTGTGTATCTTGTAACATTATTGAACTCACTTATTAGTTCTAGGAGGTTTTTACATTTTTCTTGTAGATTCCTTGAGTTTTCTATATAAACAGTCATGTTGTCTGCAAACAGGCAGTTTTATTTCTTCCTTTTCAATCTATATATATATATATATTTTAATTTTTGCCTTATTGCAGTGGCTAGAACTTCTAGCACTATGTCAAATAGCATTGGTGAAAGCAGACATCCTTGTTCCTTGTCATAGAGGAATATTTGGTCTTTAATCTTGATTTAAAAAATTCCTTGCACTGAGTTATGGTGTTTTGGGGGAGGGAGAGGTGGGCTGAGGTGGGGGATTCCCCCTTATGTTTACAAGCTGGGAGTTTGTTTTTTCCTGTGTCTAATTATTTTCCTCTTTGACTTGAAAAATCTGATAAAACATTTTAGGATTGCGTATAAAATAGAATTAGCCAAGTGCAATGCCTTTATTCAGAAGAAATTTCATGGACATTGTGCCTACTCTCTTGGTTTCCTGGCTTCATGGCTTTTCAGATCCCAGAGTAAGTTCTGGATAGTAGAGGTTACAGTAAGACTGACTTCTAAATAAATGAAGTGAATCTAACCTTACTGATATGGCTTTAAGAAAAGGAGTGGCCTTTAAGATCCATTAACTTCTTAAACAAAAGTGATAACATTATCTCCGTGCATATGTAATACTAAATATAATGCAACTGAGAGAAGTAGGCTGTGGTAAGAAAGGAGACCCAAGTGCCATCTGAAGGCAGCACTTACCACTCTGCTTCATCCCAGTGAGGAAACAAAGCATGAGTATTGCCAGATATTCTTCTGTTTCAAGAAAAGCCAGAAATCCAGGTTTTTACATGAAATGTCCTGATTTTAATGTTGGGAACTAGTTTATATTTTGAAATAACATTGTGTGGGACAAGTGAACTTGTATGTGGAACTAATCTCTCCCAATGGCCGCCAGTTTGGACCCTTGATACTCAATTAGGTCAGCCAAGTGTGCCTTGTCATTGTCAGTCATCAAGGTGATGTGTGATTGGTCAAGTGATTAGTTTTGCTCAGCATCTCATCTGTTTACGAAGGACCTGAGGGTTCATTTGCCCATGCAGATCTTACAGTCCTGTTTATTCTATTCATTTATCTTGCAAATCTATAATGTTTTATTTCAAGCACCAAGAACCGTGGCAACCTTTGGTCTGGCCCCTTTCTAATGATCATTTAGTATCAGGCTATGTGGGATTTGACTGTTTTCTATTGCCTGAAAGCCAATGGTATCACTCCTCCTCTAGGTGTGGCAGAGATGTGAGTGAGGGAGACTGACAGTCTGTGGGTGTGTATGCAGTGTTGGGGGAAGAGGGGCACAGGGGGCAATACTGTGGTGTAGAAAACTAGTCTAAGGTAGCATCAGGATGTCCATGAAACCAAAATGATTTTCAGAACAGCACAAGACATTATTTGTTTTTTTTCTCCCACTCTCATTTTTTTTTTTTTTTTTTTTTTGAGACAGAGTCTTGCTCTGTCATCCATGCTCGTGTGCAGTGGTGCAATCTCGGCTCACTGCAACCTCTGCCTCCAGGGTCCAAGCAATTCTTATGCCTCAGCCTCCTGAGTAGCTGATTACAGCTGTGCACTATCATGCCTGGCTAGTTTATGTATTTTTTAGTAGAGATGGGGTTTTGTCATGTTGGCCAGGCTGCTCTGTCATTTTTTTTTTTTTTACTAGTGTCCAGTGGAATTTTTTAGGGGCTACATAATGTGATAATGTCATTAATCTAATGGCTAATGAAAGGGGTATGTATATGTTTTTGTGTTTAAAACAAAGTTCTTTGGGGTCCTCAATAATTTTTAAGAGTTTAAAGGGGTCCTGAGATCAAAGAGTTTGAGTTCTGCTGGACTGGGACAGTGGTTGTCAACCCAGATTGTACATTAGAGTCATCTGGGAAGCTTTAAAATAGTACTGATGCCCGACCTTACCGCAAACCAGTTAAGCCAGAATCTCTGTGGATGAGAAGTCTTCATTGTCATCATCACCATAACCATCATCATTGTCACTGTCACTATCACCATTATCATCATCATCATCATCGTCATCATATCATCTTCATTATCATTGTTAGTATCACCATCACCATCATCAGCATCACCATTATAATGATCACCATCATCATCATCATCCCCACCGTCATCCTCATCAGAACTTCACCTGCATGGAGGAGAATCCACTATGCATCAGGTGCTATGCTATTTGCTATACCCCTGATTCTCACAACTGCCCAGGGAGGCTGATATTATCTCACTTTATAACAGGAGGAATCTGGATCAGAAAAGTTAAGGTAAGCTAATTCACAGAGCAAGAAGTGATGGAGCCAGAATTCAAAACCAGTTCTCTGCTACATCGGTGTTCCCAGTCTTTGCACTATTGAGAACCTCTTTAGTTATGCTTTCATCCCTCCAACACCACAGTACATTTTTTCTTTTTTTTTAAAATTATACTTTAAGTTCTAGGATACATGTGCATAACATGCAGGCTTGTTACATACGTATACATGTGCCATGTTGGTGTGCTGCACCCATTAACTCGTCATTTACATTAGGTATATCTCCTAATGCTATCCCTCCCCCCTCCCTCCACCCATGACAGGCCCTTGTGCGTAATGTTTCCCACCCTGTGTCCAAGTATTCTCATTGTTCAACTCCCACCTATGAATGAGAACATGTGGGGTTTGGTTTTCTGTCCTTGCGATAGGTTGCTCAGAATGATGGTTTCCAGCTTCATCCATGTCCCTACAAAGGACATGAACTCACCCTTTTTTATGGCTGCATAGTATTCCATGGTGTATATGTGCCACATTTTCTTAATCCAGTCTATCATTGATGGACATTTGGGTTGGTTCCAAGTCTTTGCTATTGTGAATAGTGCCGCAATAAACATACGTGTGCATGTGTCTTTATAGCAGCATGATTTATAATCCTTTGGGTATATACCCAGTAATGGGATAGCCAGGTCGAATGGCATTTCTAGTTCTAGATCCTTGAGGAATGGCCACACTGTCTTCCACAATGGTTGAACTAGTTTACAGTCCCACCAACAGCGTAAAAGTGTTCCTATTTCTCCACATCCTCTCCAGCACCTATTGTTTCCTGACTTTTTTATGATTGCCATTCTAACTGGCACCACTGTAAATTTTTACAGATTTTGTAAGCAAACTGTATTTACTGTGCAAGAATTATTTTTTAAACCATGTGTTGCAAACATGCAGTGGTCAGTTGTGATATCTGCTCAGTACAAGATCATCAGATCACAGCACAGACTTGAGGTAAGTCCACCTAAAAGCAAAGAGACCTGATCCTACATTAACTGAGAAGGCTTTATTTATTTATCCCCTATACGCAAGCCAATATGAAGAGAAGGCCTTACTGTGGCTAACTACGTAATTTTTCCTGACTTTTTGAAATACTGAGAAGAGCTCATGACTCTCCCATCTCCCAATTCTACCTCGGTGGATTTTAGGCTGACCACAACTCATGGGTAAATGAGAGAAGAGGAATAAGGAACCTTGCTTTCCCGCCCCCCCACCACTTTGTTTTGGCTGGCTACAGTGGCTCACACCTGTAATCTTATCACTTTGGGAGGCCAAGGTGGGAAGATCACTTAAGCTCAGGATTTCAAAACTGGCCTGGGCAACATAGTGAGACCCTGTCTCTGAAAAAAAAAAAAAAATGCTGGGCATGGTAGTGCATGCCTGTAGTCCTACTTACTCAAGAAGCTGAGGTGGAAAGATCACTTGAGCATGGGAGGTCAAGGCTGCAGTGAACCTTGATTGCTCCACTTCATTCCAGCCTGGGTGACAAAGCAGGACGCTGCCTCAAGAAAACAAAAACAAAACCTTAAAATTTGCTTAATTCTTCTGCAGGGAGATCTTGTCTCCCCATTTATTTATTCAAACATTTATTTGCATCAGTATGGATTTGTGGGTATTTATTTTATAATGTAGGTTATAATACAATGCTACATTTATGTTTTTTTTTTTTTTTTCCAGCAAATTGTTTCAGCTTTGGCCATTGGTAGCTCTTTCTGTTGGCTCCTGTGTTCCTTTGACATATCCTATCATTGCATTTTTTAAAGTACTATCTTATTTTCTGGCACTACAGGATGCTCTAGGCTCATCTTGTATCTTTTCTTCCCCATCCCTAAAATCAGCCATTTTTCTAAGGTCCCTGGTCACTTTTACTGGAGAATAATACTGGAAATTGAGATCTGGGCCCTAGGTATGCTCACTGTTACTGGGGTGTCATTGCTTCTAGGCTGTCCCAGTTGATTGATCAGGGAAATATATGTGTATATACCAAGTAGTATAGAGATAGAGCTATAAATATTTCTATCTGTAGCCATCTGTCTCTATGTTAAACTAAACATGAGTTCATACTGATGTCTCCAGTTCTAATCCATTATCACACAAATCCTTCTAGCTTTACCCCCCACGCTTGTCTGTAAACTCTTACTCTAACAGTGAGAAACCTGGCTCCTACCACCCACCATCTATTTCCTCAGTTGTTTGATTCCAGTATACAGGTACAATGGTTTCAAAACTGTAAACTCGAATTGATGGGAAGCAACTTTATCAACTAGAGTACAGAGCTTGTGTACAGTACTTTTTGCCTTTAGTTTTACAGACTTTGCTCATGTCCAAAGTCACTTTAGGTCCATACCTTTCTCACTCATTCCCTTTATGAGGTTATTTTATACATTTTTAACACAGTTAGATTATTTTGTTACAGTGTGTATACATTTCATCCTAGGATTTAAAAAATGCAACAGGCTGTGCAGGCTGGCTCACACCTGTAATACTAGCACTTTGGGAGGCTGAGGCGGATGGATTGCCCACAAGTAATTGCCAAAAACCACAATTACTTTTGCACTAACCTAATACTAGTTTCTTCTTTCTACCTGCTATATTTGTAGGTCCCTCTTAGAGGACTAAGGCCAGGGGCTCCCTTCAGTTTCCAAAAGCTTATTTGTGAGTGAGTTTGGAACTTAAGATGCATTTTCCAACAGAAATAATGTAATTTATGATGATTGGCTTCCCGGTCTCACTCACAAAAGCCCACTTATTTCCTTTTATATTTCTAGGTGTAATATTAGCATTTTACTTATCTATACTCCATTTGACAACACTGTTTCTCTAGGAAAAAAATAAAAATTCCACTTGAGCTTCTCAGATTGCTTTTTGACAGAGACTAGATAATTCCTTGAAGTGAATGGCAGGACAGTGTGACTTGTAGGAGTAACTTGGGCAGAGAACAAACTGAAGCTTCTTTCAAGTAACAATGAACTTGGAAATTCAAGAATGAAAATGAGAGAAGAATATTTTTGGCCAAACACAAATAGAAGGTGTAAACCAAAAAGTATCTGAGATAGATCTCAATCAATTTAGAAATTTATTTTGCCAAGGTTAGGTGTGCATGCTCAGGAGACAGGTCTGTGCCTTTCTCCAAAAGTGATTTTGAGGGCTTCAATACTTAAGCGGGAAAGGGCAGATACTGGAGAAAGATGAATAAATTTTTAAAAGGTGTGGGGGCTGGGCGCGGTGGCTCATGCCTGTAATCCCAGCCCTTTGGGAGGCCGAGGTGGGTGGATCACAAGGTCAGGAGATCGAGACCATCCTGGCTAACACGGTGAAACCCCGTCTCTACTAAAAATATAAAAAATTAGCTGGGCGCGGTGGCAGGCGCCTGTAGTCCCAGCTACTCAGGAGGCTGAGGCAGGAGAATGGCATGAACCTGGGAGGCGGAGCGTGCAGTGAGCCGAGATCGAGCCACTGCACTCCAACCTGGATGACAGAGCGAGACTCCATCTCAAAAAGAAATAAAATTAAAATTAAAAAAGTAATAAAATAAAAGGTGTGGGTAGATAAGAGGCGAATGGTTGCCTTCTTTTGAATCTTTGGTCAGCAGTTTACATATGAGAGGCGGGTAGACGAATAGTCACTTGTGCATTCCTCTAGCTCAGTGAATCTGCATTTTTATCTAAGATAAAACAAACATAGAGTGGAGGAAGCAATCAGATATGCATTTGTCTCAGTTGCAAAGAGGGATGACTTTGAGTTCTGTCCTTTGTCCTGTACCTGTGAGGACAAGTTATCAATTTACATTGTCAGAGTGAAATTCAACAGAACTCTTTTAGGGTAAAGATCTGGGGGTCCACAAGGAATTTCCTAGTGAGCAATATTGTGAGGGAGGTATGCAGCTTTTTTATCCTTGTAGCTGTTATTTAGGAATGAAATGGGAGGCAGATTTGCTTAACGCACTTCCCAGCTTGACTTTTTTCTTTGGCTTAGTGATTTTGGGGCCCCAAGATTTATTTTCCTTTCACAAAGGTGATCACTACCATAATATCTTCAGAAAAGGAAATGTGGCAGGCCAGGCCTCACTAATGCAGACCTCCACAACAACTGTTTCAGTACTAAGTGGTTAAGTTAAATATTAAAAGCCAGTGCCCTTACACAAAGGTTGGAAGGTAATAAAAGCCCATCAAGAGTTTTGCCTAGGCCTTTTCTGGGACTTAAAATATGACAAAATCACGAAGGAATTCTTAACAAGACCCATTTAGTATTAAACAAGTTTTATTGTGGGGATGAAGAAACTCCCCCAGACCTCCACAAACATGTTTACTGGTGTCTGAAGGAACTCCCCAAACCTCCATGATTTAGCAGAGGACAAGATAAGGGTAATCACCCCGGCACCTGGACCCATTTAGATTAAGTAAATTTATTGAGGATCCAGAGGCAGGTCTTCAGGACTCAGACCTTAGTTATAGACTAAAAGAGGTTAATCACTTATGTCTTTAGATGAATGCACACTTACACAGACATATAGCTTAGAAGATACATAAGCTCTGGGAAATGTCATAATTTTGAGTTGGTCTGGTGATAATTTCCAGGCCTTCTCCCTGTAACTGGTTGCAGAAATAAAAACTCTCTTCCTCCCCAGCTCATCTGCATCTCGTTATTGGGCCACAAGAAACAGCAGCCCAGCCCTGTTTGGTCCTGGAACAGAAACTCTGGATGAACACTATCTGTAGAGCTCTCTGCCATGATGGAAATGTCCTATATATTTGCTGTACAGTAGTCATTAGTCACATGTGGCTGCTGAGCACTTGAAATGTGACTAGTGAGATGGAGGAACTGAGTTTTGAATATTACTCGATTTTACTTAGTTTAAACTTCAATAGCTACATATGGCTAGTGGCTGCCATACTGAGTAGTGTGGTTCTGAAATATGTACTTCAAGTAGAGGGAAAATGATCCCAGAGGTGAGGTCATAAATAGAAGAAGAAATGAAGAGCAAAGAAAGTTCTAAATATATGCAAAAATGTAAATGAACGCTCATGCTATAAAATAGTGTTATTTTAGAAAATTTTAAAATGTGTGGAATTAACATATATGACATTAAGAGCATATAAGTTGGGAGAGGATTGAGGTAAGTGAAGGTGTTCTGTGGGCGTTAAATTAGATGGGAGGAAAATAAAGCTACTCATTAACATTAGTTTTTTAAATAAATTAAGGATCCATGAATTACAGAGTAATTTTAGGTAAGTGTAAAAAAGAGAAAATAAATGCATAAGTTTCAGACTAGTAGGAAGAAAAATGAAACGATAGAAAATATTCAAACCAAAAGAAAGCAAGAAGGGGGAGAAGAAACAGAATGAGAATAATGAATAGAAAACACTATAACAGTCATAGATTTTCAGTCCAAATGCTCTGTTTCATTGATTTAAGGGCAAACATTTATTCATATTTTTACATCTCCGAAATGGGGAGGCATATGCCAAGCTGTGTGTATTACAAGCTCTGTCAGTCAGCTTGTGTCAACTTGGTTGGAACTCTTCATTTGGTTATAAGTTGAGTTTTGTGTGTCATTGTCATCACATGTTTTGAGTTTAACTGCTGTTTCAAATGTCTTCAAAAAGATGCCCTCTGCCTTGTCATAGAAATAGAACAGCAGGATGAAAATTTACTATTAGTGAAGGAATTCCATTCCTTTTCGCAAACGTCAAGAGCTATAAAAAAGAAGCTACTCATGACTTGAAGAAGCTGTGTACTTTTTCTTTGCTTCTGGGAATGTAAAACCAGAGAAACTGCCATATCTCGAGAATTGATGAAAGAAATTTTGAGGTTCAGAGAAACTGATGTGATTGATTTATGCACATCACAGAGATATTGTTAAGGTGAGTGTCTCAGGACCTAATTGGTGGTGTTTCTCTTTTTAATTCATACATAAAATATGGCTGTGTGTTACAATCCATGGTGTTTTAGATGTTTGATGTAAATGATTTATATTATAAAGCTGAATAAGGAAAGCAAATAGAACCTATGCTGTTTTTGAGATACAGCCAAAATTGGCTGGGCGTGGTGGCTCACGCCTGTAATACCAACACTTTGGGAGGCTGAGGCGGGTGGATCATCTGAGGTCAAGAGTTCGAGACCAGCTTGGCCAACATGGCAAAACCCCATCTCTACGAAAAATACAACAAATTAGCTAGGCTTGGTGGTGGGCGCCTGTAATCCCAGCTACTTGAGAGGCTGAGGCAGGGGAATTGCTTGAACCTGGGAGGCGGAGGTTGCAGTGAACTGAGATCGTGCCATTGCACTCCAGCCTGGGCAAGAGAGAGACGCTCTCTCTCAAAAAAAAAAAAAAAAAAAAAAAAGGCACATCTAAAATGTAAGAATGGAGAAGGTCGAAAGAAAAAGGATGGGAAGAGATATACCACACAAAAACTAATTTAAAAAAAGCAGCTGTATCTGAAAATGTGCAATAAGCATTGGTAGAGATAAAGAGGGTGTCTCCTTAAAGATAAAAGCTTCAGTTCATCAGGGAGATATAACAATTCTAAATTGGAATTGGCTCTGGAATTAGTCAGACTTGGGTGCAAATTTTTTTTTTTTTTTTTGAGACGGAGTCTCGCGCTTTGTTCCCCAGGCTGGAGTGCAGTGGTGTGATCTCGGCATACTGCAAGCTCCGCCTCCCGGGTTCATGCCATTCTCCTGCCTCAGCCTACTGAGTAGCTGGGACTACAGGCACCCGCAACCACACCTGCTTACTTTTTTTTTGTATTTTTCGTAGAGACAGGGTTTCACTATGTTAGCCAGGGTGGTCTCGCTCTCCTGACCTCGTGATCCACCCGCCTCGGCCTCCCAAAGTGCTGGGATTACAGGCGTGAGCCACTACGCCCGGCCTTGGGTGCAAATTTGAGCTTTCTCACTTATTAGTGTAAGTCATATAGATAATTTCTAAATCTTCCAAACCTCAGATTTCTCATCCATGAAGTGAGGATTATCATAGGGCTCACGAATAACATGGCTTCAAAAATATATAATGCCAAAATTGAGATCAAAATAATAAATCTACATTACATGGGGGATCTTAATGTACCTCTTATATTATTGATAGACTAAGATGACCGAAAAAATAAAAAGAGAGCAGTAAGGACAGCAAACATTTAATCAACAGGACCAATACATTTTAATCAATAGGATCCTCATGAATAGATACAGAACACCAAATCTAACAACTGTAGAAAACACGCAAACATTTAGGTACAGACATTGTGGGAAAACGCAATCTTAAAACGAGGGGACTGACATTCAGAAGATGTTAAGCAGAGCACTAATGATGGGGATTGCAACCATGTCTTTACTGACTTCCATAGCTTCTGACAGTAAACATGAAATCACATAATTTCTTCCACTTCCCTACTGTTTCTTGTTCTGGGCTGTGTCCTGCTTACTGTCTAATATCTTGGCCCCTTAAAAGTTGCTAATCTTCCAATCCTCATTCCTGTGACCGGGCCCCTGGTCGTTGTTCATGGGCCTTGTAGATACTGACTATGCTTATCTGGAGCATCCAGCGCCTACCCAGATTCCTCGTTGCGCTCCTCCCACCTAATGGGATTTGCTCATACCCGTGTGGGACCCCTCCCACTTCCCCCAACTGAATACTTACCAAGACAATGCATTGCCGTACTCCCTTGGACTCTGCTCTGGGCATCAGACTGAATGTGTCCATTGAGCATCTGCAGCTGGATCAGTTTCCCCAGCATTACCCAACCCCTTGAGCATGGTTAGTCCTAAAGGGGAGAATTAGCCTTTCTATCCCTGCTGCTATACATGCCGGGACAAATCATAAGAAATGACAGCATCTGATGACAATGCAGGCTGCAGGAAGCAGGAGGCAGGAATCAAATTGGTGCTTATCAAATAATGCTTCAATTCTTTGAACATTGGACTGTACAATATGTCACGGATCTATACCCAGGTGAGTTCCCTATTACTCACTCCACTGAAGCCAGGTTGTGGGATTAGTTGTCCGAGAGGGAGCTTCAGTCTCACAGCATAGGGTCATTCTGAGAATTCCTAGCCCATACTTGTGTGGAGACCTCCAGAGAATAGAATCTGAGTTGGTGCTGAGTACCTCCAGGAGGAAAGGAGTGGCAGGAGGTGACACACTCGTCCTCAGGATGCCCAGCCCCACAGTCAGAGGGGAAGAGACAGAGCCACATGCATACAGATCCTCTCCCCAGTACGTGCCAATGACATGGCTTCCTAGCCTTTGGGCCAAGGAAACAATGTGGGAAGCAAAAAAGGACAATTTTCTCCTCCCTTTGTGTGAAGACCGAGCAGTTTTACCAGACTCCCAGGGTTCCCTTCCACTCTGGGTTGAATGTGAGTGACAGACATTCAGCTAGAACACTAGAAAAACTATTTCCTGAGCCACTCGCCTTTAGCCCTGGAAAGTGTTGGATTTGTCATTCGTCTTTGTCACAGTAGAAACTGCTGAGAGATTCAGAAGTCGGGCTTTGGAGTTAGACAGACATGGGTAGAAATCTGAGCTCTCTCACTTATTAGTGTGGGACGTAGAGCAACCTTTAAAATCCTTCCAAACCTCCGACTTCTCATGCGTGATGTGAGGATTGTAATACAGCCCACCTAATAGGGGTTTTTGAGAATTAAAAATATTATTAAATGAACAGCATTTAGTAAGATGCCTGACCATTGAAAATAACAAAGCGTTTATTATTGTTGTTATTATTAAACATCTTTTCTGCACCTTCTGACTGGGGACATCATGTCATCAGAAATACCTAGGATGGGACAAATTCCTCACGGGCTGGGCCAAGGGTGCAATAATGGAGGAGTGAAGAAGGAGGAGATGAAGGCAGAAAGTCCCCAGGAGCCCAGCATGGTACAGGCTGAGCTAGTGCTGCAGAGCCTCCTTGGAGCAGCCACAGAGCTTGCATCTGGCCCTAGAAGAACCTCTTCCAGCTGGCGGGACCAGCTGTAACAGTGGCCAGGGGATTTCCCAGGGCCACTGGGAACTCCTAGGAGTTCATCTGGACCAGGCCTGCCTAGACAGGGATTATAACAGGGACCCTTCCCAACTAGCAGGTGATTTAGCCCTCAGTCAGAAGCTCAGGCATTTGTTTGATGGAAGGTGGAAGGCCCTGTGCTGGGCCAGTGTCAGGGGTGGGTGGGTGGCTGGAAAATAGCAAATAAAACAATATGGTAACACAGTAACCACATACTATGTGAAGCTATAATATGGGTATCTGTGGTAGGCAATTCTAATGTAGAGAATAATTCTAAGGTGCCATTCTCCCCCCATGCCATAAGCACACGGCCTCTGCCTGGGTTTCTCATTGCGGAATCTCTTCCTGGTCTTCTCATGCCCAGACAGAGGGAAGGACTCCTCCTGTAACAGCGGCTCTCCTGCCACCTCCTCCCTGCAGCCCTCCTCAGCCTCCTCTGCACAGGCTGGCTTCCTCTCTGGTGCTGCAGCGCTCTGCACTCGTCAGTGGTACCTGCCTACAGGTATTGGTGTCCTTGTCTCACCACCCTACATCACTGTGAGCTCCCCAGGAGCAGGCTCCCTGTCTGACTCACCTGTGATCCTCCACCTCCCACCCTGTAGTGCCCCAAGCATCGAGGACAATCACTGGCTGCCCCTTAACCCAGAAATGCTGCCGAGACAGGAGGCCATGGCCCAAGCCCCTGGAATGGGTTATTACTATGTCAGCACAAAGACCTTTGCACAAATGAAGGCTTTAAAAATGCAGTCCTAGTCACGTGGAGGAGGGCTCATAGGATTCCCAGGAATCTGGAACATTCTCTTGAGAGTTTTCCCTCGTCTCTGTTAAAACTCACACCTATGGCCCAAATAACAACAAAAAAATGGGTGTAAATTATTGAAATAACTTGTGCATGGGGGAACAGGCCCCCCTCCCCCAGAGCTGCCAGAAGCTTCAGGTGAGGGTCCCAAATGCCAAAATGTCTGGTATCAGAGAGGATGGCCAGTGACCTGGGGACACATGCTGTTTGCAGTGTCACCCAAGGAGCAGCAGCGTTGGCCCCACAAAGTGACCAGGACGCTGGCTTCCCACGCTGGGCAGGCGCTGTGTCTGATGAAGGGAATGCCTCGCAGCATGTGCTGTCCGTCTCCTTGTGTCAGCTTACCTGGCTTTGCTGGCAAGTGGCCACTTGAATTTCTTTAAAGGTGGAATCTCTCAGTGGGGTCTAATCTGTTCAGAAATATCAAAAGAGTATCATTGGGAATGGATGGGATTCCAGAGCCATCTGGTAATCCTCTTAAAACAACTCCTGGATGTGTCTCAGCACATCCGCCACCTTGAATGCAGGAGGCTGGTTCAAATGGAGGAGCATCGCTCTACTGCACCGTTTTTTTTTTTCGGCCTAAAGTGCAAAAGGGGATACCTTTCATGTAAATAAATCAATTGCAAATGTCTAGTCATGCTGAGCCCTGTCTCGTGCTGTGGATACAAAGGAACCAAAGGCCTTTCTCCCCGCCCAACACACACATAACACACACACAAAATCATAAAATCATTCATACCCACCACACATACAACACATAACACACACACAAAATATATACACACAACACACACCAAACATGCCCACAAACCTGTGTTCAGAGATAGATCCTGCCAGTGGGTTCGTGGTCTCTCTGACTTCAAGAAAGAAGCTGCAGACCTTTGCAGTGAGTGTTACAGCTCTTGAAGATGGCACGGACCCAAAGAGTGAGCAGTAGCAAGGTTTACTGTGAAGAGCAAAAGGAGGAAGCTTCCACAACCTGGAAGGGGACCCCAGCGGGTTGCTGCTGCTGGCTGGGGAGGCCAGCTTTTACTCACTTATTGGCACCGTCCATGTTCTGTTTCCATCCTATCAGAGTGCCCTTTTTTCAATCCTCCCTGTGATTGGCTACTTTTAGAATCCTGCTGATTGGTGCATTTTACAATCCTCTTGTAAGACAGAAAAGTTCATGATTGGTGTGTTTTACAATCCTCTTGTAAGACAGAAAAGTTCCCCAAGTCCCCACTAGACCCAGGAAGTCCATCTGGCCTCACCTCTCAACCCTATACATGACATGAAAATACATATGCACAAAACATACACACACAAAGCATACATGCATCATGCATCTCCCAAAACACACACATACCACAGAAACATACACACGGGAACTCAGCTACCTGTCAAAAGTCTGAATGGTGATTGCCTCTGCAGTGAGTAGTTAGAAAAGTGAAATTTTTTTTCCAATAAATTGGAGTCCTTAAAAATCACTGTAAGATAGAAAATTTTTAAAAGTATATAAAATAAAATATGTATGTCCTTTGGCCTAGCATTTACACATGTAGGAATTTATCCTAGTGGAGTAATCAACGATATATGCAAAGATTTGGACAAGCATATTAAGCGCAGAATTATGTATGCATATATGTGTATATAGATATATATCTCATACATATAATAGCGTAAAAGTGAAAATAACTCAAATGTTCAAAATTGAGGATTAGTTAAACTATGATCTGTCCATATGTGACATACAAGTTAGCTGCCCCTTATTCTCTCGAGCTTCAACCTCCTACAAACAAACAGTGTCCCTTGTATATCAGTATTGGTACAGATAATCGAACTTACTGAGGTTTTATATGGGATAATAAAGGCAAAGGTTTATGAATACTCCATACTACACTATGTAGCAACACCTATTACAGACAAACTCTTCTCTTTCATTTCCCTTCCTTTCCGGAACCACTCGGCTGAATCTCTACAAGTCTCTATTGCAACTACCACAACATGGCACCCTCCCCGCATCTCCATCTTCCCCTGTCCTGAGAGCAAGGACCTGCTGCCCCTACACTCACATCCTCATTCATTCCAGAAGTCAGTACCACAGAAGTGCCCATAGTTACCCCAACCACCTTCTTAGAAGATAAGTTAGTGTTTGTTTTGACTTTTTAAAATGTTTACTTCCTCTTTTCCTTCACAATCTCATCCCATCCCAAGAGGTTTATCAAGAAGTTCTCTAAAGCTATGTGTCTCCTTACTGGGAATTTAACCGACAAATCAGGGATTTTTATTCTAGCCATCAAGGGAATAACATTTTTCCAGGTCTTTAGACAAATAGTGGAATACCTTGCAGTAATTAGATATCCTATTGTAGAGAAGTATTGATGAAATGGAATGATGTTTGAGATATCATATTGAGTAGAAAAGTCAAGATACATTAGGTGGGAAATGTACCTTGCAAAATAATTTGTCAGACACATTCTTGTATTTGTATGTTACATAAATGCATGTGTGAAGAAAGGCTACAAGATGAGACCACAGTCTTCGGTGAAGTTTAAGAGATCAGGCTGCAGCATGCTCAGAAAGCCCTGTGTTATAGTTTTTCCCGTAACTAAGGATGTGATCTTGGGTAAATTGTACATCCTCTTTAAACTGCGCTGCCTTTTGTCTGTAAAACAGGAAGGATGGTATTTACCCCCAGGGTCATCAAAGGATTTGGCTGGAGAAAAAGAAATAAATGGGCTGAGCCCAGACCTGGCACAGTGAGAGCATGGTGGTTGACTATTGTGCTGGCCTGTTGTTCCTGTGTTATTGACATGCTGCTGCTGGTGGTCCAGAAGCTATTACCTTAATTGGTTATGTGGATTTCCCTTCATACTGACCAGCTGTGTGTGGCGTTGTAAAACATAGCCATACATAGTAACTGACAAGGGCAAATACAATGGAAAAATGCAAGGAAATGCAGGTAAATAGCTAAGGGGCTGTAGAAGGAAGCTAGTCCTTGGAGGGCTTGATCAAGGAAGGTTCCTTTGCATGTCACCTTTGAAGAAGAGGGGACACAGAAGAGATATAGGGCACTGTCAGTGCATCCCGGAGTGTACCTGGAAGGGGACATGAAAGGAGAACATTTTTCTCTGGGACATGGGGACTCCACTTGCATGAACTCTGGGATTGGGGCAAAGAACCATCATGAGAACAAGGGCTTCCTTGAACCTCCCAGGCTCATTGGCTGATCTAAACCCTGTGTACCCTCTTTTCTTCACTCTCCTCTGTTTTCTATACCTCTGTTATTGGACTGGACCGGAAGCCACCTGATCTATCACAAGTGCCTTGAAATGTGTTGAATGGGTGTGGCACAGTCCTTAGCAGAGTGGCACTACCCCCACAGGAATTTGTTTATACCCTTGGCATGGAAAATAGCAGGAAATGAGTGATGACTGATAACCGAGGATGCTATTTATTATTGGCTAAAGGAATACTGTGTTGTATTTGCATAGCCACTCACATGAGTTCCAGACCTAGCTCCTTCAGGTAAAGGATCCTGAGAACTGAAGGCAAACAGAGCTCCAGGAGTCCAAGACAGAGCCACAGACCACGAGGATCCCTCGCCCAGGTAGGTGGTCCTCCTGTGCTCGCTTTCAAGACCAACAGGCATGGATGGGGAAGTAGAGTAGCATCTGGCCATCTCGACCCTTGCTTTTTATCTCCACCGGAAGCACATCTGAATTTCTAAATATGATCTTGGAGACCTGCCCAGAACACCTTGCTCTCAGCCCCAGTAGCAGCCTGCTCTCTCCCAGGAGGGCTTCCGCCAACAAGTAGGGCATTGCTGGAGGGCCAGGCAGACACTAGCTTAGGAAACCCGCAAACCCTGGAAATGCTGCTAGTCCCTTCTCTGAAGGCTCAGGAGACTGACTTCAGAGTCTAGAAAATATTGGTCCTTGGGAACAGATTTTGAGTGCAAAGAGATGGATTTCAGATGGCCAGATGCACTGCTTCTTTAGGGAGTTCCGTGAAAGCTCCCTGCATTTATCTTAATACAGATAATATCTTAATTTCATGAGTACCTCCCAGGAATGACCCCAGGTCCTCCAGCCTGTAAGCATCCTTCTGTCCTTGAGCAGCACCACAGTGTCTTTATGTCTTTGGATACCTGCATTTCTGTCAGACATCTCTTGCTCTGATGTTCCGGCTGCCACATTCTCAGTCAAGTGCCTCCAATGTTTTGTGTCCTTTGATTTACCCCAACATGACAAAGGCAGTTGTGCTTCATGTATTCAGGGATACTGTCAAACCACAAACAGGTTAAAATCAAATAGCAGATATCCCTGTCCTTAAAGACGCATCAGCTCTGCCCACCTGCTCCTGCTCACCGTCCTTATTGTTGAGTCCTGAAGACGCATCAGCTCTACCCACTTGCTCCTGCTCACCGTCCTTATTGTTGAGTCCTGAAGACGCATCAGGTCTGCCCACCTGCTCCTGCTCACTGTCCTTATTGTTGAGTCCTGAAGACGCATCAGCTCTACCCACCTGCTCCTGCTCACCGTCCTTATTGTTGAGTCCTGAAGCCCTTCCTTGTCATTTTTTTTTTTTGCATGAACAATTTTGTTCCCTTTGTCTTGCTCCTAAACCATTCTCAAAGGATTGGGTTTGTACACAAACTGCCTATCTCTGCAATCTTAGAAGTCATATGATCCTGAACAAGTCACTTAACTTCAGATTTTTTATCTGTAAGATGGGAATACCAATTTTTGCTCTACTTCTGTCCTATGTTGGCCTGGGCTGATGTTGTGGAAAGCTCTTTGTCAACTGAGATAGGGTGTGCAGAATTTGTATATATAAATATATCTCCTCCAACCCCTCCCAATGAAACAAGTCATGTGAGTCAATCCTATCCTAAGATATTAGGGATTGGGCCTCCTGGGACCTTTAGTGGCTTAGGTTTTCATGAAAAGAGGTTGCAGAGCAACTGCTTTTTGTTAGGCAAAGATTAGGCTACTGCAGAGACTCAGCAAACTTTTATAGAAGGTGTCAGACGGTAAGTACTTTAGGCTTTGCTGGCCAGATGATCTCTCAACTACTAAACCATGCTATTGTAGCCTCAGAGCAGCCACAGACAATATGTAAACAAGAGCATGGCTATGCTTCAATAAAACTTTATTTAAAAAAACAGTCAGGGACTAGATTTGGCCAAGGGCCATAGTGTGCCAGCCCCAAGACTAGAGCAATGCACTTTTAACTTTTTTTATTTTATTTTTATAAAACGCCAAGATCCACAAAAATGCTACTGCACCCTGTGTGTTAGCACTGTGACTCACAGTTCGGAAAATTCTGCTTTGAAGGAGTGACAGGCAGGAGAGCATGGTCTGGCCCCTTGGGGCCTTTCTGGTTGCAGCAAGCATTTCTAACTAGAGAGCAAGGCCAGTGGTATGTTCAGCACCAGGGACATCCAGCAAGGTGTCCTGGGGTCAGAAGATGCCATAACTGGTCCCCTTTCTATCTCCTTAGGCCTTGGACTTCATTCCATTTTCTGATGAGTAATAACTCAACGTTGAAAATGTCCTTTGTCGGGGAGAACTCAGGAGTGAAAACGGGCTCTGAAGACTGGGAAAAAGATGAACCCCAGTGCTACTCAGAAAAAGATGAACCCCAGTGCTACTCAGAAGGTAAGGTTCTTGTAGAAATCCACCTCAGGGCCAAAGTGTAATTCCTAGAGCAGGACTTTGCTAGGTGCTGTGCACAGACCCAGCTGTTTCCTGCGGACCATGCACAGTCAGTGAGCTTTCAAACTTCCCTGGACAAATAACTAGACAAGAGAAATTCTGGAAGGGAAAAGGAAGCTTTGCTTCAGTGTCCAGGCACATAAGGTGGTAGATAAAAGGATCGTCCTCACCTACAGATTTGGGGCTTTAGCATCCTGTTTGCCAACTGGATGGTTGCATATCCTTCAAAATGCATCTCTTCCCTCCCAACCTTCCCAAGTGGAAGAGAAACCTCTGATGAGAAGCGACTCTCTGAAGCTGGGTTGAAAAAATGACCCAGGCACAGGGCATCTGAGTACTCCATGAGGAATGCAGTTGGGTGCTGCCCTTGGGGGACAATAGGAGGAGGCTTTTGACCCAATGACTGTCTACTGAGGTGTGAAGGGAGAGGCCTGTAGCATGCCAGAGGCCAAACCCCTGAGCCAGTTCATCTCTATTCTGTGTTTTTGAAGAGGGAAGCTATGATTTAATGTCATTACTATCATGCTGCTGTAGTATTTCTCAGCACATACACAGAAGAGGGAATTACATGGTCCTTGATACCCCTAAATCCTTGGAAAATCCCAATTGCATATGCTAACCTCACTGTGTCTGACTGCAGACCCGGCTGGAAGCCCCCTGGAACCAGGCCCAAGCCTCCCCTCCATGAATTTTGTTCACACAAGTAAGGCCCCAGGGTGAGGTGATGGCGGTGGCTGAGGTGTGAGGGTGGGGATGGGGGATGGCGCCATTGGGCCCTCTTAGAGGGTGGGAGAATTGTAGACTGGGGACACCTAAGGGTGCTGGATGGGGCTGAAGTCTTTCCTTTTCGGAAGCAAATCCCATCAGGAGAGAACTCTGGGAAAGATGAGCCCGGGGAGGGGCAGGTGATGCTCACCTGCTAAGAGGCACAGGGCAAGGAAGAGTTTGTGCCTGGGAACCTTCCAGGTGCCTCTTCTGATCATAGTCAAGAGACTGGAGACACAGACCCCCTCCCAACACTGATGACAAACAGCCACGTGGCCAGCGGGGGTGCAGGGACACCCACACCACTAAGGGCTCAGGGCGGTGCTTTCGGAGACTGAACCTTCCTCTCATGCTGCCATTTGAACACCACAACACCCCAGTAGGAAACTGTTAACATTACCACTGTTCAGGCGTGGAAACCGAGATGGACAGTGGAGATTCCCTGCCCCAGGTGACACAGGTAGTCAGTGACAGATGTGGAGATTTAAAGGTACTATAACATCTGTCTGCTTGACTCAGGCTTAAGGCTCCCGTCACCTCCTCTTCTCAGGAAAGAGTCAGGAGACCTCAGTTTGAGCCCCAGCTCTAGTGCAGGTGGATGCATGAATACTGAGCCTCACTGGTAAAGTGGCAGAGAGGACAAATGGGACCAGGTGTGTAAGGGCGCCTGGCACAGTAGGGGGAGGCTGCTGTCACTGCTCCACTGCTGCTGCTGCACTTACCTTTGATGTTTTGGTTTTGTTGTAGTTACACCATTGCTGGCTTTGGATCTGCACTATGTCCACTTCAGGTGGAACCAAGTGCACAAGCCTCTCTGTCGGGCTTGTCATGACTTCTCCTTGTCAGGGCTGGGATGTCCTTCAAATCTGGGAGAAGTGGTTCTCCAAGTCTGGTCCTCAAACGTCAGCAACATCAGCTCCTAGAAGTGTTAGGAATACAGATTCCCAGGCCCCACCAGAGACCTCCTGCATCAGAAACTCAGGGGGCTGAGGCTCTGGGGGCTGCTTTAACAAGCCTTCCAGGTTGTCGTGATGCATCTTGAAAGTCTGAGAGCTACTGCCCTGCAGAAAATTACTAGTGCCTTAAAGCTGGCGCTGGCACTGATGTTACTGCTGCTGTTGGAGTACAACTTCCCTACAGAAAACAACGGCCAGCACCTTAAAACCACTCACACCTTCAGAGTGGCTTTGAGAAAGATTTGGGGTCAAGGATCATGAGCAAGAACACCAATTAGGAGGACAGTGAACTGGTCTGCATGTGAGACGCTGAGATCCTATGTCAGGCTGTGATAGAAACAAAAGGAAAGAACAGCTTTAAGAAGCACTTAAGAGGTACAAAGTAAGATGATAGTGCTAGAAAAGTAGCTTCTTAAAAATAGCATTTTCCAGTCTCACCCTGGACTAAGTGAATGAGAATCTCAGGAGTGTGAGGCCCAGGTAGCCATGGTCTTAAAATACCACTCACCAGGTGATTCCCAGTGTGCACCAGGGTTGAGAGCCACAGGCTTAGGCCATGCCACTCAAAGGGTGTCCTCAGACCAGCAGCACCCACAGCTCTGAGAGCACATCAGAAAGGCAGTCTTGGCACCACCCCACCTACTGAACCATAGTTTGCAGGTGATTTCTTGCACATTAAAGTGTGGGAAATGGAAAGGCTTAGAGTTCAGCTAGCTCAGTGACTCTCAGTCAGCCTGCACCTGCCCCATGAACTCAGACTGTCTGGGGTGGGCCCAGAAAAGCTCCCGAGGAGATTCTGATGGAAGGCAAGGGTGAGAACCATGGATCTCATCTGGCCCCGTATCACTGGGGAGTTACTTAGGATCTTGCCTGGGGCCAGCCGTCTCTTCGATAGACGCTGAGAGTGTCCACGATGCTTGGGGCACTACAGGCTGGGAGGTGGAGGATCACAGGTGAGTCAGGCAGGGAGCCTGCTCCTGGGGAGCTCACAATGATGTAGGGTGGTGAGACAAGGACACCAATACCTGTAGGCAGGTACCACTGACGAGTGCAGAGCGCTGCAGCACCAGAGAGGAAGCCAGCCTGTGCAGAGGGGGCTGAGGAGGGCTGCAGGGAGGAGGTGGCAGGAGAGCCGGTGTTACAGGAGGAGTCCTTCCCTCTGTCTGGGCATGAGAAGACCAGGAAGAGATTCCACAATGAGAAACCCAGGCAGAGGCCGTGTGCTTATGGCATGGGGGGAGAATGGCACCTTAGAATTATTCTCTACATTAGAACTGCCTACCACAGATACCCATATTATAGCTTCCCATGGTGTGGTGGTTACTGTGTTGTCATATTGTCACATTTGCCATTTTCCAGCCACCCACCCATTCTTGACAGTCACTGGCCCAGCCTGGGGGCCCCTGCCCTTTATCAAACAAGTGCCTGAGCTCTTTGTGGAGGTGAGGGTCACCTGTCCAATCAGAGGCCAGGAGGGGAGGTTCCCTTTTAAGACCTTACTCTAGGCAGACCTGGCCCAAATGAGTTGCTAGGAGCCCACACCCTAAGAACCCTCTGAGGACTGTTGTGGCTGGTCCTGCCGCTAGAAGTTCTTCCTCCAGGGCAAGGTGCAAGATTTGTGGCTTTTCAAAGGAGCCGCTAAAGCCCAACCTTGCACCGTGCTGGACTCCTGGAGGCTTCCTGCCTCCACCCCTCCCAACTCTCCCATCACCGCTCTCTTAGACTGGCCAGTGCAGGGATCTGTCCCACTCCAGGCACTGCTGATGGAATGATGCCTCCAATCAGAGGGTGCAAAAAAGAGAGTTAAGAAAAACAATGATTATAAAGAGTCCTTTTTATATGTCAGACATTTTCTTCGCTCAGGCTAAGTGCTACTTAATTTGAGTAAGCATTTTAGTTCTCATAACTCCTCTCTCAAGTAGGTGCTGTTATTACTCTCATTTCACAGATGAGGACATTGAGGTTTGGAGGGATTTAGTAACTTGTCCTCTGTCCTACAGCAGAGCTTGGATTTGAATCCATCTGTCCAAATCTGGAACCCATGTGCTTGCACAGAATGCTAAATTGCTTGTCCCAGCGAGATAGAAAGCCCAGGAGTGGAAGAAATATTCAGTGGCTGTGATGTCTGAGCCCACAGGCAGGGTGGAGAGCTGAGGCTGGGGCCCTTGGATGTGGGGAAGAGAAGACTGAGTCTTTCATTTTCGATATGAAGTATTGATATCTGGTGATATTGATCTAGGTCCAAAGGTGAAGAACTTAAACCCGAAGAAATTCAGCATTCATGACCAGGATCACAAAGTACTGGTCGTGGACTCTGGGAATCTCATAGCAGTTCCAGATAAAAACTACATACGCCCAGGTGACTCTCGGTTTTGGCTGTGTTTTCTGTCCCCACCCAGCAGGGGTAAGGCCTCCCTCCAGGTGGGCTCAGCTCCGTGCTATACCATACCCCATCTCCAGCAGGTGGTGGAAGCGGGGAGGAGAGGCCCCAGGGACTAGGGCATCAGAGGAAGGGTCTCTAGCGATGACCAGATCTGTAGCGATGACCAGAGTCTTTCTGGAAGGGTGGGAAAAAAGGAGGCAGACACTTAGGTTGTTGGAAGAAGAGGAAGCTTAAACCGGTGTGATGGAGGGAGATGTGGGCCACAGAGTCAAGGGGAGAGGGGCTGCGCACCAGGCCTGAAACCCCAGCAGACAGGAGGGACCTTTCCCTGCTCTCAGAATCCACACATGTTCTGACTGTCTTTTTCCAGAGATCTTCTTTGCGTTAGCCTCATCCTTGAGCTCAGCCTCTGCGGAGAAAGGAAGTCCGATTCTCTTGGGGGTCTCTAAAGGGGAGTTTTGTCTCTCCTGTGACAAGGATAAAGGACAAAGTCATCCATCCCTTCAGTTGAAGGTGAGAATTCTAGCTCAAATTCCTGTGCCTTTGGCTACTCCAAAGTAAAAGGCCAAGATCCTCAATGCCTCTCGCTTTTCTGCAAATTCTTATCTTGGCCAATATTACAGGGACATCCACCTTTCTGGAAGCACCAGGCAGAAGAGTCCCATACCTTCTTCTCTGGTTCCTTGCCCCTTCTAGGGAAGGAGGGACTCCACACAGCAGGGAGACAAGGAGGAACTGAGCACCCATTCTCCTCTCCTGGGCTCACCGGCCCTGGCCCTGGGCGGGCGGCGCTCCCCTCCTGCTGGGGCCCTCCATGTGGCAAGCAGCACAATTGGGTCAGGACCCTGGCGTGCTGCTGCGGGGCAGGAGGGTGTGAGGGAGCACTCGGAGGGCAGTGTGCCTGCTCTGCAAATTTCGTCCTGCATGGAGCATCCTTTCACTTGAGGGGAGAAATCTTAGGAAGCTCAACTGGATATAGATCTAGGCCATATTCCCTAAACGAACTTTAACAACTATAGAGCTGAGATTTTGGTGTCCATCTGACTCTTACATCTCTCTCTTTGTCTCAATGTATTTTTAATTTGGGGGACAAGAGGGTATGGAAAAGAAGGCATGATTGCTTCTCATCCCTTAAATACCAGTACCAAGGCTGACACATCATCTTCCCCAAGGACCATCTGCCTTCCCTCTTCTCTTCCTCTCCTGCGTAAAGGCCCGGAGGATGAGCACATGTGCTGGGTTTTTCTGCCTCTCAAAGCCTGCGCTGTCTAATTAATCTCTTTTACCTCACAGAAGAAGAAACTGATGAAGCTGGCTGCCCTAAAGGAATCAGCACGCCGGCCCTTCATCTTTTATAGGGCTCAGGTGGGCTCCCGGAACATGCTGGAGTCGGCAGCTCACCCCGGATGGTTCATCTGCACCTCCTGCAATTGTAATGAACCTGTTGGAGTGACAGATAAATTTGAGAACAGGAAACACATTGAATTTTCATTTCAACCAGTTTGCAAAGCTGAAATGAGCCCCAGTGAGGTCAGCGAATAGGAAACTGCCCCATCAAATGCCTTCCTTGCTAACTCAAACTAGTTACATAAAACACAAAATCTGCTCACTAACCTTTATGTCAGTGGGTTTCATTTCTCATTCATACTTTAAGGATTTGTGTTTTTAGAATACAGCAAGAAGCTGGTTTAATTACAAAGTTCTGGGTTGGAAAGAGACCAGCTTCTGCTTGTGTACTGCTATCCTGAACCATCAGACATCCACGTGTGTGTCATATGCTATGATGTGGCCAGTCTGAGTGCGATACTTGCAGCAGGAAGGAGCAGCTGGGTGCATGCTGTGCTCTAGAATTAGTCCTTCCACTGGGGTTTGGTAAGTTCTGAGGGCATTGATCCTGGGGCAGAAGTGGCTGAGTCTGTGTCTAGGGTACAGTGTGCAAGAAAGAAGTGTAACAGCAAGTCACGATCCAGCCAAGTGATAACGGAAAAGGGGTAGTTGGGTCCCAGATAAGGAGCAGGGTGACCTGACCTGTGGAAAAGACACAGAGACAAGGAATCTGGCTCAGATGATAGCCAGGAGACCAGGTGAGCAGCCAGTTAGTGTCTGGGAGGCCTGTCAACAGGGCATGGTCCTATCACTAAGCAGGGCTCAGATCCTCATAATGGGGGAGAGGAAGGCTGGTCAAACAGAAATCAGGGCCTGGAAACAGAATGAGGGGGTGGATATAGGGGACGGAGGCCTGGAAATTAGTTTATTACTTTTAGCTCTTCAGTTACAAGCAATAATAATCACTTCTAGCTTATTTAAGCAAAAAGTATACTATGAAAGGAGCTTTCTAGAAGGATATTGGGTATATTCATTTCTTAGTGCTGCTGTAACAAATTACCACCAACTTTGTGGTTTAAACAATGCAATGTATTATCTTACAATTATGGAGGTCAGTCTGGAATGTGTCTCACTGGGCCAAAATAAAAGAATCAGCAGGATTGCAATGCTTCGGGGGGCTCTAGGGGAGAGTCAATTTCCTTGTCTCTTCCAGCTTCCAGAGGCCACCTGCGTTCCTTGGCTAGTGGCCCACTCCCATCTTCGCTGCTTGGGTTTTTCTCACACTGCTTTACTCTGACCCTCCTGACTTCTTCTTTCACATATAATAACGCTTGCAATTTACACCAGGCCCACCTCAATATGCAGGATACTCTCACATCTCAAAGAAGCTTAACTTTAATCACAGATGCAAAGTCCCTTTTGCTGTGTAAGGTAACATATTCACAGGATGTGGGGATTAGAATGTGCACGTTTTTGGGGTGCCATTATTCTGCCTATCATGTGAAGTAACTTTCAAAATGGAAAGACATGCTGAAGAACAAGTCAGGGATTTCTGGCAGGCCAAAAATGACAGAAGCCAGAAAACGTTGGTCCCGTCACTCAGGTGGGTAAGAGCCAATCATCTTTTTTGTCAATTAGCAAAAGATTGAGACTCCAAACAAATGATGTGACTGCCCTAGTTTGAGTCATGTATGAACTCCTTGGTCAGTGAAGGGCAGCACACCTTGATCAATACTCCCTACAAGACTGTATCCAATGAGGCCAGTGATGTTCCTCAAAGCCGAGCTGGAGAGCTAATCCCAGGAGAGAGGCGTGTTGGTGGTGGGCAGGCAGACAAAGCTTAGCCATAAAGGAGGAGTAGGGACAGCACCCCAGGCATGGAGGCTCAAGTGAGATGACACCCATGGGAAGCTCTGACAAGGTCAGCGGCTTCTGTTTCTGATCCTGATGATGGTGATCAACACCAGCCCAGTGACAAAAAAAGTACATAGTATATTTAGTAGATGTTCCCAACACAGAGAAATGGTAAATATTCAAGGCGATGAATACTCCAAACATTCTACCTTGATCATTACGCATTCAGTGCATGTAATGAATACTTGCATGTATGCCGTAAATATGTGAAATATTATGTATGTATATAAAAGAAAAAAATGTGGCTAGGTGACACCGATACTTTGGAGAGGAAGGCATGTCTTCTTCATAATATCCCAAAACTATTTTCATGACAGAGACACAGCTATTCAAATTAGTCTCTGAGCCAGGGCTGTCTCATGGCAGTGAGGACTCTGGTTCCCTTACAGACTAGCAGAAAGAAGATGGGGCTTACTGACCATGGCCTTGAGGAGGCTGAACATGCAGGCCAAATGGAGATACAGACAGCCTGGGCTTGGTCCTGCTCCATCCCCTTCCAACCTGGTGACATATAGCGAGTCACTCTGGCATGGGTCACTTATGCTTCCTGTGAGGTTCCACCAAGGTAGCAAACGCATCAACACCTTACTGAAGCACAAGGCCTTGTGTACTGCTGACTTCACAAAAAGGCATGGTTGTGGCGATCACATACGTGTGTGCTATGCCATTGAATGCTGGAAACTTTTCTCACCCCAGCACTACCGACTCCCCTTTACCCAGTCTTATTGTTCTCACTGTAACACGCTATATAGTTTGCTGCTTACATTTATTGTTTGTGTCTCCCACTAGCATGTAAGTCCCACAAGTGCTTTGCTCTGTGATATATGCCAAGAAACCACTGCAGCGCTTGGCACTTGTAGGAACTCCATAAGATTTTTATAAATGAAGAAAGGAAAAAAAAAAAAAAAAAAGAGAGAGGGAGGGAGAAAGGAAAGGAAGGCTTCTATTTAAATGATGGCCTTCTCCTTATTTCTATAGTAATATGAGTTCCCCTGCAAAGTAGATGCATTTTGGAAAAAGTGTATAAAGAAACTCAGGTGGTTTTGAATTTCATTTTCCTAACTGTAATTGTAATCATGGATCTTTATGTTTAGTGAAAAAGTTTTGGCCCTTATGCCTTACATCTGAGAATCCCAAAGTATTGGTTTGTTAGGGCTCCCATAAAGAACCATAAACTGGGTGGTTTAAAACAACAGAAATTTATTGTCTCCTGGCTCAGGAGGCCAAAGTCTGAACTCCAGGTGTTGATTCATTCTGAGAGCTCTGACAGAGAATCTGTTCCAAGCCTCCCTTCAGTTTGTGGTAGCTCCAGAGTTCCTCGGCTAGTGGCAGCAAAACTCCAGTCTCTGCCCGCATTTCACATGGCTGTCTTCTCTCTGTGTTTCTGTGTCCAGATTGTCCTATAAGGACAGAGTCATACTGAATTAGGGCTCGCTCGAATGACTTCATCTTAAGTTGATCTGTATCTGTAAAGACCTTATTTCCAAGTAAGGTCACATTCACAGCTACTGGGGGGTAGGACCTCAACATATCTTTTTGGGGGACATAATTCAACTCATAATACCCAACGTGATAACTGTTCATCTCATGAAATTTAATGTCTCTCAAAAGGTGATCTCAGGGCATTTAATCTGTGGCAGAAACTCCCATAGGAAACATTCCAACCAGAGGCTCCTTTCACAGCTGGTCACTCCTCCTACCCCATCCGAGGTCCTGGGGCCGAGTGAGGCAGTGGGGACAAGAGGACGGCTGTCTTGGGAGTAGAAAGAGAAGACCTTATTCACTCAGCCCTCTGTTCGTGAATGAGCTATCCAGCACAGGATATAATAAATAGCTTTAGGAATGGTAGACTCCCAACATTTTTTTGATCCCAATTATCCTAATCAATTAAACAAAGTCTAGAACATGTCTTGAAATGCGGGCATTGGTACATTATGAAACTTACACAGAATTTAAAAACTTAGAAGGACTAAATAAAATAGGAACTGACATCTAATATTTTCTTCCCACATTCCCATGCACTGTCTGGCTCAACCAACCCCAGCCCTCAATCTCATCCTGGTGGACACATGCCTAGTGATGTGATCAGCTGGTTCTCAGGGGGCTGGTGAAGATGGGTATACAGCTTTTGCCAATTTCCATGGCATAACTACTCCACATACGGCCAATTTCAAACTACCAACATGAAGGCACAGACACAGAGTTTGGAAGAGATGTTAAGAATTGGCTATTGCAAGCTGATATAAGCTAGCTCCAGCACACCACCACCGCCACCTTTGAGCTCCTTGTGTTAGTACAGGGGTTGGTAAACTGCAGCCTAAAGGCCAAATACAGCTTGTTGCCTGTTTTGTGTATTTGCCAACACAGCCATGCTGTCTATGGCCTTCTTTGTACTGTAACAACAGAGCATGTGGCAGGATATATAGAATCTGGCACTCTATGAAAAGTACTGACTCCTGCTCCACAGGAGAAGAGACCACAGATTGGCTTCAGCTTCCGAACATTCATCCCTGAGTCAGTCTAGAGCCTGAAATTTAGAGCCTGAAGCACAGTTTCCACCAGAGGGCTGAAATGCATGATAGTTGGGGTTTCCACCTCTCACCCAAAAGCCTACTCAATTTTTTACTGCAAAAACATGTTATCATCGTTATTTTTTACTTAGCCCACCTTTCCTTGGCAATTTTCCATAGGAAAATGCATTCTAAAGTTCAACTAATCAGGAGACTTGGAGCCTCTGGACACCCCCTTGTTCCTTGCCTGCAGTCCCTGGCAGAAGGTGCTTTATCAGAGAGGCTCCATGCAGGGGCTCAGGACAGGATCAGAGGTCAGTTGCCCCAAGGGGGCAGGAACAGCAGAGGGGACTGTTCAGTACCTTGTCATGGTCCTGGTGATTTCTGGTCCATGAGGGAATTTTCACATGCATTGGGTGATTGACAATCACCAATTGAGGGAGAATTTGTGTGCCCATTTTATAGGTGAGGAAACAGATGTAGAGACGTCAAGTAACTTTACTACAGTCATGTGGCTTTTAAGTGGCAGACTTTCAGGTGTTGTGACTCCTAGTCCAGAGTTCTTTGCACTGCCCCTGAGGTGCTAAAACTACTGTGCTATAAGACTCACTTGAGGGAGCTTCCTAAAAAGAGAGATTGCACAACCTGAGATTCTTGTTTAACTGTTTTGGGATGTAGCTCAGGGATTTAGCTGCCTTAAAAAAAAAAAAAAAAACTTCCCAAGTAATTCTGATGCAAGTGGTTCTTTCTTGTTCACCCTTTGGAGAAACACTGCCTCCTCCCCATACATTTCATTAGAAAATGGTAATATGTTTTTCAGCCTCAGAGCCATTTCTGGGTGACTAGCCCACACTGGGTGACTGGACATTGGCAGCCCGCTGTACTAGCTTTCAGTCTAGGCTTAAACACACATGATAGGTGATGTCCTACTCCAGATGATATGAGTCTCAACCATGGAAAAATTCCGTCGTGTGGCACATCTGGTGGCTGTGCACTGTCCCCAGCAGTGAGGCACCCAGCGAAGACAGCAGCTGGGAGAGGCTTATTTACATGCAGTGGGACAGTGTGGGCTAGACTGCTGAGCCCTCTGCAGTTTACTCTGTGTCAGGCAATGAGGGTGAAAGGCTGAGCAGACTCAGGTGTAGACCGTACCCTCCAGGGAGACAGATATCAGTCAGGCCAACCCCAACTGTAGATGGAGAAGCAGTGCCCAGGCATGACCGGGGGTGTATCCAACCAGGAAATCTACATATAAACATAAGAGGAGAAAATGAACAGATGTTGCTCTTATATTTATATGTAGATATTTATGAAGAGCGTATAATTTTGCTTTGTGTGTTTTAAGAAGTTTATAAGTATGCCTTAAAAATGTTTAGTACATACTCTATGTATCTTTCCATTAGGTATTTTGTTTTTCATACTTATCCACATTGACATTGTAGCAACAGTATAACACAACAACCCCCTCTACAAAAGCAGAAGGAAGTGAAGCTTTGGAAGGAAGCACCCAGCAAGATTGCCCCTTTCAGGTGGGTACAGTGAGCAGGAGCCAGTGAGGTTGAGATCCTTTGAGAGGAGGCAGTCTTTAACCAGGGAAACTCTGCACTGCATCCTGGCCACACCTAACCCTTGGACAATGGTGCTTGGAGCACCTTCCAGCTCCTATGGCTTGCGATTTCTTTCTCCCGCTCTTCACCCATGATGATTAAATCTTCTCCTACAGAGTTGGACAACAAAGCCTTGATTTCCTGCCTCCCCTGGTGTGATCACAAGGCATAGACATGGCCAGGAACATGTAGGTGTCTTTGAAAGCTGAACAAGTTAGTAAATTTCCAACCTCATTTCACCCACCAGGAAAATGGGAAAATAATAAAACCTATTTTACATAGGGTTGACAGGAGGAGTTAAGAGGGATTCAGTGAAAGTCCATTATTATCATTTGTAGTAGTAGTGTTGATAATATCAACGGAAAGTTCATTATGATTATTAGTAACAGTACCGATAACCCTCTTTTCTGTGCCTTCTCACTGGGGGGCCCAGGCCATCAGCAATGCCCAGGGTGTCATGGATCTCTGTTGCATCGGGCATCAGCTGTACCAATGGTGAGGACAGTGCAAGGGTGGGGATGACAGGGCAAGGCAGGAAGCATCCAGAAGCAGAAGGTTCGTGGGGTGAAGATGGCAGGAGCTTAGGAACAGTCAGAGGGGTGTGCCTTCTCTTGTGGAGGCTTTCTGAGTGGGCAGCACCTGCTGCAGCGGTGGCCATGGATTCACCTGAATATGGGTGGAATTAGGCATTCAGCTGCGTTAGCTGTGCCTAGAAGGAGGAACTCTAAATGGAGAACTTGTCCCTATTGCCACCCCTGATCGGCAGCTGATCCATCCATCAGTGTCTGAGCTCAGGTGTGCATGGGGGTGGGTAAGAGCCCACACACAGGGCTGATGACTGAGTCTATTTAGAACAACAGATGTAAAATCTGGTAATGTAAAATGTGATAGATTACTTTGTCAATTAGCAATTTATACTATATAATTATATACATACATAAACATAAACACACGCAGTATTGTCTCCTACTCATTCCATAAACCTGATGCCTTTAGCTGGGATTCCCAGCTTTCACTCTCTTCTCTGTCATCTACTCCCTACATCCCCCCCATCCTGTAAATCTGGCTTATATGCCACTTCTTCCCTAAAGGCCTCCCTCAATCCCTTGCTGGAAGTAACATTTTCCTCTTTGAGCTGCCCCTGCCTGTGCTTTGGTGAGGTCAGCTATATTGCAGTATCTTGTATTGCAGTTGTCACATCATTGTATAGGATTCATTTCTGACACACTCCATATTTTTCAAAGGGCCTAGTGTGGGGCTTTAACAGTAACTACACCACCATGCCTAGCTAATTTTTTGTATTTTTGGTGGAGACGAGATTTCACTGTATTGGCCGGGCTGGTCTCAAACTCCTGAAGTCAGGGCAGTTTTGCAGTCATTTATATCCACTTTTAACACATGCAGATTAAGGGGCAATTTATGCAGAAATTTCTAGGGAATTGATAATAACTTTTCAGTCATCGAGTCATTGCCATGGAAGGGGGGTTAATGTCCTGGTGTTGCCATGGAAACAGTAAACTGACATGGTGAACTGGTGGGTATGTCTTATGAAAAGCTCCTTCCACCCAAGCCCTGTTTCGGTTAGTCCTCAATTTGGTCCATTGTCCCAGTCTTGCCTCCAGAGTCAAGTTCCACCCCCTACCTCATAAGGAGAGATGGAAATACATGGAATAGAATTGAGAGTCCAGAAATAATCTCATACGTCTATGATCAATTGATTTTCAGCAAAGGTGCCAAGACCATTCAATGAGGGAAAGAATCATATTTTCAACAAATGGTGCTAGATAATCACATGTGAAGGAATGCAACGGGGCCCTTATCTCACACCATATACAGAAATTAACTCAAAATGACTCAAGCACTTAAATGTAAGAGCTAAAACTATAATGTTCTTAGAAGAAAACAGGCATACATCTTTATGACCTTGGATTTGGTGGTTGATTCTTAGATGATACTAAAAGCACAAGCAAGAACAACAAAAAAAATAGGTACATTGGACCTCGTCAAAATTTAAAACTTTTAGACTGGGTGCAGTGGTTTACACCTGTAATCCCAGCACTTTGGAGGCTGAGGCAGGAGGATCTCTTGAGCCCAGGAGTTTGAGAGTTTGAGACCAGCCTGGGCAACATGGTGAGACCCTGTCTCTACAAAGAAAAAAAAAAATTACCTGGGTGTGGTGCACGCTTGTAGTCCCCGCTACTTGGGAGGCTGAGATGGGAGGATTGTTTGACCCCATGAAGCTGAGGCTACAGTGAGCCGAGATTGTGCCACTGCACTCCAGCCTGGGTGACAGAGCAAGACCCTGTCTCAGATAAATAAATAAATAAATAAATAAATAAATAAATAAATAAATAAAGATCTCTGGATCTTGCCTTCGGAGACTGACTCAACTAACTGGTCTGGGTGGGAGCCCAGCCATTTGTATTTTTTGAAAACTCCCCAAGTGATTTTATTGTGCAGCCAAGGTTGAGAATCACTGTATCATAGGATTGGTCTCCTAACTGGAAACAGTTTGCACCATCAGGTGTCACAGCAATCTGATAATAGTTAAGCTTTCCTCCTAGATTTTCTGATATTAGATGAGTCATGTTTACAAGTTTTTACCAAGAGACAAACTATCTTTCTGCCCTTACTTTCTCTCGTATACTATTCTAATCCCAGCACCCTTTGGAACTTCCACTGGGAGATGAATCTAGAAAGTAACTCTCTTGGCTACAACAGAGAGTAATGTTGGCCTGTTTGTGCCAGATCCAGCTGGTGTTAAGGGTGGGAGAGCACCTCTCTGAAATCCCCTCCTCTCCCGTCAGATTCAGTCCCCCATTTACATTACATACAATCATCACTATGGGTTTCTATTACCTTGCTAGGGCATTTGGAGGTGACATATATACCAACTATTAGTTTTGAACCGTGGTTCCCAAAGTGTGGACTGTAGGGGCACCTCAGCACACTCACGAGGTGTCATGGGATATTTAAATATTTTGAGGAAAACACAGTGACATCTGTCAGGCCCATGAAAACCATTGCCATTAAATTGTTTCAACGCAATTACTTAACAAGCAGAACTGGCCAGGCGTGGAGGCTCACGCCTATAATCCCAGCACTTTGGGAGGCCGAGGTGGGCGGATCACGAGGTCAGGAGTTCGAGACCAGCCTGACCAACATAGTGAAAACCTGTCTCTACGAAAAACACAAAAATTAGCCGGGCATGGTGGCATGCACCTGTAATCCCAGCTACTCAGGAGACTGAGGCAGGAGAATTGCTTGAACCTGGGAGGCGGAGGTTGCAGTAAGCCGAAATTGTGCCACTGCACTCCAGCCTGGGTGACAGAGTGAGACTCCATCTCGAAAAAAAAAAAAAAGAGAGAGAGAAACAGAACTGTCAGGTGTTTATTTTGGCTTAAAGTACTCTGTGAAGAAATTCCTGGTACGCTAAAGATGCCATGAACTGAGAGAGTTTGGGAACCTCTGCTTTAGAAGCTAGAGGTAGCATTCCTTGGGCACAGTACTGCCTTGGGGTCTGCAAATCCTTTCGATGGTGCATTTAGGTGTGGCAAGACAGCTCTTAGAGTGGGACCAGGTTATGTTTGGAGACAGAGGGAACTAGATTGAGCTGCCCAATAAAGACATGGCAGCCCAGCAGGGTGTAGTGACTCATGTCTGTAATCCTAGTGCTTTGGGAGGCTGAAGTGGGAGGATTGCTTGAGGCCAGGTGTTTGAGATCAGCCTGGGAAACAATAAGACCTCTACAAAAAAAACAAAAACAAAAACAAAAACATTAACCTCATGTGGTGGCATGTACCTGTAGTCCCAGCTACCTGGCAGGCTGAGGTAGGAGGATCACTGGAGCCCAGGAGGGTAATGCTACAGTGAGCCATGACTGTGCCACTGCACTCCAGCCCGGGTGACAGAAAGAGATCCTCTCTCAAAGATAAATTAAATAAATAAATAAATAAATATACAGTGGCCATGGCATCCCTAGAAAGACAAGGGCCTGGGAATGGGTAGAAGTCGAGGGAAATGAGAAGTGAGAGGGAGCCCTGGAGCTGGAACTGGGGGAGCAGGATGGCCTCTGAGAAGTTCCTGATGCGGTGTCACTGATGTGTCTGATGTCTGGTTGTAACTGTTTGCTGGGCTCATGTCATCCCTCATATCTGCTAGCTCCTTGCTAGTCAAAGTGTGGTCTGGGGATCAGCGGCATCAGCATCACTTGAGAACTTGTTAGAGATGCAGAATCTAGAGCCTTACCCAGGGACCAGAAACAGAACCTGCATTTTAACAAGCTCCCCAGGTGATTCTCACACACGCTGGCATTTGAGAAGCACTGGGCTAGTCGACAGGTTCTCAGGCATAGCTGATATTGAAATATCCAGGGAGCAGGCTTGGCATCAGAATGTTTAAAAGTCCTCCAGGTGTTTCTAAAGCCAGGTTTGAGGAATTACTCGGCTGATACAAATGTTTTGTGATAGTGTTTTGTGTGTGTGTGTGTGTGTGTGTGTTGGGGCGACTTCTGGGTCAGTTTGGCACCAACACAGGAAACAATTGAAATATGTGAGCCATGAGAGAGGTCAGGAGAGAAAAGAAATTAGTGACACGAGAGGTACTCCTCAGGTGTTAGGAAATAGGGTAGAGCAAACTGGGTTTTCCACCATATGTTGGATAGGGGTTCAAGTAAATTCTACTTAAAAATTACAAACAGGGTCTGGGCACGGTGGCTCATGCCTGTAATCCCAGCACTTTGAGAGATTGAGGTGGGCGGATCACAAGGTCAAGAGATCAAGACTGTTCTGGCCAACATGGTGAAACCCTGTCTCTACTAAAAATACAAAAATTAGCTGGGCGTGGTGGTGCGTGCCTGTAGTCCTGGCTACTCAGGAGGCTGAGGCAGGAGAATCGCTTGAACCTGGGAGGCAGAGGTTGCAGTGAGCCAACATCGTGCCACTGCACTCCAGCCTAGTGACAGAGTGAGACACTGTCTCAAAAAAGAAAAAAAAAAAAATACAAGCAGGATGATCCCAAGCCTGCAGGACTTGGAGACATCTAGGTGACTGACACTCAGTCACAAACATAATTGGTCACAAGGCTGATGAAATTCACAACAGACCTTCAGATGGTATGCACTCAAGTGATGTCCACAAGTCCGCCTAAAGAAATGCTATATTCAGACATTTAGCATCAATCTCCATCGAGCAAAGTTAGTCCAAAGCAGCGGGTTCCAAAAACACTTTCCTAAGACAAATTCTCTATTTGCCTTTAATATCAGTCATCCCAGCCCTCGGAATAGAGGAGCAAATGGTACCAGTGGTACCTTACCACAATGCGCCAAGGTATTATACTCTCATGCTCCATTTTCTCCCTCTGTCTACGTCACTATTAACTCATTGACTTCTGGTGCAGGCCCTCCTGGGAGAAAAAGTCTACTCTTATACCTTGGAGCAAGTTGCTCAGAGTAGGTATTGAGGATAAAATTTGGAAAGTTAGAAAAGCTATTAGGAGGAGATCCTTCTAGTTGAAAACACAGCCTGGCCAAGTCAATGATGCTATTTCATCTCCCCAGCCATGCAGGTTCACAGCTAAGGAAGACAATTTAGGCTTGGGCTAGAGGATGGGAAAGGCCAAAGTTACTGATGCCACAGCCCAGAGAGGTATTTCAGTAATCTGAGGGTGAGGACCACAAACCTGGTTCAGGGATGTTCAGTGTTGACAGCTGTGAGTGGATGCCTGGAGTTCTGGTGTGTTTTCTAGCACAATGATACCTGAGACTCTTGCATCATTGGGAATAATAAAATGGGAGTGGATAGATATGAAATTATGATAGCAATAAGCAATCAGCTAATAGCTTCATTGATGGGACAGATTAAATATGACTGCAAATTCTTTGTTCCAGGGTTGGGATATAGGCAGCATGTGTATTGGAACGCTGATAGTCTGAGGCCATGAAAAGTCCACCTGCAGTAGTGGTAGGAGGAACAAGCCTCACTTTCTTCAATGGGGGTCCCTGTGTGTGACTGCTGTCTTGATTCCGTGGGTGGCCAGTTCCATTCGTGTGGTTCTTTGGTCCACTTGACTCTGGGGTGGCTCTGTGATCGCTTGACCAATAGAATGTAGTGGAAATGATGTTGTAACCATTTCCAGCCTCTTCCAGTCTTAAGGAACTGCAGTTTTTATTAATACTTTCTGTCCCTTGGAATACTTGTTCTTGCCACCCAGCCATCATACAGTGAGAAATTCTAAGCTGCCCCATTAAGAGGCGCACACGGTGATAAACTGGGGTCTTGCATACAGCCCTGGCTGCACTCCTAGGTGACAACTAGTAGCAACTTGTCACCAGGTGAGTGAACCATTTAGGACTGCATCCTCCAGCCCCAGATGAGCAATGTGGAACAGAGTAAACCATCTCAGCTTAGCCCTGCTCAAATTGCAGAATTATGAGCAAAATAATCCATTAGGCTTTGGGCTGATTTGTTCCAGATTACTGGAACAGAATTTGGTACCAGAGTGAGGTGCTACAGCAATGAAGGCTTAAGACATGTGACTTTGGCTTTGGGTCTGAGTGGCAGGGGGAGCTTGGCAGGCATCAAGGAAACTGTTAAGGAGGGTTGAAGGATGGTGAGGAAAATAGTATGGGAAGCTAGAGGAAAAAATGATGCTTGGTGTGTAGTGGTGGGAAGTTTAGCAAAACTCACCTGAAGTAATGTGGGAAATTGTAAGAACTCAGAACGATTTAAGGGCATGTTTTATAGATCCTTTAAGAAACTTCTAGGGCTGGTCCCATGGAAGCCTCACACATAGTAGAGAAAGGCTGCCTTGAAAAGAAACACAAGTATGTTTTTGGTCTAATAAAATTGATTATAAATGGATAATGCAAAACATTTTAAAGAATTGTACTAGCTTACATTAGCAGATTTGGATCCAGTGATTGTTACATTCTGGTACCGAGCCCCTGAATTACTGCTTTAAGTAAGGCATTATACCAAAGCTATTGATATTTGGGCTATGGGGTGTATGTTTGAAGAATTACTAATGTCAAAACCAGTATTTCATGGTCGACAAGAGGACATCATAACTAGTAATCCTTGTCACCATGACTGGCTGGACAGAATACTCAATGTAATGGGATTTCCTGCAAATAAAGATTGGGAAGATGTAAAAAAGATGCCTGAACATTCAACATTAATGAAATATTTCAGAAGAAATAAGTATACTAAACTGCAGCCTTATCAAGTATATGGAAAAACACAAAGTTAAACCAGATAGTAAAGCATTCCACTTGGTTTAGAAGTTTCTTACCATGGACCCAATAAAGTGAATTACCTCAGAACAGATTCCCCATTTCTTAGAAGACCCACTTCCTACATCAGACATTTTTGCCGGTTATCAAATCCCTTACCCCAAATCAGAATTTTTAATGGAAGAAGAAGCTGATGACAAAGGAGACAAAAGGAACCACCACCAGCAGCAGGGCAATAACCACACGAATGGAACTGGCCACCCAGGAATCAAGACAACAGTCACACACAGAAGAAAGTGAGGCTTGTTCCTCCTACCACTACCTCAGGTGGACTTTTCATGGCCTCAGACTATCAGCGTTCCAACACACATACTGCCTATATCCCAACCCTGGACCAAGCACATCCCAGCCGAAGAGCAGCATGGGATATTCAGTTACCTCCCAGCAGGCTCCACAGTACTCACATCAGACACATGGGTGCTGATCTGCATCGGAATCTTGTCAATGCACTGTTGTGAATGCTGCAGGGCTAACTGCAGCTCTCCGTGGGAACCTGGTATGGGCCATGAGAACGTACTGTACAACCACACCTTCTCCGTAGCCAAGTTCCACCACTTTTCACAGATTGGGGTAGTGGCTTCCAGGCTGTACCTATTTTGGAGTTAGACCTGAAAAGAAAGTGCTAGCACAGTTTGTGTTGTGGATTTGCTACTTCCATAGTTAACTTGACATGGCTCAATACATTTTTTTTCAGTGACAGTCTGTAGACTGTCCAATACATTTTTTTTCAGTGACAGTCTGTAGCAGTTGAAGCTGAGACTGTGCTAGGGGCAAGCATTTGTCTTCATATGTCATGAATTCTTCCAGAGTAACAACATTATCTGACCAATAGTACACACACAGAAACAAGGTTTAACTGGTACTGAAAACACACAGTATGTGTTAGCTCAGTGAAATAACCAAGACTCAAAATGAGATTATTTTGGTACACTTTTCTTTTTAGTGTCTTATCAGTGAGTTGATTCATTTTCTACATTAATCAGTGTTTTTTGACCAAGAATATTGCTTGGATTTTTCTGAGGTACAAAAAGCCACATAGCTTTTTCAGAAAGGTTTCAAAACTCCTAAAGATTAATTTCCAAGTTATAAGTTTGTTTTTATTTTCAATCTATGACTTGACTGGTATTAAAGCTGCTATTTGATAGTAATTAAATATATTCTCATTGATGTAAACCTGTTTGGTTCCGCAAACAAGCTAAAATGATTGTCATAGACAGTGCTTTATTTTTCCTGTTGGTGTTGCTGATTCATGAGCATGCTTTAAGATGAAAAAAGCACGAATGTTGACTTCCTTAAAAAGGTGCAGCATCCAATTCAAATATTTTTGTCCTGATTTTAAAGCTGGTTGGTGTAGTGCTATTAAAATTTTGTTCAACATGGACACAGAGAGGGGAACAACACACACCAGGGCCTGTTGAGGCGTGGGGGTGAGGGGAGGGAACTTAGAGGACAGGGAAAAATGTATAAAGCAGTTAGGAATATATGTAACAATGAGTACTATGATGCACGTTTACTGAGCACACAATACATGTTAGGTACTCTCTCTCTCGTTCTCTGTGTATTGCACTTAACTCTTATAACAACCCTAGCACATAGATAAAGGAACGGGGGCTTTGCGGCTAAATTGCCCAAGGTCCCATGGCTGATAAGTGGAAGAGAGGCTGTAGTTTTCTGTCTCCAGGGCCATGGTCCTAACTATTATACTATGCAATATCTTAAGCACTATGAACATTGAATGTCTGTCCTTCCTGTATTTGCGCGTGCGCGCGCGCGTGTGTGTGTATTTATAAATATAGAGGCATGCATGGAAAAATTAATTTATAACCTATTTTTGTCACTAACAGTATATCTCCAATGCCTTTCTGTCACAAGATAGCCTTCTACAGATAGTTTTTAACTGCTGCATTTTGTTCTATTGAATGTGTAAAGATGCGCGAAAAACCTCATGCTCTTTTCAGCCATTACAGGAGTTTTTAGTAAGGGGAGACCCATCTTTGTTAGGAGAACTTCTTGTTAGTCTTCCCTGGGGATCCGGACTCCTCAAATTGTAACAAAATCACAAATTATGGTCATTAAAATGTTTTTTGAAAGAGAGTTTGTCCTGTTTATTATCCTGGCCTTTGTTTTGGTGAAGTCCGATATGGGTAAGGAATAAAGATTGGGCAGTAGTGGGGGAAGAGGGATGAGTAAAATAGTTTTCAATAAGGAGGGATGAGACTGGAGCTAGTCAAGTTTTGGTTGGAAGTAAGGAGTGGGGGACGGAGGAAGGAGGAGCAAGGGAGGGAGAGGAGAAGAGAAAGGAGGGGGAAGGGAGAAGAAGCCATCTAGGATCTAGTGGTTTTCTGACTAGACTGAGGCATGGAAAAAAGGGACAAGTGAGCGACAGGATCATAAGTTGTTTTCTGTGGGGCTACGCTGTAAACCCTCTTCACTTCTCCTACAAGTCTCCAGCATCTTCTATATTGCTAAGACATATTTGGGTCCAAGAGGTCCCTCTTTGGCATGGGAAGCTCGAAGGTGAGGAAAGAGGTCAGCTTCTATGTGGGTTATATGTGGACGTGCTGCAGTTCGTTGAAGGGATTTCATATTGTTGGACATTAGGCGTACCCTATAAGCTCAGTAGTGAGGCGAATATTTCTTTAGAGTATAGCTTCTAAAGAGGATTCCAGGTTAAAGAATAGGCACAGGACAAGGCTTTTAGTATATTGGAAATGGAAACTTTTTTGGGGGGCGAGTTGTTGTCTTAATATTTCATTTTTCTAGCTTGTGTGACATCTTTTTGAAAGCAGCAATTCTGGCCTTTGTGAGAGATTGTGAGCGCCTGCAGGTGTGTGGACCGGTGCGTCCCTTCCTTCCTGTCTGCACTGCCCCAGCTGGGCACAGCGGATTGCTGTTACAGAATAATTTCCAAGGGCTGTGTCTCTAACCTTTGGTCTTATCCCCCATTACTGTAGATTTGGCCAATCGGCTTCTTAAGTGCCTCTTATGAACACAGATGTTGGCAGTGGAAGCTAAGGACAAGTCAGTGGTTGTTTTATTGAACACACAGGGTAACTCTCAACACAATGCTGACCTAAGAGAATTCCAGCCATTTTGATTCTCAGTCTCTTTATATCTGAAAGGGCTCTGCTCCACTTTTCCCAGATCAAAATGTCCCTGCAGCTACTCAGCAGAGCTGTCACAACCTATAGAAAGGCACAGGATGAGAGTGGCCTGGGTGATGCTTCCTCTGGGGGAAAAGGTGATGACAGGTGCATCTGCACACCTATGTTCATAGGTAAGTCTGGGAGGAGATGACCTCTCCTTTGGTTGAGGTGTTGAGGCATTTTGTTAGAATGGCACTGTTCCATGATCTGATGCGATCTGTGGGTATTTTGTGGCATGGCCACTACCGGTACCATGCTAGGAACAATGGCAGACTCTGCCTGCTAAGCCACAGCATGAGTCACACGAGCATTTGTGGGCTTTGTGAACTAAAGTTCTCTGAAAAGGAATTTAGGGAAAGGGGACTTTATTCCAGCAAACAGTTTGCAGACCAGGGAGAGACAACCTTCAGTGTAAAATGAAGATGTGTGCGCTCCAAATGACAAAAGGAGAGTTTGTCTTTTAGAGAGAAAGTTTCCACCCAGGTTCCACTCATGCAAATGAAGGATGCAAACTTGCTTAGTTCTGATTTGTTTACACTTGCTGAATTCGGATTGGTCCGTGCAGGGTTTTCTGGGAACTCCAAATACACGTATGACCTCTAGTCAGAAAATGGCCACTTGGCTGTAATTTGAATTTAGGCCCAGTTAGTCACTCAGGATTAACCTTTTTTCAGAGTTCACAGCTCTGAACAATGGACTTAGACCTGCAGGACGTAGTCTGTTCCTAGCTCTGGGACTGCCTGTGCCTTTTGACTGTACTCAGTGAGCAGCTGTGGTTCTGGGCCTGGACCCACAGGGCCATAAGGCACAGAGGTATGCATGGAGCAGGCTGTCCTTGCTGAGTGATCATGAAGAAACACTTACATAGAGCAGCACCTTTCCTTCCAGTCTTTGTGATTTAACTCATTATAACAACAGAGGTAACAAAGACAAGAGTCAGTCCTCTATTTAACCCACGAAGCGCAGGTGGAGTCCAAGCTTAGTTTGCGACAGGATGAACCAAAAGGATTCTTCTCTTGTAGTCCTCAAGCTCAGCTCTCTCCACGGGCCCTGGAGCAGGTGAGAAGGCCTCGGTCTTCCAGAGCCCACTGCCAATCATCTACATTTTCTTTTAGCCCAATTCTAGGACAGTGCTTTACTCACTGAAGGGTGAGATCCATCATAAGTTATAAAAATCAATTGAAACACAGAAAGGAACAGAACAGAAAATAAAAGATGGGAATCTATTAAACATAGTGATGTTTCTGGAAAAGGGGATCTCAAACCAGACCCGAAGAGAGGGTCCTTGGATTTCACACAGGAAAGAATTCAAGGTGAGTTGCAGGGTGCGGTGAATTGGGATAGTTTATTGGAAGTTATTCCATTACAGAGTAGAGCATCCACAGAAAGCAAGTGGAGGAATATGCCATCATTAAATTTTTCCTATATAGGAATATTGTCTATATAAAGACTAAACTAGGCTTTGCCTATGTGTAGGTGGGCTGACAGCACGAAAAAATTTATTCTCCTATTGATTTAAAGAAAACTATCCTTGACATTTTAGTGTGTTTAAGTACGTCGAAGCTTAACTATAATTATCTTGAAAGCATATATTGTTATGGGTATTGGGACATCTGGGCTTTCTGTTGTTGTAGAAGTTTGTCCTTGTAGGCATTACCAAGCCACTTCCTTAGCTGTAAACATCTTAGGGCCATGGGTCATGACTGGCAAGGAATGTGTCTTGCTAGTTTTAAGATGGGCTTGATTTGAAAATGGTGTTCATCTGGCTCTCCTAGGCTCTTGCTTTCCTAACAGTAAGGGTGAGTATTATGTTATGAAATGTCAATTCTGCCTTTAGCTTGCAAACTCTTGGTGAAATTCTCCTGTCTCTATTCAGCGGGGTATTCTGCATCCACATCTTCACAAGGAGCTGAAAACAAATTGGATGGAAGCAGCTGAATTTTATGTTTTAATGTCATTTGGTGTGGAATTCAGATGTCCAAGCAACATTGTACACTACAAATCTGCAACTTTAATAATCACTCAAAGTACCTGAACCTCAATGCTTTCAGACAGACTTGGTATAAAAGCCACCACCTCTTTCTATTATAGTAGCCCTATCCTGAGGGTACAAATTTCTGCAGTGCTTCTGGCATATCTCTGATTAAACAAATGTCAACAAGGTTAAAACAAACATCATCTCTGATTTGTTGTTTTTTTTTTTTTTTTTTTTTTTGAGACGGAGTCTCGCTCTGTCGCCCAGGCTGGAGTGCAGTGGCGCGATCTCGGCTCACTGCAAGCTCCGCCTCCTGGGTTTACGCCATTCTCCTGCCTCAGCCTCCTGAGTAGCTGGGATTACAGGCGCCCGCCACCGCACCCTGCTAATTTTTTGTATTTTTAGTAGAGACGTGGTTTCACCGTGGTCTCGATCTCCTGACCTTGTGATCCGCCCGCCTTGGCCTCCCAAAGTGCTGGGATTACAGGCGTGAGCCACCGCGCCCGGCCTGATTTGTTTGTTTTAAAGCCTGGATTTACTCATTGAATATTTCACTCCTAGCGTGTCTTGTAGTAGTTTTCTTCAGGGACCCTAATTATTGCTATTCAAAATATGTGCGCAGCTACATTTTTTTTTTTAAAATCAGTTTGCAATGAAAACTTTAACTGAATAATCTTAGTGTTATTATTTGAAAATGAAATCTTTTCTTTTTGCTTTCTTGCTCTCATACCTAGTGCAGAGAGTTTCCACACCAGCTCATAAAGAGAATGATTCTGCCCTTGTGTGAACGTTTTGCCTTTCATCGTTAATTGCACCATTTTGTGACTGGCTTCTTGACATTGTTGTAACCAAGCTCAAAATGTACATTATTTCTTATTTTGCACTTGTAGACACTTAAGGAAGTTCCCATTCTTTGTTTCTTGCTTTTGTTCCCTGTGATAAGTTTTTATGCAGACTTTTTTTTTTTTTTTTTTTTTTTTGAGACCGAGTCTTGCTCTGGCTGGAGTGCAGTGGCATGATCTTGGTTCACTGCAGCCTCTGCCTCCAGGTTCAAGAGATTCTCCTGCTTCAGCCTTCCTAGTAGCTAGGATTACAGGTGTGCACCACCACACCCAGCTAAGTTTTTCAAATTAGCCATCCCACCTGATTAATTTTTGTATTTTTAGTAGAGACAGGGTTTCAACCATGTTGGCCAGGCTGGTCTCGACTTCCTGACCTCAGGTGATCCACCCGCCTTAGCCTCCCAAAGTTGCAGGTGCTATTCTGAGCTCAGGGCTCTGGCAGCCACAAGTCCAAGATGTGGTCTCCAACATGTGGCCATTCTATGTCATGGCGCCCTCTACTGGTCCTGGGAAGCGCAGCTCTGCCAGTAACTCCAGCAGGGCAAAGCTGTTAAGTCGTGATGTTCTACAGGCGACCAAAGGGCAATCTCTGGACTCCTTAGCAGCTAGGTCCTCTCTGTGGCAGGACCCAGGAGAAGGCAGGGGCTGAGGATGGCTCTCTTAGACATTTGTGATGAACCAAACGTGTGCATTCGTGAAACTTCTGTGAGCAAGCAGGTGAGTAGAGTTGAGTTATAAAAAGTCTTAGGGTCTCACTACAGAGCTGGACTTGCTGTGTAGATGGTGCAGAACCACTGAAGAGTTCTACTTGGGGGAATGGTGTGATTGGGTTTGCGTTTTAGGAGGATTTCTTGGCCAGAATGAGGCGGGCAACCCAGAGCAGGGAGTGGCTAGAGGTGGGTGTGCAGTTATGGGCCAGGAATCCAGGTGATAAATGGGGTCTCTGAGCTTCAGGTGGGGGTGCCAGGTGTCTCCATCTACTCTGTACCTTCAAGACGGGCCTTATGGGCTGCCTTAGTGGTCTCTTATCCTCTATCTCCTGGTTGGGCTCAGGCAATGGGAGGTCAGAGGGAGGGAAGAGGGCTTGGTTAGAGTGCACCCGCACCCCTTCAGGTTGGCAGTGGCCACATTCCCCTACACAGAAGGCCACAGCTCCTGTCAGTGGCCCTCTCACACCCCCGGCTTTCTCAGCGGGTCACCCACCTCCCCATCCCTTGCTCCTCCTCCTCCTCCAGAGAGGGTTGTGGATTTCCGCTGTCAGCAGCGCCTGGAGCTCCACCATCTCCTGCTGCTTCCTCTAGACCTGCCTGTACTTTTATAAATAACTCCTTCCTTCCATTACCTCCAGCATGCACCTTTTGTGTGTGTACTCTGCCCCCTGTCAGCACCTGACTCATGTCAAAGAGTTTGAATTTTTTTCTCCAGGCAACGGGAGGCCATTGGAGGGTTTTAGACATTGAGAACAGATGTGTACTGTGGCAGCACTGATAACAGATGTGTATTGTGGAATCATCTGTCTGAAGTGACCAGGATGGTCCAAAAGAGCGAGAATTTGAGGCAAGCAAACCATCAGCAGACAGCAACAGAAATCCAGGTCATCAACAAGGAAGCTGAGGCCCACAGGGTTGGATCAGAGAATGGGAGAGGGAAATCAAACAATTCCATGAGCATGTCGGTTGCACATATTACTTGGTAACTAATTTTATTTTTATTTTTATGTTTTGAGACAGAGTCTCGCTCTGTCACCCAGGCTGGAGTGTAATGGCAGGATCTCAGCTCACTGCAACCTCCGCCTCCCAGGTTCAAACAATTCTCCTGCCTCAGCCTTCCAAGTAGCTGGGACTATATGTGCGCACCATTACACCCAACTAATTTTTGTATTTTTAGTAGAGATGGGGTTTCACTGTGTTGGCCAGGCTGGTCTCAAACTCCTGACGTCAGGTGATCCACCCACCTCGGCCTTCCAGAGTGTTGGGATTACAGATGTGAGCCACTGAGCCTGGCCAGTAGCTAATTTTAAAAAGCTGTAAATGTAATGTTTTGGGTTTTTTTCAGGCCACAAAATGATTGTGTGCCAAAAATGTCAATAGCATCAAAATGTCGTGCTCTGCCCTGTCTTAAACCACTCCCCAACATTTCCCACACAAGCTGGGCTAAGCCAGCTGGCCCCTTCATTTGTATTAAACCTAGGTCTTTTTTTTTTTTTTTTTTTTTTTTTTTTTTTTTTTTTTTTGAGATGGTGTCTCGCTCTGTCGCCCAGGCTGGAGTGCAGTGGCACGATCTCGGCTCACTGCAAGCTCTGCCTCGCGGGTTCACTCCGTTCTCCTGCCTCAGCCTCCTGAGTAGCTGGGACTACAGGCGCCCGCCACCACGCCCAGCTTATTTTTTGTATCTTTTTTTTTAGTAGAGATGGGGTTTCACCGTGTTAGCCAGGATGATCTCGATCTCCTGACCTCATGTTCTTCCCACCTCAGCCTCCTGAAGTGCTGGGATTACAGGTGTGAGCCACTGTACCCGACCAAACCTGGGTCATTCTGGAACCCTGCTACATCTCTTAGACTAGTCTGTATAGTCACTAACCTGTATAGTGTAATCAAAGTATAATGTGAGCCACATACGTAATTTTAATTTGTTTTGTAGCTACGTTAACAAAAATGGAAAGAAATAGATGAAGCTAATTTTTCAAATATATTTTATTTAACCTAATATTCAAAATATTATCACTTCAAAATGCAATTCATATAACATTGTTGAGACATTTTGCATTCTTTTTTTGGTACTAGATATTTTTATTCTTAAAATATTTAATTGACAAATAGATTATATGTATTCAATGTGGTGATTTGATTTAACAAGCATCTCATTTTCTCTACTCCCAGGTTCTGGCCACTACCATTCTACTCTGTTTCCATAAATTTAACATTTTCAGATTTCATATGTAAGTGAGATTATGTGGTATTTGTCTTTCTGTTTCAGGCTTTGATTTTACTTAGCATAATGTCCTCCAGGTTTATCCAGGTTATCACAAATGTCAGGATTTTGCCGAATAATATTCCATTGTATATATATGTACCTCATTTTCTTTATCCATTTATCTGTTGATGGACATTTAACTTGTTTCTGTATCTTGGCTATCGTGAACAATGCTGCAATGAACATAGGAGTGCAAGTATCTTATTGAGATACTGACATTATTTGAATGTATTCCTTGAAGTGGAATTGCTAGGTCATATGGTAATTCTATTTTTAATTTTGTTAGGGAATCTCCATACTGTTCTCCATAATGGCTGTACTAATTTATGTTCCCATGAATACTGTACAAGGGTTTCCTTTCCTCCACATCTGGTTGACACTTATCTCATTTTTAAATAATAGCTATTCTAACAGGTGTGAGATGATATCTTGTTTTGATTTGTGTATTTCTCTGATAATTAGTTATGTTAAGCAGCTTTTCAAAATCTCTTGGCCATTTGTATGTCTTCTTTTTGAGGAATACCTATTCAGGTCCTTTGCCCATTTTTAAAAAAGTCAGGTTATTTGGTTTTTGTTACTGTGTTGTGTGAATTACTTACATATTTTGGATATTAACCCTTTGTCAGATGTAAATATTTTCTCTCATGCCATATGTCGTCTCTTCATTCTGTTGATTGCTTATGCTGTGCAGAAACTTTTAGTTTGATATACTCTCACTTGTTTTTGCTTTCATTGCCTGTACTTTTGATGTCATATCTGAAAAATTATTGCTAATGGCAGTGTCAAGGAGCTCTTTCCCTGTGTTTTCTTCTAGGAGTTTTATGGTTTTAGATCTTACATGTAAGTCGTTTTCTACTTTGAATTAATTTTAGATTTTGTGAAACATAAGAGTCTAATTTCTTTCTTTTGCATATGGATATCTAGTTTTCCCAACACCATTTATTGAAGAGACTTTCCCCATTGTGTATTCTTTTTTTTTTTTTTTTTTTTGAGACGGAGTCTTGCTCTGTCACCCAGGCTGGAGTGCAGTGGCCGGATCTCAGCTCACTGCAAGCTCCACCTCCCAGGTTTATGCCATTCTCCTGCCTCAGCCTCCTGAATAGCTGGGACTACAGGCGCCTGCCACGTCGCCCGGCTAGTTTTTTGTATTTTTTAGTAGTGACGGGGTTTCACTGGGTTAGCCAGGATGGTCTCGATCTCCTGACCTTGTGATCTGCCCATCTCGGCCTCCTAAAGTGCTGCCCATTGTGTATTCTTGGTGCTCTTGTCAAAGATTAGTTGACTATACATGCATGGGTTTATTTCTGGGCTGTCTATTCTGTCACATTGACCTATGTGTCTATTTTTTTTTCCAGTGCCATACTGTTTTGATTACTACAGCTTTGTAATATAGCTTGAAATCAGGGCATGTACTAGGTCTTTGAAATCTGCTGTGTGTTTTATTCTCAGAGCACATCTCAGTTTGGACCAGTCTCATTTAAAGTGCTTGATACTCACCTGTGGCTAATGGCTGCAATGTTGGGAAGCACAGTGTTAGACTTCTGCAGAAACTGCAGACAGACAATTTTCTGGTTTTTTTTTCCACCTTAGAGAGACAAATGAAAATATAAACTCACACAGTTCTAGCATTACCATTGCAGCCCTAAGACTGGCCCAGGGTAGACACTTGGATGTTGTCATCTCTTTCCTCAGCTCTGCAAAGCCTAGCAAAGAAAAGCTTTCAGTCTTCAATTGTCCCCATTCCTCACCTAGTGGCTTGTGTTTTCACAGCCAGAGTGGAGGGGCTGGGGGAGACAGGTAAGAGATCAGCTTGGCCAGCTCTTGGAAGATGGAATATGTAAGTGGAAAATGGCCAGACTGTTTATATAAAATAACTTTGATCCACAATCTGCAGGAATCAGCTCAGGAAATCTACTCATTATCCACAATAGCCAACACAGGAAGCCTACTACCAGAAGGTCAGACTTGCGGGAAGTGAAGACCATTATTTCTAGCAAACAATCCAGGGAGTCAGTCACTCCTGTAACAGTCAGTCAAAAATGGCCAACACTTGATTAATAACTATACAGCTGCCCTAATTTTTTTGTTCCCTCTTCCAATGTAGGACCAACCAGAGAAAGCCGAACATGCCCCTAATCAATCACACAGGAGGCTCCATTTCTAGTTAGCCATCTGCAGCTCACCCACATCTACAGCCTCCGCACATGAAGCCTTCCCTTCGGTCTGCTATGAGGCTTTCTCCCCTGCCTACTTCTGAGTCTCTGCCAAGCAAGTGATGGTGGCCAACTCCCTTGTCAGAGCAAGCTCTGGATAAATAGTCTGCTTATTCTCGTTTGGGTGGTCTTTGTTTATTTCCACACCCTGCAGAGGGGAGAGTTGAAACCTTTACCCAAATTTAGGCATCTATCCATCTCTACAACACAGACCTCATCCCTCCCCCAGCCAACAGCCTGATGTTTTTCAGCAGGTGGGTTCCTCTTCCCCTGTCAGCCCCACCTGCGGTCTCAGCTTCCCAGAAGACTCGCAGTCAACTTGAGACCATTTTTTCTTAGACTTCATTTTCCCTAGTCATATTTGTCTCCTGGATTGGAGCCATAATTACCCTAAACACAGGCTAAACTGGAGCTGTTCCATGCCTCAGATTGCTATTTCATTGCATGGCATGGCCTTCATCAAATGATTCCATCTGATATTTTAAAGAGAAAATTGAAGCCAGCAGGTGGGCACAGCCTCACATTTACCACCAAACCTTCTGGCTGAATCATCTTGGCATCTGTCCCTTCTCCCTCCCTCTTGTTACACTTGGGGAGGTACCTCTTCTGTTCACAGACAGTTTCCGCTCTGGATTCTGAGTCCCAATCCTCTCAGCCTTCCCAGGACCTTTACACCATGTCCTTCTCTTCTGAATATTGGGTGCTCCTGTCTGAACTAGATCTTTCATGTAGAAATTTAAAGCTCAATGCTTTCTCATAGTTAAAAACAACACAACAACAATATTTCTTTACCTTTGTTCTTACCTGAGCTGTGGTCCTGGCTCCCTACCCCTTTTCAACCCAGGTGTGAAGAGTGGTTTCTGCTGTCTCAGTTCGTTGTTGCTGCTCACTACTGGCTTGCCCTGTGCCCTCCTTTTCACTTGCTCAGCCTTGGTGAGGGGAACCAGCTGAGGGAGAAGAAAAGGAAAAATCTGATAGGTAGACAGTTTAGGCTCGTTTTTGGAGAAGCAGCCTGCCTGAAAAATCGTAGCTACAGGCAAAGATAGAGCGGCCTGGGGAAAACTCAGGCCGCACCTGAATAGATAAGCAGCACCGAAGCCTCTTGTTCTTTGTGTGATTAGTGAGGTCCCAGAAAAAAGTTTCCTCCACTTCTCAGACGTGTACATAGTGGGCTCCATGGGAGCTTACACGGGGAGGGGATGGGGGCTTGCCTAAAACAAACCCAGTTATACAAACAAGAGAAGCTAACTTTATGCTTACCTGGAGACATCCTACAGCTGCATAGATAAGGGAGAGTTATACAGACAGTTTTACAGATAAGAGAAGTTACTCAAACAGCTACAGAGATGAGAGGAGTTTCTTATAAAAGCTTTTGGATTCAGCTGTCAAAGTGGTAACCCACTCAGGCTGCCCTCTTCGCTGCAGAGAGCCTTCTTCTTTCACTTATTAAACTTTTGCTTCAACCTCACCCTTTGTGTCCATGCTGCTTAATTTTCTTGGTTGTGAGACAATGTGTGCAGATAACATCTGAGACAATGAGACCATTGACTCTGACCTGTTTCACAGCCACTCTTTTTAGATACACACAGTGGATGTTTTCACATGGACATTCTAACATGACTCGACCTCCTGGCAGCATTTATAACAGATCTTCTCTCCCACTGAGCCCTGCCCTGGGCAGGCTGAGGGCCACTCTCCTGGCTTCCTTCCACCTTCTTTGGTAACTCCTTCATTTTCCTTGTCAGTCCATGGGCTGAGCCACTAAAGGGTGCAGCTTGTCCAGCTCAGTCCTGGGCATCTCTCCACTCTGTCCTTTGTTCCTAGGTAATTATATTCATGCTCTTTCTTAAATGATTATTTATAGGCTGTTGGCTCCCCTGTTTGAATCCTCATCAGTGCTTTTCTGAGTTCCAAACAGCCATATGATCTTCATAAAGCTCATTCTGGGAAGAACATGTTATTATTACACCCATTTTAAATTGAGAATTTACCTGCCCACAATCATACAGCTGGCAACATGGATTGCTGGCCAGGCTCTGTCCCTATCAGGGTCCTCTGGTCTCTGAGAAAGCCCCGAGGTGCTCGGCATGGAGGTTCTGTCTCCTTCTTGCTGCTGCTCCTCGCAGGTCGGGCAGGATCCTGATGTGAGACGGTACGAGGGCTGCTGTGCAGGTGGCACAGTCGGACTGGCTGGTGGCTGAATGAGGGAGGGAGTTTGGTAAGAGAAAGCTAAGAGAAAGATCAGTTGTATGAACTTGGAAATCATCAAATATGTATATTTTTCATTCATGGAAACAGAAGGAAAATCGGGAAGAATTGGAATATGTACTTTGCATTTTTAGCACCTCTAAAAGTGAGGTCTAAAATCACTGCATTCATTTGCAAACATAAAATATATTACCTATGAATTATAATAAGCAGAACATTTTAGGCTTTGGGCTGGTAGAAGCTACCAGCTTTCATTCTTTACAGTTGTTAAACTTCCCTGCAGATTCTACTTTTTTGAGAAAGTAAGCCTCATGTGTCTAACCTCCATTTTAAATCTCTTTTTGGGCAATATAACATTTATTTACGTTTATTTTTTTGCTCTCTGCCATTTCACTTAGTTTGTGAAATTTTAAGGTCACAAAAACCATGAGAATATTATTCTCACCTCTCAGCTTTAACTGTCAGTGTATTTTTAATAAAAGAAAGGAAACATTAAAAGGGTCTCTTCTGGCTCTCATCCTCTTTTCCATCTCTTGTCTCCTTCACCCTTCCCAGAAACAGCCACTATTATGAGTTTAACCAGTCCTTTCTGCTTGTTAAAACATCTAAATACATATTCAGTTGCATTTATGTATATAACTATGTGAGATTTTGAATATTTTAAAATGTATGTAGGCATATATTATTCTATAGTTTTGTTGATAAATAACTGGTGCACAATGAAATGCATATATTTAAAGTATTCAATTAGATGAGGTTTTATCTATATATACACCCATTAAACTATCACCACAATCAAGATGATAAATATATTTGTCATCCTTCCAATATCTTTATGCTATTTTGCAATCCGTCCTCTCCTCCCTTCTGCCCCATCCCTAGATAACCGCTAATCTGCTTTTCTGTGTATAGATTAGTTTGCCTTTTCTGTAATTTTATGTAGTTGTGATCATACAGTATGTAACTTTTGTGTGGCTGCTTTCACTTAACATCATTGTTTTCAGATTCATCCATGTTGTTTCATATATTGATAGCTCTTTCTTTTTTATTACTAAGTAGTGTTTCATTGTATCAATATACCACAATTTGTATGTTCCAGTCATCTGGTAATGGACATTTGGCTTGTTTCAACTTGGGGCTAGTATAATGAACGCTGCTATGAACATTTGTGTACACATCTTTGTGTAGACATGGCTTTTGTTTCTCTTGTTTGATTGTTGAGAAGTGGATCATACAGTTTGGGTATATTTGACTTGAAAAACTGCCAAATTATTTTCCAAAGTGGCTGTGCCATTTACACAGAAGCGCTTAAAAGATTTAGTTGTGTCATATCCTGATCAACGCTCAGTGTGGTCGATCTTTTAAATTTTAGCTGTTCTAGTGGGCATATAACACACATTCCAAAGTGCACGTTAGGTTCATTGCATGCTCCCAGTCTGAGTGAGTGTGGGTGTATAACTTCCTCCTGCAGTAGGATGGTGTCCTGTCCAGGGCTGTTTCCTGACTTGTGCATGAACTGCCAGGATAGGCTCTGGTCACCCGAGATCCTGAACTGGAACAAGTAGGTTGTAAAATGAATGAAGGAATGAATTATAATTATTGTGAAATAAAATTTTTAGTCAAGGTGCTGCTGGCTCATGTCTGAAATCCCAGCACTTTGGGAGGCTGAGGCAGGAGGATTGCGTGAGCCCAGGAGTTGAAGACTAGTCTGGGCAACAAAGCACAACCCCTGTCTCTACAAAAAAAAAAAAAAAAAAAAAAAAAAAAAAAAAAAAAAAGGGCATGGTGGCACACAACTGTAGTCCCAGTTACACTGGAGGCTGAGGTGGGAGGATCTCTTGAGTCCAGGAGGTTGAGACTGGCAGTGAGCTATGATTGCACCACTGCACTCCAGCCTGAGAAACAGAGTGAGACCCTGTCTCTAAAAAATATCATAAAACATTTACGATAATCATACAAATGCATAGGATATGATGTGGTACAAAAGTGCTTAGCGAGCCCACCATGTTTTCTTGTTTGATGTGTGGTGGTAGGAGAGGCTGTTTAAAATTTTTGTTTTGCAAACACTTATTTCTTGACTTAACCCACTTCCACTATTACCACCACGACTCACTGCTTACCGAAAATCCAGTAAATAATGAACTTACTTATTTTTATTAATCTTTCTTAAATTCAGTATAACTCATATTTATTTTGATATTTAATATTAGAAGTGTTTTGTGTCTTTATTTACAAGTTTGATGATGTTCTTGTGACCAGAAATATGCTGTAAAACCTAACTCTTCTTTATATTAATTAGCCTATGGTAAAATTGGTTTCATTGCACATCGTTTTGCTTCAAGTTTCTTTAAGTTCTTTCCAAGAACCTAATGACATTAAATCAGGACTTACTGTAATTTGATAACTTATATTTATGTGTGTGTGCATATATATGTGTCTGTAAAATCATTATGGCTGTATACTTATGATGGGCAATGAACTTGTCCATTACCTCCTAAGGAATTCTCATTTCTGTAATCTCTTCCTGTCTCCAGGCAGCCACTGATTTTCTTTCTGTCACTATAGAATAGCATGCAATTTATAGAGTTTTAAATAAACAGAATCATACAATATGTACTTTGTTTTGATCTGGTGTCTTTCACTCAAGAATAATTTTGAGTGTCATTCATGTTATCACGTGCATAAGTAGTTCTTCTTTTGTATTCTAAGTAGTAGTCTATCATATGGATATACCATGATTTGTTTATTCATTCACTTGTTGATGAAAATTACATGTTTGCCCATTAAGTTATCTGTTCTGGATCTTTTTATTTCTTTGTGGGAATCCAGATATTCACCCAATATCATTTTCTTTCTGTCTAAAGGACTTCCTTTAACATTTCTTGCCGTGACGAATGCTAGTGATTTTTTCAACTTTTGTATTCCTGAAAATAAGTTTTTATTTCACCTTTGTTTTGAAGGAAATTTTCACTAGATATAGAATTCTGCATTGATACTTTGTTTCTGTTGCTGCACTTGTGTTTTTTTCTATTTGTAAATCTGCTGTCATACTTATCTTTACTCCTGCTTATATAATGTATCTTTTGTTCTGGTTGCTTTTAAGATTTACTCTTTATCACTGATTTTGAACAATCTGATTCTGGTGTTCCTTCATGTAGTTTCATCGTGTTTCTTGTGCTTGGGTTCTTTGAGCTTCTTGGATCTGTGACTTCACAGTTTGTGTCAAAGTTGTATTGCTGGATGGCTCAGGAGGGTCTCTGGATGCTGGTGAATCCCCAGCCTCAGCCAGTGTCCAGGTTCTTGACACTATCATGAGAAAGAATTCAGAGACAAGTCAGAATGAAGTGAAAGGCAAAAAGTTTTTATTGCAAAGCAAAAGACACTTAGGAGAGAAGTGTTCTCTCTTTTTCGTTTGAAGTTCTGGGGTGCATGTGCAGGATGTGCAGGTTTGTTACACAGGTAAATGTGTGCCACGGTGGTTTGCTGCACCTATCAACCCATCACCTAGGTATTAAGCCCAGCATGCGTTAGCTGTTTTTCCTAATGCTCTCTCTCCCCCACCTCACCCCTGAGAGGCCCCAAATGTGTGTTGTTCCCCTCTCTGTGTCCATGTGTTCTCAGTGTAAAGCTCCCACTTATAAGTGAGAGCATGCAGTGTTTGGTTTTCTGTTCCTGCGTTAGTCTGCTGAGGATCATGGCTTCCAGCTCCATCCATGTCCCTTCAAAGGACATGGTCTCATTCCTTTTTATGGCTGCATAGTATTCCATGGTATATATGTACTGCATTTTCTTTATCCAGTCTATCATTGATGGACATTGAGGTTGATCCCATGTCTTTGATATTGTGAGTCTACAAGGAGCTTAAACAAATTTACAAGAAAAACAACCCATTAAAAAGTGGGGAAAGGACATGAACAGATACTTCTCAAAAAAAGACATTCATGTAGCCAACAAACATATGACAAAAAAAAGCTCAACATCACTGATCATTAGAGAAATGCACATCAAAGTCTCAATGAGATACCATCTCTCATGCTAGTCAGAATGATGATTATTAAAAAGTCAAGAAACAACAGATGCTGGTGAGGTTGCAGAGAAATAGGAATGCTTTCACACTGTTGGTAGAAATGTAAATTAGTTCAACCATTGTGGAAGACCGTGTGGGGATTCCTCAAAGATCTAGAACCAGAAATACCATTTGACCCAGCAATCCTATTACTGGGTATATACCTCCCAAAATATAAATCATTCTATTACAAAAATACATGCATCCGTATGTTCATTGCAGCATTATTTGCAATAGAAGTGCTCTCTCTTAAGAGAGAAGGGCATGCTTGTAAGAATGAGTCGCACACAAGAGAGTTTTGGTTTCTGGTTTTATAAGCGTTTCTTTAGTTAGGAAGTGAAATAGTCATAAGGTATTCTGGAAAAGGACAGGATTATAGGGACCTCCCAGTTACTCCCCCCCACCTTTGTTTGGATTTGCCCAAGAGTCATGGACACGTCTCCTGGATCAGCATTTTGGCTGTTTTCTCTCCCTTATTTTAGGTTTACTGTTATCCTGCAGTTTCTTTGCCTACTTCCTGTTTTAACTGCTGTTTGGGTCTTTCCAGCCTCCTGCGACTAGCCAGTGCTATTCCTATCTCAGTTGAAAATTTAAAAATTATGATTTCTTCAAACACTTCTTCTGCCCCTTATCCTCTGTTTAAAAACAAATAGAGGATAAGAGCCAAGTCTCTAAAGTTATTTTTTCTCTCTGTGTTTTTGTTTAAGCTAGTTTATACTGTGCTGTATTCAGGCTCATTTTTTTTTTATCTTATGCAATGTATAATCTACTATTAATCCCATCCAGTGTATTTTTATCTTAAATATTGTAGTTTTCAACTCTAAAAGTTCATTTCAGGTCTTCTTATATCTTATACATCTCTACTTAGTAGGTTCAACCTTTCACTTTTTGAACATATGGAGTAGTTAGTAAACTGTCATTTTCTGTTAATTATAGTATCTTTGCAAGTTTAGGTCAGTTTTGAAGTGTTGATTTATCTCCTCTTTATGGGTCACATATATATGTATTTTTTTGAGATGGAGTTTTGCTCTTGTTGCCCAGGCTGAAGTGCAATGGTGCGATCTCGGCTCACTGTAACCTCCTTCTCCCAGGTTCAAGTGATTCTCCTGCCTCAACCTCTTGAGTAGCTGGGATACAGGCACCCGCCACCATGCTGGGCTAATTTTTATATTTTTAGTAGAGATGAGGTTTCATCATGTTGACCAGGCTGGTCTTGAACTCTTGACCTCCGGGTGATCCACCCACCTCGGCCTCCCAAAGTGCTGGGATTACAGGCATGAGCCACTGTGCCTGGCCTTAGGAGTCATATTTTACTGCTTCTTTGATGGCCTAGAAAATTTCAGTTGAATGCTAGACATTGTGAATTTTACCTTGTTGGGTGCTAGGTATTATTTTTGTATTTCTAGATATTAATATTTTGTGTTTCTGTAACTAGCTGAGCTGTGTGCTAGGATGTGATTAGGTTACTTGAATACAGTTTGATCCTTTCAGGTTTTCTTTTAAGATGGGTTAGGTGAGAACAGAACAGCATTGATCCCTCTACTAAAGCAAGACACTGTGTACTCTACCAATGCTTCATGAAATATGAAGTTTTCCCACCTGACTGGTGAAAACAGGCACTGCTTCTGGCCCTGTGTGAGCACTGGGACTTTCCTGTCTCTCTTTAATATGCTTATGCTCTTCTCTACCTTCTTTAACATGTAAAATAATCATAACCCTTTAATGTCTGCTAATTTTATCACATGTATAATTTCTGAGCCTGTGTCTATTGATTGCTTTTTCTCTTCATTATGAATAATATTTTCCTGCCAATTTTCAAGCCTAGTAATTTTTTATAGGATGCCAGACATTGTGAATTTAACCTTGTTGGGTTTGTTAATATTTTAATATCTCTTTAAATATTCTTGACTTTTGTTCTGGGACACGGTTAAGTTACTTGGGCGCAGTTTCATTCTTTTGAGGCTTCCCTCAAAGCTTTGTTAGGCAGGTCCAGACAAAGCGGGCAGGCTTTAGTCTCAGTTAACTTGAACTTATTATTGAGGAAATATTCATTTGAATATTCCGTATGCATTACAAGGTTGTTCCACTCTGGCTGGTGGAAACATAAATGATTTCTGTCCTTGGGTGAGCTTTGGACATCATTCCTTCTGTTCTTTTCCACATATTGAGTAATATCCTTACATGTATGCGCTGATCAGTACTCAGCTAGTGACTTTAGGGGAATCTTCTGCAGGTCTCTGGAGCTCTCTCTCTCTCTCTTTCCCTCTCTCTCTGTAAACTCTTTTTCCCTGGAACTGTCTCCTCTCTGATACTCTTGCCTACATATCTAACTGTGTTAGTGTTCCTAAATTTTCAACTTGGTTTCCTCAATTCAGGTGAACGCCAGTCTCTGTTGGGTTCTGCTTTCCTTGTGCTGCAGCTATGCCCTTACTATGCCCCATGGTAAACCGGGGCAATTCTAAGACTCACCTCATTTCACCGCTTTCCTCAGACCCCACTATCTAGTGCTGTCTGTTATCCAATGTGTAACAAACAATGCTTTGTATATTTTGTCTGATTCCTAAGTTGTTTAATGTGAAAGGGCGTATCTGAATCATGTACTTCATCTTGGCTGGAAGTGGACAGAAGTCAATCTAGTGTTTGACTTTTGCCACCTATGTAAGAGTCCACAAATAATAGCATAGTGTTTAAGAGCACGGGCTCGGGTTACTAATTTGAGTATCATTCCTTTTTATTTATGTAACCTCTTCTTAATCTGTACCACGGAGCTAATATTTATATCTCTTCACATAATTATGACAGGGAGCATTTGAGCTAACTCCTAAAAACATAATTAGCCTAGTGCCAGGAAGTACCCACAGGAAGTACCCAACAAATGTTAGCTTTTATTAATGATTAAGCACTTTTACATGATTGCTCTGGATATTTTTCAAAAAGCGTCTTAATATTTGGCGGATTTCTAAAATGCCATTATTGGGCCAATGCTTGGCTGTTTTAAATTTTTTTCTAGTCTCTTGTCCTTGGATCTTTCAAATCTGTAGCTATTAATACATGGCAGGCAGCCCTGTACACCTATGGTCACGTTTCCACCTGTTGTCTTGAGCCAAGCAGAGGCCACATTAGTGCTTCCACTGACTGTGCCCCTGGTTAGGAGGGAAGGGGGCAGGTGATTCATGGAAGGACAGGGGCTAGAAAATCAAATGTGAAACTCAGAGCCTGAAGCGAGTTTGTCAGCTTGGTCATTGGAAGGTAATCCTCTGGTGGTTCTCAGCCCAGGCTGTACCTCAGAGTCACCCAGGGGGCATGCCATTGGACAGCAGTCCCATTCTAGGAAAGTCTGATTGAGCTGTAGGAGGCAGAATCCTAGGATCTGTACCCTTTAAGCATCCTAGATGACAGCCAGGTTTGCCTTCTAACAATTCCTCACACCTGGTAGCACCTTGGATCTCTGTCCCCCAAACCCCATCGCAGGATCACCGGGCAGACTTTGAGAAATAGCAGTCCTGAGGCTCCATTCTCAGGGATTCAGGTGTACAAGTGCTATAGGTGATTCTGAAGAGCAGCTTGAGTTGACATCCCTTTGTATAGGACAGAATTTCTCAGGCTTTAACTTGCTTCACAATCACCTGGAGGACCTGTTGAAATAGATTGCAGGGCCCCATTCCCAGAGTGTCTAATTCATCCATAGCTCTGCAGGACCTTATGATTTGCATTTCAAACAAGCTTCCAGTGATGCTGGTGTGCTGGACTGGTGGACGGCACTTTGAGAATGACTGGTCTGGAGTTTTAGAGTTCACAAGGCACTTGTACCTTCATTTTCTGGTTAACCCTGAAGTCAAGCCTGCAAGGAGCCATGAAGAGCTCTGACTTATGGGAGCAAGAGATAGAGGCTTAGGTGAAATCACTTACCCAAGCTCTTCAGTCCTTCAGTCAAGGACCTTCCCACACTGACTTGGCAGTGACAGCATCCTAGTGCAAGGAACTCAGCTTAAGGTGCTAACACCGCAGAGGGCTGTGGATGAACTCGGCCCTGTTACCAGAAATCTGCTTTCTCCCAGAAACTCAAGCTAGAAAATTCTCCAGATTATCCTGTTGGTGAATGTGGCTAAATCCTGGCCACTTTCCCAAGGAGTCTGTGCTGCCGCTCCTGGTAGGTTCCGCCCAAACCCTCCTGGGGCCCTTGAATCCCCTTCTCTGTCCCAGCCCATATCAGAGGCTCATTCATTCTTCCTGCAGTTAACAGGGTGCATTGGAGCCTCATTCTGGTCCAGGAATGTCTGTCCTGTGTGTGTACCTGGAGCCTTCAATGCGGTCAACACTGGCTCCACTCTGAGAGGTGAGAGAATCACTGCTGTGCCCCGACCCAAGTGCAAGAGGGTGGGGAAGGAAGGGCAGGACCCAGGGAGATTTCATGCAGTGGTGAACATTTAAATTTAATGATCCTCCTCGGTTTTGAAGCCCATTGGCCAGGAGTCTGTGTATTGTTTTTGTAAGTGCGTGTGCTATGTTGGAGGAGGAGGGAATATGATTTTCCTCAGAGTTTCAGTCTTGCTGCTGCTATCTGTCTTTGAAAATGGGGGCAAAATTCATTATTTTCTTTATCCTTGTTTGCATCAATCACCCAGGCCATCCTCATCTCTTGCACTGTAATTTTGATATGGCTTTTTGCATCTTCTGCTCCAATTCCATCCACTCCTCTCCACCTCCAGGGGCTCTTCCAGGATGTCTCTGGAATGCTTGGTTCATCCTCTGCATGTTTCTGTACCTCTTCTTTAACCCTTCCCTTCACCCTCCTGCTTTTACTGCAATCTGGTTCTGCCTGAGGGTACTGCTTTATCTCAGTCCTTTCCAGGGCTGGCTGTCTTTTTTCCTCCCTTAACTCTTATGTCACAGGGCCCAGGGATGGAGTAAGGTCCTCCTTGATGCTTCCAGATCATTCTTCCTCCTCCGATTCACTGTGGTAGCTCCAACTCCTGCCGCCCTCTAGTGTGTCCTCTTATGGCAGTCATTCACCATCTTCCTGTCCCTCGCCTTAATTTGTTGGAGGGTAACTGTCACTTGCTGCAGCAGAACCCTGTCCCAATCCTTGATGGTTCAATACACACATAGACATTCCTTCTAGTAGGGCAGCCTCTCAGATCTTTAATTTTCTTCCCTTCAATAACCTTGCAATGATCCCCCAGCTTAGCCACTTACTGCCAGATCGTTACCAATAACTCCAGCCCCTCCTTTTTTTTTTTTTTTTTTTTTTTTTTGAGACGGAGTCTCGCTCTGTCGCCTAGGCTGGAGTGCAGTGGCCGGATCTCAGCTCACTGCAAGCTCCGCCTCCCGGGTTCACGCCATTCTCCTGCCTCAGCCTCCCCAGTAGCTGGGACTACAGGCGCCCGCCATCACGCCCGGCTAGTTTTTTGTATTTTTTAGTAGAGGCGGGGTTTCACCGGGTTAGCCAGGATGGTCTCGATCTCCTGACCTCGTGATCCGCCCGTCTCTGCCTCCCAAAGTGCTGGGATTACAGGCTTGAGCCACCGCGCTCGGCCCACCCCTCCTTAATTCTAGTTTCTAATATCCTAATCTGTGACCTCTTCATTCTTATCCCGTGAGTCAAAAAATCCTTTGATCCATGCAATCCATTAAGTCATCTACCTTTTCACCATTATTCACCCCACTAGGGTTCTCATTCCTTTATTACCCAGATGAAATTCCAAGGCCTGTTGGAATCACTCCCTTGCAGCCACTGTCAACACTTCTGCCCCTTTTACTTCATCGTCCTTATGTGGAAAAACCACAGCCCTGGTTGAGTCTAGCCTTATCCCTGCTCTGTGCCGGCACCCGCACAGCACGGCTGATGGAGGTTGGAAAAATCCACACACGCACAAGGCACTATGTGTCCATATACTTGCATATGCCTCAGTGCTGCCTGGCAACACATTATGTGTTTTCCTTAGTTCCTTCAGTCTCCTGGGTTCCTAGGTGAGTATCTCATATGTTCTTCTCTCTCTGCAAACCTCCAACACCTCCACGTCATTTTCAGCTGATGACTTTGTTTCCTATTTCACTTGAAACACAGAAGCAAACATAAACAAATGCCACGCACTGCCACCACTCTGCCCATCTGCCAGCATGGCACCCCCCAACCTAGGCCTATCCTGCTGTCCCTTGGGGTGAGCTGACTACGCTCCATCCAAGTCCTTTTAACTTATACACTCATCCTGTACCCTCTCACTTGCTCAGGACGTGCCTCTAGCAAGTCACCTCATGCTCCAGCATCATCATGGTTCCTCTTCAGCAGACAAGTTATACTGGCACAAAGCATGCAGCTGTTTCTCCCATCTCCACCACTCTCTCCATCTCTCTTTCCATGTTGCTCTATTCCTAATTATAGCAAAACCCATAGAAAGTGTTATAGAGGCCCCCTTTCTGTAATTTCTCCTATTCTATTTTAAACTCGCTCCCAAAGTACACACCAAAGTGGCTGTAGTCTTTGCCACTGCACCTAAACTGCTTTTACTGAGGCCATCACCAGCCTGCACATGGCCAAACCCAGTGCTGTCTCTGCTCTCCTCTTATTTGACTTGTGAGTCATGTGAGCACATACATGATCCTAACTGCAATACTCCTAAGAAATGAAAGGAAGCATATTATTAGTTGTACCCGGACAAGAGGTATAAATTGGGGCCGTCTTAGAAAAGCAGAGGTACAGCCATCCTACCTTTAGGTACTCGCTGTTGGATGCAATCGGTCACTCTTTCTTCCTTAGGACCTTTCCTCCCTTGGCTGCACTATCCACACTCTCCTGGTTTCCTCCCCTCTGGCCGCTGTCTTTGGTCTCCTTTCTGATTTTGCTGCATCCTCTGTCCTCTGAATGATTGCTTCTCCAATCATTTTGGGGTGATTTTGCTCCCCAGGTGACATTTGGCAATGTCTGGACATTTGGCAATGGCTGGAGAGGTCTATGGTTGTGTTTGAGGGTGTTGCTACTGCCATCTAGTGGGGAGAGGCTGGAGATGCTGCTAATGCCCAGGACAGTCCTCGTAACAGAATTATTCAGCTCAAAATATCCATAGTTCCAAGATCAAGAAATCCTGCTTAAATATTAGCATGTGCTGAAGGCCCTTCTCTTTCCTTTATCAATATCTGCCTCCTTAGGGATCTTTTCTAGTCTCTGGTTTAACATTTAAAATCCCCAATTAGGCAATAAATTGGGTCCTAAACTTAGTTAGCATAAAATGTAGAATTGTGTTATTAGAAGGCATCTGCAGCTAGCCTGTAAGCAATTCTGGGGACCACGTTCAAGACAAGTCCATCTGTTCCCTTGGTGTAATGTGGCGCCGCCTTGTGGCAGTTTTTTCCTCGGGTTAAATATCTTTGAGGATGCAACTTGTCATGGTTAACGGCTGTGTGTCATGGTTAACAGCGCATGGTGATAAAGGAATTAATCAAGACAATAATGAATTTAGAAATGCAGATTTATTTAGAGAAAAGGAGAGATACGTTGCAAGGGAGCAACGGGCAATACAGCAGAGGGAAGGCTGTCTGCAAAGAGGCAAGGGCTACAGATGACGTAGGGCTGCTAAGGCTGAATGCTTGCAGATGGGATGCTTGCGTGCAGGTGGGCTGTGAGCTGAGTGCTCGTAACTGGAAGCTTGGGTGCGGATGAGCCATTGGCGGTTGACCCTATTTCTTGGAACATTCGCTCCCTGAAAACATTTTAATATTAAACCACCAGGTCAGTTTGAATTTTTTTTTTTTTTTGCCTTTAGTAGGACCTGCCATTGTGAGACTATCTGAGGTAAATTAGACACCGTCCTGGTTTAAGTCACTGCTCCAGTGACTAGGCAGGGAGCTCGTCCTCGGAGAGGGTGTGGGCAGTGTGCACTTCGCATGTTGTCCACACCAGGCGAGCTGCTGCTTTAAGGCCTTTGCGTTTGCTGTTTTCTTTGCCCCAAATGCACTTCTCCCAGTGTTCACATAATTTTTCTCCCTCTTCTCCTTTTAGTCTTTGCTTAAATATCACCTTCTAGGGAGGCCTTCCCACACCACCTCTTCGAGATTTGAGAGTATGTACCCCCACCCCTAGCCTTCTTATCCCTCTCCATTGCTTTCTTCTCAAAGCACTTGTTACTTTCGAATGAAATACATTAGTTACTTTCTAGTTCTAATTTTACTTTTTTTGTTTACTTCATATCCATACTCATATAATCTCTGGAAGGAGTGTTTCTTTTTGTAGTGCATTTCTAGCACCTAGAACAGTACTTGGCACATAGCAGGTGTTCAAAAGTATTTGTTGACTATATTCCCAAAGGGCATGGAGTCTTAGAAGTTTGAGAACACAGTTCTAAGCACAGCTGTTTAGAGACTGTGGATGATGCTAATGGCTGTATTCCCAGTAGGTGGGGCAATTTTCAAACTGACCTGGAATCCTTGAGATCTGGGGACAGTCACCAGGCACTGGGCTCTGTGGGGAGAGCTGTGCTGGTTTCTAGAGAGGAGAATGGCATCCTGTGGGACTTGGCCCCAGAGCTTTCCTGTCCCAGTCTCTTCCCAATTGAATCCCAGAGGCAGGAGGCCTTGTCTGTGGCTGGTCAGTCCTGTAACTGTTTCCCAACCGTCTACACAGATGCAAAGAAGCCTAAGAAAAGCAAGCTGTCAGGTGAGCAGGGGCCTTGACTCCTCCCAAGAAAGCACTAAGAACTTCCATAGGGCAACTGGAAAGAAGGTTCTACTTCCTCACCGGCAGCTGTTGCTGGGGAAAAAAACAGCCTCAGCCCCTACCCTGTGCTGAGGACCTTGCTGCCATTTTCCATATGCTACAAGGTTGCATCTGCAGTAATGTGTTGAGACAGCCATCCTCACCATTTTACAGATGAGAAAGTTGGAACTCAGAGGGGTTTAGTAATCTGCTCAAGGTCATAGGACCCGTAAGAATCAGACCCAGAGTTCAAATCCAGAAGTGCCTGATTCCAAGGCCTTAGCTCTTTCCAGGCCTCCTTGACTGTCGCTGGCACTGTGTCGGGCACTGTGAGTGTTCATTTCTTGTAGAGCCCTTTGGATGCTCCAGTACCCGCCCGGGGATGTGGAGACAGGGCTGCTGAAGCCTGGTCCTGAATGTAGAAGAGAGTAACAGCACAGTGTGGGCAGTGCCTTAACAGAAGGAGGGCCGAGCATGCAGGGCACAGCAAGCTGAGGAGATGGGCAGGACACCTTCCTTTGAGTCTGTGGCCTTACTCTGCTGGTTCACTGTGGCCCCCTGCAGTGGAGGCCAGCCTGCCTATGTGACATCAAAACCGGAGACCACATACAACACTGATTTTAATGTGGATATCATGGATTATTGAGCCCCTCTGGAGATGAGTGGGGTGGAGAGCTCATTCTAGTTTTGAACTCTCTACTTCTCAAAGTGCTTCCATGTATGTATCTCTCCATGTCACTGGCATGTCATTGCAGGCTGGCCTGACTTTGTTCTCTCTAATTTTAGAAGAAACAAAGACTTGTGTAATATTTGAGACATAAAGTCTGGGATGAGTATTGGGTGGGAGAATCTAATATCAGGTTCTCCAACAAACTTGGATCCAGCTGACCCTCCCAAGGGGTCAGAGGCAACTTTGTAGCATATGGAAAATGGCAGTAAGGTCCTTGTGTGGACTATGCCTAGAATCTAAATTAAGACAAGGCCTCAGAGGGGCTAATGACATGTGTCTCCAAAGTTTCACAGCTTGCATGTGGCTAAATCTTGACTCCACCCTCTCAGGTTTTAACCATAATCCCAAAAAGGTTGAAACAAGAAAAGTTATCTTTGGGCAATTACCTTTTTCTATTCCTTGCTTTACCTACTGACATTCTAGGCTCACCCTCTGGTCTGTAATCTCACTGAACTGACAGATCCCACACGGCCTAAATGATTCTCACACTGGGTTGACTAGGCTCTCCCATTGCCTGTCCTACTGTCTAAGCCACCTCCTGGGTAGGGTGCCCAGGGTCATTCTGATGCTGCCTGACTTTCTTTCCAGCTACTTTTGAAACTTGGTATCCATGGCAAAGGGCATGTTCCAGATACTTTTATTTCCAAATTCCCCAGTGGCATCAAGGAAATCAACGCCTCTGGATAGCTCTACTAATGCTTAGTTCTCATTGTCCGATCTAGCTCCTGGGTCATGGGAGGCATCTAGGAAATGTTTGAGTGTAAGAGTGAGTTGCTTTACCTCCAGAATATACTTCCAAGGGCTCTGAAGCAGGCTGTGGAGTCCTGCTGGCTGACCACAGTTCATAGGTGGTTCCCAAACCTGTGGTCTACATCCATCCTTTGTCAGTGTCACTGCCATTGTCCCAAAAATGTCATTTGGGCCTAGCCCCTGGGATAGTAATCAGTCTTTACATAGATATACATTGTGCTTTGCATTCACAGTAATTCTGAGTGGACCTTAAAATAAGTTCCATGTCAGGTCTCACAGCCCATGGGTTAGAGATGGGGTTACCTTTCAGCCTTGTAAAGTGCTCCGTCTTTGAGTGTGGATGTGGACTCACAACGAGTCCACTCCTGCTGTTCCTCTGCTCTTGCTAAGGCTGCTGCTACAGCTCTGCACAGGCTGGCCAGCTATGGTGCCTGAAGCACCTGTATCTTCACAGCACCTACTTGCATGGTGGCCAGGGTGTAGTTGGAAAGGGATTCTCAGATGGGAGGCCAATGGGAGCTGCTTCAGGAGGCAAATCCAAGTCACAGAGACCGAGTCACAGAGAGCATAGTAAACTCAAAGTCCCTTCTTTTGCTTAATAACTGAGATGCTGTCCCTGGGTTAACCTCCCCAAGCCTTGTTTTGTCTTCCCTTGGATTGATTTCTCTCTTAGAAGTCTCCTCACATCCTTCTGGGGAAGGTTTCTAGTCAGTCCACAGATAGCTGGACCAGGCATGTGCAGAAATAATCTGATTCTCACATTTGAGTGAGCCAGCGTTCCCAGCTGTATCCCCATTTTGTGTCTATATAAGTTACCAAAGCCCACAAAGATATTAGGTAGCTCCTTAGTTTGCTTTATGATTATGCCTTGTGTGTGCGTGTGCGTGCGTGCGCGCACGCCTATAAGGATTCCTTCTCTTCCGCTCTTGCCATGGCTTCTCTTCCCCACTGATGGGCTGGAGTCCCCTGTCCTTTTGACTCTGGGCTTACTCATGTGACTTTTTTGCCAAGGGAATGTGGGCAGAAGTGACTGGGAGCCAGTCCCAAGCTAAGGCCTTGGGAAGCATGGCGAGCCTATGGCAGCCTCCTCAGAACTCCTTCCCTTGGCCATCAAGAGAGAAACACCTGGATTGTACCTTCAGCCCATGTCCTAGAATACAAACATGGAGAATAATGAACTTGACTCAAAGGCTGAAGGGCAGCTGAGCCCACATGAGGTCAACTGAACTGCAGCTACCTACAGACCTGAGAGTGAAATAAACATGTATAAGTCTCTAACATTTGGGGTTTGTTTATGTAGCATTTTTGTAGCAGAAACTTAAATAATACTGGGGGCTAAATATAGTGGACTAGTAACAGCACAGAATGGTAAAATGGAGTGATGGCTACTTACATCACAACTCTTCATCTCTGTTGATGGACACTAAAATCAAAGCGGCAGTTACTGAGAGTTGGGAGTCGTTGAGTTGCATCATGGTTGTTTAGAATCATTGACACTTTGAGCTCTAAGTGATTACAGAGATGTTTCCCTCAGCTACAGGTAAATAAACAAAGGCACAGAGAAGTAAAGTGACTTCTAGAGGGCTTCATTGACATTTAGCAGCAGAATCCGAGCTACACAATGAGTCTGTCATCCCCAGCCTTTCTATTCTTGTTTCCTAGGTTGGGATTTGGGGAAATAGTGCAGACAGATTAGCAGCAGTGACATGGAACAACGTGAGCCTCAGCTTCCATCCCTGAGGCTGCCTTCATTTTCCAGGGAAATGTCTCCGTGTACAGCCTTGCCCTCTGCACACAGTGTATATGGCCACCTGAATACGTGTCCTTTCATAGCAACTAATGGATTAAAATGGATGCCAGAGCGGTGCTTCTAAAAGCTCCATGTATAAATCATGTAGGGTTCTTATTAAAAATGCATGCAGATTCTGATTCCGTAGGTCTAGGGTGGACTTGACGTTCTGCCCTTCTAACACACGGACCACACTTTGAGTAGCAATGTATTAGATCATTCCAGTGGAAACATGTATGAGTGACGGAATGGACAGATATAATTAATCCAGGTCAGGTAAGTGAAGTACTGATATGTGTTAAGTTGAAGTGAATTTCACATCAGAAATAATGGTTACACAGTGACTTTTACTGCCCCCAAATTCTTTCCTTCTGAGTGGTTTCAAAGTGAACCGAGCCTGCCAGGTTAACTCCCTGGTTTGTTGTGTGATTAGAAGATTTGATCCAGCTTTCTGCTTCTTCTAATTCTTTAAATATGCAATGGCCTTCTAGAAACTTGTCTCTCAGGCTCCCCATGAGCCTCCTGTCTTAATATCCTACCCCCAGGACATTTCCTGGGTCAAGGAAGGAATCAGGGACTAGGAAAAGTGGAAAGTTTGCCTGACAGTGAGAAAGTTTTGGCACTCCTATTTGTTCAGTTCTAAAATGTGGGTATTGTTGGGGCTTCTAATTTGAATCTAACCTGAGATTCAGGCATTTCTAGCTATAAATGACCAAGTAGTAGGATGAGTTCACTAGAAGCTTATTTTCAGGAGAGCAGTCACTTAAATTGAAGAAAAAACACGGGTTGGGGAGGTTACCTCATTAGTAAAAACAACGTTTTTTAATCAGAGGAGTGATTTGGAACACACTGTACATAGTTCAGTGTGTTTATCTTAGATTTATCTCTGGGTCAACTCTTGTTGGACCTGTATTAGAATCATTTAGTGAAGAAAAGGTGGGTGTCATTAGGAAAAGAGCCGTTTATTCAAATGTTCTGTTTGACATTAGGGCACTGGCAAGACTACAGTATCAAAAGATATTCAAAAACAGGCCAGGCGTGGTGGCTCACGCCTGTAATCCCAGCACTTTGGGAGGCTGAGGCAGATAGATTGCCTGAGCTCAGGAGTTCAAGACCAGCCTGGGCAACACGGTGAAACCTTATCTTTACTAAAATACAAAACATTAGCCGGGCATGGCGGTGTGTGCCTGTAATCCCAGCTACTCCGGAGGCTGAGACAGGAGAATTGCTTGAACCTGGGAGGCAGAGGTTTCTGTGAGCTGAGATTGCACCATTGCACTCCAGCCTGAGTGACAGAGGGAGACTCCATCTCAAAAACAAAACAAAACAAAAAACAAAACAAAACAAAAAACAAAAAAAAGAAGAAGAAGAAGAAGAAAAAAAGAAAAAGAAAAAAAGAGTATAGTGAAAAAATGCCCTAAAAAATTCGAAAACCTAAATGAAAGAGGCCAATACACATCAAATAAACCAAAATGGCATTCTAGAGTCTCCTTTTCCTAAAAGCCCTAGATGGTGATAATTTTGTGGATGATTATGATCAAACTTTCAAGGAACAGTTCATTTCTTCTATACACAAATTGTTCCAGAAAAAAAAGAACAAAAGTTGCCCAACTTACTGTATGAGGTAAGTATAATTTTGATTTCAGAACCAGAAAAAGATAATAGTAATAGACACTATAGTACCATTTCACTTATGATTTTGTCTAAAAAGTTCTAAATAAGGTGTTAATTCTTCAAATCTAACAATGTATTAAAAGTATTTTATAATCCTGTAGGATCTACCCTACAAATACAAGGAAGGGTTGGCATTAGAAAATTGTTCTAATTTATTACATTAATAGATAAATGTAAAAAGCCATATGATTATCTCTATAGATGCAGAAAAAGCATTTGATAATATTAAACATCTATTTATGATGATTTTTTTTTAAAATTAGGACTAGTAGGAAAGTATTTTTTTAACCTGTGAAAGGCTATATATATCACAAATGTGTATCAAGCATAAAACCTAATAGAGGAAATTTAAATTTATTCTCTTTAAGAACAGTAACAAGACAGAAATTCTTATTACTATTTAATATTATAGTAGAGATCCTGGAAAATACTTTGGGACAAAGAGGACTGAGAGATATAAGCATTGGAAATAAAGATATAAAATTGTCATTATTTGCAGATTATGTTATCAGAACAAAGAAAGATTAATTAAAAACTATGAGAACTAACAAGAGTTCATCAAGGTTGTTAGAAACAAGGTAACTTAGAAACACCAGCAACATTTCTCTCTGTCAGTAATAACCAACTAGAAAACGTGGTAAAGATATACTACTCATAATAGCAATAAATACTGCATATATCTAGGGATTAACAACCAAAAAGACACAAAACCTAAATGAACACATTAAAAAATCTTATGTCGATTTTCTGATATAAAAATGATATAGAAGAGCATCTGCACAAATGCAGATGTTGCAGGAGAACTGATTTCAGGACTGCCATGGATACCAAAATCTGAGGATGCTCAAGGCCCTCATATAAAGTAGCATAGTATTTACACATAACCTAAGCACATCCTCCTGTATATTTCAAATCTTCTCTAGATTACTTATAATACCTAATACAGGGTAAATGCTATGTAAATAGTTGTTATATTGTATTGCTTAGGGAATAATGACAAGAATAAAAGCACACACTTGTGCAGTACAGATGCAGCCATTCCTTTTTTTTCCCAAATATTTTTCATCTACAGTTAGTTGAATCCACAGATGTGAAACCCATGAATACAGAGGGCCAACTGTAGTATCAAGTACTTATATTTCTCCCAAATTAATTAATTTGTAAGTTCAATATGATCCTACAGTTGAATTCTTTAAGAACTCAATAAACTTATTCTAAAGATCTCCAAAAAGCTAAGTCAATTTTGAAAAGAAAGAGTAAGTAGAGAGACATATTAATTAAGTCATTAAGTGGGGGACTGATAGCCTTAGGGCTTCAGAATATAGTTTATTTTTTGAAAACATTGTCCAAAATTTTATTGTGTTTAAATCTTGTGAATAGTTTAGAAATTCTATTGTTGCATTAAATGTATTTTATATTTTAAGTTTTTCAAAGTTTTATGCGATTTGCTTTGAAACGTCCTTAAGAATAGAGAAATCCTAAATTTTTAGGAATTATCTGAAGCCATAAAGGCCTTTATGTATTTTATATGTAAATAGACATATTGTTTTATGGATATTTGTTTTCTGGCCAGTATAATAGATAACTTTCGATTAAAGTTGGGAGTCTCAGGTTTATAAGGTGACCACTGTTTGTTTTGTTTGGAGAAAACCAAGAAGAAATTAGGTGATATACTAAAGAATTTCTCAGTTTGGATCTGCTTATCCTGATAGTTCTTCTCCTCTTTAGCCTAAATATCTTGTTTGCATAGAAAATTATCAAAACAATCAATATGTCAAACCAAACACTCTAGCAGTTTACTATAATACATTCATTGTGTTTTCTTTTTTTAACTTTACTTTGAAATAATAGTTACTGAAAAAGCTGAATGAATATATGAAAAGGAGTTTACATATACCATTCTCCCAGATTTCTCTAATGTTAAAAACTTTACCATAGTATAATGATTAAATCCAGGAAATTAATATTGGCACAATACTATTAATTTAACTACAGAATGTATTAGAATTTCACCAGTTTTTCCTCCTAATGTCCATTTTGTGTTTCAGGATCTAGTCAAGGATCCCATGGTTCCATTTGTGCATTTAGTTGTTACATCTCCTTAGTCTCCTGCGATCTGTGACTCTCGTCTGATTTGTCATTATGACCTTGACAATTTTGAAAGTATTGGTTAATTGTTTTATAGAATGTTTCTCAGAATAGGTTTGTCTGACGTTTTCCTTAGTTACATTAGAAGTCTGTTTTTGGTAAGAATACTGCAGAAGTCATGTGTCCTTATCAATGTATCAGACTGGGGTCCAGCATGTCAACAAGTCCTATTACTGGTGACGTTAACCTTGATCACTTGGCTAAGGTAATGCTGCTGAGTTTCTTCACTCTACAGTTGTTATGTTTCCTTTTGTAATTTACAAATAGCTTGAGATATTTGGAGACTATGTTAATGTCCTGTATCTCCTCAAACTTTTGCCTACTGGTTTTGGAATTTATTGTTGGATGTTGCCTGTAATGATTATTACTGTGGTTGCTTAATGGTAACGTTGTATTTCCCTGATTCCTTCTTCATTTATTAATTGAAATTTTTCTGTAAGGAAGAGCCATTATTTCTCCCTCCATTTATTTATTTAACTATTTATTTATATCAGTATGGGCTCGTGGGTATTTCTTTCCTTCTATGGGTTCTATTACTCTCTTTTAATTTTAAAGTAGGAATAAAAGATTATAAGTTTAAAAAGTACCTGCAAGTACAAAATAAGAGACACATTTCTTTCATGAAATTGAGCTTAAGGTGCTAATTACGGAGTGCCACCATCAATAGCTAAAGGCACGTGGCAAAATTGCTGATTTCCCAGCCTATGTGATAGTTGTTAGTACCATGCTTGGGACCAACGAAGTAAAGGAACAAGAAACAGGTGCCATTTGGCAATAGTGCTATTGGTAGACACAAAGGCATCATGAAAGATGTTTATACAAACAGTAGAATTCCAAAGACTAATAAGTAAAAAAGCATTTCCTGTGAATTTATGAATAAACAGATATTAGTATTACTCAGTTAATAACACTGATTGAAATTATTGAAAAGAAATGCTTGGAAGCACATCATTTATTTTGTAAAGAAGTACCAAATAAAACTCCTGCACGTGAAGTATTGAAAGTGATAAAATATTGAAACTCTGAAACTAATAAAATATTACAGCTCTGTTGGGATCTGTGTTCTGGTTGTGTGGCTGCAATAACAGAAAAGTGTAACATTGTATTTGTCAATAAAAGAAAGGAAACAGGTATAGATTTAAGGGACAATTGTACTCTAGAAGCACAATTTAAATGTATCAAACCATCCAGACTAGTGGCAAGGAAGATTTCATCAGGAAAAAAACGATACACACCCTGCCATTTGCTACCACTTACCTGTGTGAACAGAGTTTCTTATTGATGGTGGCATCCAAAGAATTTGAAGAGATAGATCATGGTTTAAAAGGCTTGAGTAGACATTTTAAGTGTACAATCTGTTTTAAAATAAATATCTCATATATAAATTCAATATTTAGTGCTTCTCATAATACTTTGTATTTTAATTTAAAAAAATAATACATTTTCCCACAAAGCTTATATAGTCATTATAGAATCCCCTTGAGTTTGCCCCCATGTTGAAACAATGCAAAAAGTTGGGGAACATTGGCTTTCGAGTCTGGAACCCAGCCCTCTGGTCTTGAGAGCAGAGGTGAAGACCTCTGTTTGTGAATTTGTGAGTAACCTTGGACAGTCGCATCGAGTAGGAGAAAAAACAGATGCAATGATGTTAACCACTGTGGACTCTAGACCTTTCCTCAGTTTTCTAGTGGTAGAGAGAACCCCGGTGATGACTGAAATTTACCTTCCCTTTTATAGGTTGGTCACTGTGGGGGACTGAGTGAGCAGACTTAATTTGATTTAGGTAAATGAATGTGACATTTCTTACAGCTGACTGTAAAATGCAGTAACACTACACTGTCATGGTGGCATGAGAAAAAGTGCAGGTGGATTGCAGGGCACCAGGAAGTCAAGTGCTCTGGTGACAATGGTGATTTTACAGATGATGGAGCCAGCTGGCTTCTTTGGACAGGTATGAAGACCATGCAGGAGAGAAAGATAAATTGAAACTGTGAATATCTCATTGAGAACAAAGTGGACAATCAGCAAGACTTCATGGCAGAAGGAATCCCTCATTTCTTGCAGTTCCAGGGAAGAAATAAATGAAAATGGAGCTTAGTACTTCCTGCTTAAGTGCTACAGTTGTGCAGGATCAATTAATCACTTAACCTGCCAGGTTTGTTATGCCGAAGTCAGGGTGCTGATGGGGAAGGAGTCGACTCTGAGACACCACATGGGGACATTTGATCAGACATATATATATGAGTTGAGAACTTTGAACCTTCATATGTCCTTGAGGCTCCATTGACAACTGAGGTAGACAATCACTGTCCTTTCCCACTGCATGTGAAGCATTTCAGTGTCTGCACCTGAGCCAAGTTGCCTCACAGGCTAATGCGAGTTCTCCTCATGACCCCCGTAGAGCCCTGACAGGGAATTTGCAAGGCTACTGTGAAAGCAAATGGCCTAAACTCCAAAAATGTTAAAGAAACTTGTCAACTGGGTGTTGTTCACGGAAATATATTGTAAATGTGTTCAACCAAGATTGGACTGAATTTGTCAATAAGGGTGGGCCCATCTAGGATTTGGGATGCAATGAACTGATTTGAACACCTGGAGGTGATGTTAGTTTATTGTCTGCTAGGTTAACTAATGGAAGCTTAGATGTGGTGGTGGTTTACAATAAGTAAGGCTGAAATACTATCATTTCTTTGACATAATGTAATGATCCTTAAAGTTGGAGCTTTAAAAAACACTGATGCTTGAGTGACTCCCTGGAGATTCTTATTTAAGTGGTTTGTGTTGCCATGTGGGCAGAGGGATTTAAAGAATCCTCAGGTGATTTTCACATGTTGCTAAGGTTGAGTGATTTCTGTACAGGAAACTCAGGGATGAGGATGCTGGAGTACATCTATTATGTACAATCCACACAGCTGTCCATTAATCACACACCTCAGGATGACCATAGAAATGTATTGACAAGGGGCACACTGGCATCCAGGAGAGCTCACTGGACTTCCCTCTCTAGGCTGGAGGTGATGGTGTGGGTGCTGCAGCAGGTTTGCAGCTCTGATGGGAATGAACAGGATTGCAGAGTGGAAGAGGCCAGATGGTGGCACCTCTCATCAAAAGCAAGGTGAGTGAAATGATCACAGTTAACCACAGGGGCAGGATACTAACTAGAGTATTTGAACTTCAGGATCCTGTGGCAATGACAAATTCATCTCAGGGTCTGTAGAAATGAAATACATGGAAAAGCTTCTAAGGTGCTGCTTAACACATATGGGAGGAAGGTTTTTAGGTCTGGTGTACAGAAAAAAACTCAAATTGCTGTAGTGGAAATGAACGGCTTTTAACCCAATTTCCAGGTCTAAGGAAGATCGAAGCCCTGGATTCCTAAGATGAAGGTCAGGTCCGTTTGAGGGGGAGCTTTGCATAGTGGCATGTTATGGTCTGAATCGTGTCCCCTCTTAATTCATACATTGATGCCCTAACCCCCAATGTGACTACTTGGAAATAGGGCCTTTCAAGGGGTAATTAAGGTAAAATGAGGTTATAAGAGTGGATCCCTAATCCAATATGACTTCATAATGCGAGGAAGAGACACCAGGGATGCACACAGGATCATGTGACAACAGAGAGAAGGTGGCCACCTGTGAGCCAAGGAGAGAGCCCTTAGGAGATACCAAACCTGTCGACACCTTGATCTTGGACTTCCAGCCTCCAGAACAGTGAGGAATGAAGTTCTGTTCTTTAAGCCACCCAGCCTGTGACATTTTGTTATGGCAGCCTGGGCAGACTAATACACGGTGACTGGAATATAGTAAGAATCTTTCCCCAAGCCTTCCTCAGACATACCATTTATCAGGGCTGGGAGAGCAAAATAGTATCTGAGGGTTTCAGATACTGCTTCTGTATTGATGGAAATCTCCAGGGGCAAAAAAATGCCACAATGGTCCATCAATCACAGCAAAGGATTATAAAGCAGAGGAGACAGATAGATTTTGCCTGAAGAGGCAGCCTGAGATTATTTCTTTGGGCGCAAAATGTACAGCGCAACAAGATAAATTTAGTGACCGGCAGCATGTCCACACTGGGTTCCTTCTTATAAAGTGAAAGTTATGGAGAGAGGGTCAAGGGGAAGCCCGTAGAGTTTCTCCTGACCCTCTGCCAAGATGATAAACCAGAAACCCAAAGTAAAACTCCATCCCTGGGGGAGTGACTAGAGTTAGTGTCACCATCACAGACTTGAAAGATATTAGGGTATTAATTTCATATCTCCACTTAATTTGCCTTTTTGCTGCTACAGATACTACATAGGTTGTGGAGAATGCTAGTAAATCATTACAATTTTTTTCATTTTTTTTTTGTTATTTTATTTTATTTTAGATTCAAGGAGCACACGTGCAGGTTTGTTACCTGGGCCTATTGCATAATGGTGAGGCATGGCTTCTGGTGTATCCATCAGCCACACAGTGAACATTGTACCCCGTAGGTGATTTTTCAGTTTTTGCCCTTCTCCCACCCCACTCCACTGTGGAATTGTCAGTGTCTGTTATTTTCATCTTTATGTCCATAATGTACCCATTGTTTAGCTCCCATTTATAAATGAGAGCATGCAGTGTTTGATTTTATATAGAAGGGCAGAAAGGGATCACATTACTGGCTGGGCTGATTGATTCTAATTGCTCAGGGGGAAATTGGATTGCTGCTGCTCAATAGAGGTAAATAGGACGATGTCTGGAGCCCAGGAGATCCCCCGGAGCATGTCTTGTTACTCCAGGGAATCTCTTGCTTCTTTTATGTCTGGTAGTTTCAGTCAATGGAAAATTGAAGCACCCAATAAAGAAGAGCACTGAGGACCTGGATTGCGCAGAAATGGAGGCTTGACTCAACTGTAAAGTGAAGAACAGCATCCAGCAGAGGTGCTGGCAGAGGGTGAGGGGAACATGGGATGGGTGGTAGAACAAGGCAGCTGTGATTACCAAACTTGGCTTTGGTGAGTAACTATAGAAATCAAGGAGTCTTGATGTTCTATTTAACTGTTTCCTCCCTATCCCTGCCTTTTTCTCTAACCACCTTACATGAGTAACACTGGGAGTGGCTTTTAAAAGTTTCAGATAGGAGTATGATTACATTGACCTAATGTGATGATTCAGAATTTCACCATTTCACCTGTGAGAGGGAACACAAATGTCTTACCCCAGAAAGAAGAATATGGACCTGAAGGGCAAGAGGCATGGACTATGCTGGATAATTTCCAGTTACCTTTCCAAATCCACTCTCCATGCTTCTCTCCTGGCTGTCTGCCCAGGAAGCTGACCTGCATCTGTGTGGGCTTCCTTGCCTTCTGGCTTCTGGTTGCCCTTGGCTTCTGAGTTTGGCCAAGCGGGAGTAGTGAAAGGAACGTGGAGAATGGGAAGTGTCATGTCAGGTTCAAATCGGCGTACTTGTGCTAACTTGAATGGGAGTGGGGGTGAGGGAAAGAGGTTTCACAGTGACTCAGTGGCCAATTAGATGCTTACAAATTCATGGCTTATTGCAAGGCTTTCATATGCTAGCAATCATGCAAATATATTTTGCAGGGTGTCAGAGAGAGGTGGTTGTCGTTGCTCTTTTCCTGGTAGGGCTCCTGGTGGCGATGCCAGATAGAAAAGAGGACTGAGTTCTCATGAGCAGAGCTTCTACAGGCATCTCGCCATGGCCAGTTTCTTTGTCGTTTTTATGGCCCTGTGCAGGAGTGTCCGTAGTCATGATCTCAGCAGCTTTTGGCTTTGCTTTCTTTTTTTTTTTTTTTTTTGAGACGGAGTCTAGCTGTGTCGCCCAGGCTGGAGTGCAGTGGCCAGATCTCAGCTCACTGCAAGCTCCGCCTCCCGGGTTCACGCCATTCTCCTGGCTCAGCCTCCCGAGTAGCTGGGACTACAGGCGCCTGCCACCTCGCCCGGCTAGTTTTTTGTATTTTTTTAGTAGAGACGGGGTTTCACCGTGTTAACCAGGATGGTCTCGATCTCCTGACCTTGTGATCCGCCCGTCTCGGCCTCCCAAAGTGCTGGGATTACAGGCTTGAGCCACCGCGCCTGGCCTGGCTTTGCTTTCTTGTCCAGTCTTGGGAGTGCCTGACCACAGCAGGTATATATAACATTATCCCCTCAGATGTATATGTTTATCACTTTGAGGGGTCAGCAATTTCACTGCAGGCTGAGTCACTTGTCACAGGTGACTCCATTTTAAAACATCTAGGATCACAAAACGTTATACATTATTTATATATTAGGAAGAAAATGAGGTCAGGGTGTTTACAGTTAGGTGCTATGTCATGACATTTCAGTCTGCACAGGTGATGGTGGCTCCATAAGATTGTAACGCCATATTTTTACTATATTCTTTCTATGTTTAGATATGTTTAAATACACAAATCATTACTATTCTGTTACATTTGCCTAAAGTATTCAGTATAGTATCATGCTGCACAGGTTTGTACAGGAGCAATAGACTGTACAATATAGCCTAGGTGTGAAGTAGGCTGTGCCACCTAGATTTGCGTAAATTCACTCTATGGTGTTTGCACTATGAAACGTCATTAAGCCATGCATGACTGTATTCCCTGGTTCCTTTCCTATGGGGTCACTGCAGGCTATTTTTCTTGAGAAGGTCACAGCTCCTATTAGGTAGCCTTGTTCACAAAGTTCTCTCTCTCTCTGGGTTCTAATAACCTCCTCTTGTCCTTTCAGACCTAGGGATGGCCAGAGATATACCCCACTTTTAGTAGCCTGAGGTTCTGTACTATGCCTTGGGATTTCCCTGTACTCTACCCATATCTTTATAAGTAACTCCTTCATTACATCTACCTCCAATTACCACATTTGAACGTGTCATCTGTTTTTTGTTAGGACCCCAATTGACACAGCGTGGCTCCCAAGTTGGTCCAAACAGACTAGAAAGACTTTGATAGATGTCGGGGAGCCATTCCTTTTTTCTACAAGATGTGAATGACTGAGCACACAGTTCTGACTGACACGGGCAGCCCTCTTATGATCTTGGAGAAACCTGGCCTTAAGTTATGAATTAAATTTGAGGCCAGAGAGAATTTTTAAAAATGCTGGTCCTTGCTCACCTCATAGAATTATCAGGTCAGCAACTCTGATAATTAATAATTCTGGACTTCCAATTATGTAACCTAGTAAATATTTTTATTTTTTAAGCCACTTTGAATAGGATTTTTCAAGTTTTGAAGCTGAAAATAACTTAAATTGATAGACTCTTACAAGTATACATATGAGGTCAAGGTTAAACACATTAATATTTTTAATAACCCCTACAAAATTGCTTTCCAAAAAGTCTGCGGTGATTCACACAGACATTCATGTGGTGAGTGAATCTATTTTCTCACACTATGGCTTACCATCTTTTTAATTTGTGCCTTCCTGATGGGTGGAAACTGAATCTCAGTATTACTTTGATTTGCATCTTGCTAATTACCAGTGTGGTTTACTGTAATTACTTATATTTATTGGACATTTATATTTTCTACTCAGTGAAATACTTTTTACATCGATTGCTCATTTTCCTATGAAATTATTTGCACTTTTCCTGCTGCTTAGTAAGAATTATTTACAAACTATGGATATTAATTATTTGTTAGATGTGTTGCAGATATCTTATCTTGGGTAGTCTGTCTTTTAAAGTTCATTTCATGATGTGTTTTGTCCAAATTTCTAAAATTTGGGTGACATTCAATTTATCATCTTTTTTTTTTTTTTTCATGGATTTTGCACTTTGTGTGACTTGGGGCAAAGAAGGCTAAGGGTTCTCTGTCATTTGGTTCTTTGTCTAGGAGTTTTAAACTCTAGGCATTTAACCTAGACCCCTTCCTCAGGTCTGAGCATCAGTTAGGCAGAGAACCCGTCACCCCCAACTCATATCTGGAGATAAGTCCCGTAAAAGCCCTCCTTTGAGACCCTAGGTTCTTTTGTTCCCTTTTGTTTCCTTCCTGTAGTTGTTACTATCCAGGATACCACATCAATCCCTTAATCTTCTTTGGCCTTCCAACACATGTGTTTCTAGTTCCTTTTATTCAATTCCCTTTGTTTGCAATTCCTAGCATGGATTCTGCTTTCAGAGGGATCCCAATTGGAAACTCAGGCTTAAGGGATTTGGGGTGTCAAATGATGGGGATTTTGGATGCTGTTTTGTGATGAACATCCCAAGAAAGGAAATATGTTGACTGATGTGTAATGGAGGGGATCTTTAACAGGGCAGAGGAGACTCAAGTGATGTGGCATTGGCTCAGGTTGACTTCAAACATAAGTGCACTTGACATTACCATGCTCTCTCCTGGGGTCACAGAAACACTGGAAGCCATAAGTGATAGAATTGGGGCTATGGCAGGAAAGGATCGTGTTCTACCAAGGCCAAAAAGGAGATGAGGGTGAAAAGTAAGAGATATTGAGTCAGGAGACTCTGCAGGGCTGGGAAGAGGGGCTCATGGATGAGCTTATCTGGAAGTTCTGTCTCATTCTTTGTGCTTTTCTTCCTTACAGATGGGTAAACCTGAAGCTGTTAGTGCTTCAGGTCCGTCTCCTAAAACTCACTTCACTCTAGTAGTTAACTTGTATCTCAGTCAATGTTTAGGCTTGGCTACAGAAAATAGGATGGGGTATATAAACAAGATATAAAAATAACAATTACCACTGATCAGGAACCTAGAAATGTCCTGCATTAATAGGGCAGAGGGTGGGGGATAAGTTGGCATCTGGGGCACAGATTTGGGAGAAATCACTGCCCACCTCTTTACTTCCTTAGGCAGTTCTGGAGTCCACTGCATTTTGAGGGTGCCTGAGACCAGGACTGCCTCAGTTAAAAGACCAGTCTACATAGTCCCTGTGGCTCCCCATGTGGATGGAGCTGAAAGAGTGTTAGGTAGGGGAGCTCTACTGCCTGGCTCTCCATTCAGGTGTGGCCTTAGGTGGGGTAGTTGAGAAATGCCATAGGGACCTTGCCTGAGACGTGTGGCTAATTTGGCTCTTACAGGATGCCTTTAGCCTGACTGCAGAGGGCAAGGCTCCCGGTCCCAGGAGATGGAATCCCTGACATGAGAGTGCCTGGCATTTCCAGTTCTAGCTCCAGAATGACATGAAAGGAGAGCTGAACTCCAGGGAAGTCCCTTGGTTTCCTCTTTATGAGAAACCTAGGATCTGTCATCAACCTCATTTCCTTGTGGTTGATTTTGTGTGGGTTGGCTCAACACTTATTTCTCAGGGAGCCCGGATGGGTCATACTTGTGCTAATTCTGTGATTTCTTCCTCCGAGCCTCACAGGATCTTCTGGTAGGAGGAGCTGGTTTTCTTTCATGTCATACGTTTCTCATGTCCCACCCAGGAAGCTGGGGCCTCCCTCTCTGCTCATCCAGATAAATGATCCAGGCTCTGTTAGAGCCCATCACTGCCCTTGGAAGCTGCTGGAGCCACGTTTCGGTCCCCTGGACTGTAGATAAAGGCCCTTTCTTGCCAGGTATAGTCAATAGCTGGAAAGCCTCTTCTCCGGCCCTCTGGAGTCTTTCCTCTCGTCTGTGCTTTGGGGCTTAACGAAGGGAAGGGTCACATCAGGCTGGCTCTGTGCGCTTGTCCTGTGTGGGGCTGCTTGTCACTGGGGAGTTGCTGGGATCCTGGCAGATTGGCCCTGGCAGGACCCTCCCCTGCTCCTAGGCAAAAACAATGCCGAAGAAGGGGTGGAGGCTTCAGAGAAGAGGAGGCATGGGCATCAGGTGTCTGTGGGTTATTCAAAGTCAAATTATATGCCTGACCTTCAAACTCCTAGGGGAGACACTATCATACTCTCTGGATCTCCAGGTGGAGGAAAATTCTACCTGCCCTCCCTTTGCTGATGCTTCCTTCAAGTTTTGTCCCAGATGTGGCTCAGAACTTCTGACCAGAGCTTCATGTCAGGCTAGGTCTCCCAGCTCCCTGTCTAGAATGAGGGCCTGAGGAGCTAGTGTCCTGGAAGGTCTTGGAAACATCTCCATAGGAGAGGTTCAACTCTCCTATGTCTGCCTTCACAGGTGCTGAGACAACCACACCATGAGAGGCACTCCAGGAAACCCTGCTGGTGGAGGAAGGGCCGTCTATCAGTCAAGTGAATCATGTGCTGTTGGGATGGGGCTCTGGAGGCTTAGACCCTCTGCACTCACGCTATCTCCTGTGGAAGCCCCAGCCTTCTCTCTCCTCTCTGTGCACTGCCCTTCCCACGTGGTGCTGCTCACCTACCACTGGACCCTGGGCTTCTGGAGGGTGGGAGCTATTGCTTAGTCACTGCTCCAGCTCCAGTCCCCAGCATCGGACCAAGCACAGAATAGGCACAAAAGAGGGTAGCTGGGCCTTGGCACACAGGTTCTGTGAGATGGCCCATTGCCCTCTGTCTTGATAGTTTGCCCTCTTAACCCAGTGACTTCCCTTGGTAGCCCTTGCCTTCCTCACCAGAGCTCACAGCTTCACTAGAAAGAAAGGCTGGGCTGGTGGGTGAAGTGAGTGTTGCCAGTTTGGGGATGAAAACTCCACACCTTCCTTACATAATGGCCTGGGTTAGATACTTTTCTCCTGGGTCTAGTAAAGCAGCCTTGATTATAATATTTCTTCATTTTTTTCTCTATCCCAAAATCAGTGCGTACACCTATTACTGGGACTATTAATGATTTGAATCAGCAAGTGTGGACCCTTCAGGGTCAGATCCTTGTGGCAGTTCCACGAAGTGACAGTGTGACCCCAGGTGAGTGGTCACCCTGTGTCTGCCCCACTGTTTGCTCTGCTGTGACTGGGAAGCTGGCACCAGCCTTTTGTAAAAGTGTGACTTTACAATGGGGCCTACCTAGAGTGGGGAGAATTTCACACCTAATAGGGAAGAGAAGTCAGGGAGAACTTTGTGTTCCACTAAGATGAAGAAGCCAGAGATGGTGGAGGAGCCTCTTAGGGAATAGGAAAGCTGCTTTCAGTCATCTGAAGCCCTGTCTTATGGAAGAGGAGTAGCTTGTTCTCATGACTTCAAAGTGTCCTAAAATGACTAAATGGGTGAATACCACAGAAAGCCAGGTTTCAGCATCACATTGGGAAAAACTTGCAAAAAGGACAGAGCTCTCCAAGAATCAGAGGGGCTACTTGGTGTAGGAGCTCCCTATCTCCACGTGCTCAAGCAGAGGTGTGAGAATCTCAAGAGCATACTCTGCTGTCTGCTTAGCTCTCTGTGTTTGCTTATTTACTAGGGCACTGATTGGCACATGGTATGAATGAATGAATGAAAGAAGAATGAATATGGAGGTTGACCATTTGGTGGGTCTAGTTGGGATTACACTCTTCGGCTCTCTTCCAGATCCACTTGAGGATACTGCCTTGCTAAATCAAATAATCTTTTCTGACTTCAAAAGAAAACTGATACCATCTCTCCTCTTATCTTTACAGTCACTGTCGCTGTTATCACATGCAAGTATCCAGAGGCTCTTGACCAAAGCAGAGGGGATCCCATTTATTTGGGAATCCAGAATCCAGAAATGTGTTTGTGTTGTGAGGAGGTTGGAGGACAGCCCACGTTGCAGCTAAAAGTGAGTAACTAAGAAAATATTTAAAAAGCCTTTTCTTTTAGAAGTGTTTGGTTGAATACCTAATTTTAGTATTAAAAAAGAAATAGTCTCATTTTCCTAAGCATATTTATTCCCAGCCTCTTTTAAGTTATGTGCATGCAATACAGTTTTCTTTATATCCTGGCTGTCAGTAGTTGAGGTCCTCGTCTTGCCTTTTTTTTTTTTTCAAGCCAAACTGTATCTAGCTTTATTAAATATACTTTCCATAAACAATCATAGTATTTCAGGCAGGATATGGGCAGACAGTCATTAACAGTATACAGTAACCTTCAAACTCCCGTCTTCAATGGACTACCAAAAATCAGAAAGCCACTATAAAACTCGATGAAGTCTTCATCTGATGCTCTGAACAGGGAACGTTTAGAGTGAGGGTTGACATTTCACATTTAGCATGTTGTTTAACAACTTTTCACGAGCCAACCCTGACTTTCAGGAAGTGAAATGAAAATGGTTGCCTTTATCTGAAGATCCACAATCTAGAAACAGAACCACTGCTCTTTTGACAGGTGCCATCTCAGTGGCATCACTGGAAAGTCCAGAGTGCCTGACACACTGGTAACCAATGATTGAGGGTCAGGTCCTAACAGATGTCTGGGCTTAAGGGAGTTAAATCTATGCTGAAAGATGGAAAGGGAGAAGAGGACATAAAAACGAATTTGTTTTCTATACCACAAGGCTTTTGTGCCAAGGTGGCCGTGTGTGTCAAAGTCAGGGAATCCCTCCTCCTGGGATCCAAGAGGAACTCTCTCAAAACTAGAAGGGAAAAGCGTCTTCCCCACATCGATCCAGCTTTGGAGACATTCTATTAGTGACATATGCCCCTTCCCCCCAAAACTACAATGAAGTGTTCTGTGTGCTAACAGCATAGCTTAAAAAAAAGTAAAACAAAAAGCTGCATTTCTATAAAACTTGATAAAAAAAATAGTATTTCAAACTGTACAGTCACCAGAAGTACACAGTTATCCAAAATGCACACACTACGCTTGGCATCTGCAGCAGCTTCAGCTTTCTGTGCCTGCCCTGTTTTGGCGTCTCCATTTTCTGCAGGGTTATTCCCCTCCTTGCCAGCATCAGCTTTTCCCTTTTTCCCTTTGGGTACCTTCTCTCCCTTCTTTGCAGGGGCATTTTTAGGCTTGGGCTCTGGATTTGGAGGAGCAGGTTTAGCAGACAACTTTGCGGATCCTCTCTGTGGTTCATCCTTCACCTTGGCTTACCTCCTTTAGCATCCCCTTCAGCCTTTCTCTTGGGCATGGTGGCAGTGACCCTGAGGGGATGTAGGAACTGGGTGCGGGATGCAGCGGTGTGCGGGTTTTGGTCAGTCTGGGGGCCGTTCTCGCCTTTTCTTCACACTGCTCCGTCTTTCTTAACCTTTGATATATTCTTGGCCATCATTTCTTCGAGTATATTCTCACCCTTATTTTCCTTTTGGAATTCCTATTCATCCATCATTGAAAGTTATGGATCTCACTTCAGTATCTCACGATATCTCATCTAATTTTTTATACTTTCTATCCCTTCATTGCTTTTTAAAATTTTGGTGTTGCATCTGGAAGAATTTCTTGCTTTGCTCTGCCAGCTCATGGTTACATTTTCAGTGTTGTCCCTTCTGGAAATCATCCTTTTATAGCCTTTCCTGAAATTTCAATCTTTACTGTTTCATTCCCAAGCTCTCTGGTTTGTTCTTCTTCTATTTTTTTTTAATGACTGTTTGTCCTTGTTCCACAAACTTCAGTTTAATTCAATTTGATTCAACTCAAGCCAATTCAATTAAGCACATGAACAGGCACTTCCTGGCCTCCAGCACTGCGTAGATGCTTGAGATACAGCTGTGCACAGAATGCAAAGAACCCTGACCACATGGGGCTTGGATTCTAGTGAAAGGAGAGAAATGGCAAGCAATAAATGTAATAGTAGCTAAATTTGTGCTATGTTAGAGGTCTTTACCTCTCCTAGAAAAATAAAAATGGTTAAAGCAGGATAGATAGACCAGCAGTACCAGGAACACAGGCAGGGTCAGGATGCAGTGGTGAATAGTGCAATAGGCATCATTGCCTAGGTGAGATGTTAGCAGGGAGTAGAAAGAGCTAGAGAAGTTAGTCAGCAGCTGTCTAGTAAGGGCACGTCCCAGGACCAGTGAGGACAGGTGTGCAGGCGTGAACCGAGGAATGAGTCCAGAGAGACAAAGGCAGACATGAAAGGCTTGTCCTTTTCAAGGACTCAGCCTTGCAATCTGAGTGAAATGGGAAATACCAGAATGTTTTGAACAGAGGAATGGTGTGAAGGGGCTTAGGTCTATAAAGGATCTCTCTGGATGCTTGTTGATCTTAGACTGTGGCGGGAAAAGGTGAAAGTCCTTCGGGAGACTATGAGGTGATCTAGGTATGATTTGATGGGCCAGGACATAGCAGCAGAGGTGGGGAGAAGTGAGTCAGATTCTGGTAGTATTTTAAGTGGAGGAAACAGGACTGTGAGTGTGATCAATAAGGTCAGGACTGAGAAGGACATTTTCTACTTTGTCCTATCAGCTAAGTCACCCTTATGTTGTGCCTTTGTTCTCAGATGGGGACTAAGAATTGACCATTGCGTTTGGCAATGTGTAGGTCTTTGGGAACCTTGGCAGGAGCAGTGTTGGTGCTGTAGTGGGGGCACAAGCCTGGATGGAGTAAGTTTAGAGAGAGAAATTACAAGAAAGAAATCAGAGACCGCAGATATAGACAGCAATTGCAAGAAGTCTTCTGCAAAGGGGAACTGGCGGTGGTGGTGGGTAAGCAAAGTAGTTAATTTGTTTAAGATGGTAGAAATGACATCATATATGCTGATGGAAATGACTAAGAAGAGCAAGCAAAATTAATGGAGCACAAGAGAGCAGGGAGAACGGCTAGAGGGATGTCCTTAAGTTGCAAGTGCAGATGGGACCTTTCACCCAGTACTCCTAAAGCGGGGAGGTGCAGATGTGGGTGCCACGTGCCGGGAGCCCATGTTATGGGGTGGTTTGTACAAGTCTTCTTCTAATTACTTCAGTTTTCTCAGTGGGTAGGAAGTTGAAGGTGATGATGGAGGAGGTATGGGAGTTTCAAAGGAGAAAGCATTCTTCCATTTATTAAACAGCAAATCTCTGTTGAGTAGAATGCTGGGGGCTTTCCTCTGCGTTGAGGAATACAGTGATGAACAAGTCTAACAATCATTCTGGGATTGATAAATAAATATGCTAAGTTTAGATAGCAGTTGGTGCTAGTGAAGAAAATAATGCAGGAATGTGATCGCAATGAGTGGGAGTGGGGGATTCCAAACCGATTTTGGCTGGGATGGAATGTCCAATGAAGCTCTCCCCAAGGAGGAGACCCAGGTATTGGGGAGAAGCCAGTCATGGGAAGATGAGGGGCTGGTGTGAGGTGCAGGGAGAGTAAGTGCCAGGACCCTGGCTGGGAACAGCTTGGTGTCTTGGAAGGCAAAGAAGAAGACAGGTGTTGTGGGGGCAGAATGAGCATGCAGGAGAGTGGTAAGAGGGCAGGGCAGCAGGTAGGCAGGAGCTAGGTGGCGTAGACCCTGTGGGCTTTGCTGAGGAGTTTCACTGTAATAACAATAGAAAATCATGCAAAAGGGTATCATAACCTTATTTATTCACTTCAGTTTAAAGTTCACTTACCTGCCTTGTGGAGAATGATTATTAGAGAACGGAGTAGGTTCAAGGAGAACATTTAAAAGGTCACCCTAATTGTCCAGGTGAGAGAATGATGGCTGGGATTGGGGTTAATGTTGTATGTGGAGTGCAAGAAGTGACTCGATTCAGGAAATATTTTGGTATTTTGGAAATAGAGTCCACAGGCCTTGCTCCTGGGTTAGATGTTAGGGGGTGGGGAAAAAAAAAAGACATGTCAAGAATGACTCCTAGGTTTCTGGTCACTCAAAGAATCAGATTAACTGGAAGCCATTAATTGAGTAAATTAATGGCTCAATTTATGAGCCATTAGTTGGGAGAATTACTATTCTCCCTATGGGAGAAGAACTTCCCACTCAGAGTGGAATGTAGCTGAATTACAGATAATTTCTGTGTCTCTCTTGAGATCTTGAACACATGCAATTTACTTAGAAATACTTATTTTGCCTAAATATACAATGCACATACATACAAATATTCAGACATATAGAATATAGTTCCATATACAATACAGAAGGCATTTTCTGATTGCTCTATTTACTTTCTTTGTTTGATACAAATCCTTTGATTTGTTAGACCCTCTTGTGTCTTTATCATTGATATTTATCTTTCTCATGTATTTGGCAATTAGTCAGAAATTCATACCCTAACCTGGCTGTCCTTTGTCATACCAGTGGTTCTTGCAGGGTAGTGGCTCTCACTGTCGTGGTATTGGTAAGGGAGGTAATTTCCAGTTTCTTCCTTTTCCTAAGGGTCCCCTCAACCTCTTGTGTGAGAAGAGTTCTCACTTGCTGTTCAAGTGTGGCTGCTTGTTCATTAAACTCTCCCTTGTAAACTTCCTACACCATCTCTAGATTTGAGGGTGGGGGCCTGGAAGGTAAAATTTCATGTATGTTTACCCTGCTGCTCCTTCAAAATGTGTGTTTCTCCAGGCCTGCTCTAATAGATGGATAACATTTTCTGGAACATTGGAACACCTATTGAATTATTATGAATAACCTTGAATATCTCAAACAGCTTTTGTTTCTCCTCATGGGTACTTGTTCTCACATTTCAGGAGCAGAAGATCATGGATTTGTATGGCCAGCCCGAGCCTGTGAAACCCTTCCTTTTCTACCGTGTCAAGACCGGTAGGACCTCCACCCTTGAGTCTGTGGCCTTCCCAAACTGGTTCATTGCCTCTTCCACGAGAGACCAGCCCATCATCCTGACTTCAGAACTTGGGAAGTCATACAATACTGCCTTTGAATTAAATATAAAATAACTGAACTCAGCCTAGAGGTGGCAAGCTCGTCTTTGTCTTAAAGTTTCCGGTTCCCAGTGTGTTTTCGTCTACATTTTCTTACTGGTGCTGAGATGGGAGCAAGGCTGCTGTTATCATCTCATTTTATAAAGAAGAAGAAGCAATTACTTCATAGCAACTGAAGAATAGGATGTGGGCTCAGAAGCAGGAGAGCTGGGTGGTGTAAGGCTCTCCTCTCAAGCTGATGCTGTGTAGGCCACAAGACAACCGCATGAGTGACTTTAAGACTCAAAGACCAAACACTGAGCTTTCTCCTAGGGGTGGGTAGGAAGATGCTTCAGAACTCCTGTGTCTTACCCACGATGGCATGACTAGCATGGAGCTGATCTCTGTTTCTGTTTTGCTTTATTTCCTTTTGGGATGATATCATCCATAATCTTTATATGTTGCCAGTATACCTCATTGTGTGTAATAGAACCTTTTTAGCATTAAGACCTTGTAAACAAAAATAATTCTTGTGTTAAATCATTTTTGTCCTAATTGTAATGTGTGATCTCAAAGTTAAATAAATTTTGTGTATTTATATAATAATAAAGCTAAAACTGATATAAAATAAAGAGTATACTGAAATTAGCAAGAGTAGTTGAATAAAGCCATCGCAGTGGGTAAGCCTGGGACTGGGGCTTAGCTGGGGACAAACGGGCCTTCGTTGCTGGATAGTGATGATGATGGGGGTGAGAAATTCAGTATGTAACAGGGCTCCGCTGTTTGGCTCCTTTCTTTATGGTCGAATAGCCTTGGTTTTCCCTGCTTCCTCTAGTCTTTTCCTTTTAGAGCACCTCACCATTCACATACCTTTTTCAAAAACTTCAGTAAAGGTGTCTTTTTTTTTTCTTCTTGGAAGAGAAAGCCTTGCTTTCCCAACAGCCACCTTTAGAAGATATATTCTGACAAAATTAAATAACTGACTGATATAGTTTGTATGTTTGTCCTCGTCCAAATCTCATGTTGAAATGTAATCCCCAGTGTTGGAGGTGGAGCCTGGTGGGAGGTGTTTGGGTCACGGGGGTGGATCACTTGTGGCTTGATGCTTTCCTCACCATAGTTAGTGGGTTCTCACAAGATCTGGTTGTTTAAAAGTGTGTGGTACCTCCACCCTCACTCTCTGTGTTGCTCCCGCTTTTGCCATGTGACATACCTGCTCCCTCTTCACCCTCTGCCGTGATTGGAAGCTTCCTGAGGCCTCCCTAGAAGCCAAGCAGATACCAATTCCAAGCTTCGTGTAAAGCCCGCAGAACAGAACTGTGAGCTAATTAAAACTCTTTTCTTAATAAATTACCCAGTCTTGGGTATTTCTGTATAGCAATATAAGAACAACCTAACACACTGACTGTGGGTATACTTGTAGAAATATATACCTCAGATCTGATTCTGTATATAATAGATTTCTTTATTTTTACTCTAACACTGAAAATGCAGAGCATTCTGTTTGCTTAAGTCCATTCTTAAAATTGCATAGCAACTTACTTATTTTTCTACTTTTGGACAGTCAGACTGCATCCACGACTAACAATTACAGTAAGCAATCGGCAAGCATGGATTTAATGTGATATTTCTTTATTCTTTAACTTTTTCTTTTTGGGTGGTTAATTATTTTTAATTAAAAATTTAAAAATAATTTTTAAAGCTCAATTTTTATGTATCTTTTTAAATGTAAATTTTAAACATACACGGATAACAGTGTATGTTTTTATTGGGTACCACATGATGTTTTGAAGTACATATACATTTGTGGAATGGTTAAATCTAGTTAATTAACAAATGTATTACCTCACATGGTTATCCTTTTTTGTGGTGAGAGCACATAACATCCACTCTCTACATTTTTTGAGAGAATATATCATCATTTACTATAGCCTCCTTGCTGTACAATAGGTCTCTTGAAATGTATTTCTCCTACATAACTGTAATTATGTAGACCTTGGCTAACATCCCCCCGTCCCTCTTCCTGCCTAACTATACCAGCCTCTGGTAACTACCATCTTACTCTCTACCTCTATGAGATCAACTTTTTTTTTTTTTTTATTTCACATATGAGTGAGATCATGTGGTATTTGTCTTTCTGTGCCTAGCTTGTTTCATTTAGCATAATGTTCTCCAGGTTCATCCATGTCGTCACAAATGGTGGGATTTCAATCCCTTCCTGTGGCTAAATAGTATTCCATTATGTGTATGTACCACATTTTCTTTATCTTTTATCTACTCATCTGTTGATGGACACTTAGGTGAACTCAATATCTTGGCTATTGTGAATGGTCCTACAAAAAACATGGGAGTGCAGATATCTCTTTGACATAAGGATTTGAATTCCTTTGCATAGTGTGATTACTGGATCATATAGTAGTTCTATTTTTAATTTTCTGAGCTTCTATAATGTTTTTCAGAGTGGCTGCACTAATTTAAAATGCTCCCCAAGGGTATATAAGAGCTCCCTTTTCTCCACATCCTTGACAGCACTTATCTTTAGTCTTTTTGATAATGGCCATTCTAACTAGGGGGAAGTGATATGCCACTGAGATTTTGATTTGCACTTCTTTGATTAGGAATATTGAGCATTTTTCATATACATATTGGTCATTTGTGTGTTTTTTTCTGTGAAATGTCTATTCAGGTATTTTGACTATTTTTCAAACAGGTTATTTATTATTATTATTACAACTGAGTTGTTTAAGTTCGCTATGTATTTTTGATATTTACCCCTTGCCAGATGTATAGTTTGCAAATATTTTCTCCCATTCTGTAAGTTATCTCTTCACTCTGTTGATTGTTTCCTTTTCTGTACAGAAGCTCTCTCATTTGATATAATCACACTTGTTTATTTCTGATTTTGTTTTTTGCCTGTGATTTTGAGGTCTTATCCAAAAAATCCTTGCCCAGACAATGTTTCTTCTATGTTTTCTTCTAGTAGTTTGATAGTTTCAAGTCTTACGTTTAAGTATTTAATCCATTTTAAGTTAATTTTTGTATTTGGCAAGAGGTAAGAGTCTAATTTCATTCTTCTGCATGTGGACATCCAATTTTTTCAACATCATTTATTTATTATTTTTTGATAATAATAATGACAATTATAGCATTTACTATAATGACTTTTAATACTCTAAGGTGCATGTGTGTGTGTGTGTCTTAATATTTTACAAATTGTCACAAAGGCACTCTAACCCCATAGAAGATGCAGTATTTTTTAGTGTAAAGCAATTATTATAGTCTTGACAAAAATCATTTAAAATTCTGTCACAAAGCAAATTAATTTTCTATTTCATGAATTAAAAATTACAAGAGACTTACAAAAAACTTTATTTGTTTTAAATCATGTTTCCCTTCTTTTTTGGGGACAAAACAATATCTACTTTGATTAGGTAAATCTTCCTCAGACTTTGATGTTATATTATAGCATATGTCATAATCTTGCCCACTACATTTAGAGATCCTTTCTTTAATTATGTAATAATGCCCATACCTTTATTAACTCTGTTTAGCAGCATTAGTTATGATGATGCTAAAGTTTTTCATATTTCATTTTTTCTCAATGTCATTTCATCAAACCATTAAGACTTATGGTTAAAATATAATAAATATATAATAGAGGCATATATTTATTTAACACAAAGCTTGTTGTTAATATCATGTTCACAATGGTGGGAGCCATGACTAATTCATCAGTGTCCCCAGTGCCTTGGCAGTAGGTCTTCACCATTAAATCTCATGTCATAGAATTACTTGATCACTTGCTTTAAAAAGTGTCATTTGCTTAATAATTTGCTTAGAGTAGTGTTTGCTATTAGTGTATAAAAATGCTACTGCTTTTTGAGCAAAGACTTGGGACCAACCCAAATGCCCATAATGATAGACTAGATAAAGAAAATGTGGCACATATACACCATGGAATACTATGCAGCCATAAAAAGAATCAGTTCATGTCCTTTGCAGGGACATGGATGAAGCTGGAAACCATCATTCTCACAAACTAACACAGAACAGAGAAGCAAACAGCGCATGTTCTCACTCATAAGTGGGAGCTGAACAATGAGAACACATGGAAATGGGGAGGGGAATATCACACACTGGAGCCTGTCAGGGGACGGGGGGTAAAGGGAGGGAGAGCACTAGGACAAATACCGAATGTGGGGCTTAAAACTAGATGATGGGTTGACAGGTGTGGCAAACCACCATGGCACATGTGTGTAACAAACTTGCACGTTCTGCACGTGTATCCCAGAACTTAAAGTTGAAAAAAAAAAAGCTACTGTTTTTTGAATGTTCATTTTGTAACCTTTAACTTTATTGAATTAGTTTATTAGATACAACAGCTTTTTGTTCATGTTTAAGATTTTTAATATATAAGAGCGTGTCAAAAGCAAACATGGACAATTTAACTTTCTCCTTTTCAATTTGGATGTCCTTTATTTCTTTCTTTTGCCTGACTTGCTCTGGCTAGGCCTTCCAGTACTATGTTGAATAGAAGTGGTGAAAGTGGGCATTCTTTTTTTCTTCCAAATCTTAGAATAAAAGCTTCAAACTTTTCCCCATTCAGTATGATGTTAGCTGTGGGTTTGTTGTACATGGCCTTTATTATGTTCAGATACATTCCTTCTATACCTAATCCATTGAGAGTTTTTATCATGAAGAGATGTTGAATTTTGTCAAATGTTTTTTTCTGCATCTTTTGAAATGATTATATGTTTTCCATTCATTTTGTTAACATGGTATATTAGATTTATTGATTTGTGTGTATTGAACCATCCTTGCATACCTGGGATGATTGGCTATTGTGAATAACCTTTTTAATGTGCTGTTGAGTTTGGTTTGCTAGTAGTTTGTTAAGGAATTTTGCATCTATGTTCATTAGGGATATTGGTCTGTAGTTTTCTTTTCTGGTTGTGTTCATGTCTGGTTTTGGCATTGGGATGATGCTGGCCTTATGGAATGTGTTTGGAAGAATTCCATTCTCTTCAACTTTGTGAAATAGTTTGAAAAGGCTTGGTGTTAGTTCTTCACTAAATGTTTGATAGAATTAAGGAATGAAGCCATCAGGCCCTGAGATTGTCTTTGATGGGAGACTTTTAAACTACTGATTCAATCTCCTTTCCTATTCGTCTGTTCAGGCTTCTTATTTCTTCATATTTCAATAGTGGTAGGTTTTAAGTGTCCAAGAATTTATTTCTTCAAGGTTTTCCAATTTGTCGGCATATAATTGTTCATAATAGTCTCTATGATTCTTTGTATTTCAGTGGTATCAGCTGTAACATCTCCCTTTTCATCTCTGATTTTATTTATTTGAATATTCTCTTTTTTTTCTTAGTCTAGCTTACAGTTTGTTTATTTTATTTATCTTTTTTAAAAATCAGCTCTTCATTTTGTTGATCTTTTTTTAGTCTCTATTTTGTTGATTTATGCTCTGATTTTCATTATTTTTTTCTTCTACTAATTTTAGGTTTAGTTTGTTCTTGTTTTTCTATTTCCTTGAGATGCAACATTATGTTGTTTATTTGAGATCTTTCTTTTTAAATGTAGGCGTTTATCACTATAAACATTCCTCTTAGGACTGCTAATGCTGTATTCAATAAGTTTTGGTATATTGTGTTTCCATTTTCATTTTTCTCAAGACATTTAAAAATTTTCCTTTAAATTTCATTATTGGCCCATTGGTTGTTCAGTAACATGTTGTTTAATTTCCATGTATTTGCATATTTTACCAGGTTTCTCCTGTTAATTCTTTCTAGTTTTATACCATTGTGGTCAGAGAAGATGCATGATATGATTTCAATCTTTTAAAATGTGTTAATACTTGTTTTGTGGCCTAACATATATCCTATTCTGAAGAATGTTCCATGTGCAATTGAAAAGAATGTGTATTCTGTAGTGGTTAAAGGCAATCATTTTTGTAAATTTCTGTTAGGTCTATTTTGTCTAGAGTGTCGTTTAAATCTGATATTTGTTAATTTTCTGACTGTGTGATCTTTCCATTGCTGAAAGTGAGATGTTGAAACCCCTAACAATTATTGTATTGTAATCTATCACTTTCTGTAGATCTATTAATATTTTCGTTACTGAATTCACCCCTTTGTCATTATATAATGACCTCCTTTGTCTCACTTTTACTTAAATAAAAAATTAAGTTTTTAATTTAAAATCTATGTTATCCAATATAGCTATAGCTACTTCTGCTGTCTTTTGGTTTCCATTTATATAGAACATCTTTTCCATCTCTTCACTTTCATTGAACATGTATCCTTATAAATGAAGTGGGTCTCTTGTTGGCTGTGTAAGTTGGGCCTTGTTTTTTGTTTTTTGTTTTTTTAAATTCAACTACTCTATGTCTTTTCGTTGGATAATTTAGTTCATTTATATTCAAGGTAATTATTGATGGTAAGAACTTACTCCTGCCATTTTGTTACATGTTTTCTAGTTGTTTTGTGGATCCTTTATTCCTTTCTTTCTCTCTTCCTGTCTTCCTCTGTGGCTAATTTTCTTTAGTCATATGTTTTGATTCCTGATTTTTATTTTTGGTGTGTAGGTTTTTGCTTTGTGGTTACCGTGAGGCTTACAAAGGCTTTTTATGGTTGCAACAGATTATTTTAAACTGATGACAACTTAAATTTGATTGCAAAATTTCTACTGTTTAATTTCACTCCTCTTTCAATATTTTGAATTTTTGATATCACAGCTTATATCTTTTTATATTGCATATTCTTTAAGAATTTGTTGTAGTTATTATTTATAATAGTTTTGTCTTTTAACCTTTATACTAAAGATATAAGTGATTTACATACCACCATTATGTTAATAGAGTATTCAGAGTTTGACTATGTATCTACTTTTACCAATGAGTTATATTCTTTCAAATGTTTTCGTGTTACTCATTTGCATCTTTTTTTCATCTTGCAGAACTCCCTTTAGCATTTCTTGTAAGACAGGTTTGGTGGTGATGAATTCCCTTAGCTTTTGTATGTCTGAAAAATCTTTTATCTCTCCATCATATTTGAAAGACAGCCTTGCTGACTAGAATATTCTTGGTTGGCAGGCTTTTTTCCTTCAGCATTTTAAATATATCATTCTATTTTCTCTTGGCCTATGAGGTTTCTGTTGAGAAGTTTGCTATTGGGCATATAGAGACTCTATTATATGTTATTTCCTTCTTTTCCCTTGCTACTTTCAGGATAGTCTTTTTGTCTTTGACAGTTTGATGATTGTATGTTGTGGGGTAGTCTTATTTGGGTTGAGTTTGATTAGAGATCTTTGATCTTCCTGTACTTGGATATTTATATCTTTCTCCAGGTCTGGGAAGTTTTCCATTGTTATTCTTTTCCTTTCTCTTTCTTTACTCCCTCTTGAGTACCAGTAACCCATACATTTGCTCTTTTGATGTTACTCCCTAAATTTTATAAACTTTCTTCATTTATTTTTATTCCTTTTTCTCCACTGACTGTATATTTTGAATTACCCTGTCTTTGAATTCACAGATTCGTTTCCTCTTCTTGTTTAGTTCTGCTGTGGATGGTCTCTATTGTATTTTTAATTTTTTAAATTTTTTTCTCAGCTCCAGAATTTCTATTTGAGTTTTTGAAAGTTATTTCATTATCTCTGTTAAATTTCTCTGAAAAAATTTTCAATTGTTTTTCAGTATGTTCTTGAAGTTTGTTGAACTTCCTTAAAGCAGATATCTTGAATTCTTTGTCAGGCAGTTCTTCCATCTCCATTTCTTTAGGGTCAGTCACTGGTACCTTATTTTGCCCGCTTGGTGAAGTGATCATTATCTGATTTATCTTGATTCTTGTAGCCATTTGTAGATGTCTGTGCATTGATGTAGGTACCTTATCTAGTCTTTGCAATCTGGCTTTGTTTGAGAACTTTCTTTGGCAGTAAGCCTGTCCAGAGATTCAGAGAAGTTTGACTGGGGAGGTCCATAAGCCTGTGACCATTTCAGCAATTGCAGCACTAGGAGCTGCTCTAAGTCCAGGACCATGATGGCCAGAATCCTTTGGCAGCAGAGGCTGAGGCAGCACTGGGTCACATCCAAAGCTTAAAGTCTCTGAGACCAGCACAGCATTACAGAGGACATGCTCAAGACCATGGCCACTATGGCCTGCCCACTGCTGGCAGTGACTTGTGCCAAACTCAAGTCCATCTCACTGATGCCACAGGTTCCTGTCTGGTGCTAGGTAGATCTATAGGCTCCATCTACAGGTATAAGCCTGGTGGTAGGGATCAAGTAGTTCACCCAGTGGTGGTTTTACTGTGGCAGACCTGGTACTGAGTTCCAAGGTGAAGTCTTACTCTTAATTCCTTTTCCTTTTCCCAAGAGATAATGTCTCTCTCTGTACTGCACTGCCTGGGGTTAGGGAAGGGGTGATGTGGATAATGTAAAACTGTCCTTTCTATTGTCTTCAATGCATCTCTTAATATGATGATGCAGGCCGGGCGCGGTGGCTCAAGCCTGTAATCCCAGCACTTTGGGAGGCCGAGACGGGTGGATCACAAGGTCAGGAGATCGAGACCATCCTGGCTAACACAGTGAAACCTCGTCTCTACTAAAAAATACAAAAAACTAGCCGGGCGTGGTGGCGGCGCCTGTAGTCCCAGCTACTCGGGAGGCTGAGACAGGAGAATTCCGTAAACCCAGGAGGTGGAGCTTGCAGTGAGCTGAGATCCGGCCACTGCACTCCAGCCTGGGCGGCAGAGCGAGACTCCATCTCAAAAAAAAAAAAAAAAAAAAAAAAAAATATATATATATATATATATGATGATGCTAAAATCAAGTACTGTGATCTCTCACCTGGTTTCCTTTGCTCTTGTGATTTTTTTTTTTTTTTTTTTTGTGCATGGATAGTTGATCAAATTGATATTTCTGTGTGGGATGATTAATGCAAAGTCCTACTTTACCTCCTTGCTCTGCCACTCTCCTCTAAAGTTTTCTTCCTCAATTGAATATAATGTTGGCGTTGCAGTTTTATAAAAATCAACATTAAAATGAGTGTTAAAGTTAATTAATTCTGGAATATCCAATAGAAGAATTAGTCGTTGGATATTCACTCATATACTCATACCATGCTAATAAATGGTGGCAGGTTGTAACATCTGCCAATTTATATTATTAATTGGAAGCTGATGACACATTAGCTTGCAACATGATTATGGTTGTAAGTATTACAGCATCTCCATCCTGCTACAGGATGTGTGATGACTTGGTATTCCCACCTCTTTTCTCTACCGTGAAAAACTTTGTTTGTTCAGCCACTGATACCTTGGACTTTCACTTGGCACAAATGTGAGCTCAAACAAAAGCTCAAATATGAGTCCTGACATCATGTGGCTGGACTCAAGGGTAAGGTGTTCATTCTAGTGATACAGAAGAGGCTATGATGACAGAGTATAATCAAAATGAAAACACCAATTTATAGTAATCTCATAGAAAGCATGTGGAACCCAGAAAACATAGATTTCTCTGGGCTCCCTGCCTTACCCATCACATGTGAGAAATAGTATATTATGCCATAGTTTATGAAATCATGGAGGATCCCTGTAAGGAGTAATATCCTTATTTTCAGGTGAATAGTCTGGTCCACACCTGATTTTTACGCATTTGCTATAGCAAATACTTTTGCATTTGGGAAGCATAAGCTCTAGGCTAATACTCATTGAATAATTTGGTTTCTTTGGACCTTTAGCAATTGATGTTATAGAAGGTCTGATGCACTTGGAGAAGGGGATTCCAGCAGGGGGTGAATTAATAGTCTTGAAACCATGCCACCAAAGATCTGTAGATAAAACAGCTGAGTAGGATGTTTCTCTGTCAAGTCGCTTTGGGGCTGATATATTCTCATGTCAGTACTGCTGAAGGGTAATGGCTGTTTCCTGAATCTGGACAGAAAGACATTGTCTCATAATTCACGCACAACTGGGGATGGGGACTGAAGACGCTGCCCACAGTGTGCTGAAAACAATGGTCATAATTAATAATACATGTCAATAAAATATTGTTTTGTTTCTTATACTGTTGCTGTGAGAAATCAGCAAAAATCACCTTGAGCAAGATGGCAGAGCAAAGTCTGAAACATGTCATCATTAGGGCTGTCCCTATCTAGCAGGGCGTCAGCAAATGACCTACCCAGGGTGGAGTCACCCAAGGTGGAGCACCTGTGGCCACCCAAATGTCATTACGTAGTGACACAAGTACAGAAATTTTTAGCACACCTGTATTTCCCAAACTTGAAACTACATTAGAAACACCTGGATATTCACTGAAAAACTAGGGCGCTTGTGCTCACTCCATGCCTAGTAGATTAAAACCCCTACCTCTAGAAATTGCAACTTACCAAGTTTTTGGTGGGACCTAAAGAATATTTTACTGAAGACCATAGGGAGTGCTAATTATTAAGTAAACATGGGAAATACTCTTCTGGACCATCCAGTGGAATTTTGTGTGTAAAAAGACACAAATTAATCATGGTTGGAATGATCTATGTGCTTCTATAGAAATAAAGAGATATGTAAAAATACATACCTCCTGCTGTTTTTTGACATTTACTTTTGTAAATTTCTCTCTTGAGTGATTTAAAAGCAAATTGAAGGAAAATGACTTGTATAAAAAGTTCACATCCTCAAATAAAATTTTATAATATCCCCAAATTGGAAAGAACCTAAATTTCCATCAAGCAGTGAATAGATAAACAAGTTGTGGTGTATTCATTGCTACTCAGCAATAAAAAGAAATTAAGGATGTGGGTGGTGGCACAGTGATGGCAGCAGGCGGCAGCGATCCGCAGGCTGGCAATGTAGAGGAGGACACTTAACAGCTCATGTTTCCTGAAGAGTTTGAAACAGCGAAGACACTTCTAAATTCAGAAATTCATGTGCTTCTGGAACATCGAAAGCAATAGAACGAGAGTGCAGAGGATGAACAGGAACTCTCAGAAGTCTTTGTGTAAACAAAGAAACTACACAGGCTGTTTCAGTGGTTTCAAAAACAGAGAGACCATTGCCAGTATTTGTAGCTTGTTACTCCAGAAAAAGCTTCATAAATTTAAGTTGGTCTGTTTGGCCAACCTTTGCCCAGAGACTGCTGAGGAGTCCAAGGCTCCAATCCCAAGCTTGGAGAGGTGGTTTGAAGATGAGGAGCTGTAGCAGATTCTTGATGGTAGCCAGACAAAGGGCAGCTTTCAGTATTAATCTCTAAACATTACTGCTGCTTGGAGAAACTATGTCCCCACAGGGTCTGTGGCTGACTTGCACAGAAATTCTATTGCAGAAGGCAGTTGGGAATTCCTTTGGAGAAAACAGCCCAGCTTGGTGGTGGGTTAGGTTGCTGTTTCAAGTCACTCTTAGGTCCAGGTGACATGTAATCTTGGAGCAGCCTTGAGCAGTGGCTGCCAGTGGCTTCCTGAGTGTGCCTCTGGGAAGTATGAGGTGGCCGAGGTTGCGGGGTGGGGGGTCGTATAAGCCATACTGTTGACTCCCTCATTCATGGTTTTTGGCCCCTATGCCATCTTGTACTCTTAATACTTCATGTTTTAACTTCAGTGTGTTTATACTTTTTGAAACTAGACCAGAACAACATAGTAGACTTTATAGAGAAAGACCAGTTTTATTAGATGCCAAAGGAAGAATTAAACCACTATGAATGTTCGAGTTTTTTTTTTTTTTTTTTTTTTTTGAGACAGGGTCTTAACTCTGTTGCCCAGGCTGGAGGAGTGCAATGGTGCAATCATGGCTCACTGCAACTTTCTGGGCTCAAGAAATCCTCCTGCCTCAGTCTCCCAAATAGCTGGGGACACAGGTGTGCAACACAAATCTCGGCTATTTTTTTCTTTCTTTCTTTTTTTTTTTTTAATAGAGGGCGGGTCTCACTATGTTGCCCAGACTGGCCTTAAACTCCTGGCCTCAAGTGATCCTCCTGCTTTATCCTCCCAAACTACTGAGATTACAGGTGTGAGCCACTGCACCTGACCTAGTGGAGTATGTAAAGGTCCTGGGTCTCTGTGCATGCCTGAGCAGCTGCTGAGCAGAGACTTCAAGCAGCTCTGTGTCAGACCCCAGGTCCCGGTAATGTGTGCTCACTCCACCTCCTGATCTGAGGGTTGCAAAGATTCATGGGAGAAGTGTGATTTCCTGCTTCCCTTGGCAGGGGGATGGGGATTCCCTTGTCTCTGAGTCGCTAACAGGTGGACCGTCACCCCCCCCTGCTTTCCTTTGTTCTCTGTGGGTTGAGTTGTTTCCCTGATCAGTTCCAATATGAGTACTTGGATATTTCAGTTGAAGATGCTGTATTTACTCACCCCTTTTTGTTATTTTCCATAAGTGCCACACACTGTAGCTGCTTCCAATTGGTCATCTTGGCTCCCCCCAGCAGTTCTTAATTCTAGAGAAAACATTAAGTTATTCAGGAGACAAAATGTAATCGTAATTTACTATGTGGCCTAATTGTCAGTAATGTTTATATTGCAATAGTGTATACGCTATACAAAATCATGATATAAACATTTTGGAAGAATGCATGGATGAAAGAGTGTGTGTGTGTGTGTGTGTGTGTGTGTGTGTGTGTAGTAGTGAGTTAGATGAGCTGTGTATGATAATTAAAACCATTTTCCATGGAAGGATGTTAACACATAATGGCTCAGACCGAAAAATAAAAAGATAGCAACACGCCCATAGTACTTTGAAAAATGGAGGCAAGTATCAAAAACAATTAAAAGAGTAAAAACTGGTTTTCTCTGAGTAGCAGGAAATAATGACTACTCTGTTTTTTAACAAGACTTTGAAGCCTGAGAAAACAGACTACGTTTATGTGAAACATTTGTTTCTGGAGATGAAAATAGCAGAGCCAAGAGGATTGATGAAAAAATTCATTGTTGTACTATATGGAAAACTTAGGCTGTGTTCATGGTCTTTGAGTGAACTATTTTCAAGTAAGTTGTCTACCCCTTGATATTTGAAATTAAGATAGTTTCCTTTTGTTGTTAATACTCTTTCTGTTTTAAGCAAATTGTGATTGTCAATTTTACCAATGGGTTGGAGGCCAAAGCCTGAGAAAGCAACCGTCCTTTTCTGCACTGGAAGGATGCACCGTCATTCTGCCTGTGGGACCCTGCTCTGATGTTGCCTTGGATTGGAATCCAAGTCTATGCAGAGGGACTACATGTTTTCATTCTTTAAATTTTAATGTAGTATACTTACACTTAAAATGGTCATAAAGGATTTTATTTTAGTTTTTCTTTCTGTAAGATTTAGATAAAAGACTTTCTGGCTTTCTCATATAACTGACTTTATTTTTTCATCTTTATTACTGATGTCTGATTTATTTCTGTCTTTTAAATATTTATTATTTTATATTGTTTTTTTTTAGATTTACATATGGCTTTTTAAAAAGGTTCTATAGAAATTTAATGAAGTAATGAGATTATGTAAACACTCAATAAAGAATAGCAATAAACTCAAATAAATATGGAGGTAAATATCAAAAACAGTTAAAAGACAATAAACAATAATACTTATTGTTGTATTGTCCTGATCATCTCCAGGAAATCCAGGAAATTACTTTAGAACCCATTTTCTTTCTATGGTGTAAGATAAATATTGAGTAGGTAAGAAGGAATATTTGTAACAAATATATCCAAGGCCTGAATAAAAGGGACCTATATAAACTCATCCCTCAGCTGAATAAACAGAACTAGGAACTTTGGAAGAACTGTATGCCCATCCTCTATTCTATCCTCTTCTCTTCCTTCCCACAGATGTAATTGTCATCCTAAATTTGATGGCAACTATTCTCGTAAATTTCATTATAGTGTTAGCATCTATGTATATGTCCCTAAAATAGATATTCTTTAGTTGTATATGCTTTAAACTTTATGTAAATGAAATAATACTGTATGCATTCTTTTACATCTTGCTTATTCACATTCTTGGGATTCATGGTGATATGTCATGTCAGTTTGGGTGCTTTGATGAGAAGATGTTAAGAGATTTAATGGGGGACATGCCTGAAGGGCAAAAAAGGGATCAGGAGTAGGCAGGGAGAGCATTCAGACTGTGAGGCAGGGCGACACCAATGACAGAAAAGAGAAAAGGAAAGGCCAGGTGCGGTGGCTCACACCTGCAATCCCAGCACTTTGGGAGGCCAAGGCAGGCAGATCACTTGAGGTCAGGAGTTCGAGACCAGCCTGGCCAACACAGTGAAACCCCACCTCTACTAAAAATACAAAAATTAGCCAGCCATGGTGGCACGTGCCTATAGTTCCAACTACTTGGGAGTCTGAGGAAGGAGAATCACTTGAACCCAGGAAGCGGAGGCTGCAGTGAGCCGAGATCATGCTACTGCACTCCAGCCTGGGCAACAGAGCATCTCGAGAATCTGTCAGAGAGAGAGAGAGAGAGAGAGAGAGAGAGAGAGAGAGAGAGAAGGAAGGAGGAGTGGGTAGGAAGAGCATCAGACCGCAGTGTACCTGTGAAGCTCTGAGAAAGTCTCAGCCTGGCACATGGGGGAGCCCTAGAGCAAAAGCTTGTCTGTAAAGGCATTCCACATCAGTAGGAACGGCTGCCATCACTGGCTGGGAGCAGTCCAAGAAAAGAATGTTCTTGGCAGGAGCACTGCCATGAACCCAAAATTTTGGCAGCTTAGGTTGTCTTCCAGCTGTTCTCCTTGTAACAGGTTCTCTTAAAGGGAAGTCTTAGAGTCACACCTCCATGCTCACAATCCACTCTTACGCTGCATGGACCCCATCCTCTATATATGTTTGGGAGCAGATCCTCCATGCTTCCCATGGGTGTCTACCTGAAGGGAAACTTAGCAGAGGAATGTTAGTGAATGGACTACAGCACCCATTTCTATAGTGGGGCCAACAGTTTGTTCTTATCATCTTTTGTCTCCACTGTCTATTCTAAATTTCCTTTACCCTCAACTAATAGCTTGGCAGGTCTTAGTGGCTTTCCTGGGGATGTGATCAAACCCCTCACTCTGGCAGTCATATACTTTTTGAGCCGGGGTTACTGCATGTCTATTCACAGTTAGTTAGTCAAGGGAATACCAAGAGGTGTCCAAATGGATCACCTGGGTTCCACAAATATTACACACATATACCTCCCTGTTTTCATATGTAAAAGCAGCTATACCTCCTCTTACATATACTGCATCCTGATGGATGGCAGCCCATCCTTCCACAGTATTACCACTTACATGGTGTTCCAGGTATACCTCCAGGAGGCCATTCAATGTTCCATCATGTTTGCTGCTTTTGAGTTGACCAGTGAGTCCAGGGAAGTAGTGGAGCAGGCTTATACTGACTTTGAGGGGTCAATTACTACATTTTCAGGATTTTTTGAGTTGGTTGGCAGCTTGAAATTGCCCATTATAGAAGTATTTACATCAAGGAAATTGACAAATACTACAAATCAGGGCTTTTATTTTTTTTCTGGAGAGGCAGTTATTAAAAATGTACTAGTATACCATTAAGTTCACTTAATGATCATGGACCTGTTTCGGCTCTTCCTTCACTATAGGGTTTGTGTTTTGGTTAGATGCTATGTTGTTTTGGAGTCCCTGGTTGGATGTTGTATTGTATGGGATTCCACAGGCCCCTGGATAGTGGTTACAGCTGAGGTTCTGAGTGTAGGAGAGCAAACCCACACCGAGACTATGTATTCATCCCTGTAAGGACAAACTGCTTTCCTTCCAAGAGGGGAGGGGCCTGATATAGTTTCTGTCTCAGAACGTTCTTGATTTGCCCTTAATCTGAAAAACTTAAGAAATTTTGCAGCATATGAAATTCCATTGGAAGAGTTTCCTTTCTGCATTTTGAGATATCACTCTATTGTCTTTTGGCTTTCATCGTTGTAATTGAGAAGTCAGTTGTCAGTCTTTCGCTCCCTCGAAGGTAGTGAGTTTTTGTTATCGGCTACTTTTACATTTAATTTTTGCCTTTGGTTTTATAAAATTTCAATCTAATGTGTTTGGAAGTGAATCTTTAAAAAACTTATGTTATTTCAGATTTATTGTGGTTTTTGAAACTGTGAAATGGTGTCTTTATTGGTTTGAGAATATTCCCAGCCATTCTCTCTTTAAATAATTACTCTGCCTTATTTTATCTTTCCTCCTAGGACTCCAATCAATATCTTACATCTTCTCACCTTATTCTCCACATTTTCCCACCTTCCTCTGTATTTTTCTGCTTTCCTGTGTCTGTGCTGCAATCTTGATTTCTTCTCATTTGTCTTCAAATTTGCTAATTCTCTTTTCTGTTGTGTGATGCTTACTGCTAAATATAGCTATTGGCTTATTTAATTTAATTTACTTATCATATAGTCATAGAGGTTCTGCTTGACTCCTTCAAATATGTCACCTTCCATAGTTTTCTATTCTAGAAAAATATTTTCACGTTTGCCATTTGTTTCTTAAACATGGTTAGGATGGTTGCTTTAAGCTGTGTGTAAAAAAATTACAAAATCTGAAGTTTGTATAGATATGTTTCTGCTATCTTGTTTTGTTTACTTTGTTTCTTTTTTCTTGTTGTTCTTGTGACCTTGTTTACTCATATGCCTGGTAATCTTTAACTATGTGTGACTTGTGCCTTTGAAAATGTATGTAAGTGACTCTTCCCTCCTCTAGAGAGACTTTCTTTTTGCTTCTTGTGGAAAGAGTTTGACCTACATGAAATCAAATACAGTTTGAGTGTTTTTAGCTCAATGAAGCTATGAGTATTCAGTGTGAAAATCTTTGTGAGAGTCTGTTCCTGGCCACGACCCTCCAGAAATGGCTTCTTTTCTTTTTTCTTTCCCTCTTCTCCTTTGTTCAATGCCAAGACAGTCCTCCCCATGGTTCTCAGAGGTTGGAGAAAGGCAATCTAGATTTCATGAGCTTGTCACCTCCCCAGCCCCAACCCTATGCACTGACTTCCTTATTTTTGTGCTGGTGTGACTACAGTACTGAGCATAAGGTGTACTATATCAGCAGAGAGCATATTGTGGTTTTATTGTTCCTTTATTTTAGATCCTGATTCTGTAGGTCTCTGTAGGACGTGAGATTTTGAATTTTTGGCAAGCTTCAAAATAATGCCAGTGTATCATCCATAAAGTACACCTTGAGTATTAAAGATGTACACAACAAGGACAATTTTATCTAATGATTAGGCAATACATGAGTAATAGTAGCCAAAATAAAAGGTAGAAATTGTGCTATAAGATTTGGGAAAGATTTGCAGGGTAGAGGTGACTATATTAAACCTTGAAGTGAGTAATGAAGGATAGACAGGAATGGACAAAGGAATGAAATCCCAAGACAGGTCTAGTTCTGGATAACTGAAGAGAGAGATAAGGCTGCAACTCTAAGCTTTACTCCTGTGGAGTTCTTTTCTTGCAGAGCGAGAAGTTTCCTTCATCGTATTTGGCTCAGTGTCTTTTCTCAGGAGCATTCACCCTTTTGGCTATAAAGGATGTTTCCTCCATGCTAGAGAGAAATAAGTACAGGTCCTGAACAATCTGGTATCTCCACAGCACTCACCACCTCCATTGATGGCACTGTGGCCTAAGTACCCAGGCCATATAGAGCTCCAAGTATCTATGGGATGAAATAAGAATTTTAAAGGACCTACATCTTAGTTGTTGTCACAAATGAGTTTGCATTCATATGTGCAGCATCCAAACCAATATGTTTTGGCTGTTTACATCTTCATACCTGTGGAAGGACCTTGGGCTTCTTCCCCCAAAATATTCATGTGGGTTCTGTTCTGTGTAGAGAGAGTGGGGCTGATGTCATAGGCTCCGAACTTTCTTCTTTGAGTATGGAAATCATCTTATGCTAATGGAGACCTGAGGAAGCTCCTCTTTATAAACTCAGCTTGATTCCAAATTCTAATTTTGACTCAGGGATATCTGCTACACCTTTAAATTTGGGCTATACATGATTTCACACTCTTGAGGGGATGGCTGTGGGGCTACCTGGGATGAAATTTTAATGGCCTTTTATATCATACCATGTAGTAAGAATATCTGGGAAGGAGACAGGGTGTAAACAGGAGGAAATTCTCCTGCTGGCAGGTAAGTCATTGATGAAGTGGCATAAAAGCCAAGATCCGAGATGATCTATTGGTAGTCACAGCAAAAAACACTGACTGAGCTAAACAGGTCAATCTGGAGCTTGGTGACAGACAAAGGGGACTCATTAGGTCAGTTGCTCCAGGAAGCTGTCACTTATGGGGAGTTTTCATGCTCTTCTTTAACCCACATGACAGCCCAGCAAGGTGTAATGCATTTCACATGAGTCATCTGAGGATGAGGGATGTGATAGAATTTCTCCAAGGACACAGTTCCAAAAGTTGTGAAATCTGATTTTGAATGCACATCTTTTGAATACAAGTATTTTGCTTTTGAACACCGAACTACTGGGTTAGTTTGGGTTCTCCCCAAGGCAGACCCTGGATGCAGGGAACTCATTTAGGGGGTTATTCCAGGAAATCCAATAGAGAAAATGCTAGTGACCTTGTTACTATTATGGGGCAACTCTGAGAAACCTCAGTGTTATCGTATCAGAGGATGGGGAGGCTGAACGTTTGTCTACCAGTTTCTTTCCCCACTTACTGAAGTTGCCCCTGAGATGGAAGCTCTAGAGGTATGAAGCTGACAGATGCTAGGATCTCCAACAGCAGTTGTGAACTCAGGTTGTTGAAGGTGCGGAGCAGAGCATCAACAGTATTACTTCAGCTTCCTTTTGTTGAAGACCTAATGTCAGGTACTGTGAGCTCAGAGCACTGGGGCATCTGGCAGCCAGGCTTCCTTCCCTGCTGTATTAGTCAGGAGCCTCCAGAGAGACAGAATCAGTAGGATGTGTGTTTAGGCACACACACACAGACACACAGACACACACACACACACAGAGTTGGTGCTTTGTATCTGCAGGTTCAACCAACCAGCACTGAGAGATGTTGAACCTGTGGATAAAGAGGGCTGACTTTTTGTATAAGTGGGTTCTGCATGGTCAACTGACAAACCTGTGTAGAGACAGGATTTCACCATGTTGGCCAGGCTGGTCTCGAACTCCTGGCCTCAGGTAATCTGCCTGCCTCGGCCTCCCAAAGTTCTGGGATTAAAGGTGTGAGCCACCACCATGCTTCAACTTTAATTTTTTAGTTATAATTGTGTAGACTGAACCAATTGAGATGTCTATGATATGGGCTATTGTTTCTGCTGTTAATGTTCAGTCCTCTTCAATTAGGGCACAAAAAGACTAGTTTTTTCCTTGCAAAGTGATGTGGATGGTCTGCTGCTGCAGGTGCTAGTTTCAATACTGTCTCACTTCTTCTTAAAATGAGTTATCCATTGTAAACTGCTGATTTCTTTGGGGCATTGTTCCCATAAACTTTTCATAAGCCATCAATGATTTCACCATTTGTCCACCCAAATTTCACCATAAATTTGATTTTTGTTCTTGCTTCAGTTTTAGAAGAACTCATGTTGCTCTGAGAGGGGCTCTTTTCAAACTGATGTCTTACCTTTCTTAGTGCCTCAAACTAGATCCTGTTCAAACATCTTATAACAAGTTAGTACTAGTTTATTTTGGTGCAAAATAATTCAAAATCCACGCATAATTTTTTCATAATATACATTTTCCATGAACTTTTTCACGACCCCTTGTATGAAAGGGGATTTATTAGGAGAATAAGCTCATGCAATTTTGGAGGCTGAGGAATCCCATGACAGACCATCTGCAAGCTGGAGACCCTGGGATGCAGGTAACACGCTCAGTTCAAGTCCTAAAGCCTCAGAACTAGGAAGCCAATGTTGTAATTCTCACTTTGGGATAGAAAGTCTGAGAACCCAGGAAGATGCTGATATTAAGTCCTGGAGTCCAAAGTCTGGAGTTACAATGTCCAAGGGCAGGAGAGAATGTCCCAGCTCTAGGAGAGACAGAAAATCACCTTTTCTCTGTCTTTTTCACACCATCCAGGCCCCTGGCCAGTTGGATGGATCCCACTTACATTGAGGGTAGATGTTCCCCACTAGTACACTGACTTACACACCAATCTTCTTTGGAAACACCCTCATAGACACACCCCAAACTAACACATTACCAGTTCTTTAAGTATTCCTTAAACCAGTCAAATTGACACTTAAAATTAACCATCACGCTACCTATACTAGGGATAGTGATCGGGAGTCCATTGAGGTGACTAGGGTGCTCAGGAGCTGGCTTTGCTACAGTAAGACCTCCTTGGTGGAGAAGCAGCATGCACAGTGGCTCTGAGAAGCTGGAGGAGGGTCACTGGAGTCAATGTGCTTCTGGTCTGAAATTGACCAAGAATATAGTGTCTGTGGACCAGGACTGGTTAGAAGCTACAGAGGTCTTAAGAGACCCATCCCTCCTCAGTCTACCGTGCACTTACTGGGGGCTCCCACTCTTAGGAATAATTCCATTGTTTCATTTTGTGGCATCAGAGACGAGTCATTGGCCCTGAATAAGTCCCATAATGTTTCTCAACTCAGTATCTGTGACTATATTTCCTGCTCTTCAAAGCTTAGCATGTCCTCATTTTTCAGGGTGCTTGGATAAGTCTTAACCATGCTGTTCACATAAAGAGTCACTAAATCCTCTGGCATCAGGAACTAGAAAATATCCTGAGTGTTGGGCAGTCCCAGCCCTAGTGAGGCAGAACTTCCTTCCTTGCCCATGTGGATAAAAGGCCTGGGCCCTGTTACAGCCTGTCAGAAAACCATAGTTCATAATGCAGCAGAAGCCATAGTTCATAATGGTAGGGATACAGGGTCCTTCGTAACATTATCAGTGTGGCCTATGTTGGAAAGTCTGGTGACCTCTGATTTTGTCTTGCTTCTGGGTCTTTGACTTTGGCACTCTTTGCCATATTAGAGTTCCTGGGCCTAGGGCTGAGCAGGATCCATAGGTGCAGCTGCTTTTGCTGGAGGTAGACTGCATCCAAGAAAGGAAGTGTGCTGGGTGAGTTCTGGGAGTAGAGAGTCTGACTGGGGTCACCGCTGGGCTGGCCACCGGTCTTCCTTCTGACCCAGGGTTAAACTGTGGCTTGGGACTGACTCAGGTCCTCTCTTGGGGTCGGTCTGCACATAAAAGGACTCCTATCCTTGGCAGTTCTGAAGCAACACCACCACAATGCTAAAAGGTAAAGATCCTCATGCAAGGGCGAAAAATTGACAAGGGGGTGATACTCTGTGCTCTCATTCTTACTAATTTACATTTTGACTTTCTCAACAGTGTCGAAAAGTGAAATGCCTCAGCCGGTGAGCATTCAGGATATCAATCATCGGGTGTGGGTTCTTCAGGACCAGATCCTCATAGCAGTCCCGAGGAAGGACCGTGTGTCTCCAGGTGAGTAGCCACAGTCTGCCAAAGGCAGCTCCTTTGGCCAGTGCTGTTTTGTGTTTGGTGCTCAGACTTTATTCCACGGTGGGCCTTGTTAACTGGGCATATCTACAGAGAGGAGCATCTCACAGACAATAATGAACAGAGGGTGAGAATAAGGTTGTTCTGGGACTATGGTCATGAAGTCAGAGGAGAGAGAGAAGGCTTAAGGGAGACTGAAGGGTCAGCCTATGATAAACAGTGGAAGACATATTCTGAGATACTTCAAGGAGTAAGAGTAGGACAAAAGAGAGTAATCTATGGGAAGACCAGTTTTTGAATCCATGAAAGACTGACTTTTCTAATGGAAAGAGTTCCCCAGACATAGGATGGGTGTCTGGGTTAGGTGGTGGGTGGCGAGGTGACCACTCTGTGAGTGCACTGTGGGTGTCAGTTAGCAGATTCCCTTAAAACTGTAGCTCAGAGGTACCACCCTGGAAATGGCACCTGAACACCACTTTTCACGTCGCGTTCCCAGTCACTATTTCCTTAATCTCATGCCGACATGTGGAGACCCTTGAGAAAGACAGAGGGAACCCCATCTACCTGGGACTGAATGGGCTCAATCTCTGCTTGATGTGTGCTAAGGCCGGGGACCAACCCACACTGCAGCTGAAGGTGAGTGTGGAAGACAGGTCCTGCCATTTATTTGAAGGAAACTTAGATTTTAGGATCTTTTAAAAGACAATGTACTTATTATGCTCATGCATTTTTATTTTTGGTTTCCTTGGGGTTGTATATGTTATGAAAGACTAAGAAAAGTTGCAGGGATGTTTTGAAACAAACCTACTGAAATGACTTATAATTTTAATTTGCAAAAATACTATTAATTTGGCAAGGACGATGTCTAACTTCAATAGAACACACACACACAGAGTAAAATCAGCAAGGACATTTTAGCAGTTAATTATCACAAAGTAGATGAACTTATTAAAACATCTTTTTGGCAAAAAATACATTGCAACTTTAAGTGAGCAAGCATAATTCTCTGTAACAAACACTTTAATAATTGCAATTTTCTATTATTAAAAAGAGATAGTTATAGCAGGCCTCTGCGTACCACAGGAACTCTCTTGACCCTTTTCACTAAACAAGCATAGGCAGACACTCAATTTGATGACAAGATATAAAACAGTGTTTTTCAGCCAAGGGTGACTTTGCTCCATGGACATTTGTCAATGTCTGGAGATGTTTTGGTTGTGACAACCTGGGATGGGAGTGTGATACTTGCATTTAGTGGGTAGATGACAGGGATGCTGCTAAACATCCTATATTATACAGGACAGACCCTGACAACAAAGAATCATCTTGCCTAAAATGTCAATAGTGCTGAGGGTGCAGAACCCTGACAGAAAATAACTATGTTTTAATTTGAAATTTACAGTAATTGTTACATAAATATTCTTTGAGTTTCTGTTTCTGAACAACAAATATAATGGCTCAATCAATGCTTTGTATTCTCAAAAACTTTCATGTCAACACATTTTTCAGAGCCTCACATTAAGAGCCACTGAAATTTGTAGCCTGAGTTTCAACCACAATCTTAACATATAGAAAATACTTTAAGATGTGTGATTTTTAATCCCATAATATGAAACAGAGGCCTCCAAGCTGCTCCAATGAGTAGGGAATGCTATCCTTGGGCATGGAATATCAGTGTGTAAAGAATGTGAAACATTCAAATGGTATGTTTCTTGCTCGTGTCTCCTTCACACCCTTCAGGAAAAGGATATAATGGATTTGTACAACCAACCTGAGCCTGTGAAGTCCTTTCTCTTCTACCACAGCCAGAGTGGCAGGAACTCCACCTTCGAGTCTGTGGCCTTCCCTGGCTGGTTCATTGCTGTCAGCTCTGAAGGAGGCTGTCCTCTCATCCTTACCCAAGAACTGGGGAAAGCCAACACTACTGACTTTGGGTTAACTATGCTGTTTTAAGGTCAGTTGGGTTTGGAGGTTGGTCTCCATGCAGAGAAAATCTTAGTATAATCTTAGCCTGGAATGGGCAGAGAGAATTTGTTATTGGACTTGCCACCTAAGAATATCTTGCTGCCTCCCAATATATTCATGCAGTGACCTAAGTGCTGGACTTGGTCCCTCTCCCTGGGGCCATGTGGAAAATAGTCCAGGGAAATTGAGGGCCTTACCATGAGTAGGTGGCTGAAATATGGCACCATTACAAAAATAATAAAGAAAGCTCTACTTAACATACTTGCTAATAATGCTCCAAGTAAAAATGAGGGTGGTGACTCTTGAATTTTAAGTCCAGGTCTCTGGATTTTCAGATACATTCCTCTGTGATGGAGTATCAAGACCTTTTGGATTTTGACAAGGAGAAGCAGATATAAATGTTCCATCAGAAAGAGGAGACCAAAAAGAAAGCTGCGCCGCTCCTGGTCTTGGCTTACATCTCAGTGAAGTTACATATGCTGGTGCTGGCTTGGGTGAAGACCTGCTGTGGTTTATGAAGCTTTCATCTAAAGTGTTATCACTGGACTTCGAAAGCATTAAATTTGTGAAATAAAAATGTTGTCATCTCAGTGGCTCTTTTATGAATCAAATGGCTTTAATGGAATATTGTGGTTGTAATACCGACTCCTTGCATTTCTAAGGAGTTTTATAGTTTGTAAAGCAGGCTTACATGAAGGTTCTTGTTTCTAAGAAGAACCAGTGAGACTGTTGGGGAAGGTGGTATCTTCCTAAACTCGGGTTTCTCCAGGCCTCACTACTGGGGTGGGTGGGACAAATAGTGCTTCACTAATAGAAATTTCACTCCATATTTCAGTGCACAATGCAGGTGCACAGCGCAGGTGCACAGCTAGCTGAAAAACCCTCCCTGCCTCTTCCGGCAAGGATTTCTGAGAGTTTTTCCTGTGAACTCACAAACCATAAACTGACATGACTCCTACTCATCTAGAGAACATTGATTTTGAAGACTTGTTTTCAATCCTTTCTTATTTTGAAATAAGTATTCTTCTTACAGAATATTAGTTGAAATTTTATTTCTTGCCATATTATGATTCCAAAAATAGTTCATCTGTGTAGTCCTGTTGTAATGTTTACTTTCCTCTATATTTTTACTTGTCCCTAAGTGTTGTAGGAAGATGTGGAAATACTGTTTTCCTGAGCACACTGATGACTTCCAGGGCCGTGCAGGCATTGCCCCAACCTCCTTATCCTATCCTGATGTCTTCTTCCATTCAGCATTTGAGTGACCACATTGATGTTAGAGATTACATTTTTTCCTGGTGACAGCATAGCGCTCCCTGAGCTTTTCATTTCTCATGGTTCCTACAAAAAAGTAGAACTGTTTCTCCTCTGCCTTTCCCTGTCTTGGTAATTTCTCTAGACTTATGGGATGATCAAAACACTTAGGAGAGTGAAAGGGGTCTATTAATGCACTGGGTTAGCGGACATAAACCGGGATGTATGGAGCAGCTGTTAGACCAACTGGGGTATTTGGTCACCTAAACTCAGGGCTGGGGAGGAATCTGGCCATCTTTGATGTTGCCTGGATGTTTTCTGGAAGAAGCAATTCAACTACTTTAGAAATTTATGTCTACTCGTTTTTATTCTCCTTTATTTTCTTATAAATACATAAAACATTGCATTTTCTCTTAGTGTGCCTTGAGATACATGCTATAATTATTTGTATTATGGCTTAATATGAGATATACCTGCCTAATAAATTTTTAAATGTACAATATAATTAATAAAGTATACTATAGGCATACTCTTTTATAGAACTCTAGAACTTATTTCTCCTGCTTAAATGAAGATTGTATGCATTGAAGAGCATCCCTTCATTTCTCCTTCCCAAGTCCCTGGAAACCACCATTCTACTCTCTGTTTCTATGAATTTGACCATTTCAGATATCTTATCTGTAAATGGAATCATGCAGTATTTGTCCTTTTGTGACTGACTCATTTCACGTAGCATGATATACTCCAGGTTCTTCCATATTGTCCCAAATGGCTGGATTTTCTTTTTTTTAAAGGTTGAATAATATTCCATTGTGTGCATATGCCACATTTTCTTTGTCCATTTATCCATAAATGGGCATTTAGGTTGTTTTTATAACTTGGCTATTGTACATAATGCTGCAATGAACATGAGAGTGCAGAATAAATTAAAGATTTTAATGTAAGACCAGAAACAGCCCAAACTCCTGGAAGAACACATAGGGGAAAAGTTTCATAACATGAATCTAGGCAAGATTTCTTGGATATGACACCAAAGCACAAGGAACAAAAGTGAAAGTAGACAAGTGAGAAGATGTCAAACTGAAGAACTTATGCACAGCCAAAGAAACAATCCACAGAGTGAAAAGGCAACCTATGAAATGAAAGAAAATATTTGGAAACCATGTATCTGATAAGAAGTTAATATCCAAAATATGTAAGGAAGTCACACAACTCAATGGCAAAAAAACAAACAAACATCTGATTAAAAATGGGCAAAGGACTTGAATGGACATTTTTCCAAGACATACAAATGGCCAACAGGTATATGGAAAGATGTTCAGCAGTTACTAATAATCAGGGAAATACAAATTGAAAGCACAGTGATATCAGCTGTTAGAATGGCTATTACCAGAAAAACCAATGTGTTTGCGAGGATGTGGAGAAATTGGAACGCTCGTACAGTTTGGGTAGAAATTTGAAATAGTGCAGTCACTATAGAAAACAATATAAAGGTTCCTCAAAAAATTAAAAGTAGAACTACCATATGACCCAGAAATCTCACTTCTCATTAGACATCCCAAAGAATTAAAATCAGGATCTCAAAGAGATATCAGGACACATCCTATAATGTTGATGCAGTGTTTTCATTGTCTTTATTTCAACTTCAATCTGTTTTGGTTATTATTTTCCTTTAAAATGTGGATTATACATACAATTTCTAAATTCCCAAGTGGTTGGATTATTTGGGGGCTACCTTAGAATCGTCTATGTTTATTATTGCCTATGGTTAGATGGAATGGCCTTACATCAACTTTGATCGTTTTTTGATATTTCCTTTGTGACTTTGTGCACTAAAAATAAGTTTTCCACGCAAATCTAAGAAAAGTTAACACGGATCCCCAGGTATAAATTTAGACATACATAAATATACAATTTTATTTATATGTATTTCAAAATATGAACATATAATATTACATAGAATTACATATTTATATATTATGTATTTTAATATTTTAAGATTAATAGGTACATACAATATAACACATATGTATTTATATATTTATAAGTTGAATTTTGAATTTTGTTAACTATTTACTCTTCGTATTTTTAATTCTTACTTTTTTTTTGCTTGATCTATCAGTTGTTTACAGGGAGTATTAAATTACCTTACTATGACTGTATTTTTAATCAAATAATGTTATTATTTTATACCATTTGCTTAGATTACTTTAATTCTAAGTTTTTTGGTACCTAAAGGTTCATGTATGCCATATCTTCTTTTTGTTTCATACCTTTTATCCCAATGAAATATTCATCTTTGAACCATTATTGTTTTTCTTAACTTCTTCATTGGCTGTGCATACCATTACCTCACCACCTGAAAACACCTTTTTTTTTTTTTTTTTTTTTTTTTTTGCATTTTAACATCTCTGAAACCTAAATATATGTTACTACAATGGATGGCATCTTACTATATTGTCAGCCAAGTGGCAGTCATGACATAGTGGTCGTTGCCTATGCATTTGCAAATACAGTTGGTTTTTCCGATGCCATGGTTGGACAAATATTCCCCATCTGTTTCATTCAGTACATCATCAAGAAAAACCATTCCTTGAAGGAATATGATCCTGGTTGTTGGTGATGAACCTTCTATTGACGCATCCTGTAAATTAAAAAAGCAACAGCATCAAAAGTTGCTGAATGGAGGTCAGCAGCTTGGAATGATGTCTGGAGACAAGGGTTTATAACTTAAGAAATGTTGTATCACCAGTACTCTTGTTGGCACAGGAGAGTTTTATCGGAAACAAACATTGGTGATTCTGAGTCAGAAGTGATTAAGCAGAATCACATTCAAAACGTAAGAAGTTTTAGGGCTGGGTACAGTGGCTCATGCCTGTAACTCCAGCACTTTGGGAGGCCAAGGTGGGTGGATCACCTGAGGTCAGGAGTTCGAAATCAGCCTGGCCAACACATTGAAACCCCACCTCAACTAAAAATACAAAAATTAGCTGGGCGTGGTGGTGCGTGCCTGTAATCCCATCTACTCAAGACGGTGAGGCAGGAGAATTGATTGAACCCGGGGGGCGGAGGTTGCAGTGAGCCAAGATCACACCACTGCACTCCAGCCTGGGTAACAGAGTGAGACTCTGCCTCCAAAAAAGGAAAAAAAAAAGTAAGAAATTTTAGGAATACTTTAATTGACTAATTTCATTTATATTTACCTTTCTGTGAATGAAAAGAATACTAGATTATAAATATATGTCCTTAAAACAGCTCCATTTATGTGTATGATTCTAAGAAAGTATTGTATTATAATTGAGCAATTTTTTTTTCTTTTTTGGTAGTACATAAAATAATTGTACATCTTACAATCCATGGCATTTTAGAGTCAATGTAACATGATATTGTCAGCTGCTTTTTTTGTGTGTTAACATTTGCTTGACATATATCTTCATCAATTCCTACATTTTCAACCTGTTTGGATTATTTTCCTTTACACTTACCTCTTATCAACAGCATATAGCTAGACCTGTGTGCGTGTTTGGTTTAACAAGTCATCTGATAGTCTTTGTCTTTTTATTGAATTTGGCCCATTCACCTTTATTTTGATCATTGGCATACAGAATTAAATATGACATCTTTTCTGTCTTTTTCTGTTTGTCCTGTTTTATTTGGCTTTTCATTTTCTTCTGTAGTTGAATCTGATATACTTTGGAGTATTGCTGCAATCTACACATACCCACTAGTGAGTTCTTAGTTGTTGAGTAATTAGTTTAGTTTTTTAGTGCAGAAATTGTGATATATGACATGACATGTCATTACAGTACAGGAGTGTTTTGGTGATATATGGGGTATTAATTTGGATTTTTAGGTGAACTCGTTATTTTTTCAATTTGATGTAGTGAAATATATGCCACAGTAATTGAAAATTTGCTATCCAACATGGTTTCAGGATCAGATTAATCACTTGAGTTTCTGCTTTGTGAATTGCTTGTTCATTGCATTTGCCCATTTTCTTCTCTTGATGCTATCATATCTTTCCTTTTTATTGTTGGCTTGCAGAAAGTTATTACGTATTTTTAAGTCTTAATTCACTATTTGTTTTAGTTATTGCAACTATCTTATTTCAACTTGTCATCTGCTAACTTTTTCCCGTGGTGTCTTTAACAAAGAGAGAAATTCTTATTGTTTGCTCTCATCAAATCTTTTTTTTTTTTTTTTTTTGAGATGGAGTCTCGCTCTGTCATCCAGGCTGGAGTGCAGTGGGGCAGTCTCGGCTCACTGCAAGCTCCACCTCCTGGGTTCATGCCATTCTCCTGCCTCAGCCTCCCGAGTAGCTGGGACTACAGGCGCCCGCCACCACGCCCAGCTAATTTTTTTGTACTTTTAGTAGAGACGAGGTTTCACTGTGTTAGCCAGGATGATCTTGATCTCCTGACCTTGTGATCCACCCGCCTCAGACTCCCAAAGTGCTGGGATTACAGGCATAAGCCACCGCACCTGGCCAAATCTATCTTTTTTAAAACATAGGGTTTGAGCAATTGGATCTTTTTAGTTATCTTAAAAACAACGTTAAACCTTGCCAAATTATTAATATGTCTTCTATCTTATCTACTGAATCTTTTGAATAATCATCCTGGATTTATTCCTCTGCATTTGGAGTGCTTCCTTCAAGAGGGGTTTCAGAAGCACGCTGTGTGGGACAAAGCTTCTGAGCCTAGGAGGCTCCCTGAGAACAGCTTTTATGTTTTTCTGTATGTTGATAATTCCAGGAAAGGTGATTTTTAGGGGACTGGTAGGCTGAAGAGGGAACAAGGTCATCAAGAATTAAGGTAGTCTATAATAAAATTAAAGTTTGGAAAGAAAAAAAAATGTTGGGGAAAGGCCAGAGTGATCTAGGGCCTGAGAGAACTCAGTATCCAAGAGAAAAAGCAAGAGAGTGGAGAGATGCAAATGAATTTCAAGACAGAGGTAGTGTGACACTAATGTACTTGGTCTATGTGCATTTTTTCTGCTGAATGAATAATGTGCTGAGCATATTATACTTCTTAACCACAATATCCACCCTGAAAATTATTTTGATTTTATAGAAGGGAAATTGGGGACTCAGAGCTGTGAAGAGACTTGACTGAATCCATATAGCTAGAAGCGGGCAACTCCAAAGTTTGGACTCACAGGTGCTGAATATAAACCTTATACATTGTAGGCAATAGTAACCACAAGTGTCTTCCACTGAACCCCTCTTCATTTCCAGGCACTGGGAATTGGGAAAAGGGCACTGGGAAAAGCTGGGAGTTAATGCTTCAGGCTTCAGAAAGATGCCTCCCTCTTCTGGACTTCTGAAAGAGGGAATTTGATTCTATTATTAGGGACAAGGATGCCCACAGTAGTGGCCTGCCCTGGGCTTTGAGGTACAGAGGTTTGTTAGGTGGAGCCAACTTTGTTCAGCTCTAGGAGGTGCACTCTTGACCTCAGGGAGTGCTCATGTCCAGATAGAACAGCATCCAGGAAGCCGACTTGGGAGAGTCCCTCAAAATGTTGATGTAATTCCATTTCTTTATTTTTACTGTCTGGGGATTTCCCTCACCTTCTTTCCTTGAGTATCTCTAAGCAGTCTGACCTGTGCTACCATTGATATTTCCCCACTCAAAGTCTCAACAGGAAGCAGCTTTCTAAAGAGAGAAGGCTTCACATGCTTCTTTGGATAAAGGAGCACAGGGGCTATTAGAGAAACCACACGTCCATTGGAATATGGAGACCCCGATCCACACTGGTGTCTGGACTCCTTGGCCCAGCTCATGCTGGAAGCTGCTCTGATCCCAAGCTCACTGCTGGGTCTTTGGCCTTGTCCTGGCCATTGATGAGGGTCTTTGCTTGTGCTGGAATCAAAGGGACAGCTGCTTCTTGTTTGATAGTGAGTTGGTGGGACCCTGCTCTATGCTCCCCACTGGATACACTGTGTTTAGAAAGTAAAAACATGAGGCTGGAATAACAAGGCACAGATAAAGCCCACCACAAATTAACAAGCAATAATATCTCTCCCAATAATATGCTGCAGCTATAGTATCATAACATTCCTCTTCTTTGAGTGGCTACTATTTTTTTTTTTTATCACTAAGAGACTTTGTTCTTTACAATCATGGACAATTGGACATTTGACTTTTCAAGTTGTATGAACAAGAATGAAGTATCCCAGTTTTGCCTGAATAATATAAATCATGTTGACACAGAGAAGCAGCCTCAATCTCCAGCCTGTGAACAGAGCTTCAGATAAAAGGTTTCTGGTCACAACGTTCTACATGTATCTTAACTTTGCATTTTCCCAGGACACAGACCCTAGATCCTCTTTACACTTCTGACCTAATGCAGACCTCTCTCCATACAGCACTTTTTGCTTTGAGCCCATCTAAACATTGCTTCATTTAAATTTTGCCTAAATATTACTTTTACCCCCAATCCTATAATCATGTCTTCCTTGGTATGGCTCAGGTTCCTGATAGACAGTCTCTCTTACTGCAGTAATTCAATAAATCTGACTGTTGGACTACAGAGTTGTTCCTATTGATTTTAGGCTGATGGGGCTAGGACAATGTGATAGTCAGGCATAGGACCTTCCCAGATGGATCCTGAGGGCAGACCCAGTGCACATCATATTTTTATGAGTAACTCAAGTATGCATTGCTACCCCTATTAATGAGTCATCTTCCTTCACCAGCACTGCTATGCCACTTGGGCTTAGTCATCATTTCAGACTGAATCCCACTATTAGTCCTGTCTGGATTAGGAAGCATCCATTGATAACAATGACCTTGGGAGTAGATAAAGAATTTGTTTTTTGCCAAGTTAATTGCAGTGTTTGAGGGGAGGGGTAATAGGGGTAATCCCTCTCTCCCACTTGAGTTATGAACCTATTAAGAAGTAGGACAAATACTTTTTTTGTTTTTGATACATTTATTGTTGATAAAGCTGATATTAATTGGGGATTCTTTCTGCAAATGAATAAAGCACAGAATGAGACCATGAGAATTGCAGTCACGCATGTCATAGTCGGAACTACAGGGAGGGTGGCTCTCAAAAAAGTATAAATCATGGCTGAGCATAGTGGGTTTTGCCTGTACTCTCAGCACTCTCAGGCTGAGGTGGGAAGATTGCCTGAGTTCAGGAGTTTGAGACCAGCTGGGGTAACATAGTAGGACTCTGTCTCTTGGAGGAGGGAGAAGAAGAAGAGGAAGAAGAAGAAGAAGAAGAAGAAGAAGAAGAAGAAGAAGAAGAAGAAGAGAAAGAGGAGGAGGAGAAAGAGGAGGAAGGAGGAGGAGGAGAAGAAGAGTGAATCATGATAGAACAGATCAAAATGAAAACTTTCTTCAATTCTATTGGCTTTCAATGGAAAGTAGGTAGAGAGCAGTCAGGCCACACATGAAGGAACAGGAGGAGGAGAAGGAGAAAGATGGAGAAGGAGATGGAGAAGGAGATGGAGGAGGAGATGGAGGAGGAGGAGGAGGAGGGAGAAGAAGAAGAAGAAGAAGAAGAAGAAGAAGAAGAAGAAGAAGAAGAAGAAGAAGAAGAAGAAGAAGAAGGAGTAGTGAATCATAATGGAACAGAGCAGAATGAAAGCTTTCTTCAATTCTGTTGGCTTTCAGTGGAAAGTAGGTAGAGAGCAGTTGGGCCACTCATGAAGAGGAGGAGGAGGAGGAAGAAGAAGAAGAAGAAGAAGAAGAAGAAGAAGAAGAAGAAGAAGAAGAAGAAGAGTAGTAGTAGTGAATCATAATGGAACAGAGCAGAATGAAAGCTTTCTTCAATTCTGTTGGCTTTCAGTGGAAAGTAGGTAGAGAGCAGTTGGGCCACTCATGAAGAGGAGGAAGAAGAAGAAGAAGAAGAAGAAGAAGAAGAAGAAGAAGAAGAAGAAGAAGAAGAAGAAGAAGAAGAAGAAGGAGGAGGAGGAGGAGGAGGAGGAGGAGGAGGAGGAGGAGGAGGAAGAGGAGAAGGAGGAGGAGAAGGAGGGAGTAGGAGAAAGAAGAAGAATGAATCATGATGGAACAGAGCAAAATAAAAACTTTCTTCAATTCTATTGGTTTTCAGTGGAAAGTAGGTAGAGAGCAGTTGGGCCACACCTCTTAGTTTCTCATAAGTAGTATGACCACATAATTTCTATATAAGGTGTCACTTTTCAGAGGGGAAGGGATGATATCAGTAATGACAGCAGGACAATAGGTGTGCAGCAGGATGTATGGGTTTCTTTTCACTTGGCTGAGGTGAATGAGGGCAGGAAGAAAGCCAGGTATTTAATAGAAGGAAACATGAGGAAGAAAGAACTGTTCTTCCTTTGGGGATTTATGTCAATGGGAAAGGGGAGGCTAAAGGGGGCCGTGACAGCTGCCCTCACAAACTGAAGGACTTGAGTGGACCTGGGAGTCCCTTCATTCTCTGCGACATCAAGGTTGAGGAACAGGAAGACAGATTTTTTTCTGAGTGAGATAGCCTTGTTAAAGAAGGTGGACTGTCTGGGAAGGAAGTCAGTTCTTCATTTATCCATTTATTCAGTTTTTGATTTATTAATAATTAATTCAACAAAAATTATTAAACACAGACACAGTGCTAGGGACTGGGAATACAAAGGTAAACTAGAAAAATATCACTTTCCTGCAATCAAGGAGATTATAAGGTAATGGGGGAAGGAAAGAAAGATAAAGGCAAATAAATAACATGATTACAAACCCTTTGAAGGAAACAGTCGAAAGCTGACACAAGAGGTAAAGGAGGAAGATTACTTTAGACATGGTGACCAAAAAGTCACATATAGGAAGGTGACTTGAAGGAGCTAGAAAGGGAAAATATGAGAATAAACTAATACAGGTAAAAGGCTGTGCATGAACATAGCATACGCTAAGGTCCTGGGGCTGTGAAGAACTTGGCATGTTCAAAGAGCTGAAAGATTGGAATAACTGAAGGTAGTGATGGAAAGAAAGAGTTATCTGGAAGAGGGATTGGAGGCAGGGACCAGACCATCCAGGCAAGCCTGTAAATGATGGTAAGGACTTTGCATTTTCTTCCAAGTGCAAATGGAAACGTTGAAGGGGTCTAAACATTGGACTGACATGGTTAGGATTTCCATTGGTAGAGATAATCCTGGCCGTCTCATGGAGAATGAATTTAATGGGTGCAGCAATAGATGAAGGGCACCGGGCAGGAGGTGGATTCAGATTCAGATGAGCCTTGGTGGTGGTTGAGCATTCAGTGGTGGGTGACAAGGAAGTTGAAGACAGACAGGTAGATTCAAGACATATTTTGGAGGTAGTCTGCTTTAGAGACAGGCTTGTTCATAGGTTGGCTGTAGGACTTCAGCAAAAGGAGAAATCAAGGATCACTCCTAGGTTTCTGTTGTAATTGAGATGGAGATAACTGAGTATGGGAATGGGCCGGTTGTGGAAGGATCAAGCATTCTACTTAGGACGTATTCAATTTCCAAGTTCAGAGACCATCCACATTGGTAGCTACAAATGCATATCTGGAATTTAGAGGAGGGTTCTGGGCCAGGAATAAAATTGTCAACTGATACGGCTTGGCTGTGGTTCTATCCAAATCTCACCTTGAATTGTAATAATATGTCAAGGGCGGGACCTGGTGGAGATAACTGAATCATGGGGACAGTTTCCCCCATGTATTCTTGTGGTAGTGAATAAGTCTCACGAGAGCTGATGGTTTTATAAATGGGAGTTCCCCTGCACAAGCTCTCTTGCCTGTTGCCATGTAAGATGTGCCTTTGCTCTTCCTTTGCCTTCGGCCATGATTGTGAGGCCTCCCTAGCCATGTGGAACTGTGAGTCCATTAAACCTCTTTCCTTTATAAATTACCCAGTCTTGGGTAAGTCTTTATTAGCAGCATGATCTAATACATCCACGTACACCTGTTGAAGAAACAAATACTGTTACCCAGCGAAACAGTATAAAGGAGAAGAGGATTCAAGGATGAGTTCTCAGGAACTTCAACTACAAGTAGTCACATGATGGGGAGCCAGTAACTGAAAGTAAGAAGAAAATTTCAGTGAGTCTGAGGAAAGCCCAGAGAGATTTGTTGCAGAATCCTTGGTATGTGCAAGTAAAGATGTGGGGGAGCAGTGGAGTGTGCCTAGTGCTGACTGACATTAGGAGAGCAGAGTGCCCACGGCATCAGGAAACAGGCAGGGGTGTCACTGATGGTGCTCAGAAGAAAGGTTTTGGTGGAGAAGTCAGATGTCAGAGGTCAGACTGGACAGTGCAGAATACTGAAGGACTAATCAGTAATCAGGCATGCACAAATGAAAATAACAGTGAGAGATTATCTTTTATATCAGTGGTCCCTAAGTTTTGTGGCACCAGGGACTGGTTTCATGGAGGACGTTTTTTTTCCATGGACCGAGGATGTGGGTGTTCTTAGAAGATCATCAGGCATTAGATTCTCACAAGGAGTGCACACACAAATCCCTTGCACATGCACTTCAAAATAGGGTTCACGCTCCTCTGAGCATCTAATACCCCCTGCTGATCTAAAAGGAGGCAGAGCTCAGGCAGCAATGCTCGCTCGCCTGCCACTCACCTTCTGCTGTGCAGCCGGGTTCCTAACAGGCAATGGAGTATTAATGGTCCATGGGCCATGGCCTCGGGGTTGGAAACCCCTGCTTTATATGCTAGAACAACAATACTTTTTAAATTTTTAAAAAGTAAAAATGTATGGCAGGGAAGAATGAAAACACCACTGGAAGTGTAAGTTAGAAAAGCCACATCCAAGGGCAGATAGTATCTATGGAAAATAAAGAATACACTTACTCCATGGTCAAGCAATTAATTAATTTATTTTTTTTCCAGCTATCTTGTCTAAGATCACTTATCTATTCCACAGGCTGCAAAAGACTTCTTGCATGTCTGCACAGAAGGCATACACTAGAATGTTCACTGCCACATTGCTTGTAAAAAAAAAAAAAAAAAAAAAAGTAGCAAAGTGTGGAAACAGCCTAACTCTCCATCCATGAAGGAATGGTTAAACAAAGGATGGTAAAACCTTTCTGTTGGGTGCTTTGCAGCACCTGTAAAGGAACGAGACAGCCATCCATGCCAGTGTAGACAGATATTTGAACACATTGTTCAGTGAAAAAGTGAGTTGGTCTGGGCGCAGTAGCTCACACATGTAATCCCAGCACTTTGGGAGGCCGAGGCAGGTGGATCACTTGAGGTCAGGAGTTCAAGACCAGCCTGGCCAAAATGGTGAAACCCTGTCTCTAGTAGAAATATAAAAATGAGGCAGGCACCTGTAATCCCAGCTACTCGGGAGGCTGAGGCAGGATAATCACTTGAACCTGGGAGGCGGACTTTGCAGAAAGCTGAGATTGCACCCCTGTGCTCCAGCCTGGATGACAGAGTGAGACTGTCTCAAAAAAACAATAAGTTGGAGAAAAATATGTATTTTATTATTTCAGTTAGAGAAACACGCGCGCACACGGACACGTACATACAGATGCACAGGGGCACACATAAAACAACATTGCATGCTTCCAGTGGAGCCTATGAGTATGTAAATGCATAAGAAATAGCCAGAGTGACACCAACATATAACAGTGGTTACCACTGGGGTGGAGAAAGAGGAACTAGGATCTGGGGGGAAAGAATTTGGATTTATCTGGTATATTTTAACTTTATTTCAAGATGAATGTATTGACGTATTAATAACTGAAAAATTAACATTTTTAAAAGTGAAAAGTGTGAACAGCGTAGGAAGAAAGTAGTTTTAGCAGGGCCTATGTTTCTCAAACACTGTGGTCCCCATTACGTTCTGTATGCTTGAAAATTTTCTGATACAATAACTAGGTGTGGTGCTGAGCAAATCAATGGATGAAAGAGTGGATACCCAGGGTGGCTACTTGGTGGCTACAGTAGGAGGCCTAGACTGTTACTATTCCATTGTAAGAAACAACTGACTGTATTTTCCGTGGCTATAATCCCTAACTTTTTGTTGCTGCATCTTTTGGGAGAAAAAGACTCACTGGGATCCTATTACATAGCAATGGAAATACACGGTTCTGCCCATGGTAGATAAAGAGCAGCCCACATGGGAACTAAAGGCAAATGGATGAAGAAAAATAATATACTATAAAAATAATATCATATAGACTTGATTACATGGGAAAAACTAGTTTATTTTACCAACATAAGATTCTAGAAGTTTTAAGAAGAAATGTCTTTCAATTACTTTTAATCATATGTGTTTCTTTTAACTGATACATACTAAACAGAGCTTTTCTCTTCTCATGCTCTAGGGAATAATTGCATATTATGTAAATAATTTTGAATAATTCTGCTGTTTCTTCTACAGGACTTAACCCCTATACATCAAGAAAAGAAATAACAGACTGAGCTCTAGGAGCTTGTTGCTCTGTGGGAATTCAGGAGCCATACTGTCTGATCTTCCCATTTTTCATGAAAACCTTGACTTTACAATTTAAAAAAAAATACTCTAAGGACTGGACAAAACACATGTACAGGCTATGTAGTCCAAATTGACTTCTAAACAGACTCCGACCTTCTCTAGCTTTACAGGTATGATTTACCAACTCTTTAAAAATAGATGGTGTCTTTGTTTTACAAACTCTCCAGAACCCAATAAAAGAGAAAAAGTTCTGCAGCTTATTCCATTTGTAGCATTTCCTTGATACCAAACCCACTCAAAGACTGAAGAGATGGGAATCTTCCTCCTCTTATTTCTATGTCCTTCCTGGCATTCCTATGTTGGTCCACATGGATGGGAAGCCTTGTCCTTCTTTCTAAGATGGTGATGTTGAAGGGAACTCTTCCACTTCTCTCTACCTGCAGGAGAGAAGTATCTCCTAGGTTTAGCAAGATGTGGACATTTGCTAAACCACCAATTGGTTTAGGGGCTAAGAGGGCAGATTCTACACTGAGGCTGCATGGAGCAGCTTGGAGTTTGCCTTCCACTCAGCCTTACTCACTTGGATCTGCTGAAGAGTGACGGATTATTACTGTGGCTGGAGAAAATGAAATTAGAGTTGGTGGGCATGGTTTTGGCCCCAAAAGTCTAGACTGAGGCCCCAAAAGACTAGGAGGCACCTCTCACTTCCCTAACCCAGCTGTAGCAATAATAAAGACACAGCTATGATTTTGATTTTGGCATCAACATAGTTTCTAAATGTTTGAACGTGGATGGGGATTGGAAGGAGGCACTGTTACCTACAAACCTTCAAAATTTAATGTCAGTTGCATGAGGATGGCCATATTTTCCCCTTTTTGTTTACTACTATGTCCCCAGCACTAAGAACAGCATAGGTTCTCAAAACATATTTGTTGAATAATTCAAATTATTGATCCTGACACTTCCTTTGAGATAAACACAAGCTTTGTTGTTTGGGGTTCAAACTGCACGGTGAGTTCAGAGAAGCTTTTACTAGTGGATTTGGCCTTGGTCAGTTAGATGTGGCTTTTATTATGGCCATACTGCTATTATAGGCATAGATAAAACTGATTTTAGAGAACTAGAGCTGTAATCTGCAAAATTTAACCTGCTAAACTGTACAAGAAACAGAGAACATCAGTGTATGGTTTTTGATCTTTTGATGGTTGCTGTTAGATATTGTCAACTGCACAGTCTTTGCTAGTCTCTGTCTCCTTTTTAATTGCATCCTTAGTTAAGGAGAAATTCATTAACAGAATGACATTATGGGTTTCCATGTAGTTTACTCACTTATTTCTGGTGTTACTTCCCAACCATATGGCCTAGAATCTGAAGTATTCTTTTTATAATCAGAAATCTACTTGTAAGCTACTCAAACTAATAAGGTAGTTAACTGATCTGTTCTTTAACTGCATATTTATCTCCCCTTCTTTCTTATTGACAACCCAAGTTGTTGTTTTCTTGCCCCTAATTCACATTAGATCATCAACAACGTTAAAATAAACTTATTGACCTAAGTGAGAGACAAAGATTCTCAGTTGCAAGGTTATAGAGTTTTTTACATTTTCTCTTCTGAAGAATAAAGGAAACTGAAGTTGAGGGAAGGGCAGGGCAGATATGCATGCTGACGGAAATTGAAGAGAAAGGATGGGTGGAAGCGTGTAGGAATCTCTGAAATGGACTTGCATTCAGGTTTCTGAATGGAAGAGATTCAGGGGACAAACTGTCTTTGAGTGTCACAAGGGTACTCTACCACCCTGTGAAAAACCCACCATTCAATAGTCCTGGGCCTGAGGACCATGACTGTTGCTTAAGAAAGCAACAAAAGCATCAACATCTCTTTGAATATTAGAGTATCTCACAGGCTGGGGGAAAAAAAAAAAAGGTCACAGGAACTAGAACTTCAGAGACTGGAACAGGGGGAATAACACTGCTCATGCTCTTTCTCCATTTATCGATATTCTATTTCGTGTGTGTGTGTGTGTGTGTGTGTGTGTGTGTGTGTGTGTGTGTGTGTTGGCCTTATTTTTTCCATACTACAGACAGACAAGGAATTAGCCTACCTCCTTGCAAGGTTTAGGAAACCCACATTGTTTGGGTAGTGCCTTCTGATACAGATTGAACAGAAATCTGTTGTCCCGTGCCTTCTCCTGTGGTTCTTAGATTTAAGCAAAGAACATCATATCCCTGGATCCAGGAGAGCAAATAAAATATCTGAGGACACCTCTTGAGTCTTTCTGTGGTTTCTCCTCCTCTTCTTCCTCCTTCACCACCACAATGTTCTCACTCCTCTGGCAGAGGGCACAGGTGGTGCGATGTAAGGTGGGCTGGCTGTCTATCTCATCCTCATGTTCAGTACCCCGGGATAGCTGGGAAGCTGATATTTATAAGCACAGTCCAGGATTACGTTGTGTTTTTCATCACCATCTTCCTATAGATTCTTTCTATACATTTAGCTATTTACAGAACTCACATTCTTTGCAGCCCTTCTCAGAAAATCTATGTACTGTGTATCCAAGTATATTGTTGCAAGTCTCTCATGGCCATACTCGAGGCCATCTTGTGCTTAGTCCTGACCTTGTCAGAGAAAACATCTGCAATGGTGAAATTCCCCGGGCTCCTTCTCTTGTGCCCCTGTGCTGTTGTGCTTATGCATAAATACATAAGGGGAAAGGCTTGGACAAAGTGCAAACCCTCAGACTATGCACCGAGCCCTCCAAGAGGGAGGCACAGGATACTGGCTAGAAGCTCCTGGGGATACTCTCAGTTATGTTTCATTTCTGCAGCCATCTCCTCCCGAGTGGATGCCCTTGTATCATCGCATTCCCCTGGGGCCATATTGGCTTATGGGGAAAAGGAGGAAGAATTGAGACAGGGAAGTTTCTAAGCAGCCTTTCTATGTTTTTCCTCTCCATTTTCTTTGAGAAGCTTTCCAGTTCCTTGGACCCTTCTTGAAGTTGAGGGCTGCCCCGGCCGTGATAATGCAGATTCTCCCTGACGCACTTTGGTATTAATGGGAAGATGCTAATACATTAAATGAAAATTAATTTGCTTCAACAATATATTCTGAGAAACTGCTAAGAGGGAGGGAAGATTTGGTATATAAAGGGAGTTCATAAATTAAAGAGACAAATTTCTGCCTCTATGTACCTAGAATTTGGTTGAGGAGAAGAGAGCAAATGGGCCAAGGCAAGGAGAAGAAGCTATAGCACAAAGCCTGAGAAAATAAATGTCCCATGAGAAGGCAAAAATGCTACAGACCTCGCAGAAGATAAGATGTTGCCTTTGGTTGGGGAGATGAGGAGAGTCCGCTAAACAGCTGGAAGGGATTTAGGATGTTAGTAAGACATAGGTAGCAATGGAACTGTTTGAGATGTGTGCAAAGGCATGAGCAGGGACATAGAGGGAAGAAATTCAACGTGTTGGAGGAGTAGAGAAGAGAAGTTGGTTTTGATAGAATCTGTCTTAGCCTGGGTTTATACCAGAAAGCAGAGCCTGGGACAAGCGTTTGCATGCAAGAGGATGACAAGTGACCCTAGGAAACATGAGAAGGGGCTGGGGAAATTGAAGCAGGGAAATGAGGGAAGTCAATTCAGGATGTGTTCTTGAACTTAGCCCTGCCATGGGTGATTACGTCTCAATGCTGCTGGGAACCTCTGAGGAACCATGAAGAATGAATGCCTCTCAGAACTGTCCACCTGTGGAACGGATAAGAGAAGTTGCTCCTCACCCACTCCCATTCCCCATTGGTCAAGGGTTCCCATGCAGCAGCTCCCTCTCACATCCAGGTTTATGCATGTGTGAATTCCAACTAGGTTCCAGCAAGTGTCCTTCCCTACGTTATCTTGGGAGGCCTGAAGCTGGAAGAGAGAAATGTTCAATGTTGCTGAGATAATACACTGCCAGGTTACACTGTTTCAAAGTTGGTTGCACGGTAATGACTGGAGTAAAATGCTGCTAACAGCATGTAAGGTGGGGTTCAAGGAGTATCCCAAACAGAATGGGGGGGCACTGAAGAAATGAGAGATAATGCCAGAAGCATAGGTTTGGGGACAAATTATGCCTGGCTGAGAAATTTGAATTTATCAGTCGGTGCCCGTTGCAAGACCCAATATGCCTGCTTGTCATGTGCAAAGAAGGACAAGGTCTCATGAGAGAAGACAGCCTGTTATGCTCATGTTCATGCTCAGGGTATTATGGTATATTTATTGCAGTCTACATGTACTTCGTTAGTGAATTTGCAGATTATATTACAAACTTCAATTAAAATAAACCTCACAAAATGGACAACTGGCTTAAAAGTATCCCTATAAAAGAGCTGTAGATTGAATGTATACGAACAAAATTCCAGAAAACATGAATAATAACAAGAAAGTGTCATAGCTGATGCTTCTTCCAGCTACTTTATAAAGTAAAAACAAAAAAAAAATCCAGTTCTAGAAGTTGTCTGAAAGAAATTAAAACCAATATAAATGATTTTTAAAAATATGGATTGGTTTACATTCTCCATGGTTAGCAACTTATCTTAACCAAAGTACAGTTGACCCTTGAACAACATGGGGGTAGCAGTACAGTCAAAAATTCATGTGTAATTGTTGACTTCCTAAAAACTTAACTAATAACCTACTGTTGACCAGAAGCCTTGCCAATAATATAAACAATTAACATGTTTTGTATGTTTTATGTATTATATAACTTATTCTTACAACAAAGTAGGCTAGAGGAAAGAAAATGTTAATAAGAAACTCGTAAGGAAGAGAAAACATATTATTGTTATTCATTAAGTGGAAGTGAATCATCATAACAGCCTTTATCCTCATCATCTTCACATCGACTGAGGAGAAGAAACAGGAGGGGTTGTTTTTGCTGTCTCAGGGATGGAGAGGCAGAAGAGGTGGAGGAGTTAGAGTGAGAGGCGGAAGAAGCAGGGACATTTGGTGTAACTTTTATTGAAAAAAATCAGTGTTTCAGTGGACCTGTGCAGTTCAAAATCGTGTTGTTCAAGGGTTAAGTGTATACACTGTTAAATTATTAATGAATGACATTAAGAATTCATTACGATTATGAAGACATGCAAACTTTTAATTTCACATTCATCCCATTCTTTCACTTTATTTTTGGGGTAATATTAGAATGTTCATAATAAACACATAAAAAATTAATGCATCCTATTCTTTTATTGAAAAAGTTGTATGAACAAAAATGTCATGAATCCACATCTCTACATCATGGGTTGGCAAAAGGAATAGGAAAGGAGGGTTGCATGAAGCAGCATTTGGGTGGTTGATTGAACTGGGCATGGCAGCTGAGTGGATGGTGGGGTAAAAATCAAGAAAGAATGGAAAATGATTCTTAGGTTTCAATCTGGGATAGTGAAATTCAAGTGAGGGTGTTGGTACAGAAATGGATGTTTGGAGGAGGAGGTGGCTTTTGGATGGTAAGAATGAGGTAAGCTATGGATGGACTGAAGTGCTGGTGAACTCAGTCACATGATGGTCTGTTAAGATGACTCTGACAGCTTGATTCTCTATCCACAGCCTAGGCTGGATTTATTCCACAGAATCTAAGTAGAAGTTAGTGTTGTTAGTTATGCCCCTCTCCTGGGTGAGAAAGATGGGCTGTCCTGATGTGGAGGAGGTGGCTATGAACCAGCCAGGGTAAGAGACTGACTGAAAGACAGAACTGGAGCCTTCTTTATTGTGGAAAAAGAGAAAGGGCTTCTGTGCTTTCTTCTCCATGTACAGGTCCATGATGTTTTTCTCCTGGGGGTGGAAAAGAGGCTTGTTAGAGAGGAGGGTGGGAGGAGGAAGCTAAAGTAACTCAGCCCTGAGTGTATAACAGGAGAGGGACTGCTGCCCCCAAAGGAAGGGACAGAGGCTAGGGACAAAGGCAGATGAAGCAGGGCATTAGACTGTTAAAACAGGGAACTGGCTGGGTTCCCACAGCCTGGCTCCACTCCAGGATCCTCTGACACAAGGTACTCTGACTCTTTGAAGCATCATTGTCTTCCCTGGAACAGAGGGAGGCTTAAATCTCTCTCTTGGTGCTTTTGGTATGCATTTGTCTGCCGGTTCCTGCCAGTCTTGCTGCATCCTCAACCTCCAAGTGGGCTTACACATTACAACTTCCATCAATAGCAGAAGGATTAGCTTCATAACTACAATATTGCCTTGGTAAGATTTATGTGTTTATGATACACAGATCATAAACATGTAATCTTCAAAATTCACATTCACAATCTCTTTTTGTCTCCTCTGCTGTGCAGCGGCCTTTGCTGTAGTGAGAGCATCCCATCATCTTAGAGGATTTCCAGAAGGCAGTTAAGCAGGACTGAGAATGGAGAAACTACTGTTCTTTGGCTTTTCTGAAACATTCCTGTGAGTGTACTTGCTATCTTTCAGAGGATCTATGCTCTGACATTAAAAGAAGTGTTATATCCATTCCAAAGGCAGCATTTGTAGATTCGGGGATCAGCCAGGTCAGAATTATTTCCTTACATTGAGTAACCCAGGATTGCAAGAATCTTATTTTTATTCAGTAGCATATTAAATGAAATAAAAAGTCCATTTGACAGTACTTCTCTCATTAGCTGCACAATCACTCACCTTAAGCTGCAAAGTAGGTTTGCCCTGAATTTCTTCACAGAATAGACAGAGATCTTTTCCCCTGATTCCCAGGTAAACCAGATTACCCTTTTTCTTATCACTGAATTCTGTGTCTCTGCAGGTTATTAAATGAAGAGTGACTGGAAACACAAAGGAAAATGGAGAAGATGTTTCAATCTTTCTGGTCTGACACTCAGTTACTCCTCCCAGGCAGGGAATAGTGACAGGCTCCTCCCATCAGCCATGTGGCAGAGACCCTCCATCACCCCCTCAAACCTATTTTGTTTTCCCTCCTTAATAACAGAACCCCAGTTGTCACCAGGACACATCGCTTCCCAAAAAGAAAAGTAAAATTTCCTACCACCCTTGCAGCAAAATGTGGTCATACGCTTAAGATGTGGCCTGTGAGATAAAAGTGGGGAGCTTCTATCTCATGGGCCACAACATGAGATGGGATGGAGGCTACCCAAATAAAGTGAGAGGGGGATAGTGAGAATGTGATGGCAGTGGTCCCGGCAAGAGATGAAGTTATCTTAGAAATCAGGCATATTTTGCACGTAGACCTACCAATCTTTGCTAATAGATTGGATGGAGAGTGAGGGAAAGGAGGAATCAAGGATGTCTCCTGTATTTCTGGCTTGAGGAAATGGAGTGAACAGAAATGCCACTAACAGAGACCATTAGCAGTTTTGAGAAGACAGATCCATTGTTCTACTTGGGATACATGAAGTTAGAGGTATCTGAGAGGACCTCAAGAGGACGTGAGTAAACCATTGAGAGAGGAGTTCTGTGTTGCAAATGTCAACGGCAGAGTGAATGAGCGTAGCGGTGATTCATCATTCCAAAGGATCAGCTCGTTGCCCATTCACAGGGCCTGTAAGTGATGACTGGCTGAGCCCTGGGGAGCATCATCATTTGGAGATTTCAGAGACAAAGGAGAGTCATAAAGGAAAATGCAAAAGAGGAGCCAGCAAACCTCAGGAGAAGTAATGTTCTTATAGAAGGAGAAGATGGGCCAGGCGCGGTGGCTCACACCTGTAATCCCAGCACTTTGGGAGACCGAGGTGGGCGGATCATGAGGTCAGGAGTTTGAGACCAGCCTGACCAATATGGTGAAATCCCATCTCTATTAAGAATACAAAAATTAGCCAGGCACAGTGGTGGGCACCTGTAATCCCAGCTACTCCGGAGGCTGAGGCAGGAGAATTGCTTGAAACCTGGGAGGTGGAGGTTGCAGTGAGCTGAGATCACGCCATTGCACTCCAGCCTGGGTGACAGAGCGAGACTCCATTTAAAAAATAAAAAGGGAGAAGATGTAGAGTATTCAAGAAGGAAATGGTCCATTACACTAGTGAGCTGAGGGCCAAATAGCATGGGGACCAAGAAGTATCCTTTGGGTTTGAGTATTTGCAGGTCATGGGTGAAATAGGAGGTTGCGGGGAGTAGTCAGAGTAATCCAGATGTTAGAATGCAAACTATGCAGCCAGCTCTTGTTTTGCTATGATTGGCATAAGAAAAAGTGTTGGTAGGAGGAAAATGTGGGAATCAAGAGAGGGTTACAGCATGTCTGACAATGATAGAAAGGGTCCAGTAAACAAAGGTGGAATTTGCAGGTAAGTGAGGAATTAAACGTTGAAGTTCTGGATACAGGGAAAGAAACTGAGATGGACTGACTTTTGATGGGAGGAAGGAATGTTTCCCCATTATTAGAAAAGAGGATGCCAACTTAGAAAGCTGTATAGGTTTGGTGGTGGAAAGATGATGGAGTTTGAATCTGAGGACATAGGTAGCAATGGTTGGAACCTGAAGGAGAGAAACTCCAAGGAGAAGGCTAGCTGTTGTTTGAATGGATAAGCCCTTCTAATCTGAAGATATTTTCTTTTGGTAAGAGGAGCTATCAACCCTTAACACCCTCATTTCTAGATATGGGATTTCCTTTGTGGAAGGGAATCATAGTACCCTTTCTCACTTGACCTTCCCTGTGGCCACTGGGCTGGTGCCTAGACGTGGGCGAGGTCCAGGGCCAGGCTTGTGCAAGTTCAGCCTCATTCCTGGTGAAGCTGGCATCACCTCAAGAAGCAACACTGGGTTTGATTGTCACTCACCAGGCTTAACACTGTTGCTCAGAGGAGCTGCTATTAAAGAATTTCCACTCAGGACCCACACCATCTGGCGAGAATCACGAATAGCATAGGATTTGGGTGCTGCCTGCCCTGCCAGATGACAAAAATGCACAAAATACATGTGAGGTTATCAACTTCAAGACTCCAGTTGCATCCTGGTATTAATGGCTTTTGAGTTTCTGGAGAGAGTCTCATTGCTCTGAGAAGTAGTGGCTATAACGATAAATGGAGGGGAAATAGGGCAGGGGCTAGTTTGTGAATCAAAGCATCTGAAAGGATCTATGTGCAATCCCAGTCTCAAGATTCACCTTTTCCTAGGGCTATTAGTGACTTGTCTTTTTCTGAATGATAAAATGTCTAGGTGGTAACAAAACCTCGTAATATTTAAATTAGTTATCAGTATGTTGTTTTTAAAAATCCTCTTATCAAAATAAACAAGCAATTCTAAATACAGACAATAATAAAAGAGCTAGATGCCCTGAGATTTTCAAAGGCTGTTTTATGAACTGAGTGTTTTAGCAAGAGCAAATACATTGACAGCTTAGCAAATGATAGGGGTCCTTCCATCCTGTTGTCTTTGGTGAGGTCAGGTGGAGATATTTCCAAGCTGATTTGCAACTCACCACTTACATTGTGGGTTCATGATGTCTTCAGAGCCTGTTGTGAAGAGAACCAGATAGATCAGATGGTGGTGAGGAGGTTGTTAACAGTTGGCCATGTGAGAGAAGGAGAGAAGAAAAATGTTATGCTTTTTTCTCCTCTCCTCCTAAAATTTTACTGTAAAAATTCTTTAGAGAGAGCTGCCCTGAGAGCCTCTGCCAGATGCATATTTGAGAATAAGGATGGGTACAGCATATTTCAAGGCCACAAAACCCTGAATGGAAGCTCCCCTCTGTGCTGTGGCTGGCAGAGTCCTGCTTCTCCAGGCTGTGAAGGTCTTGGCATGCTTTCCATTCATTGCATCTGGGATTGTTAGGACGTTCCAACACATCGCCACAGGCACCTTCTAGTGCTCTGAGTCTCTGGGTTGAGAGGAAGGAGGGAGGGAGTGTGTGTGTGTGTGTGTGTGTGTGTGTGTATGTGTGTGTATTTCCATTTTAGCCCTCCACACAGCAGGTTAATCACCACTTTTCCTCACTTGAAGCTGAACACTCCTAAGTAATTGGTAGCTAACCTGCCTCACTGAGCCCATCTTCCTCCATTCCTCATCCAAAGAGACATCTGTAAGGATCCTGCACATGGCCACTGGTGGGCTCCACAAAGGGCTTTGACTATTAGGGGTCATCTGCCTCTGGTTTTCTAGTTAGGGCACCAGAACAGTCCCCAAGAATATCACAGACTCTCCACAATGAGAACCAGTTGTTCACAACCCTCCTTCCCTCAGGATCTTTGATGTCTGATTCAATAGTTGTCCACACAGTGGGTAAGCAGATCACCAACCTGCACGCTTGCAAGCAGCCTTGGCTCCTTCAGTACTCTGTACCTTTGACAAGACTCCCAGAGGCACCTTAAGGCTAAGCACAGAGACGTGAAAGAAGTTCCGCATACCTGGGTTCTGAGCAGTAGAAGTTACCTTTAGCAAGAGATGCCCTTGTCCCTGGTTTCAAAGTCAAGGCTCTAGCTGCATGTAAGTGTTTGAAAAGCTGGTCCAGGACTTCCAGGCCCCTTAATGACCAAGGAAAGAACATTCTCTCTTGCTCCTGGATGTGTTCATTTTGGCAAGAAAGTTGATATGGCCCAAAGGTCTTGTGAGGCTCTGGATGAGTGACAGTGGAGCAACACAAGCATGACTGGTCTGTGTTTCCGGATTAACAAGAGCAGAACCAACATCAGAAAACAGCAATGAGGAAATTGGGATTAGGCCAGTTGCTGAGTCTTCCTTTACTGGTCTTCCTTGGGAAATTGGGATTAGGCCAGTTGCTGAGTCTGCCTTTACTGGTCTTCCTTGGAGGCAGAGGTGCGTCTCCCTTGGAGGCAGAGGTGTGGCTCTCTTGACCCACTAAACTGCATGAAGCCATTGCTGTGTTTTCATCTGATGTCAGGCCAAGCACCGTACTCCCTGCAGGAGTTATACACACCCACTATGTCACGTTTATATTGTACAAATATTGAGAGCTTATTCTATTTCTGATAAAGTTGTAAGAGCTTTACCTGAGTAACCTTTTAATCTTCACACACAACTCTTCTTCTTTTTTGGAGATGGAGTCTCGCTCTCGCTCTGTCACCAGCCTGGAGTGCAGTGGTGCAATCTCGGCTCACTGCAACTTCTGCCTCTCAGGTTCAAGTGATTCTCCTGCCTCAGCATCCTGAGTAGCTGGGACTACAGGCACCCACCTCCACGCTGGGCTAATTTTTTGTATTTTATATTTTAGTAGAGAAGAGATTTCACCATGTTGCCCAGGCTGGTCTCGAGCTCCTGAGCTCAGGCAATGCCCCTGCTTCAGCCTCCCAAAGTGCTAGGATTACAGGCGGGAGTCAATGTGCCCACACACAACTATTTAGGGACTATTAATTTTATTTCTCATGTAAGAAAACAGAGGCTTTGAGAGATGACAGAATGTGCCCAAAGTCATACAGTTACTAAGAAATCTAGCCAAGTTAGAAGCCAAGTCTCTCTATTCTTAACCATTATGTGACATGCCTCCCCTGGGTCATAGTCTCCTGCATGCTGCACTAGCTGGAACATAGTCTTGCATTCAGTTGTGGATACTGAAAAATCTGTAATGTGCCCAGGAGAGGAGAGGAGAGGACTTGGAGGTCTCATGGTTTCCTAACTGTGAATTAGGAATCAGACTCGGCTTCAATGTTGGCTAGGAAAGAAAATCATTACTCTTGAAACCAAATATTGTTGGTCAGTCCTAATCCCAATCACTCTTTGTGGTTCGGCTCTCTGAAATCCACCATTGACTCTCTCTTCTGGAGCATTGTAATAGTCTCCTTGCTTCTGTTCTTACCTCCCTAGAGTCACAGGAAATTTAAGAGGGCTTATTCAGACCACACACCATGGCACCTTTTCTCTTTTCACTCTTGCGCAGAATCCTCTAATAGCTTTGCTTTACACCCCAAATAATAACCAAAGCACTCACCAAGCCCACATGATCTGGGTCCTCCTTATCTTTCTGCTGCCATCTATCCCTGCCCATCTGACTTCCCTGCTCCGGATGCACTGGGTTCTGCTGATTTTCTTGCCCTGCAAGCTTACCCTTGCCTTCAGGGAGCCTTTCCTGTTCCTCTGAAGGAATAGGCTTCCCCAGGTCAACAAGTGGTCCACTCTCTCGCTTCTTCCATGCATATGCAAAAAAGACTACTTCTCAAAAGATATTCCCCAGTCAGCCTATCTCCAAGAGTCCCTCACCCATGTCCTAGCCCCTTATTTTGCTCAATTATTTTCTTCATAGAATGTATGTTTCCATGGTTTTGGAAAATGTATGTATGCATGCATGTATTCATTTATTTATTTATTGTCTCCACTACCAAAATGCCAGTTCTGTGGGGCCAGGGAACCTGTTTTGTCATGAGACCAGAGAACTATGTGCTCAATGGCTAGAATGGTGCTGACCTCTTACAGGAACTAACAAATATCTTTTGGTAAACAAATAAGTGTATGTAATATCTCATGAATAAGAGGAAGACAGGGAAGAGAGAAAGGGAGTGGGATGCTTTGTAGGAAAGGCATCCCTTGTAGTGAGAGGCGAGTTCTTGACCTCTTCATGGAGAAGGGCCAGGGGATGCTCTCTTATGCCATAACCAGGATGGAGCCTCCCAAGTGAATCACTCAAACAGGCAGTCGGACTGGGGGCTTTGCCACACCTAGAGACCCACAGGCTCACCTTGGCTCCTTGGCCAGGGCAGCGTGTGGTGAGGGAGTTCAGGGAGACCCTGATGTGATTTTACTGAAGTGTGGTGTACTCTAGAGATATGTGAAGACAAGGTTCTAACCTTCCCAGCACCAGCAGAACCTAAAGAAACTATGTGGTCACATTCCTTGGAAGAACTTGTCAGAAACTCCCACCCCAACTCAGAACTTTTAGAGACTTAAAGTGTAGAAGACTTTTTTGCATGACTCCATGCAAAGAAGCCAGTGGTTGGCAGAAGGGTTGGAACCGTGAGATTTTCCCCAAGGGATTAATGTGTCAAGTGATGGGATGTCCAACCACGAAAAGAATTTGAACCTGGGAGCTATTCAGGTCCTGAGAGAGCTTCATGATGGAGACAGGCAGCGTGACACTGATGGTCAGTCACACTGTCCAAGAAACTACAACACACTATTTACTGCAACCAAAGGAAATCAGACTGTACCAGAAAGTGTGGGAACCCCTCCCTCTGCAAACCCAAAGCCAGTGCTGCCAGAACTCTGCCTTTCCTATCCTTTCCTATGCTTTTTCTTGGCCCCCAACATCTCAGCACTGGTAGGGGAACACGACCCATTCGCCTATGCCCACCATCTTGAGAAGCTCTTCTGAAAAAAATAAATAAATAACAAGAAAGTTGTGAAGTTTGATTGGTATGTTGCTAGAGGACCTGATATCCAGTGAGATAGAAAGCAAGTGAATACAGCAACATCGAAAGTAGAAATTAAAGAAGAAGAAAAGGAAAAAAGAGAGAAATATTTTGATGTTTATACCTAGATGACTTGATGGTAAATAAATGGGTTAGATAAGCAAATGAGTCAGAAACAGAAATAGACTAAGAATAGGGCAATCCCAAGAGTCATGGAATGGTGGCTTCACCCAGGGAGGGGGTGTGAAGATTCCCAGGATGAAGCTGTGTCTCTGGCATAGACAATGCCTTTCCTGACTGGATCAGAGGATTGGGATAAAAGAAGGGAAGTGGTTGCCTTAGGAGAGTGGGATTTGGTGGGGAAGAAATGGGAAGGGCTCTGTTGTTTGTAATTTCGCACTTTTCAATTCTTTTTTTGTTTTTCTTTTGCTCTATCGCCCAGGCTGGAATGCAGTGGTGTGATCTTGGCTCACAGAAACTGCCCCAGCCAGGTTCAAGCGATTCTCCTGCCTCAGCCTCCCAAGTAGCTGGGATTACAGGCACGTGCCACCACATCTGACTAATATTTTTTATTTTTTTGTAGATACGAGTTTTGCCATTTTGGCCAGCCTGGTCTTGAACTCCTGACCTCAAGTGATCTGCCTGCCTCCGCCTCCCAAAGTGCTGGAATTCAGGTGTGAGCCACCGCACCATGCCTGATTCTATATTATTTTTAAAGCAATATGCATGTGTTGTTATAAAAAAGGTTAAAACTAATTAGTCACGTTCTGTGCCCTCATTTTATTTATCTGAAAACATCTTGCTTTTTTTTTCATGAAGTGGGTGCTGAGCCTCCTTTAAGGAGATAAATATAGGAAATTTAGGAGGGCTTATTCAGACACACACCATGGCATCTTTTCTCTTTTTGCCCAGAGAGAAAAACCAAATATCTGATGAATGCAGCTGAGGGCACCCAACCCTTGATATGAAGCTCAGTTTTCATTTCCAGGTTGGAGATTCTGCCTTAGTCTCTGTCCTTCTTGGTGACAAAGTCAGTAATGAGCAGGAATTTCCTCTTCCTGCCCCCAGTAAGAACACATTTCTGTGGGTGCCGGAATAGCTCAATTCCTGGATAGGCCAAACTCAGGCTTTCAGAAGCCTATGAGCCATAGAATGAATAAGCATTTGATCCTGCCCAGAGTGCCTTATCCTGATTCTTTAAGCTGAGAGTCCAGATATTCCTTTCCTGGTGTGAAGGAGGTGGATGATGTCGGAGGCCCAGCCTTGGTGATTCAGCCAGTCAGAAGGGACTACATCTGGGCCAGACAAAATCTAGGACGGCACTGCCCTGTGTAGCCTGCCTATCTTGCCTGCATTCCACCTGCAGGGAATTTGCGCTGCTCCGATTCTCCAGTCTGGGTAACGTAATAAAGTGCTAAGATCCAGAGAAAACTATGGAGTTAAGGGAAACTTGGCTCTGAATTTCCTTTGACTCTTAGGTGTGCTCAGAAGTGCTTAAGAACCAGGTGTCTGCTCCCTCTGTACCTCCCCATGATGAGCGTGAGCATCTGTGTGGATCAGTGACCACAGATGAAGGTACCTATGGCTCTCAACGTCCACGAGGCTGTGTGTCCACCTGTCCATGTCCTTCCCTGTCACAGGCCCCAGGGGTGTTCCCAGCATAAAGTCACTTTCCTGTTACTTGGAGTTCCCTGATACTCCTTTGTGGGTTCTCTGGAACAGAGTAGAGAGTACAACCTTGTGTGTTTTTTTTTAGAAGAGCCAGCTCATTTAGAAAATCCAATTGAGGCTGGGCATGGTGGCTCCCACCTGTAATCCCAGAACTTTGGGAGATCAAGGCAGGTGGATCACCTGAGGTTGGGAGTTCGAGACCAGCCTGACCAACATGGAGAAACCCTATCTCTACTAAAAATACAAAATTAGCCCAGCGTGGTGGCACATGCCTGTAGTCCCAGCTAGTAGGGAGGCTGAGGCAGGAGAATTGCTTGAGCCCAGGAGGCGGAGGTTGAGGTGAGCTGAGATCACGCCATTGCACTCCAGCCTGGGCAACAAGAGCAAAACTCTATCTCAAAAAAAAAAAAAAAAAAAAAAAAAAAAAAAAATCCAATTGGTCTATACTACTTTCTGATTTTGTACAGTCTTTATATCATAATATGAATGATAGAGGAGTTTTCTATATCCTTATGATTGTCCTTTTATGTTTTCTGTCATTTTGTATACACGTAAGTACTTTTTAGGCAATTGACCTGAACCACCAGATTCTATGCCGTAGAGGTAAATTCTCATCAAATTATGTACTACATTTTATGTGTTGATTTGAAATTAGGTCAGATTAATTAAAGAAATGGGTGGCTGATACTACTAAATTTGCATAGATAATTTATGTGTCTTTCTTTAGTTTAATTGATGCTTCACAATTAGGGCAGATCTGAATAACAGGAGTTTTTGATGAGCATTTGATGCTGACATTTGAAGTCTGGTAGTACTGCTCCTCCTTAGGTTACATGATAGCTTCAAAGGTCCTTCCCTGGAATTTACAAAACCTTAAGTGGGACTGAGGTATTTCCAGAGAACAGATTGTACTGATAATTTGGGCCAGGAGGTAGTTTGGGATCTGGACTTTTCACTTTCCAGACAGGGATCATGCTTTTCTTCTTGCTACAAGTTGTTGAAAGAGAGGCCTTCTGAGAACAGGACCCCTGGACCAGATCCTCACTCCCAGTTCCAGAGTGCTCCTCACTGCTGACTGGGCTCAGATATCTGCCCAGTGCCTACTATGGTCATTCTGGACCAGACTTCATCCTGTACCACTTCTATTTCTGTGAAGATAGATGAGCCTTTATACTAGGAAATCTGAAACGGTTCTAGGTTTTCCCATTTGCTTTCAGCAAATCTCTCCTTCGTGCTTCCTCTTTAGAAGGTCCAGTTCCGAAAAGTAAGTCGTTTTCTGGTAGGAGATCTCAAGCACAGCTGTGATTGCTGGTTGCTCCACTGTGGTAGTTTGTGCAGAGTGAGATGATGTGTGGTTCTGGGTGACATCCCCAAGTCTCAGTCCAATTTGGCCACTCACTGAGGAGGTTGGTTAATGTAGGGGCAGATACAGAATAGTAATGACTTCAAGCCTGAGGCTCAGATGGGAGCCTGTGGGGTTAGTTATTTTTGGAAGGTATAATCCCACAGAGCTGAGAGAAGACGTAAACTTCATGGTTCCAAGAACTAGTGGTAGGACAGTGAGACAAAGAGACAGAGATGAGGACAAAAGATTGAGCTGCAGAGCCAATTATTAATTCAGAGACATCCTGGAGAGAGGCTGTCCTCTCATTGCCTTATCTCCATCAGGCACCCGCTTGTTGCAGGTGATGGATTCTACAATGAGAGTGACTCAGTGGGAGACTGTCAGTCGCAGACTGGATTAACCATGTTTTCCCATGTCCCCTTCTCACCAGAGTGAAGGCAAGTCGTCATGGGTTCTGTCCTTTACTTTTAAGGGATGAGAAGGAAGGAAAAGTAGGGTGGCCTTGGATTTCTGCATCCAACCTCCTCTCTCTAGATTGAGATATCAGCATAGTCCAGGTTGGTCCCTGGATATGAGACTCACTCTGGTCATCTTGAGAGTCCAAGGATGTAGTCGGTGTCTGCTGTGAGGGATGAGACAGGCACAGAGCATTTGAACCTGCTCTTGCTTGACCCCTCACTAAGATGATTATAAGATAAAAAGATCCCCAGTGTGTCCCAGTCACAAAACCCAGGGAACACCCAAAGAGGGAAAAACCAAATACTCCAGGAAGTGGCCACTATTCCACCCCTGCAACCACCCTCACCATGGCACAGTTCCCCGGCTTAGAGTACTGATGAACTTTGTGTTTAGTTAAGTCAACAAGAACTGATAAAATAGAATTTACAATATTACAATCTTAGGCTCACACAGATTTCTGATCTGAAGAGGCCTAGAAACAAATATACTAGCCATTATGTATCAAATTAATAGAGAGTATATAACTTACAAACTAGAAGGGAAGATGAACAAAGGAAAAACAAACAAAACCACCTTACTCAATCCAATTGAAGGCATAAAGGAAGGAGAAGCAGGAACAGAAAACGAGGTATCAGGAAATAAAGGAAAGAAAAAATGAAAGCATGGTAGGAATAAATCCACATGTTTCAGAAACCACAGTCTATTTAAATGAATTTAATTCTCCATTAAGACACCTTCTTAAAACAGAAAGGCATGAGTTTCTTTTTGTGTCACTGAGTTGGCTTGTATTGGATCAGGACTTTTACAAAAACACCTATAAGACCTGGATCAGACAGGGAAGCGGTGGGAAACTGCTGACATTGGTGAATAAGCACAAGACAAGGCATGCAGGCAGACGCTGGAGGGCGTAGTCACTTGGGGAAAATCATCTGCGTGGGTCAATTTCCCATTTTTGAAAGTTTCACAAGGTGGGCAGGCTGAAGTTGCACAATATAGAAAATCCAATAGTTTTTCTTGAAGAATAAGGGAACAGACGTGACTCTGCATCAAGAATAAAGATCATCAATAAAGACCAATGCTGAAATTGCCCAGACAAGAATTGTAAAGCAGAGCTATATTAATGGAATAAAGGAGAAATGCCACCTAAATCTTTTAATAGATAAAGTATTAGGCCAAAGGTAACATCTACTTAGGATATAAACTTCCAGCAAACTAGGAATAGAAGAAAACTTCAACATGTTAAAAGAGCGTCCACCAAAAAAAAAAAAAAAAAAAAAAAAAAAGTCTACAGCTCATACTTAATGGTGAAAGAATTGATTTTTTCTCTAAGATTCATAACAAGTCAAAAATGTTTGCTTTCTCTACTTTTGTTCAACATTGTACTGGAAGTCCTAGTCATTTCGAGAAGTCTGCTAAAAATACACAAGAAATCAAAATCAGAAAATAAGTAAAACTGTCCTCAAATAATATGATTGTTTATATAGAAAATCCAAAGAAATCCACGTAACAACTACTAGAACTAATAAGTGCAAGGCTGGAGGATATACTGTTTTTTATAGAAAAGTTAATTGTATTTTTATATACTGGTAGCAGGCTGTTACAAAATGAAAGAAAAAATCAAATCCATTTACATAGCATCAAAATCTTAAAATACTTAGGAATAAATTTAACGAAGTATATAAAAGACCTGTGCACCAAAAACTACAAAATGTTGCTGAGATTAAAGAATATCTAAATAATTGAAGTTATATATCATGTTTATGAATTAAAAGACTCAATAGTTTTAAGATGTCAGTTCTCCCCAAATTGGTCTATAGATTACATGAAATCTCTACCATAATAACACTAGGCTTTTTTTTTTTTTTTGGTTAAAATTGCCAAGCTGGCCAGACATAGTGGCTCACACCTGTAATTCTAGCACTTTGGGAGGCCAAGGCAGGAGGATGGCTTGAGCTCAGGAGTTTGAGACCAGCCTGGGTGGCTTGGCTACATCCTGTTCTCTAAGAAAACACAAAGATTAGCGGGGCATGATGGCTTGCGCCTGCGGTCCCAGCTACTTGGGAGGCTGAAGCAGAAGGATGACTTGAGTCTGCAAAGGTTGACGCTGCAGTGAGCCAAGATTGAGCCACTGCACTCCAGCCTGGGTGACAGAGCAAGACTCTGTCTCAAAAAAAAAAAAAAAAAAAAAAAAAAAAAAAAAAAAAAAAAAGAAGAAGAAAGAAGAAAATACCAAACAAGCTTGGAAAAAGATGATCCGAGAAATCACTAACTGTACCACAAAATGACAAAAATCAAGACAATGTCTTACTAGCAGCATAAGGAGTGATAAATAAAATAATCAAATTGAATAGAAAACCTAGATGCCAAAGTGATCCAGTGGGAGAAAGAGATACCTTTGAAACAAACTGTGCCAGAACAATTAAATATCCATGAAAAAAATGAATCTGAAACACTGCCTCACACATAATACTGAAAATTTAATCGAGGTGAATTATAGACCTAAACATGAAAGCTAGAACCTTAGCGCTTTTAGAGAAAAAAGGCTAATATTTCTTAAACTTGAGGGTGAGCAAAGGTTTCTTAGGCAGATCTTAGAAAGAAATAACCATGAAAGAAAATAAAGGTTAAACTAAACATTGTTCAGATAAAAACTTACTTACTAGGCTCATCAAATGACACTGTTAAGGAAACAAGTAGCAAGTCACAGACATATATCCGATAAACAACTGATATTCAACATATATAAAGAACTGGTATAACTGACAAATAAAAAGTTAAACAATCTAATTATTTTAGAGACAGGGTCTCACCTACGTTGCCTAGGCTGGAGTGCAGTGGTTATTCACAGGTGCAATCATAGTGCAAGGCAGCCTTGAACTCCTGGGCTCAAGAGATCCTCCTGCCTCAGCCTCTCAAGTTAACAATCTAATTTTTAAAATGGGTTGACTTCCTGGGATGGTGGTGAAGAGGTCTCAGTACCTGGAAAGGGGGTGACTTTGCCCTCAAGGATGCTGGGAGGCTTTTTCCAGGGAGCTGACAGCAGTGACAAAGGACCTCTGATGTGGAACATCAGGGGAAAGAGAGCAGGACTTCACCTCATAAGGACAACCACCAGGAGGTGCCTCTGACACCAGCCACGTGTTTCAGCGGCTGAAGTGTTTTGAGTGCTGTATCTGAGGCACCTGTTCATTTACCTGGCACCCTGTGTTGTTGTATCCAGAATGGAACCTCTATTAGGGCAGGAGTCTTCTTGCCTTTCCAGGGCTTCTCACTATTCAGTGACACATAATAGGTCATTCCTAGAATGCCTAAGCTAGCTACATCCCTTAATCCTGCACTCCAGGGTTTGAAAAAAAACAACTTTATTGAGGAATAATAGCATACAATAAATGGCACATATTTAAAGTATACAATTTGATAAGTTTTGACATATGTCTATGCTTGTGAAACCATCACCACAATTAAAATCATGAACATATTCACCATCCCCCAAAGAGTCTTCATGTCTCCTGGAATCTGTCCTTCCCTCCCATCCCCCCTCTTACTCACCAGGAATCTACAGATCTGCTTTCTGTCACTATAGGTTTGTTTTCCTTTGTTTCATAATTTTATATAAATGGAATCCCCCAGTATGTAATTGATTTTGTATGGCTTCTTTCACTCAGCATACTTTCCTTGAGATCCATTCAAGTTGTTCCAACAGTCATTCCTTTTAATTGTTGTCCATTCAGTTTTTAGTAGAAACTTGATTTCTTCCACTTTTTGGCTACTACAAATAGAGCTACTGTGAATATTGATGTACAAGTCTCAGTATGGACATATGCTTTCTTTTCTCTTAAATTAATACCTAGAAGTGGAATGCTGGATCATAGGGTTGGTATACGTCAACTTTAACAGAAACTATCTTTTATTTTTTTCATTTTACATTTTCATCACTATTATATGAGAGTTCTGGTTCTCTAATATTCTCACCAAGACTTGGTATAGCTAGTCTTTTAAATTTTAGCAATACTAATAGGTAAGCAATACTAATAGCTCATTGCTATTTTATTTGCAGTTTCCCAATGACTAATTATATTGAACATCTTTTTGTAGGCTTTTTTTATGGTCATCTGTATATATTATTTGACACAAATATCTGTTCTAAGTTTTTGCCCATTTTAAAAATTGTCTTTTTTGTTTTCTTTTTTTGTTGTTGTTTGAAAATTTCTTTTTATTATTATTATTATGCTTTAAGTTCTAGGGTACATGTGCACAACGTGCAGGTTTGTTACATATGTATACTTGTGCCATGTTGGTGTGCTGCACCCATTAATTCATCATTTACATTAGGTATATCTACTAATGCTATCCTTCCCCACTACCCCCTCACCACAATAGGACCCAGTGTGTGATGTTGCCCTTCCTGTGTCCTAGTGATCTCATTGTTCAATTCCCACCTATGAGTGAGAACATGCAGTATTTGGTTTTCTATTCTTGGGATAGTTTGCTGAGAATGATGGTTTCCAGCTGCATCCATGTCCCTACAAAGGACACGAACTCATCCTTTTTTATGGCTGCATTGTATTCCATGGTGTATATGTGCCACATTTTCTTAACCCAGTCTGTCACTGATGGACATTTGGGTTGATTCCAAGTCTTTGTTATTGTGAATAGTGCCGCAATAAACATACGTGTTCATGTGTCTTTATAGCAGCATGACTTATAATCCTTTGGGTATATACCCAGTAATGGGATGGCTGGGTCAAATGGTATTTCTAGTTCTAGATCCTTGAGGAATCGCCACACTGTTTTCCACAATAGTTGAACTAGTTTACAGTCCCACCAACAGTGTAAAATTGTTCCTATTTCTCCACATCCTCTCCAGCACCTGTTGTTTCCTGACTTTTTAATGATTGCCATTCTAACTGGTGTGAGATGGTATCTCATTGTGGTTTTAATTTGCATTTCTCTGATGGCCAGTGATGATGAGCATTTTTTCATGTATCTGTTAGCTGTATGAATGTCTTCTTTTGAGAAGTGTCTGTTCATATCCATTGCCCACTTTTTGATGGGGTTGTTTGTTTTTTTTCTTGTAAATTTGATTGAGTTCTTTGTAGGTTCTGGATATTAGCCCTTTGTCTGGTGAGTAGATTGCAAAAATTTTCTCCTATTCTGTGGGTTGCCTGTTCACTCTGATGGTAGTTTCTTTTGCTGTGCAGAAGCTCTTTAGTTTAATTAGATCCCATCTGTCAATTTTGGCTTTTGTTGCCATTACTTTTGGTGTTTTAGACATAAAGTCCTTGCTTTTTTGTTTTCTTGTTATTAAGTTTTGAGAGTTCTTTATGCACTGTGGATACAAGTCCTTTCTCAGATATATGCATTACAAGTATTTTTCCCAGTCAGTGATTTCTCTTTTCATTCTCTGAATAAAATTTTTCAAAAAGAAATTTTTATTTTTAATAAAGTCAAATTTAGCAATTTAAAAAAATCATACGTACCATAATTTCTCACTGTATCTAAGAAATCTTTGCTTAATAGAATGAAAAAGGTTTTCTTCTATGTTTAATTATGAAGCATTGTAGGTTAGGTTTTCCATTTTGATTTATGATGAGTTTTGCATTATTTTTCCATATGCTGCAAGAAATGGATCATAATTCACCTTTTTGTTGTCATTATATGAATATCTCCAACTTGCTTTTTATTGGTGTTAACATGGTATATCATTTTCCATCATGCTCCTTTTAGCATAATTGTGTCTTTATCTTTAAAGTGCACTTCCTGTTGGTAGCGTCTAGTAAGGTTTTGCTTTTTAATTCAATCTGACAATCTTTTAATTGGAGTGTTTACGCTATTTATATTTAATATTGCTATTGCTGTGGTTAGGTTTAAGTCTATCATATTGTTATTTGTTTTCCATATTTGTCATCTGTTCTTTGTTCCCCTTTTCCTTTTTTCTTGAGTCCTTTTGGATTACTTGAATATTTTCTGATTCAATTTTATCTCCTCTGTTAACTTACTAGTGATTACTAATTATTTTGTTGTTTGAGTAGTTGATTAGAATTATAGTATCTATCTTCAATTTGTCACAGTCTCCCATAGTAAAATAATATATTTTCATTTCTCCCCTCCTAAACTGTATCCTATTTTTGTCATTCATTTTACTTATACATATGTTATAATCCTAATTACACAGTGTTATTGTTTTTTAAACAATTATCTTTTAAAGGGATTTAAATATTAAGTTAAAAATCTCACATATGTGTAAATATAGTTATCATTTCTGGAGCTTACTTTCTGTATTAAAATTCTTATTTCCATACAGTATTATTTTCTTTCTGTGTGTGTCTGAAAAGACATTTATTTCATCTTAATTTTTAAAGATATTTTTGCTGGTTATAACTGCAAAAGCACAATTGACCACATTTTTTTCAGTAGTTCAAATATGTTGTTCTACTGCTTTCTTGCTTGTATTGTTTCTGACAAAAAATCTGTTGTCATCTTTATTTTTATTTATTTGTATGCATTGTGTCCTTTTACTTCCAGGTGCTCTTAAGATTTTCTCAGTATCACTGGTTTTGAGGAATTTGATTATGATTTTGCTGCTGTATTTTTTCTTCTCATTTCATGTGCATGGGGTCATTGATCTTCTGGAGCCTGTGTTTATGGTTTTCATCAAATTTAGAAAATATTTGGCTAAGATTTGAAAAAAAAATTTTTGTTCCCGCCATCCTCTTTTCCTTTAAGAATTCCGTGTATTAGGCTACTTGAAGTTGTCCCATATATCATTGATTTTCTTTTTTTATATGTGTCATATGTCCTTTTATTTTTATTTTTCACTTCGTAATTTATTTTGGACAGTTTCTATTTCTATGTCCTCAAATTCACTAATAATTTCTTCCATATGATAATTTCAGGTAGTGTATATTTCATTCCAGTCATTGTAGTTTTTCCATCTTGGAGTTTGACTTGAGTCTGTTTTAAAATCTTTCATGTCTCTGTTTAAATTATTAAATATAAATAATTTAGACATAACATTTTAACGTGTATTTGTTCATTTTAACATCTGTGTCAGTTCTGGGTTGGCTTTGATTAATTTTTCTCCTCATACTGTGTCTGAATTTCCTGTTTCTTTGCCTGTCTGGTAAGCTTTGGATGTCAGACACTGTAATTTTACTGTGTTAGCTGCTAGGTATTTTTTTAATGCATAATAATGCATTCTTACTTTGGAAATATTTCAAATTTACAGAAAAAGTGCAAAGATTGTGTATTAACATTTTACATTAGTTTTGCATATGTGTAACAATGAATACACCAATTTGACACATTATTATTATGTAAAGTTTATATTCTGGTTCCTTCAGTTTTTTTTTTTTTTTTTTTTTTTGAGAATGAGTCTCACTGTGTTGCCCAGGCCCCAGTGCAGTGGCACCATCTTGGCTCACTGCAACCTCCACTTCCTGGGTTCACGCCATTCTCCTGCCTCAGCCTCCTGAGTAACTGGTACTACAGGCTCCCACCACCACGCCCAGCTAATTTTTTGTAGTTTTAGTAGAGACGGGGTTTCACCGTGTTAGCCAGGATGGTCTTGATCTGCTGACCTCGTGATCCGCCCACCTCGGCCTCCTAAAGTGCTGGGATTACAGGCGTGAGCCACCGCACCCAGCCTCTTCGGTTTTTATCAAATATCCTTTTTTTGTTTCACCATTCCATCAAGGATAAGACACTTAGTCATCATGTCTCCTTAGACTCCTCTTTGCTATAAAAATTTCATAGACTGTTTGTTCTTAATGACAGTTTGAGGAGTACAGTAAATCGATTCGGATTTGTCTGATGTTTTTCTTACGATTAGACTGGGGTTATGGGTTTGGGGGAGGGAGATCACAGAGATAAAGTACTATTTTTATTACATATCATATCAAAGGTACATACTGTCAACGTAACTTATTACTGCTGATGTTAATCTTGATTACCTGGCTGAGATAGTGTTTATTAGGTTTCTCCACTGTAAAGTTACCCTTTCACCCCCATTTCCATACTATATTCATTAGAGGAAAGTTACTATGTGTAGCCCACACTTAAAGCCTGAGGGTTATGCGCAATTTCTTGAGAGTTGGATACCTAAATAAATTATTTGAAATTCTTTTGCATGTGAGATTAGTTATTATTTATTTATTTAGTCAGCTGGTGCTCACTGATACTTATTTTATATATTAAATTACAATCCAATGCTACTTTATTTATTTTGCTACTTAAATTGTTCCAGCTTTGGCCATTGGAAGCACTTTTATTTAGCTCCTGTGTTTCTTTGACATACCAAACATCGTGGATTTTTTTTTTTTAGTATTTCCTTACTTTTTGTTACAACAACATGCTCTAGGCTGCTGTTGTGTATTTTCTGTGCCAGTCCCAAAGTCAGCCATTTTGCCAAGGGTGCTGGGTGCTTTTGTATTACAGGTTGAGTATCCCTAATCCAAAAATTCAAAATTAGAAATGCTCCAATTAGCATTACCTTTGAGCCTGATTTTTTAGTGTCATGTTGGTGCTCAAAAAGTTTTGAATTTTGAAAGATTTCAGATTTTGAATTTTGAGACTAGGCAGGCTCAACTTGTACTATGAATATTCTTGAGCTTAATTCCAGAGTGTAATTAAGGCACTTAGCAAGAATTTGATCCATTTGGGACTTGATTTTAGGAATTGATAGGTTGAACCAAGGAAGCATTTAGTTTAGCTCTAGTGATTTTGCATTGCTTAAGCAAGGTCCTTCTGAATACTGTAACCAATGCCTTGGGAATGATAAGGTTTTCCATGCCAGACAGTGAGAACAGTATTGTGACCTTTGAAATGTTTTTATCCCCAGCCTTCTGGATAATGACAATGATAATGCAAAGTGTAGGAAGAAAGAATTGGAAATATATTGTTGTAAAGTCCTTGTGGTAAAGTGGTATAAAAAAATTAAAAGTAAACTTTAATTAAGAACATGTATTGGAAGCCCTGGGCTAACCAATAGAAATATATAATGGTATAATTAATAAGTCAATAAAAGAGATAAAATGGAATAATAAAAAATGTTAACTCAAGAGAAGACAGAAGAAGAAAAATAAATGTAAAACAGATGGAACACATAGAAAACAGCAAGATGGTAGATATTAATCCAACCATATCCATACTCAAATTAAATGTAAATGATAAAAACACACCAGGTAAAAGACGGAAATTGTAAGATTGGATAAAAATGCAAGACCTAAATATATAGTGTCTATAAGAAACCCTCTTGAAATATAAAGCTATAGATAGTTTAAAGGTAAGAAGGTGGAGAAAGATGTATCATGCAAATACCAAACAAAAAAAAAAGTTGCAGTAGCTATAACAATATCAGGCAAAGCAGATTTAATAAAAGGAAGAGTTTCAGGAATGAAAAGGAACATTCCATAATGATAAAGGGGTCAATTCTCCAAAAACACATAACGATCCTAAATGTGTATGCTTCTAACAAATACATGAAACAAAGCCTGTGAAATTGAAAGGAGAGATAGACATAACTCCAATTATTGTTAGATAATTCAACATTCTTCTTTCCACAATGTAAAACACGTAGGCAGAAAATCAGTAGGGATATAGACAACCTGAATAACAGGATCAGCCAACTAGCCCTGATTGACGTTTATACAACACTCCATCTTGACAACAGCAGCACATACTTTCTTTTTCAGAGCACACAGAGAATTCACCAAAATAGGTCATATGCAGGGCCATGAAGTAAATCTCAACAAAATTAAAAGAATCAACATCACAAAATATGCATTCTCAGGCCTTAAGTAAGTTAACTAGAAATCAGTAACAAAATGATCTCTGGAAAAATACTCAAAATATTTAGAAATTAAGCAAAACACTTCTAAGTAATCCATGGGCCAAAAAGAAAGCCTTAAGGAAAGTTAAAATATTTTGAACTAAATGAAAATAAAAATACATCATATTGGCCAGTCACGGTGGTTCACACCTGTAATCCCAGCACTTTGGGAGCATCTATACCTGAAAGTATATAGGAAATTGGGAGGGCGAGGCTGGTCAGGAGTTCAAGACCAGCCTGGTCAACATGGTGAAACCCCATCTCTACTAAAAATACAATTAGCCAGGCATGGTGGCAGGCGCCTGTAATCCCAGCTACTCAGGTGACTGAGGCAGGAGAATTGCTTGAACCTGGGAGGTGGAGCTAGCAGTGAACTGACATTGTGCCACTGCACTCCAACCTAGGTGACAGAGTGAGACTCTGTCTCAAAAAAACAAGAAAACAAAAAACACCCCCCAAAACACATTATAGCTAAATTTGTGGGATGCAACTAAAGCATGCTTAGCATAAATGTTTAGAAAAGAAGAAAGATGTCAAATTAATAATTTGAGATTCCACCTGAAGATACTAGAAAAAGAGGAGTAAAACAAGCTCAAAGCAAGGAGTGGGAAAGAAATTTAAAAGCTTAGAGCAAAAATCAATAGAATTGAATGCAGAAAGCAGTAGAGAATATTAATGAAGCTAAAATCTGATTATTAAAAAATCAAGAAAAATAAGAGGAGACTAATTACCGGTTTCATGAATAGAAGAGGGACATCACTACTGATTACACATGCTTTAGAAGAGTAATAAGTGGATACTACAAACAAATTTATGTCCATAAATTTGACAACTTAGATAAAATGGACCAACATTTGGAAAGTCAAACTACCAAAACCCACAGAAGAAGTAGGTAACGTGAGAAATCCCATTTCTATGAAAGCAATTGAATTTACTTTTAAAATGTTTAATATTTTAAAAATTTCAATATGCTAGCTACTGTTCTTCTTAATGATGATGAAGAGGAAGTGTCACACAATAACGATACTGATGATGATGGCAGTTGTGTTGGTGGGTGGCGATGGTGATGGTGGAGCAAGTGGTGTTGGTGCACATGTAAAAGAATGAAATTAGACCCTTGTCTTATACCACATAGAAACATCAACTCAAAGTGAATCAAAGACCTAAATGTAAGTTAAAGCTCTTAGAAGAAAACATAGGGGAAAGCTTTGGATTTGGCAATGATGGCTTGCATATAACACCAAAAAATAGGCAACAAAAGAAAAAATGGATACATTGGACTACGTCAAAGTTTAAAACTTCTGTATATCAAAGGACACTATCAATAGTGTGTTAAGGCAACTCAGAGAATGGGAGGAAATAGGTGCAAGTCATATATATGATAAGGGGTTGACATCTAGAATATATAAAGAACTCCTGTAACTCAACAACAAAACAGCAAACAACCCCGTTAAAACACAGTCATTTAACTTGAATAGACATTTCTCCAAATAATATACAGTAATAGCCAATAAGCACATGAAAGGGTGCTCAACATCCTCAGTAATTAGGAAAATGTAAATCAAAACCACAGTGATATACCACTATTTCACACCCATTAAGATGGCTGCTATTAGAAAAAAATCGACAATAACAAGTGCTGATGAGAATGTGGAGAAATTGGGTGCGGTGTGATGGATTATGCCTGTAATCCCAGCACTTTGGGAGGCTGAGGTGGGTGGATCACCTGAGGTCAGGGATTTGAGACCAGCTTGGTCAACATAGTGCCTGTCTCTACTAAAAATACAAAAATTAGCCAGGCATGGTGGCGAGCACCTGCCATCCCAGCTACTCAGGAGGCTGAGGCAGGAGAATCACTTGAACCTGAAAGGCAGAGGTTGAAGTGAGCTGAGATCACGCCACTGCACTCCAGCCTGGGTGACAAGAGTGAAACTCCGTTTCAAAAAAAAAAAAAAAAAGAATGTGGAGAGATTGGAACCCTCGTGCACTGTTGGTGGGAATGTAAAACAGTGCAACCACTGTGGAAAACGGTATGGTTGTTCCTCAAAAACTTAAACATAGAATTATCCATATGAACCAGCAATTCCACCTCTGGGTATATTCACAAAGAATTGAAAGCAGAGACTTGAAAAGCTATTTGAACACCCATGTTCATAGCAGCATTATTCACAATACCCAAAAGGTGATGGCAACCCAAGTGTCCATGGACAGATGAAGGAATAAAGAAAATGTGTGCACACACGATACAGCCTTAAAAGGAATGAAATTCTGATACATGCTACAACATGGACGAACCTTGAAAATAAAGTAAGTTAAGTGAAATAAATTAATAACAAAAGAAAAAAGTACTATGCAATTCCACGTATATGAGGCGCCTAAAGCAGTCAAATTCAGGGAGATGGAAAGTAAAATGGCGGCTGCCAGGGGCCGCTGGGGAGAGGGGAGTGAAGAGTTATTGTTTTGCAGGTACAAAGTTTCAATTTTGCAAAACGAGGAGAGTTCTGGAGATGGATGGTGGTGACGGTTGCACAACAATGTGAATGTCTTTAATGCCACTGAACTGTACACTTAAAAATGGTTAAAATGGTAATTTTTATATTATATGTATCTTATTACATTTAATAACAATTTAAAGATATATCAAAAGATGCAAATGTGCAGACATCTATCGAATAAATAAGTTATCAAAAACAGCAAAAAGGGACAGAGAATAATTTTTAAAAATTAGTTTCTGTTTTTGAGGAGCCCATGAAAGCCACACATCACTGAGAAAGCCAAGGAGAGCTGGGGCTTTCTCAGGGGTAGCCCTTGTGCAGCTCCCTTGCCCCGTCTAGTGCTGCTTTAGATGCTCGCTACTTGGGTGAGGGGCTGCAAATCCTTGTGGAGAGAGACAGAAAAAGATGAAGAGAGCTTCAATTGGAGGCCGTGCATCTCTGCGTGGCCTCCCGATCCAGCCTGGTGGTGAGCGCCCCCTGCCGGGAGATCCTAGCCTGGCACACTGAGAGTGACAGGCCCCGCCGGAGGGGCCAGCGCAGGATAAGGGAGAACGGAGCTAGGCCAGTGCGTCTTTTGACCTGTTGGCTTTTCCCTTACACACTGGGTTTATTTCCAATTTCCTGCTGGAGAGCAATGGTCAAACTACACAATCGGGGGGAGGTGAGTCCGCAGGCTCTGAAGGCCTCTGAGGCACAGACGAGGAAAGCGCCTGAATGTGGATCTAGGGTACGGAAGTTGCCGGTGGCTCTGGCTCTGTTTTTGGGACTCAGCAGAAACTGTGGGTGTGACACACACCCGGAGCCTCACCCGCCCTGTGGACTGCCCACACGCTCTCTCAAATTCCGGCCTGTGCACCTAGCCCTTCCCCAGCTTCCCAGGCAGAGGGTGCCACGGGGCTGAGTGCAGGCAACGAAGCCACTGGCCTCTGACTCAGCACCCAGCTGCAGCGCTGTGAACCCTGGCCTACAGCCTCCCCCTGACTTCACTGGCATCCAAGGTTTCTCGAAAGCGCTATGAGCCAAGTGGCACCCTTCCCCTCTGATGTGGCTGGGTTGGAGAGGGAGTCCTGGGTGCAGCTGAAGGTCCCCTTCTGCTCACAGCTCCCTGGAGGCTGTGTCTGTGCATGCACACCATCACTCCTACTCCGGGAAGGACTTTCACGGATGTCCTCAGCTACCAAAAGTCACTCCAGGAAGTGATAAATTCCGTCCAACCCGAAGTGTGCCACACTCTGCCATGGGGCAGCCCTTTGTCTCTGCACCAACTCTGTTGGTTTCTATTATCTTCTCTCTCTCTCTCCTTTTGTTTTGAGACAGAGTCTTGCTCTGTTGCCCAGGATAAAGTGCAGTGGCAAGATCTCAGCTCACTGCAACCTCCACCTCCTGGGGTTCAAGTGATTCTCCTGCCTCAGCCTTCCAAGTAGCTAGGATTACAGGTGTGCACCACTACGCCCGACTAGTTTTTGTATGTTTAGTAGAGACGGGGTTTCTACCTTTTTGCCAGGCTGGTCTTGAACTCCTGGTCTCAAGTGATCTGTCCACCTCTGCCTCCCAAGGTGCTGGGATTACAGGTGTGAGCCACCACGCCCGGCTGGTTTCTATTATCTTCTTAGAAAGCCTGTTGGTCCTTTGTGCATACTCCTTCATTCCCCCAGCCTCCAGCTCTGCCTTCTATTCCAAATGTGTGAATTTATAAGCATTACACAGGTTATTTTTTTTCATATTGGGGAATGGGTGTGAATCAGTATCAAATCAAGCTGCAAGAATACCAACACCAGGTCCATCTCTTACTAGTTTTGTGACCGTAGGTGACTTAGCCTCTCTAATTTTCACGTTGTCTTATCAGTTAAATGGGAATACGCACAGCACTTACGTTAGAGGACTGAGGTGACAATGAGGTGACATAATAGCTATATTGCTTTTAACACTGTGCCTGACACAGTGAACGTGTAACAAATGTTAACCTTTCTTGTCAGCAAATTTAAAACCTCACAGCATATTCTGCACTCGTTAGGCCAGGCTGTTGGAGCTGAGTCCATGCCTTTTTCTCTCTGGGTTGGGAAAGCCATGCTAGCTTTTTAGGTCTTGAACCAGCCTTAGATTTAAGTCAATGTAAATTTGGCCTTTGCTGTATTCTTAATGTCTTCTTTACATACCTAGGAAAAGTGAAGGAGAGGTGAGAAAGACAGAGTGGGAAGAACCAGTGTCTGGGTTTGTGCTGGATGCCAACCTGGCTCTTCACATCCTCTGTCTCACCCAGTCAAGCAGCCACACTGAGCCCCCCAGCATGTGAACAGCCTCCACAGACCAGGAGATTCTGGGTCTGAAATGAGGAGAGAGCTCCAGTCCCACCAGTGCCCCAGAGCATACCTCAGAATGTTCCTTTCTCCCTGTGGGATCCGTGGAGTCTGCCTGCTCTTCCAAGGATGCCTCAGCCTTTTAACTAAGGCCTAGGGAGGGGCCCTGAAACTACCAGGACCTGAGGAGAGGCAGGATTCTCAGCGTGATTTCACACCACCCTAAGCTGCCAGGAATGCTTGCTGCTCATTATCTCTTTATTGGAGTCTCGTAGAGCACATTGTGGGAAGTGCTATAGAATTCTAGGGACACAGTGGGCACCAAGTGAATATCAGTTATTTTAATTATTACTAAATTTTTCTCCCTAAAAGGAATTTACGATCTTACCATAATAAACTCTGCTTACATACTCATATGGGTGAATACACCTGCCCTAAGTCCTCATCTCTACAGCAAGAGCAGAGGCCACATCTACCTCCAGGGTTATTGCCATACTCACAAAGTGAGGATGGTCCCAAGTCACCATGGGGAACATTACTTCTCTGTAGGCTGTGACACTTTCCAGGGCATATAAAGCCCATGAAGAAGTGAGATATTTGCTTGGAAGAGAGCATACCCACGGAAGACAGTGGAAAAGAAAAAAACAACGGGTAGAAACTTGACAATAGTGATGTCAAGGTGTATTAGTTACTAATTGCTGTGTAACAAACTATCAGCAAACCTAGCAGCCTAAAACAAACAAACAAAAATATTATTTAACAAAGACAGAGTCAGGAATAAGAAAACTGGCTTGGCTGGAGAGTTCGACTCAGGGTGTCTGATTAGGTTGCAGGAAAGATGTCAGCCAAGGTTTTAGTCATCTGAAGGCTTGACTGGGGCTGGAAGATCTGCTTCTAAGATTGCTCACTCAGACCGTTGGCAGGAAACCAGTTTCTCAGCATGTGGGCCTCTCCACAGGGGTGCTTGAATATCTTTATCACATGGCAGCTGGCTTCAACCAAGTGAGTGTTCTAAGAGCAAGAAGGAAACTGCAATGCCTTTTATGACCTGGTCTCAGAAGTGTTCACCATGTAACATACTCATTAGAAAAAAGTCACTAAGTCCAGTCCATACTCAAGAGAAGGGTAATTAAACTGCCTCTCTGTATCAGTCTGTTCTCACACTGCTAATAAAGACATACTTGAGACTGGGTATTTATAAAGGAAAGAGATTGAATTGACTCACAGTTCTACATGGCTGAGGTGGCATCACAATCACGGTGGAAGATGAAGGAAGAGCCAAGTCACATATTACATGGCAGGAGGGAAGAGAGCTTGTGCAGGGGAATGCCCCTTTATAAAACCATCAGATCTCATGAGACTTATTCACTATAATGAGAATAGCACAGGAAAGACTTGCCCTCATGATTCAATTACCTGCCACTGGGTCCCTTCCATGACATATGGGAATTATGGGAGCAACAACTCAAGATGAGCTTTGGGTGGAGACACAGCCAAACTATATCATTCCACCCCTGGCTCCTTGCAAATCACATGTCCTCACATTTCAAAACCAATCACGCCTTCCCAACAGTCCCCCAAAGTCTTAACTCATTTCAGCATTAACTCAAAAGTCCACAGTCCAAAGTCTCATCTGAGCCAAGGCAAGTCTCTTCTGCCTATGAACTGTAAAATCAAAAGCAAGTTAGTTACTTCCTAAATACAAGGGGAGTACAGGCATTGGGTAAATACAGCTATTCCAAATGGGAGAAATTGGCCAAAACAAAGGGGCTACAGGCCCCACGCAAGTTCAAAATCCAGCAGGGCAGTCAAATCTTAATGCTTCAAAATCACCTCCTTTGAGTCCCTGTCTCACATCCAGGTCATGCTTATGCAAGAGGTGGGTTCCCATAGTCTTTGGCAGCTCCACTCCTGTGACTTTGCAGGGTACAGCCCTCCTCCTGGCTGTTTTCATGGGCTGGCATTGAGTGTCTGTGGCTTTGCCAGGCACACAGTGTAAGCTGTCGGTGGATCTACCATTCTGGGATCTCGACGACGGTGGCCCTCTTCTCACAGCTCCACTAGACAGCGCTCCAGTGGGGACATTGTGTGGGGGCTCCCACCCTACATTTCCCTTTTGCACTGCCCTAGCAGAGGTTCTCCACGAGGGCTCTGCCCGTGCAGCACACCTCTGCTTGGACATTTAGACATTTCCAAACATCCTATGGAATCTAGGTGGAGGCTCCCAAACCTCAGTTCTTGACTTCTGTGCACCCACAGGCAACACCATGTGGAAGCTGCCAAGGGTTGGGATTTACACCCTCTAAAGCCATGACCCAAGCTGTAGCCTTGCCCTTTTTAACCAAGGCTGGAGTGGCTGGGATGCAAGTCACCCCAAGTCCTGAGACTGCACAAAGCAGCAAGGCCCTGAGTCTGGCCCATGAAACCATGTTTTCCTCTTGGACCTCCAGGCCTGTGATATGCCCTGGAGACACTTTCCCCATTTTCTTGGTGAGTAACATTTGGCTCCTCTTTCCTTATGCAAATTTCTGCAGCCAGCTTCAATTTCTGTTCAGAAAATGGGTTTTTCTTTTCTATCTCACCTTCATGCTGCATGCTTTCCAAACTTTTATGCTCTGCTTCCCTTTTAAACATAAGTTCCAATTTCAAACCATATATTTGTGAATACATAAAACTGAATGTTATCAGCACCCAAGTCACCTCTTGAATGCTTTGCTGCTTAGAAATTTCTTCTGCCAGATGCCCTAAATCATCTCTTTCAAGTTCGAAGTTCCACAGGTCTCTAGGTCAGGGGCAAAATGCTGCCAGTCTCTTTGCTAAAGCATAACAAGGGTCACCTTTGCTTCAGTTCCCAACATGTTCCTCATCTCCATCTGAGACCACCTCAGCCTGGACCTTATTGTCCACATCACAATCAGCATTTTGGTCAAAGCCATTCAGTGAATCTCTAGTAAGTTCTGAACTTTCCCACCTCCTCTTATCTTCTTCTGAGCCCTCCAAACTGTTCCAACCTCTGCCTTTTACCCAGTTCCAAATTGCTGGGTAACAGGCAAATTGTTAAAGTGCCAAAGTGCCAATAGTGATGTCAAGGTGTGTTAGTTACCAATTGCTGTGTAACAAAGTATCAGCAAAGTTAGCAGCTTAAAACAAGAAAAAATTATTATTTAACAAAGGCTGAGAGTCAGGAATGAGAAAACTGGCTTGGCTGGAGGGTTTGGCTCAGGGTGTCTCATTAGGTTACAGGAAAGGTGTCAGCCAGGGTTTCAGTCATCTAAAGGCTTGACTGGGGCTGGAGGATCTGCATCTAAGATTGTGCATTCACAGACTGTTGGCAGGAAAAAACAGTTTCTCACCACGTGGGCCTCTCCATAGGGCTGCTTGAATGTCCTTATCACATAGCGGCTGGCTTTGTCCAGGTGAGTGATCTAAGAGCTAGGAGGAAACTGCAATGCCTTTATGATGCTGCCATGTTGATCATGTAACATAGCACCCCACTCCCAGTACCAATTTACTATATCAGTCTGTTCTCATGCCGCTAATAAAAACACAACCAAGACTGGGTAATTTATAAAGGAAAGGGGTTGAATTGACTCAGAGTTCCACATGGCTAGGGAGGCCTCACAATCACGGTGGAAGATGATGAAGGAAAAGCAAAGTCATGTCTTACATGATGGCAGGCAAGAGAACTTGTGTGGGGAAATTCCCCTTTATAAAACCATCAGATCTCGTGAGACTTATTCACTATCATGAGACCAGCACAAGAAAGACCTGCCCCCATGATTCAATGACCTCCCACTGGGTTCCTTCCATGACACATGGGAATTATGGAAGCTGTAATTCAAGATGAATTTTGGGTGGGAACAGAGCCAAACCATATCACCTTCTTAAAGATGAAGTTTCCAAGAATGCATGGATGTATTTTAAAACAGTCACACATGGTGTGTGAATTGGTAGCATTGTCTTTAGTAGTGCAAGTTTATTTTTCAAAAGTTCAAAACTTGACTCTCATACAAACATATAGTGAGCATGTGTCAAAGATTTACTATTTTTCATAAGTGAGGGAATCAGCAAGATTATAAAGCTAATTATCAAAAGATAGTTCAGGGAATGGAGGTTTATACCATCAGTCAATAAATAAAGGCTGAAATAGGTTGGCTAAGTTATGTTTTTAAAGACAGCTTTATGACTTGTCAGGCAATAAAAGTGCACCCTTTGGAGTTATCTTTTCTATCAGACAGGAATAATGTGTAATTTATCAATGTTCTCTTAGTTCCCAGCTAATTTCACAGAGTCTGGGACCTAATTAGTAAGTCAAGCAAAGGGATAGGTCCAGAGAGAACTTATTGTTGGTGAGGACTGTTTGATAATGTTTTCATATGATATTGACAGTGTACACAGTCATCCTGTCATTTTATTTATTTATTTATTTATTTATTTATTTATTTATTTATTGAGGCAGAGTCTTGCTCTGTCATCCAGGTTGGAGTACAGCGGCTTAATCTTGGCTCACTGCAACCTCCGCCTCCCGGGTTCAAGCGATTCTCATACCTCAGCCTCCTGAGTAGCTTGGATTACAAATGTGCACCACCACCCCGGCTAATTTTTACATTTTCAGTAGAGGTAGGGTTTCTCCATGTTGGCCAGGCTTGTCTCATTTCATCTTATTTCAACTGCCATTTCTATTTGGTCAATTTGTAATTTAATAATTTTGTACAAGGCAGTTTCTACATTAATTTTATTTTTTGAAAACTGTCTATCTTATTAGTGGCATTGTGAAAATCATAGATTATTTTCTGTCTTTTGAACAACTTGATATTTTATTTATTCTCAATCACCTGTAGGACCTCTTGGCTCATATGTCTGAATACCATTTCTTTAAAATGTATGCTTTAACAATAAATTATTAATAAATACTTATCCGTGTTATTCAAGATATAATTAAATTGTTTTTTGTGCACTGACTCTTACTTTTATTTCAGATCCATCACAGAGAGTGCATGGAGGTATTTAAACTGCATTAACTGTTTCACAATTACATATTATCTTATCAATTAGGTATTCAGGAAAGATCACTTACAGAATTATAGATGGCATGAGCTAGATTTTACTTCCTAAGGAAATAATCAGATACATGAGCAAAGATGTTAATACAAAGATGTTTGTCACAACATGATTTTCAATAGCAAAGAAAAGAGAAAAATATATGAAAGACAAATAACAGTGGATAAATTTCAATAAATAATGTTACAGTGATACAATTAAATACTATACAGCTATTCAAGCATGTCATCATTCATATTTAGTATGGAAAGATATTTTGCTTTTTTGCTACATGAAAAAATGAGGTTGGAAAAAGTACAGGTTTTGTGAATCTGTTGTATGAAAGCTGTCTATAGTTACACGTGTATGTGTGGGGAGGAAAAAGTGTTTCATTGGTTTTCTGATGGTGCACTCAGAAAAGACAAGTATTCACATTTTTCATTGTGGCTGATCTGGATTTTCAGGTTTTTCTACAATGAACATGTAGGTTGAACATTCCCTAAGCAGGAGAGTCCCACCTCCAGTATCTCCTGTAGGCCTGGCAATGGCAGGCAGGAAAGACAGAGGAAGGAAGGAGGGAGAAGGGAAGGAGTGAAGGAAGGAGTGAAAAAGGTAAGGAAGAAAGGGAATGAGGGAGGAAGGGAGGAAATGGGGAGGGAAAGAAGGAAAGGAAGGGAAGAGGGAGAGAGGGAGTGAATGAAAGGTGGAGAGAAGGAAGAAAGGGAGAGAGGCAGGGAGGAAAGAAAGTCATGCCTTCCTTGAGCTGCCATGGGCACTGACTCTTAGGGTCTGGAAGCTCCTGAGATGCAAAAGCCGAATGCTCACAAAGAGCTGGAAAGCCTCAAGGAAGTTCTTCAAAATTGCTGGAAGGAACTGTCTCCAGAAGCTTCCCTCCCCACGACAGATAATGAGGAGCAAGTGTGTCTGGTGACTTAGGGTGGTATGAAATCACGCTGGGAATCCTGCTCCTCCTCAGGTCCTGGCAGTTTCAGGGCCCCTCCCTAGGCCTTACTTAAAAGGCTGAGGCATCTTTGCAGGAACAAGCAGACTCCACAGTTCCTGCCGGGAGAAAGGAACATTCTGAGGTATGCTCTGGGGCGCTGGTGGGGCCGGAGCTGTCTCCTTATCCCAGACCCAGAATCTGCTCTGTGGAAGCTGTTCACATGCTGGGGGGCTTGGTGTGGCTTCTTGCTCCCCAGACCCCAGCCAACTCAGCCTCTCTCTCCATGATTTTCTGTTGTTTATTCCAAAATAGGGGAGTCTACACCCTGTGGAGCTCAAGATGGTCCTGAGTGGGGCGCTGTGCTTCCGGTGAGTGTATGAGGCCCTGGTTGGGAGGTCCTCTGGGGGAAGTGAGTTCTGGATAGACCCGTTGTCCAATTCTGAGCAGGAGGGAGGAAGGGAGGGACAGCCATTGCAGCGGGGAAATTGTGACCAGCACCTCACTACTCTTAGAGAAGTTTTCCCAGCCTTTTTCAAATAAGGCCAGGACTGGGGCAAGCCATCTCACAAGGGTTCCCTGACGCTGAGGGGGACAAGTGAACCACCCAGTCTAGAGCTGCAGCCAAGTCTATCCAAGGTGGGAAAGGGAGCCAGGATCCCAGCTCAAAGCTCTGCCATTGACCCCCAGCACAGCGAATTAATGTCAGCTCACCCACTCTTTGCCCCTCATGCCCTGCTGCTCTTTGGGGATAATAATAAAACAAAACCCATGACCATCAGTCAGTCTGTCCACCCACTGGCATGTACCAAGCCAGACACTCTGCCGTGCTCTGGGCTTTACAACAAAGGATGAGAGTGGTCCTTTCTCTCAGTCTAATAAAGCACTTCCCACAATGTGTTCTATGGGACTCTATTAGAGGAGGCCCATAGAGGCATCCAGGAGATGCTTTACACAGTAGAGCTCTCTGATCAAGTAAGTGCAGGGAATTCTCCTTTCTACATCCTCTCATAAGAGAACCACAGTACAGCTCAGCATATGAGTGACTCTGAGACTTTCTGAAGTAAGGCAACTTGTTGAATCACATTTAGCCACGCATTGACCCAGTTTTTATACTGCCTCCTTTTCCCCCATATAACTTTTGGAGAAACCCACTTTAGGATACATCTTCCTCCTCATAGGATGTCAGGAAATCAACTGAGTTCATAGATGAGAAACAACTTTGAAAAGTAAAATAAAAGAAATTTAAATTGAAAGAAACTCCTCACTTAGTAAGGAATATATGGCCAAATAGAAATACATGTATCTTGAAGAACTGAAGAATCAGGCTTTAATCTGGAAGAAGCTTGGGTGTTATCCAACCCATCATCTTAGTGTAGCAATGGGGAGGCTCCGGCCCAGAGTGGGCGAGAGAGTTGTCTGCTGCGACTCAGCAGCACTGGAGGCAGAGCTGGAGCAAGAACCTAGGGCTCTGACTCACCGTGCAGCTTTTCTTCCAATAGGAGATGGGTTGGGGCAGAAAAGGTGGAATAGGGTGAAGAAGCAAACCACAGACCCCAGTGGGAGACTGTGGGGTCATCCTCCTGGTAGGGCATGAGCCCAGCAGGGCTGGGAGAGAAGGCTGTGCTGTTACTTCTGGCACAGTAGGAAGAAAGAGAGACAAAATGCCTGAGATCAGGGTGTTCTCTGGACGGGAAGGCATGCTGGAGTGTACGCCCTCCCCCTAATGTAGTCCTCACCCCTTCCTGATGTTTCAGAATGAAGGACTCGGCATTGAAGGTTCTTTATCTGCATAATAACCAGCTTCTAGCTGGAGGGCTGCATGCAGGGAAGGTCATTAAAGGTTGGTGATGAAACATGACCCACTTTCCTTGGTCTCTATACACTCTGAGGGGAGGGGGCCTGAAGAGGGCTTAGAATAGTCATACAGGTGAGCACAGGCCTACAGAGCCCAGGCATTCGGGCAGCACAAACCAGCCTCTAAGCAAAGGCAAATAAAATACCACACCTCTCAGCAAAGGGAAGACACAGGCTCTGGGGCCACCTGAAGCTTCTATGCAGAAGTGGGAATGTTTTCCAAGAGGCTTGTCTTGTCATTCCCTTACAGGTGGATTTAGGTCAAGCATTGCATTCCCTGGGAGCCAGTACCAAGCAGAGAACTAAAGTAAACTCTCTACACCTTTTTTCCCATATGGGAGTCAGTTTCTGCCTCTCCACCCTGGGTCCCCTCTGCTCTCTGAAGATCCTCAGTCACTCAGAGTGGGAGGGACCCAGAGAACAGGTGGCATTGTTGGACCTCCTGCTTGCTCACTCTGCCCCACGCACTGCAACAGGTCCCTCTCTAAAATAGTTCACACCTGCCCACCTGGCGCACATTTGCTGAGCACGGATGCCAGGTAGATATTCAGCTAGGCCATATGTGTATGTGTGTGCTTACTGGTGTATGTACGTGTACATGGAGGCATATATGTGTAAGCATATGTGTGCATGAATGTATCTGTGCATAACCATGTATGTGTGAATGCAGGTATGAATGTGTGAGCATGTGTGTATATGTATATGTGTGCCTGCATGTATCTGTGTGTGTATTTGGGGTGTGCATATATGTGTCTGATGTATGTGGGTGGTGAGGGGATGTACAGAGAGGAATGAGACCCTCTTTTGCTCTCAGCAGCCTCACAGGGTGTAGAAAGTTGTCCAAACAACTCCAAAGGGGGGCTCATCAAGACAGGCTTCAGAAAAAGGCCTGAGACCCAACGGACCTTTTTAAAGGAGGGGGTTGCATCTATTTTGGGGTATAGAGGCTTGAAGATTTGACCCTGAACTAGAGGGTGGGGTGGAGGTGGTACAATGTGCTTCCATGCCTTGATGTCCGCTCTGGGCCAGTGGACAGGAGAGGCCATGTCATGACAGCTGCTGAGAGGCCTCCCTTCTGCCCAGCCTGGGGGCAGGCCGTCTCACAGCAGTCCTGTGCCCCAGAGCCCAGGCCAGTGGCAGAAGGAGGGAAAGGCATCCAGGGCCCTGATCTGGCCTCCTTCCCACAGGTGAAGAGATCAGCGTGGTCCCCAATCGGTGGCTGGATGCCAGCCTGTCCCCCGTCATCCTGGGCGTCCAGGGTGGAAGCCAATGCCTGTCATGTGGGGCGGGGCAGGAGCCGACTCTAACACTAGAGGTGAGACTTGGGGCATCCTCACTGGGGACTGAGCCACAGATGCTGAGCCCACTGAAGCTGGGCAGCCCACAGCCCTGGTGCTGTGGGACACCCTGGCGGGATTCTGTTGATGGCAGCTCTGCCTCCTCCCTAAGGACCCTGGCCAGCCCTCCCTCTGCCCCTGCTTCTGCCCTCACCTGCCCTGCCCTCCTCTGCCGGCAGCCAGTGAACATCATGGAGCTCTATCTTGGCGCCAAGGAATCCAAGAGCTTCACCTTCTACCGGCGGGACATGGGGCTCACCTCCAGCTTCGAGTCGGCCGCCTACCCGGGCTGGTTCCTGTGCACGGTGCCTGAAGCTGATCAGCCTGTCAGACTCACCCAGCTTCCCGACAATGCCGGCTGGAATGCCCCCATCACAGACTTCTACTTCCAGCAGTGTGACTAGGGCAATATGCCCCCCAGAACTCCCTGGGCAGACCAGCTCGGGTGAGGGGTGAGTGGAGGAGACCCATGGCGGACGATCACTCTCTCTGCTCTCAGGATCCCCACCTCTGACTTACTGGGCACCTGGCCACCTTCTCTTCTGGTTCCCAGTTTGGGTAAATTCTGAGATTTGGAGCTCAGTCCATGGTCCTCCCCTGCCGGATGGTGCTACTGCTGTGGAACCTTGTAAAAACCATGTGGGGTAAACTGGGAATAACATGAAAATATTTCTATGGGGGTTGGGTGGGGGAGTGGTGGGAATCATTCCTGCTTAATGGTAACTGACCAGTGTTACCCTGAGCCCCACAGGCCAATCTGTCCCCAGTTGAGCCTTACAGGATCAGTAGCTCTCCACATGAAGTCCTGTCACTCACCATTGTGCAGGAGAGGGAGGTGGTCATAGAGTTAGGGATCCATGGCCCTCGGCCCAGCCCCACCCCCTTCCCTTTAATCTTGACACTGTCATATGCTACCTTTTCTATCTCTACCCTCATCCTCTTGCTGTGGGCCTGAGGAGGTGGTGATGTCACAGGAAATGGCTCGAGCTCAGAAGATAAAAAATAAGCAGGGCATGCCGATCCTTTTCTAAAAACCCAAGATACAATCAAAATCCCAGATGCTGGTCTCTAGTCCCATGAAAAAGTGCTTGTGACATACTGAGAAGAGCAACTTACAAAGTGGCATATATTGCAATTTATTTTAATTTAAAAATACCTATTTATATATTGCTTCATAGTAAAAAGGTCTGGAAGAGTTTACTTCAATTGTAGCAATGCCAGGGTGGTGGCAGTATAGGTGATTTTTCTTTTAATTCTTTTAATTTATCTGCATTTCCTAATTTTTCTACGATGAAGATCAACTGCTTGTATAATAACAAGAAAAGAAATTAATCTTGAGGTAACCAGAGTAGACATCATCTCTGATTGCCCTCAGCCTCCACTTCCCCAGAGTTAAATTCAAACTGAATTGAGCTCTGCTGCTCTGGTTTGTTGTTGTAGTGATCAGGAAACAGATCTCAGCAAAGCCACTGAGGAGAAGGCTGTGATGAGTTTGTGTGGCTGGAATCTCCTGGGTAAGGAACTTAGAGAACAAAAATCATCTGGTAATTCTTTCCTAGAAGGATCACAGACCCTGGGATTGCAAGGCTTGGGATCCAGTCTCTAAGAAGACTGCTGTACTGATTGAAGAGTGTCCCCTGCAAATTCACATCCTTCTTGGAATCTCGGTCTGTGAGCTTATTTGGAGATAAAGTCTCTGCAGATGCAGTTAGTTAAGACGAGGTCATGCTGGATGAAGGTAAACCTAAATTCAATATGACTGGTATCCTTGTATGAAAAGGAGAGGACACAGAGACACAGAGGAGATGCAGGGAAGAAGACTATGTAAAGACGAAGGCAGAGATAGGAGTGATGCGGCCACAAGCCAAGAAACACCAAGGATTGTGGCAACCATCAGAAGCTTGGAAGAGGCAAAGAAGAATTCTTCCTTAGAGCTTTTAGAGGGATCACAGCTCTGCTGAAACCTTAATCTCAGACTTCTAGCCTCCTGAATGAAGAAAGAATAAATTTCGACTGTTTTAAGCCACCAAGGATAGTTGGTTTTGGCAGCTCTCGAAAATGAATACAGCTGCTAAAATGATCCCTGTCTCCTCGTGTTCACATTCTGTGTGTATCCCCTCCCACAATGTACCAGAGTTGTCTTCGTGACTAATAGAATATGGCAGAAGTGATGGCCTGCCACTTCCAAGATTAGGTTATAAAAGACACTGCAGCTTCTACTTGCGCTCTCTCTCTCTGCCACCCACTGCCCCCCAGTCTATCTTGGCTCACTCGCTCTGGGGGAAGCTAGCTGCCGTGCTATGAGTAGGCCTGTAAAGAGACTTATGTGGTAAAAAATGGAGTCTCCTGCCCACAGCCACATGAGTGAACCTAGGAGCAGAGGCTCTGTGAGATAATCAAAGTTCGTTGTTCTAAGTTGCTCAGTTTTGGTCTAATGTGTTATGCAGCAATAGATAACTAATATGCAGAGAAAGAGAAACAAATGCATTCGTTTTATTATTGCAATTTTTTCCAATACTTTTAATTTTCTTTCTCACAATGAACAACTATCCTTCATTCACCCAAATATTCTATTTAAAAGCCAATAATACAACATTTGTTGAATCACCTGGTTCTGCAAGGTTGAGATCCTCTAGTCTTATGTGCCAGGAATCGACTCCAGTGTCCCCACCCAAACCCTGGGGAATGGGAGCAGAAGCCAGAGGAGGAGCCCATATCTGAGCCCCAGGTATTCCACCTGCACCTCGCCTGTCGGACCAGCTTGGTAGGTTGAGAGTCCACTGAGGCACTAGCAAGGAGGTGGCCGGGACAGACGGGGCTGCCTCTATGGGCCTCGCCAGCTCCAGCCCAGATTCAACTGAAGTCCTCAGGCAACAGGCAGCACAGCTCCTACCCCAGGCCTCTCAGGGCTGCCAAGAACATGAGCTCTGGATGCCAGGCTGTGTTTCAGACCCTGTTCACACTCTGTTTGTCCATGGGCCCAGAACTTGTGTTGTTTTGCTTTTGGGTCCTCCATCCATCCTCTCTGCCTAGATAAATCTCTCATCTTTCAATACCCTGCTAAGATGTCACCTCCTCCAAGAAGCTTTTACTGAGTTGAGACCCCCCCAGCTCTCTGATCTGCCAATGTTTTGTGCACACCTCCCTGCACTGTAGTACCTTAACTTGGAGTCTGTGGACCCTGGGATGACCTTAAGGTTAGGGACGTATAAGTTTGTCTCTTAGCACCTTGCATAATGCTTGACACATAATGGAAACACAATGAGTATATAATGTGGAAACTATTTCTCCACCCTGGAATATTCTCTCCCTCTTCTCCACCCATCTAAACAGGCCCACCCTTAAGGGAGCAGCTTAAATTCCACCCCATTCTTGAAGGTTTCTCCAGCCTGAATTTGTTGCTTCCTCATTTGTAGAATGACAGAACTCAGAAGAGCTTTAGCCAGGATGAGCCGACAAAAGTCAGTAGTAAAAGGAGGAATATAAAATGCCTCCTTCAGGAATGTACGGGCTGGACATCATGACCATACAAGTGAAAAAGAGTTAGTGGCTTTGGATTTCTGCAATTTTGTTATAAATCACTGGTCTGGACCTGTATTTACAGAGATGCAATACTCACATCATGCGGGGTTTGTACAATTGCAGACACTGAGGAGCAGAGAATGTTCCAAGGTCAGGCTGTAGGGAAGAGGCTACAATGTGGGAGGTATTATCCTGAAAAAAGCAATGCACAGGGAGCCCTCTTCAAGCACTTAAAGGCTTTCCACTTAGAAGAATATGCTTGTTCTGTGTAATTCGAGAACACACAAGCAGAACCAATGGGTGCAAATTATGTGGAGGCTGTTTTTCCTATATGATCCCCATATTTTAACCACAAAGACCACAAACATTGGTAGTGCTTCTTCAAGAGGTTGTGTGGTCCCTGACCCTGGAGGTGTTGAGGCAGAGCCTAATTAACCAATTTCTCAGGGATGCCATAGCACAGATTTCTCCAATTGGAGGGAGACTATGATTCCATGTCTATGAGATGGAGTTTCACTCTGTCGCCCGGGCTGGAGTACAGTGGTGCAATCTTGGCCCACTGCAACCTCTGCCTCCCAGGTTCAAGTGGTTCTCCTGCCTCAGCCTCCTGAGTAGCTGGGCCTACAGGTGCATGCCACCATGTCTGGCTAATTTTTGTATTTTTAGTAGACACGAGGTTTCACCATGTTGGCCAGGCTGGTCTTGAGCTCCTGACCTTAAGTGATCTGCCTGCCTTGGCCTACCAAAGTGTTGGGATACAGGCGTGAACCACCACGCCCGGCCTAAAGTCCTTTCAATTCTAAGATTTTTTTTGCCCAAGGAGCTTCTCTGACACTATTGTTTCCAACATGCCCTTGGCCCACAGCTTAGAGAGTCTGGTCTTCTTAATTATCCTTCCAAGTGTTTATGACTTAGTTCCTCAGCTAGACTGTAAAACTACTTAACAACCGGGACTGTGTATTGAATGTCTTTGTCACACAGCAGTGTAAATGCTGGGTAAACACTCATTGGTTGCCTGACATAGTAACTCATGCTTTAATTCTTCCTATAGAAGGGTAAGAGATTGGGAGAGTGGAAGAAGAATGATCACTGGCCTCAGAAAGCAGACATCTGGTCCCATTTCTGCCCATCTTTTCTCATTTCTCATACTGTAGGCATCTGAGTCTTAGACCCACCTATCCTACTTCCTCAAGAAGTCCTTGGTGGAACTTTGCAAATGACCAAAGAGGAAGAATTACAATAAGGTTGTTAGTTTCCAGAGAACATTACACCTAAGCTTCTCCACCCTTGTGATGGAAGGATGGATGGATGGACGGATGGATGGATAGATGGATGGATGGATGGATGGATGGATGGATGGACAGAAGGACAGAAGGGTGGATGGATGGATGGATGGATGGATGGATGGATGGAAGAATGGACAGATGGGCAGATAGATGGACAGATGGGTGGCCGGGTGGGTAGATGGATGGATGAATTGAGTCAAGTAATGTCAATTAGAGACCTGAGTGTTCTTTCCTGTGTGCTCTGCTCACACTGCCATATTTCCCATGGCACATGATGGCTGCTCAGTCTCAGGGTGAATCTGAGGTCAGTATCTTTGCAGTTGGGTTTCCTTAGATGTTCTGTCCCATTAAGCCGGTGCCAACTAATTAAACCCACTGAAAAGCAGAGACTCCCTTCTCATCTTTCCAAACAGAGCCACACTCACAGTGCTATCAGCCCCTTCTCTTACTCTGGTTGTCTGGCCACAGCCTGGATTCAGCCATCAGAGTTCATTCTGTCCTTGGGTTTGCCAGACATACTCTCTCTTGCATTCACCAGCTCTTCAAGCCTAGGATGGAGCCTCGCGGGGCACCAAAGATGTCTGACCCCAGCACTGTTTATCTGGCTGCAAACCCACTAATAACATAGTCAATGACAGTAGGTACAGAGCAGGGGCCCCATACCTTGTTTCTGCCAAGGCTTTATGGATGACTCTCTCCCCCTTCAACAAGTGCTCATTAATATTCCCACCATCTTATTATTCATACTGTATCAAAGACGTTGTGAAATCCCCAGGCTCTTCTTCCTTCATGTCCTGCAGCCAATTATAGAGATTGGTGCAGGCCTGACCCACCCTTACCAGAGAGTATAAACACAGTGCAATGCCCTGGAGAAATCAGTTGGAGTCTCCAGGGATAAGGGTTCCAGGCACCCAGGATCTGCAGGTCAGTGATGGACAGGCAGTATTCTCTCTCTCTTTTCTTTCTTTTCTGCTCTCTCCTGTCAATATCTCTGATAGGCCCTCTATCCCTTCACTCCTCCTGGCAAGCTGTCTAGGTAAAAAGATATTCCCCTCATAGAACATGGTGGGACATCAAAAACATTTAGGAGCACATAAAGGGATTTGAGGAGAAGGAATAGGTTAAGCCAAATCAAGATTTTTTAACTACTTAGAACTACTGACTTTAGAAAGTCATCTCAAAAGAAACCATCTGGGCCAGTGGTATTCAAACTGTGGTGGAAGCTTAAGAGTTGTTTTTTCTTTAATTTTTAAAATTTATATATATATATATATATATATATATATATATTTATTTATTTATTTATTTTTTGCTCCTTCGGAGCTCCTCAGTGTCTTCTTTGTAGGCAAGAGAAATACTAGCAGGTCTCCATTGCTTCCTGTGTCAGCAAAGCAGGTGCCCTTTATCCTTTATACAATCATTAGAATTCTGCATAAAATTGTATTGTGCAACTTAACACAGTTTTGAAAGATAGCTTACTCAATCTTTCCATCCAATGATAATAAGTTGAAGGCCCAGGGATAAAAGGTGGCAAGATAAATTGGTAGCAGAGCTAGGTCTAGGACTCAGCCTTTCTAGTCAATGTCTGCTGTGTGTGTTTCTATGTCCTGGCCGTAAGGACCAGGGTATTTCAATTAGGGTGGTTGGAGAGAGCTTCAAGTGAGTTGTAAGCCATGCTTCATGACTTCAAGATCTTATTAACTTTTATAAGGGAAACGAATGTCTTTATGTACAACAATAAATAATACAGTAAAATTTAATAGGAGCTCAGAGTAGAGTTACAATAGTAAGGGAAAGATTCATTAAACTCTGACTCATGGAATTATAAATAGTTTGGCCTAGAAAGAACCTTCATAACCACATAATCTAATCCCATGAATTTATAGATGCTGAAACTGAGGGTTGGAGGTTAAAAGACATAACCCCGTATGTCTAAACTGTAACTCCGCACTGGTAATTAATTTGATAGAACTAGATACTGAACCCATCTATATTGATATCATCTCCAGTGATCTTAATATCAAAAGATCTGAATGGATGACAATGAGAGGGGGTGACTTTTGAGGCAGGGAGAACAATGGGACACCTGTGAGTATCTCCACTGAGAAGATAAGAAAGGAATTATGTTGCCAGGAGGCATGGTTTGGTGTCCATGGAGAAGTGAGATGCTATCACACAAGAAAATCAGCGTCAAATGGTAGCAAAATAGTCAATCACTGTAGATTCTAGAGCTGGGCAGGGATGTGGTGAAAAAAGCCTTTAGAATGTGGGTGCAGATTCCTCACATAGGTTGGAATGAATGAAAGGTAGAAAAACCAGGAATACAAGTACAGTAGTAATGGTGATTAAGAACACAAAGTTGTATTTTAAAGAAAGAACCTATAGGGACTTGATAAGTTAGACATTGAGTCAGGAGAAGTGGGAGATATTGTCAATGAGTCTCAGGTTTTGAATATCACTGGTGAGAAGAATATTATGACAATGAAATAGATGAAATTGGGAGGAATGTGTGGGCTGGGAGAAGATAATTAACTTAATCTTAAATATATTTGGTTGGATGTCAGCAGGATGTCCAAAGTGAGCTGTCCTGTAGGCTGCAGGAGGTAAAGTGGAATGTGCAGTCTGCATTTGGGAGGCAGTAGCCCAAGATGATCATTGCAGCTGTAGAAGTCAATGAATTGCAGCTTCATATGATGTGAAATAGAAGTGCTTAGGACCTTGTTAGCCTTAGGGGTGGTCCCAGAAGGAGGTGAAATCTACAATGGGAGAAAGAGGTGTGAAGGGAGTCATTCAATGTCAAGGGTTCCAAGGAGGCAATGACCAAATATCAAAGGAATCAAAAGAATCTTTGGATCTAGCTCCACAGAAGTTAATATTGGTCTTGGAGAGAACATGCCACATAGATACTGTGCAGGAGAATGAGGGGAGGATAGGACAGTGTGCTGTGCAAAAGAACGTGGGGAAAGCCCAAGTTTAGTTGGTAGGGGTACTTGAGCCAGGACAGGTGAATTGAGGAGGTCTGAGAGCCAGATGTCATGTCCAGGGAGAAATGAGAGGAAGAAAAGAGGGACACAGACTGAAGTTCAGTGAAAAGTCACTTGAGGACAATAGGGAGGGGAAGCTTTGGGGATGAGGCATGTGGCACATTAGGAAGGACTTGGCACACAGCAGAGGCTCAGCACCAAGACCCAGGCTCTCTAATGGACCAGACACTAGCTTCCTACTCCTACTCACTTCATCACAATCTATCAGAACCCAGGCAGAGGGAGCTGAATAGGGGAGCCTTTGGGAGAGACACTGTACATTCTGACTGTTGCCAGAATGGGAGGTTTCTAGGGCCCATGGGATCCAGCCGGACTGGACCAGCACTGAATTTCTTCCAGCTCTTTGAGCTGACACTGACCCAGAGTGGGAGTCATCAGCTTGCTGTCCAGCTTCACCCAGGGCCCTCCACTTAGTCTGCCCCACCTAGATCTGGGCACAGCTACCACACTGCCCACTGTCCTACTGCCACAACCAAAGAAGCCCCAGCGGTTTGGCCAAGGGGAGCCCATCACCAAGTGGGCTTACATTGAGACCATGATGCTGTTGAGTTATCTGCACTGGGGGACTGTCTGGTCCTTTAGGACTCAAAGTGCTGGCCAGCAGGAACCAGCAGCATTTGACATCACCTGGTTGCATATTTGAAATGTACAGTCTCAGGCCCCAGCCCAGGTCTGAAAAATCAGAATCTGTATTTTAACAAGAAAGGCTTGTTATGTATTAATGAGTGTGAAGAATGAAAGTACACCAGTTCCCAAGCAGCCTGGCTCATTGCTGGAATCACTCTAAGTCCTACTGAATTAGAACCTTCAGCCCAGGAAACAGTAATTATACAGAGTCCCCCAGGTGATGCGGATGGGCAGGTACATTTAGGAGCAAATGACTTTAACTGAACACTTCATTTAAAAAATGTTGAAACTGACTTGATACTACAAAGGAAATTTATGTTCATTACAGGAAAATTGTTGATATGTTTAAAAAATTAGTCATGAAGCCATAGGTAAGTGGTGTAACAACACGAGTAACATTTCTATGTATGTGTCTCTATGTGTGGATTTAAATGGAATTATAATGCACATTGGATTTATAATCTGCATTTTTCACCTAATATATTTTGAAAAATTTTATGTGATAAAACAGGCTTCTACAATATCTTTAACAAACACATACATCCTTATTTATTGAATTTTATCATAATTTCTTAGCCAATTACCTATTACTGAAAATTTAGATTTTTTCAACTTCTCACTACTGTAAAAAATTATGCAGTGAACATTTTTGTAAGTAAACATTTGGGCAATCCATTATTTTCCCTAAGAGTAAGGGAAACACATGCAATCACAAAGTATACAGAATGCTTTAAGACTTTGATTCACAGTGTCAATGTCCCTCCAGAATTTGCACTTGTCAGTCCCTATTATCCTTCACTCTAAGTCTCAAAGTCATACCCCAAAGACTGGGGAGAGAAAATGACTTGTCCAAAGTGACAGTGGCAGACCCAGTACTAAAAGCCACCTTGGCTATAGTCCTGTTTCTGGAACTTGAGTGCTGAGGTGGTTGGAAGCTGTGCCCTCAGCACCCACCTGTTCCTCCTCACCTGCCCCCGCAAGGTCCCCCAGCATTACTCTATTCCTCCCTGATCCCTATTACTTTCTTCCACCTGCCTTCTTCCTTTCTCTTCTCTCATTTTCTGCTTTCTTATATTTTTTCTTCTCTATTCCCTTCTTATTTGGTAAGAATCAGATCCACTCGGTAAACCTCAGCCCTGGTCGTACTTGCATTACTTTCCTGAGCTAATTTCCAGCTTCTGATTAGCTCTGGGTTTAATTCCATGCTAAATTCTGGACTGGCCTTTCCAATGGGTGATCATTTTAGGGAAGAGCTCTAGGACAGGATAACCCATTGGGAAGGAGCAGAGTCATGTGAAGCTGTGTGGCCTGGCATTTACACAGGGCCACTATCTTCACTTTAGATTGTTCGCCCTCAAAAACACAAGTGCCATTTTTCATCTGGAACAGAATGGGGGAGTTCGGACGGGCTGTTTTCAGCAGTCTTGGCCAAGCACTTCTAGTCGCTAGGAATGATGCTTTCCAACTCTCTGGGGGGACCCCACCAGCCTCACTGCTGCTGGAGACCCCTTCTAGTTGTGCTCTCTTCTTTCACTCTGGGCTCTAGTTATCTAACCCTTGACTAGTTATAGGGGCGGGGGTGTGTTGCCCCGTTGACCCAAAGGGCAGTGGGACTAGGTTTGAGCTGGGCTTATCCTCCAACTGTGAGGGAGGCTACAGCACACTCCACCCCACTCTCAGGGCTGGGAAGTGTTGTGGCTCAGCTATTTGGGGAAACTGTTTTCCGGTTTCTCAGAACCAGCTCAAGCACACACGTTCCAGGCTCACACCCCTGGTGGCTGGACTTGCTCCCGGATAACCTCAGTCAGGGAGAAGCAGAGCTGCCTGGAGCCTGCTGGGTTGGTGGAAGCCTTGGTGGATTCTGGCAGGCCAATTATAGGTGAATGACCTGGGGGACCCGTGCAGCCTGTGGCTGAGTAGTTCTGAGCCCCAGCATGTCTGCCCCTGGCTTCACCCAGCCTCCTTTTGTAACTGCCCTTCTCTCCTCCCCATCAGTGAGGACCAGACACCACTGATTGCAGGAATGTGTTCTCTCCCCATGGCAAGATACTACATGTAAGTTGTCCTGGCATGTCCCTGCCTTCCCAACCAGGGGGTCTGGGGATCACGTGGGAAGAGGAAAGGAATGCTGAGTCAGAGGATGAGGCTCCTTCTCACCTTAGAAATTGCAAGTGCCCCATAATTAAGCTTCATCATCACCACAGTAGCAACAGCTCTTTCCTGAATGTCTGCAAGATGCCAGCCAATCTACTGCCTCATCTCGGTCCCAAAAAGTCTATAAGGGAAGTGTTATTAACCCCATTTTACAGAGCTGGAAGCTGAGGCTCAAAGAGGGTAAATAACTTCCCCATGTCACATAGCTACCAAAAAGCAGAGCCAGGAATCAGACTGCATGTCCTCTGTGCTGCTCCATCGCCTTTCTGAAATCTCAGAAACAGTTCTGAATCTCAATGACAGCATCTTGATGGTGGTCCCTGTGGCCTTTACTCTCAGTTTGGGCTTCTAACACTTACTTACATTTCATCTCATTTGAGATTTGCATCTTTCCTTATATTTTACTACTTTGTTGTCTGTGATTTTGTCATAAGCTCCTTTGAGGAAGGAGGTGAGGCATAAGAAAAACAAAGTAGGACTCTGGGATGCATTTTCTCTGCTCCTCCCATGGACCCTGTAATGTCCAGTGTTGTGTCCTGGACAAGGTGGGTGGGGAGCAGTCCTGGTCTCAAGGAGATGACAGCCCAGCTGCGAAGCAAGACACATACATAGGAAGCACACAAATGACAAAACAGATGTCAGCGCTTCAAGACAACTAGCCTGGGTTCTGGTCTCCAAACAGAATGCTGCTGGCGTGTGAGTTGTCACATCTGGGTTGTCAAGGTGGGAGGGGAAATGCCAGTTAGCAAGCCCAGGATCTTTTTGGAAGTTTATTTTTATTGTGCAAGTGAACCTGCTTTAAACATGTACAGTCATTAGCTAAGGGTACTATCATGAGCTGCTATTGAGCTAGAAAAAATCTCCTGGAGGTGGTGGAATTGGTCCAGAGATTCCGCCCTAAAAGGTTAATGAGAGCTCTCCAGCCCTGACAGCGGCTGACAGGCATCTTTGAAATCAGCCAGGTGACTGAGTTAATAACCTGCATGACTTTAAAGTCTTTAAAATACCTGAAAAGCAACTCACACTTCAGTATACACTCAATTAATCCCCGTACTAAAGAGAATAAACATTTATAAACAATTAGGGCAGGCCCAAAAAATTTAAGATAAGGTTCACTGTATCCTAAAGTCGTCTGAGCCGCACTAAGAAATTTCTCAGGAAGCCAGGAACATTTTCTCTACCCCTCTGTCAGAGGGCATTGGCTCTCCATTCTCCTCTGAAGGCCTCCCCAAACCATGACAAGGCAAGAAGCACAGCCTCTGAAAAGCACGAACACGGGAGACCTTCCTTGCTTTAAGGCTGGCCTGGCCTTTACCTGCTCTTGGGAGTGATCGTTCCCCTCTTACCACCTGTGAAGGAGAGAAAATCCCCCAAATGCTCAAGTTGGTGATTCAGAGCATGGAGGTGGCAGGGCTTGGGGGCCAGTGGTGCATAAAGGGAGTGGGCCATCAGCACTGTCATACTGTTTCAGAATTAAATATGCAGACCAGAAGGCTCTATACATGAGAGATGGCCAGCTCCTGGTGGGAGATCCTGTTGCAGACAACTGCTGTGCAGGTGAGTGAGCTCCACCCCATGCTCCATCTGCCATAGGCTCTCCCTTCTCTTCTTCCTTTTCCTCTCTAGCAGAGGGTCAGCAGCTGCCCCCAGTGACAGTGAGAAGGGCCAGAGAGCAGCTGTGGCCTCTAATAGTTAGGGGGCATGACTCCTGCAGACGTCCTGGCTCACCCTCCAGTCTGCATGCAGGGCCAGGCCAGGTGTGCCCATGCTCAGTTCCTTCCTGCCTGAGCCTTTACCTGCCAAGAGCCTGCAACTTGGGGCTCCCTTGTCCCTTGCCTCTTCTCTCTCTTCCCTCCTAGAGAAGATCTGCATACTTCCTAACAGAGGCCTGGACCGCACCAAGGTCCCCATCTTCCTGGGGATCCAGGGAGGGAGCTGCTGCCTGGCATGTGTGGAGACAGGAGAGGGGCCTTCCGTACAGCTGGAGGTGAGAAGCCTCTCCCCATTCTAGCGGACACTGCAGACCTGGCCTGGCCCCTGGGATGCTCTGGCATCTTTGTGCCTATCTGTGGATTCCCAGCCAGGTCCACATGTCCTCCTCCCTCAGGTTTCCACTGTCTCCCTCTGCACCTAGCGCCAAGAGTCTTGCCCTCTAGAATCTGCAGAAGGCAGTCCCTTGGGTAAAAACCAGCCCTGTCAGGTCCTTCTTTGGCCAAGCCCCAGAAGCCCCCAGGGCTAACACCTCCATCAGCGCCCTCATTCTGCAGCCATCCACCTTGCCCCCACAGGATGTGAACATTGAGGAACTGTACAAAGGTGGTGAAGAGGCCACACGCTTCACCTTCTTCCAGAGCAGCTCAGGCTCCGCCTTCAGGCTCGAGGCTGCTGCCCGGCCTGGCTGGTTCCTGTGTGGCCCGGCAGAGCCCCAGCAGCCAGTACAGCTCACCAAGGAGAGTGAGCCCTCGGCCTGTACTGAGTTCTACTTTGAACAGAGCCGGTAGGGAGACAGGAGGCTGTGTTTCAGCCTGGGGCCCCCAAATCAAGCTCATTCCGCTCAGGGTCTATGGTAGGCAGAATAATGTCCCCCCATATTTGTCCACATCCTACTCCCAAAATCTGTGCATATGTTACCGTACATGGCCAAAGGAGTTTTGCAAATGTGATTATGTTAAGGATCTCGAGATGAGGAGACAATCCTGGGTTATCCTGGTGGTCTCAGTACAATCGCAAGGGTCCTTGTGAGATGGAGTCAGGAAGGGAGAGTCAGAGAGAGACTGAAAGATACCATGCTTCTAATTTTGAAGACGGAGTCAGGGGCTTTGAGCCAACAAATGCAGGGGTTTTTAGAATGTGGACAAGCCACGGGAAAGGGTTCTCCTCTAGGGGCTGCAGAAGTAACACAGCTCTGCTGACACCCGGATTTCAGCTCAGCAACACCTATTTCAGACTTCTGACCTCCACAACTGTAAAATAATAAACTTGTGTTATTGTAAGCCACTAAGTTTGTGGTAATTTGTTGTAGCAGCCATAGAAAACTACTACAGAGCCTCATTCGATCCTGTGTCCAGTGTTTGATGCAAGAGACTTGGTGAGTTCTGAGAAGGCTACCCGCAGCTTCTTCTCCAGTCCGTCTGCTACGGAGCCTCTAGAAACAACCAAGAAGCCCCAGGCAGAACTCAGTGTCCTCTGCGCAGGGACAAAGCCTTGGGCTGCTTACAATTTAAATTCTAGCTCAAGTCTTGTGATTTTCTACTAGATACTTCACAGTGAATCTATAATTCCGTTGTTGACTGTTGGTATTGTCCGCTATCTGCCAGTTGCTTTGAGTGTGCCAAGCAAGGAGTAGCAAGGGCCAGGCAATGTGTGTGTCCTGGATGTGTTGGGTTGAAGGTTACAGTGGAGTCCCTAAATTGAGGTGACTTGATATAGCTGGGAGTACGGGGCTGGAATTCAGCTGAGAGTTTGCAGTTGGAATTCATATCATCCTCAGAGCTTAAACACTTCTCTATTTCATGGAGAATATTTGGTTGGGCTCAAGCTAGAGCAGAAAGTCTGTGGTATCAGGACTCAGAGAAGGCATGGGCTGCTGGTGCTCTCCCTCTGGTGTATAACTACTCAACATTCACCTAGCATGTTCTGAGTTCCGATCACAGGACAGCAATTTTAAGAACCATCTGTCGTCATCCTCAGAATGACTCTTCAAGGCAAGCATTGTCACCTGCATTTGACAGATGAGGAAACTGGACTAAGAGAAGTGAAATAACTTGCTGAAGGTCATATGAACTATCGGTGTTGGAACTCAAGATAAAACTTGGTACAGCTGACCTCAATGCCATTTTGCAAACTTTTATTCCACTTAAGGAGCTCAGGATAGAATGGTGAATAGAACCAAACTTCCTTGTAACTGATAATTGAATGGGAGAAACACTAAACAAGCAAATAAACGAACAAGAAAACAGAAAGGGCACTTTTCACCATCAGAAGGTGAGGGCAGCAGGTATTCAAAGGAAATATTAGATAGGGGGGTCAGGAAAGGTTTGTTTGTTTGTTTACTTTTTTGAAGAGGTAACCTTTGCACTGAGGCTACAGACAGGAAGGAACTGTGACTAGAAATAATCAAGGCAAAGAAGTAGCAAATATGTTGGTCCTGAGACAGAAAGGAGCTAGTGTGTTCAAGTAACAGTAGAAGGCTGGGATGGGGCCTGGAGCCTGAAGAGCAAGGGAGGAGTTTAGGCAGTGAGCAAGACCAGCAGGGTTGGGTCATGTGTGGCCTTGAAGGCAAAGTAGAGGCTTCCAAGTATTAAGTGTGAAGGGAGCTACACGACAGGCTCTGATATGTTTTGGTTCTTTCTCTGAGCTGCCTCTCCACAGCCTGTGTGTGCCCCGGGAACTTCATCAGCTGGCTAGCCCACTGTAACTGTGTGTTTACATGGTGGGACTCTGTGTTTTTTTCAGCACATATTCTGTTCAATTTTGTGGCAGCCATGGCCAGAACAGCTGCTGGTAAATGCAGAAGAGGCTGAGTAAATGCAAAAATCTTAAACAAGTTAATGGATAATCATTCTTCTTCTTCCCCTTCCCCTTCCTCCTCTTCCTCCTCCTCCTCTTCTTCTTCTTTTTCTTCTCCTTCTCCTTCTTCTTCTTCCTCTTCTCCTCCTTCTCCTTCTTCTTTTTGTTCCTCCTCTTTCTTCTTCTCCTTCTCCTTCTCCTTCTTCTCCTTCTCTTCTCCTTCTCCTCCTCCTCCTCCTTGTCCTCCTCCTCCTCCTTCTCCTCCTCCTCCTTCTCCTTCTCCTTCTCCTTCTCCTTCTCCTTTTTCTTCTTCTCCTCCTCCTCCTCCTCCTTCTCAGGACAGTGTCTTGCTCTATCACCCAGGCTAAAGTACAATGGTGGAATCATGGCTCACGGCAGCCTCGACCTCCTGGGCTCAAGCCTTTCTCTGCCTCAGCCTCTTGAGTAGCTGGGATCACAGGCATGCGCCACGATGCCCAGCTAAGTTTTTAAAAAATTTTTTGTAGAGACAGGCTGTCATCATGTTGCCCAGGCTGGTCTTGAACTCCTGGGCTCAGGTGATCTTCCCACCTCAGCCTCCCAAAGTGTTGGGATTACAGGTGTGAGCCGCCACATCTGGCCAATCACTTGGTTCTTGTTGGGCATTCATGATACCGTGTGAGAAGAGCTATGGTACCAGGTAGAGAGACACTATTGTAGCCTAGAGGTGGAGCTGGCAGGGAGTGCTGGGCAGGGCTTCCCAGAAGAAAGAGCATTTAATCTGGGCCTCAAAGAAAAAGCAGGTGTTTTCCAGGCAGAGAACACGGGGATGGGCATCCCAGGCAGAAAAAGCCGCTCAGGAAGGTGTGATGATGGAGAAGAGCTCCCAGCACATCTGAGGTGAGTCATCAATGTGTCTGGGACACAGGGCTTGGACTGAGGAGTTGCTTCAAATTCAGATAAGAAGATGGGTGGCTCCTGATTGCAAATTCCTTGTGAAAGAGATTTTTTCAGGGAGGCTCCAAGGAATCATCCAGGTATTTCAGGCAGGACCCAAATTTTCATCCCGAGTTCCCCAGATCAACATTGGGCCAACACAGATGCTACTGGGTCCTCAGCTCTTCCCAGCCACGCCCTCCCTCCCCTTCTCCCTCCCTGATTTCTGTTTAGCGCAGCACCATGCTGTGGTTTCACAGTCAGCCTGACCCCTGCTTCATCTTCCCTGACCAGTTCATCTCCTTCATGCATGTGTTGAAAGACAAACTTTGGCATATTAAAATTTTAAGGAGTTTATTTGAGCAGAGAATGATTCATGAATCACAATGTGCCAAATTGCAAGCAACTCAGGGCTCCACCCAGGGGGCACCGGAAAAACTTTTATAAGTTGTTCAGGAAGCGAGAGGAAGAAAAAAATTAATTGGTTAAGTGGAAAGTCTCTAGTTACAGGATAGTCGGCGGTTCCCGATTGGCTAAGTTTAAGTTTCATTTTCTTAGTCAATGACCATTCACTCTGGGTTGGGTTTTAGTTTACTTAGGCAGGAACCCAACATGCTGGAGTCATCTCAGCCTAATACCTTCCCAATTAATTATTTGAACACATGGTAACTCATTTCTGCTGGCCCTTCCCTTGTGAACTGTGCCCACGGGCCACCCAGGCAAATGCAGGCTTCCTCCTACTTACTAGTGGTACTGTCCCAAGTTGAATCATGTTCTTATATAATTAAAAAAAAAATTTCAGCATGTAAAATATGCCAATTCTGTATCAGGACACAGAAGAGGACGAGGACATGAAGACTTAGAAGGCACGTCTCTATGACTGAAGGACACACAGTGCAGATGGGAAGACCAGACTTTGTGAATAAAAGCTCATATTTATTGACTGCAAGACACCCCAAATAGCACTTAGAATCAAATTCTGCAGGACTCTGGTAGAAACAGTGATGGGACTTTCTGGCATTAGGGATTTGAAAGTAAGGAATGGAGGCAACTTCCGACAGGTGCAGTTCAGAGATGCCAAGAGTTTTCTTCTCCCACGCCCCAAGGCTCATCCCTTAAATTCCTTCTCCTCCCTGGAAACCACACCAAAGTCTTCACTGCAAAATCTAACCAGGCTAGAGGGTTATTATTATGTGAATTCTAGGGAGAGGTACACTTTAGGTCTTATCCACTCTTTACATCTGAGAATGAACTGGTAGGTCCGGAGAGAGAGTAAACAGACAATTAGAACACAGTGTGGCCAGCTTTCGGTCAGGCAGCACCAGGGAGCAGGGTGGGTGGGGAGGGAGAATGTGCATGCCTGTATGTGAATGATGTGTCCATGTATGTGCATGTGTGTGCTGTGTGTGCATACATGTTTACAAGAGACTCCAGATGTAGGCAGCGGTTGATTCATAGAGGGCCTAGTCTTTGTTCCAAGAAGCTATGGAACAACTTCACACAAGAGGGCGATGAATCCAGGGGTCTCCTATAACCTGTATGTCCTGAGTCATACCACCAGGATTCAAAAATCTAGTCACTCTTCCCTTTGGCCCAAATTTTCATCTCGCAATCCTAGGCCCTCATCTCGCATCACAACAGCCCCTACAAATACCTGCTCAAAATGTTGTACAGAAAACTCCGCAGGACACACAATGCTTGTCAGTTTTAGGGAAATCTAAACTCAGATTTAGTGAAGAATAATGAAGACAACTTTAATGGATACTAACTTTACCTTGATACCATTCTCTAAAATATACAACTATTTCATAAATGAACTTGACAGAAACGAGTGTAATGAACATAAACAATAAAGTTAACATCTTGGACTGAAGCACTGGCATTCGGGTTACCTGACTTTATTTCCACTTGGATTTTACATTTGCATAACCAAAAGGGTTCACCAGAATTCTACCAAAACTGAGTCTATCTATCCCCAGAGCAGATTCCAATCTCCGCCCTCAAAGGCACAGACTCCAAGCTGTCTGGAGACGTGATCCCCGCGCCCATTTCTGAGGCTGGGAGCCTGCAGTGTGGCCTTTGGGCTAAAGATGGCGACAGAGATCAATGTTGGCACTGCCTTTTAGGGGCTAGGTTCTGAATGAGCTCTAACATTTAATTCTTCAAGTACTTAGCAGCTACTCTGTGTCAGCCCTTGTGCCTCAAATCGCTACCTCACTTACAGTAGATATATCCTTCCACGCAATGCGTGAGAGTAGAACTGGATCCTGTGAAGACTTCAGCAAGTCTGGGTGCCCATTCTTTTGGGTAACAATTTTGTTAGCTCCCGCTTGTCACGAGGGACACAGCCCCTGCTCTCTAGGAGTTTAGAGCTCAGGAAGGAAGGCAGATATTAGACACATACGCACTTTGACATTTTTCCCACCTGTGTGAAGGAGCACCACACGAATGCTTGATCCCTTCTCCCCGTGACGGAGACATTGCTGTGAATCTGTCTCGGGTACGCTCATCCCCTCCAACTCCCTTGGAAGTCCTTGCCCAAGCTCTGGTCACAGAATTGGGTGACAAAGGATGCTGGGAGCCTTGAGTTCTAGCAGAAGCTCTTCCACACTGGAATATTTCTTATAGACATTTTCAGAAGGTTCATAGTCATAGGACCCATGATACAAAAAAATAGCACTGGTTATGTAAGTTTGTCTGAATAAAGGACAGCAGACTTAGGTATCAGCTAGTTATGCATTTTGTAGACTGGTTCCAGTGCACACATTCCAATGAGCGCTCATAAGCTTATGCGAGAAAATGTGTTTGTTTTGATACCCTCTTCCACATGCCTCTCCCTGTTCACACCCTCTGCTTCAGACACTGGTCTCCTCACGGTTCTCCAAAGACACACTCCAGGCACGATGCTACTCCAGAGCTTCAGCAGTAGCTTTGTGTTTTGAACACTTGTTCCCCAATTACCTGCCTGGCTTGTTTCCTCAGTGAAGCCTACACTGGTTACCCCAATTAAAACTGCAATATGCACCCCAATATGCACCCCCTCGAATCTCAGCACCCTTAGATTACCTATGGTACTATCACTATTCTAATACACTCTATAATTTATTTTTTATTTACAGTACTTTTTTTCCTTCATCCTCCACCAGGGTGCAAGATCCACAGGGCAAAAGATTTTCTTTTTGCCTTGTTTATGTATCACCAGCATGCACAAGCATTTATGATGTGTCAGGCACTCAGCAACATTTGCTGAATGAAGAAAAGAACCCAAATAGGATCCCCAAAAGGGTCCTACTTAGAGGTCATGCTCTGTGGAGAATAGCACCAGGATCCCTATCTAGATTTATCAGGAAAGACTGTGGCAGCGGGTAGGAGTAGTGGGAAAAGGGTCTAGTCCCTAGAAGGAGGGCTGGTGAGGGGTGGACAGAATCTCAGGGCTCCCAGTCAATGTCTGAAGCACTTTGCATGGTGTCTCAATTATCTATTGCTGAGTAACAAACCAACCCACAATGCAGCGATTTAAAACATCAATGATTTATTATTCCTTCTGATTCTGTGAGTTGACTACGTGGTTCCTCTGCTGATCTTCCCAGGTCTCTGCTGCATTCAGCTGGAGGCTCAGCTCAACTGGAAAGTCCAAGATAGTCTCTCCCATGTCTGGCTGTTGGTGCTGATTGTTGGTTGGGGGCCTTGGCTCTTCATGTGTCCTCCCATCCTCCAGTAAACTGGAATGACTTTCTTACATGGCTATCTTAGTGCTGCTTCTCAAAAAGGGAAAGGTAGAAGCTGCAAATGCTCTTGAGGCGTAGGGTCCAAAACTCACATTTGTTAGGAAGGACTGTGACAGCGGGTGGGAGTAGTGGAGAAAGGGTCTAGTCCCCAGAAGGGGGACTGGTGAGGGTGGATGGGATACTGGAGCTCCCAACCAGTGTCGGAAGCACTTTGTCATATCCTGCCTCATGTTATTCCCTCCTGCTATAGCCTATTGGTCTAAGGAAGTACCAAGGCCAGCCCTGATTTATGGAGATGTGGATAGAGAAATGGATTCTTCCTCTCAAAGGGAAGATCTGCAAAGAATCTGTGCCCAAAGTCATTGTAAACAAATGGAAGAGGAGGGGGTAAAGCACAGGTTGACTGATTCCTGAATGTACACTCTTGACCATCATGCTATATGCTGCCTCCATGAGAAACTGACATGATTGTGTAGCTAGCAATTCTTTCTTTCTTTCTTTCTTTCTTTCTTTCTTTCTTTCTTTCTTTCTTTCTTTCTTTCTTTCTTTCTTTCTTTCTTTCTTTCTTTCCTCAAATGTTACTGACCACTTGCAATGTTCAAGTGCAGAGCTGAGCATGGGTCATATAGAATTGAATGGGGTCCAGGACTTGGTGCTCCTAAGGAAGATGAGAAAGCCAGCCTTACCCAAGCTCTCTCAAATCTTCTTCATCTTGCTCAGTGGTTTCAATGCTAGCTAGGAGCCCAAGGGAAAGGGTCAGTCCTTGGAAGGACTTCCAGAGGAAGGCGAAGTCCAGCTGGAGTCCCAGTCTGTAGGAAGTAAACTGGGAGAAGCAAGGACAGGCTTAAGGCTTAGCTTCTGCACCAGGGGCTATGTGTAAGGTTTGACTTCTTAGCTTTCTCAGGTTCGCACACTACTCCTCATTCCTTCATGCCCTCCCAAGCCCTGAATTTGATGTTGAGCAACAGTGAGAGCTTAATCAATGACTTTGAATGATTCGTATGCAAGCTGAGAGGAATATCAACAAATGTTTTGTCAGATATTCCCAAGAGTAGCTTGACCCAAATCCAAGATTATCTCTATGGTCTGCCCTTTACATCAACTCAGGATATTGTTGACATTATATATTTGCATGCTTACTATGTTAAAAATGCACTATCAGGAAACCAGAGGCTCTCAAATGATCTTAACCACTTATATCAGGATCAGCTGAAATGCTAGTTAAAAATGAAGATTTCTGGGCCTCTACCCCTTACTGGCTAACAAAATTGTGGAGCTGAGCCTAGAAAGCTGAATTTCTAGGCAGCCTGTGGATTATTCTTACGAAGATTCTGAGGATCTCCAGCCTCTACGGAACGTCACTTCTTCCATGACCGTTTCTGCCACTGATGCTGAATAGACAGAATCCCTCCTTACTACCACCACCGGTAACATGTGCTTGTCACATAATTTAAAAATAAAGCCCCCTGCTGAAAGTCACAAGTCAGCCCCACAGAAGTTAGATCCCAATCAGGGAACGTGACGCTCGGTACGTTTATGTTCCTATGACGAAAAAGGGAATAACTAAAACAGGAAGTTGAAAATCAAACTTTAACTTTCCTGTATGGAACCATGTGCCAAATTCTGACCCTCTTTGTTGCTCTCTGCTCGTGTGCGTTAGTCATAGGAGGTCATGGAAAATCATCCTCATTATGAGAGGCTGCTCATCAGTCATTACCTCCACACCCTGCCGGGGAGGCAAAGTAGGTGACCGAGCACGCAAATTCAGGGATGTTTGGCTCAGAGAGTTCACATCTCCTCCTAACACAAGAGACAGAGACACCAAGGGTTTGAAATCCAGTAGGGGTGGGAAGTGCTTTGCCTAGGGCTGTCTAGTGTGGAGTTAGGAATGTTTTCTGGGGGTGAGTGTTCAAGTTAGATGATGCCTCCTTCCCTGTTCTGGAGGTTGGGTCCTCTTCAATAAGGTATTGTCCTTTGGTACAGCTTTGTTGTACCATCTAGATGGTACCTTCCAGGCGTGGCCAATCACTTGACCAAAGGGATGGGAGCTTTTGCTCTGAAGAGATCCTGACAAGAGAATATAGGTGTGGCAGAGCCCATTCCTACTCCCCACACACCCTGCTGGCAGTAGGTAGACATTTATCCCTTTATCAGTGTCCTTATGTGGCACCAGATGGTGAGCTCCTAAGGGATAGGGGCCTTGGTATTTTTATTTCTAGATAGAGTCTTGCTTCACAAAACAACAGAGATACAGTCTGAGAAATGTGTCATTAGGCGATTTTGTTGTGTGAATATCACAGAGTGTACTTACACAAACCTAGATGGTACAGCTTACTTACTACACATCTAGACTATACCGTATAACCTCTTGCTCCTAGACTCGTACAGCATGTGACTGTACTGAATACTGTAGGCAATTGTAACATGATGGTAAGTATGTGTGTATTTAAACATATGCAAGCATAGAAAAATGTAGCAAAATATGATATTGTAATCTTATGGGACCACCGTTGTGTAGACAGTTCATCCTTGAGTGAAACTTCATTATGTAGCACATGGTTGTTCTCATAAATGAACATGAAGTGATTGGGCCACCTTATATAGAAATGCGGGGTTTCCACTGTGTAACTCTAGAGGGCGCCACTCACATGTTGATATCATAGAATTGAATCTTTACTGTAACAATATTATGACAGTTGGCTATAAAGTGCTTTGTACTAAAACAATAAAAACCATCATTTCTAATAACTTTCTAGCTGATGGGAATAAAATCAGAATAGGCAGCCTGCTGCTAATTCACTCCAAGGAGCCACAAGTTGTTAAAGCAAAGAGCACAGCCAGATCAGGAAATCCATTAAGGCAAGCTACAAACCTGGTGTTTATTAGGAGGGCAATATGGAGTCACCATGGATTATTTCAAGCAGGAGAGTGACATGATCAGACTGACCTCCTAAAATAGTTGCTTCTGGCTGCCGACTGGAGCACGGATTATTGGCATGGCCACTCAAGTGGTTTCCTGCAAGAATTGTTAGACACTCATCATCTTTCAATTCTTGCAGGGATTTAAGGCATCTTTGGGAGGTAGAGTTGATAGATTTTGGCGATTTATTGTAGGCACAGTGAGAGAGTCATTGTGAAAGTTTCTTGTTTTGGTGTCTATTGGTAGATGTCTCTACTAATGAATGGTGATTCTATTGATGGATGGTGATTCTACTCACTGACATAAGCAATGCTGGAGAAGAAAGTGGTAGTTTGGGGGCAGAGAGTGTGGAAATGATAAGCTCTGCTTTTGCCTATGTTGAATTTTGAGATGTATATGAGCATCCAGGTAGAGGATTTCAGTGGGCAATTACATGTGCAGACATGGACGGCAGGAGAGAAATTTGGAATGGAGATATAAATTTCAAAGTTTTCAGCACAGGATGAACTTATGAGGTGAATGAAATGAAGAGAGAGATTAGTTTAAGAGAGGACGTGGCCCAGGAGAGAGAGATATTTGAGAGGCAGGCAGAAGATGAAAAGCCTTCAACGGAGGCTTAGAAGGAGAAGTCTGGGAAGGCAGAAGGAAAATCAGGAGAAGTGGAATCATGGAAGTCTATATAAGAGGGCTTTAGGGCGAGAGCCAGCAGTGTCAAATACTAACAGTAGATCAAGTCTGGAAAAGTTTAAAAAGTGTCCATTGGATCTAGGAGCTAAAAACTCCAGAGTGCTTTCAGGAGAGTGATTGAGCAAAAGTGAAGATGAAGCGTCTTCAGGAGTGAGTAGAAAGTGAGAACACAGCGACAGTAAGAAGGGAGAATTCTTTTAATAACTTTGGCTGTGAAGGGAGAAAGAGAAGGGTGTAGCTAGAGGGAGTCATGGGGCTAAGGGAAGAAACTGTCAAGATGTGGCAGGTTCAAACAAGTGTGAAAGCTGATAGGAAGGAGCCAGTGGAGAAGGACAGGTTGGAAAAAACAGGGCGAGGTTACAGTATGAGTACATGCATGAGCTCTCAAGCAAACCTGCCTGAATTCACATTTTCACTCTGTTATTTCTCATCAGAGAAAACTGAATGAAATTGATGTACTCAAATTACTTTAAAAATTTTAAGTGTAGGAGAGTCATGCTTTTGTTATTTTCTAGTGAATCTGGGAGCAAAGAAAAATGTCAGTGACTGGCTGGGTGTGGTGGCTCACGCCTGTAATCCCAGCACTTTGGGAGGCTGAGGCAGGCCGGTCACCTGAGGTTAGGAGTTCGAGACCAGCCTGGCCATGCTGGTGAAACCCCGTCTCTATTAAAAATAAAAAGTTAACTGGGTGTGGTGGCATGCGCCTGTAGTCCCAGCTACTAGGGAGGCAGAGGCAGGAGAATTGCTTGAACCCGTGAGGCGGAGGTTGCAGTGAGCTGAGATCATGCCACTGCACCCCAGCCTGGGTGACAGAGCAAGACACCATCTTAAAAAAAAAAATGCCCGGGCATGGTGGCTCACACCTGTAATGCCAGCACTTTGGGAGGCCGAGGTGGGCAGATCATCTGAGGTGGGGAGTTCGAGACCAGCCTGACCAACATGGAGAAACCCCGTCTCTACTAAAAATACAAAATTAGCTGGGCATGGTGGTGCATGCCTGTAATCCCAGCTACTCGGGAGGCTGAGGCAGGAGAATCGCTTGAGCTGGGGAGGTGGAGGTTGCAGTGAGCCGAGATCATGTCATTGCACTCCAACCTGGGCAACAAGAGCAAAACTCTGTCTCAAAAAAAAAAAAAAAAAAAAGTCAGTGACCTTCCTTAGAAGTAGCAATAAATCTTTTCAATATTTATACCATTAAAAATTTATATCATTAAAAATATGAAAATACTTTTTCAGTATTATTTCCATTTATCTATTTATCTATGTTTCATGTAGCTATTGCGGTGGAATAAACCACCCTTAAACTTAGTGGCTTAAAAATAGAAATCATTTATTCTGTGCTTGCTTTGGCAGCACATGTACTAAAATTGGAACAATACAGAGAAGTTTAGCATGGCCCCTGTATAAGGATGGCATGCAAATTCATAAAGCGCTCCATAAGAAATTTTTTTTAAGAGAATATTTATTCTCCTTTGTGAATCTGTAATTGGGCAGGACTCACTAGGGACGTAGGGACACCTTGTGTTCACTCCACTCAACATCAGCTGAGAGGAGTCCAAGGGTGGGAACTGGACTGGTCAGATGACTGCCTTACTCACAGGTCTGGTGAGGCTGGATCTCTGCTGGGAACTCAGCAGGACTGTTGGCCAAACCACCTTTGCTTGGCTTCTTCATGACACCTGGGCTTCCCCACAATATGGTGAGTGGGTTTCGAGAGTAAGGGCTAGGAGAGAGAGAGTCAGGCAGAAACTGTATAACTTTTGATGACCTATCTTCAAAAGTCATTCAGCATAACTTTTGCTTCATTCTATTCACTAATGTCAGTCCGCACTCAAAGGGAGGAAAATCATACTTCAAAGGGAGGAGTAACATACACTCAAAGAGAGGAAAATCATACACCTCTTAATGAGAAAAGTCTCAAAGAATTCATGGGCATGTTTTAAAATCAGAACAGTAACAAGTTGCCAATTAGGACAAGAAATTACAGGTTTCATTTTCAGGGTTGTTTCTACAGTACGTTGAAACATTTTCCGAAACTTCAGTGTCTTACGCTGATTAGTAAACATAAGGAATTTATGTTCATAACAGATCCCCCTGTTGTTCAAATATTTGCAATGACATATTTATTTTAACTAGGAACAGAAAAGTTGGAGATGGCAGCCGGGTGTGGTGGCTCATGCCTGTAATCCCAACACTTTGGGAGGCCGAGGCAGGCAGATCATGAGGTCAAGAGTTTGAGACTAGCCTGGCCAACATGGCAAAACCCTGTCTCTACTAAATATACAAAAATTGGCTGGACTTGGTGTCTTGTTCTTGTAATCCCAGCTACTTGGGAGGCTGAGGCGTGATAATCACCTGAACCTGGGAGGCGAAGTTTGAGCCGAGATGGTGCCACTGCACTCCAACTGGGCAATAGGATGAGACTCCATCTCAAAAAAAAGAAAAAAGAAAGAAAAAGAAAAAGAAAAAGAAAAACAGAAAAGTTGGTGATAGCAATAAATATTTATACAGGTTTTTATAATGCACAGAAAAAAAAAGTGTTAGTCTTGCGGCTGTTCTCAGTTTAATGCCTCTCAGATGAATTCTTTGAACAAGTTTATGTTGCAGAACCACTGAAGCTGTGAAGGAGTGGGGGTCACCTGTATCAGAGACCTTTTTGCTTGTATGTTAATTCTGAAGACTAGAAGCACTATAAGTGATATTATTTGTATGATAAGCAACAACTCAGGCCTTTGGGCTCTTAAGATTTTCTCAGCTGAAATGAAATAAGAACTAAAGGCAGTTTCATTTAATAATAGTGGGATAAAGAACATAGAGCATTTTTCTTCCCCTTTGTGTAAACATGGTTAAGTAAAGTGGGTGTAGAGTAATAAGAACCACTACTTCACAGGCTTCTGGGGGGAAGACTGAGTTCGCTCATGCACTCCAAGCTCTTAGCACGGAGCCAGACACACCGAGGTACTGACTAAGTGACTGAGGATGACTGATGATGTGAGGGCCTTGAGGAGGCTAACTGGGACACAAAGCAAATGCAGAGAGACTGGCCTTGGGTAAGAGTGGGCTCCTGCTTCTATTGAATGAGAGAGAAGAGGGAAAGCATAAAGAGAGTTTCAACAGGTTTTAGTGTGGGCTGATGGGGAACTGAGAAAGTGTCCTTCTACCAGCTTCTGTTACTTTGCTATAAGTGAGGAAAAGGGAGATGGACTAGGAGATTGAAGTCAATGAAGAAGACTGGAAATATTTTCTGTGGAGATGGGTCAGCCAGCTTATTATAGAAACATGAAAGGTTTGCTAAGCAACCATGAGGCCAGTTAGTTTGGATATCATCAATGTGCAGGGTGCGGTTCTGTTATGTTCTCCTGAAGGACTTAGTGGCTTTGGGTTAGAGTCTAGGAGAGTGGACCTTGGACAGATCCAGAGCTTTGCCCCACAGTGCAATGGGAGGGCAACAGAGCCAAGCAGTGGAGAATATTGATGAAAGAACGGTCCAAGTGAGCAACTGAAGGAAGTGAAGACCTCCAAGGAGGAGGTGGTAGAGCAAAGTTGAGCAGGTTAAAGGACTGAAGGTTTCTGTGTGGTTGAAATACCAGAGCAATGGGAATAATGGAGAGAGAGAGAACAAGACCGCTATCGGTTGTGGTGAGAGGGTGGTACAGTACTTTTTACAGAGAGGTCATGGTGTTAGTCATCCAAATGGACATTAAGACTCCTTGGGGAGGCCGGGCGCGGTGGCTCAAGCCTGTAATCCCAGCACTTTGGGAGGCCGAGACGGGCGGATCACGAGGTCAGGAGATCGAGACCATCCTGGCTAACACGGTGAAACCCCGTCTCTACTAAAAAATACAAAAAACTAGCCAGGCGAGGTGGCGGGCGCCTGTAGTCCCAGCTACTTGGGAGGCTGAGGCAGGAGAATGGCGTAAACCCGGGAGGCGGAGCTTGCAGTGAGCTGAGATCCGGCCACTGCACTCCAGCCCGGGCGACAGAGCGAGACTCCATCTCAAAAAAAAAAAAAAAAAAAAAAAAAAAAAAAAAAAGACTCCTTGGGGATTAGGACAAAGAAGAGAGCTTGGTTCCAGTGCCAAATATTTAATAAATACGGGAGAATGACTAGGCAGTCAGTAGCTGAAAGCTACGAAGAGAGACAGGATGGTAAAAAACATTAAAGGACTGAGGCTTTTGTTTGTTTTTGTTGTTGTTGTTGTTTTTGTTTTACAAAGGCTGGAGAAGTCACAATCTGAAAACATCAGTAGAGAGATGACCCCATGCTGGTCCTGTGATATCCAGATGGTAGGGGCATGAGCTTCTTCTCCTTAAGAAAGATGCAGGGGAAACATGGTCCCAGAGGATAGCCAGGTCTCAGCCAAGGCATGAATTGAGAAAACAGTTAGAAAAGAGAATGGAAAAAAATAGATAGGTTTTTTCATTTAAAAAGTAACTATTAAGGACCTGCTCTGTGCATGGTACTGTTTTGGGCATTGAAATGCATCTGTGAATAAGACATAGTAAGGAATTTGCATTCCAGTGACAGGAGACAGACAATAAACGCCTGAGCAAATACATACTCAATATAATTTTGGATAGTGATACAGCTGTGCAGAAAAAAATGCTATTAGATGAAGAGTGAAGGTGTGCAGAGAAGTGGAGGTTTGCTGCAAATTATGTTCTCCAAAGGAAATGGAGAGTGCCGTGGGAGTTGTGTTGACAGTAAGCCTAGATAGATTTCATTGCATTAATGCTTGCTGGAATAAATAGCTCTACTGAATAGCAGATGGAAGAAAGCACACTGGGCTGTGCAAATCATCACTGTGATGCATGTAATTTTGCAGAACTGCCAGGGTTTCTCACAGCAACTCATTTCCATTGTGGCTCCCTAGAGAGAGCTGTGGCCACTGCAAGATTTCTCCTACCTGCATGACCTCATGGCCAGCAACAGACAATTGCAACTTCTGCCTACGGACTTCATGGGTCAGGGAACCACTGGAAAGCAAAGCAGTCACTTGCTGTGTGGGGGTTGGAGGAACTGGAGGAAGCCTCTGGGGCCCCTGGCATGCAGCTCAGAGAGTAATAGCGTTCTCAGGTCGAGCAAAGGGAAGTGGCTAGCACTTTAGACATGACACTCATTGAGGCTTGGAGGAGACGTTTTTAGGGCAAAGAAAGGGAAGTTTTACTTCACTCGTAGTTAGTAAACATAAGACATGTACATTCTTAATAGATCTCCAAATAACATTAGAGGAAGGCCAGGAACAATTTTAAGGGGATAGAGCTATAACTGACTGGGGTGAGAACTGGGGACATTTGGGAAAGAGTCCTCATTCCAGGTGGCCTCAAGGTCAGTATCTGGGCTCCTGTGATTCTCTATGATGCTCTGATTGGCCACTGCCACTCAGGCTCAGACTGGTGTCCCCCTTGTGTGGTTTTTCTTTATCACGTATCCTATAGTCCTCTTTCCTGATTCTCCCTTAACCTGTGCCTCTTCTTGAGATCATGAGGAAGATATTATTTTCTAGTTACAGTTAAAGTCTTTCCTTTTTAAAATGACCTAATTAATTCATTAATGCCTCATTTATTCCCACCTTTTGAGCTTTCATTATATTCAAGACACTATTGTAAAAAATAGAGACTTAAAGATAAAAATAATGTTATAACTCACCAAACAGGGAGAAGAGATAATTTTTTTGAATGACGCTACAAAATAATGTAAATGTTGGGTTTCCCTTTACTCCACATTATCTCCTTCAGGCATCTCCAAGCTTCAACCAGAACTGACAGATCTTTATCTTTAGTGCATTTTTCTCTTCTAGCTTCCAGGTTTGTACATCCAGTTTCCAACTGGACACTCCATTTAGCATCCCATCTGCATCTCAAACACAACACAACTCAAATGGAATTAACCATCTCCCTGACTACCCTTAGAATCCATCTGTTCCTCCACCTCTTGTATCATCTTTCTCAATGAATGATGCTATTGCCGCCCGCCAGTTATCTAAGCCTTTAAATAATAATACCCTTGATCCCTACTGCCCTTCTACATTCAATAGTCACTTCCCATATTCAGTAGTTGCTAGGTCCTGTTGAGTCTACCTAATAAACATTTCTAGGGCTTTCTCTCCATCCTCATGGTCAGCACTGTGGCTTAGATCCTTGTCTCCTCATCTGTAGGTCACTGAGCAACCTCCCAGCTAGTCTCCTTACCACAAAGTCTTGCCTCCTTTTTTGTTTGTTTGTTTGTTTGTTGTTGTTGTTGTTGTTAGGAGCAGATATTTAATAGGAAAAAGAAAGAGAAAGGAGAATAGCTCTCTCTTGCGAGAGAGAGGGGCTCCCAAATGGGAATTCCCAGTCTTGCTTTGTTCTAAAGCAGGTCCACATTGCTACATAGGGATGGCACCCTGCCTTTTCCTCAATGGCTCCCCACATGTTTGTAGCACAGACAAGGCCCCTTGGATTCTGGGCCCTGTCAACCTCTAGGCCATTTCTCCATTGCCCTTCTGGATCCTTATACATGCAGCAGGTTTAATAACAGCCATTATGATTATGAGGTTCTTAAAGACTCTCCAGGATGCTGTCGTCTCTCACAAGTTCTGTCTTTGCACAGAACTTGTATCTCAACTTCTGTTTAGAAAATCTTTCCTCTTCTACTTCCCTAGTTAATTTTATTCATACTTCAGAGCTCAACTGTAAACTCAACCCCTCTCGGAAACTATGTGTAGCCCTGCAGCTTTTTCTTGGCAGCCACGAGACCCTGGATCACCCCCAGCATAGCATTTGCCAAATGACATGTTAATTGTGAACCCCTTCCATGAATCTGTAGATAGTTCAAGGGCAGGACTGTGCCCTGTGTGTTTGTATCTCCAGTGACTGACTTGTAGTGGATACTCAATAAACATGTGTTAAATGAATAAATGAGAAAAAGGGAGAAAGAATGAAAGGAAGAAAGGGAAGAAAGAAGAAAGGAAAAGAATAGGAAGGGAAGAAGGAAGGGAGGAAGAGGGAGAGGAAGAGGGAGAGGGTGAAAAATGTAGACTATGGGAATGAAGAGAAGCAATAATTAACTTTAAATCCTACATTAAATAGGCAATACAGTCTTCAAAGAAGAGGAGATGTTTGGGCCAAGTGTTAAGGTAAAGGGAGGAGTTATCCAGGCAGAGTAAAGGCAAGGGGATTTTTGGACACAGCCAAGAATGCACACAAGCAGAGAGGTATGCAAAAGGGTGAAATGTTGGTTAATTTGTTGGGATTCAGTGAAAGACTATAGAAAGTACCCTAGCTAGTTTAATGGGAAAATGTTTCCATATAAAGAATTTGGTTTTTACAGAATCATCTGGAGGACCACAGGAATGGGCTTTCGACTGGACATCTAGGAATAATTCCCAGAGGGACACTCTAAAACTGGCTTGCTGGAGAGCCATCATCTCTGTCACAATCAGGAAGACGCTGCTACACTGCTGGCTCCAGCAACACAGCACTGGGGCCCAGTGCAGGGATCACACAGCTGTTGACTCCAGAAAAACATGGCTTTACCTATAATCCAGAGATCAGAAAGCTGCCTCCTGAAGCATGCTGTGCTTGCTAAAATATGCAGTAAGGAAATAGATGGCTCTAGGTTGGGTGTGATGGCTCACGCCTGTAATCCCAGCACCTTGGGAGGCTGAGGTGGGCGGATCACCTGAGGTCAGGAGTTCCAGACCAGCCTGGTCAACATGGTGAAACCCTGTCTCTACTAAAAACACAAAAAATAGCCGGGCGTGGTGGCAGGTGCCTATAATCCCAGTTACTCAGAGGGGCCGAGGCAGGAGAATTCCTCCAAGAAAGGAGGCAGAGGTTGCAGTGAGCCGAGATCATGCTATTGCACGCCAGCATGGGGGACAAGAGCGAGACTTCATCTCAAAAAAAAAAAAAAAGAAAATAGATGGCTCTATTTAAATAATGTATTCCAAATTTAAGTCTGCCATGAATGCATCTGCCTAGCAGGATTGAAGTCACATCTGGAACTCTAGCTATAAGAGAGTCTGAGAAATGTGGGTTTTAGCTTTCCAAGCACTGCAGGAATGAGTTGGATGGATACTAAGAGAGACATTGAGTAGCCAAGCCACCATCTGTACTACCTCTTCCACATCTTCTGAGGTATAGGAACCAGAAATGGTCTGTATATGTCAGTAGGATAAGCCAGAGCTCTTTGTGGGACGGCTTCCCCTCCTGCTCCCCAGCCATGCTGGGGGACTGTGCAATTTGTGTACCTTTATGTCCATGGTGGAAAGTTGAGCCAACACTCTCACATTCTTCTCAAGTGAAACCTGTGCTCCTTTTCTAGGTTTCCACTGTGCAGCTTAGAGCCCAGCTTAGCATCAGCATGTCTGGGGACAGCGCTCATGGGGTGGCTGACTCACAGAGACAAACCTGATATTCTTCTACAAGTGAATGTAGTACAGTGCATGCGGCTGGGAGGAGAGGTCCTGTCCCACCATGAGCCCTACTCTTCAATAGCTGAGTGACCCTTGACAGACTCCTGCAATGTTTTGGATCTTGTTTGGTGCTTTGTGATATCAAAATGCTCACTCATAAAGTGAGTGGTCAGGATAGCAGCCACTGCCACAGGTAACCCAGTGCTTTCTGTGTCTTGCTTCACTTCTTCAGATTCAAAGTCTTCAGTAACAGCATCCATGTGGCCTATAAGCCAAGACTCATGTGCCCATACCCTCCTCACCATCAGGGAGGAGGAAGGGAGTACTTGGTTCTTTCTGGTTATGAAATGGAAGGCAGAGCCCTGTCTCCCACCAAAATGAGACCAGTGTGGAATTTATTCCCAAATGGAACCATGTTTAGTTAATGGGTAGAAAATTTAAAAGCCACTACACTGAGAATGCTTGTATGATTGTACATATTTTTAAATAGAGATTGCTCACTTTTGCTTCCTCCCGGGCATGGCACTGATATCCATGAAATCATAAGTTTAATGGACTGTGTATTTCTATTACATCTTAAAATAAACACATAATAATACTATTAAAACACAGAAATACATCCTGAGATCTGAAATTGATCTTATGTACCACCAGTGATATACATCACATACTTTAGGAACCCAAATGCGAAGTGTTGACAACAATTAGTGTGGCAAATTAATCCTTGTGGGTGGATCCATGTGCATCAGTCAGGTCTCTGTGGAACAAGCAGTGGAAATAGACTTCAGACCAATTTAAACAGAAATTTATTGATTTTTTTTTTAAAAAGTATTCAGAAAAATCAGATTAGTTCCCAGAATTAACAGGAAGGCTGGAGAACTGGTTTAGAAAATGGACAGAGATCAAGGTAGATTTTTATAGGGGGTGGGGAAAGTGCCAATGAAAGATAGAGACAGAGGGGCTATTCTGAGAGGAAGGAGCATTCTGCTGTAACATTCTCTTCTTCCTTTTTTTTTCTAAAAATTTTTGCGAGGGCTGTGAATGAAAATCATTTTATCTTCAGCATTACTTCTTTTTGTGTGTGATTACATTTTTTTCAATAGGTTTCTGGGAAACAAGTGTGTTTGGTTACATGAATAAGTTCTTCAGTGGGATTTTTGAGATTTTAGTGCACCCATCACCCAGTGTACACTGTACCTGCCGTGTAGTCTTTTATCCCTCACTCCCCCTCCCACCCTTTCCCCCTGAGTCCCCAAAGTCCATTGTATCATTCTTATGCCTTTGAGTCCTTACAGCTTAGCACCCACATATATATATATATATATATATATATATGTATATGTATATATTTGTGCTGCTATAAATATGCGTGTGCAAGTATCTTTTTCATATAATGACTTATTTTCCTCTGGATAGATAGCCAAAAGTGGGATTGCTGGATCAAAGAGTAGATCTATTTTCAGTTCTTTAAGAAATCTCCACACTGTTTTCCATAGTGGTTACACCAGTTTACATTCCCACCAACAGTGTAAAAGTGTTCCCTTTTTTCTACACCCATGCCAACATCTTTTTTTTTTTTTATTATGGCCATTCTTGTGGGAATAACTTGGTATTGCATTGCTGTTTTGATTTGCATTTCCTTGATATTTAGTGATATTGAACATTTTTCCATAAGTTTGTTGGCCATTCGTATACCTTCTTTTGAGAATTGTCTATTCATGTCCTTAGCCCACTTTTTGATGGGATTTTTTGTTTTTTTTCTTGCTGATTTGTTTGAGTTCCTTGTAGATTCTGGATATTAGTCCTTTGTCGGATGTATAGATTGTGAGGATTTTCTCCCACTCTATGGGTTGTCAGTTTACTCTGTTGATTATTCCTTTTGTTGTGTAGAAGCTTTTTAGTTTAATTAAGTCCCATTTATTTGTCTTTATTTTTGTTGTGTTTGCTTTTGGGTTCTTGGTAATGAAGCCTTTGCCAAAGCCAACGTCTAGAAGGGTTTCCCAATGTCTGGAAGGGTTTTCTAGAATTTTTGTGGTTTTTGGTCTTAGATTTAAGTTCTTGATCCATCTTGAGTTGATTTTTGTATAAGATGAGAGATGATGATCCAGTTTCATTTTTCTACATGTGGCTTCCCAATTATCTTAGCACCATCTGTTGAATAGGGTGTCCTTTCCTCACTTTATGTTTTTGTTTGCTTTGTCAAAGATCAGTTGACTATAAGTATTTGGCTTTATTTCTGGGTTCTCTATTCTGTTTATTCTGTTCCATTGGTCTGTATGCTGGTTTTTATACCAGTACTATGCTGTTTTGGTGACTATGGCCTTACAGTTAGTTTGAAGTGGAGTAATGCAGTGCTTCTAGATTTGCCTTTTTGCTTAGTTGTGCTTTGACTATATGGGCTCTTTTTGGGACTATATGGGACTATATGGGCTCTTTTTGGGACTATATGGGTTCCTTATGAATTTTAGGATTGTTTTTTCTAGTTCTGTGAAAATGATGGTGGTATTTTGATGGGAATTGCATTGAATTTGTAGATTGCTTTTGGCAGCATGATCATTTTCACAATACTGATTCTACCCATCCATGAGCATGAAATGTGTTTCCATTTGTTTGTGTCATCTATGATTTTTTTCAGCAGTGTTTTATAGTTTTCCTTGTAGAGGTCTTTCACCTCTTTGTTAAGTACATTCCTGAGTATTTATTTTTATTTTTACTTTTTTGCAGCTGTTGTAAAAGGGATTGAGTTCTTGATTTGATTCTCAGCTTGGTTGCTGTTGGTGTATAGCAGAGCTACTGATTAGTGTACACTAATTTTGTATCCTAAAACTTTGCCGAATTCATTTACCAGTTCTAGGAACTTTCTGGATGAGTCTTTAGGGTTTTCTAAGTATACAATCATGTCATCAGCAAACAGCGACAGTTTGACTTCCTTTTTGCTGGTTTGGATGTCCTTTATTTCTTTCTCTTCTCTGATTTTTCTGGCTAGGACTTCCAGTACTATGTTACATAGAAGTGGTGAAAGTGGGCATTCTTGTCTTGTTCCAGTTCTCAGGGGGAATACTTTCAACTTTTTCCAGTTCAGTATAATGTTGGCTGTGGGTTTGTCATATATAGCTTTTATTACCTTAAGGTATGTCCCTTCTATGCCAATTTTGCTGAGGTTTTTAATCATAAAAGGATGCTGGATTTTGTCACATGCTTTTTCTGCATCTATTGAGATGATCACATGATTTTTGTTTTTAATTCTCATTTTGTAAAGAATCACATTTATTGACTTGTGAATGTTAAACTATCCCTGCATTCCTGGTGTGAAACCCACTTGATCATGGTGGATTATCTTTTTGATATGCTGCTGGATTCAATTAGCTAGTGTTTTGGTGAGGGTTTTTGTATCATGTTCATCAGGGATATTTGTCTGTAGTTTTCTTTTTTTGTTATGTCCTTTCTTGGTTTGGCATTATGATTTAGTGAGGATTCTCTCTTTCTCTATTTTTTGGAATAGTGTCAATAGTATTGATACCAATTCTTCTTTGAATGTCTGATAGAAGTCAGCGTGAATCCATCTGGTCCTGGACTTTTTTTTGTTACCATTTCCATTACAATTACTTTTAATTGCCATTTCAATCTCACTGCTTGTTATTGTTCTGTTCAGAGTTTCTGTTTCTTCCTGGTTTAATCTAGGAGGGTTGTATATTTCCAGGAAATTATCCATCTCCTCTAGGTATTCTAGTTTATGCACATAAGGGTGTTCATAGTAGCCTTGAATGAACTTTTGTATTTCTGTAGTATTGAAATGTCTCCCATTTCATTTCTAATTGAGCTTATTTGGATCTTCTCTCTTCTTTTCTTGGTTAATCTCGCTAATGGTCTATCAGTTTTGTTTCTCTTTTTCAAAGAACCAGCTTTTTGTTTCATTTTTCTTTTGTATTTCTTTTTTGTTTCAATTTCATTTAGTTCTGCTCTGATCTTGTCATATTACCAGAATAGTCTTTCTGGTTCCTTCTCATTTGGGTAGACTATGTCAGAGGGAAGATCTGGGACTCAAGGGCTACTGTTCAGTTTCTTTTGTCCCTCGGGGTGCTCCCTTGATGTGCTGCTCTCCCTTCCCGTAGGGATGGGGCTTCCTTAGAGCTGAACTGCAGTGATTGTTATTTCTCTCCTGGACCTGGTCACCCAGTGAAGCTACTGGGCTCTGGGCTAGTACTAGGGAGTATCTGCAGAATCCTGTGATATGATCCATCTTCAGGTCTGTCAGCCACGGATTCCAGCACTTGCTTTGGTGGAGGTAGCAGGGGAGTGAAGTAGGCTCTGTGAGGGTCCTTGTATTTTTGTTAACTACACTGATTTTATGTTGGTTGGCCTCCAACTAGGAGTTGGTGATTTCAAGAATGCATCAGTACGGGTAGGATCAGGCAGTGGGTGAGACCCACTCCTGGCCTTAAAGCTCCCAAGAGATTATGTCCTTTATATTTGGCTGTCAGGGCGGGTAGAGAAAGATCATCAGGTAGGGGCAGGATTAGGTGTGTCTGAGCTCATACTCTCCTTGGGCAGGGCTTGCTGTGGCAGTTATGGGGTCTGGGGGTATGGTTCACAGGCCAATCGAGTTACGTTCCCAGGTGGATTATGGCTGCCTGTGCTGTGTCACACAGATTGCTGGGGAAGTAGGAGAAAGCTGGCAGCCATAGGCCTCACCCAGTTTCCATGCAGTCCACAGCCCAGAAGTCCGGCTTCACTCCCACCATGCCCCACCAACAGCACTGAATTTATTTCCAGGAAGCTGGTGAGCAAGGCTGAGGACTTGCCCCAGGCTACAAGCCTCCCAGCTGAGAAAACAAGCGAACTCACAGTTCCTCGACTGTCCCATGGAGCCTGCAGTGGCAATCCACCTCCTTCAAAGGGTCTGTGGACTCTCTCGGCTTTCCTGGTATGTTTCTGTGGAAGTGCTTGGGGCCAAAGTTCACGATGTGGGTCTCCATGCACTGCTCTGTTTGTCTGAGGAGCTGCAAGTTAGTCCTGCCTCCTATCCGCCATGTTTCCTCAGCATCCTCTTCCTTCTTAAAACCTGGACCACGCCTGCAATCCCAGCTCTTTGGGAGGCCGAGGTCAGGAGATGGAGACCATCCTGGTTAACATGGTGAAACCCCCTCTCTACTAAAAAAATACAAAAAAAAATTAGCCGGGCTTGGTGGTGGGCACCTGCAGTGCCAGCTACTCGGGAGACTGAGGCAGGAGAATGGCGTGAACCCAGGAGGCGGAGCTTGCAGTGAGCTAGATCGCACCACTGCACTCCAGCCTGGGTGACAGAGCGAGACTCCGTCTCAGGAAAAAAAAAAAAAAAAGCTGGAAAGCTGGAGATTATCTTGAGGCCAGGCGCATTCATGTTCAGGCCAACAGGTACTAGCTGAGCCTTGTGCTAGTCACAAGAGAAGCAGCAAATGACGAGGTGAGGACACGAGTCTGTCAGGCCAAGCACTGGCCCCTGAGGGAGACACAGAAGGATAAGCCGTGGTCCTCACAGCTATGAAGTTGGCTTAAAGGTTTCCCTTGGAGGCACTGTGCCACTTCACTTCCTATAGGGCCCACCTCAGAGGCACTTCTATCACCCTCTCACACAGATGAAGAAACTGAGGCTCAGAGAGGTTGAGAAACTTATCCCAGTTAGTAAGTGGTGCCGACAAGAATCAAATTTAGACCGTTCTGACAGAAAGCCATGTTTGTAATCACCATATATTCATGCTCCTTCTTAGCACAGGGTGGCTAACAAGCTCAAACAAGCCAAGATTTAAATGCCACAAAGAAGATCCAAAAGACCTGTGAGGAAGAGGAGACTGCCAGTGGCTGGGCGATCAGGAAGACTTTGTAGGAGAGGAAAACTATTTTTTTCTCAGTTCTCATAAGTTCTTAGTTGGAATGGGCAGATTAATAAGAGAAAAGCAAGCAGATGTTTATTAATATGTATATTTCATATATACATGGGAGACACCCAGGGAATAAGTAGCTTTCAAAGAGGTGGCTTTGAATTCCAGTTTATACAGTGTCTTCAACAAAGAACAGTAAAGTTTTAGAGACATGACAAGAGAATTAAAAAGGACTCTGAGTCTCTAAGAGTAGTGACTTGTGGAAAGGTGAAATGTCAGATAAAGGCTAGTTTGTAAAGCTTGCTAATGTAAATTCCTCTGGTGCCATCTCCAGACTGATAAGAGTCTTAAAGTTGTCTTCGCTGGTTGACCTTTGTCCTCTCTGGTGAATGCAGTGGGGATGGGGAGTAGGATTTGGGGTAGTGAGGGGGTTTCCTTCCACCTGTGGGAAGAGGCGTTCACATTTTAAGATTGGGAGCAGGAGGCCTGATGTGATTAGAGCTGTGACGTAAAACCGGCATTCACAGATATTTTAATATATCATACCAGTAATCTTTTTAAAAACTTGGGCAAACAACTTCAAATTTTTACAAGAACATTAATAAAAATAACAAGTTGCACCCACTATAACCACTATTTCATAGAAGAAAGGCCATTTTTACATTTCCTCTCCACCCGGTGAGCATGATCTCAGAAGAAAGGACTGCCCTTCTCAAGAGGGAAGAGTTAACAATAGCATCCCAATATATTGAAATATCAAGCCCTGGGCTCTCGATTTTCTCATTTCATTTGGCTCATTATTAAAACTGGCACTGGTCTAAGGACCAACATGTGGAAACCACTGCTCTGAAAGATCTGGCAATAGTATAGAAGGCAGATTGGAGCTGGAGAAGAGAGACTTTTATTCTTAAGGAGCTTGTCTTAGTCACCTCAGACTACCATAACAAAATATCACAGGCTGGGCTGCTTAACCAACAGGAATGTATTTGCTGCCAGTTCTGGAGGCTGTGATCAAGTCTCAGATCATCCACTTGCTGGCTGGCAGACAGCAACCTTCTCCCTTCCTTGGTGTCTGTGCAGGCACAGGGACAGTGAGAGCTCTCTGGTGTCTCTACCTCTTCTTAAAAGGACACCAATTCTATTGTGTCAGGACCTCACCCTTATTTAACTTCAATTACTTTCTTATAGGCTCTATCTTCAAATGTAGCCACTTTGGGAGTTAGGACTTCGGTATGTGGATTGTGGAGGGATTCACTTCACACAGAGCTATTGCAATGGTTTGGACAAGGAGCTCTAACTGGGGAAGGGGGGAAGACTGTGGACTCGGGAAGGAGAGGTCAGGTGGGTCATGTGCGTCCGTGTGAAGAGACCAGTAAATAGGCTTCATCTGAGCAACAAGGCTGTTTATTTCACCTGGGTGCAGGTGGGCTGAGTCCGAAAAGAGAGTCAGCAAAGGGAGATGGGGTTGGGCTGTTTTATAGGATTTGGGTGGGTAGTGGAAAATTACAGTCAAAGGGGGTTTTTCTCTCATGGACAGAGGCAGGGGTCACAAGGTGCTGAGTGGGGGAAGTTCTGAGCCAGGAGAAGGAATGTCACAAGGTTAATCGCTCAGTTAGGGTGGGGCAGGAACAAATCACAATGGTGGAATGTCATCAGTTAAGGCAGGAATTGGCCATTTTCACTTCTTTCGTGATTCTTCACTTGCTTCAGGCCATCTGGATGTATACGTGCAGGTCACAGGAGATATGATGGCTTAGCTTAGGCTCAGAGGCCTGACAAGGCACAGGGGGAGCTGGGATGGAGGTGCAAAGTACTCATGCTGACCTGACATCCCATGCCCACGGCAGACATGACTACTTGATCAGGCAATACTTTCTTGGAATCAAAGACACAACCTCACAGTCCTCAGCATCATAGTTCAGGCAGCCTGTATCAGTAGATCAGAGTGGGCGCATGACCTGGTGCTATCACTGCATCCTGTGAGGGGAGATGGGATCGGAATGGAGGTGGAGGAGTCACAGGTGGTCCTGATGTCACAGGCCTGGGAGTCTGGGAGAGGTGCCGTAAGTAGTAGTATGGCCCTCAAAGACATCTGTCTCTTAATGTCTAGAATCAATCCAAGTGTTAACCTAACATAGACAAGAGGATTTTGCAGATGGGATTAAACTAAGGATCTCAAGATAGAAAGACTCTCCTGGATTATTCAGGTGTGTCCAATGTAACAGCAAGGGTTCTCAAAATAGGGACACAGGAGATTGAATTGTGAAGGAGATGTGCTGATAAAAGGAGAGATTGAAGTGATGCGGCCATGAGGCAAGGAATGTGGGTGTCCTCTAGCAGCTGGCAACGATGCGGAAATGGATTCTCCCCTAGAGTCCAGAAAGATCACAGCAGTGCTGACACCTTGATTTGAGCCTAGTGTCACCTCTGTCAGACTTCTGACCTGCAGAACTGTAAGAGGATAAATTTGTGTTTTAAGGCACTAGGTTTGTGGTAATTTGTTACAGCAGCAATGGGAAACTAATACAAGAAGGGTTGTGCCATCAACAGAAATACAGCAGTCAGAAGAAAGATGGTTGGGGAGAGCAGAGGATGGGGTGGGAAGGTGATGGATTCTGTTTGGGACATTCTGGGTGTCATATGCATATTATTGGGGAGCTGTCCATCAAAAGCTGGAACTTCAAAGAGAGAAAGGAAGGAGCAACAATATTTTAAAAGGGACAGAAGTAGGTAATGTTCAATATGTGTTGAGTACCTACAAGGTTTTTGGTTCTTTAAACAAGTTATTTTATTTAATTTTTATGGCATCCAGGGGTGTTTTTTTGTTTGTTATGTTTTTGTTTTTGTTTTTTTTTTCCTGAAACCAAATTTTCTCAGTTAAGTGTGCCATGTAAGTGGCCAGGGGTTAAGAGATGTGACTAAGACTAGACAGAGCGATTTTCATCATTACATGGTACTATGGTTCTACTGAAGCACTGAGGAAGGAAGTCAAGAGGGTTCCTGAGTAATGTCTGGAGTCTTCTCAGTAACACACAGAGTGAGGCAGAGGTATTGACAGTGTTGGCGGGTCACTTTGAAAGGTTAGAGGTAAATAAAGTTCAGGGCAATGCTACTTGGAGAGGAGTGAATCTTTGGTAACCTGGAGGAGATGCTTCTCAGAGGAAAATTTCCTCACAGCATGAAGTCACCAGCTGTAAGACTAGTGGGTGTTCTGGGGGGTGTTAGTAGTGACTCACTGTCTGTTCGTCCAGTGCAGGGAGGGATGAAAGGCTGGGAAGTGGGTAGAGAATCTGACTCCTCCTGCCCCCACATGTCTATTCCTGTGCTTTCTCACAGTGGGGGCAAAAGGTATGCAAAGGGATTTCCGCAGTGTCTGAGTGCTCCCAGGAGACAGAAGAGTAACTGATGACTTGGAGTTGGAGTCTTGGTGGCTCAATCAAGTAACTGGGGCGTTTTGGGATTTCAACACCTCCCTTTAGTTTCTATATATGATGCTGAGCGAGGAGTCAAAGACTTTGGTCTTGGTTTACCCCAGTAGCCCACAAGCCTGAGGGCATGGCTAACATTTATTGGGCACTTAGCATGTGTCAAAGAGCTTTATGAGACAGGTTCTTTTTGAGTCCCATTATACTGATAAAGAAACAGAAGGTCAGAAAGGCCCAGTAACTTGGCCAAAGTCACGTAGCAAGTAAGTTGTCCAGCTGCAATTTAAAACCAGGTTTATCCAACTCCAAATTCCACATCTGATTTATTTTGCCATGAATTAAATGTAGTTCTGATTTGGAGAAACTCCCAGTCCCAGCGGGAAAACAGATGGAATCACAAATTACCATAACACAGTGTAGCCATGTAGATATGAAAACAAAGACATGGGAACCCTGAAAGGAAGTTGTAACACTAATAGAGGAATGCACAGAGGAGATCTTTCAGAGGAAGTGGCCTTGTAGCTGGGCTCAGGAATGGATGAGTTTCTGGCTAGAAGCACATTGTGGGTAGAGGTAGAACATCCAGAAAGGCATGAAGATGGTGGCCACGTTTGGAAGGAGTGAGTACTAGGCTGATGAACACAATGAGTCAGGAGCTTATGACGTCAGGGGCTACTGCTGGCATAGCTGATGACTGAAGATTCTGTGAAAAGAAAACCTTAACATTTCCAGCTGAGTACTAGGGCTGTGGTGATTATATATCATCTCTCATGACAACACAAATGTTTGGGCTTACTTATCATCCTGCTTAGTAATCATTCTGTCACTCATTAAAGATGTATCAGGGTAAATTTTAGGTGAAAATTGATTAGAAATGTAAACTCTATTACGTAGTTACAGGCTTCACAGTTTGCCACTCAAACAATATGGTCATCCAATCATGAGGCACAATCATCTGCTCAGACCTTTTTTAAAATTGGGAAAAATTGACATCCGAGTTCCATCTCTTCTGAGAACTGTGCGGCTCAGAAATCTCCTTCCCTTTTTTGATTCCCCAGTTGGGTGAGATGACATTAACAGTGTATTATAAGCACTTTTCATGTTTACTACCCCATATTCAAAATTAAGCATTTCAAACAGCTGTATAATTGTCTGTAAATGTAACATTATTAGTTAATTTTCCCTTTTGCACATTGAGGTTACCTCTAATGTTTTGCTATTTTTAACTATGTTGAAATAATCATGTGGTTTTTATTCTTTGAATTATTTTATATTGTCCTGTTCCCTGAAATTAGATTAATTGATCAAAAGATTAGTAATGTTTTCATGACTTTTGATACATGTCACTCAATCACCTTCTGGAAGAGTTGAAACGAGAGCCTATTGCTGGCATCCCATTTCACGGCAATCTCACCAATGTTGGAAAATGGACTTTTCCTATTTTCTGCTAATTCATTAGTTGTTAATGGCTTATTTTAACTATAAATTCCTTGTTATTGATGAAATTTAAGCATTTTCAGTATTTTTATTTTCTGTCTAAATTCTACTTTTTGCACAATTGCTTTTGCTCACTTCTTTACTGGAATTTAGTATTTTTCTTTCCAATTTGTATGACTCCAAAATCATGTGATAAAATAAGAAAAGGGTCTTTCTTAGAGGCTAAGCAAGGGAATGAATAAGGAACAAGAACAGCAAAGGGATAGTGAATAAAGATACAAAATAATAACTTGTTTTTATTTTTGAAGTTTTTCCTGGGCAGTCATTCTTGACCTTTTTGGGGATTATAAATTATTTTGAGATATGCATTCTTATCCCTAAAATGAACCTGATTTAGTACATAAAATTTAAACAAGTTGATAGATCCCCTGAAGTATATCCACAAAACGCTCTCAGGTTAAGAAACATTGTTCTATAATAACTGCTTTAACCAAAATGTTTAATTATTGCTTATTTTTACCTGTCCTGGCAAAGAGCTAATTGTTAAATTTTGTGTTAGAGAGTCAATATTATAAACAGTTTAATGTGGTCTCCCTTTCCTTTCCTTTTTTTGAGAGTTTTGAAGTTATCACTAAGTGGACTGTAGAGTACCAGGTAGGAATCTGACCTCACTGCTCAAACTTTCAACTTCAGGCTTGAAGTAGTCCCAGTGATGTGGGAACCTCAGAGGCTAAAACAAAACTAGCAGACTGAGGCCCTCAGAAACCAGACTTATCAGATTCAGAATTTAATATAACTATGTTTGAAAGATTTAAAGAAAATAGATCAAATTAAAAAGTGAGCAAGAAGCAAGAATAGCAAATGAACTGGCATGTTTGAGAAAGAATTAAATTGAGCTTTTAGAAATAATACATACAGTTGTTGAAGTAAAAACTCAACTCAATAGGTTTAAACAGCAAAATGAATACAGTTAAATAAAACTATTGTGCTGAAAGATTTCGAAAAGTATTACACAGAATGCAAAATGATGACATAGGGCAATTCAATATATGATAGACGTTAAGACACTATGAGGATAGTATGAGAAGACCTGATAGACATCTGATCACAGCACCTTAAGGTGAAAATAGAGAGAGAGCACCAATATTGAGGAGTTAATGTCTGAGGTTATTCCAGAACTGATAAATAAATGAATCTACAGATCTCAGAAGCACAGCTTTTACAAAGGATAAATGAAGAGAAATTCACTGGAGATACACTGTAATGAATCTATAAATCACCAAAGCTAAAGATATTATTTCACAAGTAGAATGACAGCTGACTTCTCAACAACAATGAAAGCAAGGAGACAGTTGAATGACATCTTGAAAGTGGTGAGAGAAAAACTAACTGTTAATATAAAATTGTGTACCTATCAAAAATATCTTTTGGCTGGGCATGGTGGCTCATGCCTGTAATCCTAGCACTTTGAGAGGCCAAGGAATGTGGATCACTTGAGGTCAGGAGTTTGAGACCATCCTGGCCAACATGGTGAAACCCCGTCTCTACTAAAAATACAAAAAAAAAAAAAAAAAAAAGATTAGCCGTGTGTGGTGGTACGCACCTGTAATCCCAGCTACTTGGGAGGCTGAGGCAGGAGAATTGCTTGAACTCAGGAGGTAGAGGTTGCAGTGAGCTGAGATCGTGCCACTGCACTCCAGTCTGGGAGACAGAGTGAGACTCTGCCTCAAAACCAAACCAAACCAAACCAAAACAATCTTTCAAGAAGTACACCATAAAGACATTTCTGGATAAACAATGAATGAGATTACTTCCTAAACGAATATATAAGGATGCCTCTTTTATAAATATTAAAAAAAAATTTTGGGGGGTATTCATCACCTCAAGCATTTATTCTTTTGTTATGTTACAACCGATAAGAATATCTAAGGATGTTTCAAAAGGAAGAAAAAAGCTCACTACAACCTACGCCTCCAGGCTTCAAGCGATTCTCCTGCCTCAACCTCCTGAGTAGCTGGGGTTACAGGCATGCGCAACCACACCCGACTAATTTTGTATTTTTAGTAGAGACGGGATTTCAAAATGTTTCAAAAGGAAGGATGTTTCAAAAGGAAGAAAAATATCTAAGGATGTTTCAAAAGGAAGAAACTAATATACCAGCCCAAAGGCTGGTATATTAGTTTCCTATTAGTTGCTATAAGAAATTACCACAAACTTAGTGGCTTTAAACAACACAAAATTATCCTTCAGTTCTCTAGGTCGGAAATTTAACCTCCTGATTTCTGGTCTGAAGTCTTACTGGGCTACAATCAGGGTATCAGCAGGGCCGCTGGAGGCTCTGGAGATGATGTTTCTCTAACTTCTAGAGGCATTTGCATTCCTTAGCTAGTGGCTTCTTTTCTTTTTTGCCATGTAACCTAACATAGTGACAGGCCCAAGGGAAAAATAGGATGTGGGCATTGTGGGTGGTGGAGTAGGGACATTATTCTGCTTACCACAGGGGACCTTGGATGTCAGTAAAAATGGTGAGGAAGAAATCAGTAAACATGTAGAATAATCTAAACAAATCTTCTCTGAAAAATAAGTCTAAATGTGGGGTTAGAAAAAGGGCAGAACTAAAACGTTAAGACAAATTAAAATGTTAAGCCTATAAGTTGAGAGGGAGATGATCGAAGTTAAAAATACTCATAAATCATATTTTTTCGGTAGGGGGTTTAGATATTTATTAATTTTAGACCCTGAAAAGTAAAATAGTCATGATAAAAATTTGATAGTAACCACTAAAAGAAGAGACACAGAGTATATAACTTCTAAATCAATATAGGAAGGGGGATGGAATAAGAAAACAATAGCAACCACCAACATCCCCACCCAAAATAAAGAATAAGGTGAGAGAAAAAAAGGAAGCATTGAAAAGGGGCTAAAATAAAATTCAAAATTCAGTCACACCTGTAATCCCAGCACTTTGGGAGGCTGAGGTAGGTGGATCACCTGAGGTCGGGAGTTCAAGACCAGCCTGACCAACATGGAGAAATCCCGTCTCTACTAAAAATACAAAATTAGTCGGGTGTGGTTGCGCATGCCTGTAACCCCAGCTACTCAGGAGGTTGAGGCAGGAGAATCGCTTGAAGCCTGGAGGCGTAGGTTGTAGTGAGCTGAGATTGCATCATTGCATTCCAGCCTGGGCAACAAGAGTGAAACTCCATCTCAAAAAAAAAAAAAAAAATTAAGATAGTAAAACAAATTCAAATACATTAAAGATTACAAAAAATGAAAACGAACTAAACTTTCTAGTTGAAAGGCATATTGTCAGATTGGATTTTAAAATCTGGCAATGCTCTTTCCAGGACACAGTCCTAAAATATTAAACACAGAAAAGCTGAAAGTAAAGGGTTGGAAGAACACAGTCTAACTAGAAGAGAGCTGGGTTCACCCTTTTGTATCAGAGCTGAATTTCACTAAGAAAACGCTAACAGGAAGGGGGAAAGGCACAACATAGTGATGATACATTAATTCTCAACAAATGTATGACACTTCTAAACTTTTATGACTGCAAAAAAAAAAAAAACCTCAGCATATATAAAATTTTGGAAGAGCCATGGCTATCAGCCGACATGCACTTACCATATTTGCATTGTCCTACTACGAACTTTACCCAAGGTGCTGTCTTCATCCTCATTTTATAGATGGGGAAATTTACCCATAGAGAAAAAGGTTTGGGTCATGCCTTGGTTTCTTCTTGACTCTGCTTCCTGCTCATTGATCCTCACACCCACCTGGAGACCTATTTCACATTATCCATCAGGATGAGAAGTGCTGTGCCTTTACCAAAGAACCACAGTCACCTTCAAAACCAGTTTAGATAGATCTGGATGGAGGCTTCTGTGGTTGCAGATGAAAAAAAAGAGGCCTCATGGTATATCTGACTCCGTATCCATCACTGCATGAACACTCACACACATGCACACGTACACATGCAAGCACAGTCCTGTTCTGGTCCGGCAGTAGTGCCAACACTCAAATCCCAGGTCTTACTCTGAAGCCTTTGAGGAAACAATTGTCGTTCTGGGGTTTATGGGAATGTTTCTTTTTGGTGCCCCTTGTTCCTCACAGAAGCTTTTTTTCTGTGCTGTGGGTTTGCTATCCTAGCTTTCCAAGCTATCCTAATTTTGCAACTTTCTCTAATCAACCACATCAGGTTCTTGGACTATCCCAAAATTAAAGAGGTAGGTTGTGCTGCAAGAGACAAAGACATTCGCCCCTCACACAGTTTGAACTCCTGGGTAGAAACAGATTCCAATGCTGGCCAGCCTCTGTAGCTCCCAGTGCCCCTTCAAACTCCTGAGGCATTGGAGCAGGGTCCTCACCTTGCATGAAGATAAATAGGTGTGCTGAAGAAAGCCAGACACTGCTCTTTCTTAGCTCTGCATCCTCAACAAGTTACCACCACTCCTTCTCTTTGAACCTCCAACTTGTCCATGGTAAAGTGCCTGTGATTCTTTTGTTTTGTTTTGTTTTCTTTTCTTTTTTTTTTTTTTGAGATGGAGTCTCGCTCTGTTGCCCAGGCTGGAGTGCAGTGGCCGGATCTCAGCTCACTGCAAGCTCCGCCTCCCGGGTTTACACCATTCTCCTGCCTCAGCCTCCCGAGTAGCTGGGACTACAGGTGCCTGCCACCTCGCCCGGCTAGTTTTTCGTATTTTTTTTAGTAGAGACGGGGTTTCACCGTATTAGCCAGGATGGTCTCGATCTCCTGACCTCGTGATCCGCCTGTCTCGGCCTCCCAAAGTGCTGGGATTACAGGCTTGAGCCACCGCGCCCGGCCTGTGATTCTTAAAGAGATAAAAACACAACCTATATAAAGCACCTGGCATGGTGCCTGGCACAGGTGGGTGTTTCACAAATGTTAACTCCTTCCTATCCCACTATGGGAGTCCATATCCTCTTGGGTAGGCTGCCTCTGGTTTCCATTGTGTCATCAGAGCCATACTAAGTCCACGTGTTGGAAATGGATCCCAAGAACTAATTTCTGGGCTGAGTTATGCCTACCAACTTCCCTGATACTTCCGTCTCTCCATTTATCAAATGGAAGTGTTTGCATTTGGCCTCTGCCTGTTGGAGTAACCAAAATGCTTAGCATCCTGATTATCGATAGAGGTTTTGGAGAGGTCCTATGCTGCCATCTGTTTGACTACATACTGCCTTTTATGTGTAATAAGCATTCTTTCTTACATTTGTCTAGGAATTTGCAGTTCACAAAGTATACTCATATATAAAGGCTTGTTTAGAATTGATCTTGGCAGCAATTCTATGAGACAAGTAAAAGGTAGGTCAAGCATTATAATCCTCATTTTAAAGCTGGGAAAACTGAATCTCAAAAAGGTTGAAAGACTTGTCTAGGGGACAGTGTGTGGGTAAATGAGAAGTTAAGATTAGCTGAACTGGCATTTCCTGACTATATATCTAGTGTTTATTTATGGAGAAGGCACTATGGTGGCCAAGTGGCTCACAGTCACACAGCTCTGTGCCTCAGTTTATTCATCTGTAAAATGAAGATAATAATAATCTATTCTGAATACTGTTGTGGAAATTCAAGGAGATAGTTCACATAATGGCATGGATACTGTAGTACACTGCCTAGTTTCCGAACCCCACCCCTATCCATGAGAATGGCCCATAGCTCAAGAGGTCGCTTTCTTTCCCCAGGTGAAGCCTGTATCCAATGACTGCTCAATGTGGGTATATAAAGGCCTGGCTCTCTTGCCAGGGCCACCCTACCTCCTGGTGAATGGACTGAGGCTCTCATTATGACTGCATTGCAGCTCAACTGTTCTTTCCCTTCAGTCCTTCCTTTACATTTACACAGGTAAGGATCCAGCCATTAAATGCTTCACATGATAACCTCTATTGCATGTTAGGCTTCGTATGCATACACAAAAGCCATCCTCTATCATTCAGGCCCCTTATTGCAGGGGCAAAGAGGCCAGTCTGGGTTAGATGTGCACCCTGTTTTTACAACAGAACAAGACAAACAGGCCCTCCTGAGGTGTAAGTTCATGGCCTTAGCCCTAGCCCTGAAACTCAGCCATCTGAGACAGCTTTAGGTCTGAGGCAACCCCAGACTTTGGGTTGTTGGTTCCTGGGCACAGCCTCCTTTTGCCAATGTTGCAATCCGTTGTAAGAGACCACAGGTTGATCACCCGTTCCTGTTACTGAGCACAGAGAGGTTTGTAGGCCAGTCTCTCCAGGAATTCTGACGCACTGCAAAATCCCATGGTCTGAATGGCTTCTACCTTCCCTGTGAAAGCCCCTGGCCTCAGAAAAGGAAGCTAGCTTAAGTGACCAACATTTGGGGCAGAGCTTCCGAGGGCCCAGCCACCGTGTTACATGCAACAATCAACAGAGATATTCTTTGACTTGAGTTGTTTTTCTGGGTATAGGACCCTATAATTAAAATCAGCTCTCCAACTCCCCTTCCTCCAAACAAGTATACAATGTAAGGAGGAAAATGCAAATTGAACAGCTGCTAGCCCTTCCCCAGCTTCCAAAAAGATTGCCACCCCAAGTCTCCCCTGCTGGAAGTTCTCAAGTCCCCAACTATACCCCAATCCTGAGGCCCTTGAGAAGGTGAAGGAATGTGAGTGTGGAGGCCGGAGCCCCCCTTGCCCTGTAGGCTGCTCCTCTTGCTTTTCCCTTTGGACATTACAGTTTAGCTCTGTGACTTATAATTGCCTGCATTCCCCACCCATGCTTTCTCTTACTTTGGGGCTTCTCATCCTCCCTCTTCCTCCATCTTCCTCCTCTAACCCCACTCCCATGCTTGAGTGGGGTGTTCCTCTTCTGTTCTCCCACAAAACCCTGTGCCTCCTTCATCGTTGCATATATTATGTGGTGATGTAGTTTTCTGGAGGTGTGAAGACTATGAATCCTATGAAGACACATACACACCTACCTTGTTGACCGTTGTATCCTCAGAATCTAATACTGCACCTGGCACACAGTGGTTGGGAGTAAATATTCATGAGGCAAACACACATTAGGAAGGACACTTTTGTTACGGTTGTTGGTTGTTGTTGCAAGTGACATAACCCCACCTTGATCTAGCTGACTGACGGCTCTACCACCTTGTGTTTTGCAGCATGAGAGGAAGAGGAACTGCACCTCTTCCTTCAGTTTCAGCTTGAATAATATCAGGAAGATTCGTATCGGTCTGAGTTGGGTCATGTACCCGATGTACTGTAACTGAGGATGGGGTAAGCTGGTTGGAGTTTGCAACACTGTTCACGTAGCCAAGATATGAAAAGAACCTAAATGTTAACTGATGGATGAATGGATAAGGAAATTGTGGTGTATATATATATATATATATATATATACTGGAATATTATTCAGCCTTAAAAAAGAAGAAAATCCTAACATTTGTGACAACATGGATGGATCTGGAGGGAATTATGCTGAGTGAAATAAGACAGACATAAAAAGACATTTCCTGCAAGAGCTTGCTTACATGTGGAATCTCAAATAGTCAAGTTTAAAGAAGAGAGAATACTGGTTGTCAGGAGCAGGAGAAAAGTGGAAATGCAGCTGTGATAGTTAAAGGGTACAAAGTTTCAGTTATACAAGATAAATAAGTTCTGGAGGTTTACTATTAATATATCACATAGTACCTGTAAGTAACAATACCGTATTATATACTTAAAATTGCTAAGAGGGTATATCTTATGTTATATGTTCTTACCAACAATAGTAATAATTAAGGGGCAGGAGGACACTTCGGAAGGTGACGGATATGTTTCTGGCCTTGATGGCAGTGATGGTTTCATGGGAGTATACTTATTCCCAAGCTAATTGAGATGTAAATATTAAATATGTACAGCTTTTTATATGTCAATTGTACCTCAATCAAGTAGTTTAAAAATTGTTGGACTGAGAAAAGGAGGAGCTGCTCAGCCACATGAGACTGGGTGCTGGGCAGACAAAGCCTCACACATAAATTACTGAACCAACGGACTCATGTCTGTGAGCTTTGTGGCCGTGGATGCACCATGTCAATGTAGTCAAGGATTCTTCAATGTGTACCTTACTGGATTAGTTCCCTCTGTTTTCATTTGTATTGACTCCTCAGTTCCCTTATGGGTTGCTTGTTGACTCTTGCGGAGTTATTTAAGTAAGACTTTGGTTGCAGGAGGTGGACACGCTTGAGCTGGTTTTGGCGGTAATGGGGAATTTGTGAGACATGACACAGTGACAGGAAATGCAGCCAGATATTGTGAGAGGCAGTAACTAGGAGTAGGAAAGTTATGAGAAGTTAAGGCAGTAGTAATTGTCTCTCTATTAAAAGCCATAATGTTATCATTCCTGCCTCTATCTGTTTGCTTTGTTCTTCTCTCTCAGCAGAATGGTCTTCTCTGCTTCTCTGTGCACCTGCAGAAGGTGACCACCCTAAGGCTTATGGATTCAGGAGTGCTCAGTTTGAGAGCAGTTACCCGCTGCCTGGCCCCTGTGAACTCTAGTCCCAGTTTCTTATTCCTGGTGTTGGTTTAGTTTGAGGCAGCTGCCCACCGTAAGTCCAGTGAGCCATGGCCTGGGGACAAGGTCAGGTACATGTGTAATCAGTTGGCTCTGTGAGTTGTGGTGGTGGTGATGGAGGTAGCTCCCAGAAGAGTGGATTACAGGTTAACAAGAGTCTGTATATATTGACCACAATTGATGTGAACTTGTAAGTTTCAATGTGTGACCATTTACAAAGTTATGATCGGGGGTCTCATTTATTTATGGTGATGTATGAGTCTGTGTGTGTGTGCGTGTGTGTGTGTGTGTGAGAGAGAGAGACAGAGAGAGAGAGAGAGAACGAGAATATGAGTGGTGGTTTCCCATTCATTTCTCTATGGACCAAATCCTGGGCTATGAGCTGGACATATAATAGTAAACAAAATAGACATGGTGCTTGCTGTGACCTGCCCTGGGAGACAGATATTATATGGAGGATCACATAAATGCAGAGTCTGAGCTGAAGTCTTAAGGGTGACTTCAGCTTCCTCCAGATCCATAATTCCCTCCAGATCCATCCATGTTGTCACAAATGTTAGGATTTCCTTCTTTTTCAAGGTTGAATAATATTCCATTGTATGTATATAGATACCACAATTTCCGTATCCATTCATAGGTAACTAGTCCGTGGAGCAGGGGAGGGAAGGGGGTTCCATGCCTGTGTCAAGGTCCTGAGGTGAGAGAAAGAGGTGAATTTGAGAAACCAAAAGGATGGTGTGGCTGTAGTTCAGAGAACAACGGGGGTTGTTTCACAAGCTGAGTCTGGAGCCAGGCTGAGCAGATTCTTAGGAACTCTGCAAAACCTTAAGGGTTTATCTACGACTGTGTATAAACAACTACGGTCGTAGATAAACAAGTTGGAAAACAACTCAAGGATTTACAGTCATCAGAATTGTAAAACTGATCCCACGTATTTTCAAACCTCAGATACCTTGCTCTGACCTCGTGTGTCTAAGCTAGCAGGAAGCAGGATGCCCCTGTCCACTGGCTGGAATGAAGGGACCCACCCAAGCTCCCAGTCTTCCCAGCATCCAGGGCCCCCCTGCTAGTGTGTGGTCTAGATTTCCATTCCCATAGTAGGACTTTCTTTGGGAGCCTTGGAGTCTCTCCTGCCAGAGGGCTTCGCCTGGGACTGTCTCAATTCAAGAGAGGGGTTCTAATAACATTAAACCTCAATATCTTGCTCCTCCATTCCTGACACCTCCCTTTTCTTCTACCCTTCCCCTACCTCCTTCTTCCCTGTGCCTCAGGCTGGCAGGTTAGTGCTGAAGCAAGTGGCCAGTCACCATCATTGGGGTTGCAGATCCTCAGGGTTCTTCAGAAGCCCCCTCACCATGATCAAGAGTCCCCAGTCACTCGGAATTCCAAGGTTCCCAAATGCCAGCTCTCTCACTCCTCCCAGTGTTCTCCATCTCTGGGATGTTGGGCTCCAGGCTTCTCAGATGCACTGAGTTCCCTAGGCTAAGCCACTGATCCCTCAGAGCTTCATAGCCTTAGAGTAGAGGGAGGCAGGCCTTCAAAGAAGAGTTCTGGGGTGGACCAGGCACTGGGGTGCTACAGATGCTCATAAATCATCCCTTTACCCTGGATGTGCCCAGTGTTGGGACCACCAGGGAACTCCCAGCCTTGCATGCTAATCGACTTGTAGTCCCCTGGCCCTGACTGGAAGCCTAGTTTTCTCTCTTATGACTGACCCTGGACCAGCCAGGCCCCTAGCTCCCCAGGGAAGAAATCCAATCTATTTCCTCTGATGGTAATGACTAGTACTTAAATAATGCTGACCACATGCCAAGCATTTTACAGTTGTTAGCCCAGTCCTCACAAGCACTTTGTGAGGTGGACAAGAGTCTTACCCTCATTTTATAGATGTGGCCCAGGATTCCACAGCTATAGTTCATGAGGCTGGGATTTGAACCTCTGGCCACCAGACCCCACCTTACTGTGTCCTCCTCCTGTTGTCATAACAGAAAAGTACAACACCATGATGACACAACAGGCTATCCTGGTAGGTTCCCAGGCTGCCCCAATACCCAACTTTCTAGGTTTACAAAGTTGACATTTACAAAGTTTCCAGGTTTACAGATCTAGTTTCTGATTCTTTAGGCCAGCAGGAATTTCTCTACAAAAGCTGCTTCAAAAATTTCCAGCCAAGCCTTACACACCTTGGCATTACATCTTGGTGAGCCAAGGCGGAAGACAGCAGGAAGTGAAGGCCCCATGGGAAGTCCCTGTGGTCAGGAGCACCCAGGCGGGGTGGGGGGTGGGGGCTTTCCTGTGGCCGACTCCCTGTACCTCCCAGACCCATTCAGGCCCTGTGAGTTGAATGAAGAGACCCTGGGAATGAGTCCAGGTCTGCAGCGTTAGAGGAAATTGAAGGCCCTTACCAGATCCCTGTTGAGAAGTTTATGAATTATGAGCCCTTCTGCAGATGAGAGCATTCTTCCCTGTCAGAAGGGACAGGTTGAAGGTGGTGGGATTGGTGGCAGCCAGTAGGCTGGTCTGTTTCTTCCTCTCTCTTTCATCTGCATATGAAGGCATTACCTGAAGCAAGGGCCTGTGTAAATGCATGTGATTTACAGAGCATTTTATAGTTTGTGTGTCATTCATCCTTCCGGTGAGCCCGAAGTCTAAGATAGGGCAGGGAGCATCAGGTCCATTTTGCAGCTGTCAAAATGAGGTCTGAAGGGCAGAAGTGGTGTTCCCCCCCAAAACACACCACTGGTTGGCTGCAGACCTGGGGACTAGACCCAGGACTGCATCCTGCCCAGGGGTCTCTTGCCACTGCTCCCCATCAACTTGGATGGCTTTAAGCATTTGTGAGTTGTCTGCTCCCTGATGGCAGAATGCAGAGACATGAAGCTACAGCAGGTTCATTCTCAATGGCAAAAAGGAGGAGAAGTGTTCAGAACATCAGGTGCTTCTAGAGAAGGTGGGGAGAGTATCTGGCCTTGTGGACAATGTCATGGCAGAGGCCAGGTATAGGGCATGGGGGTAACTGGAAGCGGGGATGGACCCTGTTATTCCCTAAGACATGGCTTCCACGTGGTGCTCAAACAAGGCCTTTGCCCTTGCTGTTCCCTCCACCTGGAATATTCTTCCCCTTCCTTGACATTGCTCAGGTCTCTGCTCCTATGTCACCCTCTCAGAGAAGTCTTCCCTGACCACTTTCCCTAAAATAGCCACCCCTTCCTAGGTCCCTCAAAAGCATATCCTGCTTTGGATTTTTCCCTATGGCAATATGCCCTATGAAGTTATTTTATTTGTTAACTCGTTTCTTGTCTGTTTTCCTTCGTTAGGGCATTGGGGACCTTGTCTGGCTTGTTCCCAATGCCTGGAAGAGTGCCCGGCACACAGGATGAAGCCAACACGTGTGTTTTGAATGAATGTGTGCACACATGCATGAGCTGGCGGCAGTCGGGGTTGGGGTAAGCATGAAGGCCCAGCTCAGTTCTCTGCATGTGACCTCTCATCTTACGCAGATAAGAACCAGTTTGGTTTCTGCCTGCCTGAGTCACTCTCCTGGAAACGGGGCCTGCTTGGCATCACGTCAGCCATCAGCCGGCCCATGTCCTCATGCTGGCCAGCCCTCTGCAAGTATGTGGGAGGAGAGGCTGGGCTCCTCCTTGCACTCTCTGAGGTGTTCTGGAAGGAGGAGCAGCTCCACCCTGGGAGGGGCTGTGGCCCAGGTACTGCCTGGATGCTACTTACTTTATGGGCAGCAGCTCAGTCTAGAGTTAGAGTCTGGAAGACCTCGGAAGACCTCCTGTCCTATCAGGCCTCCCCATGGCTTTAGGTAAGCTCCTTCCACTCTTATTTTTCCACCTGAGAAATGAGAGAGGAAAATATCTACGATTGGTGTTTACCAAATGCTTTCAGGCTCTGGTGAACAAGCGTCCAGGAAAATGTCAAGCGCATGGGGCTGCAGGCCTGTCTGGGGGACCTGGGCACAGGGAGGCATCCGTGGGAGACCATGCAGGCACTCTGAGGCAGGGGCTGCAAGCCTAGTGCCTGCTGGAGCAGCAGGTGAACAGAGAGGGGTAACTGCTGTGACAAAAGTCATAGAGTCCTTGGAGTGTGGGGGTCATTTTCAACTGTTGATAGAATAGGGAAATTGGTGAAATAGCTCTGTTAAATGAGAGAAAGAACAGTGTGAACTTAATGAGAAATACTAATAGAATGTGGCACTGAGCCACAAGGTCTGAGGGTTGATTGACAGGGAAGGGTGGGAACTGTGGAGAATTAAGGACTTGGCACTAGTCAGTTCCACCAGATAGTTGTCACAAGAGAATGCAGGCCCAGGTGGCCAGAACTTCTCACTTTTCCAGAAGAGTCAGATATTCTGATTTCGTTGCGTATAGTATTCTGATTAAATAAGACAATAAAGCAAGCAGATAAAACATTTAAATTATAAGCTGCCAGTTTGCAACCTCTGGTTAGGATTTGTGTGGCACAAAGGAAAAAACACTCAGGATCATTGGTCTGTAGACTCTAATTTTAAGTTTCTAATTTAAAATAGGCCCCCGAGTCTGGGCGCAGTGGCTCATGTCTGTAATCCCAGCACTTTGGGAGGCCAAAGTGGGTGGATCACTTGAGGTCAAGAGTTCGAGACCCGCCTGGTCAATGTGGTGAAACCCCCATCTCTATTAAAAATACAAAAATTAGCTGGGCGTGGTGGTGCATACCTGCAATCTCAGCTACTTGGGTGGCTGAGGCAGGAGAATTGCTGGAACTCGGGAGGCGGAGGTTGCGGTGAACGGAGATCACACCACTCCACTCCAGTCTGGGCAACAGAGAGAAACACTCTGTCTTAAAAAAATAGATAAATAAAGATAAATAAAATAAAATAAAATTGGCCTCTAATGAGCAGGCCATTCTCCTTTCTGGGTCTTACTTTCCTTACTCTCCTTTCTGGGTATTAAGAGGAGGTCTAGAGGAAGCTGAACAACTCTTAGCTTGTAATAAGCACAATGGAAGTGTCAGCTCTTAATGTGTCATGGACACATTACAAGCTAGGCGCCGTGCTGAGCTCTTTACATGGGTTATCCCACTGAAACCTCTCAATAACCCTATGAGGAAGGACTATTATTGCTCACATTTTCAGAAGAGGAAATGGATATAGAGAGATTAGGTAATTTGCCCACGGCCAGACAGCTAGTATAAGAGGAGGAGGTAGGTTGACTGCAGACAGTCTGTCTTCAAACCACTACACTATGCTATGGGGGCACAGAGACTTAACGAAATCATGGAGAGGGGAATTGCTTTGTCAACCACAAGCAGTTATTCTGGGGGCAGCAGATCCTCCCCTGTCCCCCAGTGGGTACAATGGTCCCTGGTGGGTTGTGCTACAATGTTAGCCCATGGTCTTATGTGTTTTTCAAATATGTAAAGTAGGATGCTGGAACCATTCTTAGAACCAGATAGTGATACATTGTGAAGAAATAAATCTCTGTGCTTAAAACTGGTTCATCCCAAAATACTTTGAACTGACACACAATAGGTGCTAAATAAATGTGTGTGAACTTGAATTGGATTGAATTCGGGAAACAAGTGCAATAAGCTTAGTGAAGACGCCATGTTCCCTGGGCAGAGGAACCACATTCTCCATCTAAGTAAGGCCAGGAATATGGGAGGTATCAATGTTTGCCAAGCACAGAACAGGGTGCCAAGAAGAGAAAAGTTGAGGGGATTCATACTCTGACTGGAAACTGGAAGGGTGAGCACAGAGGGTAAAGGATAGAGATGGAACCATGTGCATACACTTTGTGTTACCTTGGACTAGTCATTCGTTTCTCTGGACCTCTGCTTTCTCTCTACACAATGGGGTCCCACCACTTCTCTCACAGCTGACTTGTATGAAGAAGGAGGTGGAGGAAGAGGAGAAGGTGAAGACAGTGCTGACTAAAAGGGTAAATCCTTTTTAGGATCCAAGTCTGAAAACAATTTTAGGCTACTAGCGATGAACAATATCTTGATTATGTAGTTGAAGGAAATTAAAGATGAATGTTTTAATAAATAATTAATCAGAATGAAAATGATTGATTACTAATATATCTACTATGGTTTATTTTCCCAAGTGGCAGACTCACTAAGGTTTTTGAATACTCCTATGTGATTGCTCTATGTATGTATGTATGTATGTATGTATGTATGTATCTATCTATCTATCTATCTATCTATCTGTTGTCTAATAAAATGGATCACATCTCTGCTAATAAAAACAGACTACACTGGCAGGGTACAATTGCAATCATTAATTGTGCCTGCAATTTGCAGCAGCAGCCACCAGAGGTGCCAGTGCCCTTTAAGGGTTGATAATTTAGAATAACCCAATTATCTGAGTTTTTCAGGGACTGAGGGATTTGCCAAGGTGTAGAACTTTCAGTAATAAAGTCAAGAAAGTCCTAGACAAACCAAGATAATTGTCACTCTAGTCCACTTTACCAGGTAAAGCGCTTTCCCTGTAACCTGTGTAAGGTTTTAGAATCATTTCTTTCTATTACCAAAAATCCTCCCTGAATTTTCAAGCAATTATGAACTAAATAGTTACTCTATGAGATGGGAGTTCAGCCCAAAAGAAACACCATAGGAACAAATGTAATTCTTGCTTCTGTTAACCATGCAATGAAGCAGAGAGAAAAAACTCAGCAGCCTCTTTAGCAGGACTGCAGTGTAGGAAGAAATAACAAAACTGGGTTTCAATCCTGGCCTGTCCAGGATCTGGAGCAAGTGAGTTAATCTTTCTAAGCCTTGAGTTCTTCTTCTTCTTCTTTTTTTTTTTTTTCCCAAAGTGAAAGCAAGTTTATTTAGAAAGTAAAGGAATAAAAGAATGGCCACTCCATAGACAGAGTAGCCTGAACCTTGAGTTCTTCTGTAAAGTAACAATGAATTTGTACTCATTTTAAAAGTGGGTGTCAGTATGTCTGTCCACGTTGCACAGCTGTTATGTAGACAAAAGGAGATCTGTGTGAAAGCGTAACACAGAGCCTAAACTACAACAACTAAGCAACACAGTTGTCCCCTTCCCCATGGTGTCTGTTCTTCTCCATTTCCTCCTGCCTGCAGGGGGATTATAAAACTAATCATCAAAGCCAAGAAGGCAAGAGCAAACGTGTACCTCTGAAAACACAAGATAACTACATAGGTAATGACTTTCAGGGCAGATCCATAGCTAACCCATAAACTGCTGGGGCAAAAATCATCTTGGAAGGTTCTGAACCTCAGAAAGGATTCACATGAAGTTAACCATCTAGATCCAAGAGGAGAGTAGCTTCTTGTAGATAACAGTTGGCTTATATACCATGTCCTGATCCCCTTCATCATCCAGGAGAGAAGAGGTGCTCACTCTGATAGCAGCAAGCCTGGGGGCTGCAGCTTGGAGAGTAGAGGTACTCAGGCGGACAGATGTCTCCAAACCTGTCCTGCTGCCTTAGGGAGCTTCTAATAAGTTGACGGATTTGGTTAAAATTAACTTGGTTAATTGGCAGGATTGGGTCAGTGGGGACTAACAAAAAGAAGACATCAGATTATACCCTGGGGGTTTGTATTTCTTGTGCTTCTTTCTCTTCTTTGTACTAAAGTTTTTACCCATGACTCAGAAAGAGCAACTGGAGTCTTTGCAGCATTATCTTAGCAAAAATTTACAAAGTTTGGAAAACAATATTGCTTATATTGTGTGGTGTGTCCTGTGACACTCAGGATTCAAGTGGTGGCTGAAACCACTAAATGTGAGACGAAGTCATTACAAGGCAGGGTGCACATCTGTCCACCCAAAGCTGGCTGTCAACATTTCACAAATAGTGCTTGGGTGACACAAATGCAGCTCCAGGAGGTCCAGATGAAAATGTTTGTACTGAAATTTGTTAAAGCTTCCCGACAAACTGGATTTGTCAGTAAGGATTGTTTTCTGCAAGGGGGGGGTGAAACTTGTGGGGTGAGCCATTTGGGCTGAGGAGGAGGGAAGTTGGAGCTAAGAAATGTGGAGACAATTTCCCTTTAGAAGGGCTGAATCTTCCTGCCTCTCTGGGGTGCTGCAGCCCACAGGATCCGATTGTGTATATGTCTCACCAGCTCCCCATTCAGTGATATCACGTCAGTAGCTTGAAATTATCCGTGGTAGGCGTATTATGTCATGGAAATTGGCAAATGGAAACTTTTCTTGGAGATTCAATTGTTAAACATTTACCAGCGCACCACTGCTCTGCCTTCGGGGTCAATGACCCCATCCAAGTTTAATCCATCTGTCCACTGTCTCCAACATGATCTTAATAAAATACACCTGACAACATTACCCTCTTATTAAGTTTTTTAAAAGGTAAGTTTCCAGCTCATTGGGGTGGCATTAAAGGCCATTCCTTCTCTGGACCTCACCCAACTTTTCAAATCACTTTTCCTACCCCTACCTCTAAATGCCATTCAAACTCCAGCCGTCCTGAATAATAAGATTTTTAAAAAGTAGATTATGGGTAGGGCACAGTGGCTCATGCCCGTAATCCCAGCACTTTGGGAGGCCAAGATGGGTGGATCACCTGAGGTCGGGAGTTCGAGACCAGCATGACGAACGTGGTGAATCCCTGTCTCCACTAAAAATACAAATTAGCGGGGGGATGGTGGCACATGTCTGTAATCCCAGCTATGTGGGAGGTTGAGGCAGGAGAATTGCTTGAACCCGGAGGCGGAGGTTGCAGGGAGCTGAGATTGCTCCATTGCACTCCAGCCTGGGCAACAAGAGTGAAACTCCATCTCAAAAAACAAAACAAAACAAAACAGTAGATTACATCAGATACCTCTGGCCTAGGTTGTTTATGACCACCTCTACTGCTATGAATAACTAGAAAAGCTAGACAAAACATATTTCCAAAAGATCTCTTTGGAGGCATCAGAGAATGGCCAAGGCTGTAAGGAACTGTCTGAGCCCAGTGAGGTGGAGCCCAGCACTGGCGCCCTTTACTCTTGGGCACATGTGCTGGTTTCAAAAACTTCAGCTGAGATTTTGAGCATTCACGGAACTTGGTGGGGGAGATAAAATTTGTACTTTATATCCTACCTACAAGGAGGGTCCCTGATAATCCCCACCCAATTTGGAAATCTGGGTCAGCCTTCACAGGTACTGAAGCCCTCCTCTGAATGATCTCAAGTCCTGCTAGGGTAGAGGTTACCTGCTTTTGAAAGGCTCCTGGCCTACCTGACCTGTCCAGCGGCAGCAAAAGTGAACCATCTCAGGGTACAGATAACAATCATCCAGAGCCTTGAATGACCTCTACAGTGTTTAATATATAGTATTCAGCAGTCATTAAAAAGGAATGAGGCACATGCAAGAAGACCTGTGTATCAGGGAGAAACAGGCAATAAATGGAGATCCAGCAGGGATTCAAATCATGGATTTGAATCGGGGCAGACTTTGAAAGAACTATGGAGAATATACTCAAAGATTTAAAACACAAGATTGGAATTTTTGGCAGAGAACTAACAACTACACAAAAAAGGAACCAAATGGAAATCCTAGAACTGAAAGATGCAATTAACCAATGTTGAGAAATAGCCAACACCTATTGAACACTTCCCACGTGGGTGGCTGTGCTAAACGCTTTACAAGCATCAACACAAGATGTGTCTCCTTGCAGCAGTGCAGTGTCCCTCCTAAGACATGGAAAACCTGGTTTCCCTATCTCTCTGCTTCACCAAAACCCCTTTACATGGGGCTTAGACGCTCCTGATGTCTCTAGTGTCTGGTAGCACAGGGCTCAGCACATAGAAGGCACTAGATACAATTGTGATGACCAGGAACTCCGGTGAAAGCTGTGGGTGCTGACTGGGAAGGCATAGTCCTTTATGTGCTGTGGTCTTAAAGCTTCATCTAGGAAGCAGAACTGGGGGGGTGCTGAGGACCCAGAACCGAGAATAAGATTAGTCAGAGATTTCCTGTGGGCAGAAATCATAAGGACGCCAACTGTTTGGGTGAGATAACATGAAACCAAGAGTGGACTTGTGGCCAGAAGCGTGAGGAAGAGGGAGAGAGCTTCCCCTGTCCCCTTTCTTCCTCTCCCTAAGCCACAGTGATTGACAGCCCCCTCCTTTGGAGTCAGAGCAGGCTGGAGACTGGACTGGGAAAGGAGGATGGGTCAGGATACAGAGCAGGAAGGCTGGGAGTGCACGGCAGGACCAAGGGGCTGGGGCATTCACTGGGCCTGATCTCTCCCACTTTACCCGGGGTAAAGAAGCGTACACAAAAGCCACGGTGTGAGTATTCCCCAAGTGCCAGGGTCAAGGCATGATTCATCACGTGCAGCATTTCATTCAATCTGTATAGTAACTGATGACGTGGCTTCTATTATTAACTCTATCAGATAATGAAACTGAGACCAAGACAGTCTCTGTACATTGTGTGGGGGTGGCCCAGCTCGGAAATGACACAGGGGGATTCAGACCTAGACTCCATAACTCCTGCCCCAGGGACCACCCCCATCCTCACCCTCTGCATATCGAGAAAGGGCAGGCTGGGCCACTTCTCAGGACACAGTGGGGAAATGACACAGAGCAGGAGCCCCGAGCATCTTTTCTCCAGGAGAATACTCTTTCAATGCAGACTGGGGTCAGAGAAACATTTACCTAGGAGCCACACTGTGGGTGGGGCTTTTACTTGAAATGCTGTCTGAGGGCAGTGGCCAGGATGGAACTCTCCACCATACCTTGGCAAGCCACTTCTCTTCCGCAATCTGTAAGGACATTTTTTGAGAGAATTACGGCTTTCCAATTCCAGAGGACTGAAGACAGACAGATAGGAGAGAACCTATCCCAGTCAGGTGCTAGCTGCCTTCTCTTTCAGAGGGTGTGATGATAAAGTGATACACTTGATGATTGACAAATGCTTCGGAAATTTTCAACCCTAATATTCAACACACTCTGGAAGTGGCAAATAAGTAGACAGGTTCATGTACATCACCTCCTTCAGCTAGTCCTCACAAAAACAATCAGATGAACAAAACAAAATGCTTCTTTGGCCCTCAAAGGAAGACACTATTTCTCGAACATATGTCAAAAAGGATGGGTGACTCACTCAAGGTCACACAGCTTGTGAGGACCGTACAGGAATACAGACATGCCATTTTGCCTAAAAAACCCATCACCCAGGGAGTTGACACAATTTTGCAGAAATGTTCTATTTTCTCTGAAGGATGCATTCTTTAAACCTTTGGGAAAGTCATTCATAGCCTTCCACCTTTGCAGGATTAACTCTTTGAACACAAAGTGTTTGATTCTGATTTATTGGTTGGAAGATTTGTTGGTTGAGAGAAAGATTCTGATTTGTTGGTTGAAAATAGGCAGACTCATCGAGATCAACTGCTGTAGTAGTAAACATTTTGACATTTTGTCTGTATTCTTGTACTGTCCTCACAAGCTGCATGACCTTGAGTGAGTCACTCATAGTTTTTGTTTTTGCTCTTGTTTTGGAGATGGAGTCTTACTCTGTTACCTAGGATCATGTTGTTGGAGTGCAATGGCATGATCTTGGCTCACTGCAACCTCCACCTCCTGGGTTCAAGTGATTCTCCTGCCTCAGCCTCCCGAGTAGATGGGATTGCAGGTGCATGCCACCACCCCCTGCTAATTTTTGCATTTTTAGTAGAGATGGAGTTTCACCATGTTGGCCAGGTTGGTCTTGAACTCCTGACCTCAGGTGATCCACCCACCTCGTCCTTCCAAAGTGCTGGGATTACAGGCGTGAGCCACCGTGCCCAGCCCACCCATTCTTTTTGAAACACGTTTGAGAAATAGTGTCTTCCTTTGAGGGCCAAGGAGACATTTTGTTAGTTCATTTGTTTGTTTTTGTGAGGACTAGCTGAAGGAGGTGATGTATATTAACCTGCCTACTTATTTGCCACTTCCCAAAGTGTGTTAAGTATTAGAGTTTAAAGTTTCTGAAGCATTTGTTAATAATCAAGTGCCCGGGGCTGGAGGTTAGAAGACCTGGATTTCTCTGCACGCCTTTGCCATCAGCAAGCTGTGTGACCTTGGACAGATCGCTTTTTTGTCTGAGTCTTTTCTGAGTCTTCTTGAAAATAATGCCAGGTTGGGACAGGATGATTGCCAAGCTCCCGTCCAGCTCTAAAACACTGCAACCTATACTTCTGCGCCAGCACTGTCCATCCCGTAGATCATGCAGAAATTCTCTTCAACTTTTTCCTACCCATAAAATAGGAGCATGCTTACCTTTTTCCTGTCTAGAATATTGTAAGGAAGGAAGTTAATGTGCATCAGAACCCATTATGGGCCAGAAGTTCTCCTCTTCCTCCCTACACTTGCTTCCTCTCTCCCTCCCTCCCTCTTTCCCTTCCTTCCTTCCATCCATCTGTGAAAAAGACACGACCACCCTCATTCTGAGAGTGAAGAAACAGAGGCTCAACTAATGAAATGATTTGTTCGAGGTCACACGGGTGGCACATGGCAAGTGGCAGAGGTTGAATTTAGACCCATTCCTGTCCAAATGCTGAGTTTATGTCATCGTCCCAAGACCATAACTTTAAAGACGTAAGATAGTGGGAAAATAGTTGATTTTAAAGCACCTCTCAGAAGGACTCACTTTACATCAGGGGTCAGCAGATGCAGGCCAAATCCGGTCCATCCCCTGCTTTTGCAAATACAGTTGTATTGGAACACAGCTAGGCTTGTTGATTTATGGATTGCCAATGTCCTTTTGTGAAACAGACAACTGAGCTGAGTAATCGTGGCCCACAGAACCTAAAATATTTACTCTCTCGTCCTTTACAGAATGTTTGCCAATCTATGGTCTGGAGTCCAAGGCTGTCCATCCTTCAAAGAACACAAAGTGACATGAGACTGTCCCATGTGCAGGGAGCCCTTTCATTTTATTATGAAAAAAGGGCCTTTCTGCTCAAATCTGTTTTTTAAAAAGTCAACAAACAGACTCCGGGTACCTGTCAGGCACAGTAGGGAGTTTGGTTTCCATTGTGCTCTTCTTCCCAGGAACTCAATGAAGGGGAAATAGAAATCTCAATTTTGGGGAAATTGCACAGGGGAAAAAGGGGAGGGAATCAGTTACAACACTCCATTGCGACACTTAGCGGGGTTGAAAGTGACAACAGCAAGGGTTTCTCTTTTTGGAAATGTGAGGAGGGTATTTCCGCTTCTCAGAGTGGGGCAGGGTGGCAGACGCCTAGCTTGGGTGAGTGACTATTTCTTTATAAACCGCAACTCTGGGCCCACAATGGCAGTCCACTGTCTTGCTGCAGTCACAGAATGGAAATCTGCAGGGGCCTCGGCAGTCACCTAATCTGTCTCCTCCTCTTCCTGTTCCATTCAGAGACCGTCGGCCGGCCCTCTGGGAGAAAACCCAGCAAGATGCAAGCCTTCAGGTAAGGCTACCCCAAGGAGGAGGAGGTGAGGGTGGATTAGCTGGAGACTGGAAACATATCACAGCTGCTGGGGGCTGCCAGGCCCTACAGGGCCTGAGAACTGGGTTTGGGCTGGAGAGGATGTCCATTATTCAAGAAAGAGGCTGTTACGTGCATGGGCTTCAGGACTTGTATTTCAAAATATCGCAGATGTGGATGGTACGACCGGAGGGCTGTCTTACTTTCCCAGAGACTCAGCAACCCAGTGAGTAATAGATGCATGCCAAGGAGTGCGGCTGCGATTCAGGCCCAGCTGAATGTGCTGACAGAGAAGCAGAGAGGGGCACCAGGGCACAGCCTGAAGGCCCAGACTGATACGAGCAATGCCTGTCTGTGGTGACACGTCAGAGGGTCCCACTCTCCAGGGGCCTTGGTTTCCCCACCTGTGACATCTGTGACATGAGATTCACGATAATTCCTTGTGTGCCTTACCGGGTTGTTGTGAAAGTTAAATGCACAGATAATAGCATAACAGGATTCTGTGCATTGTAAAATGCCTGAAAATCACTGTGATTTGAAAATGGAATCAGGGCTTTGTGAGACCGTCCCTATTGTAAAGATGTGATCCTGACAGAAATGACAGGACTGCTTGTACATGCCCTCTGCTGCGTGACATTCCAGCAGTGAAATCATGTTCGGGTGACTTCTCCCCCAATCTGACCTTTATGTTTGTCTGGGTTGAGGCTGCAAGTCAGGTTCTGTGGGCATATGAGTGACAAGTCTCTCCCTTCCAGATATGGGGACTGTCTGCTTCCCCAGGTTGCCTCTGCCTGCTCTGATCAGCTAGAAGCTCCAGGAGATCCCCCTGGAGGCCCCAGCAGGCAATGTCTAATCCCTCCAGATTGAGGCTAAATCTAGAAACTAGGATAATCACAAACAGGCCAATGCTGCCATATGCAAAGCACTTTGGTTTGCCCGGCCACTCCTCGTTGAGCGTGTGGGCTCTTCAGAGCCACCTGATGAGGAGGGTAGAGTTAGCCACACTTCACAGGTGAGGATATGAGGCACAGGTCCCAGGACATGCTGGCTGGGGCTCTGTTTATTACATCTCACAGCTTTGAGTCCTGCTCTCAACCAGAGAGGCTCTTTACCAAGAAGAAAGGATTGGGACCCAGAAGCAAGCCACTGGCTGAGGTAGGGAGGAAGCCTGCTTGTTCCCAAGGGCAGCTGCTCCTGCAGGACTCTGAGCAGGTCACCAGCTAATGGAGGAAAGGCTCTAGGGACAGACCTTCCTGGTCTAAGGCTCAGAGTGAGTTAGGTGCAAGGTGTTCTGTCTCTTGAAACTTCTAACTAGGTGCTGTGGTAGCCACTAGTCTCAGGTGGCTATTTAAATGTATACTTAATTGAATGAAAAGAGAAGAAAATTTAAAATCGAGACCCTTGGTTACACTATCCACATTGCAAGAGCTCAACAGCCACACGTGGTTAGCAGCCACCCTATTGGGTAGTGCAGCTATAGAACATTTTTGCATCCCAGAAAGTTTGTTTGGATGTTGCTGCTCTGCAGTGTGCTTTGCTGAAACAGAAGTGCCTGCCCTGGGAATCTAAGATGGGAAGCAAGCGAGGAGGGGAGTCAAATGTGGGCTCACAGCTCACCAGCTGTGAGGGTTGGGCCTGCCTCTTAACCAGTGTCAGCCTCAGTCTTCTCATCCATGCATGCCATGGGTATACTAATATACCATACCCCGGGAAGAGCTGGATGCAAATTTAACAAGTTCTGGGGGACACGGGAAGGTGCTAAGCACAAGGCTGGGCCCATGGCAGCTGTGCACTACAGCTGAGTCCTTTTCCTTTTCAGAATCTGGGATGTTAACCAGAAGACCTTCTACCTGAGGAACAACCAACTAGTGGCTGGATACTTGCAAGGACCAAATGTCAATTTAGAAGGTGAGCACTTGCCAGGAAAGCCAATGTGTGTGGGCGCTGGGTCACCTTGCCCCTCTGTCTGCAGCAGCATGGCCTGCCTGCACAAACACTAGGTGCAACGTCCTAATCCTTATTGGGTGTTTGTACTCAAGTTTGAACCTGGGAGGGCCTGGCTACTAAAGGGCACATATGAGGGCAGCCTGAAGAGGGCATGGAGAGGTAGAGTCTAGGTCAGGGGTCAGTGACTATAGGCACAGTGATCCCAGGGCCACAGCTGGGAAGGGCAAATACCAGAAGGCAAGGTTGACAGTTCCCTTCCTCCAGTGCCTATTAAGCCTCCATGTTCCTATGTTGTTCAAACCCTAACTCAATCCCAAATTAATCCACCATGTATAAGGCTGGGCTATGTCTCTTATTCCTGGACACCATACTCAGCCATATTCTGGTCCATGTATTAAACAAGATGGATGAACTTGAAGAAGCTTCACCCACTGTTCCTCAGCTTTCCCTTCAGTGGGATGGTGTCAGTTGGATGACGGGAAGTGCGATTCTTTTAGTTCCAACCTTCTAGGATGTTTTCACTCCCCTGTTTGGTGTTGTAGGATGGTATTACCTCCACCTTCCCACTTTCCCTATTCCCTCGTTCTGTCTCCCCTGCCTCACTCTGAAAGTGGATGAGACCCACCTTTCCTGTCCTGGTAGTTCTCCTAATGAACACACTGAAGCACAAGGAGGCCGAGATTTTTGTTGCTACATGAGAGCATGGAGGCCTTTTAGGGAAAGAGGAGGTTCAGAGACCCCCAGGCTGCTGTGGAGCCCCACTCATGGCCTCGCGCCATTTTCCCTGCCCCTCAGCAACACACCTGTTGACCTGGAGCACGGGTATCCTGGGGAAAGTGAGGAAAAGATGGAAATCATGTGGAACAACATCCAGGAGACTCAGGCCTCTAGGAGTAACTGGATAGTGTGCTTGGTTTAATCTTCTGTTTAGATGCAGACCAGGAAGATGAGACCTCTCTGCCCTTCTGACCTTGGGATTTTAGTTTTGTGGGACCAGGGGAGACAGAAAAATACCCAGGGTCTCTTCATTATTGCTGCCTCCTCTTCTATTAACCTGACCCTCCCCTCTGCTCTTCCCCAGAAAAGATAGATGTGGTACCCATTGAGCCTCATGCTCTGTTCTTGGGAATCCATGGAGGGAAGATGTGCCTGTCCTGTGTCAAGTCTGGTGATGAGACCAGACTCCAGCTGGAGGTAAAAACCTGTTTTGGATATCAAATCACCCCAAAATCCAGTGGCTTGAAAAACAAATTTATTCTTACGATTCTATGGCTTGAACAGGATTAGCTGGGTAGTTAGTTCTGTTCTACGTGGTGGAACACACTGGGCTCACTTTGGCAGTTGCATTCAGCAGAGTGCCTGGCTTGCGCTGGGCATCTGAGATGGTCCCTCATTCTCCAGGCTCTCTTTCCCTGTGATCTCTCAGTGTTTAAGAGTCAGCTTGAGCTTCCTTACAGCATGGCGGCTGACTTCAAAAGGGATTATTCCAAAAAGACAAGTCTCAACATGCAGGTGCTTATTATAACTTCTGCTTGCATCATCCTATTGGCCAAAGCCACTCACGTGGCTAAGTCTAGCCCCTTGTGAGAGGGGACTGCATAGGAATCTGCACCAGGAGGCACAGGCACTGGAGCCCACCACTCTAATGGTCTCCCACAGGACCCGAATCTCTGTGTGCTACTCCCTTGCTCAAAGGCCACCAACCCATTCGGATCTGCCCTCTTCTAGCAAAGCCCATCCTCAGGACCTTTCTCTTCCAATCCTTATCGACTCATATTGATTAGTTGGTGCCCCACCCAGAGCCCTGTGCTCCTTGATCTCATGTAATTTTAGTGGGTTTCCCAGCCCTGGGAAAACATGGCTTTGTCTCAGGGGCTTGCTGGATGCAACCTTAACCTCAATGTGAGTGGCCATACTGTGGCACTATCACATCCCTTACCAGTAGACAGGGACACTGTTCTGGAGGGTGACTGCCTGTTCTGTGAGGAGTGGGGATGGCTAGGATATTGCATGGAACACACCACCACCTCATCTCCTCAGAGCTCAAACCCTGACAGAACACCAGCTCTACAGGCCTTGGCTTCTGCTGATGGTGCTGTGTATTTATGAGACTTACTGGTCCGAGGCCAGAGTGGCCAGATTTCCCAAAATCAACGTGTGACAGTGGGACAGCCTCTTTGTGTCTTTGCTGTCCTAAGAAACCTGGACCAGGCCAGGTGCGGTGGCTCACGCCTGTAATCCCAGCACTTTGAGAGGCCGAGGTGGGCAGATCACGAGGTCAGGAGTTTGAGACCAGCCTGGCCAACATGGTGAAACCCTGTCTCTACTAAAAATACAAAACATTAGATGAGTGTGGTGGTCCATGCCTGTAATCCCAGCTACTCGGGAGGCTGAGGCAGGAGAATCGAACCTAGGAGGTGGAGGTTGCAGTGAGCTGAGATTGCACTACTGCACTCCAGCCTGGGGGACAGAGCAAGACTCCGTCTGGGGAAAATAAATAAATAAATAAATAAACCTGGGTCCCAGAGTCCCACAGAGTGGCAGACAAGAGCCCCTGGGGGCTTTTACCGTACAGCATTTCCCCTGTACTAACTCTGGGCTGTCCAGAGGGCCATGTCATGGTGTGGAGTGGAGAGGGAGGCAGCACAGGCCTTCCTAGGCCTCAGTTCTCACCTACCCATCTTTTGATTTCCAGGCAGTTAACATCACTGACCTGAGCAAGAACAGAAAACAGGACAAGCGCTTCGCCTTCGTCCGCTCAGACAGCGGCCCCACCACCAGTTTCGAGTCTGCTGCCTGCCCGGGCTGGTTCCTCTGCACAGCAATGGAAGCAGACCAGCCCGTCAGTCTCACCAATATGCCTGACAAGGGTGTCATGGTCACCAAATTCTACTTCCAGGAGGATGAGTAGTACTGCCCAGGCCTGCCTGTTCCCATTCTGGCATGGCAAGGACTGCAGGGACTGCCAGTCCCCCTGCCCCAGGGCTCCCGACTATGGGGGCACTGAGGACAAGCCATTGAGGGGTGGATCCTCAGAAGGAGTCACAAGAACCTGGTCACAGGACTCTGCCTCCTCTTCAACTGACCAGCCTCCATGCTGCCTCCAGAATGGTCTTTCTAATGTGTGAATCAGAGCACAGCAGCCCCTGCGCAAAGCCCTTCCGTGTCTCCTCTGCATTCGGGATCAAACCCCGACCACCTGCCCAGCCTGCTCTCCTCTCCCCACTGCCTCCTCCATCCTCATTCCACGTTCCCATGCCCCAGATACATCAGGCCCCTTGATGACCCCCCACCAAGTGGCTCCCACACCCTGTTTTACAAACAAATGCCAGTCCGTGAGGAAGGTTTTTAAGAGTTTGTGGAGAATGAAAATTAAGGATTTCCTGATTTCTTTTTTAGTCCACGTGAAGGAGAGCACTTCATTTGGAGATTATGTTCTTTTGGGAGAGGCTGGGGGCTTAAAATAGTCCTGCATTTGTGAAATGATGGTGAAAGTAAATGGTAGCTTTCCCATTTTTTTTCTTCTTTTTTGTGATGTCCCAATTTGTAAAAATTAAAAGTTATGGTACTATGTTGGTCCTATAATTTTTTTTTCCTTTTAAAACACTTCCATAATCTGGACTGTTCCATAAGCAGTCCAGGCACTGCTGCCCAGGCTCCGAGCTCCATCTCCACTCCAGATTTTTTACAGCTACCTGCAGTACTTTACCTCCTATCAGAAGTTTCTCAGCTCCTAAGGCTCCGAGCAAATGTGGCTCCTGGGGGTTCCTTCCTCCTCTGCTGAAGGAAAGAATTGCTCCTTGACATTGTAGAGTTTCTGGCACTTGGAGACGTGTATGAAAGATGACTGTGCCTCGGCCTATCTCCCCCACCAGGCTGGGAGCTCTTCAGAGCAGGAAAAAAGACTCGTATATGCAGGGCCGAGCACCTAGCCTGGCTCGGCAGGTACTCAGCGAATGAGTGCTGTATATGTTGGCTGCAAAGATCCCTACTTCCTGTCACTTCAGCTCTGTTTTACAATAAAATATTGAAAATGCCTATATTGTTGACTATGTCCTTGGTCTTGACAGGCTTTGAGTATAGAGTGCTGGGGAAATTGAAAGACCAAGGTGTCTTTTGCACCCCAGAGGCTGGGGCCTGGCTGCCTCTTCTCTGAGAGTTCCTTTCTTCCTTCAGTCTTCCTCTCCCTGGATAATACGAGAGCAAATCTGTCTGCAAAAAAGATGCGGGGCAGCACTGTCCACAATAGCCTCTACTGGAAACAACCCAAGCACCCATCACAGAATGAATTCGTACATCATCTATCTGCACACAACACAATGCTCCTTGGCAAAGAAAATGAATGAATTACAACCAGCTGCACCTCACAAGACAGATGAACCTTACAAACATATTGTGGGTACAAGAATCACAAAAGCATGCATACAGTGTGATTCCATTTATACAAAGTTCAAAATGGGCAACATGGGGCTGTTGTGTGGAGGGCTGTGGGAACTGGTGATGCAGAGAGAAGCAAGGCCATGCTCTCTCTGAAGGCCCAGTGAAATTTGGGCCCTGGGAGACACAGTGGCGGGCAGCAGCACCTGGGGGCTTTTAGGGTTCAGATAGCATTCTATTTTTTGGCATGGATGTAGTTACACAGTTTTCTGCATGTATATTTTATTTCACAATACCTAGAAAATAAAAAGACTTGCCCCCCTACAACCAGGGTCTAAGGAAAGGAGCATCTGGGAGATTATGAGATTAGTGGATGGAGTATTGAATTTGGCCCCGTAGGTGGGAGTGCAAGACCATGAGTGACCACTTATCAAACACACCTCAGTAAACAGTCAGACGAGTGAGGAGTGTGGTCCTTTCACCTGCCCAGGTTGTTTCTGTTAGATTCTGGGCTTGGTCTCTGGAGTCTAAGAAGTCATGCACTTGCTGTCTGATTTTGGCCAAGTCACCTCCCTTTTTGGGGCCTGTTCCTCATTTATTTGAGGGGAGTGTTGACTTGGATGGGGATTTTCCAAACAGAGCTCCTTGGACCCTTCTCTCTGAGGTCTCTGGAAATGGGAAGCCCTGCAGAGGGAAGGATAAATGGGCCAGGATTCATCCATTGAACCCTGTTCCCAACAGAGCCCTCTTCTTTACAACTTGGACCTCCCATGGGACTTTGTTTGAAAAGGAGACTTCATTGCTAAAAGCAAACTAAACTAAGTAGGCTAAAAGGCAACAAACTGGAGAAAACATTCAAGGTCTTCTCTAGAGCTAGGATCCTATGACGTTAATGAGGTCACCCAACCTCTCTGAATTTTCTCTTCCTTGTATGTACAATGGGAGTAGCTGGCAGGGTGCGGTGGCTCACGCCTGTAATCCCAGCACTTTGGAAGGCTGAGGTGGGCGGATCACCTGAGGTCAGGAGTTTGAGAACAGACTGACCAACATGCTGAAACCCCGTCTCTACTAAAAATACAAAAATTAGCCAGGCGTGGTGGCAGGTGCCTGTAGTCCCAGATACTTGAGAGGCTGAGGTGGAAGAATCATGTGAACCCAGGAGGCAGAGGTTGCAGTGAGCTGAGATCGCACCCATGCACTCCAGCCTGGGTGACAGAACTAGACTGTCTCAAAAAAAAAAAAAAAAAAAAAAAAAAAAAAGTGAGTAGCCGCACCCGTACCACATGGACAATACAGGGATGGAATGTAATGACATGCGTGAAGTGCTGTGTGAGTGATAAAAGGGCATGTGTGGTTGATATATTTTTAATCCTGGTAGAAGGAGGAGGTTCAAGGCAGAAAACTCATCAAGGCTTAATGACAACAATAGCAGCTTATATTTGTGTGGGTCCATATGCAGCCTCCCTTCATGTTACAGAAGGTAAAGCCCAAGGCTAAGACTCTTCTTGCAAACTAGGTCAAGCAGCAAGCTACAGGTTAGAAACAGGCAAGGCAGCAAAAGAGTCACATGGGTGAACTCTGGGACTCTGCAGTCACACTCTGACTCTCCTGCTTGCAATGGGTGCTCATAAGCAAGCTAGCTAACACCTCAGAGCCTTGGTTTTCCCACCACTAAATGCAAATAATAGGCAATGCTGAGTTATTGCAAAGTTACTTCATCTTTGCAGTAGGCTTCTGTGGTGAGTAGCATATTATCATTATTATTAGTCCTGGAAGAGTCAGCTCAAAGGAATCTGCTTTAAAGTCTTATTGCTCCAAGTGTGGTTCATGTATCAGCACCATTAGCATGCTTGTGGAGTTAAAATGCAGATTCTCAGATCTCAGGTTTGACTTCCTGACTTAAAGTCATCATCTTAACCAGACCTCCCATGCACATTAAATTAGAGAAGCACTGTTTTAAAATGCGTTGGCTAGGTGTGGTGGCTCATGCCTGTAATCCCAGCACTTTGGGAGGCCAAGGCAGGTGGTTCACCTGAGGTCAGGAGTTCGAGACCAGCCTGGCCAACATGGTGAAACCCCGTCCCTATTAAAAATACAAAATTAGCCGGGCATGGTGGTGCATACCTGTAGTCCCAGCTACTCGGGAGGCTGAGGCAGGAGAATCACTTGAACCTGGGAGGTGGAGGTTGCAGTGAGCTGAGATCATGCCATTGCACTCCAGCGTGGGCAAGAAGAGCAAAACTCTACCTCAAAATAAATAAAATAAAATAAAATAAAATAAAATAGAATACATCAATCATACAGTGCATAAGTTCTGGCATATGCACTAGCATAAAGGGATTCTCCTATTATAAACCTAGCCCATCTCTTTACTCTCTATCCCACTAGCCCACTGATGACAGCAAAAACTCCCCTCTTAACACTTAACACTTCCAACACTTCCTAGCCGGGCATGGTGGCTCACGCCTGTAATCCCAGCACTTTGGGAGGCTGGGGTGGGCAAAGCGCTTGAGGCCAGGAGTTGAAGACTAGCCTGACCAACATGGCAAAACCCTGTCTCTATTGAAAATGCAAAAAAATTAGCTGGGCATGGTGGTACACGCCTCTAATCCTAGTTACTTGGGAGGCTGAGGCACGAAAATCGCTTGAACCTGGAAGGCGATGGTTGCGGTGAGCTGAGATTGTGCCACTGCACCCCAACCTGGGTGATAGTGAGACCTTGTCTCAAACAAACAAACAAACAAACAAATAAAAACACTTCCTTACTTTGGTTTAAAGTGTTCCATAAAATATTCCTAAGAGAAAAAACTTTAAACCATCATCGTACTACTAGAATGTCAGCTCCATCCATGCAGGTATTTTTGTCTGTTTTGTTCTACAGTGTATCTCAAGTGCCAAGGCCATTGCTTGCGATATACTGGGTGCTCAGTGAATATTTGGCCAGTGAATAAATGAATTGGCCACTGATATAGCAATAGAGATTAATTTATTCGACTGGCCAGCAAATTTGAGAAGACTGGGGACTCGGATCAGGAATGTTGTAAAGGAAGCCTAGAAGAGGGGAAAGGCCCGGAGTGAAGGTTTTTTCAGAGATTTGGGGGTTGATTAAGGAAAAAGACATGACCACGAGGTGGCGGTAGCACACACATGCTTTCTGGGTGATGCTTTAACAGGTTTACACTGGGGAATGTCCTTTACAGCAGGAGTTGGTCAAGGAGGCTATAGTGTGGAGATGGGGTCCTACTCAGAAGAAAAGAAGGGAAGAGGACTCATAGGAAAGAAGAGAATTGGAAAGAGGGCTTACATGGCCAGGTGAAGTCACCCAGCAGCACAGCAGGGAATATCCAGGTCAGAGAGCTCCTATGGGCTACAGTGGCTTGGGGCCTTTATGGCTTAGAGCTTTTCCTTGGCCAGCAGATATTGGGCACAGTTTCATGGAGTATACAGAGCAGGCAGGTTCTAAATGGATTAACAGAGGCTTAGTGGGGCTATGTTCAAAGCAAATGGATATGCAAACATTTGACTTTGGTTGGTGGGGTTTTGCAGGTCTGGTCTCAGCCTACAGTGAAGAAATTAATAATCAAGGGGCCAGCATACAGAGACCATCTTTGGCTCATTTATACAGCACAAAGCAGGGGCCATGGATTAGGAAAGCCAGGACTGGGGTTCATGCTTAAGTGAGGCTTTTGTTCAACTGGGAGGCGGTGCACAGGTGACCGGGAGGTGGAGGGGCTGAGATGGGAAAGAAAAGCACAGAGAGGGAAGACAAGCAAGCCTCAAGACGAGTGTGGCTTCTTCTGTCACTTCTGAGCCTGACCTATTACAACACGACAGAATCAAGGACAACTATTTGAAAATTCAAGGCTGAATTCAAGTCTTTCATTGGTGAGTCACAGTTTTCCTACAAACTCACTGGGGGGCCCTTGGTCAAGCAACCTCCCCTCCCTAGGCCTCTCTTCCATAAAAGGAGGGAATTAAACTAGATATGTGTCCTCATCAGGCTGACCTGCAGGAGCTTTTTACCAAAAGTGCTCTATCTCCTCCATCCAGAGGTTCTGATTCACTTGATCTGGGTGTGGGACAAGGACATCAGGATGCCAGGGTTGAGGCCCTCTGGACCACATAAGTGCTGAGTCAGGGACCCTGAGATCAAGTCTTCCCAGCTCTCTTGCCTGGCCCTGGCAGTGTCTGCCAATACAAAGGAGGGAGATGGGCTTTAACATCAAAGAAAAGCTCCCTACTGCATCAGCAGTACATTCTGACTACATATTAATGTGGGTTGAAGGTAGATTTTCTATTTTCTCACTCACAGGCTGGCTAAAACACATTTCAAGCTTCATTTTTGGGGGAACATAAATTGGGCTTCAACAGGGGGTGTCAAATTGGGGTAAAATTCTTGCACATCTTGGGGAAACCAAATAATCTTGTGTTTTCTCTTCACATAACTATGAAATCCCTAAGCCACAACAGCAAATCTCAACATGCTTGATATTAAGCCCAGTTCTCTCATAAAAGTTTCTGGAGATAATGAAACTCATCTATTGGGTTCTTAGCTTTAAACCTGAGAAAGCTTAAAAAGAGGGAAGATTGGCTTTGACGTCTTGCCTCTGGGTCTCCCTCATGTGTAGCTAAAAGAGTAGTTCAGGAAATATCCACCAGGGGTCAGCATTTTATACACACCTGACTGCTCTGGAAATTTTTTTTTTTTTTTTTTTTTAAATAGAGACGGGATTTCACCATTTTGCCCAGGCTGGTGTCGGACTCCTAGACTCAAGCAATCCGCCCGCCTCAACCTCCCAAAGTGCTAGGATTACCGTGTGAGCCACCACACCCAGACTGGAAGGAATCTTGACAAGGCAAATAATCAGTTTGGTTCTTGCTCTCAAATTAGTGAAGGTCTGGTTTTTCAAGACTCTCTAGGTGTTTCACTCTAAGGAAAAATTTATTTTCCTTCACCTATCAATCAAGCTGAGGTGGAGTCTGACCCCTGACGGGTATCCAATAAATGTTGCCTATTGCCAATGTCTAATCTACAAGGGGTGAGACGGGAGAAGTTCTGCGTCTTCTGTGCCTGCTTTAAAGTCCACTTCCTGTCATCATGTTGTTTGTTGCGGACCTTTTACCTGTATGATTGACTGGTGTGTGGAATTAACACTTCCCTCCTTGCCTGGGGGAACACACACCACATACTGGAACTCAGCACAGGAATCCCAACGGCGTGCCTGCAAGGGAAATGTGTACTTTTGTGTGTTGGTGGGTAGTGGACAGAACTCGTAAAACAGATAGATAAAATACCCAGGCACTCACTACAGTAGGGAATGGATCTGTTCCATTCCCTACTGTATGGAATGCAGCTATGGCTGCATTCTTTCCCAGGGACAGTTGACACAGTCAGATGACTCAGGGAACTTGACTTGCTTGGAGTCAGAGCAGAGGAAAGATCTTAGTGACCAGTGACCTCAAGCTGCCCCACCTGAGCGCTCCACCTCCACTCCAAGGGACTTCCTGCCAAGAGATCAGTATGTCTGTGTCTGGAGTCAAGACGCATCTTCCTTAGGCCCCAGTGGAGTCACACTGACATCTTCGCCTTCCCTCCTTGGCAGTGTTTATTATAAGTCACAGGAGTTTAGTTTTCTTTCAACACAGGCCTGTGGTTGGAGCACAGGGAGCTAGGCTGGGGCTAGAAATTGCTAACCTAGTAGGCAATGGTAAGGATTCTAGTCTGTCCTAAGGCATAAACAGGCCTTGGACACTCTGAAGTTTGTCCTTTCACCACCCCATGCTCCACTTCTAAGTCTCTCTCTCCCCATCTGCACCCCTTAGTTCCTACAAAAATCTCTTCAAAGCGAGGCTCTTGGACAATTTGTTCCATGAAGACATCAAGGACTGTCCATACCAGCCCTCAATAACCCTCTCTTCTAAACTCCATGAGGACCTGTAGCCCAGACCCCTGATCTGCATGACGCCTCGGGGGTCTTTCCAGAGGTGTATGTTTTAACCATCCCATGAGCACCTTAAAGTAAAGATTCAGTGTTTTGCTGTTTACGCTCCCTAGAGCACCTGGGCCCTTATCTGAAACTGATGAAAACTCACTGCCGACATATTCTGAAGTATATTCGTTTATTTATTTATTTTTTATTTTTCCACAGGTTAATGGGGCACAGGTGGTGCTTAGTCACATGTGGTAAGTTCTTCAGTGGAGATCTGTGAGATCCTGGTGCACCCACCACCCAAGCCATATACACTGCACCCTATTTGTAGTCTTTTATCTCTCATCCCTCACCCACCCTTCCCCCCAAGTCCCCAAAGTCCATTGTATCATTCTTATGCCTTTGTGTCCTCATAGCTTAGCTCCCATGTATCAGTGAGAACATAAGATGCTTGATTTTCCATTCCTGAGTTACTTCACTGAGAATAAGACTCTCCAATCTCATCCAGGTCACTGCAAATGCTGTTAATTCCTTTTTATGGCTGAGTAGTATTCCACCATATATCTATATCTATCTATCTATCTATCTATCTATCTATCTATCTATCTATCTATCTATCTATCTATCTATCACAGTTTCTTTATCCACTCATTGATTGATGGGCATTTGGGTTGCTTCCACGATTTTGGGATTGCAAATTGTGCTGCTATAAACATGCGTGTGCAAGTATCTTTTTCGTGTAATGACTTCTTTTCCCAGTAGTGGGATTGCTGAATCAAAGGGTAGTTCTACTTTTAGTTCTTTATGAAATATATTAGTTTAATATGCACTTCCCATTTATTCTTCTCCCTTAGAATACTCTACCCCAGAGATCCACTTGGCTTATTCCTTCTTCTGCGTTGAGGCCTCTGCACCCATGGTTCCCTATCCAAGAGGTCTTTTTTGACCACCTTATCTAAAATAGCATTTGCCTCCTGAAAGCTGCCTGTATCTCCTTTGCTTACTGTTTCTGTACTTTGCTTTATTTTTCTTCCTAAAAATGATTACTGGGTGGTCATGGTGGCTCACGCCTGTAATCCCAGCACTTTGGGAAGACAAGACGGCCAGATCGCCTGAGGTCGGGAGTTTGAGACCAGCCTGACCAACATGGAGAAACCCCATCTCTACTAAAAATACAAAATTAGCTGGGCATGGTGATACATGCCTGTAATCCCAGCTACTCAGGAGGCTGAGGCAGAATTGCTTGAACCAGGGAGGCAGAGGTTTTGGTGAGCCGAGATGGCCCCAGGGTACAAACTGGGTGTCTCTATGTTCGCCCATGGTGTGTGAAGAAAGCCTGTAAGTCCCCACACTCCTCCTTCTCTCTGTGAGAGCCACAAAACCTCAAAGAAGCAGGTGTGGTGGAATTAACTGGGAAGAAAGAACGACTTTTGAAATAGTGATTAAAGGATCATAGCAGAGCCACTGAACATGAGATGGCACTGTCAACACGCTCCAGCGTCACCACCCGATAGGGCAGGATCCCCAGGCCTGGCTTGCTGCTTATGATTGTTCTCTATCTGCCAGTCCCCAATGCCCACAGTTCTGTTGCTGTCTTCTATCCCGGCCCGCGGGATAGTCAGTGTAGGCCCTGGAGGAGGGGGTGGGAATTTGGGGAACAAGAGACACGAGAAATGGAGACAAGACAGTGCTCTGATCAAGTCTCGTTTAATGGCGGTAATGCAATGCCTTATATACATTTGGAGGGGAAGGGGTTGGGCTAAGGCGGAAATGACCTCATTGCGGAAGGCATGGCCAGATAGGTTTCGGTTTCTCCGGTCGGACGTCATGTTGCGCCTGCGCTGTCAGGTAGTCTTTTCGCGGGCGCGGGAAAAATGAATGAAGAAGAAGTGGGAAGAGCGCCATCTTTTAATGGCGGTATTAATACAGGGAAGAAGGTAAATCTAGGGAGAAGGTGTGGGGTGGAAGTGAATATAGCTCAGGCATTTAATCTTTAATTATTATTCACTATGGCCGGGGTGTGCAGCTCCGGACAGGTCCCCCTTTTTATATTTTTATGATAAGAAAACCCCTCGGGAACTGCGCCTGTCTTAGGTTGGGTCAACTCACCCCCACCTTCTAGGCCCGTCATGGGATAAGGCAGCAGCAAGGGCGGCCCTCCTGTCTTAGGCTCCGATGGGGATAGTGTCCTCTTACCCGTCATTGACTGTCCAGTTCAGCACACAGGGGAGGTGGTCTTATTAAGGTAAATAAGACTCACCATTTTCAGTCATCTCAAGGCGATGATAATGAACCTGTATAGGTTTGACCTGGAAGGCCTCGATTTGTTGTCTGACAAATGCCATAAGCTTATTAAGGATTATATGCCCGAGAGTGAGGAAAAGTAGAAGGGTGAGTAAAGGACCAAGAAATGGCAAGAGATAGGGGAGAAGTCCATCGAGTCCAGTCCATAGTGGATTGGCGGCCAGGCCTTTTCTGCACTTTTCCAGTTCTTCTTGCAAAGTTTTTATCTTATCTCTGACGATTCCGGATTTGTTGGCGTAAAAACAGCACTTTTCCTGTAAAGCCAAACACATCCCTCCCTGTTCTGCCGTTAACAAATCTAGACCTCTTCTATTTTGGAGAACTACTTCAGCTAACGAGTCTACTTGGTCTTGTAAATCTTGTATAGTACTGGATAAGGTCTGTACATCTGAGATTAGTTGATTGGATAATTTAGTATATTGGGTTAGTGAGACTCCTAGGCCTGTGACTCCTGTAGTAAAAGCAGTGGTGATTCCTAGTCCAGCCAACAAGGGAATAAATTGTATGGCTTGTTTCGGTCTATAAATAAAATGTTCAATAGCGGGGATGGGGATAGGTTCATCTCCAGGGATGATATCAATGTCGGGGAGAAGAGTGGCCAGAACACAAAGCCCTGTCCAATTTGTAGGTAGATACGTATATGCCATGTTGTTTCCACAAACGAAAACCGAGCCATTTATAGCACACAAAGGGTTGGTGGCATTGATTATGGAAGTACAGTTGCCAAACACAACATAGCCTAAATCAATTTCTTTAGTGTTATTATATGATGGTGAAAAGAGGCAAGAGGAATTAGAAAACGTCATTGGTTGAACCAAGGGGGGGGTGGGTAATAGGACAGGAATTATTTACTAAGGATTCATTTGAGTAATTGACATAGGGCAATGAAAGGTTAGGTATGGCTAGAGGAATAGGTGGGCCCATTTTAAGACAAAGCCAACAATCATGGGCCAGGCTTGTATTGGACATTTGAAGTAAATTGTAAGTAGCATTGAGGATATCAAAAGTTTGAGCATCGAGCCTAAAATTATCTCTAAGCTCAGGCAGGGCTAAAGGGTGATATTGAAGTTCAGGATAAGAAGCTTTATGAATTTCTAATTTTTTCTGGACGGTTTTAATTCTTGCAATATCTAATGGGCCTCCTCCATCAGAAATGTGAATGGGGGCGGTAGTGCTCCAACAAACAGGCTTTCCTTTTTGGCCGTTACAAGGAGACTGTACAAGTTTATTAGTGGATCCTAATACTTGTACGTCATTGATGCCTCCAGTTTGTGTTTTTAGTAACGTGGCCGTATAATATGTTCTATTGCCTGATTTGCATTGTTGATAGGAGGTATAACAGGAACTATGTACAGAAGATTGGAAAGAGCTACAAGGGCATTCTAGGAGCGGCCCGCTAGGTGAGGTATCTCTTGGGGTAGACTTACATTTCCATAACTGGTTTGGCATTAGGTAAGCTGTCTTGCCCATGCAGGTCACCTGGGTGATTCTATCTGACGGAGGTTCAGATATTTGTCCCCCTCTGCAGTCACAAGGCTGGCCGTATTGTTTTCGTAATAATTCTTTTGCCTTACGAGGGTCACCAAAACCTGCATAGACTGTCACTATGTTATATAGAGCGATTATTCTCCAAAGGAATTTCATGTTAGGCTTCATTTTCTGAAAAGCAAGAAGGAAAGAACTTCTCAGGGAGATTTATCTTCCCTGGACTGACAATGGTTATGATTTATTTGTCTTACCAATCTTTCAGGCAGCCATCTGGCTGCATCATTTTTTTGTGAGAAGATGCATACTGAGCCTCTTCCCCAAATTAAAACCGGATCGGGGCCATGCCATGAACTATCAAGTGGATCTTTCCATTTTACCATTGCAAACTGTTTTTGAGATTCAGGATGCCAGAAACGGTCGGCAGCCGATTTTCCATGACTGTCCAAATTTAAAAAATTAAGGATAAACAGGGCATGATTGAGTATGTTTCTGGGGGTACCCTTCACGGGGTACCAGCTCCCCCCTTTTAATTTTGTGATAATAGTTTTTAATGACAGATGAGCTCTTTCTACTATACCTTGTCCTTGGGGATTATAGGGAATGCCTGTGGTATGTTTAATTTGTAGGGTATTACAAAATTGTAAGAAGGCTTTAGCTGTATAACCGGGGCCATTATCTGTTTTGATTTGTTTGGGTATTCCTAAAATAGAAAAGCGGTGTAATAGATGAGCTATGACATGTTTGGTGGCCTCTCCTGTTTGGAGAGTTGCACTGATGAATCCACTATAGGTGTCTATGCATACATGGATATATCTTAGTTGACCGAATTCTGAGTGGTGAGTAACGTCCATTTGCCAAATTTCATTGGGGATGAGTCCTCGGGGGTTAACTCCTAGATGAGGAACAGGTAAATATGTTATGCAGTTGGCGCATTGTTTAACTATTTGTCGAGCTTGTTCTCTGGTAAGTTTAAACATAAGTCTTAAGGTTTGGGCGTTTAAATGATGTAAGGCATGTGCTTTTTGCGCTTGTTGCAAATTGTCTGTAGTGACTGTGGCTATGGTTTTTGTCGCCGTGTCAGCTGTTGCGTTACCTTGTGTTAGAGGTCCCGGTAATCCTGAATGTGCTCTAATATGCCCAAGAAAAAAGGGAGTAGTCCTTTTTCGGATAAGTTGTTGACATTGTAAAAATAGGTTAGCTGTGTCTGAAACATGTTTAATTTGAGACACGGTCTCTAAGAGGGGTATTGAATGGGCCAGGTAGGCGCTGTCTGTATAAATGTTAAGTGGCTGACAAGGAAAAGCTGATAGTGCTGCAATTATAGCTTGCAATTCGACCAGCTGAGCTGATGTATAAGTGGTCTGGAATTTAACGACTACATTATTGTAAGTGTAAGCGGCAAGTCCTGTGGAAGATCCATCAGTGAAAATTAGTAATGCGTCATTGAGAGGTTCTTTACTGGTAATAAGGGGAAATACAAACGCATGAAGTTTACAAAATTGAATAAGTTTGTTAGGTGGGTAATGGTTGTCAATCGCGCCAGTATAAGAAGCGCAAGCAATTGGCCAGGCTTCCGTATTTTGTAACAGCCAATGGATGCGTGATTGAGTGTAGGGCTGTATAATGGTAGAGGGTTCTATTCCAAAGTATTTTCTACTGTTTTCTCTTCCCAAGATAATTAGATCAGCTATGGCATCATAATAAGGCAACAAAACCTTTTTAGGGGAGGAGGGCAGGTGTACCCACATAATGGGATTGTTCTGCCAAAATAGGCCAGTAGGGGTTATTGTTGTGTTAAAAATAAGGAATATTAATGGCTGAGAATAATCAATACCAGTAACAAATTGTGTTGCAATGGCATGTTCTACCTGTTGGAGTGTTATTAATGCTTCTTTAGTAATGGACCTGGGGGATTTTGGATTAGAGTCTCCTTTTAATATATCGAAAAGAGGTTTTAACTCTCCTGTGGTGAGCTTTAAGTACGGTCGAAGCCAATTTATGTCTCCCAGTAATTTTTGGAAATCATTTAAAGTTTTTAAATGATCACGACGTATAACGGCCTTTTGATTAATGATTTTGGGTCCATTAATCTGGAAACCAAGATAAGTGTATGGATCTTGTAATTGTACTTTTTCTGGGGCTATTTGTAGTCTGGCTGCTGTTAACTCTTGTTTGAGTTGGGCGAAGCACTGTAAGACTTGTTCGCCAATTTCTCCTGCTATTAAAATATCATCCATATAATGTATAATATACATTTGTGCCCATGTTTTTCTGACTGGCTCTATAGCGGCAGCTACATATTTTTGACACAAGGTAGGACTATTGGCCATACCCTGAGGTAAGACTTTCCATTGATAGCGCTTCATTGGTTGTTTAAAATTTGTAGATGGAAATCTTAAAAGTTTAAAATTTGTAAAGGCAAATCTTTTCTGGTCAGCAGGGTGAAGGGGAATTGTAAAAAAGCAATCTTTAAGGTCAATAATGATTTTAAAATATTTTTGAGGAATCGCAACTGGTGAAGGCAATCCTGGTTGTAAGGCACCCATAAGGATCATAGTGATATTTACTGCTCTTAAATCTTGTAAGAGTCTCCATTTACCAGACTTCTTTTTAATAACAAAAATAGGTGTATTTCAAGGGGAATTACTTTCCTCAATATGTCCTGCTGCTAGTTGTTCCTGCACTAACTGTTGGGCAGCACTTAGTTTATCATTGAGTAAAGGCCACTGATCAACCCAAACGGGCTCATCTGACTTCCAAGTAATGGGGTCAGCGCACCTTTGGGGTGCAGGTATGTCAGTGGCCTGAGCTAAAAATTTCCAAACCCCTTTTTATCAAGTTGTCCTGAAACCAGTATAGGCTGTGGGATACCGTTCTCTCCTTTTCCAAGACCTTTACCAGGGGTGTATCCTTGAGTTAACATTTGTGCAGTAACTATATCATTTGGACTACACATTATAATTTTCATTTGAGAGAGTAGATCTCGCCCCCAAAGGTTAACAGGTAGGTAAGGGATGACAAATGGCTTAATGAGGCCTGAATTGTTTTCTTTATCTGTCCATGTTAGGTATTTAGAACTTTGTTTAGGATTACTGCTTTGTCCAATTCCTCTCAAGTGAGTTAAAGTTTCTGTGGTAGACCAATGAGAGGGCCAATCTTCCTGTTTAATGATAGTTACATCAGCCCCTGTGTCTATTAGTCCAGTGAATGCCTTCCCGTCTAACCATAAGGTTAGAGAGGGTTTTTGCTTTGTAATTGGTTGCACCCAATATATATCTGATGATCCGAAACCTTTTATATTTCTACTAGAGTATTGGATATTATTATCTGTTTTAACCAAAGGTAGCAGGAGTAACTGAGCTATTCTAACTCCTTGAGGGACAGTAATAATACTATCAATAGCTCTGGCCATAATTTTAATTTCTCCTTCATAATCATTATCGATAACTCCAGGGAGGACTTGTAAGCCTCTCATGGTGACACTACTTCTTCCTAAAAGTAGCCCAAAAGTGTTAGGTGGTAAGGGTCCATATATTCTGGTATTTAAGGTTTGCGGTCCCATTTCAGGTGTTAGTATTATGTGGGAGGTGGAACTGAGGTCCAATCCCGCACTTCCTGGGGTTGCTCTACTAAGTTTTTAAATGGATTGCTGTTGCTGGCTGGAACAAAGCTGACTGCCCCATATGCTTGTTTCGGGGCCTGAGGCTGGCCCCTCATCCCGTTTCCCTGCCTGGGGGGTAAAGGATTTCCTTGACTGTCAGTTTTAGATTTACATTCGTTTGCCCAGTGCCTTCCTCTTTTACACCTTGGGCAAAGGCCTGGAATTTTTGCTTCTGGACTTTTATTTTGGTTTTCACAGCAATCTTTTGCCAAGTGTCCCCTTTTACCGCATCTAAAACATGCCCCTTTATCTTTACCTTTGTTAATGAGGAAATCTCTTACTGTTTGGCCGCTAAAAGCGGCGGCCATTGCTAGGCCTTGTTGATATGAGGGCCCAATATCTGAACAAAGGCGAATGTATCCTGTTAAATCTGTTTTCTTTCGATAAGGTCTGATTGCCGCTTGGCAGGCGGGGTTAGCATTTTCATAAGCTAACTGTTTAACATAATCTACACCCGTTTCTGCATTTCCAAAGATTCTACCTGCCGTGGTCATAAGTCTATGCACAAAGTCTGAAAATGGCTCATCGGGTCCTTGTTTAACCGCTGTGAGCGAGGCCCCTGGATCTCCTTTAACGGGAAGTTTTCTCCAGGCCTTTGTAGCAGCAGCCTGGATTTGTGAGAACAGTCCAGGGTCATATTGCATTTGGGCCTGAGTGTCTGCATAATTACCTGAACCAGTTAACATATCAAAATCCCAACCGTTTCCCGCCTGTTGATTTCTTTTAGCTGTATCTCTACAATTTTCAAAGAACTCTGACTTCCAAATTAAGTGGTCTCCCCCAGAAAGAACTGCCCTTACTAAGGTATTCCAGTCTATAGGAGTGAGCCAATTCTCAGCTACAGATTCCACTATAGCAAGAGTATATGGAGCAGTAGCCCCATACTGAGAGGCAGCAGTCTTTAACTCTTTTATAATAGTAAAATCAAATCCAGTATGATGCCTCCAAGCCTGTCCCTGTTCATCTATGGTTTCAGTGACTGGAAAAACGTCTTTGGGGGAAGAGTCTTCTCTATGTCGGCTAGCGACTAACCCCCCTCTTGGAACATGTTGTCCAGGCCGCTGAAGTGGGCGCAAGGAACCCTCCATAGCGTCTGAGTTAGGTATTTTTTCATTTCCTGTTTTTAGCTTTTGGAGCCTAATTATCAGTGATTGATGTAACTCTTCAAGTTTAATCTGTTCTTCTAGTTGAGCAATTTTTTGCTTTAATTCTTCTTTGGGATCTATGGCTGCCATAACAATGGGCGCAGAAGCCTCATTATGTGTCTTATTATATGGGGGTGGGTATGAAAAACAGGGAGGCAAATCAGGGTTGTGATATTTAGCCGCCTCTTCCTCTAAATCATCCCAATTTATATCCGATTGATTAGGCTTATTAATTTCCTCCTCCTTTTGAAGCATCTGTAAAATTGGGTATTTTTTTGGTTTGTTTTCGTGTGGTATTTCTTTATCTGTTACAGAAGGAGACTTGATTTCCTCATTATCACTTTCGAGGGAAATGAGATCTTCCTCCGTATCTTGCGGAGGCTTTGTGAGGTTAGAGCGGGAGCTAACCTTTAAAATATGCTCTGTCTGAGCGACCGCAGCCATGACTTGCGGATTGTCCTCCTTCTTATCTATTAAACCTCTAATGAGGTTCCAATAAGAGAAGGCGGTTACAGGAATTTTTTTCTGGCCCAAAAGTATTATAATAGTCCTGAAAACAATCCCCTACTCTACGCCATCTTTTAATATCAATAGTTCCTTCCTGTGGGAACCAAGGGCAAGTGTCTTTTACAAAATCAAAAAATTTAAACAAATCATTACCTTTAACCTTTACTCCTCATATCTTTAAAGCCTCTTTTAATTGTCCTACATATATTTGATGTTGGCTTAATTCTTGTCCCATTTCAGACGCGTCACTTACCTTCGATTCTGACGCGGCAGGTTCCCGCAGTGATCGGAAGAGTTTGACTCCTTTTGTCTTCGTTAGCGGTCGACCGTCCTTTGGCGTCCTCTTCCTCACGGAGTCCCTCGTTTCCAGGTCCCTGTTCGGGCGCCACGTATCCCGGCCCACGGGATAGTCAGTGTAGGCCCTGGAGGAGGGGGTGGGAATTTGGGGAACAAGAGACACGAGAAATGGAGACAAGACAGTGCTCTGATCAAGTCTCGTTTAATGGCGGTAATGCAATGCCTTATATACATTTGGAGGGGAAGGGGTTGGGCTAAGGCGGAAATGACCTCATTGCGGAAGGCGTGGCCAGATAGGTTTCGTTTCTCCGGTCGGACGTCATGTTGCGCCTGCGCTGTCAGGTAGTCTTTTCACGGGCACGGGAAAAATGAATGAAGAAGAAGCGGGAAGAGCGCCATCTTTTAATGGCGGTATTAATACAGGGAAGAAGGTAAATCTAGGGAGAAGGTGTGGGGTGGAAGTGAATATAGCTCAGGCGTTTAATCCTTAATTATTATTCGCTATGGCCGGGGCGTGCAGCTCCGGACAGTCTTCTGTGAAGGATTTCACTTCTCCTGACCTCCTGCCACTCCAAGTGCATCCAGGGTTCACCTTTGGCTCTCCAAACACAGATCAAAGTTCTCTGCTAAACATAGAGTCCATCCACTCCAGAAGGGCAGAACTTTAAAATTATAGTTATCTTTAACATCAAACTCTTCAACAGAACTTGTACCCCTTTCAGACCAGGGGGAACCTCCTGCTGAAAGTATGCCTCCCCCATGCCCCTTCTGAGAAACTCAATTCAGAACATTGTGCTACAGAGAGCAGGGGGGAAGGGGGCCAGCTCCAGACAGAGCCGATTTTCAGATAGGCCATTTGCAAGTGGAAAGGGACAAGAGTCTGTAGTTTGAAATCATAACTCTCAGGGATGAGGTCCAGCTACATCTTTTAATAGCCAAGTGATTTTTGTACCAGCTCCTGAAGCTCATTTCATTCATTTAGAAAATCATGGCTGGGCACAGTGTCTCATGCCTATAATCCCAGCACTTTGGGAGGCTCAGGTGGAAGGATCACTTTAGGCCATGAGTTCAAGACAAACCTGGCCAACAGAGCAAGAGCCCTCATCTCTACAAAAAATTTTTTAAAAATTAGCCAGGTGTGGAGGCTGAAGCAGGAGGATCACTTGAGCCCCAGAGGCCTGGCTGCAATGAGCCATGATTGTGCCACTGCACTCCAGCCTGGGCGACAGAGCAAGACCTTGTCTCTAAAATAAACAAAAAAGAAAGAAAACCAAGATCATAATACTTCTCAGAGTTATTGTCACTATTAAATAACATGCAAAAGTGCTCTAGGTAAAAGCTCACTCTAAGACTGCTTGAATAAGGTTATAACCCAAGTATCACCAGATGTCTCCAGCCCGTGGGTCACCTGAATGTCCTGGTCCTGACTCAGCTCACCCTTAAGCCCCTCACTACACCCTGACATGCCCCATGTACAGATTGTAAATGCTCAGTTGCATAAATTTTGACAAATATATACATTCATGTAGCCACCACCCCAATGAAAATGTAAAACATTTCCATAACTCCTGAAAATTCATTTATGTCCCTTTCTAACCAGTTCCTCCCACTCAAGAGGTATCCACTGTTCTGACTTTCATCCCATACGTTGGTTGTGTCCTGTTTCAAACTTCATATAAATGGAATCACATAGTATATACTCTTTTACTTGGCTTCTTCCTCTCAACATAATGTTTTTGAGGTTAATCCATGTTGTTGTGAGAAATCAACAGATTCTTCCTTTCTGTTGTTGAGTAGTATTTCAACTCATGAATAACAGGCTTTCCATGGACTTTTGAGATGTTTCCAGTTTTTGTCTATGATGCATAGAGCAGCTATTCTTTTATACCATTCTTCTTGTGGACATTTGTTTTCAACTCTCTTGCTTTGAGTAAATGCCTAGCAGTGAAAGGACTAGGTCAAAAGGTAGGTCAATTTACAAGAAGTTGGAACTTGTTTTCCAAAATTGTTGCATGGTTTTAGGCTCCTGTCAGCAAAGTATAAGAGTATCAGTGGTGGCCAGGTGCAGTGTCTCATGCCTGTAATCCCAGCACTTTGGGAGGCCAAGGTGGGTGGATGTCAGGAGTTCCAGACGTCCAGGTACTCCTGATGTCAGGAGTTGCAGACCAGCCTGGCCAACATGGTGAATCACTGTCTCAACTTAAAATACAAAAATTAGCTGGGCGTGGTGGTAGTGGTAGCTGTAGTCCCAGCTACCTGGGAGGCTAAGGCAGGAGAATTGCTGAAACCCAGGAGGAGGAGGTTGCAGTCAGCTGAGATCACTCCATTGTACTCCAGCCTGGGCAACACAGTGAGACTTGGCCTCAAAAAAAAAAAAAAAAAAAAAAAAAAAAGAAAGAAAGAAAGAAAGAAAAAGAAAAAAGAAAAGGAGTACCTGTGGCTCCAACTCCTTGTCAACTCATCAATATTTCGTATGGTCAGTGTTTTAAATTCTAGCCTTTTTTTATGAGGATGAAGTAGTATATCTTTGAGGTCTGAATTTGTACTAAAAATATTGAGCATCTTTTAATGTGTTTATTGGTCATTTGTGATTTTTTAAAAATTGTAAAATGTCTGTTTAACTCTTTTGGCCATTATTTTGAGTAGTTTGTCATTTTCTTATTTATTTATAGTTTTTAAAAATTATTTTTAATTTTTGTGAGTACATAGTAGGTGTATATATTTATGGGGTACATGAGATCTTTTGATATGGGTATGCAATGCATAATAATCACATCAGGGTAAATAGGATATCCATCCCCTAAAGCATTTATTCTTTGTGTTACAGTAATCCAATTATACTCTTTTAATTATTTAAAAATGTGCAATTAAATTATTATTGACTACAGTCACCCTGTTGTGTTATCAAATACTAGGTCTTATTTATTCTTCTAACTATTTTTTGCACCCATTAACCATCCTACTTCTTCCTCACTCCCTCACTACCTTTTGCAACCTCTGGTAACCATCATTCTACTATCTCCACAAGTTCAATTGTTTTCATTTTTAGCTCCCACAAGTAAATGAAAACATGCAAGGTTCATCTATCTATCCCTGACTTATTTCACTTAACGTAATGACCTCTGGTTCCATTCATATTATTGCAAATGCCAGGACCTCATTCCTTTTTATGGTTGAATACTACTCCACTGTGTATATGTACCTCATTTTCTTTATTCAATCATCTGCTGATTGACACTTAAGTTGGTTCCAAATCTCGGTGACGGTGAAGAGTGCTATAATAAACATGGGAGTGCAGATATCTCTTCATTATACTGATTTCCTTTCTTTTGGGTATATACTTAGCAGTGGGATTGCTGGATCATGTGGTAGCTCTATGTTTAGTTTTTTGAGGAGTCTCCAAATTGTTCTCCATAGTGGTTGTACTAATTTACATCCCCACCAAGAGTGTGCGAGGATTCCCTTTTCTCCACATCATCACCAGCATTTGTTATTGCCTGTCTTTTGGATAAAAATCATTTTAACTGGGGTGAGATGATAGCTCATTGTAGTTTTGATTTGCATTTCTCTGATGATGTTGAGCACCTTTTCACATATCTGTTTTCCATTTGTATGTCTTCTTTTGAGCAAAGTCTGTTCAGATCTTTTGCCCATTTTTAATAGGATTATTAGATTTTTTTCCTGTAGAGTTGTTTGAGTTCCTTATATATTCTGGTTATTAATCCCTTGTCAGACGATAGAGTGCAGTAAACATTTTCTTCCATTCTGTGGATTGTCTCTTCACTTTGTTGATTGTTTCCTTTGCAGTGCAGAAGCTTTTTAACTTAATGTGATCCCATTTGTCCATTTTCCTTTGGTTGCCTATGCTTATGGGATATTACTCAAGATATCTTTGCCTGATCCAATGTCCTGAAGAGTTTCCCCAATGTTTTCTTGTAGTTTCATAGTTTAAGGTCTTAGGTTTAAGTCTTTAATCCATTTTGGTTTGATTTTTGTAAATGGCAAGAGACGGGAGTGTAGTTTCATTCTTCTGCATATGGATACCCAGTTTTCCCAGCACCATTATTGAAGAGACTGTCCTTTCCCCAGTGTATGTTCTTGGCACCTTTGTCAAAAATGAGTTCACTGTAGGTGTATGGATTTTTTTCTAAGTTTTTACACTGTTCCATTGGTCTATGCGTCTGTTTTTATGCAAGTACCATGCTGCTTTGGTTACTGTAGCACTGTAGTATAATTTGAAGTCGGGTAATGTGATTCCTCCAGTTTTATTATTTTTGCACAGGATAACTTTGTCTATTCTGGGTCTTTTGTGTTTCCATATAAATTTTAGGATTACTTTTTCTGTTTTTGTGAAGAATGTTGTTGGTATTTTGATAGGGATTGTACTGAATCTAAAGGTGGCTTGGGGTAGTATGGACATTGTAACAATACTGATTCTTTCAGTGTATGAACATTTTAACAATATTGATTCTTCCAGTCCATGAACATAGAATATCTTTACATGTGCTTGTATAGTTTTCAAAGTTCTTCTTTTTTTTTTTTTTTTGAGACGGAGTCTCTCTGTGTCGCCCAGGCTGGAGTGCAGTGGCGCGATCTCGGCTCACTGCAAGCTCTGCCTCCCGGGTTCACGCCATTCTCCCACCTCAGCCTCCGAGTAGCTGGGACTACAGGCGCCCACCACCACGCCCGGCTAGTTTTTTGTATTTTTAGTAGAGACGGGGTTTCACCATGTTAGCCAGGATGGTCTCGATCTCCTGACCTCGTGATCCACCCGCCTCGGCCTCCCAAAGTGCTGGGATTACAGGCTTGAGCCACCGCGCCCAGCCTCAAAGTTCTTCTTGTTATTGATTTCTAGTTTTATTCCATTGTGGTCAGAGAAAATACTTGATATTATATTAGTTTTTAAAAATGTTTTAAGACTTATTTTGTGGCCTAACATGGTCTATCCTTGAGAATGATTCATGATTCATGTGCTGAGAAGAATGTGTATTCTGCAGCTGTTGGATGAAATGCTGTGTAAATATCCATTAGGTCCATTTGGTCTACAGAGTAGATTAAGTCTGATGTTTCTTTGTTGATTTTCTGTCTGGATGATCTGTCCAATGCTGAAAGTGGGGTATTGAAGTTTCCAGCTAGTACTGTATTGGGGTCTATCTTCCTCTTTAGCTCTAATATTTGCTTTATATATCTGGGTGCTCCAGTGTTGGGGATGTACATATTTACTCTTGTCACATCCTTTTGTTAAAGTAGCCCTTTTATTCTTATATAATGACCTCTTTTGTCTCTTCTTATAGTTTTTGTCTTGAAATCTATTTTGTCTTATGTAAGTAGAGCTACACCTGCTTCCTTTTTGTTTCCATTGGCATGGAAACAAAAAAAAAGTCATTTCTTTATTTTCGGTTTATGTTTGTCTTTTTAGGTGGAATGTGTTTCTTGTAGGGAACAGATCATTGGGTCTTATATTTTTTAATCCATTCAGCCACTCTATGTCTTTTGATTGATGAGTTTCATCTATTTAGATTCAATATTATTATTGGTAAGTAAGGACTTACTCCTACCATTTTGTTATTTGTTTTCTGGTTGTTCTGTGGTCTTGTCTTCCTTCTTTCCTTCCTTTCTGTCTTCATTTTAGTGAAGGTGATTTTCTCTGGTGGTATGTTTTAATTTCTTGCTTTTTTTTTATTCATGTATCCTTCAAAGGTTTTTTGATTTGAGGTTACCCTGAGGTTTGCAAATAATATTGTATAACTATTTATTTATTTATTTACTGAGACAGAGTCTCGCACTATCAGCCAGGCTGGAGTGCAGTGGCACAATCTTGGCTCACTGGAATAACTCATTATTTTAAACTGATGACAATTGTTTGCATGAGCAAACTGATTGCATGAACAAACAAGCAAAAAGAAAATTAATAAAAACTCTGCACTGTAACTTTATCCCTCACTTTTTAACTTTTTGGTGTTTCTGTTTATATCTTATTATACTATATATGTCTTGAAAAGTTGTTACAGGCCAGGTGCTGTGGCTCGTGTCTGTAATCCCAGCACTTTGGGAGGCCGAGGAATGCAGATCACTTGAACCCAGGAGTTTCTGACCAGCTGGGCAACATGGCGAAACCCTATCTCTACACAAAATACAAAAATTAGCCAGGCATGGTGCTGTGCACCCATGGTCTCAGTTACTCAGGAGGCTGAGGTGGGAGGATCACCTAAGCCAGGGAGGCTGAGGCTGCAGTGAGCCATGATTGTACTACTGCACTCTAGCCTGGGTGACAGAGTGAGACCTTGTGTCAAAAAGAAAAAAGTTGGCATAGTTATTATTTTTGGACAGTTCTTTTCATCTATCTACATAAGTTATGAGTAGTTTACACACCCCAATTACAGTGTTATAATATTTATTTTTTGTGTACTTACTATTACCAGTAATTATCTGAATTTTGTACCTTCGGATGATTTCTTATTGCTCATTAATGTCCTTTTCTTTCAGATTGAAGAACACCCTTTAGCATTTCTTGTAGGACAGTTCTTGTGTTGATGATGAAGTCTCTCATATTTTGTTTGTCTGGGAAAGTCTTTATTTCTCGTTCATGTTTCAAAGATATTTTTGCTGGATATAGTATTCTATGGTAAAAATTTTTTTCCTTCAGAACTTTAAATATGTCATACCACTCTCTCTTGGCCTGTAAAGTTTCTACTGAAAAGTCTGCTGCTAGATGTATTGGAGCTTATGTTACTTGTTTTTCTTATTTACTGCTATTAGGATTCTTTCCTTGACCTTCGAGAGTTTGATTATTAAATGCCTTCAGGTAGTCGTCTTCTTTGGGTTCAGGTAGTCTTCTTTGGGTTAACTCCACTTGGTGATCTATAGTCTTCTTGTACTTGAATATTGATTTGTTTGTATAGATTTGGGAAGTTCTTGTTATGATCCCTTTGAGTAAACTTTCTACTCCTATCTCTCTCTCTACCTCCTCTTTAAGGCCAATAACTCTTACATTTGCCCTTTTGAGGCTATTTTCTAGATCCCGTAGGCATTCCTCTTTTTTTATTCATTTGTGTCCTGTATCTGTGCATTTTTAAATAGCTTGTCTTCAAGCTAAATAATTCTTCCTTCTGTTTGATCAAATCTGCTATTAAAAGACTCTGAGGCTGAATGCAGTGACTCATGCCTGTAATCCCAGCACTTTGGGAGGCTGAGGCAGGAGGATCACATGAGGCCAGGAGTTCAACACCAGCCTGGCCAATATGGCAAAACCCGGTCTCTACCAAAACCACAAAAATTAGCTGGGTGTGATGTTGCACATCTGTAATCCCAGCTACTCAGGAGGCTGAGGCATGAGATTAACTTAAGCCTGGGAGGCAGAGGTTGCAGTGAGCTGAGATTGCACCACTGCACTCCAGCTTTGGTAACAGAGAGAGATTCTGTCTGCAAAATAAATAAATAAATAAATAAATGAATAAGAGAGAGGGAGAGAGAAAGAGAGACTCTGATGCATTCTTTAGTATGTCAATTGCATTTTTCAACTGCAGAATTCCTGCTTGATTATGTTTAATTATTTCAATCTCTGTTAAATTTATCTGATAGGATTCTGAATTTCTCCTTTTGTTGTCATGGATTTCGTTGAGTTTCCTCAAACAGCTATTTTGAATTCTCTGTCTGAAAGGTCACATATCTCTGTCTCTGAGGATTGGTCCCTGATCCCTTATTTTGTCCCTTATTTGGTAAGGTCATGTTTTCCTTTATGGTCTTGATGGCTTGTGAATGTTCATCAGTGTATGAGCATTGAAGAGTCAGGTACATATTGTAGTCTTCGCAGTCTGGGCTTGTTTGTACCCATCCTTCTTGGGAAAATTTTCCAGGTATTTGAAAGGATTTGGGTGTTGTGGTCTAACTTTTTGGTCACTGCAGTCATATCTGCTTCAGGGGGCCATGTCAAGCTTAGTAACACTGTGGCTCTTGCAGACTCATAGAGGTATCACCTTTGTGGTCTTGAATAAGATCCAGAAGAATTCTCTAGATTGCCAGGCAGAGACTCTTATTCTTTTCCCTTACTTTCTCCCAAATAAACAAAATCTTTCTCTCTGTGCTAGGTGGCCTAAAGCTGGGGGTAGTGGGACACAAGCACCTCTGCTGCCACCACAGCTGGGAATGCACTAGGTCAGACCTGAAACCAGCATGGCACTGGGTCAAGGCCCACTGTAACCACTACCTGTCTACCATCTCTGTGGACTTAAGGCCGTAAGGCTCTACAATCAACAGGTGTTGCAGCCAGCCATGCTTGCATCCTTCCTTTCAGGGCGATGAGTTGTTGTCTGGAGGAAATGGCCTGATGTTGGAAACCTTAGAAATCTACCTTGTGCTGTAGTCTACTGCAGCTGAGCTGGCACACAAGCCACAAGACAATGTCCTTCCTACTTTTCCCTCCCCTTTCCATAAGCAGAGGAGTCTCTCCTTATGACCACCATTGCCACAGGGCCTTGGGGCATACTGTCAGGCTACTGCCAAGGCCAAAGGGCTCTTCAGTCAGCTTGTCATGAATGCTGCCAGGCCTGGGACTCACTCGCCTTCAAGACAGTGGGCTCCCATCTGGCCTAGGGCAGGTCCAGAAATGCCATCCAAGTGGCAAGGCCTGAAATCAGGGACCTCAAGAGTCTGCCTGGTACAAGCCTTAATGTCTCTGGGGTCCTAAATAAACTTGAAAGCTGCAAGACAAAGTCCCCTCCTTTATTTTTCCCTCTGCTTTTCTGAAGCTGAAGGAGTCTCTTCCCATAGCTACCACAGCTGGGAATGTGCTGGGTCACACCTGAAGCCAGCATGGCTCTGAGTCTCACTCAAGACCCACAGTGTATACTACCTGCCTACAGCTGCTGATTATTCAGGGCTCAAGGGCTCATTACTCAGCAGGTAATGAATCCTGCCAGGACTAGGTCCTTCCCTTCAAGGCAGTGATTTCCCTTCTGGTCCAGGGTATATCTAGAAATGTCATCTGAGAGCTAGGACTTGGAATGTGTGCCTGAGGACTCTGCTCAGTGCCCTATCCTACTGTGGCTGAGCTGGTATCCAAGTTACAAAACAATATCCTCTTTATTATACCTTCGTTTCTCCTCAAGCAGAAAGAAGGAGTATCTTTTGGATCTGTGAGCTGCACTTCCTGGGATTGGAGGAGGGGTAGTGCAGGCCCTCCCTTGGCCTCCCTAGCTGGTGTATCACTAGGTCATGTGACCCCCAAGTCCACTGACTCTGAGCCCAGAACAGCACTAGGACTTGCCTAGGAGTTGCAGTCCTTGTGGCTTAGATTGCCTTTCAAGTTTATTTAGGACCCCAGAGACCTTTAGTTCATGACATTAAGGCTTGCCAAAACTTAAGCTCCTTCCTCCGGGATGGACGATTCCTCTCTGCCTAGGGCTGGTCTAAATGCTCCCACTGTGTGCATCAGCTGAGTTCTGCTTGGTGTTGCTTTCTACTGTGTCAGGGCATCGCTAGTTCCAATGCAAAGTCTGGCCATCACTGCACTATCCCTCCTCCATGCTCATTGATTCTCTCCCTGTGCCACATGGCTGCTGCTGGGGGATGGGGGAAGGGTGACATAGGTAACTCAAAACCTTCTTTTCTACCCTATTCAATGCCTCCTTCAGTGCTGTGAAGTTACAACCAGGTACTGTGATGCTCACCTGATTTTTTTTTTTTTTTTTTTTGAGACAGAGTTTCGCACTTGGTGCCCAGGCTGGAGTGCAATGGCACGATCTCGGCTCACTGCAACCTTCACCTCCCAAGTTCAAGCAATTCTCCTGCCTCAGCCTCCTGAGTAGCTGGGATTACAGGCGTGCGCCACCACGTCCAGCTAATTTTGTATTTTTAGTAAAGACGGGTGTTCTCCATGTTGGTCAGGTTGGTCTCGCACTCCCGACCTCAGGTGATCCGCCCGCCTTGGCCTCCCAAAGTGCTGGTGAGCCACTGCACCCGGCCTTGATTTTTGGTTCTTATGAAGGTATTTTTTTGGCATAGATCGTTGTTAAACTTGGTGTTCCTGTGGGGAGAGTGATTGTCGAAGTCTTCTGTACAGCCATCCTCCTCTGCCTCCCAGGCCTAGGAGTGAAATTCTGGGTCATACGGAAACTCTATGTTTCATGTTTTGAAGAATTGCCAAACTGTTTTCCAAAGTAGCTGCACCATTTTACAAGCCTACCAAAAGTATATGAGATTTTCAATTTTTTGCAACCTTGCCAATACTTGTTATTATCTGTACTTTTTATTATAGCCAATCTAGTAGTATCTTATTGTGATTCTGATTTGTGTTTCCCTGATTGCTAATGATGTTGAGCATCTTTTCATGTGTTTATTGGTAATTTATCTACCTCAGAGAAATGTCTATTCAGGTCCTTTGCCTACTTTAAAATTGAATTCTTCTTTTTATGATTGGGTTATAAGTATTATTTATATATTAGATACAAGTCCCAGGGTTCATTTTTTTTAACCATATAGATTTCTAGTTGCTCCAGCACTGTTTGTTGAAAAGGCTTTTCTTTCTTCATGAATTACCTTGACACCTTTGTCAAAAGATATGTAGATATATATTAGGACACTTTAATTCTGTTACTTTGATCTGTTTTTCTATATTTATGCCATTCTAATTTGAAGTATTCCCTCATATTTCCTGTGATTTCTTCTTTGACCTATGAGTTATTTGGAAGTGCATTGCTTTATTTCCAAACATTTGGATATTTTCTTAGATAGAATATTATTATGGATTGCTAATTTAATTCCATGGTAGTCAGGAAACATGATCTTATGATTTCTTCCATTGAAATTTAGAGATTCTTCTATAGTTCATGAATCATAAGTCTTGGTGAATATTCCATGAGCAGTTGAAAAGAATATGTATTTTGCCATTGGTGGTGTAATATTATATGATGTCGGTTTGGTCAGGTTAAACAATTATGTTGTTCAAATCTGTGTCCTTAATAATTGTTTGTATACTTGTTTTATTAATTATTGAGAAATGGGTTTTACAATGTCCAACTATGTGGGTTTTCTACTTCCATTTTTGCTTGACATATTTGGAAATTCTGTTGTGACATTCCTATACATTTAGGATTGTTATGTTTCTTCCTCTTTCTCCTCCTCCTCCTCCTCCTCCCCCTTCTCTATTTTGAGACAGAGTCTCACTCTGTTGCCCAAGCTGGAGTGTAATATCAGGATCTCGGCTCACTGTAACTTCCGCCTCCTCGGTTCAAGAAATTCTCCTGCCTCAGCCTCCTGAGTAGCTGTGATTACAGGCATGTGCCACCGCACCCAGCTGATTTTTGTATTTTTAGTAGAGATAGGATTTCACCATGTTGGTCAGGCTGGTCTCGAACTCCTGACCCCAGGTGATCCACTCGCTTATCTTTACCTCCCAAAATGCTGGAATTACAGGCATGAGCCACCACACCCGGCCTGTTATGTCTTCTTAATAAATTGATCCTTTTGTCATTTTAATATGACCATTTTTATTTCTGGTAATTTCCCTGTATTAAAACCTACTTTGTCTAAAATTCATATTACATAGTATATTTTCCCTGTACTTTTAGTTTCAACTAGCCTGGGTTTTTATATTTAACATGTGTATCTTGTAAACACAGTATAGTTGGGTCTTGTTTTCTTAGCCTATTTGACAGGTCTATCTTTTATTTGAGGTATTTATTGTATTAATGATACATTTTCTATCTTGCTATTTGTTTTATGTGTCCTCCCTCTTCTTAATTTTTTCTTACTTCCATGGCTTCTCTTGGGTTAACTATTTTTCAGCGATAATTTTTGTATCTTCTATCAGATTTTAGTCTGAATTAATATTATAAAACGTCATACGCAACATAAAAATCTTCCAATGTACACCCATTTTTCTTCCCCTTCTATGCTTTGTGCTTTTCTTGTTATACATCTTGCTTCTACAAATGTTACAAATCTCCCAAAATCTGACTATTTTTGCTTTAGTCAATGAACTTTTAAATAACTTAATACAAATGTGAAAAAGTATTTTGTATTTATCTGTATATCTATAATTCCCACTGCTCTTCATTGCTTCACTGTAGATTGTAATTTTTATTTAATATCATTCCCTTTATCTTGAATAATTTATTTACTTTTCATATAATACTGTCAGATTTTATTTATTTGAAGATGTCTTACTTCCTGTTTAAAAATTTTTTGGGGGACAAAGCACTATAAGTTGCTAGCTTTTTTACTTTTAGCACTTTAAAGATGATGTTCCATTTTGGCTCGGCCTGGTGGTTTATGCCTGTAATCCCAGCACTTTGGGAGGCCGAGGCTGGGGAATCACTCGAGGCCAGGAGTCTAAGAGCAGCCTAACAACATGGCGAAACCCTGCCTCTATCAAAAATATGAAAATTAGCCAGGCATGGTGACATGCGCCTATAATCATAGCTACTTGGGAGACTGAGGCAGGGGAATCGCTTGAACCTGGGAGGCAGAGGTTATAGTGAGCGGTGATTGCACTACTGTACTCCAGCCTGGGAGACACAGCAAGACTCCATCTCAAACAAACAAACAAACAAACAAACAAAACAATATTTTGTCCTCTGGCCTACATGGTTTCTATATGATGAAATTATTCATCATTCCCGCATGCAATGTACATTTTTTTATTTGGTTGCTTTTAAGAGTTTTATCTTTATCTCTGTTAAGTCAGTAACTGTGAAAGGGTCTGAGTTTTTATTCTGCTTGCAAGCTAACTAGATAGCCCATCACAATTTTATAGATTCTAATAGACGATGGTGGAAGACAATTTATTACTCACAGCAGTAGCAGAGTAATACACAGACTCCTCGAGCCCCACTTGTTTTATTTTGAGACAGAGTCTGGCTGTGTCACCCAGGCTGGAGTGCAATGGCGCAATCTCAGCTCAATACAACCTCCACCTCCCGGGTTCAAATAATTCTCCTGCCTAAGCCTCCCGAGTAGCTGAGATTACGGGTGCCTGCCACCACACCCGGCCTCAGCCTGGCCTTGAGCCCCACTTTCTACAGGGAGTTGTGATGAGCTCCATATGTTTCCCGAACACATAGTGAAGTACATCATAAAAAGAGACCCTGGCCGGGCGCGGTGGCTCACGCCTGTAATCCAGCACTTTGGGAGGCCAAGGTGGGCGGATCACGAGGTCAGGAGATCAAGACTGTCCTGGCTAATATGGTGAAACCCCGTCTCTACTAAAAATACAAAATAGCTGGGCGTGGTGGCAGGCACCTGTAGTCTCAGCTACTTGGGAGGCTGAGGCAGGAGAATGGTGTGAACCCAGGAGGCAGACCTTGCAGTGAGCCAAGATCATGCCACTGCACTCCAGCCTGGGTGACAGAGCAAGACTCCATCTAAAAAAAAAAAAAAGGCGGGGGGGACCTTAATATTGTAATGGAGGCCTTGAACTTACATAGGGGCTGTTGGCAAACCTGCCCAGGCTTCCCCCTGGGGTGTAAAAGTTGGGCTGTCTCTTCATTCTGGGGTAATAAAGATACAGATATCACCTTCATCGATGTGGATTTATTTCTATTCCATTTGGTACTTCATTTAAAAGATGGTTGTATTTCTCCTGAAATGCCTGATTTCTTTACCCATTATATCTTTTTTTTGCTGGAAGTTTTTTTAAACCATATTTATCATAGCATTTGTTTTTAATTCCTTATCTTTGGATCCCAATATCTTGGTCACCTGAGGGTCTATTTATTTTTTTCTCTTGACTATGGCTCACATTTTTCTGCTTTTCTGAATGTCTGATAATTTTTTTGTCACATGGTGAACATTGTGAATGATATATTGTAGATGCTCTGCATTCTATTTTCCTTTGAAGAGTGTCAAGTTTTGTTGTAACAGGAAGTTAAATTATTGAAAACTCACCTTGGTTTTGTGGAGATTTGATTTTGCACTTTGTTTGGATGAATTTCTTTTGGTTTTGTCCCTAATTCTAGGGTATATCCCTTAATGCTGGGATGCAGTCCTTCCTGCTAAGGGGTGGTCATTCTAGGGTTACAATGGAAAGCCTGGTAGAATCAAGTCCCTCTTAGATGGTGGAACTTTCCCAGAGATGAAAACTAACTGTGCAGATCTCTGCTCACTATTGTTCTCCTTTGGGTTGTCTAGATTCTTGCTCCATGCATTGTTCGTTCAGGAATCTGCCAACAGTTTAAAGGAGTTTGCATGTAGTTGTTGGGCTTCTGTTCTTTGTGGCTCCCTCCTTTTCAGGATTTTCCCCCTCAAAGACACCCCACTCAGCCTCCCAAGTTTACAATTTACCAGTGTACCTCACACTACTGCTTATATTCCCTGCTAGCTACAAGCTTTTGGAGTGCTCAGTTCATTGTTTTAACCAGTACCTGGCATATATACAGTAGGTGAATACTGAAGTGAATATTTGCAGACTGAACAAATGAACTAATAAATTATAGGATTGTTAAACCCAGCATCAGAGCCCCATCTGAAAAGACTAAGCAGTAGTGTTGCACATTGATTTAGAGCAATCCCGTCCATGGCCTATTAAGACCATGTTGGGGGTGGGGGATTGCGAGCAAAGCTTCATCTGTATTTACAGGCACTCCCCATTGCTTGCATTACCACCTGAGCTCCACCTCCTGTCAGATCAGCTGCGGCATTAGATACTAATAAGAGTGCAAAAACTATCGTGAACTGTGTGCGCGAGCGATCTAGGTTGTGCGTTCCTTGTGAGAAGCTAGTGCTTGATGACGTGTCGCTGTCTCTTATCACCCCCAGATGGGACTGTCTAGTTTCAGGAAAACAAGCTTAGTGCTCCTACTGATTCTAAATTATGGTGAGTTATAAAATCATTTCATTATATATTACAATGTAATAATAACAGAAATAAAGTGCACACGACAAATGTAATGTGCTTGAATCATCCTGAAGCACCATCCACTCCCGCCTCCCACATCTGTGGAAAAATTGCCTTCCACAGAAAGCAGTCCTTCCCTGGTGCCAAAAAGGTTGCACACTGCTGATTTAGAGCATGGTCTTTGGGTCTTGCTTGACTGTGTGCCTGTGTGTCTTTGATCAGGTTACTTAGCCTCTCTGTGCCTCAGTTTCCTCATGACGTGAAAAGCTTCCTAACTCGTAGGGTTGCCATAAGGGTTAAATGTTTTAAGACAGTTTATTGCCCAGCACTCAATAAATATTAGGTGTTGTCAGGGTTGTTGCTGCTTGCAGAGAGCCTGGTCAGCTTCATTTTAGCAGCATCAAATCAAGAAATGTACCTCTCTAGGTTGCCAATTCCTAGGGGAGCTAAAATGTTCACTAGACATTGTGAATAAATGTGAACCTAAACAGCCAATTCTTCCAGATGGATCCTGAGTGGTTAACTGGGCCTAGATCTGTTTTATTTTATTTTTCCGTTTTTACATGTCAAATGACTGGACCATATTGGCCTAAATTTAAAATAGAGCCAAGTGGTCGTTTGCTGACTAAAGGTCACATAGGCTGAGCTGTCTGGAAACCAGCAGCTTTTGTTTCTGGGAATTTCAGAGCTCACCTGAACCAACCAATCAGAGCTCACCTGCCTTGGCCAATCAGGGTTCAACTGTATCACGCAGTCAGGGCTCAGATGTATTGATCAATCAGAAGTTAGCCTTGTCAAGCAGTCAGAACTAAGCAAATTTCAAGCCTTCATTTGCACAGGAAACCTGTGTGGGACCATTTGCTATAAAACCCGAGCCTTCCCTTTGTTCTTTGGAAGCGCACCTTTGTTTTACAATAAAGGTTGTGCCTCTCCAATTTACAACCTGCTTACTGGAAGATTCCTTTTGGAGAACTTTTATTCACGACATACAGGAAATATGGAATCATTTAACTCAAAATGTCATTGTATGGTGCCTTACATAGTTACAGAAATAGAAACCAGATCGTGCCATCAAGGGTGACATTGAAAAATAATAGCTTCTCGCCAATGACAACCTATTCTGAGCATATGTTTGCTGAAATAGATTAAGTGTAAAATCATAGCTATTTGCTTCTATGCCACCAATCCCCAAACCAGCTAGTGAATGTTCACTGTAGGTCAACAGTTACGGACAGCTGAAATTCGGAAATCAAATAATGCAACTTTTTCTTGTGCCCAGTGAATAGTAAATGAATAAGGGGTTTGTAAGAACTCCAAACAATCCCTTTCAAGGCTTGCACGTATCTAGGGCAGGCCTCAGTTTCCGGTTTAGGTACTGGAAAAAGAGCCAGAGGGCTTTGGAGTGCCTGCAGCTCTGCAGCTAGCGCACAGGTCAGGCAGTGCAGTGCGGGGCGTGCAGGAGGTACCCGGCCTGCCTGGCGGCCCAGCCTGGCGTCACCGCGGTCAGACCAGTCCGACAGCTTCGCCCCCCCACACCCCAACCCTGGCCCGGTCTCAGCCCGCCCCTCCCCGCCCTGCGCCGCCACCAGCCCGCCAGCCTGCAGTCCCGGAAACCGAGTCCCTCCTGTGAGCGCCCGGAGCTGGACTGGCCCAGCCCCCCGCGCAGCCGAGGCCCCACAGCTCTCGCTGCCCACGGCTGGCGCCTGGGCGCGGGGCCATGGGGCGCCCGGGCCGGCGGGAGGCCGGAGCAGGAGCCCGGCGGGAAATGGGTAAGGGATCGTGGGGAGGCCTGGGCCGGGCGGGGGCACCCCCCGCCGTCGCCGCCCTCAACAGTGACTGTGTGCCACGCACCGGTCTCGCCAAGCCGGTGAGCACCTGCGGAGCGGCTGTCGCTGAGGGTAAGGGTCCCTGGAGCCAGAAAGAGGGTTGAGAGCGAGCAGGGGACCCTGAGAATCCAGCCTAACCAAGTGGCGGAGACTGGGACAGCAAGGGGACACTTTCTCCACTGAAAGAATCAGCCTGCGCTCTCTTGCTGTGGGCTACTCCGGCTGCGCTGCTGGATCCTGGCTCCAAGCCCCGCTGGCGAGCAGGAGGAGCCCTTAAAGACCCAAGTGTCAGAATCAGGCCACACTGAGGGCTTTGCTCCTAATCGCTCATGGCCCTGTGCCTCAGTGGTTTCTGGTGCTCATGACCAGGCCAGGCTGGCCCCTGCTGGCCCCTGCTTGGTGGGAGCTGCCCCCCCAGGAGTGCACTGGGCTAGAGGACCAGGCAGCTCTTCCCTATCCCCTTGGGTGCTGGCCCTTCTCCTAGGTGTGTCTAGCAAGAAAGTATCAGACATTTCTGGGAAGGTAAACAGTGTCTACTCAGCTGACAAACTCATATCCCTCTAGGATTTCTTTCTGGCTCTAGAATTGTCTAGCTCATCTTTTCGGTAGGATGATGGAGGTAAGAATGTGAGTTCTTTGCTGGATTTTTCCATGCTGCAGGATGGACTTGCTGCTCTGGTCAATGTGCTCGCCAGACCTCTGTGTCCACGGTCTGCATGTCTAGGTTGGGGGACAGTATCAAAGTAAGACTGGGCAAGGTAAGCCCCACCTGCCCTTGAATCTCAGGCTTGGCCCCTCCTGAGCCCAGAGCTGATTGAATGTAATTAGCAACTAATTGGATGTCCATGAGACTCTCCACATAAAGAACACACCAGGGTCAGGTTTAGACAGTGTGTAGCACCAAATGATTCATTCTTTTCTTCCAGACGTGATATTTCCTCTATGTGAGGCATATAAAGAAGATACATTCATTCATTCATTTGTCTAGCAGGTATTTACTGAGTGCCAACTAGGAATCAGGCATGTAGGCACTGCAAATACTACTGCTCTTATTTACATATGGGTTGGAGAGAGAAAATAAGCAAGTAAGCAGTTGAATGACATCATTTCAGAGAGCAATAAATGCTGAAAAAACAACACTGAAAAATTTCCAATAAGAAGGATATGGGGCACAACAGTGAAACGTATAAGAGAATTTGGGCCTTAGCTAGAAAGTGTAGCAAACAGACTTTCCAAATTAGATGGGAAAATGGTCCCATGTTCAGGTCCTCAAAATGTAGGGACACAGGATGAGGTGCCCTCTGTTCCTATGAGCAGGGAGTTATAAGCTGCCTATAAGAGATCGGTGAGAAAGGGACTAGTGGTGAGTAGCCCCTCTCTAAGAGTATGTTTCTTATCGGGAAGCTTAAATCTAAGACAGAGATTGAGATTCTAATGGACTAGTGGTGAGTAGCTCCTCTCTAAGAGTACGTTTCTTATTGGGAAGCTTAAATCTAAGACAGAGATTAAGATTCCAGGCCAGGCGCGGTGGCTCAAGCCTGTAATCCCAGCACTTTGGGAGGCCGAGACGGGTGGATCACGAGGTCAGGAGATCGAGACCATCCTGGCTAACACGGTGAAACCCCGTCTCTACTAAAAATACAAAAAAAAACTAGCCGGGCGAGGTGGCGGGCGCCTGTAGTCCCAGCCACTCGGGAGGCTGAGGCAGGAGAATGGCGTGAACCCGGGAGGCGGAGCTTGCAGTGAGCTGAGATCCGGCCACTGCACTTCAGCCTGGGCGACAGAGCGAGACTCCGTCTCAAAAAAAAAAAAAAAAAAAAAAAAAAAAAGATTCCAATGGACTAGTGATGAGTAGCCCCTCTCTAAGAGTACGTTTCTTATTGGGAAGCTTAAATCTAAGACAGAGATTAAGATTCCCAGAAAACATGGTCTATTGACTCACTCACTCATTTGTATAGTTATTCAACAAATATTTATTGAGGGCCTGTATGTTCCAGGCACTATTCCAGGTTTTAAGGATACATCAGTGAACAAGACAATCCTTCGTCTCATAGAGCTTATTTCTTGTGAGAAAAACAGACAATAAACAACACAGCAATTTTAATGTGGTGTCAGATGAAGGAAGTGAAGAAAAGCAAAGCAGCTTAAGGAGTTAAAGTTGATAGGGGCTGCTGTGTCCCACAGAGTAGTCAGGACAGGCTGTGCTGAGATGAAATTCGAGCAGAGACCTGAATGAATGTGGGACATAGCGGTGTGACTACCTGGGGGAAGAACATTTCAGGCAGAGGGAACAGCAAGTGCAAAGGCCCTGAAGCCAGAGCGAGGCGTGAAAATGCTGGGCATGCTGGATGAACAGGGAGGAGGTCAGTGTGGCTCTGGGGTGGGGCGCAGGCATCTCAGAGACTCGTCTTAAAGGAGACCGGGGTAGGGCTCAGCCTTGACCAAAGGCACCCAGGAAAGCAGGTGGTGCCCCGCATTGCTGTGGCAGGAAGATTTACAATCGCCAACTTGTGGACAGGACTGGTGGTTTATGCCAAGTAGGGCAAGAGGTGATCGACAGAGATGGAGAGCATGTCTTTTGGTGGGAGAGGTATCATTTGCTTTTCTTACTCACACCCTGTGTCCTTCGAAACATTACGGGCAGCCTGACTAACATGGTGAAATCCCATCTCTGCTAAAAATACAAATATTAGCCAGGAGTGGTGGTGCTTTCCTGTAATCCCAGCTACTCGGGAGACTGAGGCATGAGAATCGCTTGAACCCAGGAGGCAGAAGTTGCAGTGAGCAGAGATTATGCCACTGCACTCCTGCCTGGACAACAGAGTGAGACCCTGCCTCAAAAATAAAATAAAATAAAATAATAAAAATAACATTATGGGGCCACACAGCGAGAATTATAGTGGGCAGGAGACCCTGAGGTTTTCAGATTTAGTATTAGGTTGGTGCAAAAGCAACTGTGACGTTTGCCATTACTTTTAATGGCAAAAACCACAATAGCTTTTGCACCAACCTAATAAATGCCCAGGGAATGGAAGATGAGAAAAAACCTGCCTTCTGGGAAAATTCCAATAACCTATTTTTTTCCATCCTTAAAACTATTATATGATCTCATTAGCAGGTTTTTCTTAAAAAACAAACCAGCCCAAGAGCATATAAATCATTAGCATTTATTGAACACATACTATATGCCAGACCCTCCTTTGGGTAACTTGTGTGCAGTAACACAAATAATTCTCCCAGAAAGTCTATGCAGTTTATACTGTTTTGATCCCACTTCACAGATGAGAAAACTGAGGCCCAGAGAGAGTAAGAAAGTTGGCCAAGGGTACATGGGTAGTAAGTGAAGAATCAGAATTTGCCATCAGGCAGTGCCATTTTTGAGCCAAGCGCTCTCACACTATGCTGTAACAATGTCAGAGAGCCAACCTTGGGCCCAAATTTTGGAGAGATTCTGTCCACCAAATGGACTTCTGCCTGCCCTAACTTTTGGAGAAGCTCCTAGTTGGCAAATGAAATTGGTCCCTTTATAAAATAGTCGTGGTCGGCCGGGCGCAGTAGCTCCCGCCTGTAATCCCAGCACTTTGGGAGGCCAAGGTTGGCAGATGACTCAAGATTAGGAGTTCAAGACCAACCTGGCCAACATGGTGAAACCCCATCTCTACTTTAAAAAAAAAAAAGAAAAAGAAAAAGAAAAAGAAAAAGAAAAGAAAGAAAGAAAAATACAAAACTTAGCCAGGCGTGATGGCTTGCGCCTGTATTCCCAGCTACTTGGGAGGCTGAGGCATGAGAATCACTTGAACCCCGAAGGTGGAGGTTGCAGTGAGCCGAGATTGTGCCACTGTTTCCCAGCCTGGGCGACAGAGCGAGACTCTGTCTCAAAAAGAAACAATAAATAAAATAAAAATAAAATAAAATAGTTGTGGCCATGAGATATATTCCACAAATACTGGTCTCAGGTCATGGTGAGGATGCAGGTGCAGGGTGAGGACTACATAGGGTGCGGTAGGTCAGTGGGTCAGATCCAGTTAGCTGGGGCTCAGCCTTGTGCCCAGGATGCTAAAGCAGGAGGATGGCATAAGACCAGCAGGGCAGGTTTTGTCCACAGTGCGTGACAACAGATGGTTAGAGAGAAGACAGCTGCTGGGTTTGAGCACAATCTACTTCTCTCCTTCTTCTAAAAAGATGTTTTTAAGATATTACTGGCCGCGTGCAGTGGCTCACACCTGTAATCCCAGCCCTTTGGGAGGCCAAGGCAGGTGGATCACCTGAGGTCGAGAGTTCAAGACCAGCTTGACCAACATGGAGAAACCCTGTCTCTACCAAAAATACAAAATTAGCTGGGTGTGGTGACACATGCCTGTAATCCCAGCTACTCGGGAGGCTGAGGCAGGAGAATTGCTTGAACCCGGGAGGCGGAGGTTGCAGTGAGCCAAGATTGCGCCATTGCACTCCAGCCTAAGCAACAAGAGTGAAAGTCCGTCTCAAAAAAAAAAAAGATAGAACTTACACAGGTTAAATACTCTTTAAAAATATTTTTAAAGGCAATATTTGCATGTATTCAAAAATCTTTTAAAAATATTAATGCAAACAGCCGTTAAGGTACACAGTGAAAAATCTCTTTCCCTCTCCCGTCCTGTCATCCCCAATTCTCCTCGGAGGCGATTTCTTGAGGATACTTTCAGAGCAACGTATTCTATTTGTAAACAAGCATGTATGTATATATACCTTTCCTGTCTTCTTCTTTTTTTAAAACATAAATAGTAGGAAATAATACTTAGGTATGCACTTCTTTTACTTCATATACTTAACAATCATTCTGCTTCAAGACATATAGACAGGTTTCATTTTTCTTTTTTTTTTTGAGATGGAGTCTCGCTCTGTCGCCAGGCTGGAGTACAGTGGCATGATCTCGGCTCACTGCAACCTCCGCCTCCCGGGTCAAGTGATTCTTCCGCCTCAGCCTCCTGAGTAGCTGAGACTACAGGCGTGCACTACCACAACCAGCTAATTTTTGTAGTTTTAGTAGAGATGGGGTTTCACCATGTTGGCCATGATGGTCTCGATCTCTTGACTTCGTGATCCACCCGCCTCGGCCTTCCAAAGTGCTGGGATTACAGGCATGAGCCACCACGCCTGGCTTTTTCTTTTTTTGAAACAAGATCTCACTCTGTCACCCAGGCCAGAGTGCAGTGGTGTAGTCATGGCTCACTGCAGCCCAACCTCCTGGGCTCAAGCAATCCTCCAGCCTCAGTGCCCTGCCCTGCCCAACCCCTGCCCAGTAGCTGGGACCACAGGCAGGTGCCACCATGCCAGGCTAAATTTTGTAATTTTTGTAGAGATGGGAGTGTCACCATGTTGCCCAGGCTGGTCTCAAACTGCTAGCCTCAAGCAATCCTCCCACCTTGGCCAGCCTCCCAAAGTGCTGGGATTACAGTCGTGAGCCACCACACCCCGCCTTCATCCTTTTTAAGTACATGTATGATACTGTATCTCATTGAATGGGCTACCGTATTTATCTAGCCAGTGCACTGTGGGTTTACAAGCTGTTTCCCCCATTTCTGTTTGCCGTGATGGACAATAACACATTAAGCATACCTGTACCTATATAATCTCAGTTCTGTGACTGTTTCAGTAGGAGGAATTCATAAATGTGGTTTAAAAGTTATCAGCAGGAGGAATTCATAAATGTGGTTTAAAAGTTACTGGCAGCCTGCCTTCCGAAGGCATGCATGTCTTTGTACTTAGGAGTGTGCTGCTCTCCCCTCGGCTCCACCAACTTGATGTATCTTCAACTTTTTGCTCTTGCCAATTTGACAGATGAAAAAAAAGCCATCATGCTATAGTTTTAATAGGTCGTTCTTTCTAGTGAGTGATGTTACAGGACTTACAAGCTATTTGTATTTCGGTGGACTGTTCACATACTTGGCCTATGTTTTCAATTGAATTTTCATTGTTGTTATTGAATTATCATTTCCTCTTCATCCCTCATTCCTAGTCCCAGTGGTTTCCCCTCACACTTACCCTCTAACCCTACCCTCATGAGCAGCAGCTACTCTGACGTATTTATGATAGGTTTATCCTTAGATCTGGATGTATTTTAGAAAGGTATATGATGTTGATTTATATACGCATCTATTTTTAACCCTACATAAATTGCACTATGGGGCTGGGCACAGTGGCTTATGCCTGTAATCCCAGCCTTTTGGGATGCTAAGGTGGGAGGATTGCCTGAAGCCAGGAGTTCAAGACCAACCTGGGCAACATAGCAAGACTCTTCTCTACAAAAAGAAAAAGGTAATAATAAACAAAAATTAGCCAGGTGTGGTGGTGCACTCCTATAGTCCTAGCTACTTGGGAGGCTGAGGCTGGAGGATCACTTGAGCCCAGAAGTTTGAGGCTGCAGTGAGTTACAATAGCATCACTGTACTAGAGCCTCAGCAACAGAATGAGACCCCATCTTTATGGGGTCATAATTGCTTCACTCTATAAATAATTATATTTTTCTTTCTTTTTAAAACCAGCACTTTTTTTTTTTCTTTGAGACAGAGTCTCACTCTGTCAACAGTCTTGGCTCATTTCATCCCCTGCCTTGTGGGTTCAAGTGAACACGCTTGGCTAATCTTTGTACTTTTAGTGGAGATGGGGTTTCACCATGCTGGCCAGGCTGGTCTCAAACTCCTGACCTCAAGTGATCCACCTGCCTCAGCCCCTCAAAGTGCAGAGATTACAGGTGTGAGCCACCACCCCTGGCTAACCAGCACTATGTTTTTCTTTTTTTTCTTTTTTTTTTTTTTTTTGAGACGGAGTCTCGCTCTGTCGCCCAGGCTGGAGTGCAGTGGCCGGATCTCTGCTCACTGCAAGCTCCGCCTCCCGGGTTCACGCCATTCTCCTGCCTCAGCCTCCGGAGTAGCTGGGACTACAGGCGCCCGCCACCTCGCCCGGCTAGTTTTTTGTATTTTTTTTTTTTAGTAGAGACGAGGTTTCACCGTGTTAGCCAGGATGGTCTCGATCTCCTGACCTCGTGATCCGCCCGTCTCGGCCTCCCAAAGTACTGGGATTACAGGCTTGAGCCACCGCGCCCGGCCTTTTTTTTTTTTTTTTTTTTGAGAGGGAGTCTTACTCTGTCTCCCAGGCTGGAGTGCAGTGGTGTGATCTCGGCTCACTGCAACCTCTGCCCCCCAGGTTCAAGCGATTCTCCTGCCTCAGTCACCCCAGTAGCTGTGATTACAGGTGCCTGCCACCGTGCCTGGCTAATTGTTGTATTTTTAGTAGAGATGGGGTTTCACCATCTTGGTCAAGCTGGTCTTGAACGCCTGACCTCATGATCCACCCTCCTTGGCCTCACGAAGTGTTGGGATTATAGGCATAAGCTACCGCACCCAGCCACCAGCACTATTTTTTAAAAGATCTGTTTGACTGCAGTGTGTACTCTTGGTTTGTTGCTTCTGATTGCTGCATTGTACTCTGTAGCTGGAGTTACGGAATTATTGTAATAGTCAATTCCTATTGGATTGGTCTAGAAAGATTGTAAGGAGAATTGGCATTATGGGGTGAGCCTCAAAGGATGAAGAGGACTGGGGAAGGAATTGAGAGCTGTCCGAGAGGATGTGTGAACATGCCAAGAACATTGAGGGAAGAACTCATTGCCTGCTGGGGCCATAGGTCAGGGTGTGCCGGTGTGTGGTCCTAGGAGAGGCTGGAGAGGTCTCAGACAACAGGGTTGGTCATTCCTTAAAGCAATGGAAGAAAGAGGCAGTTAGGGGCTTTGTTGGGGAATGGGGGAGGAGGGTGCCAGGTAAAGATTGTCTAGGGCAGGAGTGATCTCCCAGTGGAGAATTAGGCATGCAGTTGCTGCAGTTCTCCAGGAAAGCAAGGAGGCGCTCTGTGAGGGGGTGGAGCCCAGGGACCCGCAGGGGAGGAGGATCCAGCAGGACTGGGGACCAAAGCCATGAGGGGAGAGGGGCCTGGGCTGGTGCCAAGGTTGCTAACTTGGGAAGCTGGTGGATGTGATGCCTGTCTATCCAGGTCCTGGGAGGCGCAGGCATGGGCATGGGATGGGAAGGATGCTTACGGGCATGTGAGCAGGCTGTGAAGTCTGATGCTCTGCTGTACATCCAGCTAGAAGATTCCTGCTGGTAATTAAGATGCTAGGCTAGAGAGGGAATTGAGAACCTTTAGTGAGTAGGTGGGAGGTTAACATGTGGGACTGGGTGAGGTCCTCGCAGAAGAATGTGAGGGCGAGAGATGCCCAACCAGAACAGAGCATGGGGCAGGTTTACAGGGAGGAGCTGATGGACAGTGTGGGCCAGGCAATAATACATGATGACCTTTTGAACTCTGCCCTTTCCTGGCTTGACAACCTCTGGAAATGATCCTCTTGGCATGGACTCCGTGCTGCTGTGGAGCCTGGGCAGGGGAGGGATGGGAGGTGGGTACATACAACAAGGCCCAACGAGTGGACTCTGCTTTTTTGGAGCTCTCAGTTCTGCCTTGGAGGATGCATAGATGTATCAAGTCAGAGAGGAGGGAAATGGCCCCAGGAAGCTTAGGTGTGCAGGCTGTCCTCTGGGGGTATGAGCTCCGAGGCCCCAGTGCTCTTCCTGCTAGGAGCTGCCAAACCAGCCATCTCTTTTGTCTTCTGAAGATGACGGTGGACAGAGCGTGCGTCAGCCCTTGCTGCTGCAGAGGGCACTGCGAAGCTCACGGCTTTGTTGCTATGGGCGGGGTTAAGCGTGAGCCTCCCCAGGGGAATACGTGACCCTTTACAAGGCCCAGGAAATGTCCTGCTCTGAGTTTGTCTTCCTCCTTCACTGTGTGAGAGCACACCTGTTCTCTGTTTAATGCTAGAGCTTTGCTTTTCTGCAACTCATACCCACTTGAATTCCTATTCAGTGATTGGTGGCCAGTCAGGGCTAATGAGCATTACAAGGAAGACTTTCAGCTCTTTCTCCAAAGGAGAACATGCTGCAAAGGTCAGATCCAGCTGCACAAAGAGTCTGCTCATTTACATATCCCTACTATAATTTTTGAGATGAGAGTTTTGATATTGAATTATATTATTAAATAATACTTAATATTTTTCTTTGAATACATATACTTAACAAGATAAAGTAGATGTTTTCTACTTTAGCATTTTCCTAAATCACAGGTTTGCTACACTATATCCTAGTCTACTGCATATTCGAATAAATGATTAGCTATTAATGTTCAGTATGTGTACCACATATCCACGTAGGCAAACACAGCCTCAGATTTGTGGGTTCATGGAGAAGGTAATCTTGGGGTAGGTGCTTTACCCTAATCCTAGGTAGGGGAGGAAATAACACTTTTCCTCTTCCTTCTTAGGTTTAGGGACTGAGACCTGCAAATTAAACTGACAAAAGCCAGATTAACAGAAGAAAAAGGTTTTATTCATATGTACATGGAAGCCAACAAAAGTAGTAGCTGGCTTGTTAGATAGTTAAAGTTCAAGGCCATGTACCTAACTCAGTAGGGGAAAGGGAGGGGGCAGAAACAGTAACTTTATTATTTTTGCTGAAGACAGACATAAAGTATATTTATTTTTAAAAATTGAATACATATGAAACAAGCATGAAGAAATTGAAATCATGTATACTGTTGTCAGGCACAGATAGCTACTGTCAATCAATGCTTTGATGTTTTATTGCCTAAATACACAAACACAAACAAGTTTTTTTTTAAAATTGGGACCATAGGCCAGGCACAGTGGCTCACGCCTGTAATTCTAGCACTTTGGGAGGCCGAGGCAGGTGGATCGCCTGAGGTCAGGAGTTCGAGACCAGCCTGACCAATATGGTGAAACCCTGTCTCTACTAAAAATGAAAAAAAATAGCCGAGCGTGGTGGCGTGCACCTGTAGTCCCAGCTACTTGGGAGGCTGAGGCAGGAGAATTGCTTGAACCTGGGAGGCAGAAGTTGTAGTGAGCCGAGATAGCACCACTGTACTCTAGGCTGGGCGACAGATCAACACTCCATCTCAAACAAAGAAACAAAACAAACAAAAAACTTGGGACTATAGTGGAATTATAAATAGTTTTCTTATTTAACAAAATTCTGTGAGCATCTTTCCATTTCATTAGATACTCTTTAAAAACAAGATGGCTAAAGGTTGCCTAGGTTCACCATATGGCTATATGGCTACCCAGTAATCTATTCATTTATCTCGTTCCCTATTGTGGATATTGAGGCTGTGAGCATTTTTGCCATTATAAGTAACTGCATGCACATGTGTTTCAGCAGATGTTTTGTGGGTGCCTTCTGGTGCCGAGGGGGCTAGGGAGAGAGGGTGAATAACCACAGTGTGCAACTCACTGCTCACGTGGAAAGGACAGGCCCACAACATGGGCTTATCTAAAAAACAGAGAGCTGGGAAAGAGCCCAGGAGAAGGACCTTGAGAGTGTCTGAGGTGAGCTTTTGTGTTGGGGCAGAGGACAGCCAGGGAGCTGTGACCTGGGTGGCCCCGTCCCTGGCCATCTGTCCACAGACACTGGGTGTGCTTCATTTGGCCACGGGCGGGTAAGGATAGCCTCCCAAGGTCACTGCATCGGTACGGGATTGGGCAAGCAAGTGCGGAGACGGAGGCTTGTCATTCACTTTTGTAATCACTTCCTGCCCTTCTCCAGAGCACCCAGGGCAGCACCAGCGCACACATGCGCTCAGAGGTTGGTGATGTCAGCACTGGGCTGGGCTGTTCTCCCTTTCCTCTTTTCCCTGCCTCTAGGAGACTTCTCCCTCCCACTCTAAGGTCGCAGGCGGCAAGGAGAGGCACCTTTGGCCCCTGCCACGTGCCCAGTCATTGGAAGCCCCGGCCCAGCCCTACCTCCCTGCTCTGATCCTGGGAGCCCACAGCCGAGCTGGCCAGGGGGACTATAAACATCTTACCGGGCAGAGGAATGGATGGGGAGACAGGTGTTTTGTCTGCCCTTCTCCAGGGCCGAGGCTTGTGGAGGTCAGAGAGGTGGGAGGGAACAGGGCCTTTTCTGGAGAAAGGAGCATGTGGCCACCTCACTCTCAGCCTTCTCTAAAGTATAGGACTTTTATGGAGACTAATTTGGAGCCCATTTGGATGCTTCAGTCCTGCTCTCTCACCCTGCCCCAGGACAGTATTTCAGCTCCATTAGCACAAAGGTTTTCGTGAACTTCCAGTTGGGAGGCGTGAGTCAGGCTTACCCTGTCTAGCTCTGCTCGTTTGGGAAGAAGACCTGCTCCCCATCTGGGTTTTCATTTCTGCAGCATGCAGTGGTAACGGGGTACAGCAGAAAGTGCATTTGGAGGTTCCACAGGCCTAAGTCCAATCCCAGCCTCACCATTTCCTGCCTGTGCAAGCCCAAGTGACGGCTGACCCTCTGTCTCCTCATCTGTTCTGTAGCCTGGAGATAATAAAGCCCCTCACCCTGACCCCAGCCCCCCAGGAACTAGAGATGACGCGTGGAGAGGGCCTGGTAAGTGTCAACACACTGGGGGCCTCAGGAAAGGGTCCTGGGCTTTATGTCAGGGGCCATTTCCTTCATTGGTGGCCTCTCTCCTCTCTACCCTCTGCCTCCCAGGAGGGGCTGACTATGTGCTGAGATCCCCAGGGCCCCTCTCCTGGAAGGAGGGCTCCACTCGCTGGTCTGTGCTCAGTGTGGAGAAGCCACCTGTGCTGAGCAGCTGCTTCTGCAGGCAAACAGGAAGCAGCTTACCTTGAGGGAGGCAGCAGAGTTGCCTGGCTGTGCTGTGTGTCTGCTGTGTTGTATGTCCTCTGTGCCGTGGGGAGGAGGACAGGCTGGGGAGGGAACTCCCAACACACACACACACACACACACACACACACACACACACACACACACACACAATATGCAAGACCCACTGCGTGGAAGGAACGGGGAGAGGCAGGTCCCATTCCCCTTAGTACGGTCTTGAAGAGAGGCTGAGCAACCTTTATTCGTTCATCAAATGGCTGTGGAGCAAGTGTGAGCCAGGCACTCTGCTGCAAAGCACATGGGCCAGTCCTTGCCCTGAAGAAGTCAAGGGGAGGATGGGAACCCATAACTAAGCCGAGGGGCAGGGCCTGGACTTGGGGAAGGGGGAAGATCATTGGTGCCTCCCTTTCAGCTTCAGGAAGCCATGGATTACCAGGAAGTCTGGACTGGAGGGGGCAGAGCCCCGATTTGAGGAGGTGACACTTCACCTCTTGGCCTCCTGGCTTCTGCTTTCCGCATCTGCTGCCAACCCCACTTGTCCATAACCTCTAGCCATGTACAATATAGATCACTTTCGCTTCTAATCTTCCTGCACTTTTCAGCAGCAGTCAACCAAGCCAACCACTTCCTCCTTCTGAAGTAACCACCTCTTGTCTTCTGTGAGAACATGGCTCTCCCCTTGCTTCTCTCACCTTCGCAACAGTCCCTTTTCAGTCTCCTTTGCAGACTTGTACCCTCCCATCCGGGTAGGCACCACCTTCCCTCTCCCAGCTCAGATGGGCTCCAGGTGCGTTTTTCAGTTGCCTACTTGAAATATCTCACAGGTAGTTCAAATCCAATATTTAAAACTTAAACTCTGGGCCAGGCGCGGTGGCTCAGGCCTGTAATCCCAGCACTTTGGGAGCCCGAGGTGGGCAGATCACCTGAGGTCGGGAGTTCAAGACCAGCCTGACCAACATGGAGAAACCCCCATCTCTACTAAAAATACAAAATGCGTGGTGGCGCATGCCTGTAATCCCAGCTACTCAGGAGGCTGAGGCGGGAGAATCGCTTGAACCCGGGAGGCGGAGGTTGTGGTGAGCTGAGATAGCACCATTGCATTTCAACCTGGGCAACAAGAGCGAAACGCCATCTCAAAATAAATAAATAAATAAATAAATAAATAAATAAATAAATAAATAAAAGTTAAACTCTGGATTTTCTCCCCTGAGCCTCATCTCCTAGTTCTTTCCTATTTCAGCAAATGCCATTATTACCACCCATCTGGTTGCTTAAGTCAGTAATCTGGAAGTTGCCCATGACTTCCCCTCCCATCTTGACCCCTCAAATATAATGAAGCAACAGGTTCTATAATCATATGTATTCCCAGCCCTATGCCTCCCTTCTCTCCTATGACTGTCCCAGCCAAGTAACTGTCCCCTGTCACCTGGACTCTCCCAGAGCCTCCTAACTGGTCTCCTTGAACTTACATAGCCTCTACCATCTCTTCTCCATACAGCAGAAAGATCCATCTGTTCTCCATATAGCAGATGGACGATCTTAAAAGTAAATACACAAATACTCTTTGACCTGTCATTTCTCTGCTTTAAAAATGCACCCTGGGGTTGGGCGTGGTGGCTCACGCCTGTAATCTCAGCACTTTGGGAGGCCAAGGTGGGCGGATTACCTGAGGGCAGGAGTTCCAGACCCAGCCTGGCCAACATGGCAAAACCCCAACTCTACTAAAAATGCAAAAATGAGCTGGGTATGGTGGCACACATTAGTAATCCCAGTTACTCGGGAGGCTGAGGCAGTAGAATCGCTTGAACTCAAGAGGTGGAGGTTGCAGTGAACTGCGATCTCCCCACTGCACTTCAGCCTGGGAGACAGAGCAAGACTCCGTCTCAAAAACAAACAAACAAGGCTGGGCACGGTGGCTCACGCCTGTAATCCCAGCACTTTGGGAGGCCGAGGTGGGCGGATCATGAGGTCAGGAAATCGAGACCATCCTGGCTAACACGGTGGAACCCTGTCTCTACTAAAAATACAAAAAATTAGCCGGGCATGGTGGCGGGCACCTGTAGTCCCAGCTACTCCGGAGGCTGAAGCAGGAGAATTGCTTGAACTCGGGAGGTGGAGATTGCAGTAAGCCAAGATAGCGCCACTGCACTCCAGCCTGGACGACAGAGCGAGATTCCGTCTCAAAAAACAAACAAACAAACAAACAAACAAACAAAAATGTACTCTGGGCCGGACATGGTGGCTCATGCTTGTAATTCCAGCACTTTGGGAGGCTGAGGCGGGTGGATCACTTGAGGTCAGGCATTTGAGACCAACCTGGCCTACATGATGAAAACCTGTCTCTACTAAAAATACAAAAATTAGCCAGATGTGGTGGCAGATGCCTGTAATCCCAGCTCCTTGCGAGGCAGAGGCAAGAGAATTGCTTGAATCCGGGAGGCAGAGGTTGCAGTGAGCTGAGATCATGCCACTGCACCCCAGCCTGGGTGACAGAGTGAGACTGTCTCAAAAAAAAAAAAAAAAAAAAATGCACCCTGTCTTGCCACTGGGGTGCCTGTAGGATCTGGCCCTGCCCCTCCTGGACCTCTGGGACTGCGCTGCACCACACTGGCTTGCTTTCTATTCCCTGGAAATGTGGAGACCTTTCCCACCTCAGGGAAGGAATTAGAAGCCGAAAATGCCCTTCCATGCTGGACTCTTCTCACCAGGACGTGGTGCAGCTTCCGAATTCCCAAGACAGTGCGCTCACCCTCGCTGCTCTCTTATTTCTCTCTGCTTCTTCCCAGGCATTCCTCACAATTTATGATAAAGTTTGATTCATGAGTCCGATTGTTTATTTTCTTTCTCTGTCAGTAGACTGGAAGCTCCCTAAGAACAGGAGTTGTTCTACAGTAGACAGGCCTAAGCAAACCTACCCCAAAGTCTGAGGAAGCTGACAAGTTGAAAGAAAGAGGCTGAGAAAGCTAGGGGACTTTCCAACAGAAGCCGTGTAGGTGTCTCATGCGGCGATGAGATGAGATGATGGATCCCCGCGTTAGCACCCACAGCCAGGGCTCATATGCCATAGGGTAGGGGTGGTTCAGATGGAATTTGTAAGACAATGGAAGTGTAATATCATCAAGGTTGTTTGACCTACAGGTAGCATTTATGGACTTACAGTAAGTTCTTGCTCTTACACAGGGAACAATAGATAAACTGGAAATCATAGAGGCCCTGCCTTGGAACTGGGGTCACTCAGTTCAGTCAATGTGGCAGGTTAGCTTTCAAGATGGACTTGCCTCAGCTTCCACAGGGGTCATGTGTTTTATTCCTGATAGGTCAGCGGCTTGTAGCATAGAGCCTACACGGATCAGGTGCTGGCTTTGAGCCATGGCCATGTGCTGGAGGCACCCCTAGAGGCTGGGGGCTGGAGTGGAGGGTTTGCATTTAGGTCTTTGTGACTTCAGGTTTCTGACTTACCCAGCTTGATGGAGAGAGAGTTGTAAAAGCTGAAATATATGAGGAAGAACAGCTTGGAGAAGAGAAGGAACCAGGTTTGCCTTATAAACATTGAGTTTGAGGTGCTGGTGAGATAAGCGTGCTCCCAACATTTGCCAGCCGCAGGAAGTGGAGAATGGAGGACCCCATCTGATATGTCCGAATATATGAAAGTTAAGACTAAAGCTCACAAACTGTCATATAAAATGTATCCTGCCGGGCGCGGTGGCTCTCACCTGTAATCTAGCACCATAGGAGGCCAAGGCAGGTGGATCACCTGAGGTCGGGAGTTGGAGACCAGCCTGGCCAACATGGAGAAACCCCATCTCTACTAAAAATACAAAATTAGCCGGATGTGGTGGCACATGCCTGTAATCCCAGCTACTCGGCAGACTGAGGCAGGAGAATCACTTGAACCTGGGAGGCGGAGGTTGTCGTGAGCTGAGATGGCATCATTGCACTCCAGCCTGGGCAACAACAAGAGCAAAACTGTTTCAAAAAAAAAAAAAATAGTGTATATTCTCCTACCTAATTCTCCTACCTCCCACCTTCATCATGGCCTGGAGCTCCAGGTTGGAGGGAGGATTCTTAGCCGCCTCTGAGTGTTGCTGCCACAGCACAGCCCACCCCAGCCTTTGGCCCATGTCACAGCTCCACCTCCCTTTCTCTTCCTCACCCCGCTCTGTATCATACATGCGTGTGGGTGGGTGACCTGCCCACAGGTTCAAGCTCTCTCTACCTGCTCCCGTCTCTGCTATCAGGACTCTTGCCAGCGCTCCACCCAATCTCGGGCAGTGCAGTGTGCCCACATGGAGAGGAGGCCATTTGGGCCCCAGAAGTGGAGAATCTCAGGATCTGGGGCACCCAGAGTGTGGTGGAGAAGCAGGGTGCACGGGCTCCATGTTGGTATGTTCCTGTGGACTCTGTACCCTGTGGGGAGGGGTGAGGCTGTGGGTTAGCCAGAGCCCGACCCTCTCAACTCTGGGTTGGGGTGTGCATGTGAGTGCACAAGTGAGGGAGTCTCCTGGTCAGCTGGAATCGTGAAAACGAGAGTTCAGGGAGGGTGGGAGTGGTGGAGCCTCAGCAGAGAAGTTGATGGTCACTGATGCTGAGGAAGTAGATTGGGTGGAGGGAGGAGAATGGCACGTTGAGTGCGCTCCCCACCAGCCTCACTCACACTCGTGGACACTGCGGCCTGTGTCTCGAGGACATGTGTTGAGAATTCAGTCATGGGGAATGGAGGTTCATTGGTTCACATAGTCAGAGGCTCTGTATTCTAACCCCAGCTTTGGGATTTTCCAACTGTGCAACCCTGGGCAGTGGCTTAGCGTCTCTGAGCTTGTCTCCAGATCCAGATCTGTATGATGGGTTTATTAATGCTTCATAAAGTAGGTGTGAGGAGGGGTTGAGGTGCTATTGGGAGACACTTTGTAACTAAAAGGCAACTGTATCACTTGCGTTATTACCAGTGACATGAGACAAAAACTGAAATGTCATTTGTTAAAAACCAGAAATTGCCTGACTTAGGGCCCTCCGGTCTCTCACTGGGTGCCCTGCAGGGGACTGAGAGCCAGGGCAAGACTGAGAACCTGGGGCGGAACTGCAGGGAGGAAGGAGGTGGGACCTGCTTAGCGACCAGGCCTCGGCGGCCCCTTCCCTTTCAATCCCAGGCCCCTGCATGGCAGGGAGAGGACAGTTCCACCATGGCAGGTTCTTTCTAGGCTGGTGTGCAGGGTGGGGGCCTCCAAGGAGCAGAGGCATGGGGAAGGGAGTTGGAGGTGCTGGGCCCAGGAGGAGAGACTCTTGTCTTGTGGGCAGGAAGTGTGAGGTGTTGAGCAGCTAGGGAACCCTGGGGAGGCGGCAGGGAGCAGGAGGGGTGTGTGTTGTGGTGAGGAGGAGCGGAAGTCGGAAGCTCCAGCCGTCACAGCCACATTCACTGGGCAAGCCGACTGTGCAGCCAGGAAGTCCTCTTGGGGACCCCAGGCCAAGCCATCCCTTCTTGGGTCCTTTGGAGGTGAGTTAAGTGGGTCTGCCTAGGGTGGGGCTGGAGGAACCTGCGGGAGCAGGGAATGTGGAGAGTCATATGTGGGTCCTTGTGGCAGGGGCTGGGGCAGGTGGGCAGGGGAGAGGCGAGGGCTCTGGCAGTGCCGTGTGCACCTGCCATGAGCCCGGGCTAGGCTAGGCCCCTTCTTCCCCCTCCTGCTCTCTGTCTCATCCCCCTCCTCCCTCAGCCTGCCCCTCCTCATCTGACTCTTCTCCGATTCCCTGCCCTGGCCCCACTGACCCCTGTTGTTTCCCTTCCCTGGCTCCCGGCAGCGCCCCTGGAGGTCTGCAATAGTGAAGGGTGAAGGAAGTTCCTTGCTAAATCTCTTGTGAGTGTCACGACCCAGTGACTGCTCTGGCTGAGTACCCAGTGGGAGCTTTTGTGGCCAAAGGCCCCAAGTGATCCTCGACCCTAGACTCCGGAAGGAGGGAGTCTGGAAGGCCTGGGTTTGGGGTGGGGGCAGCTCTGGGTGTGGTTGCTGTAGGAGCTCAGAGTCAACTTGGCCATGAGGGGACTCCCAGCTTCATCTTGCCTTCCAGGACCATCCTGGAGAAGCTCGAGGAGAGGTAAGGGGACCCTCCTTACTGGTTTAGCTCTGGCTTAGGCCTGTTGTCCTGATGGGCAATAGGAACCACTGAACTCTCAAAGTGCGCCTGTGTGGGACACTCTAAGGCCCACTGCAATCGTTATTGTCATAGTAAAGGGAGTTGCATGGAAGGAAAGTCCCCTGACACCGCCATTCTCCCTTTATTCCAGGGCCTAAAATCCCACAGTTGAAGTCACTCCTCTGCTAGAATGCAGGGAAGGGTGGCCTGTCATCAGATGATGATAAATACTCCTCTGTTCATCGGACCTTGGCCCAGCTTTAAAAAGTGGGCCCCAGGCAGGCCTGTCTCCCAGCTTCCTAGGACTCTAGAGCATCACATGGCCCCTCCTCCTACAGACAAGGAACCGCCTAGCATGGGGATCGGAACCCGGGCTGCTGAGCTCTTTGTTGGAGAGACCCATAGAAGGGGTGAGGGATGTGGGGTGAGAGGACCCAGGGAGGAGAGGCCCAGCCTGGCGCCAGCCCCCTAGGGGTCTTTGTCCTCCCCACACAGCAGCTGTCCTGGGTCCCCTTTGGCACTTTACCCCTACCCCCATGATCTCTCCCCTGGATCCTCTCTGCCTACCTCAGACCGCCATCCTCTGCTCCCTTCCTGAGCCTCAGCTGGCCTCACCACAGGCCTTCAGTAGCACTGGTTCTCTCTCTCTCTCTCTGTCTCTCTCTCTCTCTCTGTGTGTGTGTGTGTGTGTGTGTGTGTGCAAATTTGCATGATAGTTCTTTCTGTGTGGGCAGGATGTGGGGCCTTCTCTAGTCATTTCTCTCACGGTGCTTCAGGTCCCAGGTTCAGACAGAGCCTCTGTCCTGTAGCTCCAGGCCAGGGAGCTCCACTCATGGTTCCTGCCTGCAGCAACATCTGTAATTCGGCAGCTTCCTGGGCTGCAGAGGGACAGGACAGGTCACCGCCTAAGTCCTTGGACCCGCCAGAAGCCTTCATACTTTTTCCATAGGAGGGAAAACATGTCCAGGGTAAAAGGAGGGAGTGTTTGCTTGCTGAGTCTGGAAGCTCAAAAAGGGAAACAGAGACAGGCACCCTCTGGATGAAGGCTCAGGGCTGACTCCTTGAGGAGGCCGAGAGCTGAGCCTGACCAGGAGGGCTATTTGTTTGTTTTTGTTAATTTTGGCTTCTCTAAATGGACAGCAGAACAACAAAGTTAAACTGAGCAGGACACGGTATTTCCTGAGCACCCACTAAGGGCCAGGCCCAGCACTCAGACCCATTCCAACTTTACAACAAACCTGTGAAGTGTAGCTTTACTGGGTCTTAGTTCCTTATTTTACAGATAAGGAACCAGGTGGAGTTTTTCACCCAGAGTCACATGGCTTGTCAGCTGTAGAGTTAGGATGGGATTCTGCTCTGCATTCTTCACTGTGACCCTGAAATGGGCAAAGGAGGGTGGTGAGTGCTGCGCACCCAAGGCCATCACCTTCCTACTCAGGGCAGGCTCATACCCCAGCCTCTGTGCCCGATCTCCCAGTTCTTCAGCCAGAGCACTGAGGTGCAATGGTTCCGAGGGGAGGGTGCAATGGTTCAGAGGGTGCAATTGCAAGGCTGCAATGCCAGGCTGAGGGTGAAAAACAAACTCACTGTTAGAAAGCACAACCCGGGTGCCAGGTGTCAGCTGGGTTCCTTCCTGCCCCCTAGGGTCAAAAAGAAATTGCCATGAAGCCAGGGGGTGGGGCTGGTGGGAGGGACTCTGTCTTCTAGTCCCTCAGCCACTACTTTCTGTGTCCTTCAACTCCCACAAGAGGGACATAAGGCTTAGCCCCTGCAGTATTCTCCATGAGAAACATACACCGCCTCCCCACCGTGGTGAAGATTCCTTGAAATGCAGTCAGCTGTGCTCAAGAAGAGTGGCTAGTGGGCGGCAGAGTGGAGCCGTGCTCTCTCTTTCCCACCTGGGCTCCCTCCCTGCTCCCTCCCCTCTGAACCCTCCTTAAACTTTCAGAGCCACCTCAGTGCTCAGAAAAGATGAAGGACCACTTTAATGTAGAGGTAACAGAACTCAACTGATGGGGCAGATGGCAATTCTTTTGCTGCAGATTCCTTTCCTCCTGCTTTCGTTCTGGTTAGGATAACAGACAGGAAATTTTAAAAGAGATTTTACTAAACCCCAGGGGTGGAAAAACACAAGTAAACCAAGAAAATTTTAGACGCGTAAGACCTGGGCTCTGCTGCCTAGTTCCGGGCCTGCCTCTGCCTAGGGGGTGCCATCCTACCTTGGGGATCAAAGGCTAGTTCCATCCTCCACCCTTCTGAGGTCAGACCGCTCTCACCTGGGTGACCAGTAGGACTGCCTTTATGGCCTTAGGAAGTGACTTCACCTTTTAGGTCATCCTACCTTTCCATTCAGGCAAGAGCAATTAAAAAAAAAAAAAAAAAAAAAAAAGGAAGACATCTTTTAAACATACAGTTGCACAGTGCCCTCTCCACAAGTGGAGAACACAAATGAGACGATTGAATGGGTCTTCCTTTGTGTTCAGGCTGCTGCCTGGGAGCCAAGACCCATAGGACATTTTGGCTGCTGACCTGGTAGGGACCTACCACTTGGGGACCGCTACCCTTGGAGCACTGGGCTTCCTGGAGAGGGGAGGAAGAGGTGATTGGTCATGGGCAGACTGGCCCCCATGAGGAAGTCTTCATGTTATAGTGATGCTAATTCTCTTCAAGCCTCCGTCTCGCCAGTCCTCTGGCCTGGTTGTTGTGGAGGGAGAGTTCTGAGGATCCATCCCATCAGTGTGTCTCTCCATTTGTCTGTCCATTCATCTAGCCAACCTCTCTCTTATTTTCACAAATGTTCTACAGTGCCGACTTTCAGCCAAGGAGGTGCTGCACAGGAGTTTGAGTGACTCTAGTGAATTCAGGAATGTCCAAGAGAATGGATCAGAGGGCAGGAGGAGAGAGTGATGCTTAAGAGAGCTGTAACCTGGGTTCATGCCCCAGCTCAAGTCACAGGCGGGTCTGAATCTCTCACGTCAACGCTAACCTTTAAGTTTCTAATCCACTTGAACTAAACCTCTCAAGTCAATGCAGATCTTTAAATTTCGAATCCAGTTGAACTAAAGTACGCCCCCAGAGCTTTGTGGGTGGGAGTGGTTTAACAAATCGGTCACATAAAGTGACTAAGCCATTCAACATTTTTGTACTGAGACACAGTGGTGAACAGGAAACACAAAGAACCTGCCATCTTGGCACTTACCTTCTAGGCAAACTAGAACCATGCGGGTAAACACACTGGGAACTACACACCGGGATAAATGCTCAGAAAGTAAAAGTGAGGGGTGGAGTGTAGTCACATTGAGTTTAATTCGTTTAAAAAGTCATAGCCAGCCACGTGCTGTGGCTCACACCTGTAATTCCAGCACTTTGGGAAGCCAAGGCAGGTGACCTCAGGTGGATCACCTGAGGTCAGGAGTTTGAGACCAGCCTGGTCAATATGGTGAAACCTCGTCTCTACTAAAAATACAAAACTTAGCCAGGCATGTTGGCAGGTGCCTGTAGTCCCAGCTACTTGGGAGACTGAGACAGGAGAATCGCTTGAACCCAGGAGTCAGAGGTTGCAGTGAGCCAAGATCATGCCACTGTACTCTAGCCTGGGTGACAGAGCAAGATACCGTCTAAAAAAAAAAAGTCATAGCCAGTCAAACTACATGCCTTGTCCCCATCGAATACCTGATCTGTCTCCACCCTTCTTGTCACCATTGCCTTGGGCTCCCCTCCACGGACCAGTTCCTCACCTCCCACCCCTCCCAGGCTCCTCAGGTGCTGCAGGTCCCAGAGATCTGCTTTCTTCTCTTTGCTCGGAAAGCTGCTGCAGCCTCTGGTATTTATTGTTTTCCTTTGAAAAAACCCAGCAAGGAACACTGGGTTTTTTCTGGGAAGGCAAGTCCAATCCTCATTTACATCTAGCATCAGCATTAACGTGTACCTAGAGGGCTGCTTTATGTACATATACATATCTATTTGCAAGTGCATATGTGCAAAGAGAGACAATTTTTCATCTTATGAAAAATTCAGGATGCCCTTTCCAGCAGGCCCAGTCCCGCATTCCCACTCCCATTCCCATATTGGCATGGGAACGTTTCTTGCCAAGTGAGTTGACTAATGATGAGAGAAAGTGAGTTGGTTTTATCTGGGCAAAATGCTCTGATGCCCACAGGGCCATGAGGCTGGCACTCATTCAGGTACAATGTGTGGAGTTGGGTAAATGAGAACAGGAGAAGGGATCAGGGGTGGTGCATGGCAGGAGAGCTATTTGGGTCCAAAGACCAGGCCTTTGCAGAGACCCGGAGGCTGGTTTTGGGGTATGGGAAGGGAGGCAGTTGGGTAGAGCTAGGGATGTCCCATGTTCTGGTACCTGTAAACCAGGTGCTTCTCCGCAGCTTTTCCCACTATCCCTAAATCAACATGTCTTCCTAGTCATTTCTTGTACCCCATGGGCTGGTTTCTTGAGGCTGCGGTGGGATGTGGTGGGGTGAGTCACCTCCATGCTCACACTCGGTTGCTCTCCACCAGGCAGGTCTGGGGAGGGAGATTTGGGGTCCAGGGTGTTTTCCTTAGTACAGACAATAGATCCGGAGGTTCCTCATCCCTTCTGCCTTGGAAATAGAACTGCCTCAGGCCTCTTGCCCAGAGAGCACTGAGGGTGGACAAGGGCAGCTGCATGGGGAGCAGATAGTGGTATCGACTTAAGGAGTAAACCGTGCAAATCCTCTGCCTGTTACCTGGAGGTGGTGATGTGAGGTGGAGAGGCAGAACCTAGAATGATGAGTGAAGGCTGGATCCATAGGAGAATGAAAGGCAAGACTGTTAGTGGAAAGGGGTCCCAATCCAGACCCCAAGGGAGGGTTCTTGGATCTTGTGCAAGAAAGAATTCAAGGTGAATCCATAAAATGAGGGCAAGTTTATTAGGAAAGTAAAGGAATGAAAGAATGGTTACTCCATAGGCAGAGCAGGAGCTTGGGCTGCTGAATCAAGGATACCCGTATCTTGAGCCGACCTCTTATCTCATCCTGTGACTTAGAATGCCTAGCCTACTGGGAATGCAGCCCAGTAGGTCTCAGCCTTATTTTACCCAGCCCCTATTCAAGATGGAGCTGCTCTGGTTCAAACACCTGTGACAAGATCAAATCCAGTCCATTTGATTCAGAGCATCATGTACAAGATTAAACATAAGAAAGGGCCCCTCCTCTTGGGAAGTCAGCCTGTTGGGGAGGCTGCCATAACTAATGGGTGGAAGGGCCCTGAAGGCCAGTCAGGCGCCATTCCGGGTGGGCTGAAACATCAGAATCCTGAGGCCTTCATCCAGCAAGTCTAGATTCTTGTTATTCTAAAACAGGAATGCAGGGGTTGGGTCAGAGGGAGGGGTAAAAACCCAGAAAGAGATTCCTTTTGGAGACACTCTAAGAAAAAGGATACTTTCAAGGTGAATAAGACACTGAAATGCATACTGGTCCTCCTTCCTTCTCTCAGGTGCCCTCCAGAAAGAAGGCATGGGGCAAAGCGATGTTTTCTAGGTGACCTTGAATAACAGCTGGACCCCTTGACCTTGTGAGAGAGCGCTGAGGGTTACCGTTTACTGAGTGTCTAACGGTGGGCCAAGCCTGGGCTGAAGGCCGGGCGAACCACCTCCATTAACCTTAGCTCCCCTCTGCAGTGGGGCTCCTAGATGCTAAGGAACTTTCCGGGCTCATCCACTCAACTGTAGGTGGCAGGACGGGGGTTTGAGCTGCGGTCCATGTGGCTATTGATTCAGCTCATATTCTCTAGTGCTGGGCAGGGAGGGGCCGACCCCCATGGGATTTGTTATGTGTGCTGGTTGGGGCCCTGCATGCCAGTCAAACTCCTGTCCTACAGCCTGCCTGTGGCAGGACCTCGGTGTGAGGTCTGGAGCCCTGGACGAGGACACCTGGGTTCACTCTGTTCATACTGGAGCAGGGACAGGGCAAAGAGAGCTGCAGACCGGAAGGTGGATGGTCTGGGGTCGGAGTCCGGCCCCTGTCACCAACTGTGGGTCATTAAGCCAGACTCAGGCTAAGGCTTCCTCATCTGTTAAACAGGGACACGCAGGGGACTGCTCCTCTTTCAGGTGTGAGGTTGGGGGAGTGGTGGGTGGGGACAGGCTTGGTTAACTGTGTGTGGAAGGGGCTGTTGTTCTTGGGGATCTGGAAGTCACACATGGTTCTAAATTGGGAGCATGCATGTGTTTGCTAATAGTCTTGTTCCCCCAAAATATTCCAATACAGCTCACAAGCACACACACAAGGCTTCAAGATAGAAATCTGTGAGTGAAGAAAGTGAGGCAAAGGGAAAATAAGAAAAGACAGCTGTTGGGTGCAGTGGCTCACACCTACCACTTTGGGAGGCCAAGGTGGGCAGATCACTTGAGGTCAGGAGTTCGAGACCAGCCTGGCTAGCATGGTGAAACCCCATCTCTACTAGAAATACAAAAAAAAAAAAAAAAAAATTAGCAGGGCATGGTGGTGGACACCTGTAATTCTGGCTACTCGGGAGGCTGAGGCAGGAAAATCGCTTGAACCTAGGAGGCAGAGGTTGCAGTGAGCCGAGATCATGCTGCTATACTCTAGCCTGGGTGACAGAGCGAGACTCTGTCTCAAAAAAAAAAAAAAAAAAAAAAAAAAAAGACAGCTGAGTCAGGGTTCTTACGATGTGCCATAAGGACCTGTGTACTTGACCCTGCACTTCCACTGTGTGGAGAGCCAGCACGACGAGACAAACAAGTTACAAGCTTACAGTGTGCTTTGGATCAAAACAAGCCAGCTATTCTGAGGAAGCAGGGTTGCTCTGAGAGCCATGCAAGCGGTGGGCTGCATGCAGGGAATGGAGATGCAATGCATGTTTCTAGAAAACACACTCCGAGGTTCCTGGGCTCATCTGATAAGGGCCCATCCAGAGAGTTAGTGCAGCCCGTGCAGACAGCAGCTCTGGGCAGATGTGAGGCAACTCCAGGCTGCCACGGCTGCCACATCCCAGCCTCTTCCTCCCTAGAAGGCAGGGATCTGCTCTCCATGCAGCAGGTGGTCTGCTGGGTGGTGGGCAGCAGGACCGAAGCATCCTCCCTTCGTGAGGGCTTGGGCTGAGTTGAGCAGAGAGCCCCTTGCTGCGTCCACCTGGGCCAAATTCCAAGCTGTCAATAGCTTACAAGGACCAAGAAGCAGCCTGTGAACCAGCCTCGTGAACAGGGTAGGCCCCAAGGATAGGAGCCTTGGAAAGTGGAAGTAAGGCAGGCTGTGGCCTTCCTTTCGTGGGTGCCTGCTTCTTCCGTGAGTCTGCTGCATTCTCTACCTCCAGTCTGTGTCTGTTTGGCTCCCACATGCTTTGGTTTACAGCTTTGGTTTACAGCGTGTAAACCAAAGCATGTGGGTTGCAGCTGCTTCCTTGATACCTAAAAGCATTTCTGCCTTCTGTTCCTGCTGCCAACCACCTCGGTCTCCATGCTCTCCAATCTAAATGCCCAAGAGAAGGATCTGATTTGGCCAGTTTGTTCTTTTCAGCTAAGCCGCATGGGCTACCTTCAGCCAACAGATGGGTGTCTTTGGGGCAGGTGCTGCCCTGGTGCAAGTTTAGAGATTGTGGGGTCAGATAGAATACGTGGTACACTCCTTCCTCCCGGCAGGGCTGTGGCGGGCAGTGTCCCTTAGCAGAGGGCATAGATGGGGAAGACACTCCAAACACATCTAACACACTACATATGTGCCTCCAGAGGCTGACAGCCCTTCCCTAACCTGCACTTGCTTTGGGCATTTCCAGGGTAGATATGGATTCCCAGTTACCCCAGCGGCCGGTGCTCCCCCTAGTCCACACAGTGAGACTGTGAAAGCAGATACTCCGGGGGACTCCTGCACAGCTTTTGCTCTATGGATGATGGGTGACCACAGACTCTCTGGTCAACCCCAGCCCGTGGAAATTCTCAACCCGTTCTTGGGAGACAGCCTGGAGCCCCACCCAGGAGAGCGCCCAAGGGAAACGTGCAGCCATGAGGATCCACCGGAGCCTTGCGAGGGGCAAACCTGGGCCACTGATGCTCCTGAACCTACCAGACAAAATGCTCCTCCCTGGGGCTCCAGTATGGAGCTCACACACCTGGGGAGCTGGGTCCATCAGGACCGGCCGGAGCCCTGCGAGGAGCAAACCTGGGCCACTGACCCTCCTGAATCTACCAGACAAGATGCTCCTCCCTGGGGCTCTGGTGTGGAGCTCACACACCTGGGGAGCTGCTCTGCCCAGGGGGAGCACAGGCAGAGCACAGCATCACCAGGGTCACCTGCGAACAGCCATCTACTGGGGACCCCACAGCAGGACCGGAGCACGTCCACACAGGTAGTGTTCTGGGCAGGCATCCTGCAGGCCCAGATGTGTGTCCTAGACCTGGAGGAGGAGCTGGAGAAGACGGAAGGGCTCAAGGCTGGGCTGAAATGCTGTCTCCCCACGCCCCCTGTGGACCTCCCTGGGGTCACGGGCCTGCACTCCAGCCCACCTGAGGATGAAGACTCAGGGGAAGATAGCAGCGAGCCTGAGGGGGAGGGCCAGGCATGTCTGAGAGAGGGAACCCCAGACTCTTCCCCACAGTGGGTAGCCGAGGAGGAGAGCATGTTCTTCAGCAACCCGCTCTTCCTGGGGAGTCCTTTCTCAGAGAACAGTGCTTCTGGAGAGTGCTTTTTCTGGGGGGCTTCAGACTCCCATGCAAGTGTGAGGACTGGACCTGAGAGCCCAGCAACTCTGGAGACTCACCTCCCAGAAGATACGGTGCTGTGGGAACTGGAAAGTGAGCCGGATGTGGGGGACAGTGCTGCTACCAGTGGGCATCGTACCCCTCCATTCCCTGTGCCTGTCTATAAACCACACTCCATCTGCTGGGCCTCAGTGGCTGCCGCTGAGGGGGCTCCTGCAGCACCTCCTGGTCAGGGGGAGAGTGAGGTAAGCCCAGTCTTGGGAGCCAACCGGGGCTGTGCTGGGAACACAGAAGGGAGGGTCTTCTTCGGGGGTCACCAGGCCCAGGACATTCTTTTCTGATGTGAAGAGATTTTGGGATAACCTGCATCAGTATAGAGCAGGGTAATAGAGCAGAAAATCAGGACCAGTGTTTTCGTCAGAATGATAAGACATTTTATCAATGCCATGATGTCAGCTGATGTCAGCTGATAATTAAATCCACAAATGTCTCCATCTCACCAGCTCCAAGGGGCTATGCTTAGATACGTTTGGAGAACAAACAGCTCCTCTAATTGCAGCATGTTCCAGGCCATTCTGATTCTTCCCCTCCCACCTCCAAGACATTCCCAACTGTTAACAGGGCAGCGCTCAGCCTGCAAGGGTGACCTCTGCCCCTAGCAGAGAGATGCCTATTTCAAAAGTCCTGTCCTCTCTCTTCTTGACAGATTTCAGCATGTTGTTACTTTTAGCTCACCGTCTGTCATTCTTCCCACGTCCAGTGTCAATAGATCAGGCCCATATGACAATGGCAGAGATTCTTAATATCAACTAAGGATGGGGACATGCTCTGTGAGACAATAGGGAGCACAGTTTTCCCAGGGAAGCCTCTCTTTAAGAGATAAGGAGACTCAATATGGTAGAGTGTGGCTGTAATTTTCTAATCTCTCAATTCCCTGAGAACAATGAAGAGCTATTACCCAGAGCAACTCTATTAGCCAGGGCAACTCTGTCACTGGAGCCCCAAGATCAGAGGAGCTCCTGGGTACTGATGGGAGTCCCCTCCACATGGGCCAAGGCCCCCAATGTAGGGCAGTTAGAGCTGTGCCTGTGGAGGTCCATTTTCTCAGGACTTTCCTTTTTCTTTTTTTTTTGAGACAGAGTCTTGCTATGTTGCTCAGGCTGGAGTGCATTGGTGCCATCTCGGCTGACCCTCCACCTCCCAGGTTCAAGCGATTCTCCTGCCTCAGGCTCCCAAGTAGCTAGGATTATAGGTGTGTGCCACCACATTCAGCTAATTTTTATATTTTTAGTAGAGATAGGGTTTCACCATATTCACCAGGCTGGTCTCGAACTCCTGACCTCAGGTGATCCACCGGCCTGGGCCTCCCAGAGTGCTGGGATTACAGTCCTGAGCCACTGCGCCTGCCATGGACTTTCTTGCTCTGAGCACTAACTTCTCAGAGGGAAGCCTGGGAGCGCTATAAGTTGGAGATTGGCTTATGTCTGGGAAGGCAGAGCCCACCCAGCCCACTGCCTGGGGCTATCACCCTCCCTAAAACACAGCCCCTTCTTGGGCTGGCACTACCTGAGGCAGGGCCATCTGGGCAGACTGTGAAGGGAGGCCTCATGGGATTTGAGGAAGGCCTTGGGAGCAATTTTCCTCTAGTCACCTCTTCTCTTCTTCTCTCCTCTGTTTCTCTCTAGACTTCTCAGGGAGATAGGCTTGGTCCTGCTCCATCTGCAGCACCGTGTGTGGACGAAGCATTGACCTGGGAATCAGGATGTATCGGATCTGATCTTGGCCCTGCTGCACATCCTATGCAATCTTGGGCAAGTCACTTCCCCTTTCTGGGCCTCACTTTCTCCATCTTTGGAGGAGGAATATGAGCCCATTCAGTTCCAGGGCCTAGCACCGACAATCCTAGCATGTGGGGCTTCTCACATCCAGGACTCGCCTTCTGAACTGAGGCTCCAGCCTGGGTGGGAGGATTACGGTGGGGCTTCTGCCTACTCATGGCATCCTTCCCCTCCCCTCTTTTCCCCATCATCTCCCTACCTGGCCTCTCCCCCATCCACCTCTCTGTGCCTCCAGGGCTCATGGGAATGTCTCTGCCTCTCTCAACAGGCCTCTCCCAGCCCTGAGGGCTGGCAGGGAGGAGGTCCTTTTTGGCCCCAGGTGACTCTTAACTCCCAGGACAGAGGTGAGCCCTAATAAGGGGGTTTGGGAAATTGGGTCCTGGGAGGCTTTGGAATTTGCAGTGGGGACAAAGATCATTCTTGGATCCATGGTTGCCATTAATGGGTCCCATTGTATTGTGTTTAAGCCAGACAGACTTGGGGTTAAATCCTGCCTCTTTAGAAAGTAAATGAAGGAAATGTACAAAAGGCCCAGCATTTCTTACCTCTGGGTCTTAGTGGTTTAGCAAAGGTCCTGAGCCCTTAGTTGCCTGGAGGCTGGAGTCCTGGGAGCCCACTGTCTGCTGCCTCTGCAAGTGGGAGAGGTCACTGCCTGCGGGAGGGACAGGGCATGCTGCCAGGCTCCAGGGGAGGAGCCCCAGGGAGGGAGCCTCTGGAGGTGGTGACCAGGCTGTTCTCCTGCCTCCTGCCCTGTGCCCGCCTCACTTCACATTCTTCCTCAGATGAGACGGAGGCTGGGCACCTCCGGGAATCTGTTCCCACCTTGGCCCCCAGCCCCTGGAGGAGCCCAGCTTCTTCTCCAGAGCCTAGCAGCCCAGAATCTGAGAGCAGAGGCCCTGGTCCCAGGCCCAGCCCTGCATCGTCCCAGGAGGGCAGCCCACAGCTTCAACACCACAGCTCAGGCATTTTGCCCAAGTGGACACTAGACACTTCACATTCTTCACTCTTGGAGACGGATGGGGAAGAGCCAAGGTCCTTGAAGACAGAGGAGGCAGGGGAGGCCCCAAACCCAGGCGAGGACGTAAAGAGTGAAGGAATAGCCAGGCCTGCAGAGACTGGAGACATCCAACCTGACATTCACCTGACTTCGGCAGAACAGTAAGTCTCAGACTAACTGGCTGTCATGCTCCTAATGATGGATACATTTAAGAATATCCTAGTCTGGACAGAGCGTGAGAAACGCACATTGGAATTAAGCATACTCACATTTATTAAGCAAGGATTATATGAGTGGGCACCAGGAAAGAGCTTTGAGGAAGGTTCAGAAGCATCAGAAACCGTAAGGTTCAGAAGCATCAGAAACAAAACAGCAGATAGTTACACACATGGAGGCGAGATCTGAGTGTGCTGGGGCAGGGCTTTCAAAGAAGCATCCACAGTTGGAGACCAGGAGAGGAGGAAGGGGAGGAAGTGTCCAGGGAATCTGAGCAAGGGCGTGTGCCTGCCCAGAAAAATGGGAGTCATGCTGGCAGGCCAGGGAAGTACAAGGTCAGAGCTTGTGATGTGGGGATTATGGACAGCTGTGAATTTGAGGCGGTATCTGGGAGGCATTCACCAAAGAACCTAGGCCTGGGGCACTGGCTCAGATCTCATCAAGTGGAGGTTTGATGGGGACCAAGGGAATGGATCCTGGGGCCCAACATAGGATTGTGTAACCCCAGAACTGTGACCAGAGGTAGGAATAGGCCAACTGGGAAACCATCCTAGATGTCTACTTGTCCCAGAATGCTGCCTCAAGACTGTCAACCCCTGGGATCTCTACACTGAAAAAGGGGTTTTGTTCTCTAATTGGCTGAATGTGAGTCATATTAATGGCACTAGCAGGAGCCAGCAGTGGTTCATGTCATGGACATAATGGTGCAGTCCATGCAGGTTAGTTGTTGCAAGGGTGCCCTGAGCTCAGGGCCTTCAATGGTGGGGCCTCAAGGAGCTGGACCCAGTGCCTCAGGGAAGAGACAGAGCCATAGCCAGACTGAATTAGCCTGGCCTGGGACCAGGAGAACCCCAAGAGGAAGGTATTCTTGCAAGGTCTCCAGGTCCGGGGCCCTGTGCTTCCTCAGGTAAAGCACAGCCATGTTCCGAGTTTCTCTTACCTCAGGCGGCAGGTGTGTCCCTGTGAGGACCCCAGCGTTGTTTTCTCCAATGCAAGGCACTTGGGATTGTCTCCCTCACCTGTCCCACGGTCCTCCTATACCTCCTTGTCTCTTCCCCACCTCCCAGCTCTGGCTCTAGCCTCCACTCCTAGATCTGGAGCCAAGAAAGCTGACAGGATGGGCTGAGAACAGGAAGCTAGGTGGGCTCTAGTAATGGCAGCAGCTGGGGTAGTTCAGGAGGTGGTCCTCAGCCTCTCCCTTCCCCCACCTAGCAGCCTGGATGACTAGGAGACTGGGTGGTGACCTATGATCCAGTGTGAACAGGCCCAGGTGACCCCCAGCAGACTCAGAACCTCCGAGGCTGGCACTAAGACTCTCAGATGTCACTCAGTCCAATCTTTACCTGACTCTTCCGCTTCCCCCACAACGTCACAATCAGGTGTGGGGTATTCTAGTTATGTAAACATTCATTATCCAAGTGACACAGTGAGGAAGTTGAACTGGTAAGCAGGAATTATCATAATATGAAAATGTTCCCTGATAAACAGATGCATAACATTAGGCTTCACTTAAGCACCCTCTCCACCTAACACAGACGGGTCTGTTGGTGACTTCTCACTGCCTCTTGAGGCTCATAAACACTCCACAATGCAGGAGAAGCACAACAGAAGCTAACAGAAAAGTGTAATTACAAATCTTGTCAAAAAACCTATGATTTCCTGAGGTCTATGAAAGTGACGCTGAAAGACCTCACAAATCACAGGGAAAGCCACTGACAAATGAGGAGCCAAAACAGACTGTCCAGTGAACAACGGAAGAGGCGGAAATAAAAATGAAGAACCAATAGTCACATCTAAAGAGAATTACTTGAATAATCCACTGACAGAGCCCTAAAATATGCTTTTAAAAATGACCTAGTCAATTAGCATTCTTACTAAAATAATACTTAGATGAGGGAGCACTTTGAAAAAAAGTATGCAAATATAAATTATCATAAAATTATACACTTTATTTATTTATTTATTTATTTATTTATTTATTTATTTATTTATTTCTGGGACAGAGTTTTGCTCTTGCTGCCCAGGCTGAAGTTCAATGGTGCAATCTTGGCTTGCTGCAACCTCTGCACTGAACCTCTGTTCAAGCGACTCTCCTGCCTCAGCCTCCTGAGTAGCTAGGATTACAGGCGTGTGCTACCATGCCTGGCTAATTTTTGTACTTTTAGTAGAGAGGGGGTTTCACCATGTTGGCCAGGCTGGTCTTGAACTCTTGATCAGACTGGTCTTGAACTCTCAAATCCACTTGCCTCAGCCTCTGAAAGCGCTGGGATTACAGGCTCGAGCTGCCGTGCCCGACCCCACTTTATTATTTTATTTTATTTTTTTAACTTGAATTTTCTTTTCTTTCTTTTTTATAACTTTTATTTCCCTAGGTTATTGGGGAACAGTTAGTGTTTGGTTACATGAGTAAGTTCTTTAATGGTGATTTGTGAGGTTTGGATGCACCCATCACGAGAGCAGTGTACACTGCACCCTATTTGTAGTCTTTTATCCCTCACCCGCTTCCGGCTGTTTCCCCCAGTCCCCAAAGTCCATTGTGTCATTCTTATGCTTTTGCATCCTCATAGGTTAGCTCCCACTTATAAGTGAGAACACATGATGTTTGGGTTTCCATTCCTGAGTTACTTCACTTAGAATAATAGTCTCTAATCTCATCCAGGTTTCTGTGAATGCCATTCATTCATTCCTTTTTATGACTGAGTAGTATTCAATAATATATATATATGTATATATTCAATCTATATATGTATATTCAATCATATATGATTCAATTATATATAATTGTAGATATGTAATTGTGGGTGTGTATATACACACACACACACACACACACACACCACAGTTTCTTTATCCACTCGTTGATTGATGGGCATTTTGGTTGGTTGCACGATTTTGCTATTGTGAATTGTGCTGCTATAAACATGTGTGTGCAAGTATCTTTTTCTTATAATGACTTATTTTCCTCTGGGTAGATACCCAGTAGTGGGATTGCTGGATCAAATGGTAATTCTACTTTTGGTTCTTGAAGGAATCTCCACAATGTTTTCCGTAGTGGTTGTATGAGTTTATATTCCCACCATCAGTGTAGAAGTGTTTCCTATTGACCTCATCCATGCCAACATCTATTTTTTGATTTTTTGATTATGGACATTCTAGCAGGAGTAAGGTGGTATTGCATTGTAGTTTTGATTTGCATTTCCCTGATCATTAGTGATGCTGAGCATTTTTTCATATATTTATTGGCCATTTGTATATCTTTTTGAGAATTGTCTATTCATGTCCTTAGCCCATTTCTTGATGGGACTGTTTGTTTTTTTCTTGTTGATTTGTTTGAGTTCATTGTAGATTCTGGATATTAGTCCTTTGTCAGATATATAGATTGTGAAGATTTTTTCCCACTCTGTGGGTTTTCTGTTTACTCTACTGACTGTTCCTTTTATCGTGCAAAAACTCTTCAGTTTAATTAGGTCCTGGCAATTTATCTTTGTTTTTATTGCATTTGCTTTTGGTTCTTGATCATGAAATCCTTACCTAAGCCAATGTCTAGAAGGGTTTTTCCAACGTTATCTTCTAGAATTTTTATAGTTCCAGGTCTTAGATGTAAGTCATTAATACATCTTGAGTTGATTTTTGTATAAGGTGAGAGATGAGGATCCAGTGTCATTCTCCTTCTTGTGGCTAGTTAATTACCCAACACCGTTTGTTGAAAAAGTGTGTCCTTCTTGTGACTAGCCAATTATCCCAATACCATTTTTTGAAAAGTGTGTCCTTTCCCCACTTTATGTTTTTGTTTACTTTGTTGAAGGTCAGTTGGCTGTAAATTGTACACTTTAAATGGGTGAATTGGATGGTATGTGAATTATATTTCAAAATAGCTGTTTTTATCATTATTATTTTTTGAGACAGGATCTCACTCTGTTGCCCAGCCTGGAGTGTGAGGTACAATCATGAATCACTGAATCCTCAGCCTCCCAGGCTCAAGTGATCTTTCCATTTTAGCCTCCCAAGTAAGTGGGACCACAGGTGTGTACCACTACGCCCAGCTAATTTTTACTTATTTTTATTTTTGGTGGAGATGTGGCCTCGCCCTGCTGCCCAGGTAGACCACAAGGCTGGTCTCCAACTCTTGAGCTCAAGCAATCCTCCCACCTCAGCCTCCCAGAGTCCTGGGATTATAGGGATGAGCCACTGCACCCAGCCTGTTACTGTTTTTAACGGGCTTTATGATCTTACTGTGAAAATCAAGCATGAATACAAGATGTCTTATCCAGCCAGAAAACTTGTGCTGGGAAAATTAAATTTTAGGCATTGTGTTTAATATAAGATTTAAATAAACTTATTTGTATAATGTCTAGTATCATTTACCAAGATAAAGCTCCAAATAAACCTTTTCATTATTTGTTATGAAAGTATGTTCTCATTTTAGTTAGATTTACTTACTTCTATTTTGGGTTGGGTGAACTTTAATTTTTGGCATGAAGAACCCTCCTTTTTCAGAGGCTGGAACATCTCTGGCTACCAAGCCTATGAACCTCTGCACAGGGCAGCCTAGTTTCCAGACGCATACAAATGATGATTCTTTGGTTTCTGGCAGTGATTGACATTCTGTCACCATCACCCAAGGACCCTGTAATGGGAGTGGGGTTAACCCTCCCATTAACCCTGACCCAGCCGTGTTAGGTAGCGAGGGTGCTTAAGTGAATTCTAATGTTATACGTCTGTTTATCAGGGATTGTTTTCTTTTTCTTTTTTTTTCCTTTGAGACGGCATCTTGCTCTGTCGCCCAGGCTGGAGTGCAGTGGTGCAATACCGGCTCACTGGAATTTCTGTCTCCTGGGTTCAAGGGATTCTCCTGCCTCAGCCTCCCGAGTAGCTGGGACTACAGGCATGCACCACCGTGCCTAATTTTTGTAGTTTTAGTAGAGACGGGGTTTTGACATGATGGCCAGGCTGGCTTCAAACTCCTGGCCTCAAGTGATCCACCTACCTTGACTTCCCGAAGTTGTAAGATTACAGGCGTGAGTACTGTGACCAGCCCCATGGAATGTTTTCATATTATGATGTATTCTGCTTACTGGTTCAACTTCTTAACTGTATCACTGGATAGTGAATGTTTACATAACTAGAATACCCCACACCTGATTGTGACGTTGTGGGGGAAGCGGAAGACTCAGGTAAAGATTGGACTGAGTGACATCTGAGAGTCTTAGTGCCAGACTCGGAGGTTCTGAGTCTGCTGGGGGTCACCTGGGTCTGTTCACACTGGATCATAGGTCACCACCCAGTCTCCTAGTCATCCAGGCTGCTAGGTGGGGGAAGGGAGAGGCTGAGGACCACCTCCTGAACTACCCCAGCTGCTGCCATTACTAGAGCCCACCTAGCTTCCTGTTCTCAGCCCATCCTTTCAGCTTTCTTGGCTCCAGATCTAGGAGTGGAGGCTAGAGCCAGAGTTGGGAGGTGAGGAAGGGACAAGGAGGTATAGGAGGACCGCAGGACAGGTGAGGGAGACAATCCCACTTGCCTTGCGTTGGAGAAAACAACGCTGGGGTCCTCACAGGGACACACCTGCCGCCTGAGGTGAGATAAGGTCGGAACATGGCTGTGCTTTACCTGAGGAAGCACAGGGTAGACCTGGAGACCTTGCATGAATACCTTCCTCTTGGGGTTCTCCTGGTCCAGACCTGGAGACCTTGCATGAATACCTTCCTCTTGGGGTTCTCCTGGTCCCAGGCCAGGCTAAGTCAGTCTGGCTGCAACTCTGTCTCTTCCCTGAGTGAGGGCCTGGGTCCAGCTCCTCCAGGCCCCACCATTCAAGACACTGAGCTCGGGGAACTCTTGCCACAAGTGTCCTGCAAGAACACTTGACCCAGAGCTCCTGCATGTCTATCTCAAGTGAGAATCTGAGGACACCGATGAACTCTTCTAGGCTTCCTGGAAGCCCTATGCCCCAAGCACGGTCCCCAGAGGAAGGCCAGAGACCACCAGCTGGAGACAAGCTAGCTAATGGCATCAGGAACAACAAGGTAGCCTGGAACTTGGCCTCACGCCTCTATCGCCTGGAGGGCTTCCGGAAGTCGGAAGTGGCTGCCTACCTGCAGAAGAAGTAAGGGGCTTTGAGCCTGGGGGAGGCTGGAGGCTGAGGCAGCCAGGGAAGAGCTGCTGAAGGGCTCCCTCCACTGGCCACCCTCCCCTTCCCATCCCTGCCCTGTTCCCTCCCCATCTCCCCTCCTAACTTTTCCCCCGTACCTTCACTGTGTCTGCTGCTTCCTCTCAGTCATGGTCACACTGTGTCACCTCTTCTCCACACCCTTGGTCCTTAGGCCTCGCTGCCTTGCCAACCAGAGTCCATAGGTCCCTCCCGGTGTCGCCCAGTGTACACTGAATAGGGTAGCAGGGCATACCAGACCCTGGCTGCCCCCTTGTCCTGTCAGGACCCAAGGCCCAGTGTGCCTGCGCCCTTCCCTTGCTCACCCCCACCGCATCAGGCCCCATAATGTGTGCGGGTCCTGAGGGCCCCAGTGCACCTGCGGCCCCAGCCCAGGCCCCTGGCGCAGACTCCATGCCCCTTTTCCCTCTGCAGCAATGACTTTAGCAGGGCTGTGGCTGAGGAGTACTTGTCCTTCTTCCAGTTTGGAGGCCAGAGCCTGGACCGAGCCCTCCGGTAATGTCTTTGGGTCCTCTCTGGGGAGGCTGTGGAGGATGGCATGGGGCAGTGGCACCAGCCTGAGGCTGGGATCTGATTGGCCCTAAGCTCCTGGGCTCTCTCCTTGACCCTGGCCCTTCTTTACAGGAGCTTCCTCCAGGCCTTGGTGCTCAGTGGGGAGACTCAGGAACGGGAGCGAATCCTCTACCAGTTCTCCAGACGCTTCCACCACTGCAATCTGGGGGTCTTCCCCTCAGTAGGTAGGGAGGGGCTGACCCTGACAGCAGAGCAGGGACACTTTGGGGTGCCCTTGTCTGCCTGGGAGTTTAGTAGGTGACAGTGAACTGGGGGGAGTGTGTTGGGGGCTGTGGAGAATGGAAGCATTCCAGGGGTTCTGAGGTTACCCCACCCAGTGTGGGCAAAGGAAACAGGAACCCTGGTTCCAGTGAGCTTTCTCTCCACTCACCTATCTCTGGGGCAGATTCTGTACACACCTTGACATGTGCAATCATGCTTCTTAACACGGACCTGCATGGACAGGTAAGACGGTGGAGAGAGTCCCTGTGGGAACTGAGGCTGGGGCTGTGGCAAGGGGTTCGGGGAGGAGAAGACCAGAGGCCTGAGACCAGGCAGGGAACACCCCTGAGGGATGTGGGTCTGGGGAGCTGGAAAGGGTTCCATGGTGGCTGGCTGGGGGGTTATTCTATTGGGATGGAGTGTGCTCAAGTCGTCCCACTTCTCCATGGATACAGAACATTGGGAAGAGCATGAGCTGCCAGGAATTCATAACCAACCTGAATGGGCTGAGGGATGGCGGGAACTTCCCCAAGGAGCTGCTGAAGGTATGTGCCATGGATCTTCTTACGGGCTCAGGACCCGGGGATCCCTACTTAGGACCTGCAGCCTTGGTTCTTTGTTCCAAGGGAGATGCTGAGCTTGAGACTGGCTTTGCCAAAATATCCTTGAGAGAACAGGGCTTATTTATTGCAGGCTAGTAAAAGTGTGGTCCCTGGCTGGCAGCCTCAGAAGCATCTTGGAATTTGTTAGCCATGCAAATCTGCTGGCTCCCTGTGCTGGACTTACTGAATCAGACACTCTGAGACTGGGACCCCTAAAATATTTTCTTAAGTTTTCAAGTCATTCTTACCCCTTCAAAGTCTGAGAAGGGCAAAGCTACACACGGTGAAAGTCTGGAACTCAGACTTGGGAGCCTGGTGTTCCTGGGTTTGAATTCTAGTCTTGGGCAATTTGCTCCCTCTTGGCCAACTCAAGTTCCTCCTGAGGGTATTAACCACTTTACAATGCCATTATCAAGATGAAATAAAATCTGTCAAGTGCTCAGCACGGTGCTTGGCACACAGCATGTGTGTCATAAGCAATTAAAATCATTTGCTGTTTCATCACAGTCACGCATCACTTACTGATGAAGGTATGTTCTGAGAAATGCATCGTTGGGCAATTTCACTATTGTGTGAACATTACAGAGTGAACTTACATAAACCTAGATGTACAGCCCACTGCACACCAGGGCTATATGGGATAGCCTATTGCTCCTGGGCTACAAACCTGTATGGCATGCTGCTGTACTTAATACTGCAGGCAATTCTAACACAGTGCTGTACTTGTGTATCTAAACATAGAAAAGGTACAATAAAAACATGATAGAAAAGATTAAAAATGATACACCTGTATAGGACAGCTCCATCATAATCTTACGGGACTACTATCATGTATGCAGTTCATCCTTGACCGAACCATCATGATGCTGTTATATGGTACATAGCTGTACTTCATGAACATTTACTGAACACCTACTATGTGCCAGACATCTTGCTAGGCACTGCAAGGGCTATAAAAGCAAGTGAGATAACATCTACGTTAATACATCAAACTTTTAGCGCATCATTCATTCATTTACTGCACGTTTATTGTGGGGATTGGTCAGCCGGTTTCTTCTCCATCAGATCCCTCCCAGCAGTATGCCAGGAAGGCAATTCATTTCTCCTCCATGAGAACTAGTTAAGGCCTCACTCAGCATGGGCAGGACAGGGACTTGTCTGCCTTGGTCATCATCTTTTTTTTTTTTTGAGATGGAATCTCGTCCTGTCGCCCAGGCTGGAGTGCAGTGGTGTGATCTTGGCTCACTGCAACCTCCGCCTCCCAGGTTCAAGCAATTCTCTTGCTGAGGCTGAGGCCTCCTGAGTGGCTGGGATTACAGGTGCGCGCCACCACTCCCAGCTAACTTTTTGTATTTTTAGTAGAGATGGGGTTTCATCATGTTGGCCAGGCTGGTCTCGAACTTCTGACTTCAGGTGATCCACCTGCCTCGGCCTCCCAAAGTGCAGGGATTACAGGCGTGAGCCACCGCCCCCGGCAGGTCATCTTTATGTCTCTAGCACCCAGCACAGTGCTTGTCACTGGGAAATGCTCCAGAAATACTTTGTTGCATGGATGGTTGGATGGATGGATGGATGGATGGATGGATGGATGGATGGATGGATAGATGGATGGATGCTTGCCTACTCAAGGAGGAAGGGCAGCTATGTTGTGGGTGGAGGAGGCAGGCTGTACACATGCCCCTATCCTACCTCTGCCAGAGTTTTCCCTGCCCACCTGTGTGCTTCTGTTCCAGGCCCTCTACTGGTCTATCCGCAGCGAGAAGCTCGAGTGGGCCGTGTGAGTGAGACCCCCTTTCCCCTGTCCTCCTCACTCCCCTCCCCTGTCTTTGGGCTGCCCTCCCTCTGTCACCCACCCGAGATTTAGAGAAACTCAGATAGTCCTCCCCTCTGAGTGGGACAAAGCCAGAGGCAGGGCTTGGGAGAGAGCATAGAGGAGCCCAAGTAATGCTGGAAGGCCAGTCGTAGTGGAACGTGGGGTACGGCAGAGTTTTCAGGAATTGATGGGTCTGCTCTGAAGGAGGAGTCCTTTTGGGGGGGTCCTGGGGTGTGGCTCCCCAGGAAAAGAGAGGTTGCTGAGGCTCTGGGAGGCAATGGATACCTGCCTCTTTGCGTAGTCAGCACTTCCAGCCCGATTCTCTGTTGTTCAGGGATGAAGAAGACGCAGCCAAACCTGAGAAGGCCCGGCCGTCCCTGCCAGCTGGCAAGATGAGCAACCCCCTCCTTCAGCTGGCTCAGGATCCCACGGTGCCCACCTACAAGCAGGGCATCCTGGCTCGGAAGATGCATCAAGATGCAGATGGCAAGAAGAGTGAGTGTCTGCTGCCCACAAACAGGGTGGTGTGCTGGGAGCGGCCCTGCTCAGGTACCTGTGCGGATGCATGCACAGGTGTGCAGAGAGATGGCCCGTGTTGAGGACAGGCAGCCAGCCCATGTTCCTTCCTCAGTGTGTACTGAACAGTGACCACAGGCTGGAAGCTGTGTGAGGCGCTAGAGGGTAGGTAGGAGAACCCAGACAAAACAAGCCTAGTTATTCCTGGACCCCAGAGTCCCTGTAGTAAGATAGAGATTAGACAAGTGTGTCAATGTCTGGGACAAAAAGGTAGCAAGAGCTGAGTGTCTAGGGGCTGAATCAAGTGAGGAGAAAAAGGTTTTTGGTTTTGCTTTGGAAGCGGGATGTGGGGACAGGGAGAAGTAAGGCTTCTGGTAAGTGATGGTATCTGCACTGAACTTTGGAGAGGAAGAGGGTCTGGAATTTGGAAGCTGGGCAGAGGGCATCCCACACAGAGAAAACAGCGAGCCAAGTTTGCTCAGAACATGGGGTGTGTGCAAGGGAGGTACACTTGTGGCAAAATTGCCAGGGCCTGCGTTTGGGCCTCATTCCGCAGGCAGCTGAAGGCTTTTGATTAGGGTACCAACATGACCAGAGTGATGATCTCAGCAGACTAATGTGCAAGCACAGATTGAACAGGGTGGGGCGACCAGGATGCGAATTAGCATTTGCTGTGAAGCCGCCGGGGCCCTAGGGCTCACCACACAAGACCAGGGTGGAGAGGTAGGGGGAAAAGAGGGCAGGTGGTGCTCAGAGTGGGGCACACAGGGAAGGACACCCCAAAGCTGGGCCCTGAGCCCTTGAGCCCCTCTGGATGGGTATGCAAGGTCAAGATCATCCTGCAGGGACTAGAAAGCTGTCTGGGTGGAGTTGTGTTTGTGTCTGGGTGTTTGCCACTACTTGGGGTAGTGGGTGTGTGTTCGGAGTTGGAGAGAGGATGATCTGTATGAATATCCATGTTTGGGTGTGAGTGGTTCTATGGTTTCATTTACAGGAGGGATTGCCTGTGTGTGGAGAGACTGTATATGTTTGTTTTTGATTGTGTATGTTTTCTCGTGTTGGCATGTTCTGCATTTGTGTGCATCCTGGTGAGAGACTGGAGGTGGTGTGAGGGGCCGGGGGCATATGCACACTTGTGTGTGTCTGAGTGTGTCTGGATGCTGGTGCCCCCACCTACATTTGTGTTCTGTTCCTGGAACAGCGCCATGGGGCAAGCGTGGCTGGAAGATGTTCCACACCTTACTGAGAGGGATGGTTCTCTACTTCCTGAAGGTAGGAAAGGAGCCAACAGCCCTGTCAGAATGGGAGACTGAGAGAGGCCCAGAACCGTCTGGAGGGTGGGCAGGTGATGATAACCTCTTGTCTGAGCCCCTGTGACTGGTAGCAGGGAGAAGACCACTGCTTGGAGGGGGAGAGCTTGGTGGGGCAGATGGTGGACGAGCCCATTGGGGTGCACCACTCGCTGGCCACCCCCGCCACTCATTACACCAAGAAGCCACATGTCTTCCAGCTGCGCACGGCCGACTGGCGCCTCTACCTCTTCCAGGCACCGTAAGTCCCTGGCGTGGGAGACTGTGGCAAGGCCTTGCCTTGCCCTAGTTCTCTCTCCACTGACCCTGCTGACACCTGAGGCCTGTGGACCCCGGGGCCCCTGGTGGGAATGGCCATACTGATCAGAAATTCTTAGAATGTGGCAGCACGAAGAGGAGCTGAGGACCAGGGATGACGCCCAGGCATTGCCTGCTTCCTCACCATCCTTGGCCAACTTTGCCAGTACAATATACCGTTTCCTCGTCGGTGGGATCAAGCCTCCCAGTTCAGAACACAGGATTCTGGGAAGCTGCTAACGATTGACCAAGTTTGGCATTTGTTATAAAATCTGTCGCCTTCTCAGACTGTCCTCTTTATTTTTTATTTTTGAGACAGAGTCTCGCTCTGTCGCCCAGGCTGGAGTGCAGTGACTCGATCTCGGCTCACTGCAACCTCTGCCTCCTGGGTTCAAGCGATTCTCATGCCTCAGCCTCCCGAGTAGCTGGGATTACAGGCGCGTGCCACCGTGCCTGGTTAATTTGTGTATTTTTAGTAGAAACGGGGTTTCACCATGTTGGCCAGGCTGGTCTCGAACTCCTGACCTCAGGTGATCCGCCTGCCAAGGCGTAGTCACAGCGCCCGGCCTCCAGATTTTCCTCTTTATTGATAAGAAATGCCATGGTCAGAGGTCGAGTGCCCTGCTAGTGGCAGGGCTCTAACTATGGGAGGCTGAGTCCTGAGCAGCTGGCCAGCTGTGCAACCAACCACAGGAGGGTGCGGGCGGAGGGTGACAGGACCAACTGTGTGTCCCTGGGGACCAACGACCTTCTTTGCCCCAGCACTGCCAAGGAGATGAGCTCCTGGATCGCGCGCATCAACTTGGCTGCGGCCACACACTCCGCGCCGCCCTTCCCCGCCGCCGTGGGCTCCCAGCGCAGATTCGTGCGGCCCATCTTGCCGGTGGGCCCCGCCCAGAGCTCCCTGGTATGGCCTCCGGGAAGGGGTGGGGTACGTTGAATTGGGAATGTGCACCTGGAGCCCCAGGACTAGCTCGGGGAGGCTGGAGGCCGGCTGCGCACCCGGCCTGGGAACTGAGGTGACCAGGAGGGCAGCACACCCGGGCCCGGAAAGCGGTGGAGGGGACGCCCGGGACAGCGTCCCTCACCGCCTGCCGCTCGCAGGAGGAGCAGCATCGATCCCATGAGAACTGCCTGGACGCTGCCTCGGACGACCTGCTGGATCTTCAGAGGAACTTACCGGAGCGGCGGGGCCGCAGCCGCGAGCTGGAGGAGTACCGCCTGCGGAAGGAGTACCTGGAGTACGAGGTGAGGGGCCGAGCCCACCTCCCCGCCGCTGCGCAGGACCCTCTCCGCCCTCTCGTGGCTGCCTCGGTCCCTGCAGCCGTCACTGCCCTGACCGCGCCGGGGCGGGGAGAGGCGCTTGCATGAAGGCGGCGCCCGTGTGTGATCTGTGCAAAGGGGCGGGGACTCCCACAGGGACACCCGCATGCACGGGCGTGCGCAAAGAGTGTGTGTCCCCATGCACTTAGGCCTTTCACCTCTTGTCCTGGGGGCACATAGCAGCTGCTTGTCTGGAAACACCCATAGCAGACGTTATTTTATAGTTTTCTTTCTCCTAAGAGTATATTTGACTTTTCCCAAGTTGAAGGAATGAACTGTATTTCAGCTGAATTGTTCCATCTAATACCTGCCAAATATTAATAGGTAGTATTTATGGAGCTTGTCTTCCTTGCATGGATTATCTCATTCAATTATCTAACAACTCTGGGTAGGCACTGGTATCCTCATTTTACAGATGAGGAAACTGAGGCACAGAGAAATTAAACTACTTGTCCAAACCTGGTAAATTTACATGCTGCTTCAAATGCCCCATTTATGGTCTTAACTAAGAAATGACCATGTTTTTTTGTTTATGTTTTGTTTTGTTTTGAGATAAAGTCTCACTCTGTCACCCAAGCTGGAGTGCAGTGGCTCAATCTCAGCTCCCTGTAACCTCCGCCTCCCAGGTTCAAGTGATTCTCCTGCCTCAGCCTCCCGAGTAGCTGAGATTACAGGTGTGAGCCACCACCCCTGGCCAATTTTTGTATTTTAAGTAGAGACAGGGTTTCACCATGTTGGCAAAGCTGGACTTGAACTCCCAGCCTTGAGTGGTCTGCCTGCCTCAGTCTCCCAAAGTGCTGGGATTACAGGTGTGATCCACTGCCCCTGGCCAGTAATGACTTTTGTTGGCTCTACAGCCCATGTTGAAATGTTTTATCCCCTAGTCTCCCCCAACCCTCACCCATCCACCCACATTCCCCAATTCTGTTTTGGTGTCACATCACTTCATCCGGGATCCTAACACTGGGTGCCTGCTTCAGGGGTCCTGAGAGCCTGCTTAGGGTGAGGGCCCACTGGGGAGGAAGCATAGGTTAATGCAATGTGAAAATAGAGGGAATCAGAGGCCACCCAGAGGCAGAGACCAGGAAGTGGGAATCAACATTGCCTCCTGCCTGTCCCCACGGCACCCTCATGCAGCCTTCTGCCTCTTTCAAGGCCCCAGCCTATCCCTTAGCTTGGTGGTTGTATCCATGGCTGTGAACTCCCCACTTTTCAGAGGCTTCAGGGTGTGGCTGTGAGGACCCAACCTCTTCCTCCCACTGACCAGCTAGGACATTTAGCAAGCCACCAGCCCTCCCTTCCACAATGATTTGTGCCCCTCCCAGGGCTGGCATGAGGATCCAATGGGATGGAGGGTGAGGAAGCACTTTGTAAACTGGAAACCATATCCTAAGGATGCTAGCTGCAGGGGCCTTAGTAGTACAGTGTTAAGCAGATGAGGGTGGTTAGCATCATGCTCCACAGATGCCAATTGTTAAAATGCTATTCAGACCCAATTAGGGCTGTACAGATGTGAGCTGTTTGTGTGTAGGGCTGCAAAGCTCTCAGGCATAGTGGGTGACACATCTTTTAGTGCCTCAAAGATGGAACGTGGCATAGAGATGTTAGTTACAGCACTCCAAGGGGTTGGTTATTATTAGAACAGGGCTGGGCTGATATGTGTCATTATAATACTATCCAGAGGTGTGCTCTGCAGTCTGCTTGCCCAAGCATTATACTGACACTCACTGTTGGTCCAGCCCTCTTTCTGCAGAGGTCTGTATCACCTTAGCTTCAAGTACCTGAGAGCTGTCCCTCACGATTCTAGCCTCCTCCCGGCCTGGAGCCAGGATGGTGCTAAGGTGGTGGGGACTGTGTGTTGCAGAAAACCCGCTACGAGACCTACGTACAGCTGCTGGTGGCCCGCCTGCACTGCCCCTCCAATGCTCTAGACCTGTGGGAGGAGCAGCTGGGGAGGGAAGCTGGAGGCACTCAGGAGCCCAAGCTCAGCCTGAAGAAGTCCCACTCAAGCCCGTCCCTGCACCAGGATGAGGCTCCCACCACAGCCAAGGTGAAGCGCAACATCTCAGAGCGCAGAACCTACCGGAAGATCATCCCCAAGCGGAACCGCAATCAGCTGTGAAGCCAGCACCACCTCAGAGACACTGGCCCCTGCTCCAGGGTACACTTGAGATGGACCTCCCTGGAGGAGACTGATTTCAATGAGTCCACCATGATGGATGAGGCACCTCCTTTCCCTGCTGAAGGACAAACCTCATTTCCCTGTGGCCCTTATTCTCATGCTCACTGAAGCTTTCCTAATACTGCTGTGCTGCCCCCCACCCCCATGGCAGTCCCTCCAGAGCCCCAGTCCCTGGCCATGCCCAAGGGAAGAGGGAGGTTGAGGACTTGACTTTCCTCCCGGAGCTCGTCCCATGTCACCCTGCAGGCCCCAGAATCCAGACTGGCCTCATTTCCTAGACCTGCTGGGAACTCAGCACTTGTTTGAGAACCAGTGCATACGTGGTGTGGCCTTGGCTTCTGGGGGAGAGCTTGGGGCAGCAGAGGCCCCTGGGCAACCCAGCCAGGGGAGCCACAGTCCTGAGAATGGTCTTGCTCTGGGAATTAGCTGACCTTCCTGGGGAGGCCCCAGGAGAGTGAATCAGGGACTCTTGAGAGATTCCCAACCAGCCTCCTGTGACCCAGGGAGCAGAGTCGCTAAGGTCCTGCCCACTGAAGGGACAGCCTTCTGGGCAGAGACCTTGGGGGGCTTCAAGGGCTCCGCATGGCTGTGGGGCCCCGTGCCTTTGTCTCCTTTCCCCCTACAGTCGTCCTTTCCCCTGAAGCAGATGAAACAGTCTCACATACCCAACTGCCCATCAACAGAGCAGGGCTGGTGGCATGAGTGAGGGCTGGGCGGGGTGGGGCCTCCAGAGCTTTGCAGCGAACCCTGGAACCCTGGGAACAAGAAGCCTTTGTTCCAACAGAGCAGGGAAGGAGGTTCTCTAGGTTCAGACCACTGGAGAGGATAGAGCAGTAAAAGGTGGTGACAGTTTCCCTTAGGGGTCTGCCTGGCAGGAGCCACGGCTCAGGAGAGTTGTGGGGGATGGGATGGAGGCTGGAGACCAGGTGAGGCCCAGGCCAGGCTTGGGAGACTCTTCTGTGCTCCTTCCTACACATGCCTTAAAGCTTCCTTCCTGTGGGGTGCCTGGACCCCTTCCCCATCTCTGGCAGCTCAGAGGGTCTCTGCTGCTCTCCCCAGGGAAATCCCCTCGTCCTGCCCTCTGGCTGCCTCCCAGCTGGACTTGTTCTCTGAGGGAGGTTCCGGAGACTCATGGACTTGGGGCTCTGCCTGTAGGAAGGAGGCTGGGCCGGAGGGAGCAGCCACCATTGTCTCTGTTCAACCAAGTGTGCAAGTAGGCTGCCCGCCAAGAGGGGCACTGCTACCCACTGCTGCCTGCCGGCTGACGCACTGCCTCCCCGGCCTTCCTGCTGGGCCACCCTCCTCCCTTCCCATGCTTGTTGTAATCAGCTCTGGGGCCTGGACCTCCACAAAGGAAGGCTGGCCCTTGGAGGCCATGTTTGGGTCTCCGGCCAGGTCCTGGGGCTAGGCCATGCACCCAATGGGTGCACAATAAATACAGGTCAACAAAGACGGAGGTGTGTCAGTGTGTGAAGAAGGGAGGTCAGGCAGCTAGGACCACCTGCAGTGTGGCGGGCTTCATCCCTCTTCGCTTCAAGTGTGTATGTGTGTCTGTGCGTGTGTGTATTGTCCGTGTCTGTGTGTTCATGCACATGCAGGAGTCACACGGTCGTAGGCTGTCAAAGCTGGAGGAGACCTCAGAATCATCCATCCACCTACTTGCTCATTTGTTCGTTCATTCATTTTGCAAATAATATGGGACGCTTTCTATGTGCCAGTACTAGGGGATTCACAAATGAATGAAACATGTCCCTGACTTCATGAGTTGACAGTCTTGCCCCCTGGTTTCCTGCTCTCAGTTTACAGATGCACTTTTATCCTGCTGGGGAAGCGTGCTGAAAAGACACATTCCCAGCCCACACCCAGGGATGCTGATGCAGTCAGCCTGGGTCAGGGGGATAGATAAATATGTTGGGTAACTCTGATGTGTAAGTAGCAGTTAGCTGCAGTACAGTCCAATTGCCTCATTTGATTGAGGTGGAATCCCAGCATCAGGTGGACATGACTTTTGGCCCAAGACTAATGCTTACAAACTAAATGGAGTAGGTTATTAGAACTCACTGAACATGCATCCTTTTTTTTTTTTTTTTTTTTTTTTTTTTTTTTTTTTTTGAGACGGAGTTTCACTCTTGTCACCTAGGCTGGAGTGCAATGGTGTGATCTTGGCTGACTGCAGCCTCCACCGAATCAAGCATTTCTCCTGCCTCAGACTCCCAAGTAGCTAGGATCATAGGCGAGTGCCACCATGCCCGGCTATTTTTTGTATTTTTAGTAGAGATGAGGTTTCGCCATGTTGGCCAGGCTGGTCTCGAACTCCTGACCTCAGGTAGTCCGCCTGCCTCGGCCCCGCAAAGTGCTGGGATTACAGGCGTGAGCCACCACACCCGGCCTATGCATCCTTATTTCTAAAACCATGAGAAAAGGTGGAAGTTTGAATGCATGGGTGTGTGACACTTTGATGCTCCTTTGCTCATGTAGAACCAGCACTTCTCTTTCACCTGAGCACGTGGAATCTTCAGAGCCAGATGATGGTGGCTGCCTGGCCTCCCATAGTCAATGCTGCCCGGGCACCTCTGCCTGGAGGGTCTGGGTTGTGGGCTGCAGTTATGACATGTGACCACTTGGAGGCGGGCTTGCATCTTTCTAGCTTCTGGCTGCTCAGGTGTCCTGCTGTGGAGCTGTGCTGTGCTCCCTGAAGGGCAGAAAGTTACTCTGTGTGCCCCTATGCCATCACAGAACCAGGACCTTCAACTTCGTCACACCCACAGTGGCCCAGGCCAGGACTCCCACCATCTAGGGAAGCCTCTCCCAGGGAAAAGATTGGGGCTCCAACATCTTCCTGCAGATGTAAAGAAACACATCTCAGAAGTCTACGGGGACAGCCCACAGCTCCCCACAGGATTGCTCCAGGTAGCCCCGGAAGGTGAATGCTGAGCAGGCCCCAGTCCCCATCCTAGGTATGGAACAGATCAAACCGCCATAGGCCTATGTCTGACCTTCTTGTCCCCACCCCATGCTCCTCTGGCACCTGTGTCCTTCTCTTTGCAGGAGAAGGGACAGACAGAGGTTCTCGGTGATGAGCTCAGGCTCTGGAAGGGCAGTTGAAGTTTGGCTTTAGTTCTTCCTTTCCCATATAGGGTAGCTCAGCTGCTGGGGGCCTGGGCCTGCTGTGACCCAGGTTGACACCCCTGATATAACTGCTTCCTGGGCTCTCATGATCTCAGCTGAGCCTGGCTTTCTGCTGATGACATTTGTTTGTTGCTTGCCAGGCACCAGGGTAGATAAAAAGATCACTAAGATCTGGACCTTTTTCCTTAGGAGGCTCTGAGTCTTCTGGAGATGGAGACATATGGAATGTGTCGGGGAAGGAGCAGACTGGAGGGTGGGGGTCAGGGGGGCAGAGGGAAACAGGGCTGTCAGGGTGGCCTGAGGCCAGATCATACAGGGCCTCCAATGCAGCCAAGGCTTTTTGTGAATGTACAGTGCAATTTTTATTTTTTATTTTTTGAGACAGAGTCTCGCTCTGTCATCCAGGCTGGAGTACAAAGATGCAATCTCAGCTCACTGCAAACTCCACCTCCTGGGTTCAAGAGATTCTCCTTCCCCAGCCTCCCGAGTAGCTGGTATTACAGGCATGCGCCACCATGCCCGGCTAATTTTGTATTTTTTAGTAGAGATAGAGTTTCGCCATGTTGGTCAGGCTGGTCTCAAACTCCTGACCTCAAGTGATCCAGCCACCTCGGCCTCCCAAAGCATTGGGATTACAGGTGTGAGCCACCGTGCCTGGCCAGTGCAGTGCAATTTTTAAAGAGAAGAGTGCCAAGCTCAGGGCTTGGGGGACAGCCTAGGGATTTCATTTTAAGAAGATGAGCTTTTATCTGGCCGGGCGCCGTGGCTCACGCCTATAATCCCAGTGCTTTGGGAGGCTGAAGCGGGCGGATCACCTGCAGTCAGGAGTTTGAGACCAGCCTGGCCAACATGGTGGAATCCAGTCTCTACTAAAAATACAAAAAATAGCCAAGGATGGTGGCACATGCCTATAATCCCAGCTACTCGGGAGGCTGAATCAGGAGAATGGCTTGAACCCAGGAGGCGGAGGTCGCAGTGAGCTGAGGTTGCGCCACTGCACTCCAGCCTGGGCGACAGAGTGAGACTCTGTCTCAAAAAAAAAAAAAAAAAAAAAGATGAAATGCCTTGAATAAGTAAAGCCAATGGGTAGGGTCAGAATATAGACTGCAAATGCTCTGTACTATTTGTGTAACTTATATGTAAATCTGAAATTATTTCACAATAAACACAAAAAGAGAAAAAGGCAATATCCCAGAACCTTGTGAAAACCTGGCCATAGCAGGTCCTTTTTCCTCCTGCTGAGCTGAGCAGGCATGCTCACAGGTCCTCAGGGTTTCCTGAATGGCTACTGTCCTCCCCACTGGCCCCTCTGCCAACACCTCTGCCCCCCAGCTTTTCTGATGCCCATGCCCCCTCACCAGCTAATCGTGGCTTGCACCTTTACCTGTTCCCTTCATCTTCCCTTCTCCAGAGGAAGAGGTGCTCTCCACAAGCCTGTGACCAACCGGTCCCCTCAGCTGGCACACTGGCCCCTCTTCTCCTGCCTGCCACAGACCTGTCTCCTTCATGGGCCCACTGGAGCTCTTTGGGCCTGTTCTCTACCCGCTTCATTATCATGCCTTGCAAACATCATCGTGAGCAAAAATCAAAGCTGGTGTTGGACTCTCTTGCTTTCCGTAGCTGAGCCTGGCTTCCCTGCTTTCTGTGATGAATTCACGGGATGTGTGCGCTTTGCCAGCTGTTCCCAGCCCTTACCAGGTTCCCATTCATACCTGGCTCTAATTCACACCTTACAAATTGGCGTCCACCCCACCTTTGCCTGAAATGCCACCTCCCAGGGCCATTGATGGCTTCAGTCATCAACTCCAATGCCTTCTCAGCCTTCTTCCCCCATCACCTCTCAGCGACCTTTGGCCTTCGTAGCCATGTGATCATCTACCAGACCCTGCACCAAGGCTCAGCCTGATCTTGCCCCAGTGGCCAGGTCCTTGAGTGGGACTGCCGGGAATTGAGTCCAGCTTTTCCAGCCATCTGACTGTGGCCAGTTAGCCTCTTATGTTCTGTTTGCTTCTCTATAAAATGGGGATAATAACACTACTTATGTCATAAGGTCCTCATGAAGATTAAGTGAAATTATGCACGTAAACATCTCAGAACAATGCCTGGCACAGAAGGAACACCTGTGAGGTTAGCTATTAATTCATAGCCTCACCAGACTTACCCCACGTCCGCTCCCCTCCTCCTCTGGGCTCTGGCTTAGGCTCTGCCCTCATGCATGCCATCCTGCTCAGATACTGGGTCTCTGCACTTGGCTCTGCCTTGGCCTGCGAGTCAACAAATCTTAGCTCAAACGAGCTTTAGCAGAAAAGGACTTTGATTGGCTCCAATAGCTGAATAATCTGTGTCCAGGTCAGGTGAAGCTTCATCTAGGGCTCCACTCTGATCCAAGGCCCCTTTTCTCTCTTGTTCTTTTAGGGGCTCCATCTCCCAGGCCTATGAGCAGGAGCAACCCTCATGCTTCCAAGATGGCCCCAGGAGCTCCCAAGATCCCTTTTGTTGGTGCAAATCTAGCAGGAAGTGATTCTCTGCTTCCTGGAAGTTTCAAACTCAAATCCAGGAATAGTCTCCTGTAGCAGCCTGCCTTGGGCCATGTGCCCATATCTGAGCCAGTCACTAGGGCAAGGGGTTTAAGGAGATCAGAGTCCATTTCTGGAGAGGATGAGAGTGAAGTCAGCACCACCCAAAACATAGGGACCAGCTGCGGCGAAATTCTGAGTACTAGAAGGACAGGCTAGGAGGAATGGATGATGAGGAGAAAACCAACTAATATGCAGATGCCCTTTCCTCCAGGAGGCCTTCCTTAAGTCTTCCTCCTTCAGTTTCTATCACAGGAAACTCTATAACTCTCCTCTCCTCTCTCCTCCTCATTTCTTTTCTTTTCTTTCTTTTTCCTTTTCTTTTCTTTTTTTTTTTTTTTTTTGAGACGGAGTCTCGCTCTGTCGCCCAGGCCGGAGTGCAGTGGCACGATCTCGGCTCACTGCAAGCTCCGCCTCCCGGGTTCACGCCATTCTCCTGCCTCAGCCTCCCGAGTAGCTGGGACTACAGGCGCCCACCACCTCGCCTGGCTAGTTTTTTGTATTTTTAGTAGAGACGGGGTTTCACTGTGTTAGCCAGGATGGTCTCCATCTCCTGACCTCGTGATCCGCCTGCCTTGGCCTCCCAAAGTGCTGGGATTACAGGCGTGAGCCACTGCGCCTTGGCCCTCTTCATTTCTTTTTGCCTCTCTGCTTCCAGAGCAACATAAACTCCCTGTGGGCAGGAAATGGAATTGTTGATTTCCACTGTTTCCCCAGGGCCCGATATCTAGAGTCGAAACAATGCACATCTCAAAACTATCTCCTGGTTCTTTTTCTACTTTCTTGCGTATTCTTTTTTTATTTTTTATGTTTTTTGAGATGGAGTCTCACTCTGTCACCCAGACTGGAGTACAGTGGCATGATCTCAGCTCACTGCAACCTCTGCCTCTTGAGTTCAAGCAATTCTCCTGCCTCAGCCTCCTGAGTAGCTGGGATTACAGGCATGTGCCACCATGCCCAGCTAATCTTTGTATTTTTAGTGGAGATGGGGTTTCACCATGTTGGTCAGGCTGGTCTCAAACTCCTGACCTCGTGATCCACTGGCCTTGGCCTCCCAAAGTGCTGGTGCATATTCTTTTTTTGTCTTTCCTGCTACTCCCTCTTGCTCTTCCCACCCCTAAACTATGTAGCCTCAAAGATCTTACCTGACTGACTGATGAGCTTTCAAGATGGTTTCTAGAAGACGCCTCTATATCTAAGCCTTCAACTCTCATCTCTGTTCTGAATTTCAGACCTGGAATTCTAACTGTCCGCAATACATGGCTCCTCAATACACCTTCCTGGAAATTACAAATGACCATACGGTACAGTTGTTACTTATCACCCGTAAGACCACACTTGGCGTCGCCTCCTGAAAACTAGTCCTCTCCTGACTCCCCTGTTTCTGTGAGTGATTCTGCGGTGGATTGAGGTCATCCATTGCTTTGAAAGATCTCACACCAGGGTACAGACGGAGATTTGACCCGGATGGCTGGACCTGTGCCTCACGATCAGGGTAGAAGCCTCTGGTTGTCTCATTTCTTTGTCCTCCTCTGTGGTGTGACACAGGTGCAGGAGGAGGTAACAGTCACAGAAGAGATGCTTTCCCTGTGCAGGGTGGCTGACAGCCTTGCCCGCAACTCCTGGCCTCCTCCCCCTACATGTACACATTCACTGCTCTGACCCTGAGTTGGACCCAGCTAGGAATTGTGACTTCAGTTACTCGTATTTCCCCTGAGCCTCTAGTCATGGCCAAGGGCTAATCTGTATATGAAAACCCACTTGAAAGAAAACCCAGTGCTGAAGAAAGAATTGAAACATACAGAGTGTTTCCTTGCTCAAGGGAGTGTGCACTTCGGCGCTTTCACTGAGCAGAGGCTGCAGGTGACCACCTTGGCTCTCCCTGCAGGAGACAGCCCAGGGAGACTGAGCCTGAATTTGCTGCCACGTTTTGAGGACATTATCCACACTAGTCTCTTTCATCTGGGCCGAGGTGGGTAATTTTCCTTAGAGTCAAGTAATAGAAAAAGTGTTCTTCTTCCGAGAGCTGGTACATTGCCCTCTTGTGAATGAGAGCTCTGTACGTGACCACAACACCCTTTCAGTTGACCACTAAGAGACTGAAGGCCAATTCCGGATCAACTTTACAGCTGCCTAGGGTCTGCGGTACCACCCATGGCATACTTTCTGTGGTCTGATGCTTTATTTTTTATTGTATTTTACTGATTTATGGCATGCATATCATATGAGCTGTCTCAGATTCTCCCCAGAATAAGGTGAGGAATATATTAATATTTAAAATAAAATAAACAAAATGTCAGTGTGTGTGTGTCTTAGGCTGGAAATTCCTTAAGGGCAGGGACCATGTCTGTTTATATAGCACCTGGCACAGTGTCAAATTGAGGCTTAACACATGAATTTTGATGAAGAGCAGAAAGAAGCTGCAGACACTTAGGCCTCACGCTCCCACTGATAGTCATCCAGACGCTGTTTGCCAAGGTCCCCTTCCTCATGCCTGATGAATCCTTACCCCACTCCTGACCATACAGCTTCACTCCCCACAGTCTACCTGGTCCTCACCCAAGCTCATGCTCTCTCACAAGCCCAGCCACACCTGCATCTGCTCAGAGGTTCACCCCAATCACCCAGCCCACCCTTTCACCCACTGTCCCAGCCACCCTGCAGGCCCATCCCAGGCTGGACAGCCGCGCGTGGTGCTAGGAAATGCCACTGGCATTTGAGGCATTTGAGGTGCTGTCCCCACACGTGCCTTGGCCCTGTGGGGGCCTCCAGCCAGGCAGGGACCCGGGAAAGGGAGGGAGAGGATAAGCCGCTTCGAAACTCCAGATGCAGCAGTTAAAAAGAGGACAGAGGCAATGATCCTTCAAATTGCCACATCTGTATAATCTGCCTTTTATTTTCTGCTTCATGAAGTTTTATTTCCTATTATTTATTCACCTCCCCGCCCTCCCCTCCCCCGCCTCCACTCCTCCTTAGCAGGCGACATGCTCAGATGGGTCCTGAGCCCTGGCCTGGGTCTGGGTCCACCCCCATCCCCTCCCTGGGGCTGGCTGCTGGGAGGAGGCACCTGCTCCCCGCTTCTCTGACTCCCTGTCTTCTACTTTCCCTTCCTTCCTTGGGACATTTGGGTACTGCATCCCCCCATCATTGTGTTTCAGCCTCCGAAGTCCCCTCCCTCCATCCTTCAAGTAGAGCTCTGAGAAAACGTGCATGGATCATGGGATCATGGAGGTGAGGCCTGTTCCTAAAGCCTGTATCACTGTCACCTCCCCCAGCAGTCCTAGAACTCACAGCCAGGTGATGTCCCTGGCCCTCTCCTTTCCTCTGCTCGCCATTTCCCACTCTCCCCACCCTGGAACCTTCCCTCCCTTTTCTAGTTCTCCAACCTGTGGTTGGAGAGCTGGGCTGGTCCACCCTGGGTGCAGGGGGCTATCAAGATGGGAAGGAGGGGACCAGCCAGATGTGCAGGGAGGTGCAGCCTGTAGTGTGTTTTCAGACCCTGAGCACCCACTGCCCCCTTCCCCACCCAGGTATAAGAACAAAGAAGCAACTCAGAGAGAGACGCAGGCCTTCTGGTCCTAGGCTTGCGGTCTGGTTAGATAGGTCTGGAGCAAGTCTGGAAGACGGTGGTTGGAGTGGGGTGAGAGGGTGTTTGGGAAAGGATGCTCATGATGTTTTATTTCTTCCTCGCCTAGCACCACCTCACTCCTCCCAGATACAGAAGCGTAGGAGGCCAGGGGATCAGCCTTTTCCCAGGAAGACAGGTCGGACTTCAGGCTTGAGGGTTAGAGTTTGCAGTTGCTGTTCCTAATGGCTATTTCTCGGAGAAGACAGTGATCCCAGATAGAGGCCTGGGATGACCATGAGGGACTTGGCAAATATCATCTGAAACCCAACAGTATTTTGTGTTCTATATGCAACCATCTTCTGATCTTCACTTTCCTACTTTGCTCTATAGTTCTGTACAAGTCTCATTTCTTAAGCTATTGTGGTTTTTTTGTTTTTTTTTTGTTTTTTGTTTTTTGTTTTGAGACGGAGTCTCGCTCTGTCGCCCAGGTTGGAGTGCAGTGGCCGGATCTCAGCTCACTGCAAGCTCCGCCTCCCGGGTTTACGCCATTCTCCTGCCTCAGCCTCCCGAGTAGCTGGGACTACAGGCGCCCGCCACGTCGCCCGGCTAGTTTTTTGTACTTTTTTTAGTAGAGATGGGGTTTCACCGTGTTAGCCAGGATGGTCTCGATCTCCTGACCTCGTGATCCGCCCGTCTCGGCCTCCCAAAGTGCTGGGATTACAGGCTTAAGCCACCGCGCCCGGCCTATTGTGTTTTGTTTGTTTGTTTGTTTGTTTGTTTGTTTCCCCTTGGGACCTGGGAGGAGTCCTTTTGGGTTCATCTTGTTTTCTCCTGGTGTCTACCAAAGGGAAACGTTCATAGCAGGTAGTTCATGAAAGACTTCTGAATGAATGAATGAACGAATCAGCTAATGTAAGGGTTATAGCAGAATCCTCATGTCCCAGCCTGTACTAACTGTGGCTAGCTGGCTTTCCTCTGGTTTCTGCCCCATCCTGGACTTTTTTGGAAGCCTGGCTTTAGCTCGGTGGCAAACTGAGTCAGGATCCAAGCTCCCATCAGGGAGGGTGGGGCACCATAAGCCGCCCCACCCCCACCCCAAACACAGAGCAGATTCCACATATGGAAATATGGTGTTTGCCTGATGGAAAATTACCGGGGAAATCTGGGAGAAAGAGGGTTTCATACCTAAACCAGTCAGATGAGGCCCTCGATGCTTTTCACTGACCTGGGTCACTACTGCGTCACAGCATTAAGCTGCACATTTTTCTGGCTCAAGCCACGCATTTTACAGTTGAGGTAAGTGAGCAGTCTCCCGGGGTCGCCAGCAGGGAAGGGACAGAAATCCGGTCACAACCCTACACTCCAGGTGTGGGCTCTTTTAGCAACATCCCTCAGCCAATCTCTCCCAGGGGGAAAACAAAGGCAATTACCAGGGGCCACATTATTATGATATGATAACTAGCAAAACTTTAATAACACCAACCAGTTCAGCCCCTAGAATAACAGACTGGGCAGACCCTTTCCCCCTGCCTCACCAAAGAGGGTGTTTCTAGGGAAGAAACGGCTACACTTTGCAGGTAAACACTTTCATCGCCTTCACGGCGACAAGAGCTCCAGGCCTTGTTCCTCCCTTCTTTCTTCCTACTTGTCTCTTTCTCTTCCTTGTTTTCCTTCGGTGGGGAAATGAGTTTCCATTCTGACCAAGCTCATCTGTTTTAAGGACAATTTCTTTCCTGCTGTAGTTAAGTCTTCTGGGTGCTCTCATCTCCCCAGGGGGATGGCTATATGTGGGGGTACCAATGCTACCCACAGCTGGGGGCCTCCCCACTGGGTCCCTCTAGGGGGTGAGGACAGGGGAATGATGTGACTTCGGTGGGAGGATGAGAGGGCCTGGACTGTGAGGTCCCAATCTGTGCTCCTAGCAAGGGCTGTGGCTGTCAGTGAAGCTTGCTACCAGGCCCCCCCCCAAAAAAGCAAACAAACATAAAACAAACAAAAAAAGACAGTATTTACAAATGAACTTGTCTCTCATTGGGGCGGCTCTGGGCGTCTGGGTAGTAGGCGGGTAAGCCTGCGCCCGCAGGGTTGTGTGCAGGAGCGGGAGCTCAGGCTCCTGAAACTGGGGGGAGGGTGCCTTGTCTGGGGGAGGCGCCTTGGCTTCAGGGAGGGTGCCTTGGCTGTGGAAAAGGCAGGAGAGAGTCTGACGGGAAGAAGACCATGGAGGAGGAGGAGAAATGGGGGGGTCTCAGAGGGGGAGGGGGAGGGAGGCGCAGTGGGGGGGTGTTGGCTTCATGCTGTTACTAGTTTGATTTATCCCTAATGAGTTCTCAGCACATGGCTGCTCCCGGCTCACTCCAGGGGCCAGCCAGCCCGCCCCGACTCTGCAGCAACAGCAGCAGCTCGCTCAGAAAAGAGCCAATTTCCACACTGCACAGTCCGCTTCACTCAGGGGGAAATCACATTTTCCCGGGAGAGCCGCAGGCGGCGCTTCCCTCCACAGCCTGGCCGGCTGCCACGGGGCACAGATGCCAAGGAGCCAGGGCCCCCACCTCCCCTTCTCTCCCCATCCAAAGCCCCTCTTGCTGCCTTCCAGGAGGCCTGAGTCCTTTCACCGTGCGCCTTAGCCCCTGCTGCTTCTCAAGGATAGGGGAAAGAGTGAGGTCAGGGGAAGGAGAGACCTGTCTGCCCTGCCTGCCTGCTCCAGCTTCTTCCAGGAAAGAGAACTAGGCACCCTCCTTCTCTCTGAAGGGCATGGAGATGTGGGGATGGGGTTGATGACAGTGGTGTGTGCCTGTGAGAGTGGGGACTCGTGGGGACAGGTGTCTGCCACCCAGGAGGTAAAGACCTCCAGCGTCTGTGTCCCAGTGGTCCCTAAAGAGCCATGGGAGCTGTAGACAGTAATGAGAAGAGCAAGAAGCCAAGGAGAGGGCCATGGGGCGAGGGCGATAGGGAGAGGACAAAGGGGAGAGGGAGATGGGGAGAGGGAGAAGAGGGGAGGGTGATGGGGAGAGGGAGAAGGTGATAGCGAGAGGGCACTGGAGAGAGGGAGGAGGGATGCTTCCTGGCATTTCATGAGCACGGTCAGGGACTCCAAGCTCTCCCCAAACATTCCCTTTCTCTTTCCCTCATTCATAGCCCTGGAGACACAAATGTCTCTGGAACAGTAGGGAAAGGAATAATTGCTGTAGACTCAGCAGAAAAGGAAAAAGACTAGAAAACTAAAAGAAGTGAACAAAGGAAGGAGATAGAGGTGAGAGAGGGAGTTTCCTCCATGAGAACCATAGCCACGGTGGCTTGGCCACTTGGCGTCAGAAGGTAGCACAGCAGCCTGGGGCAGAGGAGCCACCAGCTCCTTTATGGAACATGGAAGCTTTATGACCCTAAAGGTTAGAGAGGGGCTGCCAAAGGGCACCCGGAAGGGAGATTTAGGGCCAAGGATGGAGGGAAGTCTGAGATCAGCCTGGCACCGCCCTGCCTGGCCCCAGTGCTGCTTCTGTTGAGCTCTGGGCCTTGTCCAGTCATGCTTTGCAGGGAGGGGCAGCAGAAGTCACTGTGCCCCAACTGGCCAAGTGACTTCTGCTCCTCCCTGCAACTCAAGGGGTGTCTGAGGTCTCTCAGAAGCCTGGCCATGTCCAGATAATCTGAGGCCTGATGATAGGATGCAGATTAGACCTTGGGTTAGGGGTCAGGCTGTGGTCCCGGCTCCTCTGCTGACTCGCTGAATGACCTTGAAAAAGTCAAGGTCAAGTTATCTGTTGGTCTCAGATTCCCCAAGTGCAAAACAAAAGAGGCCAATGTTCAAAATCAGAGATGTAAATAGATATGAATGGGCTTTGTATGGAAAAAGAAACTAAGCCTGTGTAGAGGGTTATTATCACTTCTGAGGCTGAGGCAGGGCAGAGATGCTGTTAAGCTGTGGGTGCAGGAGCTGCCTGTGAGGGAGCTCAAACCCCGCCCCGGCCTCCCTCAGCCTTGATTGACGGGGCTGACGCTGACGCCCAGGCCCAGTAATAATGGCATTGAGGTCTGCAGTCCTCTTCCTCTGGTGCCCACCCCCAAAGGACAAGGAAGTGTGAATTATCTTAAAGAAGCCTCATGGTTTTTTTTTTTTTTTTTTTGAGACAGAGTCTCGCTCTGTCACCCAGACTAGAGCGCAGTGGCATGATCTCGGCTCACTGCAACCTCCGCCTCCTGGGTTCTCCTGCCTCAGCCTCCTGAGTAGCTGGGATTACAGGCATGTGCCAGTACGCCTGGCTAATTTTTGTATTTTTAGTAGAGACGAGTTTCATCATGTTGGCCAGACTGGTCTCAGACTCCTGACCTCGTGATCCACGCGCCTCAGCCTCCCAAAGTGCTGGGATTACAGGCGTGAGCCACAGTGCCCAGCCAGGAAGCCTCATGTTGATATGGATGGGGAAGGTGTGTGTATTTTGAGTGGTAGAAGTGGGAGGATGGTGAGGGCAGGTGGGAGAGGGGAGATTTTAGCAAGAGCCTCACCCTCTCTGTCTTTCTGTTTCTATTGGGAGGCTCCTGCTTCCACTTCCAGTAGGTTTCACCAACTCCTCTTGCCTGAAGTTGTCACCAATGTTGAGTGTGTGTTTGGCACAGAGGGCAGAAGATACAGATTTCTTAGCCACAACTCATGGCAAGGATATTGGAGAAGTGAGAGATGATGTGACAAGGGGAGGGGTTGGGAGTAGCCTGGGGACTGACTTTGTAGGTGACGACTCCCAGTTCCACCGTCTCTACTCCTGGAACTTTCTGGTAGAGGGTACAGGTCAGAGCAATTCTGTTCATCTGGTGGGCCCCAGGCAGGGTTCCAGCTGCCCCCTGTCCCAGCAAGAAACCCACTGCCCTGCCAGGGTGGGTTGGTCCACATGAATTTCCTGTGAGCTCCTAGCACCCTGGGCTGGCCTGGTCTGTGCTAGAACCTGAGGAGGAGGAGTGAGGGTAATGGACCAGGGAGAAGTTAAGAGTAGCCTGCCTGGGAAGCTCAGGTGGTCTCTCTACATGAGCAGTGAAAGGGATTATTCCAGGCGGAAGGGATAGACCCTCAGTGCTCTCAATGCCTCAGGAATGTTTTGGGCCCATGCCTCATCCCCAGTTCTCCTACCAACACACATACCACGCCCAGAGAACCCCCGGCTCCCCTGTACCATAAAGCAATTCCCCTTCACCTGCGACCACTCACAGATGCTGCCCTCACTCCCCCAGGTGAAACTGGCCACTGGGCCAACCCACAAAGCCCCCTACGTGTCCTCCCTGTCCTTGTCATCATACCCTTCTTCACTGTGTCCCCCCATGGGCCAGCCTGAGTTCTCCCAACACCACCCCAAATGCTGGGGCACTTCGAATTGTCTTTCTTTCACCCAATACATAAATGGCCCTATTTTCTGAGCCCGAAAAGGGGACCCATGGTTTGACCATGGGCAGAATATTGGATAGGTACTAGCCAAGGCCCGCTACATGGGGAGCACATCCCCCAGTCACCAAACACCCGCTCTGAGCACAGGTTCCTGGCAAGCCCAGCTCACCTCAGGGAAAGAAAGGCAAGTTTTAAACCATGGTCACCTTAGCCAAAGCACAGCCTAAGCCCCTTTGTTGGTTGTGAGTCGGAAAGGGCCTGACGGGTGTACAGAGTGTCCCCAGAGGGGCTGTGGCTGTAAATGCAAGGGATGGCTCTACGGGCTCCTTCAGATGCTGTGCATCTCAAAGTGATTTGTGGGTAGGGAGCACTCGGGATCCCAGGGGTTTGAGGTCAGGAAGACTCTCAGATATCATGGATTCAGAGTCGCGCTACAGAGGGAAGTCCTGCCATTGAGAAAAGAGCCACATCTCAGATCCCCTCAGAAGAGATGGATTTTCTTCCTGGGAGGGCTCCCCCCTGCCATGTCATCCATGGCAGCATCCCTAACCTCCCTTTGGGAGGCCTAAGGAGGTAAGAGCCCTGTCTCCCAGCCTCTGTCCTCCCAGCCCTGGAATCCCTGGGCCCCTTCCATCGGATTCAATCCCAGTGCTGTCTGTCCAGCTGTCCACATTCACCTGGGCATCCCAGCTGCAGGCCCCTGCCCCCTTGTTCCAGCTGGGTCTCACATGGAGAGGGTCCATGTGGATACCAGACAGCCCCCTGGAGTGCAGAGCCCAAGCTGTCACACTGCATTTCCCAAATTTCCTGGAGGGGGTTGGTCTAAAGTCCTAAGTTTCTATAGCCTCCCTCACCTTGTCCTGGCCCCACCACACTGTACCTCTCCATTCAGTCAGGTCAAATCTTAAGCAAATCAAAAGAAATCAAATCCCCAGTGGCAGCCCCAGAACCTCCACTGGGTCTAGAACCCTTTGGCATCCCTGATGAGGACCCTGGGGTTTTGGGTACAAGTGTTGGGCTTAGAGTAAGAGGACTTGGTTGAATCTACTACTTCTTATCTTTGGCAAGTCATTTCATTTTTTTCAAAGCCTCAGTTTCCTCATATGTAAAAGGAAGTTGTGTGTAAAACAGGGCTAATTTCAACTTAACTTATATGAAGCCCTCCATATTGTGCCTTGCACACAAGAGAGCCCAGTCTTCTCTCTTCCTTCAGAGCTGTTTATGCAAGCTGTAGTCATAGCTATTCCCAGATCCTTCACTAACCCACCCTGCTGATTCTCTGGCTTCCTGTTAATAATAACAGCACTCCTTGCGGGAAGTCTATGGCTGGCTTGACACTGTGCTATCCTTGCATTTACTCAGTGTCGAAGAACTTGGGATGAGTGAGGTACCCAGCATTCAACATGAATTAAAGGCAGAGGGAGAAGGCCAAGCCAGAGCTGTGGGGCACTAGATGGTCCCTTCCAACCCATGGCCCCAAAGTGAGTTTGTCGGCTACTCAGCTCTGATGTTCTTGGGAGAAAGCCCAGCCCCAAGGTGCCTCCTTCCCCAGCCAACCCCAAAGCCTGAGATGAAGAGCAATGGTTTATTGAGTCATGTGGTAATGGCAGGTTGTCTTTTAAAAAAAGAAAGAAGCATCAAGGAGAGAAGCCCCACATGGCAAAGAGAGACATTTCACTCAGAGGCCAAAGTCTGGGGGTGGAAAGAAGGAAGCTTGACCCAAACAAAGTTTCATTTACAGTATATACAGTCAGGCCTTGGGGGCAGGAGCTGCTGGGGAGCAGAGAGGGACCCTGTATTGTTGGCTTCAGGGGGTGCCTTGGGTCTCTTCAGTAGCTGGTGGGCGTGAGCTGCAGGAAGCACACTGGGCTTGGCAGGAGCTGTCGGGAAGGGGAAGCGGGTTTCCTGCAATTCTGCCTTGCTCTGCCCTGGGTGAAGCCGCACACCACGCCTCACCTCCCAGGCACCCAGGCCCTGTGGAATGTCTGTTTTAAGCTGCCTGGGGCTGGTCCAGCTGATGGCAGCTGCAAAGGGGATGCCCCACTGCAGGAGGACCTGGGGTGGTGCTGTACCTTCACAGCAGCAGGCAAAAGAAGTCAGCTGACAGCCTGGTGGAATTTCTGAGGGACTCGCCCCAGCCTTCAGCCAGCCCATGCCCAAGAGGGAGGTGTAGAAAGAGCCAAGCAAATGATGTGGAGAAAGAGGACAGTTAGAGCCTCCGTGTGGGGCAGGCGGGAGGCTGAGGGAAGTGACTACTCCCTGGGTGGCTGGTGAGGAGAGCCTCAGCACCAGGCTGTGACTTGTGGGCTGGAGGGAAGTGCTTACGGTCCATAATTGCTAGAGTTGTGTTAATAATGGAGCCATGGAGGTTCCCTGTGTACCCCTTGGGCCCAGGCAGGAACCATTCGCCATCCCCCCAAGTTCCTTGGCTATTCCTTCTTCTCTCCTTTGGTGGGTACCAGCTGGGGGCTACGTTTCTTCTTCAATTTTGTCTTTTTCAGCATGGCATGGTTCTCTTTCCCTGGGACTCCTGCCCCTCATTAAGGAGTCTCGGAGGACAGTTTGGCCTTCTCCAAGGTCATCCTGTCTTTCATGGTTCATTAAATTAACCACACAGGGAGTGTGCCGCAATGCTGGACTTGTGGTTATTTTTCATGTAATAAATAAAGATCCTTTGTGTGACTCTCTGGGGCCTGTCCCAGGCCGAGTCCTCCTGTTGCTCAGTCGCTCCCACTGTCCCCATGGTAACTACAGATGGTCAAAGGCCGTGGCAGTGGTGGGCGGTGCGCTCGGCCTTGATGTGGAACTGTAATAATATGGGGAACCTGGACACATTAAAAAAAAATAACAACAACACTGCTGGTCAGAAAGGAAAATTGCACCATAGCCTTCCCTGCATCTGCTGACCTTTAAGACAACACAAGTTAATCATTCATTTCTCTGGCCTATCTGATCATCAAAGATTAACTCCTCTCCAGCCCTATTTCCTCCTTCTCTGGCCTCACCTTTGAGTTTCTGGCCAGAATGAGAACAGTGGCTTCTTGCCCCTTCCCCCTATGGCTGCTCTGACCTTCAACACCCTCGTTGCAGGGAGAGGGCAATAGAAAACAATTGCATGTGGAACCCCAAAGAATCAAGTGCACTGAGGGGTCATCGGGATCCTCCCTAGCCTTGCCCAAACAGTGCCAGGACAGAGAGCCTTCTCTCTTAAGACCCAGGGAGATTAGACTGCTGCGGGGTCAAAGGGGATCTGGGCTTGACGGCCCTTAAGGTGAGGCTCTGCACACCTGCAGGATGGGCAGCCTGGGGAGGCTCAGTGGGAAGGTGCCTGAACCCTGGTATGTCTCATTGCCCTCATCTTTTCTGGTTAAGTTGAATGGAAAGGTGGGTTGGAGTTGAACTCATCTGGCAAACAGGGCCCAGGTCTGCCCCCTTTCAAGTTATTTCTGCAATACAAGGAGGTAATGGGAAGAGTGGGGGTCTTGGGGAATGGATGGTTCCCAGCCTGCAATGGTGCCTGTGGGGTCGGCCATCCTTGGGTCACTGCTTCTGTCTAGCTCAGGTTTGCTCTGATACCCCCAAGGCCACCACTCAGAGAGGCTCTAGTGGGATCCCTCCAGTCCCCATTGGTGGGGTTTTGCTTTGCTGGAAAGCTTATCCTCCCAGTCCAGGACTCCAGGACAAGAGAGGGGTGAAGAGAAGCCTGAAAGCTCACTGCAGCTCACTCTCTGGACTTTGACCCTGAATACTGCCAGCATCTCAGGCTAAATATGGGGAATGTGGTGGAACAAAGGATTTCTGTGTAAGGGTTTGGTGCTGAATCATGAGTATTTCGGAGCCACTTAGATGGTTAATGGGGGCAACAGGATGGCATTCTTGAAATCGGCTCCCAGGAAGGAGAGCAGTTGCATTCTGGCGGGGTGCCCGGCGTCAGTGTCTGCACTGTGGGACTGTAAGCCGCGGAGGCAGGAGGTCCTCTCTTAGGCTTTTCTCTAGTCCTCCCCTGCCCTCCCCTTCAAGGCCTGAGCCCTGAATCTTACACAAAACAAAGATTGAAAAGACACGGCCTTAAGAAGCAGGAGGGAAACCAATGCCTGGGAGCCTCTGGACTTCCGCCCTCTTTCCCCAAACCACCAGGTACACTGCCCTCCTGCTGCCTTCTTCCATTATAAACACCACCACCTCCCAGGCTGTCTGTATAATCTGAGGCCTCCCAGCTTTCGGGTAACCTTTGACCCACCCTTGCCCCCCACCACACCATCCATCCTGCCCAGCAAAGGCCTGGGCGGCCCCAGGGACTTACTCAGCAAGCTGGAGTTGGGGAAGCGCCAGGCCTCGCTGTAGGAGGAGTAGGGGGTGTGGCCATAGGCATTGCCAGAGTATTCACTTCCTGTTGGAGGCACACAGGGGAGAGGCCTGTGAGGTGAAGGGCACCAGTGCAGGGCTGGGGTGCGGGGAGGTCTGCAGGGCTGGCAACAGGCAAGCTCAGGAATGGTGGGGGAGACAGTTGGAGCCATGGCAGGGACAGTGGAGATCAGAAGGTCCCTCTATCACCCCTTTTGAAACCCATCGGTCTGGATAATTTGGGGCAGTGTCCTTTTCCGTAGGTACTGGAGGCACTGGTTTGACACACTACAGCCCTCCCAGGAGGCCCAGAAGGTAGATCTGCGGAAGCTCCCAGAGCTGGAGGGTTTGGTGGAGTTAGGAAACTGTGCTGTGACTCTAGGGCCCAGGGACTAACTGCTCCTTCTGCTGCCTGGACCTTCTGCCGAAGGGCTCTTCTGGGAGGGCCCCACAGCAGGGGCATGGGGTTAGGCGCCAAAGAGGAAATCTGTATATATGAACTTTTTCGCCTCCGTAGGTATGAGTGTGTGTGTATGCACGGGGGGCTGAGGGGAGGTGTGAGGGTTAAGGGTGGGACAGGAGGGAGAGACCCAGAGGGCACCCACCTCCCGGGAAGCTGCGTCCTGGGACTTGGAGTAGTTTGTTGTTCCATCCTGAGTCTGCCACTTTAAGCAAACTCAATGTATACATTTACACAAAGTAAATCAGATCACCTCCTTCTAGTAATAGATTCTTGACTTTTCCAAAGGAATTATTTACAGATGAAATTAGTTAAGAATTCCCTGACATAACAAAAACAAAGTCAAGCTGACCACCACAGCCACTACCGGTGCTTGGTGTAGAGCTTAAAGTTTGTAAAGCACTTTCCCACACATTATGATCTTTTATTCTCACGACTACCCTATGAGGTACTCATGGATACCAATTTATAGAAAAGGAAACCGGAGTGCAGCATGATTAAGTAGTTTGCCTCAAATCACATTGTTGTTAAATGTCAGAGTAGAACTCGACCTTAGGGCTCTTGACTCTAAATTGCAGATAATCCCTTTATTCACTTACAAGATAATTCCATTTACAAAGCTAGATTCCTGCCAATCCTGAGACTCAATGAATTTCCACCCAGCCTTTCAGAAACTCACCTACGATTGTGAGCTACGTGGTTCTGAGTTTGCTTCTCAGACTCTCTGGACGGGTTGCTTGAAACTCCCTGAGTCTGGAATTGACCTGTCTAGAGTCAAATTCTTACTTCCCATTTCCTGGTTCTGTAACCTTGGACAAGTCACTTAGCCTCTCTGAGTGAGTGACTTACAGGTGAGCCTTGGTTTCCTCATCTATAAAGTGGGCCAAATAATTATTCCTGTCTCATTTGGTTTAACAAGAATTAAATGAGAAAATATGTATTAAATGCTTAGCACCATGCTTCAAATATATAGGGAGCGCTCAATAAATGTAAGCTTTTATTATTTTCCCATTAAACAGGTGCGAAAATAAAGCTCAATGAAGGCTTAAATCAGTCATTCAACCAGTCTTACGGCCTGGGTTGGGGTTAGTGGGAGCTGCTTTATTGCCAGACAAGTAGGCGTTTATACAGGAAGAAGAGAGATGAAGAGGAGGAGCCTGAAGCAGAGAAAGGCTACTGGATCCTTTCCTTGTCTAGGAAGTCAATGACAGATAAGAACACAGTAAGAAAGTTCCTTAGGGGCAGAGACTAAGTCTAATGTAAATCAAGCAAAAAATATGGGTAAAAAAAGGAAGGGGGTAAAGAAGTAAAAAGCAAAGCAAAAACAAAAAACAAAAAACAAAAAATACCCTAAGAAATAATTGAATCTAAACCTCTATTTAACAGATGAAAAACTAAGAAATAATCTACTCTAAACATCTATTTAACAGATAACACATCTGTTACATAGGGAAGTAAAGACATTTGGCCAAGGCCACGTGTTCAGTGAAAGCCTGAACTAGAATCCTGGCCCCGTCCTTCCACACTGGTGCTCTCTCTTGCATCTCCCAGTGCCAAGTGCCCTCTGTTTAGCCCAGGTCTCCCGGGTTTCAGCCAATTCTCTATTGGCCACATAGCAAGGGCCCTAGCACCTTTTACCACACCCTACCCAATGGCAAACACAGCAAGCTCTAAAGGACAAGGGAGAGAGGTGGAAAACACAATGTGTTTACCCTCTCATTTTGTCACTCATTCATGCATTCACTCACTCATCCACTTATTTATGTATTTAACTACCATTTACCAAGTATCTCAGTCACATGGAACCTGGGGCAGGGGATGAGGCTCGGTAGGTGGTACACACCTAGGTGTGGCATCTTCCTGTCACCAGATGTGCCTACCTGCCTGCAGTCACAGCAGATGAAACGTCTCCGCCCCAATGAAAGACCAACCCTGCCTCTTTGCTCTGCATTCTACCCTACTCACCTTTCCAAGGATTTGGCCGCTCCAACGATCCCATTTTCTGTTTCATCAGTCTCTCCCTTCACCCTGCAAACATACTCTGCTATCTTCTGTCTTTAAAAAAATCCCCTTCCTATCCCCACATTCCTCTCTAGTTACCAGTGCCTTTCTCTGCCCCATGGTCTCTGCCTTCATCTTCTTATCCCTTCCCATCAGGCCAACTCTGATCCCCTCAAGTCCCCACAGTCTCTAACTCCATCATACCAACGGTCGCTTCTATATCCACAATTCCCTTGACCGTTTAGCTCATCTCTCTCTCCATGCCTTTGGGTTTGTGATGACGAGTCTTCTGTTTGCTTTGTAACTCAGTTGTCTTTCCTACTCATTCTCCTTGCTGTTCCTTCTCTGTTGAGCTCTAAATTGTTGAAGAACCCCAGGCTTGCTTTCTAGTAGTCTTATCATTAAATGACAGCTTTGTGCAATGGCTGAAATTTATACTCCAGTCAGGATTCTTTCCTGGCTTCAGACATACATGATATACCTACAAACTTATTATAAAACTAGGTATTTAGTAGGCATCTCAATCCTAACATGGCCCAAAAAACTCTTGATTTCCACTTGCCATCTACTACATCACTTCCCCTCCTGGTCTCCCATATATATACTTGCCACCATCATCCATGCCCCAAACCTACAAATGATCCCTGTTTCCTCTATTTTCTCATCCCGACAGCCAATCCACCAGCAAGGTTTGCTGGCTTTGCAGCCAAAATATATTTTCAGGGTCTCTTTTTTCCTCCTTCACTGCTAATTCCCTAGCTCAAGCCACTGTCATCTCTTGCAAGTACTGAAACTGTCTCCTAACTGGTCTGTGCTTTCTCTCTTGACTGTGTACAATTCATTTTCCTAGAAATCAGAGTCGCCTTTTCAAACTTGACCCAGCCACTACCAATTACTTGCTACCATGCTAAACTAGTTCCTGCCTTAGGCCCTTTGCACTTGCTGTTCTTTGGGCCAGGGATGGTCTGCCCCAGTTTATCACTTGGATGGTCACTTTGAACACCTTCTCAGAGAAGTCTCCCCTGACAACCCAATCTAAAGTAGTTATCTCCTCTCCCTGTGGCTCTTTATTACATCATCCCGTTTTATTGTCTTCACAGACAATAAATTATTATGTTTATTCATTCGTTGACTTATTTACTGTCCATTTCTCTTCACCATTAGGTTATAAGCTCCAGCAATAAAGGAATCTGACTTATTCACTGTTGTATCCCCAGCATCCCATACAGTAGACCTTCAACCAGTATTTGTTAAGTGAAAAAGTGGTGAATGAATGGATGGAAGTACACAAGGATGAATGAAAGTGTGAATGATGGAAGGATGGATGGGTGGAAAGATGGATGGAAAGACAGATAGATAAAAGGATATATGTATAGAAAGATGGATAGATTAATGGAGGAATAGATTGAAAAGGGGATGAAAGATGGATGTATGAGAGGATGGATGGCTGGAAGAATGGATGATGAAAGGATGGATGGAAAGATAGATTAAAGGATAGTTCTGTGAAAAGATGAATGGATGAATGAATATGGATGGAAAAATAAAAGGATTGATGGAAAGATGGATGGATGGAAAGATGGATGATAGATAACTGGAAAGACAGATGAATTAAAAGATGGATGGAGGGGCCAGGCACGGTGGCTCATACCTGTAATCCTAGCACTTTGGGAGGCAAAGGTGGGCAGATTGCCTGAGGCCAGGAGTTTGAGACCAGCTTGGCCAACATGGTGAAACCCTGTCTCTACTAAAAATAAAAAAATTAGCCAGGCATGATGGCAGGTCCCTGTAGTCCCAGCTACTGGGGGAGGGGCGGGGGGCTGAGGCAGGAGAATCGCTTGAACCTAGGAGGCAGAGGTTACAGTGAGATAAGATCACGCCACTACACTCCAGCCTGGGCAACAGAGCAAGACTTTGTCTCCAAAAAAAAAAAAAAAAAAAAAAAAAACATGGATGGAAAGATGGAAGGATTGGTGGAAAGGTAGAGGATGACAGGATGGATGACGAAAGTTGGAAGGATAGATGGGAAAATGCATGGATATGTGGAAAAATGTATGGGAAGATGAATGAGTGGAAAGATAGATGATTGGATGGATCCATATATCTGGAGCTGCTGGTTCTGCTCTAGAACTGGTTGAGAATCATTGACTGTTAACGGAGTCAGAACAAAAAATAAAATAAAATAAAATAAAATAAAATAAAATAAAACAAAACAAAATAAAAGAGAAACAGAAGGTGAATAGACAAGGGAAATCTGTCCTAGCCCTTTTCCTTTGCTCCTATCTTGTAGCCTATGTCTTTATTTCTGGTATGGTAGGAGGCAGTATGGTGTAGTGGAAAGAGCCTTAGACGTGAAATTGAAAAACCCGTGTTTGCACAACTCAGCCACTGAGTATGATTATGACCCTGAGCACACCACTTTGCTTTTGCTTCAGTTTCCTTATCCATAAAACTGGGATAGTATTAGCCTCTCAGTCTTCTGGTCAGGGTAAAATTAGAAATAAAGTTATACATATTTGAATGGCTACACATGCAGAAGTACATAATAAGTGATCCTTCCTTTCATAATCGATTGAAGAATGTCTTTGGCATGCCTTGCTTTAAGCATTTATCATGTACCTAACATGCATGCAGTAAGTGCTCGATGAAAGTTTATCCACTTTAATTGCAGGAATCTCCATTCGATCAACTGGGAGATTGCAGGTGGTGGTAAGAGATGGACATATAATTTTTCCACAAAAAAAATTCCTTAAGAATTCATTTGCGCAATGCTATCCCTAGGAACCAAGTGATTCATTTAAATAGTGCTGCATTTTCTAAAAACTGATTTTCATGGAACTCACTGGGAGCCCAACTGTGTGGGACAAGGTCCCTCCTTTGTGGATTTTACTTGCAGTCAGTGTCCTAGTTGTGCTTTTTTTTTTTTTTTTTTTTTTTCTTTTTCACAGCACCCACTCAGGATTCTTTCTGGAAACAACCTGGGGGACTTTGATGAGAGGCCCAAGCCTGCCAGCTACCTCACAGGTCAGACTCTGGGCCCCAGAAACCCCATGCCCTGGGCCTGCCCTCAGGGAATGATTCATAATTAAGAGAAAAGCCTTGTGCTTTATGTTTCTTCCTCCTCCTCTAAGCAGGCGGCAGGGGAAGGTGGAGGGGTTGGAAGGGGAATGGGGGGAGCCGACTGGAGCCTGGGATTTTGATTGAGAGGCCCCATTATCCACACTCTTAAAAAAATAACCGAATCTTTTCCTTTTTTATCTTGACCAATCTCATTTCACGCTCCAGAAGAGGAAGGGAGGGAGGGAGGGAGTCCGGGGCCAGGAGGGAGAGAGGAGTCAGTATTCTGTATTTTCAACGCTGCATTAAGCACATCGCCACGGTAACCAGGCAGCAACAAGTGCCAGCTCAGCAGGTTCCCAGGGAGCACAGAGCCTTTTTCCCTCCTCCTTTCTCTCCCTCCCTTCCCTCTGCCCAGGAGATCCCAGCCCACCTGCCTCTGCATAGGGTGCCCAGAGTGGGTGGCTGGCAAAGATTAACTCCTGCCGGCAAGGAAGGGAAGCAGGCCTAGGTAAATATGCCAAGTCTCTGGGGTCAGAGCCAGAGAGGCTGGCCTAGGGCTGGCATGGGGGTCACAGATGCCTTGTGTTCAGACCTCTTTCCAGAAATTCCAGGTCCCAGGCCTTTTTGACCAGTGAAAATGGCTCAATTATGTCTCATCCATCCCAAAGTCTTTCCTATACAGCTCCTAAACCATTGAGACTTGCCCAAGGAAACTCCCATTATCTTCGTTTGTTCAGATCTTGTCACCTTGAATCATCATTGGATGATGACTGGCAGACAAAGAAACCCAAATGACTGGCAGGCAGGTTCCAGGACGGTTCAAATGAGGATGGAGAGCTACTCCAGGCTCGTTTCATCCTCTATAGTACTCTTAGAGTACCTAGAACCGGGGTCCTATCCATGCAGGGTTGAGAGAAAGTGAGATGTGAAGCATATATTTCATCATCATGGTCATCATCATCATCATTATCATCATCATCAATACCCTTCCGATTCAGATTTTACAGAAGGGGAAAACGGATTCATCAGAGTTAAATCACCAGGAGACCAGCACTGCTTGAGGGTAGGGCTCATCTTCCACTCACAGCATTTTGGGGCCCTTGAACTGCTCTCCATTTATGCTCACTGATTCACTGGAAGAAGTGGTGGAGCTTGGATTTGAACACAGGTCTGTCTCAGCCCCTCCCTTTTCATCATGGAGGGGAATGTGGCAGGCCTGGGAAGAAGGAGGCCGAGCTGGGGCGAGTTAAACAGGGAGTCAGGACTGCACTGGGATATTGTCTCCAGGCATTTACAAGATGCCCCCTTTGGTCCATCCTTCAATGCCCTTCGGGAAGTCTATGAATAGGGCACAGAATGCCTCTTGCCCCTCGTGTCCCACCTTGCTCCAATACTTCCTCTGTGCAGTGCTCCCCTCCCTGCCAGCCCTCTCCTTACCTGCCACCATGCCTGCGATGGCAGAGGAGGCATAGCTGCCCTGTCCGCTGGTGGGGATGTGGGGTGGGTATCCAGGCAGCGTGGGCCCCACCATCTCTCGCCCTGGAAAAATACAGCAAAGAGTCATCAGTTGGACCGTAGGGGCTCCCATATGTATCATCTCACTCTCCTGAGGCTGTCTTCCCCCATGCCATTCCCACCCACTCTACAGTCATTCTCCAAACCCACTTCCTCCTGCCCCCTCCTCTTGTAAGCCCAAGTTCTTGTCACCTCTGTCTGGTCTTCTGCAGGACAGAGGCTCCACCATGCAGGGAGCACTTGTTACTGCAGTCTCACACTGTTCCCTGTTCTCCAGTGGTTTTGTTTACGTGATTGTTATCTTATTAATCCACAAGAATGTCCTGGTATTGAAGGCTGAGGCTATGTCATCTGTTCTTTGTTATCCCCGACAGCAGCCTGCAGAGCAGTGGGTACAGCTGGCTTCCATAAATACATTTGAAGCCACTTGACTCTGAGCTCATCCCTTTCATTCCTGGCTCTGAGGAGTACCAAGAATAAGACCCTATGAAGGGATGGCATGTATGTGGCCCACTAACTCATCACTATTTTTTGGGGGGAGCCTGTGATAGACATTGCTAATCAACCACTAAACCATTTCCCACTGAGTAGAGGGGGCCTTCCAAGTGGATGCAATCTATCAGAGTTGCAAGGTACAGGAAACCGATTGGCTAACCCCAACCTGTAAGGAGATGTGGCTGAGATATTTCACTTTTACATGACCATGAGCCACATATCTGTCAATTCTATTTTGAAAAGAACCATTTTTAGCAAAACAGACACCAATCTCTCTGTTTCTCTATGGCTTGTGGGTCATACTCCAACCTTGGTGATACCAAATCAGCTCTGTAAAGACCTCATTTCCCAGCTCTGCTTCTCCTCTACGTCGAGAAATCACTTTCCCATTCCGGAGGCCCCACCTGACCTGGCGAGCATCTCCCCATCTACTACATACGACAATGAACATAAACATGATCCCTTGCCCCTGCCCCTCTTCTACTGCTCCTATGTCCTGCAGGCCCCAACCAGACTCTCCTTCACCCCGAGATTCTTGGCAAGGTGACAGTACACCCTGGTTTGCCAAGGTGTACCCAGGTGATGACCACTATCCCAGCATATTTATTAATTATACCTATTTCACTCTCAAAATGCTCCAATCGGAATAATGAGTTATTTGCTCATCCTCGTTCTTGGTAATATTTACAGAGTTTCTCAGTCTCAGCAATATCGGCATGTTAGGTGCACAATTCTTTGCTGCAAGAGGCTGTCCTGTGCATTGTAGGATGTTTAGCAGCATTTCTGGCCTCCATCCAGTAGATGCCAGCAGCAGTTTTCACCCAATGTGACAACAAAACTGTCTCCAGACATTACCATATGTCCTCAGCAGGAGGTAGTAGGGGCAAAATCGCTGCTGGCTAAGAACCATTATGTTGGACTATGACTGTTTTACCCAAATGCCTTCTGTCTCTTCCATTTTGGGGGCTGCTTTTTCCTCCCAAAACCTGTGTGGGTCACTGTGAGCCCCTGTTAACCAACTTACCAAATTCATCTCCTCTATGGTACTGCTTGTCCAACTTTCCGCCCATCAGTCCCCCCCAGGTCCTTCATACCTCAGCCCCTTCAAGGGGTGCCTGGTCATGACAGAAGGGAAGGAAGGTCCCATGAAATCCTGTTAAGTTGCCAATACTACAGTGACTACCTCCTCCTTATCTCTCTTTCTGGAGATTCCCCAAAGACAATGTTCATTTGCTAAATACTTACTGAGTAAGTACTATGTTCTAGACACTTTTCTAAGCACTTGGGTGCATAGCAGAAAGCCAGAATGCTAAATTAGCAAGGCCAGGCACTAAATCAAGAAGGGATGTAGGCTGGGATAGGCATTTGGAGCCAAGCCCGAGGGGTCAATGAACAAAATCAGGCACACTCAACTTCTGAGCTTTCTCTAGAGGGAAGGGCCTGGGAATCAGAGGGCCTGGGGTCCTTATACTACTTCTGTGGCTAGTTTTCTGAGTGCCCTTAGATAAGCCTAGTATGTGCCCCAAGTGTCAGTTTCTTCAAATGCAAAAGGGGGGGGGGAAACCATAGCTGGAGGCACCTTATTACAATTTCTATGAGGTTATCTGTATAATTCAGAGCCAGGGTTTCATGCTACAGGTGGACATTGATTAGTGCAATGGACACATTCTAGAAATGGTTATATGCCAATGAACTCCTACAGAATAAGAGCCATCAGTGTTCATTGGTTAAAACTGTGTGAATGTTTTGGTAAACCGGAACACCACCTTCTAATTTGTCTGACTATTCCTGCAGTGTCCAGCTGTGCTTGGTGCTGGACCAAATGGGGTGAAACCCACTAGCATTCCACAGGTGGGCTCAGTTCACCTGACACAAGGTCATCAAGGGAACAAATGAAGGGTTGGAAACACAGGAGGGGAAAAGAGGATTTTAAGATGTTTAGATGTAGAGGGAGAAATATGCAGAAGCTATACTGAGATAAAATCTGAGCTTTCTGTGAAGAATACAACACAATAGACCCTCAAACTCAGCCCCCTTGGCCCTGAGATAAAGCACCGGCTAGGCAAGAGGGAAGGAGTGACAGGAAGTCTGTGAGAGCAGGAGGAGCACAGGGCAGGGACAGGTGGTGAGGGAGGGAGTGATGGAAGAGGGTGGCAGATTCAGGCCTGCTTCCTTCTTTTCTCTTCCCTCCCTACCTCCTCCTCCTCCTCCTCCGAGAGAGAGAGAGAGAGAGAGAGAGAGAGAGAGAGAGAGAGAGAGAGAAAGGGAACTCTAGATCCAGGCCGGACCCTGGATGAAAGGTAGCCACTTAATTCTCTGAACCACAGCTTCCTGCCTGTCACATAAGGAACTAGTTTAGATTTCAGCTTGTAAATTGGATTCACCTGACTACTTGATTGGCTGGTAGGGGCTTCCTGGCACCCAGTGTTGAGAAGGATTCTGAGGCAGCTTGTGTCTGCCATGATCGGGGTGGGGAGCAGTGGGAAGTGGTCTTGGCTCTCAGGTCACCTGTTTGCTGGTGCTGGCCTCGTGCCCTGCAGGGCTGCTTCTGGCCTGGCAGACTGCGGCCCCATGCTCCCCCTCTCCCCGCCCTCATCCTGAACCTACTGCCTCTCGAGCCTAGCAGAGTAGCAGGCAGAGTTCCAGAGCATATACTCCCCTTACAACACAAGTTAATGTGGTCCACAGGTGCCCCCACGGGGCTCTACCACATAAGAAGTAGCCCCCACATTGCTCTTATAAATGAAATTCATCAGCCTCACTCCCCTGTACTCTAAGATTTTAATCTTCATCTCCCCTCAGTCACCTAATGTCTTCCCAATGGGGTAGAGGCTTCTGAATAGGACATCAGAACAGATGCCTGAGGCTTCCTCCCACGAAAGCTGGTCTGCCTGGAAAGACTGGTAAGACTTTCTTCAGCATAGCTCTCACCAAGACTGTGGCACCATAAACTTTCCCAACAGCCCTACAAAACTCTTTGCTCCAATTGCTTAAATACATAGTTCCTTCCAAAAAGCCAAGAAGCTTGCAAGCCTTCTTAGAAACAAAACCACGGAAGCCATGGGGTGGAAACTGCATCAGGGCCTAACCGTGCCCTCTTATCTACTTCTCTGTTTTTAAGACTCTTCATCATAAAATATTCTAGCTATGAATGCCATCTCCTCTACACCCACATATCTGTCCAATGTGGTCCTATTTTTAAGAAGTTGTCAGAAAGCACAGGCCCATGTTGACTGGCTATGGAGTGGGGTTCTCTAAGAAAACTCTAGCTCCCTCCACACCTTGAAATATTGGTAAATATTCTAAATATTGGTAGAGACCAGAATCATAAAGCTGTTGCCTGGAGGAATTCGGAGGGTAGAGGTGATTTCAGACTATTTTATTTGCCCCCTTTGAAGTCTGCCCTCTATGTAACCCCTTTTCAATTCCTTATCTCGTTCTGATAGCGAAGAGAATTTATGGCAACCCAGAAATCTCTTTGGCAGAACTAAATATAATTTTGTACAAAAAGATGGAGGAGGGGAATGGACTCTTTGATGATAAAACCTAGCTCACAGCTTTCCTTTGAGCTGAGCTGGAGTCAGTCCCAGAGCAGCTGGGACCAGGACGACCTCGACATTGCTGTCTTGGCCAGTGTGTTGGGACTCCAGACCAGGGTTTCCAAAGGGAACTGGCGGCAATGTTAGGGGCACTCTTGCTACTCCCCAAACCCTGCTGTTTCCTCTTTCTTGGCTGACTGGGGACGAGCTGAGACTCAGAAGGATAGTCACCTTGGAAATCATACTATCAGAGCCACTGGGCCGAAAGAAGTGACCCAGAGAAAAACACTATGAAGCAGGTAAAGGAGTTGCAGGAGGCGGCAGCGAAGGTCCTTGGGAGTCACTCAGAGGGGTGCAGAAGATTGACGCAGGTTAAAGCTGAACTGACTGTGGAATGAAAACTTACTGTGTCCTCTTTCTTGGTCTGCAGCATTACCTAGGAATAATGTGGTCTCAGCTTCCTTCTCTTTCTTTTCTTTTTTTTTTCTTTTTTGAGATGGAGTTTTGCCCTTGTTGCCCAGGCTGGAGTGCAATGGCATGATCTTGGCTCACCGCAACCTCCGCCTCCTGGGTTCAAGCAATTCTCCTGCCTCAGCCTCCGGAGTAGCTGGGATTACAGGCATATGCCACCACACCTGGCTAATTTTGTATTTTTATAGAGACAGGGTTTCTCCATGTTGGTCAGGCTCATCTTGAACTCCCGACCTCAGATGATCTGCCCACCTTGGCCTCCCAAAGTGCTGGGATTACAGGTGTGAGCCATCGGGCCCAGGCTCCTTTTCTTTCTTTCAAATTCACCTCTTCTTGGGAAGGTCTGCAGCCTCCTGTGCTCTTGGAACCATTCCCTTCCTAACCTTCCCCCACCCCGTCATGTCCTCCCAGCCCTCTCACCATGGCTCAGCCATGTGTTAGGTATTGAGGTCCAGTCTTGACCAGAGGCCTCAGGTGGACAGTCTGCAAGGAGCTCCAGACCAACACTCTGAGCTCAGCATGGACACCAGCCATCCCCTCCCTTGTGCCTGAGCCGCTTTCTGACTTGCTTCCTACTCTTGGCCATTTGCCTGGACCCCAGATCCTCCAAGCCTAGCACTCCTCACTCTTTTCAGAGCCTCTGCCTCTGTGCTCAATTGTCAACCCTTGGGCTAAGGGGCCCTGTGACCAGCCAGCACCCTTCAAAGTGCTCACACCTGCACTTCAGCATCATCTGGGCCTGGGTTGGGGGCTACCAGCCTGAAGGATATGCCGGTGCGGCATATTTGGCTGCCTGCTGCCTGCATGACCACCTGGTGTCTGCCGCCAGCTGTTTTATCCCATGGGTTGGGTGACCTCTCAGTCCTGCAGTTGGCCTAGAGAGTGGGCACGTCCACTGAATTAACAGCTGACAGTAGTTGGAGGCATCACCTCTGATTGACTGCATGTTGACAGGGGATGCTAACAGGATGACAGGGAGGGGACAAAGTGTGGGGGCTTTGGGAGTAGGGAGTTTGCCCTGGGCTGTTCCAATTACACTTTACACCACAGCCTGTGTCTGCACTGTGATACATCCATCCACTTCCAGTTGCCCTAAATCCTTCCCTCTCCTTCAGCTGGTCCTGCCAAGCCTCTCCACGGCTTGTACAGCAATTGCTCCCTATCATCATGGGCACCACCGCACCCTCACCCCTTGCCTACCCTGTGACCGCCCCCAGCCCTAGCCTGCCATTCTCAGAAGACATGCGGGCTTGTGTAACTCCCTGTAACTGACATGAGCCTCTTTTTCTCACCCCCTCCCCACCCCTCTCTTCCCTTCCCCTCCCTTCCTCTCCACTCTCCTCACATTCCCCTCCCTCCCCTCATCCCATTTTCTCTGGCTGACATAATTTTACTGAGCTCACAGGTTTTTCTCCTGTAATCACTTTGGTCAAAACAAATGACCCATCTCTGCCAACTTCACCCTCTTGAATTCTTGAACTCCGAGTCAACATTTTATTCCTCGCTTTAGATCCTTAAACACCATCTCTCTGCCCACACGCTGGATGTCCCTCTCTTCTAAGAAAATTTCTCACATTAGGTGCAGGGATACATGGGGGGGGGGAACCCGGGTGCCAGCCAGAAAGAAAATGTAGAGCCAGTTATAAAAAAGGATCCATGATGGGCCGGGCGCGGCGGCTCAGCACGTTGGGAGGCCAAGATGGGCAGATCATGAAGTCAGGAGATCTAGACTATCCTGGCTAACATGATGAAACCCGATCTCCACTAAAAATAAAAACAATTGGCCGGGTGTGGTGCGCACCTGTAGTTCTGCTACTCGGGAGGCTGAGGCAGGAGAATCTCTTGAACCCAGGAGGTGGAGGCTGCACTGAGCTGAGATCACACCACTGCACTCCAGCCTGGGCAACAGAATGAGACTCCATCTCAAAAAAGAAGGGTCCATGGACTTGTATCACATGACCCTGTGGTAACTCTGGGCTGGCGGAGGTTTTGCTCTGTTGGTGCAGTGGTTTTCAAGTCCAAGGGCTTTCTAGGGGCAGGAACCCCCTTCTAAAAGAGCAGTTCTTCAGGGGTCTGGTGAGCATACATGGCTTCTGTAAAAGGCTTCATTTCAAGAGAGCATTGAGAGGCCCAAATTTGAAACCACTGGTCCAGATGGACTGTCTGACTCTGGGCTGCCTCTGTGACAGGTCTCCCATGCCCCACTCCCACACTGGTCTCTGCTCTAGCATTTCAAGGTCATCAGGGTAGGAGGGTATGGGAGGTGAGGAGGCATTTACTCTGTCACTAAATACCCACACTCCTTGGAGACAGTGCCAATATTAAAAAGATTCCTCCAATGCTGAACTGAGAGCTAGCTGGCTTCCTCCCTTGGTCCTGGGCCCCAGCTGGGCCCACATCTAAAAGAGTCCTATCTCTGTGGACGCCTTTAAGGTATCTGATGACCATATGGGTCTCTGCTCCCCACTTTCACTGCACATCAGGCCCTCTCCAAGCCAAGCCAAGCACTTGACTCTTAGCCATTCCTCAGACCCTGGCTGGATGGGCGAAGGTCCTTCTGCCAGGAGACCCAGCTCCCCTTGAGGTCTGACTCACAGAGTACAGGCCCAGGCCTCATCCAATTGCAGATGGTGCTCCCACCCAGAGACTTTGGCAGGGACCTTCTCCTCCCTGGGCCAGTTTCCTCAGCAGCACAAGAAGTTTGCTCTAGAGGCTCCCTCGGGTGCTTCCAGATTTACTTATTTTTATTTATTTTTTTCCTTTTTGAGATGGAGTCTTCCTCTGTCACCCAGGCTGGAATGCAATGACGTGACCTCAGCTCACTGCAACCTATGCCTCCTGGGTTCAAGCAATTCTCCTGCCTCACCCTCCCCAGTAGCTGGGATTACAGGTGTCTGCCACCACACCTATCTAATTTTTCGTATTTTAGTAGAGATGGGGTTTCACCATCTTGGCCAGGCTGGTCTTGAACTCTTGACCTCATGATCCACCTGCCTCAGCCTACTAAAGTGCTGGAATTACAGGCGTGAGCCACTGCGCCCGGTCAGTGCTTCAGCTTTAAATATTTTGAGGCAGTTGAGGTTCCTGATGGGAGGTCCCCCACTCCTCCTCTCCCAAGTTGTTGAATCACTGAATTTATCATGTTTAACAGATGTCTGACTGTCCTCCTGGTGATGCTGTTAAGCTAGGTATGAAGATAGCTACATCATGGAAACACAACTGGGACTGACCCTTGGCCTTTTTGGAAATTTGATCCTGAAATTGGTTCCAAAAGTCAATGCCTTTTTCCCTCCAAAATGTTCATTTTTCCTTCTATTTATTTATGCATTTACCAAGACCAAGTGTTCCTATGTTACAGCACCTGGCTCCCGGCCTTAGGGTTCCTGCTTTTCCGTGGGGTCTAGGGGTGGTGTATCCCACTTTCCGGCACCCCTAGAGCGTCCGCCCCTTCCGAGCATGTCTTCCCAGTCACGGAGGCCCTCATGTTGGCACCTCCAAAAGTTGCCGGAGGAATTAGGGAATAGGGTGGTGGTGGACAAGATTGGGGCCAGAGAGGGGGCTGGTGGTCGGCCCTGAGGACCCCCCTCCCACCCACCGCAATGCCTGCATGGCCCCGGGACTTCCCTGTCATACCTGAGAGGAGGGCCTGGCCCGTGAACTGCCCGTACACGGAGGCAGCATGGGGAAAGGCATTGAAGGGCGGGACCGAGGCACCGGCTGGGACCCCGGAGCCGACTTGCTGCAGATCCAAAAAGGCGGAGCTAGATAAAGAGGAAGGGGTGGAGCTAGAACTGGACACCTCGGGGGTTTCCTGCTTTATGGCGAAGGGTGAATGAGGATCTGCCGGAGGGAGGGAGACAACAAGGAGAGAGGGGTGTGAGATGATGGGGCGGGAACATGCACAAACCAAGCCATGAGATGTGGAGGGTGCGGGGCGCGGGGTAGGCAGGCCCAGCTGCTCTCAGAGTCTGGGCCGGGGAGCCAGGGCCCACGAGGTGTGGCAAGGAGGGGAGAGAGAAGCTCGACCTCCCTCTGTGCTTCTGCAGTGAAAATGGAGAGACTGGGAAGGAGTGTGTGCGCCCGCCTCTCCCACAGGAGGGAGAGTGGAGGCCTAGGAGCGGCCTAGGACTGGAGGCACGACCCATTTAATCCACCTTGAGGCCCAGCCAGCACAGCCCACCTCTCCTCTCCAGGCCAGGGCCCCACACACGTTCCGCCTGACAGCCAGCCAAGCTCTGCAGTGCCCCGCCCTCCACCTGCCAGGGAGGCTCCAGGCATCATACCTGCCACCACAGGGTAGGTCTGGTGAGTCGACAGGTTGCGCCCCAAGGGCGTGTTGGAAGGGGTCAGGGTGGCCTTCCCGTCGTCCAGGCTGCTGTTGAGCAAGGGCAGCGGGTAGAGGCCCTGGGGAGCAAAGAGAAGTCAGCGCACAGGGATGATCCGACAAGCCGACCTTCCTGCAGACCTTGAGCCTGTCCTAGGGCTTAGCAGCCCTAATCTCCCCAGGAGATTTCCTCATCGTCCCCTTCTTCCTTTACGTTCTCAACTCCACTCAGCACTTTTCGTTCATGCTCATTGTCCTCCTGCATCCCTGGAATTCAAGGCCAGCTGGTGGCATGGGTGCTCCGGTGTGGGATAGAGGGTCTCAGCCGGAGGACCACACCCTGGCTAGATGGCTGGTCGGCTTCCTGGTTTCACCACACTGTTGTGACCCACAGAATACAGGACGGTGCCAAGGACTGGAGCAGTCTCCAACCGGACTGTTCGGGTCCTTCCATCTGTAATTCTTCCCCAGATAGGGAACCCAGGCACAGAGGTTTAAGAAACTTGTCCCACTTCCATATGGACCAAAGATAGGATTCAGACTTGAGGGATCAGAATGCCTCTGCTGTCAACCACTGTCCCAAACTGGGTGACCTAAGGACCACTTCTTACATTTGCAAAGAGCTTACATCAGAGCTTTGCCTCTGTTGTCCTAGTAGAGTCCCCCAGCAGCCCAGTGACATGGGTGAGTAATATTATGTCTGTTATTGATTTTATACGTGGAGCCTGGAACTCAGAGAGGTAAATGGCCTAGTTTTGTGTAATGAAACTGAGACTCAACCCAAGATTTCGGCTGTGGACCCAGGTGCTTTACCCATCACGTGGATTCTTCTTTTCTCTCTCCACATCCAAACAAATAGAAGTGTGCAAGTTCAGCTTGAAAATGGTATTTAGAGTTTTTTTGTTGGAAACACTCTTTATCAAGTACCTGGGGGTCTTCATCAATAAGACCTCATTTTAAATGCCTCGTGGCCTCCCCTTGCCAGGAGCACAGCTGTGACCTTAGGTACTCCTTCTGAAAAGAACTTGTTTAACTAAAGGCAAGTGTGCCTCATCCTCACCATGGCCTCCTCCCACCGGGGAAGCAGATAGCACAGAAAAAAGAACACATCCATTCCCCACATACCTTCACACACGTCACATACCTGCTACATGAGATATGCAAAGCTGAATTCAGGGAATGCTCAGTGGTTACATAACAGTGCCACTAAAGGCAATTGTTTTCAGTGATTTCCATCAAGCTGGGTTCTGCAAAGATCCACAGCACTTTCCGGTTGCATGCTGGGCACTTTTGGAAGCTGCAGCCAATTCTGGAGGCCACCAGGGCACCATTAGCACATAGCAGCAATTACTGACTAAATGGTGCTCTGGTTCCATTCCTTCCAAGGGGGCTCACTTAGAGGCAGGGTGGAGTTGCTTAGGGCCTTTTTTTTTTTTTTTGAGAAGGAGTTTCGCTCTTGTTGCCCAAGCTAGAGTGCAATGGCGCGATCTTGGCTCACTGCAACCTCTGCCTCCCGGGTTCAAGTGATTCCCCTGCCTCAGCCCGAGTAGCAGGGACTACAGGCGTGTGCTACCATACCAGGCTAATTTTTTATATCTTTAGTAGAGATGGGGGTTTCACCATGTTTGCCAGGCTAGTCTTAAACTCCTGACGTTGTGATCCGCCTGGCTCGACCTCCCAAAGTGCTGGGATTACAGGCGTGAGCCACCACACCTGGCCAGGGTCTAGGTTACTGAAATTGAACAAAACATATAATTTCTAGAGAGTGTAAGAAAAGTTTAAAATGCTTTATGGATGTGTTGTTTTGACAGCAAAATATCTACTCAGAATCCTGTAGCTATTTCAAAATTCAAGTAACTTAAAAATACCTATATAGTCAAAATATTTTGGTGATTTTGTATTCAATAGCTGAAACTTCCCAGTGATTATTGGACTTTTTTTTTAGCTGGAATTGAACTTGAATTGGGGCAGAGCAGCACGATGCTTCAGAACTTCAGCAAGTCTGAGCCCGGGTTCTGCAATGACTTGCCAGGTAGCTTTAGTCTGCTTGACTGCTCTGAAGCTTAATTTTCTCACCTGTATGGGAGTCATAGACTCTATGAGGCTGATGTAAGCATTACATGAAATTTTATATACTTATACATAACGTGCTTAGCACCGAATACTTGGTGACAACAGATGCCCAGTGAGAGTTATGATAGATATTATTTCAGAATCATGTGAAGAGTCAGAAGCCACCAAATTCTTCGTTTCTGTCAGTAAGCCGATATTCATATTCTGTTGATGTTTTTTGATGCATTTGTAAAATAGGGAAATAAGAGCTATATGACTTCTAGCTATGTCTGGTCATGAAATAGCAACCAGGAATAACATGATGTTTCTGTTGAACACTTCCCCCTGCCCTTTGTTGTTGTTGTTTTTTTTTTTTTTTTTTTTTCAGAGGGAGCCTTGCTGTGTCACCCAGGCTGGAGTGCAGTGGCACAATCTTGGCTTACTGCAACCTCTGCCTCCCAGGTTCAAGTGATTCTCCTGCCTCAGCCTCCTGAGTAGCTAGGATTACAGGTGCCTGCCACCAGTTCTGGCTAATTTTTGTATTTTTTAGTAGATATGGGATATTGCCATGTTGGCCAGGCTGGTCTCAAACTCCTGACCTCAGGTGACCCGTTCACCTCAGCCTCCCAAAGTACTGGGACTACAGGTGTGGGCCACCGTGCCTGGTCCCCCACTTGTTGATTTTACAGAAAAGATGGCTGTGTTACAACCTGTCCTAAGGTCAGGTATGAGTACTTGTGCTTCATTCTTGGCTCCCCAAGCCAGCGGGCCTTCCTATGCCCAGGTGAGAGAGCACGGAGTGTTACTTTGGCAGCACAGTCAGTTACCAGAGGTGGGAAAAGCAAAGGCCAGGCAGGACATGAGGGGCCCTTGCACTGGCTGGTTCTCCCTGCCCTTCACCACCCTCCAGGTGAATGACTGGGTGAGTAATGATTTACTGAGGAGGTAATGAATAATTTATGGACACTGCTGGACCTCAGTCTCCTCATCTGAAAGATGAGTGGTTGGAGAAGTTCAATGGTATTCAAATGCTTTTTTTTTTCAGTCTTCAAATACGTATTTACGTAGAGGCACCATATCTGAAGCAGGTGACAGTGGACCAGTCTGAATGAAATGAGGATTGGCAGGCCTGAGCTCCAAAACCTTCTGGTTGCCCGAGCCCTCCTTGTCTTGCTTGGCCTTGGATTATCTCCACACAAATGGAGAAACTGGATGAGGTGGTCACAGAGGTCTCTGCAAGCTCAAAGACTTTCTCATTCCAGGATCCCCCCTGTTCATATGCCAGCGTGACATGGGAGTGCTCTGTAGTCAAGCAGGGTCCTTTGGAGGGCTTAGGGATGGAGTCAGGAAATGGCTCTGGGACTCAGTGGGTGTCCAGAGTCTTATCAGCAGGGTTTCTTTACTTTCACTGGGTGGCTGGTGCCTGTACACTGAGTTTTGCAGGCTTGCTCTCACAGAGCGAGCTTCCTGCAGGCTCCCCACTGCAACCCCCTTTCCTTCCTGGAGCTGTGTGCTGACTGGTAGGTGAGCACCCAGGCCCTCTCCCCATGGCTGCTGACGGCCAGCTTTCTCTGCACCCTCGTGGTTGCCACAGTCAAAGCTGATAAAATTGCTGATGCAGATTGCCTGCCCAGCTGCGAGTGCTGGCACGGGACCAGCAGCCCAGACGGTCACTGGAAGTGGTTGGGCTGATTATTGGAATCATCTCCATTGTCCTACTCAGTTCTTAAAGGCATATGGGCTTGCCTCACTCCTACAGCAAATGACGGCATGGGCAAAGAGGAGCAACAGACACCACCCTGAAGACACTCCTCATCTGGTTGACTTGGTGGGGTTAAGGGAAAAAGATGTGATGACTAGGGACTGAGAGCTCGGTGGTTCTGCCAGAGCTGCAGAGTCTTTGTTGGCCTCGGGGTGGGACCTCTCACATCTCTGTCAGCTTGTCACAGATGCCAACCTGTTATGATTCATTTCACCTGTCCTGAGCACTAGCAAGAAAAATTCCCTGTAGCTTGTGATGTATTATTCTGAATTTCTCAACTCATTCATTTGTTCATTCATTCACTATACCATTACTCTCTATTATAAGGGGGGCACAATGGTAGGTGCTGGGAATAAAAACGACGTTTCATGTTTCATGAGGCTTCTCTGTCCTTAAGGAGTCCGCATGTCTTTGTACCTCTCTGTCTGCCACATTATTAAGCTACACTGTGAGAAGCTACTGAGAGCGGCATGTGGGACATGCAGAAGGACAAGAGGCAGGAGAGATGATTCATGTCGGAGAGGCAGGGGAGCACTCACGGAGAGGGTGATGTTTGAGCCGAGTCATGAAGGCTAGTGGTATTTTTCCATGCAGAGAAGTGGGAGGAAAGGCATTCTGTGTGGAGGGCACACGGTGTGCAAGGGCAGAGAGATGTGAGCGAGGGTGGCGTGCTTGCGGCCATGAGTAATGCAAGAGCATGGGGTGTGCAGGATGAGTGGCCAAAGGCGGGGCTAGGAAGTGGTGGCTGAGGTCATTATGTGAAGGCTTTGTGCTACTGCTTCAGAGTTGTGGAACCCGACCTCGAGGTCTGGGGAAGATGCTGATGGCAAGGGATGGCATCATCAGGTTGTGCTGCCATCCCTGAAAGGCCCAGGCTCAAAGGTTTTGGGTTAAGTAAGCCAGGAGGGTTAGAAAGAGAGGAAGATGCCAGGGCATCTGGTAAGATAAAGCATGTGTCAGGCTTGGAATTGCATGAGGCAGGTGCCCTGAGCCCATTGATGCAACTTCCAGCTGCTTTGGTGGCGGAGCGCAGGCACATTTGGAGAGCACACCTTGCTCTGGCCCCTGCCCACTCTGCTCACCTCCCAGGGCCCAGCTTCTCACCTGCTCGCCTTTGGTGTGGCTGGGGGAGGCATAGGCCTCCGGGTAGTGCTGCCGCTCAAATGGGCACTCGAGTGGCTCGAGGTGGTGCTGGCTGAAGGCGTCTGTGCGAAGGTGCTTTCGGGGTCCGCTGCTGCTGCTCTGTGAGTCGATGCTTAGCCGGCAGCTATCCTGATCACCTGGTACCCCCCAGTCAGGAAGAAAGCTTTTAGGGGACATATCTACTCATGCCTTAGGCCAAAGTAGAGGACTGACTCCAAGCCGACTCACTGTGGAGGGAGAAAAAGGGCCAGCCACCTGGGCCCAGGAGCCTTGGCCAACTGACAGACAGGACTTGTGACAGTCACATGCCGAGCTCCTACAGAGTCCCATGTCATAAGTGGAAAGGCTTCTGTCCCCATCAAAGCCTGAGCAAACTGCCCTCGTGCACCCCCGCTGCCCCCCTGTCCCAGCACTCACTGTCATCCATTTTCCTCTTGTCACTGCCAGGCTGAGCGATGCCCAGGAGCCCATTGATGGAGTAGGTGGAGCCCAGGGAATCCGACTGGGGTGACTCTGGAGGAGTTACAGCTGAGCTGGGGACTGCAGCGGGGGAGAGGGAGAGAGTCAGGGGTGGGACACTCCTCAGTCCTGGGTGACTCTGGGGGAGTTACAGCTGAGCTGGGGACTGCAGTGGGGAGAGGGAGAGAGTCAGGGGTGGGAGTGACACCCCTCACAGGCCTGGGGTGACTCCAGGGTGACTGCGGGGGGTACGGGGAGAGGGTCAGGGTGCAGGAGTGACACCCCTCACAGCCCCTGCTGACACTGTGGAGGAGGCAGCAAGCCGAGCCGTTGACTGAGCCCCAAAGGGGCTCAGGTCCTTCCTCCAGGGGGCCTGCTGGTGGGAGGGATTCTTGGAGTCAGAGCTGTCTCAAATGTTTGCACCTCTCCATAGTTCAGTGAATCTGCCCTGGGAACAGGCCAGATTTTGTCATAGTGGCACAGCTCCGTCCACACATGGGTTTGTGAATAGTACTGTGCACAGCTGTGTCTGTGTGGGTGTGTCTGTGTGTGCCTCTGTGTATGTGTGGGTGCACTGAAGGATGTGTGTGCATCCAGGTCTCTCAGCACTCACTCAGCGTGTGTCCGGGGCTCAGGGACTTGGTGGCCACGCAGCTGTCCATAGGGAGGTTGAATGGTTGCTGCACTTTGGTCCGGATGATTCTGTGATGAAGAGAAGAAAGGCCATGAGAGAGAAGAGGAGGAAAGAGAACTCACGGCTGCCCCAGACCCAGTTGCCTTTTTGACACTCCTTTGGGTATCTCAAAGGCACTTGAAACTCAACTGTTCACAGTAAAGTCCGTGACCCTACTCTGCACGCCTAGTCCTCCCCAGTTGTCCGTATTTCATGATTGGTACCATCAGTCGCTCAAGGCCAAAACAGAATGGGGCTTAACATCTGCTTCCCTCTCTTTCCAATCAAACCCATCATCGAGTTCTGTGTTTTGACCTTGTGAACCTCGCCAATGTTGACCCCTCTCTTCTTCTCTCCATCAGCACCTTAGTGCATGTCACCACCACTGTTCCACGGTCACTCACTGGCCCACGCCCATCCCCTCTTGATCCTTTCTAAGTGATTCTCCCTACTGCTGCCACAGTGGACTTTCTGAAATGCAAGTTGACCACCTGCTTAAAATCTGCCAACAGTTTCCCATTGCTTTATGACCAAACGCAAGAAGGTATAACACAGCTCCCAGCCTCTGAAAGGCCACCTCTGCTGACATCTTCAACTTCAGCCTATCTTATGCTCCCCTGCTCTCTATCTACTGGTTTTCTTTTCTTTCTGTTTTCTTTTTCTTCTTCTTCTTCTTCTTCTTTTTTTTTTTTTTTTTTTTTTTTGAGATGGAGTCTCACTGTTGTCACCCAGGCTGGAGTGCAGTGGCGTGATCTCAGCTCACTGCAACCTCTGCCTCCCAGGTTCAAGCGATTATCCTGTCTCAGCCTCCCAAGTAGCTGGGATTACAGGCACCCACCACCACACCCAGTTAATTTTTGCATTTTTAGAAGAGATGGAGTTTCACCATGTTGGCCAGATTGGTCTCAAACACCTGACCTCAGGTGATCCACCTGCCTTGGCCTCCCAAAGTGCTGGGATTACAGACATGAGCCACTGCACCTGGCCTATCTACTGGTTTTCTTTTGATCCTATTAGCCACAGGGCCTTTGCATAGCTGTTTAAACTCTTTTCACCTAGTTCTCTTATTTTTTCTTACTCAGGGGAAGACTCATGACCTTCATAAACCAAATAATCCTACGCTAGCTTGCATATCCTCATGTTCCTTTTCTTAGCAGGACTTACAGCTGTATTTTTACAATATTTTTTGTAGGTAGTTGATTAATATCTGTGTTCTCATTAAACTGTAAGCTCCGCAAAGATGGGTTTTGTGTGTCCCCAGGACCTTGCACAAGATGAATGAGTGAATTATGTGCGAATGAATTAATGAACAAGCGAGTAAGTAAATGATTGATTGAGGCAGTGAGTGAATCACTGAGGGACTAAAAAAAATGAGTGAATGCTTGAATGTGGGCCGGGTTAGGGGTCTGGTGGCTTAGAAAAGGATCAACTCATGAATATTCTTTTATTGAATGAAAGAGGATGTGGTGTTTGAGGAAGGAAACTGTAGATAGCACACTATGGCTTGGGGCCAGGGGGAGGGTGCCCCACAGCATGGGGCAAGGCAGGAGGCAGGGAGGTATGGTATCTGCCTGGAGCCAGGTGTGCTCCCTGCCTGATTCTTCAGCATCAGGCCCCTTCCCGGCCTCTGCTCCACCCAAGCCAGTTCCTTCTTGTTTCTTTCCTGATTTCCCCAAAGCCCAGGGGCCCCAGCCTGATGCCAGAGGCTGCTTTCTCTCTTACCTATTAATGGAACTGACACTGGGCACAGTGTCATTGTCACAGACGCCCTCAGCCAGGAGCCGGTCTCGGATCTCCCAGGCAAACATGGTAGGGTTCTGGCGTTTGTAGTCCCCAATCTTCTCCACAACCTTGGGGGTGGCCACCTTGGGCTTGGAGCCCCCTATCACTCCAGGACGGATGCTGCCAGTCTCGTAGTACCTACTCCAATAGAGAACCCCAAAGAATTACCCAATAAGCAGGTGGGGTCTTTAGACAGTGACTTAGCCAGAGCCTCCCTCCTCTCTAAGGCCTCTGGGGAGGGGTATGAGAGTGAAACGTGCCCCCAAGGCTGTCCTCAAATGCTTGATATGCATGGAACTATCTGTTTCCCTCGCATGGGTAGGTTCATGCTACTGCCAACCCAGCACCCTCCGCTAAAGGCCTCACCTTGGCTTCTCTCTCTCTCTTCCCTCTGACCAGTCTCTTGTGTCCTAGCACCTGCAACAGCCATCATATGGGACACAAAAGATTTCCCTTATAAGAAAGGAAATCTTGGTGTGCCTGATGTGTGAATGACAGGGGCACAGCAGTTTGCTCTATCCAGCTTCTCTTGGCTAAAGCACGACCTTTTTTTTTTTTTTTTTTTTTTTGAGACAGGGTCTCACTCTGTCACCCAGGCTGGAGTGCATGGGACAATCTTGGCTCACTTCAAACTCTGCCTCCTGGGTTCAAGCGATTCTCCTGCCTTAGCTTCCCGAGTAGCTGGGATTACAAGCGCCTGCCACCACACCCGGCTAATTTTTGTATTTTTAGTAGAGACGGGTTTCACTGAGTTGGCCTGGCTGGTCTTAAACTCCTGATCTCAAGTGAAACGCCCGCCTTTGGCCTCCCAAAGAGCTGGGATTACAGGCATCAGCCACCAGCCAATGACTGTTTTCTTCGGCCACTTAGAAAGCTAGCTGAGGTCACTGGACCCTCTGCTCTATCTTGCTGGTTCACCTTTGCTCCCTGCCCTGTCCAAGCTTGAGGCATATCCCTCACCCCCCGGTCGCTAGTTTTCTATCAGGTTTTAGCAGGTTCAAGTTGAAGCTTCTCCTCATGGACTCTGGAATCCTGACCTTGCTTGGATCCCCAGCCAGGTCTAGCTTGTTAAGCTGAGCCTCCTCTTCTGGGGCCTCCACCCTTCCCCTCCCTTTATCCTCCAAGTAGTTGCTTTGGCAGATCAACGGCCTATGTCAGCATATCCTCCTCTTCTTGTTGTAGAAACTGTCTGCTCTCATCTGCATGAAAAAGAATCTGGCTCTTTAAAACTCCATTCATCTGTTGCTTCCATCCGAGACTCATCTCCTCTGGGACACCACAGCCCATCACAGGAATCCCCTCTCCCAAGCCCAGCAAAGCATCACACCTTTCCCTAACTACTTCAGGAAGGGAGCCAGGGTTTTCACGGTTCAGAGAACAGTCCAGGTCCCTTTGCCTTGTCCAGGCCTCCTCCTAAATCCACCTAAGGGTCAGAGCAGAGGGACAGGCACGTGCACACAGAGCTGACTGGAAGCTCTGGCACAGAGGCGTTTTTAATGGAAGTGGCTTTGCAGACTGGAATCTGTGACTGTGTCAGCTCAGAAGCAGGCCTTTGCTGCTCCTGGTCTCTCCTGAACCTTTGGTTCAGTGGTTCTCAACCCTGGCTGCAGAGAAGTAGAGTCTCTGGCTGGGGATGGACGGGTTGGGGAGTTATAAACCAAAATTTGGGCGTATTTCCTTTAAGTTCTGATTTAATTGGTCTGGGCTGGGGCATAAACAATATTGCTATTTTTAGAATCAGCCTTCCTCAGGTGACGCTCATGTGCTGCCAGGGCTACGAAGTGCTGATCTGGGGTCTTGGGGAATTATGGTTTGAGAAGCATAAACTCAGATGTCCCTCTTTTAGGGGTTAGACCTTGGGAGCTCATCTGACTGTCTGTCCCCTCCCTAGTGGCCCAATTTCCCTAGGTCTCGGTAGGAGGAGGACCTTTGGGGAAGATTCTCCTGCCTTAGAAGAAGAGAAGCCTACAGCAAATGAGACATAGAGCAAAAGAGAAGAAGGGAGAGGGAGAAAGTAAAAGGATAAATGGACAAAGAAAGAACGAAGGGCAGAAAACAGTAGAAACATGGTGGCGGGGTGGAGGCCCAGAAGGACCACCATAACTGTTCAGGTCTCAGGACCAAAGCTGGACATTGGGAGCAAATCCCTATTCCCCGGGAGGGGAATTCTCCAGCTGCCCTGACGTCAGCTGGAGAGGTCAAGCCCTGCAGGGAAGGCAGCCCGCGGTGAATTTCGTGCTTACCTGCCGAGGATCTTGCTGACGCAGCCATGGCTGACGCGGAGCTGGCGAGAGATGTCACAGGGCCTCACACCCTGGTGGGCCAGGTCTACAATGCGCTGGCGGACCACTTCTGGCAGGGGTCTGCCGTTCACAAAGGCCCCTCCCAGCTGGTTCAGCCCTCCATGGCCTAAGGAGACAATATTCCCAGGGACAGTTGTCAGGGCCAGGCAGGAGTTTGGGTGGGGATTAGCTATGAGTGCAGGTGTGGGGGTGTGTGTGTGTGTGTGTGTGTTTGACTGTGACCACGAAATCCCACGGCCAGGCCCTGTGGGCCCCTCTGCAGTTCTTTCTCCCAGGATGCTGGCACAAATGGTATGTGATGCTCATCCCCCACGATGGGATGGTGTCACAGGAGCACCTTGGGCTTGGGGACTCTCCAGGCAGACTCAGCCCTTCACTCCAATTCACAATCCCCTATTTTCTTCCCTCCCTCTGAAAAGTGTGTAAGGAGTTGAGGATGTGGGGTCTTCTCATGCCAATACTGAGCCGTTTGACCTTCAGAAAAACCCCTTCTCTTCTCAGTCTCTTTTCCTTTTGTAAAATGAGGGCACAGGTGATTTTCACGTTTCTCCTTCTCCTCATGGAACCAGATTTTAAAATACTACCCCATTGAGAAAAACAAATACAAAAGAATAAAAGTAGAACCTCTCTGGTAGAGCTTGGGCAGAGAAGGCCTGAGCCCTATCTGCGGACTTCTGGCCTAAATGACCCCCAAGATCCCTTCTTTCTCTAACAGGCCAGAGCACCAGGGACCTGCTGCAGGGTCCTCACAGGCATAGATAGCACTGGGTTCCAGGATGGACATGGGGGCCACAGGCCACTGTGGAAATCTGTCCATGTCATGGATGGATATGTGTACACATTCCCTTAGCTGCTTTCCTGACTTGGCCTCTGCTCTCTGGCCCCAGCCTATGTTTCATTCTGAGCCCATCTATCCAGTCAAATCCATATGAATTGAGTGCCAACTATGTGCCAGGCACTATACAGGTCCCTGACGATGCCAAGGTGAATAAGGCAGACATGATCCCTATTCTTCCCTCATGGGGTTTATTACAGTGAGGTCCCAGACCAGCAAACAACCAATTAACATATTTTGTGATCACTTTTGGGACTGGTGACATGCAGAGAGTTATGGGAACCACTGGAGGGGAACTTGACTTGGCTCAAGGAAACACAGAAGGGTTCCTGAGGAGGTCTAAGCTGAGACTGAAGATAAACAGGTACTGGCCAAGTGAGGGAGAGAGGGGAGAAAACTGTTCCAGGCAGTGGGAACAGAATGTGCAAAGACTCAGAGGCAAGAGGATACTTGTCTGTTAGATTTTCCAACATATTCAACTCTATAGTCCCTAGAACCATTTTGGGCTAATTTCAGGGCCGAGATTTCTATTTTTCTCATGAGGAGGCTGGGGCTCAGAAAGTTGTAGTGATCTGATTTATATGTGTTGTTTAACTCAGCTTATATGAGGAGGAGCTTGGATCCAACCAGAATTTAAGGCTCAGATCAGGGCTGCTCCTTGAGGGGAGCCCTGTTCTGGGGCTAGAGCTACACCTGGACGCTTGTCATTGGCATTGCTATTTTGTGCTGAACATGCCATGGTCTTTTCACAACGGGCAGGATTTGGTGATATGACTGGGAGGGTAGAGCCCTGGGGTGTAGGAGTCAGGGAGCTGACAGGTAAGAAGGAAGAGCCAACCCCAGGCTTCTGTGTGAACCAGTTAAAGACTATTTATGGCCGAGGGTGGGAAGTGCCTTTGCTGGGCACACAGTGCCCATTATCACCCACTGACTTAGCACATTCAGAACTGCCTTGCAATGTCTCCTCAGGGGCCCAAGCTGTCTTCAGCAGAACACTGAATTTCCCTCTAATAAAGGGGGTGGGGGCTGGGCATGGTGGCTGACGTCTGTAATCCCAGCACTTTGGGAGGCTGAGGCGGGTGGATCACCTGAGGTCGGGGGTTCGAGACCAGCCTAACCAACATGGTGAAATCCTGTCTACTGAAAATACTAATACTACTACTACTAATAATAAAAACTAGCTGGGCATGGTGATACATGCCTGTAATCCCAGCTACTCGGAGGCTGAGGCAGTAGAATCGCTTGAACCCCGAGGTGGAGGTTGCAGTGAGCCGAGATCGCATCATTTCACTCCAGCCTGGGCAACAAGAGTGAAACTCCGTCTCAAAAAAAAGGAGGGTGGGGGTGCTCTAAGCCTCTACCCTGGGCAATAAGTCAGGAGGAAAAGCCCTCTGGCCAAACACCCAGCAAGAAAGATGCAATGATCCATCTTCCTGGTGGAGACAATGGGTGAGCTTGTGTACAGCTTCCACCTGTGCCCATCCAGGCAAGCCTTCCTAGTGACTGCTTCTCCACTGGGGCTGGAAGAGTGCTTGGAGGGCCTTTAGGAGAGCCCAGATGGTGGGCAGAGCGGCCTTTGCCCAGTCCTAAGCCCATTCCTCTGGTCTTCACTGGCCAGAGTGCCATTTATGAATTGCTGCAGCCATTTGCCCTCACTGCATCATTGTTGCCTTCTGGTTCTTTTGGGTCCAGGCACTGAACACAAGGGGGCGCCAGACAGCCACCCAAACACAGACAAGAGTCCAGCTTTGTCCTTATTTTCCAGAACTTTCCCTGCTGTATCCACTTAAACTTAGGTGTTTGTGCTGGGACCTCTACATCTGGAAGCGAGGTTTCTTAGAGGTGAGGGTTCTTCACCTCTACAAATGTGAAGCAGGTTTAAACAAATTCCATTTTGGGGTGGCATGAATTGGGTATTGTGCCTTAAAAAAATGACGCTGTAAGCTGTGTGGGCCATTGCCCTTAATTATTATGAAGGACTGACTCACATCCTTAGAAACCCAAACCCTGAGAGGTTATTTACCGTTATCAGCAAGCATTGTAGTGCTGGGAAAGATGCATTCACATTTCTGGCCCCTAAACTGAATTCTCTGGTGCTTGTTTTATTTGACTGCCTTCTGAATGACTTTGTGTTACTGTAGAAAGAGTCTTGGGCCTGATCCCTTCCTTGACACTGCCTGTTTTAGTCTTATCATTCGAGAAAGTGGGTTTTATTTTTTCAACCTTAGTGTTTTTATCTATCGAATGGAGCTTAACAAAACTTATGCCTGCTGCTGACTTAAACTCCTATAAGAAGATAGGGGGGCTGGGCATGGTGACTCATGCCTGTAATGTCAGCACTTTGGGAAGCTGAGGTGGGCAGATCACGAGGTCAGGAGATCGAGACCATCCTGGCTAACACAGTGAAACCCTGTCTCTACTAAAAATACAAAAAATGAGCTGGGTGTGGTGGCCGGCACCTGTAGTCCCAGCTACTCCAGAGGCTGAGGCAGGAAAATGGGGTGAACCCACAAGGCGGAGCTTGCAGTGAGCCGAGATCGTGCCACTGCACTCCAGCCTGGGCGACAGAGCAAGACTCCATCTCAAAAAAAAAAAAAAAAAAAAAAAAGAAGAAGAAGAAGATAGGGGGATCAGGATGGAGAAGTATTTATTTAGATAAACAAATCTTGCTATAAATGTAATGTTTTTCTAATTTGTAATATTCCCATGGTTGAATGTTATGACCCAAGCTTGGGACTAGGTATAGGAAGTGTTTTCTCAAACTTCAGTGTGCATCAGAATCACTTGGCAGTGAGGCTTATTAAAATACAGACTACTGAGCACAATGCCCTAAGTTTCTGAATCAGTAGGTCTGGGATTGAACTAAGAATTTATGTTTCTAAGAAGTTTCCACATGGTGTTAATGCTGCTAGGCCAGGGACACACTTTGAAAACCACTGGTTTAGTCCAGGTGATGGCTGGTAAATTAAACATAAGAGAATAACTCTTCATACTCCTCCGACATTCTTCTAAGAATAATAATGATAGTTTGTATATTATGGTTTTCATTTCTTTTCAACTCAAGACATTGACCAAGTGCCTATCATGACTCAGGTACAAAGCACTGGGAATACAACCTTGAACAAGACAAGAATCCTGGCCTTCAAGGAACTTCGAACCTTTTGGGGGATATGATAAGATACATCAGGAATCACCATGTTAATGGTGACCTTTCTTGAAGGATATGAGTCCAGGTGCTCGCGGAGCCCATAAGTGGTTAGAGGGAAGCTGCAGGGAAGAGTATCTAGGAGGTAACTAGGCAAAGAATTTTCCTCAGGGGGAAGAAAATCCATGCGTAAAGTCTTGGTGCCTTCAAGAAATTGAAAGACATTTAGTGTGGCTGTAGGACAGGCAGGAAAGAGAATCTGGAAAGAGCCTGCTGGCTGCAGATGGAGATGGCCCCTATGGTTTGAGGTTTTGAGCTGAGTCCCTGTAATGGAAAGGCTTTCGTCTTTCCTGTGTCCGGTGTGGGGGAGTGGACTCTTCTGGGTGAGTCACCACCAAATGCCCAGAGGTGGGTGCAGTCTTCCTTCCTGCGCTGGGGTGGGGGGACGATTGGTGCCCACTGTGCTGACCACCTTTTCATGCTGCTGCAGATGGGGTGGGCTTTGAGGCCGGAAGCCAAAAATGAGTAGGAGCCTCCTGGTTGGGCGGGAAGTGGGGTGAGGGGGGAAGGTGAGACCCAGGAAGAGGTTTGAAGCCTCATAAGCGGACTCTTTGTATGTCTGAAAGATTGTGAGTGGGGAGGTGGGGTGGGTATGGGGGAGGAAGACAAGACCGCCTGGCCGGATGCAAGCAGGTTCCTGAGTGGAAGGTACTCAGACAGGAAATGCAAGCTTTCCTGTGGTCAGAGAGGACTTATCTTACAGTAAAGGGATTGGAGCTCAGCAAAGTTCTAGGTGAAGCTTGCTGTCCAGAAACGTATCCTTTTGAAAAGTGACCATTCAGGGAGGTCTTAGGACTTTGTTGGTAATTTCTTCATCCTTTATAGAGCTCCGAGTAGTTGGGATGGCAGAAAGAAAAGAGACAGTCATTGACCAAAATTCTTGTTACATGCACCAATATCCAAACCCTTAAGATGTGGAAATCCTTTCCCCATCTCCCTATAGTCCTTTGCACAAATTCCTATGATAGCACTGACCACGTTGAACAGCAGCTTTCTCTATTTGGGTTTCTTTATGAGTTACTCAAAGGCAGAGGCCCTGTCTTTGTCTACTGTAATTAGTGTTTTCGTATATACAAGTGGTAGAAAAATGGTTTACATTGGTTATGGTTGTTGCATGGATTCCCACGATTCTGCATGATGGGACCTCCAAATCCCATGCTTCAGTACTTTCCCCTTTATCCTTTTGCTTTATCTGTTGCCACTCTGCCCAGTTCTAAAGTGGCAATGGCTCAATGTGTTGTTCTGCAAAAGTGTCCATTGAACTACCTGGGGCTTTTTGACACATAGAGTGTCAAGGTGGTGGTTGAGCCTTGGCAGGGCTATAGTGAGAGGTGCAGTGGCCTTTTTGGGTGCCCTTCAAATCATGCCAGGCCTATTCCCCTTCTACAAAGGAAAGGCCTTGTCCAAACAAATCAGTCCCTGGCGTTCTCGGCTTGGTGTTTTTCCCTTCCCCCGCTGCTCATTTGCAGGTCTGTGATCTCTGTGTGCCACCTCCCAGCTAATCCTCTTGATTTGGTGCCTTTCTGGAGTAAAGGCCAGGGCCTGTGCCTCCAACTGCTCCTGAAGAAAGTGTCCCTGGACCATGGAATCCCAGTGTCCAAAGTCTGCACAACAGATCATGCCAGCATACATGAGGTTATGGGTTACCTAGACACATGAGACCCTTGGACTGGGTAAAAGGGGCTGGCATGCTGGAAAGCAGCATCCTGCATCTGCTGTTACCCCCAACTTGCTGCATGACCTTTGGTTATCTCTGTGCCTTACAGTTGTCTTCCTAAGGGAAACTGGAACAGAAAGACAGCAGCTAGGTAAAGCTGTGGCTTGTGTTTCTCATTGATCTCTTGCCCTTCTACCTGTTCTGGAATCCTACTCCATCAATTATCCTCCCATTTGAAAGCATTACTTACCTCTTCTTTTCTACCGGGTCCTTCCCCTAAACCTACAAATGGAATTAAAATAATCTATGTTTCCTCTCCAGCCCCTGATCTCAAAATAAATTAAACAAAAAAATTCTTCCCTTAACCATGATACTCTTCTTTCCTATTGTTTTCAACTAAATTTCTCAAAAAGCAGCCATACTTGCAGCCCATTCCTCCCTTCACATTCCGTGCTCAGCCTGCTCTGTGCCTCCTGCTTAGCATGTGCTTGGTGATGAGTGGCCATGGATGGACAGTGAATGGTTGGAGGGTGCCTTGTGTTCCCTCTTGAAGAGATTTTAGTGACAATCCCATCTCCTGATTCCTTATACCTTCAGTCTAGGCTTTCTCTTTGCTTTAATGGGGTTCTCTTCCCTCATTTGCTCCATGACGTATGTTTTCTCCCTTCAGGCTTCTCTCAGTTCTCAGTGTTTCTCTCCCCTTTCATGGCCATCCTTGGTGATCCCACACACTCTCATTGTCATACCTACTACCCATCTCCTGATGGTATCATGGGCATCCCAGGTAACCCCAGTCAGGTCTTTCCCCCAACTTTTGTTTTCAATTTCTATTGGAGATTTCCTCTTAGGTGATAAGGGGGCTCCTCCTCTAGTGTTGTCTTGGTTGGTAACAATACCAGCTGCCATGCAAGCTCAGGGCCTGCCCCTTCCACTCAGCCTCCTGCCACCTGCCACCACACTCTCTGTGCTGCACGGTCATCAGTCTTCTGCATGACCTTGGAAGTAACTGTGTCCCCAGCCTTGGGGCACTTGCACATGCTGTTCCCTCCTCCTGGAGCTCTTGTCTCCCCATCTTAGCTAGTTAACTTCTGCTCATCCTTTATATTTCAACACTGAGTCACTTCCTCGGTGGCTTTGCTTTATCCTACAGAGTAGGTGCAGGCTTCTGTTTGGGTATTCTCATAACATGTTCTACCTTTCTTGAATGGCAGTCATAGAAATGTAGCATCAAATATAACTGCTGTTTGGAATCTGGTTGAAAATGAGAGGAAGAAAATGTCTCATAGTCAAGGGAGGAATTTTGGGGAGAATGGGGAGGTATCATAGATAAATTTAATTGCATCTTTAGGTCCAAATTTTTATTTTACATTTTTTGCATAACCATAACTGTATATGTATGAATCATAACTATCTTCTCTCACCAGATTGAAAGCTCCATGAAGGCAAGGCTTCTTTCATTTTGATCATTATTAAATTATATTAGGTATTCAATAAACTTATGTCACATGAATCAACTAATCACCTTTATCTTTTTCCATTCTCCACATGTGAAATACTCACAAGACCACTTTTTACCTCCTAAATATTTACCTAACCAATATCTCCCTGCCTGTCCCCAGCATTCATTCGCTCATTCATTTATCCATTCTACATATATTTTTTATGCCTACCATGTAGCAAGCATTTTAATAGAACTGACTATATAGAATTGATTTCTACCTTCGTGGAGCTTCCAGGTTAGGGATAGGTAGGCTGAAGATGGGTATATTTAAAAAGTAAATACAGAAATAAATGTGTAATTGTGCTAAGAAGAACACAACAAGGTGCAGTGTTAAAAAATACTGGGGAGGGGGTGCAAGAGAAAATGAGTTCAAGCTGATTAGGAAGATGTCTGTAAATGACATGTAACCTGCGTGGAAGGTGAGTAGGAGTTAACTACTCACCTGGACTCACTGGTCTCCACATCCAACCTTGCTCAAGTGAACCTTTGCTACCCAGCTGGGGAGCAACACATCTAAACCCTAGTCTGGCCATATCACTCCCATATTTAAGAATCCTTGCAAGACATGGCATCATTTTCTTCATGGCAAAGTCCAAGCTACTAAATCTTGAAGTCAATGCCCACCACTACCTGACCCTGACTTAGTGTTCAAGCCTCATTTCTTACCTGTGTGAGCATTGAACCTGATGCCCTAATAACACAGAATTGTTTGCCATTCTTTTGCCACATCTGAATCCTCTCCTGGGTCCTTGACTGTGTCCTCCATGCCTGGAGTGCCCGTCCTCACCTTCTCCTGATTGATTTCCATTCATGCCGTAGGAGTCAGTTCAGGAAGCTCCCTCCTACAGTAAGTCTTCCCTGGCTTTCCCTGCCTGCTCTCTTTGGTCCTTTCTTTTAAATAAGCCAGGACATAATCTCATTAAGCAGAATGTAAGTGCCTGCTGGTTACTGAAAGGAAAGAAGAAAGGAAAGAGGGGAGGAAGGAAGGAAGGGAGGGAGGGAGGAAGGAAGGGAGGAAGGGAGTAAGGGAGGAAGGAAGGAAGGAAAAAAAGAGGGAAGAAGGAAGAGAGGTATAGAGGGAAGGAGGAAGGGAAGGAGAGAGGAAGATCCACAACAAGTTTAGTGAAGCCCACACCTTCTTTGCCTTAAACAGAATTCTGTTTTCCACAGACATATACTCATAGAAACGAGTTACTTAAAGAGGATGGTCCAGATTCCACAGTCCAAAAAAAAAAAAAAAAAAAAAAAAAAAGAGAGAGAGAGGTTTGCCCTTCTTCTGAAGGAGTCAGGATATGAATGCAGAGGTCTTCCTGTTGGCTTACATTAATCTCACAGGAGTCCTCTGTGAGATTAATGCTACTCTTGCCATTTTACACCACTAAAGAAACTATCACTGACTCTAGTCTTCGGATTCTGAGGCAAGAAGTCTTTTTCTTCTAGCCTTGGCCATAGAGACTCTATGGAGAATAATGGGAGGTGATCTACACAGACTCCTCCCTCACTGGGTTGATAGCTTTGTTGGGAAGATTTTAACATCCATCAAGGGAAAAAACCACCAGAGACAGCTCAAGTTAGGGAGGCAGAGGGTTAGCAGCAAATGCTACTCCTCCTTAGAACTCAGGCATTCCAGACTCGGAGATACCATGAGAAGTTTCTGACTCAGGACTGTGTGGGCCATGCTGCATGTTTATGCCTGCCAGGGCTCAATCAGAAAAAAAAAAAAAGTGGTCACCAGTTCTCATTGCCAAGGAGCTCAGTACTGTGTTCAAGGCCAAGGACATGATCAATCCAGTCTTAGAATCTGGTTTCCTCAGATCTCTTCTGGTATCTGCCAGGGCTTGATCAGAGGACAGAAACCTTCATAGGTATTTCAACAAAGGGGCTTTAATATGGGGAATTGTTGTCTGGTGTTGGAGGGCTGTAAGAGCACAAAGGAAGCACTGAAATAACCCAGAGATAGTAGCTACAGGAAGCAGCAACTGCCCCTTGGGCTGGAGGAAGCAAAAGGAAGAAACTGGAGTTATCAGAATACATGCTTAGAGGAAGGGCCTGTGGAGCTGGGACTTGGATCTCCGAAGGGCTGGCACATTGCAGCTGTTCCTGGGGGTCATGTGCGACTGGCTCTGGGAGAGCTGAGAGCTGGAATCTGATTCAACTACTGCTACTGAGGTATTGGCCGACAAGAGCCACATACTACAACAAGAAGAAAGTCCTTCCACTATCCTTTAAACTTCTACTACTTTCCAGGTGGCCCATTTATCAGTCCCTCGTGTGTATGTGTGTGTGCACGTACATATATATAAAATACATATAGAATATATATAATATATATGAAATATATTCCTATATAATATATATGGAATATATATAATGTATATAAAATATATATAATATATATAGAATATACATAATAACACCCAAACTGAGAGGTAGCTTTCAAATCTGTCCTCTTGCCCTGATGAGTGGGTGAGGCTTATGTATTCATTTATTTCCATTCCTTGAAGCTACATGGAGGAGAGAGTCAGAAACCCCTGCTTCACCTCTGACTAACTTATGACTTTGGCATGAATTTCTGTCACTTCTTTCTGTCTTTCCTTCTAGGTGTGCCCAGTGATCTAAATAACATGGTGCACGTGTAGCACCTGACACAGGACCTGGGCTTCAGTAGACCCTCCACAAATGTTAGCCATTACCCTCACCACCAAGACCCACCATTTCCATACCAGACACTGCTCCAGGTTCTGGGGACATAGGGGGATGAAGACAGATGGGTCTCTGCCCTCTTGGAGGTTATGGTTTTATGGGAAGATTCTTTTTGTAATGATTTCAAGTTAATTAACTTATTTATTAGCAAATGGCAAAGCTCCCCAACCACTATCTGCCCCTCTTCTTGCCTGGATTGATTTCTCTTCTAACTCTTCCAAAATCCTTGGTAATGATAAAAGGGCAGGGTTCTGGGATGCCCCGGGGGGCAGGAAATAATCCCAGCTCCTTCTTTCCCCTTCTGGCACCCATGACTAGGCTGTTACTGATTGACTCCTGGCTTGTTATTGTTGCTGTGTGCTGGTCTTTGGCGCTCTGTTTCCCTGGTGGGGTGTCTATGCTCTTTAACGCAGCTCAGGAGGACCCTAAGATGTGAGGCCATGAGGACCAACTCCAGCTCCTTGTCTACTACACTCTGAAGCTCAGGCGGATATAAGTGGGTCTTCCAATAGAATATAAAATTTGGCTTCCCTAGATGCTTCTGCCTTAGATCAGCCCAGAGGGTGGCTGTGGTGGAGGGCTTAGCACTATTCTTTCATCCCAGGAGGGAGAGGGAGCTGGGGAGGGACAGGGGAGGGAGATAGAGGATGGATAAAGAGGCTTCCTTTGGATTAGACTCTATCTGGGAGAGAATCAAACTAGGCTCGTATTTCACCAATGTTGGACCTAAAAGAAGAGGAAAGGGGGGGAAGGAGGGACGAAGGGCTATCTTTAGTACCCAGCCCCTCTTCCGCATTAGTCAATGCCTAAGAATAATAATTATAGTCAGTATAATGGGAGGTGCTTATTTTGGGGCCAAACTGAGTATTTTACATGCATCTTTTCAATTAATTCTTACAACAACCCTTTGAAGAATGAAGTACATTATCCCCATTTTACAAATGAGAAGTTGAGGAGCAGAGATGGCATGTAACAGGTTCAAGGCTCCACCCTTACAAAGTGGCATGACTGAGATTCAAGCTGAGAGTGCTCAGATGCCATAGTGAATGCTCTGCACTGCTTACTTTTGCCCACCCACCTCCAGTGCCACCCCTGGCAGCAGCACTGTATTCCAAGAATAGCCAGACCTCTCCCTAAGAACGAATATGCCCTTCCGTCACCTACCAAGTATGGGTGCTTTCCAAAACTCACTTCCAAATCCTCTCTAGCTTTTCATTATCTTGGGGCCTAATTTTTCCTCTTTAAATTTTCTCCAGTCAGAGAGGGCACCTAATTTCTTTATTTCCCTCCACTCTTGCGCAGTGGCTGGTTGTCCTCCATTCTCTTTGTTTACATCCATTGCTCCCTCCTTTCTTCGCAGTCTTTCCCGCTCTGGGTTTGCATCCCTGCCCTCAGTGTCTCCCAGTTTCCTTGCTTTCTTTTATTTCCCTCCTGCTTGCTGCCTCCCCAGTTCTTACCAGCTCTCTGTCCCAGTCCTATCCTGTCAAAGATGGCAGACTCCTCCAATGCCACTGATCCCCTACCCATCTGCCTGTAGTCTTCCCTTCTCTCTCCCTCCCCGCTGGCTCTTTTGGCCATCCCCCTTCCCTGCATAATCTTTATTGCTTGCATGACTGCTCAGGTTCTTTATCCCATCTTCCCCTCAAAGGCATTCACAGCTCCGCTGTTATTCTTGTATTAGCATTGAACCCATTAAAGCTAATTTGTTTGCCCTAATCTCCATTTATTTTTCCCTAGTTGATATTAGATTTCCCTTTCTATTGCTCCAGCATGATTTTCTCTTTGTCTTCCTAATGGTCTACCCCCCTCTCTCTTCCTCTATTAATCTGGTTGGCTTCACTGTGTGGTTTCAAGGCCTTTCTCCGCCTCCCCCAGCCCTTAGATTAACCCTGTCACCTCCCTCCCAGGAAGGGCTTCAGTGTGTGGATTTCTAGGGATGGAGCTGCTTCAAATGTCAATAGACCTCTAAGCTCCTTAAGAAAAGTACTGCTTGACATGAGGCCCTGCCTTTTCCTGGAGCCAGGCTGGAGGCCTTGGGAGCACAGAGAGCTTGAGGCAAGTGGGACACACTTGCCTGCTCTGAGCCCAGAGGTCACCAAGTCCAAGGGTTCCCTGGGTAGGGTCGCCTTTGGTGCTGCTTCAGAGATTTCTGGAGGTCTCTTCAAGCTGTCTAAGATTCTATAAATTATATTAGCAATATAAGGGATATAAAGTAACAGCAGATGGGCCACTTTCTCCCTTTAAGACCGGGCACTATTTCCCAAGCAGGGGACTCCCTTCCTTTCCTTCCTGCAGGAGTGATGCTCCCCCTCTGTGGATGTGGCCTTGGGTATGGCTACTCCACACCCTGCACTCTGGCCTTCAGAAGCCCAGGGAGAGAAGCCAACCAGGAACAACCTTCCAGAACCTTCTCCATCCTCCCACCGACCTCCCCAGCCCCTGTCCTCTCTTTGAATCTCGTTGTCAAGTGTTTCCTCCAGATGCCTGGCTCCTTGAGGGGAGGTGCAGCTTTTATCTGACCATGCAGGCGTGCTTTGCAGTGGGTAGAGTAGTGCTTTCCTCCTCCCAACTGCACACTGGAATCACCTGGAGAGTCTAGAAACTTCCCGCCTCAGGTCAGTTCAGTCAGAATCTTTTGGCATAGCATCCCTGAATCTGTATATTTAAAAATCTCCTCTGTTGATAGCCTAGAGTTTATATCTACTCTGTGGATGTCAACAAACACTTATTGAAAGCAATAATTAATTGATTAAACATGAACTTCTAGTCAGGGGCGGCAAATGGAGCTTCCCAGTGCTCCCTGCAGGTTTACTAGAGGTCATTCTTCCCAGATCCTTCCCACTGAGCTTCCTAGACACTTGCAGACTCCTGGCATCACACACCAGGGCTGTGGAAGGGCCCTCTGGGCTTCCGAAGGAAGGTCCAGGGTCTCTGCATTTGGGGAGGGAAACAGACAAGGCAGGTATGGCAGCACCTGCCGAACATGCGTTTAGATGCTTAGTGACTGTACAAGTTACTGCGCTAAACCCTCAACTCCCCCTGAGGTCAGAGGCCTGTGGCTATTAATGCTTTTTTTTTTGTTTAACGGGTTGATATTAAAGCAATTTTCAGTACATTAGATTTCAATTCAGTGAGCACCCACTCTGTGTATAATAATATTCCAGGCTGCGTGTATGTGGAGAGATGGTTTCTGAGTAGAAGACAGTTCTTGCCCTTGAGAAACTTACAAGTTAATAGTCCCTGACATGTTATAGAACCTTAAAGCTTTTCAACCCATTTACATGCACTATCTCCTTCCATTCTGTCCACAAATAGCTCCGTGGAATATCTGTGGAGGTGTGTATGTGGGTGTCTGTGTGAATGTGTCTATGAATGAGTGGGTGTGTGCATGTGTGAGTATGTGTGTATGTTGGGGATGGGGATGGATAGTAAAGGACATAAAGTACTGTTAGGTTCTACAGCTCAAAGTTATAATGCTATAAATGTGAGTTTAGTGGGCAGTGATTTAAAAATCACCCAGAGATGGGTAAGGAGGGAAATAGAGGGGGGTGAGAAGAACCCCTGCTGAGGGCAGGAAACCATGAAAGTAGGGGTGGGTAGTGAAGAGGGAGAGAAGGGGGAACAGGAAGGAAACAACAGATGTAATTGGGGTGACTGCAGAGACTGAGAGGCTAGAGGAACCAGGGAATCTTGAATATAATCAAGTCACATAAAGACGCCTCCCTCACCCGGACAGTTGAACTAAATGACCTCTAAGTTTCTTTTGAACGCTGGGATTCTTTGCTTCTGAGATCTTAACTAAGATACAACCTGATGGGCTTGACTAGCTCATGGAGGAGGCATTTGTAAAGGGTGGGCTTTAGCCTGAATTAGGGTACATTGAGAGAGAGAGAGTGTGTGTGTATGTGTGTGTGCCTGTTTTGTGTGTGTGTGTGCATGTGTGTGTGTGTGTGTGAGAGAGAAAGAGAGAGAGAGAGAGAGAGAGACTGTGTGTGTGAGTTGCAGAGTCTTCAAGGTGGGGGCCAGAAGGAGGGCCTGGCCATCCTGGGGATCATAACAGGTAAGAACAAATGAAGAGGAACCACCTTTTTGAGTGACACACAGGAGCAAAATCTGTGACAAAACCGTGCATCTGTTGTTTCCACACCTGTCGACAGCAGGCACCATGGCGAAGGAGATTATCCACTCTAAAGGCTGTCCTCACCGCTGCAGAAGGAAAGGGGAAGGGACAGAGGCCAACAGACGCAGCCTGCAGGCTGTAGTTTCTGGAGAGGAAACAGGGGGTGCTGAGAATTAGGAGGCCTAGGTTCTGCCCACTCTGTGACGATGCCAGTCTGTGCCTCAGTTTCTTCATCTGGCTTGACAGAAGCAGATGATCCTTCCAGTCCTAATGTCTACAACTCTGGGACTGCCCTCAGCCAGGGAACAGAGGCCAGAAACCCCCAGAAGCTGGTACAGAGAGAGCTCTAGAGGGAAACATTGAGTAACCTTCCTATGTGACAAAACACCAGTGGTGACACTGGGGGTGCCGTAAGATGAGGGAAGGTAGCACACAGTGGGGCCTGTGGGCTGCCACATGACTTGGATGGTGACAAAGTGGACTGCTGCGGCTCACGGACTATGAAGGTAGATGTGCACAGTGTCTATGGAGTGGCAGAGTTGCAAGGCACACTTCTGAGAGGATGCTTGACTGGGAAGGAGAGGTGACTTGTCTAATGTCACAGACTCACCTCATGGCAGAGCCAAGAAAGAACCTCAGTGTTCTGACCTAAATCCCTGTGTAAGCCCTTTGGGAGCTTAGTGCCTTCTTGGCTGGGGCCATGTTGGCAGAGTGGAGGAAGAAGGTGGTGAGGTTTGCACCGAACATGTCCTGAAGCAAGGCATGCCCTGAAAGATTTCAGGTTTTTTTGTTTTTGTTTTTTTTGAGACAGTTTCACTCTTTCGCCCAGGCTGGAGTGAAGTGGTGCGATCTCAGCTCACTGCAACTTCCGCCCCACCCAGGTTCAAGCAATTCTTCTGCCTCAGCCTCCCAAGAAGCTGGGATTATAGGTGCCCACCACCACACCCAGCTAATTTTTGTATTTTTAGTAGAGACAGGGTTTTGTCATGTCGGCCAGGCTAGTCTCGAACTCCCAACCTCAGGTGATCTACTTGCTTCAGCCTCCCAAAGTGTTAGAATTATAGGCATGAGCCACTGCACCTGGCCGATTTTAGGTTCTTGTATCAGCTTGTTTGCTTGTCATTTTTGTTTTCTTAAGTGTTTTTTATTTTTTGTAGAGATGTGATTTTGCCGTGATGCTCAGGCTGGTCTTGAACTCCTGGGCTCAAGAAATCTTCTGGCCTCAGCCTCCCAAAGTGCTGGGATTACAGGTGTGAGCCACCATGCCTGGCCTTTTCTAAGTGTTGAACCTGGACTTGAGGCTCTCTTTGGGGGATTCTGGCTTGGGAAGGGGAGTCCCCTTGTCTGTTGGAGCAACAGGAAAGGCTCTGGAAGATGGATGTCACCTTCCCCTTCTCTTTCTGTCAGCCCCAAGTCAGAGCTTCTGCAGCTGGTGTTGCTCAGACCCAAAGCAGCTGAGGGTCAAGTCAGGGCTGGGTGGGGACTGAAATGGACTAAGGACACATAATACTCAGGTGTCATGAATTGAATTGTCCCCTCCCCTGTCTCCACCCACCACTCTAGTACCTGGGAAACAAGGTCTTTGCAGATGATCTAGTTAAGGCGAGGTCATTAGGGTGAGCTTAATCCAATATGATCAAGTCCTCGTGGAAAGGGGAGATTTGGAGACAGAGATAAAATGAGAAAGTCATATGAATATCAGAGTTATGCTGTCACAAGCAAAGGAATGCCAAAGACTTCTAGCAAACCACCAGAAACTACCAGAGAGGTACAGAACAGATTCTCCTCCAGCCTCAGAAGGAAACAACTCTTCTGACCCCTTGATTTGACACTTTTGGCTTCCAGAACTGTGAGACAATACATTTCTGTCATTTAAGCCCTCCAGTTTGTAATACTTTGTCACTGCAGCCCTCGCAAACACATGCACAGATCAATAGAGCTTTAGAGCTTTAGAGCTTTAGCCCTGAATTTCACACAGCAGACTTGGGCAGCCCCTGGAGGCCGCTCTCCTAGGGTAACTGGCTGCCCCGCCAGTTCCCTCCAAATGACTCTTAAGTATAAGGCAGGTTCAGTCAGTCAAGTAGAGGGTAAAAGACTTTCTAACATCTCTTTCGGTGAACCTGTTTCTCTTGACATTACTATCCTTGCTACTGAGTCATCATCTTGTTCTCCATTTGTGGTCCTTGCATCATGTGGCAATGTTTTTTTTTTGTTGTTGTTTGTTTGCTTGTTTTTTCAGTGAAAGAACATCAGTGTATCAGCACAGCAAAGCCTCCACATGCCAGGCTGGGTTCCCTCCAATTACCAAGACCTCCAGGCTTCTCCTCCTTTCAAGAACTTTCTGACCCTGGATCCAGTCTAAACGTTGGTTATGCACTCACCTGACATCCACAGGTCCCTTCCAAAGTGCTGTCAGGTAAGTGATTCTTAAATTTAGTTCAGCAAATACCAGTCAGGTCTTGGTTGCATCAGGGATGGGTTTTCACAACAATCTCATGAGGTGGGTGGGGCTGGCCCTTTGCCCCATTTTATAGATAAAGATGCATCTCGGAGGCTCAAATGGCCTGTGCACAGCCTGTTCAGGGCAGACCTGAGACTGCATTCAAATCTGATCTGCTTCTATCCACAGCCAGATGGGAGATCTCTGGGAGGAGGCACAGTGCGAAAAGAAGGGCTGTGCCCACAGCAGGCAGGCATGAGGGACTCCACATGGGAGACTGTGGGTGGGCTGTAGATCAGTGTTTCTTAAATGCTGGTCATAAAATAACCCCTGGGAGCTTGTGAAGGAGACAGATTCCAGGGCTCCACATTTGCTAACAAAATCCCAGGAGGTTCTGATATAGACCGCACTTGAGAAACGCTTATGTAAAGCCAAGAAAGAAGGAGAAGGAGAAGGAGAAGGAGAAGGAGAAGGAGAAGGAGAAGGAGAAGAAGAAGAAGGAGGAAGTAAGGAAGAAGGAGAGGAAAAAAGAAGAAAAGAAAGATCCATTTAACAAATACTTGTGAAGCACCTAGTATATGTCTACTAGGTGCTAGATATTGTTTGGAGTTGTATTCCCAGTCTGCAGGAATTACAGGAATCTTGTAATCTTTTATCCTCACAGATGCTCTCACCCTAAATCTGACCAATCACTCTGCCAAGTCAACACCCAGCATCCACTAGGAAGGTCTCTTGCTGGTTCAGAACTCCCCAGACTTGCCAGTGTTTTTTACTCCCAGTGCCCATTGCTGCTCAACCTGGCTATCTGGCCTTCAAGCACAGGCTTCCGTGCCTGCAAGATGCCCCTAGGACCAGGCACGTATCCCAGTGGGGCAGCTCTGGCCTCAATGGCTGCATCAGGTTCCCTCAAAGACTGCATTTCTCGTTTTCTCAGTTCCCTTATTGCCAATTATTATGAAGAAAATAGAAAACTAATTATGGCAATATCATGGGAAAGGATCAGGTGTATTTCATGTTGGAAAAACTTCATATACAAAACTCAAATGTGCAAGTTGGGTCAACCGAGGAAGCAATAAAAAATGTTATTTGAGAATTAGGTGAAAAACAGCAGCCCAGACATTTGCGGAGTCCTCACTCCTCAAGTAGGATTTTGTGTAAGGTGCTGGGGATAGAGAGAAATCTGAAAGGATTCTTGTTCTTTTCTAGCTCAGAGGCAGTTTGTCACGGTAAGAAGCTAAGTGACATTTGTTGGAACAGGTACTGAGTACCCGGGGAGTGGAGCAGAGCAGGTGCAGTGGAAGGTCAGACAGGATGGTCACTAAAGGTAGACGGTATCTAAAAAGGTCTTAGGAAGAAGGTGGAGCTTGACTGAGGCTTTGTCAAGGAAGTGGGAGTGGGAAGGGTGTTCCAGGCAGCTGCATTGAATGGGCAGAGACACAGAGGTGAGAATGTACATGGTGTATTTTGGAAACAATGACTAGTTGGCTGGAACCATGGGTTTGCATACGGAAATAGTGGGAAATAGGGCCACGGAGGTAGGAGAAAGTCTTCTCAGATTGTACATCAGCGGTTTGCCTGAAAATGCTTGTTAATGATTGGATTAAGAGGAAGTGCAAGGAGAAATCTGATTATTTTGGAAAATCACCAGGCTAAGTTTGTCTGAAACAGAGTCAAGAGAGGAGAGAAACCAGCACATTCTGATAAAGCGAATAACCTAGCTATCATAGATTATTGCCATGGCTTTTCCACTTAATAAAAGCACTGCAAAGCCTGAAGACAACAGAGTCAGTAGGTATGCAGCTGTGACAAGACAGCCAAGAAGGATATGAAAACTGCCAACAACAGAAGCTTGAGGTCAAGCCAGGGGAGGATGGAAGTTTCATGCACAAGTGAATAAAATGCCCTAAAACATATACATCGAGTGCACTTTACTCAGACGTTCTGATGGCACACTGGAATTAACGCCGTAGCTTAGCTTCTCTTGTCAAAGCCCCCACAGTTGGGCTGAACCCTGAGCATGTTCCATTGCTGTCTCCTTCACCCAGGGCTGACTGCTGGTGCCTGGAACCTGCACACGCTCCTGGGACTCCGCATCTCTGCTGGGGCTGGTTTTCCCTCTGAGCCACCTTATGGAATCCCACCCTGACCCGGTCACAGCTCAGCATGCCTCCTTCTCCTACTTGCTCAGCATTTTGTGTCTATCTGGACTGAAGCCTTTGCTTTCTCTCTGTGATTGTGGTGAAAGTTCAGTTTGCTTTCCTGTCTCTAGAATGTCAGCACGAAGGCCGAGGCATGGTCTCCTGAGTTCCATAACCCCAAAGCCTAACTCCCTGCCTGCCACACTGAGGGGCTCAGTAGACACTGACATACTAAATTGAATAGTTGAGTAATAATGCTGTTTGAAATAATTTGGAGTTAGATCTTGAGGATTGTGTGGCCAGGGGATGCGTGATTGGGTGAGGGCACATCATAAAAACTGAAGGTAACTGAGCATGTCGGCGGTTGGGGTGAGAAATTTGCGTGGAGCACTCCAGACACAGAGGCAGCAAAGCCCAAGTGCTGGGGAGTCCGAGTGAGAGAGTGAAGGGGCACTCAGTGCTTCTTTGGGAGCTGGATCAAAACCTGAGATGATCTGGCCACATGGTGCAGACTGAGCACACACTTGGGAGAGAAATGGGCTAGGAGGCGAGGAGAGAGGTTCACTACAGGACAGTGGATGGCTGGGAATAGAAGCCCTCTCCATGGTGGACCAAGAAGTCTGTGCAGCCGAGAGCAAGACAACAGAAGTAATGATTTCTATGGGTAGCTGGGATGGAAACCTCAGGGGTGACAGGGCCTTTAAAGGAAATCTCAAGGAGGGCATCATGTTCCAGGTGTGCTCCAGGGATGCTGAGTAAGAAAATACCACTTTTTCCGTGTGTGTCTTTACTCTGCCACAAGGCACCTGGGCTCCTAAATGACCAACACACACATGCTATACTGGTGCCAGGAAAGAAGGGTGTTTTGTTGGGAAAGTCAAGGTGAGAGGAGGGACCAGGACTTGGCTCCTTTCTTTGAAGGGCGACAGTGTAAATTCTCCATGCTGGGGATCCTACTGATGGATGGAGGCATGTCGATCTCATCATTTCACAGAGCGGGGAGCTACGGCCACGACATGCCTATCACGCAAGTCCAGCCTCACGTCAGCTGGACACCCACTGTTCTGACACTTGTCAGCGCATGGGGCACCCAGAAGGTCACGGTGTTCTGCAAAGAACGCCACAAAACAGTGAGCTCAGCGTCTTGAAAATCATAATGTTTTGCTAAGTCCAATCCCAGATGCTAAAAAAAAAAATATGAGGTAGAGACCATTGAACAGAAAAAATTTACATGTCAAACTTGAATATAAGTACAAGTGTACCTTTTTCCTACCACTGTTGTTCAGTTTTGTTATATTGACCAGCACCTCTGCCCACCCTATAGGGTAACACTGTTTGAGAATCACTGATTTATGAAAGGTATATAAATATTGGCTGATCAAATGTATAAAATATGCATGATGGCACCATATTGTGTGTAATAGTGACAAATGCAGTTCACGTGGGTGCCGAAACAAGCTCGGTGTTGTGCATGAGACTGAGGTTCGCGTTCACACTTCTCCTTTACAGTGTAGTAGACAGAGCATGCCTGAACTGCCTGGGGCTGAGGGGTCTCAGGCGCAGAGTTGCCCGGGAATTCTGAGCAAGGACAGAATGTTAGAGAGAATATCCTGAGCTGAGCAGAGAAGCCCGTCCATGCTAGCTGGCAACCACCTGCCTTCAGTGCTTCATTCTTGGGGGACCTTGAGGTCAGTCCTGGAGTGGATGAGTCCTGCCACTACTGCTGCTGCCCACTTGGTAGCTCTGTCCTTATCTGGGAAGAGCCACTGTGAACCTCAGAGACCCAGTGGTGCTAGGGGCTGATGCAGGCAAATGACTGACTGCTCCCAGATCTTATGTGAAAACAAGAATGCTGGACCAAAAGGTCTCTACAGGGCTGCAACACTACCCATGACCTGTAACTTCAGTGAGGGGTTGGGGCCAGGAGGGACTCATAGTTGGACACTGGTATTCATCTACTCAGACCTTAAACCACAAGTTGTAAGAACAGGGAGGTCACATGTCAGTGACCTCATGCCTAAATAGATGCACAGCACAGAGCAGATTCCCTGGATAGCTTACACGCTACTTTCCCCAGTGCGTCAATTATGACTTCCTTTCTAGCAACTGTGAGTACAGCCAGTACTCATCAATCACACCGGTAACTTTACAGCTGCATTTCTCAGGGTCTCTGAGAGCAGGGCCTTCTCTGGTCTTTTTTCATCACCCACGGACCTAGGATAGTCTTCTGCATACACTTGTACATTTTAAAGGCTTACTTTTAGTATGTTTATGTGTGTGAGATGGGGAATATTGTGTTCATGTGTGCATGTATATGTCTGTGAGTACTGTGGTCTGTGTGTGTAACTGGGTATGAGTGTGTGTGTAATATGGATACAGGAGACTAGAGTGAGGACAGCCAGGCATCCAGGCTACAAGGTCTAAGGAGGCACTTGCTCTCTGGGCCAACCCTGCCCTTGCATGAGCCAGAGAGGGAGAGCCTCCTTGAATTTTGCACCCTGGGTGCCTTCCTGCTTCACCCTAATCCCACCGGGTTGTCTGTATGTTTGGATGTGAGTGTTGTACATATGCTGTGTAGGTGTGTGCATGCATGTGAGTGTGCATGGATCTGTGTCTGTCTCAGCAGCTGTCACTGGGCCTTCCAGTCCCTGTCAGCAGGTGAAGGAGGCCCCTTCATTCCCTTGGGTCTTGCTTATGCAGCACAGGCCACAGCAAACGCTCCCTGCGTTGGGTCAGCCCTCATTCTAACCTCAACATGCCCTGGAAGTCACTACAGCGTCATGGAAAGAGTCCTAGTGATGAGATGGAGTGTCTGCTCTACCACAAGTGCTGTGGGACCAGGGTCGGGACATACCTCTCTGGGTCTCAGTTTCCTCACTGGCAAAATGTGGTGACAGAATCTCATCTGTGAGCCCCCTGTAGCCTTGAACAATCTGGATCTAGGTAGACCAGCATCATGAAAGCCTATGAAGCTTCTGAGATGTGCGAGGCATACATTCTCCCAGGTGCTCAAGTAGCTCAAGTCTGGAAGCTGAGAGCCACAGAGATCGAGCCTTCTCCAAAAACTGGACTGCAAGGCATGCCATACAGGCAGAGTGCTAGGAGAGCTTGGGGAGGTGGGGAGGAGGAAGAGGAATCATGGACAGCTTCACTGGGAGGTGGCTTTGGAGCTGGGTTGGGTGAGGACAGCTGGAATGTGGGGAGTACGTGACCAACTGCTTTGCAGACATGGCATGGGCCCCAGCCAGGCCCCAAGGAAAGGAGAGTCTCAGGACAACAGCTGTGTCACTGTCAGCAGTACCCTTGAAAGCAGGTGCCACCTGCAAAAGGGGGAGCCCTGAGGCCCAGGCAGGCCTGTCACAGTGTGGGGCACCTGTCTAGACAGCCCCATGGCTAGCAGTGGGGGTGGGCCGTGGGCCATGGCAACCTTCCTGGTATGGGGTACCGCCATGTCCCCAGGGAATATGGGGGGCCCAGGAAGGTCCACAAGGCTCGAAGGACCCAGGTCTTGTCATACTGCCAAAGAGATGTAAGGCCTAGAAAGGGGAAAGTTTGCATATCTATGAAGGCATGGAACCCAGGCATTGGAAGTGTCCAGCAAGCGTTTTCGTTTGGCAGAAATATCTCCATGGCACTTGTACCTACAGCCCTGCCACATTTTGCCACAAACTGTCCAGCAGCCCTGAGATGGAGCCCTGGTGTAGACCGTCATGGAACACACTGGCTCTGGACAATGAGGGACCAGACTCAAGAAAGCCAGATGGGGTTTATCTGTCAACAGCCACAGCATAGTTGTGCTGGGGCGGCTGTTCAAGGTAAATGACCTTCGGTGCTCCTGCCGACCGGGTTGTTAGTGTTCAGTCCTTTTCCTACCAGTGAATTGTTTTGTCTGTTCATTCCCCCTCCTGGTTCTGCAGGTCTGCCTTCTTGAAAGGGAAGAGCAAGACTCCAGGTCCCTGCCCTGTAGAGGTGCCTTCTACCTTGCTCAGTGTTGAAGCAAAAGAGCAAAGCAAAGCTTAAGTCAGAGATTTGGTGCTCAGCTAATCACAGAGACTTTTAAATGTCAACCAGGGTTTGCTATCAGGCCAAAGCTGGATTATTATTACCCAAAGTAGAAAATTGTGAGACAGAGGCAGGTGGGGAGGGAGGGAGAGAGAGAAGAAGGCACAGGATTCGTGGATTTAATTTTTTAAAAATAAATATATGATGCAGTGTCAATTAAAAACAGCTACTCGTCTTCCTGCAGTCCTGTCTCAGCCGCACACACAGCATAACTGCAAACCCACTTGAGCTCATTTTTGCTCGAAGACCAATTCTGTTAAATCCTTAGAATGTTCTGAATTTCAACACACAGTCCACAGACAGCCATTCTATCAAAAGCTTAGTGTTTTCCCTATGAGTGGGTTTTCTGGTAAAGTGAACTAAGGCGTCCTTTTCCATTTCAGGCTGTGGTAACAACAGATAACAGCCGCAGAGGTCATAGCCAGCACTTTCCATGCGTCCCTTCATTTAATCCCAGTACTCCTAGGTGGCAGATGTATTATTTTGTCCACATGAAATATTAAAATGTCTGTCCTAAATTTTAAATGGAACAAAGTGCTGGGTTTCAAGTTACTGGTGGCCATTTCACAGGAAATACGACGACAATGGGACTCTGGGAATGTGTTCTGGAGACTTTGCTCCCTGGTGACTACTACATGGAGCATGGAGAAGTGTCTTGAGTGGCAGCTGTGTGCCAGGTGAGGAGACAGGTTTTACTTACATGACTCCCCAGAAGGCCCGCAACGTCACCATATTTTATAAAGACGAGGAAGTACAAGCCCAGAGAGACAACTGACTTGACTAAGTTCACACAAAAATAGCAAGGTCTGGGCCAAGAAGGAAGCCCAGGCTTCGCCTTCTTCTGCCTGCAGGGCAGGGGCTTTCACCCTGGCTTCAAGCTGATTTCAAAAGTCTCTTACCCTCTTGACACCGCACGGCCCCTGAGTTTATCCCAAGAATAATAGTTCTACTGTCCTCCTGGAGATGCCGAAGAATCGAAACTGCAACACACACAGAGGGCCTGGGTGTGTGCAAACACTGTAGTACACACCGATGACAGCAGATGAAGCCATTTCTCTTTTAGGTGTGTCACCCAACCAGCTCCTGGACCCTTCTGCTGTGCTGCCCTGACAGTCACAATATGTCCTAGTGGACTAATTAGCACTAACTACCCAGGTCACCCCAAGGCCATTTAATAAAACAAATACAAAAGAAAAATCCAATGATTATTGTGGCTGAAGACAGAAGAAAAAAAAAGTTAAAAGCGGGGATGAATGAATTACTTTTTCTTTCTCAATCTCTCCCTCTGCTTAAACCAAAGACAGGTTTTCATCTGAGAGCCCGGGAGCTAAGCAGCTACTTTCTACATGAAAAAGTGAAAACATTAAAAGCCCTTTCTTTCAAGCTAACATTCTAAAACTGAACCTCTGCAGAGGTTCCAAAGAGAAATGCCTTGCCTTTAAGCCCCTGAATGAGAGGGATCCTGAGGAAGTGCCAGAGGGGATGAACCTAAGCTTTGGGACATAACAACCGGCACCTCCAGTGGCCACCACTCCTAGCTATGCTGTCTGTGATTGGGGCCCCCAGTGCTGGCCCCTAACAGCATGGGGAAGCCTCCCCAGCAACTCTGAAGCTATTTGCATCACATCCAAGATGAACCTAGGTAGGGAGGCCGAGTGTACTTTGGAGATGCCAAGTTAGGGAAATAAATTCCCAAGGGTCCTTCAACGTGTGGTGCCTGAGAATAGCTGCTTTTTTTCCAGTGCAGATGGAGACACGGCAGCCTTGGGGGGATGTGTGAAAGTAAGGGCACCCTCCCTCTGCCTTTCCAAGTGACTGATCATCTCCTTTTTTCTCATAGCTACTTCTAGGAGAGGCATCCAGGCAGGAACCACTTTTCCATTTCACAGATGGGAAGACTGAAAACCATACTGGAAAGGGGCGTATTTTAATTAAACTGGAGAGTGGGGAACACTGATGAGGAAAGCAAGCTGATACACTGAAGGCCCTGCCTGTCACTGCCAGCACAACCACTTGAGCCTTCTTATCAAGGGTTCTGATGGGAGTTTCCACTAGGATTGCAGGTGCCGATCATCTAGTAGCCAAGTTCTGATGAGCTGGACTTTGGGTGGTTGAGGTAGGGAGCAGTGGAAAGGGTTATTGGAGTCATATCAACCTCTTTGAACATCAGTTCCTTCCCCTTTCTTCTATAACAATGTCAATAGCAATACTGCCTGGCAGAGTTGTGAGAATTAAATGATAGGATGCATACTTCTGCTCTCAGCACCACACCACACCTGTGGCAGTCCTCAGAGGGGAGAATCACAGCTTCCATTCACTGAGGGCTCACTAAGTGCCAGGTCTGCTCAGCTCTTGTGCAGCTGTTCTCCTTCTTTGGATGTAAATGAGCAGGAGGAGCTGTGAGGCTGGCTGGGCTGAGCCATAGGGATTGCCAGTGTCTTCTATGGCATTCAGGACTATGGAGGGTCCACAGGTAGAAACACAGAAACAGAACCCAAGTATCCCTGGGGGACTCTTGGACTTTCTTTCCCTTGATCTTGGACATGGCTCAGTAAAGAGATGCTGGTTTCCACCCAGGCCCATTCCTGGGGAAGGAACCCCCAGCCAAGCAAGGTAAAGCCCAGACTCAGTGACATGAATTACAGGTTTAAGACAGAAGCCTTCCCATGAAGATTTTTCTGGCCGGTGGCTTATATAAGAGAAATATGCTCATTGTATTTCTATCTGGCCAAGGGAGGGGTTAGAGGGGCTTTCCGCAACCCAAACGGTCTTGTCAGCCCTAACTCTGGCCCTAAGGAAATAATTATGAATCCTCAAGATCTACTTAAAAGTGTCATTACTGTAGATAAACAAAGAAGACTGGATGCTTCTTCCAGCAGAGACTCCATCCAACCCAGGGTCACTGACCACTGACTGGATGAACTGGGATTGTCTGGGAGAGTGGAGTTTTCAGGAGCCAAGAGACTCCTGGATTGTCATGCTCTGTACTCCTTCCCCACAAAAGGAATGTCTAGAACTCCTGCTGAAAGTAGTCATCGCCTGCACTTCCTAGGCAGAGTGTGTTAGCTCCCTCCCCAGAAGAACCTGGGCTAAGGTGTTCCAATCTGCATTCGGAAAGAATCCCTCCCGCAAAGAACTCTACACTGGCTAAGAGAAGATAATGTGAGGGCACATTCTCCTCTCTTAGAGGGTGCTTTCAATACTGAGTTCTATCTCTGAAGAGAATGAGGACCCGGTGGGGGCCAGTGCCCCAAGTTTTCAACGAAAACAAAAGCAAAACTAATCTGCAGCCTTGAAGGTGAGCTCATTCATTCCCCTGCCTCCACTTTTTAAAACTTTTTTTTTTTCTTAAATGAAGCAGTTTCATTAATCTTTTGGCTTCTCACATACTCAGAACCATAGAGCTCAAAGCTTCTCAGCTCAACTGAGAACTCAGCACTTCTTGGACTGATAAATAGAGCAGCTTTAAAATGCTTAGAACTGAAGACAGACCAACTGTGGCGAGAGAAAGTAAACACATCCATGCACCAGTCAACCCTAGCAAGCTCCTGGCTGAGATTACAAACTGCAGTTCCTGCCTGAGCTGGCGAGGATGCTGGAGCAGGCTGGGGGACCAGAACCACAAAGCAGCCCTCCTCTGCCCCAGCTAGTTGTGCCCCAGAAGAGCCGGGTCCTCGGGGAATCTTCTTGGGGCCCGGTTTGGATGTTCCTAAGCATACAAGACTCTGCCAGTGTGTTCCTCATTCGTTTCAGATTTGGAAATGTACCAAGAGAAGCGGGAACCGGTTTTATTCTTTCTGATCTGGATGGGACCCCTTTCCTTTGCATTCAAGCTCTCTGCATACAGGTGAAACTTGCCAGTGAGAGACTTGGGATTTTTCACAAAATAGAATGTGATAACGACATAATTTGATATGAATATTTGAGGAGCTTTATCTATGGACAATATATACTTTAAACATCCCCCTCCCCAAGCCACACGCACAAATTGTTTTTATGAGAACCAATTAATAAATGGTAATTCATTCAGGCATATCTTCACTAAATTACCGTTTCCTTTAATTGCAGGGGAATTTTCCATTACTAAACTCTCCCTTGCTGATTTTTTTTTGCATTATTTATATATTCTTTCAATTTCACTAATAGCGAGGTTGGTATGTGATATTATCTGATGTTTGTACGTCTTAAATTTATTTTTCATTTAAAATATTTCCTCATTCTTGCAGCTCCCCATAATCTGGGAGAAATATCAATAACAGCAGACAAGATTTTATAATAAGTGGTTGAAAAAGGCACTGGCTGAAATCAACCTGATAGGAACGCGTCCTGTGTGATTGTGTTTCTCTCATTCCAGGCGTGCGTGTGTGTGCATGTGTGTATGTGTCTCCTTTGGGTTAATGTGGGAATGCTTTCCTATATCAGTAAGTCACAAGTCGATCTATGAAAAGATTGTGCATACAAAATAGAGATGAGGATCACAGGGGCTTTAATAATGAAATAAATATAAACAACACTCGAATCTCTTTATAAATCCCAGAGCACAATGTGTGTTTTCTTGCTTCCTTTTCCTAACCCCAAATAAAGACTTTGACAGCCAGATATCCAAGATCCGGATCTGCCAGCTTCCTAAAATTCTGCCTTTTTAAAAAATGTGTAGAAAAGTAGGGGTATCCCATGGTGGTTAGGGGTTGCTTAGAGACTGTGGTAGAGATTTGGTGTTAACAAAAATGTGTTTTTAAAGCAGGATTTCGATTTTCTTATACTGAATGGCAAAGGTTCCACGCACCTGGCTATCTTCATTTCTGAAATAAATGCTTTCATTTTATTCTCTCCAGCTACCTTCTCCCTTTCTTTCCTCTCCACCCCCATCGCCTCCTTTCAGTGTCTTTCTTTTTCTCTTTATTCTTTCACTCCTTTCTCTCTCACAGCAAAATGTTCTGGAGGATGTGAATGATTAAACTGTTTACTCCAAAGTTTAGGTATGAAAAGGCATGTCACTGTAAGTAAAGTTTCACCTTTATACCCAACTCCATCAATAATTACAGAACAAGGATGACTATTAGTAAATCTTGCTTACAATTGGCTCTTACAAAAATGATTTCATTTTTTCTGGGCATACCAAGGTCGACAGATTTTACTTTTCACAAAAATTATTTACACAGCAGAGGAACCTGCTCCAAAATGAAGGCAGCATATAAAGGGCCTTTGAGTGTATCCATAGGAAAATGAATACCTATAAAATGCATCTCAATAAATTAGAGATTTGAGGCCATAAATAGAACCTTTTGACATATTATATTAGTAGATGCCCTCTAATTTGAACCACAGTGTCCCTTAATAATTAAAATTCCATGAGATTGATTTTTTATTTGGTTTCCTTCACTTCCTTTGTCTTCTTCAACAAAATTAGGCAGAGTCCTTTTGGGGGTAGACTGATAACATTAATTAACTTTCCTTCCACCCCCAAAAAGTTCCAAATAAATGCTTCCAATAGACATCAAAAAAGTGTCAATTAGAAATAATTACTTCTTATCAATCAGTGGGGCAATTAAAGTGACAAAGCTTAAAAAGATACTTATCTTAAAACTAATTCACAAGGTAGCTAAATTATCTCCTAATTAACTTGCATTGAGGAGGGTGGGGGGGGGATAGACTGTCTTGAAACAAAGATGAATTGATGAACCCCAATACCTCTTTATGTTCCTCAAAGCTGCTTCCCTTCCCTGAAACCTTATTTTCAACCCAGGCAGGGAACCTGGGAAGAAAACAGATCCTTTCCAAATGCATTTGTTCCCCTTTCCTCAATTCTAAAACCAAGAGGAAGGAATGGGGCTTTAGATCTCAGATCAGGGAAGTTAGAGACATCGTCCTCTGCCTTGTCTAATTTTACCACTTGAATGAACTATTTTCAGGACCAGTGGGAGTGGGCTGCGACAAGTTATTTAAGACAACTTTTAATGACAGCCTACTTGGTTTTACAAAACTCTTCCTCGCTGCTGCAGTATTGTTCTCACTGGGGCATTTATCATTTCTTCTGCATCTTTGAATTTTTTAAAAAAATGTTTTTGCTTTAGAGAATTTCGTCCCTGATGCAACAAAAATAACGATTTTAAGGAACGTTCAGCCCATCGCTGACCTGGGCACATTAGAATGATTCGCGTTCAACATTCCTTCAGAATAAATCTGTCGGAAAGACAATGTTAAGACTCTCTGCAAGGCAAGACCAGTCAACGACGAGGCGAGAGTGAGCCGTGGCAGGCTGGGCGGCGAAGGCCGCGCACGAAACTTTTCTTGAGCGTCTCGGGTTATTGGGAAGGGTGCGCTCGGCCTCGCTCCCGCGAAAAGCCGTGTCGCTGCCTGCGTCCCGGGCTCTGCTCAAAGAAAACTTAAAGGGGAGCTCCCTAAGCACTGCCGAACTCAGAAATGGAGGTGCCTGGGGAAAAGGGGGAAGCTGCTAAAACCTGAGAGAAAATGGGCTTGTAAAAACAAGAGGTGTCCGCTTATGAATTTAGCTCCAATTATAGACAACAGTGTCAGGTAAACTGATAAGAAAGACGGAGGGCCTCTCCCTCAGGTTTGCCAAAGGGAGGGTTCAGAAAAAAAGCGGGGAGCGCCTTCAACAGTCTGTGCTGTTACAGGCTGTTTTCTTGTTTTATTAGCATTTAAATTAAACTAAAGAAGAAAGTCTCATTCTCCCTTGCCGCGTTGTTTATTTGTTTTGGAAAGAAGGTAGAAGAAGCCCCTCTGTCTTTCTGAAAAGAAGACAGGGGAAAAAATTACCTGGTAGGTCCAGGGGCAGAGGGCTCCCTCCCAAAACCCAAGCGCGATTTGCATCCGAGCTAAGGGAAAGCACGCATCTCATCGTTTGGACTGATACTGATTAAAACTACAGTAAAAATAAATTGTGCCTTTTTTTTCTTTCCATACTCTAGTCCCATTTATTCTAATGAGTACTTCTAGAATGAAAATAAGTAGCCGGAAAAAAAGAAAAAAAAAAAAAAAGCTCATCTGAGGGACGGGGACATCGTCTCATTTCTTGGGCAGTGACAGAGAGTAAGGGTCCAGCCCTGCCCAGTAAATTTGACTTCTGAGAGCATCCACTCCTCCTGCCACCGCCGGAAGGGTCAGGGGAAGGTCAGGAGGAAAGATGGACCTCCAGAGCCGAGCAGAGTGCCACGGACCAGCCTGGCATGGGATCGGGCACTGGGCACTGCATATTCGGCCTCGAGGATGGTCCTGGTGATGTGTGGTATTGTACCACGGTTTGGCTAAAGACTAAGGGGCTAAAACCTGATCCTGACCTTAGAAAGTGGCCTAGGAGCGCTCGTGGTTCCAGGGCGCGGACCGTAAAGAGGTGCCAGGCAGCTCTACTCGGTCCCAGGTCTCGCCAACCTCGCTGAGCAGGGGAATGGCTGCGAGGTCTCTACCCTGAGGCTCCTGAAGGGACCCCGCGCCTTCTGGGGGCAGCCGGACTATTCTGGCCCAGCTCTCTGAGGGGAATGGGGGCAGGGAGGGAGCATTCTGCTGACTTCGTCTGCAGCTCTAGAGAGAACCCAAGTAAAAAATCTTTCGGCGCCCCAGGGGGTTCCCGCTCCCCTCCTAGTCGAGCCTTGGCCCTGGGACTGGAGACTGCGCAGCACAACCCGGGCCCCGCCGTGCGCTTGGCTAAATAGAGATCTCAGCCGCGCTCCGCGCCCGATCCGACCCTCCTTATTATAACAAATGTCCCGTTTGTCGAGCGGGACTTCATATTCGCGGAGAATTCATTCTGAAATATTGATTTCCTCTCACTTCGCCGGCCCAAATCGATAGCGATGCGCCCTGGCCCCATAAATCGCCTTCTCTGCGGCCGGCCAGGCTCCATCCATCACCGCTGGCCGCGCCGCGCCTCTGCCGCTGTCCGCACTCGCTGCGCGCGGGGACGGCTGCACCCACCAGCCCCGACCCTGGAGCTCCTTCCCAGCAAAGACCCTGCCCAGCCCTGACTGGGAAGGGGGAAAACAGGCATCGCGGCCTGGGAGCTCGAGTGTTTTTGAAGGCCCTGTTCCCGGGCGCAGGTGGGGAGGGGGTTTCGACTCCGCGAGCAGCTTAGTCCTCACCAGCCGGACGCCCGGCGCGCGGCTCCCTGCCTGCCCAGTGCTGGGCCAGGAGGAGTCGGAGAGCACCTGAGTGCGCTGCCGGCTCCCAGGCCCGGGACCACCGGCTCTATTCCCTTTAGCTTGAGAGATGCGGGGAGCTCACAGTCCAGCCAGGGGAGTCACTGGGAAGGACTGCGCGCACCCGAGGAAGAGGGCTCAGAGGTCGGGGACGGGGAAACGGCCAGTCCAGCACCGGTGCAGCCCAGGGACAGAGCAAGAAGAATGTCCACCCTAATGCGCCATGCAAGACTGGGAATGGAGCTCAAAGGAAACCCCCTCTAACTCCACAGAGATCCCCTCACCGTTCCGTGTGGTCCCTCGAAACCAAGACCGGGGGAGGGCGGCTCAGCTGGCCGAGTGGAACCCTAGTGCCCGAGAACAGCGAGGCGGCTCCAGCGAAGGGCCAGGCCCCAGGCGCCCCCAGCTGGGTCCCCACGCGGGTGGGTCCCGAGAATCCCGTGCATACGCTCCCGAGATCCAGCGACCCGAGCGCACGCACGGACGCTCAGCTGCGCGGGGGTTGGGGGTCCTGACCACACCGCGTTCTTACCAGATCTGATGGAGTTGTGAGGCATCGCCGGGGAGTCGCTCGCAGCCCGCCGAGGGCTCTGGGCTTACTCACGCAGGTCCGGGCCGCGCCTGCCGCTGCCCTGCACAAACCCAGGAGAAGGGCATGAGATGCGATGAGATTCGATGCCTGCATCCTCAGGCCCCCTCCCCAGGCCTTATCCTTTACAACCTGCATCGTCTGCCAGGAGTAGGAGGATTTTTAGGCGAAGTAGGGCCAACCTCAGCCCGGCCTAGCTAACAGGCTTCCCGGGAGGATCAAGGATTGAGGGTGCGCTGAAGCTCCAGACTCCAACCTGCGTGCCCACTCCCTCCGCTCTCCCAGTCTTATCCCGTTTAACTTGGGAGGGAAAGGGCTGCCAGGCTTCCTGGGACCCTCTCCCTTCTTCCATCTCCCGGTCCTCACTACAGCCAGCTTCCAGCTAACCCCTGGGTGACATACCTGGCCGGCCGGCTGCAGGCCCTCACTGCCTGGGTCCGCCCGCGAGGGTGCCCTGGGCCCCGTGTCTCTCCTCCTTCTGAAGTTTGTTCCCATCCACCCGGCATCGCCAACCGGTTTTATCCCGCTGAGGCCCTGGGAGATGGGTCTGGCGAGGCTCGCAGGCCGCGGATTGGCTGGCTGGGTGCAGGGGGGTGCGGGAAGGGGAGGATTTTGCAAGGGGGACATGGCTGAGTGGACTCAGGAGTTAGAAACATTCGCTGGGAGCTTCTGTTTCCAGCGAAGGGAAGAGGGAGGCAGCTGAGCCCTAACTCAGCAGGCCTGGAAATATTGGAGGAGTGGGGAACCGAGGCCTAGGAGCCTGAGGATGAGGCTCTCTGGGTCCTCCTGGGTCACTGACCACCAGAAGTAAGAGGAATGGTCTCTGTAGGATGCCCTTCTTGCCCCCTGTCACCCCTGGTTTGCTCACCAGGAAGCAGCCTTTTCTTTTGTAAAAGGAAGGAGGGAACTTCTGTTTTATGCCTGATGCTTTAGGTAGAGCCTGCTTTCAGGGCTGTGGGCAAGATGCTATTACCTTCTCACCACAGCTATGACCTCTTCCAGAGAAGAATTCTGAGCAGCACCTGAAGCCATTCCTTCTGTTCTACACAGATAGCGTCCACATCCTTGCATTGTTAGACTAACATAACCCATTCCACAGCAACTCCTCGCCTCTCTCCTCTGGAACACACGCAGCCACCTGCCCTCTTTCTTGCTCCTTGAGGATTTTGAACTTGGAAGAAGGGTTCAGGGGAAGGGCATTGAGGGCCTAGACTTCACCTCTGCTTGGAAAGGCCTTAGAAAGGAACAGGAGTGAGCTGACCTCTGGTCTGGTCTGTAGGAATCAACAGCCTCAGCAATATGGCGGCCTGGGTGTGGTTAAGAAAGGGTCTCATTGGTGGGAATGATGGCGGGGCTGGCCAGCCCTGGGACCAAGCAGAGCTGCCTGGTACCTCTTTATCTTAGTGATGGCAAAAGCTGCCCCCCTCCTTCCTCGTAGTTCTCTCTGTCGGGGAGTCAGGGTGCGTATAAGATTGTGAGTGGGTATGAGTGAGCAAATGTCCTGGAACACTGGCAGGCCTGGGGGTCAAGGTGTGGATGTTCCCCCAATCTTTGACCAGACCTCTGGACTCAGGATTACAGTCTAGAGGACAGCCATGCCCTTTGCAGAGATGGCTCTGCAGGCCTGGTGGGGTTGTTCTGGGACAGGAGGCTACGGAGCCAGTGAGAGGGGACAAGGAAGGGGCAGGGGAAACTGGGATATTCAGGGGGATTGGATGTGTGTGTGTGTGTGTGTGTGTGTGCGCATACATGTACATGTGTGTGAAAACACATGAACTATTTTTCTGAATTAAAAAAAAGTTTTGTCTTTCATGTCAATCCACAGCCTCCTTCCACCCAGTCTTTCTCATCTCTCTAATTAGGAGAAATGAATCATCTTATGAAAAGGGAGAGAAGAAGGTGTGTGTCCCTAAATGTTTCCTCCACATTTGCGAAGAGTGGCTCTAAACAAAAATAGTTGGTGCTTCATCGTTTTAAATGTTTCTCTAAAATTGCAATTTTAAATTGCTCTGTGGTTTTCAAAGGTCCAGATCCCCAACTTCTCTGGCAGAAGAAGATTGTCTCCCAGAGAGAGACAATCCAAGGGTGTTGGGATGGAAATGGATCCTGGCATAGGTCCTACGGACCCCATGGGCCAGTTTGCTGCCCTGGCTTGTGTCCTTCTGCTGCAGGGGAGGTGTGGAGTGTGGCAGCCACAGCAGGAACTCTCTCTGTCCACCCAGGATTCCCTCCCACCAGGGAAGCAATGCTCCAGGGTGAATCTGATAGGCCCTCATTTCAAACAGTTCTGACAACCTTAGAGGTTCTACCCAATCTAAGGGTCTGATAGGTACCAATATCCATTGACTCTCAGGCAATCATTCTTGCCTATGCACACCATTTCTGCCCAAGCAATGAACTCTGTCCCTTTCCCATCCCCTTTTTGGGCAAAATTTCTTAGAGGACAAATCCAGCAAGTTATCAGAACATTCCTGTCCCATTTATAAGCTTATCTTTCAAATTTCATTTTAAGGTAAAAGCAATGTGCACTGTTCAAGGTTACTCCTCAGGCAAAAACACGCTCCACACCTTGACAATACCTCTTCTCCAGACTACAGGTGACATAGCAGATGACCAGAAGACTCAGCAGAGTTCCAGGACCAGCAAGAAGTGAGAATGCAGTGAACTCCTGCTGCAGGGATAAACACGGGCCTCCTGGACTGGCCCTGCTTCTAATGAGAATCAGAAATCAGGCCTGGGTTCCTTGGTATTTCCTAATTCTCTGAGACCAAGGCCAAGGAAATGTCATTAACTGGTATCTTACCTCCGTCTCTTTGGCATCAGTCTCCTCATCTGCAAAACGAAAGGCTTGAAATACATATATTTTTAAAATCATCTTTTATGACAGTATTTTCTCAAACTTAAAATCCATGAATAAATCATAAGAATAAAAATCATATGACTTTCTTTGATGATATTTGAAATTTTAAAATAAATTTGCACTGTGACTAATAGACTTTCAATGGGACTTTTAGAACTCTTTTTTTTTTTTTCTTCTAGACATAGTCTCACTCTGTCACCCAGGTTGGAGTGCGGTGGCATGATCTCGGCTCACTGCAACCTCCACCTCCTGGGTTCAAGCGATTCTCCTGCCTCAGCCTCCCAAGTAGCTGGGGCTACAGGTGTGTATCACCATGCCTGGCTAATTTTTTATATTTTTGGTAGAGACGGGGTTTCACCATGTTGGCCAGACTGGTCTCGAACTCCAGATCTCAGGTGATCCACCCGCCTCAGCCTCCCAAAGTGCTGGGATCACAGGCATGAGCCACTGTGCCTGGCCTGACCTTAGAACTCACTTTTAAAAACTAATACCTCATTTGCCACCTTTTCTTCTCAGGCTTGATGCCCATAAGGTTTTCATGGCAGTATTATCAACTGGCAACTAGTTATACTTTTTTTAAACTCAGGGTTTTTTTGAGACAATGTAGTTCATTGCCAATATCAAAATACAGAAGTAGATGCGAGAGTAACTCTGGCTTGCCTTTAAAAATGCAAGAGATCTGGCCACAGATCTGAGTATTTCTTTGTAGAAATGAGCATTTTTTCAGGTTTAACATTCCAACAATCCTAGGTAATTGCCTAACTACAGTGGTTTTTGAATTTGCATAATATTCTGTGATTTGTTTAATTCTATGCTGGTCTGCTGAGCCTTCAAAAGATGCTCTTTCTTTTCTGGACTCAGCTGTAATGCACTAACCTTGTGGTAGGATGATAAAGTTCTCTGGTTTGCCCTGGACGAAACCAAGAGTGTTGCCTAGATATGAGTTAAAACTGGGACTTTCCTGGGCAAATCAGGATGAATTGGTTATCCTAGCTGATTAGAGTTGGGGAGTGGGATGGTTTTGGGGTCTTTTATAAGCTGCCCTGTTTCAATTGACTATTGAGTGGGTGGTTGATTGCACAGGTGGGTCATTCTACCTGCTGGCTCAGGTGACTGATACCGTTGAACTCCAGTAGGTCCATGAGCTCTTCCTCTTACTCCTATGTACCCTGGTTTTCCTGCACACACTCCCCAGAAGGCCAGCCTCAGGGGAAGACCACTGCCCCCAACAATCCTCCTTGCTTACTTGCCACCATGCCACTTCCCCTACGTAATGAACCATTGTTGCGACTAAAGTGCATCCCTTCAGGAAGAAAACAGCAGCTCTCTACTTTGCATCAGAGGTGAATATTCCAGCCCTACATGTGTAGAATGGGACCATTTCTTCTGCCTGAACCTCAGTTTCCTATTCTGTATGTTGTGGGTACAGATGGGGAGCTGGGGAGGGTCAGACCCACCTCATAGCTTTGTTGTGAGGATGAATAAAATTATGAATGTGAAAGCCCTTTGAAAACTACACCTCTGAACAAAAGTTAATTATTATTAGACAACAAAGGCAGAGCAATACGTCCAAGGAGGGCAAAGTTAAAATGCCTCTAAAATTTTGCTATGGAAGTCGGTTCCTTTAATCCTTTCCCAAATGAGCCTTGGAGAGGAAAGGGCCAGTGAACCCGTGCCTGTGGGTGCAGGCGTGGGTACGGGGGTAGCAGTGGGGCAGGGGTGTCTGTGAGGGAAGCAGTTCACTTTCGTTGACCCAGAGAGGGGGAGAGTCAATGGCAGAAGGCCAGCCCCACAGCAGAACTTCCAGCCGCGACTTCATCATTTTGCAGAGGGCAGGAGTGTTCAGGGCACTGGCAGTTTTCGCTCCACCCTCTCCCCTCACAGACTTGCCCAATCCTTCCATAGCCACATGGGATTTCAACCCTGTCCCCGCACTCAGGAAATGGCCGACAGCCTGCCTTGGGGCCTCCTGGTGGCAGTGCCTGAAAATCAATCATTAATTATTCCAGGTTCTCCACCTCTCTAGGCTTTGAAAACACAGAAATAGAAATATAGGTCCTGGCAGGTGAAAGGAAAAGGGCCACAGGCTGGGCTGCCAAAGGCAGTTTGGAAGAAGCCGCCAGGGGCATTTGTCCAGTTGGTTTGAGTGGGAAATGTGTCCTGGGTACTTGTCCCTTGGGCTCTTTGCCCACCCCACAGCCTTTGGCAGCAGCTGCCTGAGCTTCTGGAAGGAGACCCTGGTACTTCCGAATGGGTGGAAGAAAAACTTACTGGGGACACAAAAAGGAAGGTGACAGAGGGAGATAAAAGGATCGATGTACACAGCTCAATTTTTTTTCTCTAGTAATCATAGTTTTTTTTTTTTTCTCTGTCTTTTTTTTTTAAGTTACAAAAAATGAGCTAGACCCTTTTGGCTACCCATTTTGCAGATGAGGAAACTGGGTTCTAGGGAAGGTAAGTAAAGAGCAAGGCCACCCAGCTAGCAGATGGCCAACTAGGTGGCCAAATAAAGCACCAGTGACTCAGGCTTTGCCTTAAATATTATAAATTCGACTCACCTCAGCCTAGTTTTTGCTACTCCCCACACCTGCCCCTTCCCCTCAGGAAGGAAGTTTCTGGAACCCAGGGAGTGGCCAGGGTGAGGTCAGACCCCCAAGGCTGGAAAACTTTCCTACCACAGGAGAGGAGAGCAGCTCACTGGGCAGGAATGCCCTCCCCTCACCTAGGCCCCTGTGGTCCAGCCCACGGCAGCAGGAGTCAGGACGCAGGAATCCTCTCTGACCAGTACCAGGGCACTGGAGTGGCTGCTTTCCTGACAGCTGTTCTTGGGGAAGTGCCAAGGAAAAAACCCAGGCCCAGGGCTTTTCATCAGACTCAGGGTTGGCTTTTGTTCTTTGTGGCCTTGGAATGCCAGCGGTTCCTGCTGTGGGCACAAACCATGGAACAGGGCGTGTCCTCCCTAGCTCCTGGCAGTGCCCAGGGGCCTGGTGAAGGGACCAGAGACTCTGCTGGTTTAAACGGGGCAAGGGAATGAGGTTGAGGGATAGAGAAGATTCAAGAGATCTCACTGACCTTTTGCCTGACCCAGGAGGGCTTCTGGTACATTCCGAGTGGAGCAAACTTGGGTGCTTTGCCCACTCCTTCATGGGGTTAGGTTCACTGCAGGGCTGTGTCCTCTTGTGTCATGTTGTGGACCACACAGCGCCTGCCTTCCCTGCATCTGAAGGAGCAGCCTTGAGGGCTTAGGGGTCTGGAGCCCCATTTTCCTCTCTATGCTTCAGTGGCTATCCTTGCTGTTCATGGCCCCCACACCAGAGTGGACATACCATTACCCCAAGGGAATGCTAAGCATGGTATTTCCTTCTAATAACAACAGCTACTACTACTGTAGTTTACTAAGTATTACTTAATGCCAGGAACTGTGGAGTGCCTTATACACAGGCCGATTGATCTTTCACAACACCCAGTGAAGCCAGGGCTTTGAGGCAACTGGGTCACAGAGGGTGCTCTGGGTCACCCATTTGCTGAGCAGCAGAACCAGAATCTGAACTCAGGTCCATCTAACACCTGAACCAGCATTCTCCTCACTAACCCACGGAGTAGCTCCAAGGCATGGACAACTGTCATAACTCCAAGGAAGCTATTAGAACAAACTAGAAAATAAACTTAAAAAAGAGTATCAGTGTCAGGGGCCACTAGTGGACTGTTGAGAGGAAGCTTGACCCCAGTAACAAGACGTATGATTTTTTAGGCCCACAGAGTTGGTAGGTAAGTGAAAGAATGTACAGGAAATCAAAGGCTGGGGTCATGGTGAATCCCATTGCTCTATGACTGAACTCCTGCCGTGCTTGCAAAGCACAGACACAGAACACACTTGCGGCAAGAATGAGTGAATCATCCATTTACACATTTTCTAAACTTGTTTTAAAATTCTTTCTATTTTTAGGCCTACCACATCTCATGTCACGTAGCATTTCCTTTTATTTGTTCCAAACACCACTCCTTTGAATCTCCTGGAGTGTGCTGTGTCCGTGGTAATTTCTGTTCACTTTGTCCATATTCCCTGCACTTTATAGATTTTGATCCCACCTGCTCTGAGATTTTATTTTTTAAGTAGAATCACTTGCTCCAGTTAAGATGGCCTAGAGCCTTGAGAGAAGGATTTTTTCCTATTTGGGGTCTGGTACTCTTTCTTCCATAATGCAGAGAGGGCATAGGGGTCACACTGCTGGGCTAGGAATATGGTGGCCAAAGCCAGAACCCTGGCACAGTCTCATACTGGCTGTGTGACCTTGTGCCAATCACTCAACTTCTCTGAGCCAAAGTTTCTGTCTGAAGACTAAGACTAATAATGGTACTTCTCTTGTATGATATTATGATGTTTAAGGCAGACAAAGTGTTTGGAGCACAGTGAGTGCTCAATCAATGTTAGGGGCTGAAAGTCAAACTAGCCACAATAAAGATGGCAGAGAAGCATTGCCCATGGACCTTGGTGTGGCGTCACAGTCACTATACCAAGGATACTGACAGACAGAGAGACGCCCCCAAAATAAAAGCGGGGCAAGGGGGCTGGGGAGAAAGAGCAATGAGGACATCCTGAGGAGGTGGTCTCTCAGGTGTGAGTGAGCTGATTCCTCCCTTCCATCCTGGATCTGAGTGTGCACTCTCTGGGGGTCAGGAGTCTGCTCTCAGGGTGTCCAAGACTACAGTCACAGACTAGAGCCTACTCCAGCAGCTCAATGGGCTGCCAAGTTCTACTGTCTGAGAACTCTCTGAGTTCTGAGAGACGGTTCCATGGTACCAGGCACCTGTGGCTCTGGAGAACAGAATCCAGAATAGAAGATACCATTCCCGTGGCTTCCAGAGCCATGGCGTTCTAGGCTCAGTTTCTCCATGAACCCAGGAAGTGGAGGTTGCAGTGAGCCAAGATAGTGTACTCCATAAAAAAGATTGTTCTGTAATGAACTCTACGTATAAATACTTTCCTGGAGAGATGAGAAGTGACAAATGGAACTGTGGGAGTACAGGTTGGGCACCTTTAGAATGAATATGGACAAGTTGGCTTCCCATAAACCTAGTCTGTCTTGTCTTTTTACAACTTTTGAATATCCCTTTAAAGATTAAAGGTAAGCAGGTAGGGAAGGGCAAGAAGGGAGTACCTGGAGAGATTCCCCAGTCCAGGGCCATTACCGTTTTCCAGGCAGTGACCAAGGTGCACAGAAGCTTAGGATGGGCATCCTGACTGGGAAATGCTCCTGATCCTGAAAGCAGCCTTGACTGCCCACGGGTAACCAGGAAATAAAGAGAGGGTACATGTCGACCCCCTGAGATCCTCAAGCCACGTTCACAGGTCAAATTAGATGACTGAGTTCAGTCTTATGGTCTCTTGTTCAGGATTCAAGAGATAGCTGTACTGCCATGTTTGAAACTTAGTCTCTCCATTCTAGAGCCCAAGGAGTTGTGAGTTATGGAAAGCAGCCTGGATTCAAAGTCAGAGAGACCTGGATTTGTGATACCGCCCTGCTCTGAGCAGTATGACCTTGGGAAAGACACACTCAAATTCTCGGGTTTCTCACACTTAGTAAAACTCTACATGTAATAGCCACATTTTATTAGCAGGGCGACGTGAAAATGATTTGTAAACTATTAAGAAATGGAGAAAAGTAAGGGATGAAGCAGTTATGATGATGAATATAGTGCCGTGGTTCCCTCACCAGGAGAGCCTTTTCTATTTTCCTCTCTTCCTCCCCTTTGATGTATTTAGCTGTTCAAGCATTTACTGAGCATCTACTAAGTACTGGACTATCTGCTAGGACGTGGGAACATAGAGGCGACTGAAACAACAACCATGTCCTCATGGAACAAATAAACAGGTCCTTGTAGGGAGGTGTGCTTCGTGCTGTAATGTGGCTGGAGTGTAGGGGGGGGTGTGGGGAGCAGTGAGGGTACCCTACAGAGTCTTGGCTGTCCAGAAAAAGAGACCTCTAAGCAGAGACTAGACAGAAGAGTTGGAATCTACCAGGCAAATGTGAGAATGTGGAGAGTAAAGGTGGAATGTTCTGGTATTGGCAGAAAAAGGTCCAGAAGCCAGAGAGGGCCAGGTACATTCAGGGAACTGAGTTCAGTGTAGTGGGAGATAAAGTACAGTAATAGAGCGCATGTTTGTGTGTGTGTGTGTGTGTGTGTGTGTGTGTGTGTGTGTATCTGCAGTGAGAGCTGAGAGATGGGTCTGGGAAAGTGTGCTGAGTTAGATCACAAAAATCTTTGTAGGCATGTTGAGAAATTTGGATTTTATACTAAAAAGCAAAGGGATCTTAGTTGGGGAAAGTGAAGGAACAGGCATGTTTTGGAAAGCTCTTTCTGGCTACAGTGTGGTGAATGGATTGGAGGAGGCCAGGTTGCAGGAGGGGTGGGGTGTTGGTGGGGCACTGTGTTCCCATAATTCTAAGGGGTAATGGCAGCCCTGAGTACAGAGGGAAGTGGTGATGGGGATACGTGGGGAAATATTGTATAGTCAACTTTTGACTCTCAATTCTATCCTCGACTGGTGGTGATGGGCTGCAGCCCTGTGAAGACCAGAATGAGTGTAAGCCCCATGCTATCTTCCCATGTCCTTTGGTGAGCTTCAGCTTCCTCAAGCCCAGTAGTCACTGCAAGCAGATAGGGCTCCTCCCACCTCGAAATCTTCCAGTGGCCCAGGGGAAGTTTCTGTCTGATGACAGATCAGAGAAGTGAGGAGGGGATGCTGGTCTAGGACCAATACTGCCATAGATGGACTGAGGAGATGGTTGATCCTTCACCTCCAAGTCTTGGCTCCAAGATCAGTGTCTCTGGGGACTCTTCTCCAATCTCCCTATTGCAAACCAGCCCTGCCTCCCCCAACACCCCACCACCGGCTTTATCCCTTTCACTCCGCTTTATTTCTCTTTACAATTTGACATATTGTCTACTTCACTTATTTATTTATCATCTGTCTCCCCCCATTAGAAGGTAAGTTACATGAGGGCAGGAATTCTTGGTAGTTTTGTTTACTGCTGTATCCCCAGTGCCTAGAACAGTGTCTGGCACAGAGACAATGCTCAGTAAATGCTTGTGCTTACCTGAGTGTTCGATGGAATAACTGAGTGGCAAGGGTAACACAATGACCTCATTGTGATGGTGTGGTGCTGGATACTGGGCACGCAGCAGTTAACAAGATAAACGCTGGACTGAAGTCTTAGCCATGCCTGCCCCTCATTGGTTCTTAGCAGCTAGTGGCAGAAGCAGAAACTCAGTAGCCTTTTAATTTTTACCTGGGCATGCTGCCTGCCTCTCTTTTTTTTCTGGATAGCTGAGGACCCTCTGAGTAGAATATGGGTGAGAATTGGGCACAGAACATGGGCAGGGTGAGGGGGTGACCTTCCCCAGATCCCAGGGGCAGTGGGAGACAGCCAGACTACTCTCCTCCTCATTGGCACTCAGTCTCACCACTGAAGGCTCCAAATCTCTGGGCAAAGGTTATAGCACCTGCTGCCCAGGGAACATGTGACCACTTGAGCGCTGCTGGGTTGGAACAATCCACACAATCAGGCCATTGTACTAAACATGCAGGTCCCCTTACCAAGCCACACCCCATTCCAGCACTGCCAGACCCTTGTGGGGCCCTGATTTACAGGTGCCCCTGAGGAGGAGGTGTTGTTCTAATGGCCCTGGGGGAGGATAAGGTCACTTCTCTGGGACTCACTTACTCTGGCCTGCTCTGAGATCCAGGGAGAAATAGATGCGAGAAGGAGTAAATAACCACATTCTAGCTTCAGGCCCTATGAGGAGTGGTAGACAAGATGATTACTGTTTGACTTCTGATGACATTGGCATTGACTATTGTCCTCCAACATTTGCTTTGCTTGGTGAAGACTGTTGAGCACTTGCTGATTTTTCAGAAGTCCAAAAGATTCCCTTCTGTCATGACTGTGTCCAGAAATTCCCATCAAATGTCACTGTCCATTCTTGAAGATCTTCCTTCCCAGAACTGGTTCTCAGCAGACCATTAGACAAGGATTTGGGGCTACTGAACTCTTGGTTGGTACAAGATTGTGTTTGTTATCGTCCTTCTAGGAGCAAGGAGTTCTACAGGGCTTTGTACCCTGTTGACACTCAGGCCAAGGTCACTGGTAGGTTTCACTCCACAGGACCATTCAGTGACTGCAAGGAAGTCCCTGCTTGGGCTGTTTATTTATTTATTTATTTCATTATAAGTAACCCCAAAGGAGATGGCATGATGAGGTAGAATCCAATTTGACTAAAGCAACTGTTTTTTTTGGTTGTTTTTTTTTTTTTTTTTTTTTTTGAGACAGGGTCTCAGTCTGTCACCCAGGCTGGAATGCAGTGGTGTGATTACAGCTCACTGCAGTCTGAAGCCTCAACCTCCTGGGCTCAGTCAATCCTTCTGCCTTAGCCTCCTGAGTATCTGGGATCACTGGTGCACACCACCATACCCTGAAATTTTATCTTATTTTATTTTAGTAGAGATGAGTCCTGTCATGTTGCCCAGGCTGGTCTTGAACTCCTGGGCTCAAACCATCCTCCTGCCTTAGTCTCCCAAGTTGCTGAGATTACAGATGTGAGTCACCATGCCTGGTGTCCACAGAAACCTTGGCTCTAAAAGGCAAGTGAATAAGGATATATCTTTGCTTGGTACATTGCAAGATACTTTAGTGCCTGACATGTAGTGAGTGCTAAAAAAAAGGTGAATCCAAATCAAGAAGCTTAAAGCCAACCAGGGCCATTTTGGGTTCTGGATATTAGTTACAGATTCAGAGATATCAGTTCTACTTTATCCCCCATCCTCATCATACCTTTCCACAAAGAGAGAGGAAGAGACTGCGCCAGTGCTCACCCTTTCCCATCTTCACTTGCAGGAAAGACGCTGGTTTAGAGGTCAGGACTCAGGCATCTGAGATGCCCTTGCCCCTGACCCTGGCTCTTGGGGCCCAGCAGGTGGTCTCTTTGTCCCATGTTTTTTCTTTCCAGAGTCATCCTCCAGGGGAACACACACACCCTGACCATGGGAAGGGAGGTCTGGCTAAGGAGGTCACTGCAATGGCTGAACACCTACTTTGTGAGCGAGCACCAACTATGTGTCAGAGGTTGACCAAAGCGCGGTATGTCCAACATTTTCACCATTCTTGGTGACCTTATCTCTAAGGAAAAGGGTCCTGCAACCTTGAACTTCTGAGTTGGACTGTCTTGGAGACTCCTCTAGCCTAGTTACTGTGGGGCCTTAACAGGTGATTTAGCCCTTCTGGACCCCCAGTGACCTCACCTGTGGCATGGGGATAATGAGAACACCTTCATTTCAAGAGTCACATGAGGATTAAATGAGATGATGAAGCGCATTGCACAGGGCTTGTTAAGGGCTCTGCAAATTTTAGACATGCTGGTGATGATGAAGAAGAAATGTGAGTGCTCTAAAGGCTCCAGGAGCTGTTATCCTTGCCTTCACTGCTGCCTAGAATTTGCAGCAGGGCAAATTCAGAATTTGCACAGGGCAGCAAGAAGGCCCTGAAGCTGGCAGTCCTGGGAGGCCTGAGTGTTTCTCACTTGCCTAGTGGACTGGGGACAATCACTTTCTCCTTCCGCACCTTTAGATAGGGGTTTGAGGGTTGAGTCCCCAGGGCTCTGGGTCACAGACACAATGTCAGAGTTGTTGCAAAGGACAGAAGAAGTCCCCTCTCCTCCAGGCGCCCAAGCCTCACCCTTAACTCCTCCGGGTCAGGCCACCTCCTGTCCCCTCTGCCTGCTGAAGATGGGAGGAGTAGGGAGGAGGGGCGGGGTAGCTGAGGAGAAGGGCCCTGGAGAAATGGCGAGCCCCTCCAGGGCCAGGGTGTCTCTCCGCCTCCCCGCCCAGAGCGCAGCCGACTTGCTCTAGTTCTCTCCTCCCACCGGCTAGGTCTCCAGGTGCCTTCCTTTAATTAAAAGTATTTAGCCTTCCGCTACACTGGCCTTCATTTGCATGGGATCCTTCTTTTTATGCAGCCTCAGTATCAGAACGAGCCAGGAGGTTAACGGAGCGTCGTCGTGCAGCGTCCCGGGACACCAGGGCCAAGCGCGCCCTGTTTCCCCGCGCTGCCCTCTGGGACTCCGCAGGCGGCGGCTGTCACGGGGCGGGAGCTGTCAGGTTTCCAGCCCCTCCGCCCCGCAGGGCTGGGCCTCCTGGCGCGAGGAGAGGCGCCGCAGTTTCCGCATCCTCCCCTGGCAAAACGCGTTCACAGCCCTTGCCTCCGTGGGTCTCACCGCCAGGACTGGTCCTCCTAGTATCTGAACGAAGGAGGAAGGCAGCTGTTTTCTGATCCCCTACGTGCGCCAGACACTGGACTGAGTTCCGTGGGTATTCTAGGGAAGGACAGTCACAACTCCTGCCTGGAACTCATAGCTCCTTGGTGGCTACACAAAGAACCATGACATCAGGTAGCAGGTGGTTAAAAATTGCAGGAAGGTTTCACCCGAAGGGGCACTGGTTGTTAGAGAAAAGCAGGACACGAACTGTCAGCGGCAGATCCTTACAAATGTTTTTTGTTTGTTTTCTTAGATGAACATTCTGATGCTTAGATAATCAGGCAAATTCATCAAGGCCATGTAGACGATGGCAGGCAGGCCTGGGGTTTAAACTCCAGCCAGCTGGTCTCCCAGACCCATCTTTTCCCATTCAGGAGGAGAGGAAGCTGACTGCGTGAAAGAAAGCTGACCAGACTCCTTTCCCTCCAAGTGCTTGTGCTCTGATGGAGGCTCAGACACAGACCTGGGAGATTCTGGATCAGGGTTTTTTTTCTGACTCCGGTCGCCTCTGTCTCATGGTTCTGGCTTCCTCAACCAACCTGAGGTTTTGTCTGTAAACTGCTCCTGGCCTGCTCACTGTCCCACTCCAGTCCCCCTCCATCCCCAAGGCAATATCCACCCCTTCCAGCTGCCCCAGGGTCTTAGGGATGGACAAGAGCAGGAAGGAGGTCTGATTCTTACAGATAAGGAAAGGGAGATGCAGGACGGGCTTCTCCAGTTCTGCCTAAGTTTTTACTCATTATCCCAGACTGATTCAGGAGTTCCACCCCCCTCACTTCTGTAAGCTAGTTCAGATGGTCTTTTTCTACAAATTTCTCTTCCTTGGACTAGGAGACAGGCATCATGGAGGTGGGATGTGGTAATATGAGTTGCTGTGTTTCATTTCCATGCAGAGTGTCTGATGCAGAGTAGACAACCAATACATAGTGAATGAATGAATGGATGGGTCGTAGATTGGGCTCAGAAGTAGGCAGACTGCGGTGGCTCACGCCTATAATCCCAGCACTTTGGGAGGCCGAGGCGGGTGGATCACAAGGTCAGGAGATCGAGGCCATCCTGGCTAACACAGTGAAACCCCGTCTCTACTGAAAATACAAAAAGTTAGCTGGGCGAGGTGGTGGGCGCCTGTAGTCCCAGCTACTTGGGAGGCTGAGGCAGGAGAATGTCGTGAACCCAGGAAGTGGAGCTTGCAGTGAGCTGAGATCATGCCACGGCACTCCAGCCTGGATGACAGAGGGAGACTCTGTCTCAAAAAAAAAAAAAAGTAGATGTAGACGCCCATGTAAAAGACAGAGGAGGAAAGAATGTGGATGAAAAGGTAGAAGGGGTGTGGAATCCCTTAGCCACCAGCATTCTGTAGTCTTCCAGAGAGTAGACACCAGGGGTCATGCCACAGCCCCTCCCATGATACTCCCGAGGAAAGCAGGCAACATTTCCTCTCGCTTTGCTCTGTGGAGCCTCTGGAACCGGGAGCCTAAGGGACCACCATTGCTGTCTTGAGTCAGCCCAGAAAGACAGCCAGTTAATGCTATTCTAGGTTTGGGGTAGACCTAGGTCCAGGGACAGGGAGGGAATGATGAGCTCAGGACTTATTTTAGAGGTGTGGTTTCAGCACATTTTTAGTCACTCCTTCTCCTTCCCTGCCCACTGGTGAAGGACCTAGAAGATGAAAGTCTTTCATTAGCACTTTCTCAGTCATGCACCCAGAGTGGGCTGAGCTCTCCTGTCTCACATCTCCTTTGCCAGGGGTGTTGTGCTGAGTTGGGGGAAGGTGGGGAGACTGCCTGAAATCATGGCAGCATTCATATCCCAGAGTAATTTAATAGCATTATCTCATATCATTTTCATGAGCAATTGATGAGGTTACTGTTGATCTGTTTTACGGATGAGCAAAGTGAAGCTCTGACGAGCTAAACACCATACCCAAGGTCAGGTCATTTAATGACTGTGTACTGAAATCAGGACTTGGACCCAGGCCTTCCAATTCCAGAGTCTGTCTCTGGGACTAGGGAACACCATCAGGAAGGGAACTGGAATCTGGACAAGATCCTTGAATCCCCAGGCTTTGCCCAGGAAAAGTGGAATCTTTGTGAATAGGTCACTTGGAAGAACAAGACAAGCATCTTGCTTGAAATGACACCCAGTAGGTCAGTTCTCCTCTCTATTTCAGGCACTGTGTCTTTAGAGATGTTAAAACACAAATATTTGTGTTGGGAGTAGTGTGATGATATTAAGCAAAGGCTCAGCAGAGTTATTAGCAGACACTGGACCTTTCAATGAGTTTGCCATCACTCAGAAACTGGAGAGCACGATCCTCAGGGAATAGATCTTTAGGGCAGGTGCAGTTTGATGGAGGTGCAGGCAGGCTGGGAATGGGAAGAGGATGAGCACAAGGATCTGAGCAGTGAGCTCTGTGAGTGGTAGGATTCTGAGGGCTGCAAGGATGGCATTCTTAGGAGTTCTCTGAAGCCAGAACCTGGGACTACCTTATCCTCTCTGTGTCCCCACTAACCTACACAGCTCCTGGTACATGTAGGTTCTCAATAAATATTGAGAAGCAGTAAGTAGTAATTGAGTGTTCCAAGAAGAAATAGTTGAGAGAGAAGGTGTGGAAGTAGGAGAGCAGACTGGAAGGCAGCTTTCATGTAGGTGAATTCCACTTTAGGGTTGGAGCTGTGTGAGAGGGAACGAGGTGGAGTGTGTACACGTCAGTGTGAGCTGAAGCTCCAGTTTTATAGTGCTTTCTTGACCTCAAAAAGGACATTTCCAAAACGTTTTTGAAAGGTTTTGTTGATTTTATTGTTGAATATAAAATTGAGCTTACCCTGGAGTGGGTTGTGCTAGGAGTGGGAAAGGTGCTGGCTTAGTGGAATGCAGACAGGTCCTCAATTGAATTTAGGTGAAAAGAAAGGTCTTGATGGGTCTAGAGGCCCAAGGAATACCAACCCTGCACAAGTGAGGCTTGTTTCCACCCAGTGCAGACATAATAGCATGATATTATGTGCCAAAGGTCTTCTGGAAATTGTATTCTATTCACTGACACTCTTTAGTTGAAAAAATGGCAACCAATTAGGCCCAATTAGGCAAAAAATATAGGGGATGGGTTATAGAGATGCAGAGATGGGTTATGGAACCCAAGGTCAATGATGTAGCTGAGTGTCAGAAATGACCAGAACCAGGACCCAGAAAGTCACTCAGTGGGCTGCTGGCCATCTCTTTCTCTCTCTCTCTCTCTCTCTTTCTTTCTTTCTCTTTCTTTTTCTTTCTTTCTTTCTTTCTTTCTTTCTTTCTTTCTTTCTTTCTTTCTTTCTTTCTTTCTTTCTTTCTTTCTTTCTTTCCTTCCTTCCTTCCTTCCTTTTTCTTTCTTTCCTCTCTTTTCTTTCTCTTTCTTTCTTTCTCTTTCTTTCTTTCTTTCTCTCTCTTTCTTTCTTTCTTTCTTTCTTTCTTTCTTTCTTTCTTTCTTTCTTTCTCTTTCCTTCTTTCCTTCTCTCTCTCTCTCTCTCTCTCTCTCTCTCTCTCTCTCCCCCCCACCCTTTCTATTGGCTTCTCTTTCTGCATCTCTGCAGGGAAGTTCTCTTTTCCAGCAGGCACAAGGCAGGTCCTGAGATTATCCAGTAGATCCTCATGAAGAGAGTGGCCACTCCTCTTTCATCAGAGAGAATCTCCTCATCCCAGCCTGTGTTGCTTGACACCCTGGTCCAGTCTGCTCTCACTGAGGCTATTAGGGGTTCATTTTTGTGAAAAAAGATTGTAGTTCTCAGAGAATAGGAAATCAAGATCTTTTGGGCTGCTTAGACACCTTGAAGATACTCATTGAGGGTGCTTTCTCAGATGGCTTGGGAGTTTTCTAAATATCTATTTGTCATAATTTACCTATCCAGTGTGCTGGAGCTGACTGAAAGGTTGTTATATTCTTAGGTGGGACTAATAGGAAAAGCACATCCAAGATAAAAGTGCTATATTTCCTCTATACTTCTTTGAGTTGCACCACACTTGGGTTAATAGCTCCATTCTAAGCATCACCTACAAAGAAGGAGGCTGAGAAAGAGAAACAGAGGGAACTAGGAACTATGAAGGCAGTGTAAACCATGCCCACTAAGGATGAATTATAGGAAGGAAGGATAGTTTCTTAAAAAATAGAAGACCGAGGATAAAAGTCCTTTTTAGAAAACTAGACAGTGGTTATGAGGAGAGAGAATCCATATGCTTGGTGAGCAATGTGTGAACATCGTGGACAAGTCAGTTTTGCTCAAGTCTAAGCAACACGTTTGAAGCAGTTTATCTGCCCACACTGCAATGGGCATTGCCTTAGGAGGGAGTTAATGACCTATTGCTACGAGTCTTCTTTTTTTAAATTTCCATAGGTTTTTGGGGAACAGGTGGTGTTTGGTTACATGAATAATTTCTTTAGTGGTGATTTCTGAGATTTTGGTGCACCCATTACCCAAGGGGTATACACTGTACCCAATGTGTAGTGTTTTATCTCTCACACCACCTCCCACCCTTTCCCCCAAGTCCCAAAGTCCATTGTATCATTCTTATGCCTTTGCATCCTCATAGCTTAGTTTATACTTATGAGTGAGAACATATGATGTTTCATTTTTTTATTCCTGAGATACTTCACTTAGAATGATGGTCTCCAGTTCCATCCAGGTTGCTGCGAATGCCATTATTTCATTCCTTTTTATGGCTGAGTAGTATTCCATGGTATATACACACACCACAATTTGCTAAGAGTCTTCTTTAAGAGGAGGGTTGATGCCGGGGATGCTAAGCAGAGGAGACTTTTGGCATTGGGGATTTCCAGACCTGATTGATCATGCAATTGCCTGGAGGAGTTTAAAAAAATCATAGACTCTTGAGTTGGGGTGGGGAAGAATCCCCTGCTGGTGATTCTGATGGTCATCTCAACTTGGAAGCCATTGAATCAGAAGACCTTTAAGGTATGTCCAAATTCTAAATTTTGACGAACTTGTCTACACTTACAATGTGGCCCCCAGACTAGGAGCATCAGCATTATCTGGAAACTTATTTGAAATTCCAGTTCTTCAACCCCACCCAAGACCTACTGAATCAGAAACTCTAGGGGAGTAGATTTTAGCAATCTGTGTATTGCTAAATCTAAATACACAGGTGATTCTGATGCTTGCTCAAACCTGAGGACCACCAATCTTCAGTATTTTTTAGTAATTCTATTTTTAATCTACATATTGGAGTCATGAGTTCCATTGCATTTACCACCTAATATGTCGTAGCCAGCCTTAAAGGTGGCTACTAGAGAATCCCAAAGGCAAATGATTCCCTGCCTCCCACTATTTAGGCCCTTGTGTATTTCTTTCTCACATGTTATCAGAGTTAGTCTATGTGACCACCAGAGTACAGCAGATTGATGGTATATCAATCCTGAGGCTAGATTTTGAAAGACAAGGCTTCTGTCCTGCTCTTTCTTGGATCACATGTCCTGGGGGTAGCCCACTGCCATGTCATGAGAACACTCAGGTATCCCCATGGAGAAGCCCATGTGGAGAGAAACTGAAGCTTCCTGCCAACAGCCATTAGGAACCCAAGACCTCCAGTCAGAAATTAGGCGACATTGAGGATGTGGATCCTCCAGCCTGAGTCAAGCTTTCATATGAATGTAGGACTGGTTGACAACTTGACTATAACCTCATGAAAAACCCTGAGCCAGAATCGCCCAGCTATGCAGCTCTTGGATTGCTGACCCTCAGGAATAGATGTCTGAGATAATAAATGTTTGTTGTTCTAAACTTCTAAGTTTGAGGTAATTTGTTACATGGCAATAGAGAATAACACTAGACTCTTACTCTCACATCTGCTCTGATAAATTCTACTCTTGGCCATATAGGTGTTCAGACAGGAGACTCCTCAGAGAATATTTTCACAGCTAGAGAAGAAAGTGGAATTTCTTCTTCTTCTTCTTCTTTTTTTTTTTTAAACAGACTTCATTTGAGCTGTAAATCTGCGTCTAGCACTGACACTGAAATTTGGTGAATGCACACATCAATTCATTCTTGGCATTTTAAATGTGTCTATGATAAAGTTCCCTTAGGGGATCCGTTCAGAAGCCAGTTGGGAGATATCAGGGGCATCCTTTAGGTCCAGTAGATGCTTTATTCTGCCTTGGCTGGACATTCTGACTGGGACAATGGGTCAGTCTGAGGGAGAGGTCACATGGCCTTTTCTAGAGACAAGTCAGAAAGAATGGCAGTTGCAGGGGGTGGGGAGTAGTAGTTGAGGCTGGTGACACTTCCCTTCCTGTAAAAGAAACACAGAGAGAGGCTAATTGGGTCTTAGTCTTTGCATTTTGTATATGCATATGTATGTGCATGCATGTGGGCTGTTCTTTCCGTTTACCATCTTGGAAGTCTTCAAAGAATTAGTGACCAGGACCACTGGTCAAACATACTTTTTGTTGGTTGCTTTCCCCTGGTTGGTATTTTCTCGTATGGAAAGGGAGCTACAGAGGAGGGATCACAGAACTGGAGAGAGGGGCAGCAAACATTCTGAGTCTCTGAGAACTAAGGCTAGTCCACGAGAAGCTGGCCTGGGTCTGTGAAGGAGGTCTCAGATCTCAGCTCTTAAGATTTCCTTCTGGGATTCCAAGACAGTGTCCTCTGCTGCTTCTTTCCACTGGCTGGACTCTGCCTGTAATTCAGGCAGAAGCCACCAGGTGGAGAAATGTGTAAATGACATCCTGGAGACACACACACACACACACACACACACACACACACACACACACGTTCATTAATAACAAACATTGTACATTTATGAAACTTAGTTACCATTAATTCTTTCCTGGTCTTTGTTGCCTCATCTTTAAAGTGAAAAGGTTAAGGAAAGTGATTTCTAATGCCTGCTCTGATTTTCTAGGATTCTATAGTATTTCAGTTATAACAAGGCCTCTTTTACTTTTTAAAAATGTATAGGTTTTGGGGTCACAGGCGTGTTCTACATTCCTTCCTTTCCCACAGTTTACTTGAGTTCTCTTTGAACACCACCTACCACTCAAAGTCAGTTTCCTCAACTTCTCTTTATTTTAAAAATGTCTCTATATTTTCACTTACCTGTTTTTCTTCCCCCGCACCCCTTAATTTTGGACACAAACTTTGTGTGCTTTCTTGGACTTCCTCAACTGCCTCTATTTTCTCTTGTTATGTGTCTGGACAATTCTGCATTTTCCCTTCTTTTCCAGACTTGATCACACCATGGGATTTGGTGTTGTGGTGAATGGGGACTGGATGATGCCATCCAGAAGCCCAGGGGATTTGCTCACTGTTGGGTAAATCTTGACTGTTGGGAAACGAGAGACTGGAGAAAGATGGTCAGATAAATCCCCCTCCTCCTTCCTGTGAATACTTTATGGTATGATTTCGCCTTGCAAATCCTACAGAGAAGCCCAGCATGTCAAGCAAACATGTCTCATGAGTGAGCTGCTGTATGTCTGTGATGGTTAATTTTATGTATCAACTTGACTAGACCATGGGGTGCCCAGGTGTCTGGCTAAACATTATTTCTGGGTGTTTCTGTGGGTGTGTTTCTGGATGAGATATGCATTTGAATCAGCACACTGAATAAAGTAGGTTGCCCTCCCTCATGTAGAAGTTCCAATTAATTGAGGGCCTGAATAGAACAACAAGGCAGAGGAAAAGTGAATTTGCCCTCTGTCTTAACTGCTTGAGCTGGGACATCAATCTTCTCCCTTTGAACTGGCACTTACAGCATTGGAATACCTAGTTGTCAGGCCTTTGGACTTGGACTGTAGAACCATATTGCTGGCTTTCCTGGTTCTCCAGCTTGCAGATGGCAGATCTTGGGAATTCTCAGCTTCCATAATCACATAAACCAACTCCTTATAATCAATCTCTGTCTCTCAATGTGTCTCTCTTTGTGCCCCTCTCTCTCTCTTTTCTTCTCTCTCTCTCTCTCCATGTAGAGAGAGGGAGAGATCTATCTCACATATAGATCTATATGTGAGAGATCTATCTCTGTATGTACATCTCTATCTCTATCTCTATCTCTATCTCTATCTCTATCTCTATCTCTATCTCTATCTCTATGTTGCATTAATTCTGTTTCTCTGGAGAACCCTAATACAGCATCTTCACAGCTTGGTGTGAAGTTGCCACTAGGATAGCAATGCATTTCATCACAGGGCCTTGCATCCGCACTTGCTTTGCTTCCATTTATTCCTCACTTTCACTGTCCTGAGCTTGCACCCTTCCCCCACATAAAATGTCAGCACTTCAATCCTTGCCTCAGGCTCTGCTTTCTATAGGGTCTAGGCCAAGACACCTGGCCCAGAATGGCAAAGTGTCCCTCACCTTTTTAGGCCAATTATGCCACTTGAGTTCTCCTTTTAATCTTTTTCTTCCTCCTCCATATTTTATTAACCATCCTTCCATTGTTTTGAATCTTCAACTTCTCTCTCTATATGTAGATTCTTTCCTCTTAGTCTATAAACATTCTCGAGTATGTCCATGAAAAGAAAACATTCTCTTTACTAAAATCATTTAATTCCATCTCTTCATGAACACATTTCTTATAGAAGTGCACTTACTGCCTGTATTAGTTTTCTAGGGATGCCGTAACAAAGTCCCACAAATTGGGTTGCTTCAGACAACAGAAATTCATTCTCTTGCAATCTTGGAGACCTGGCTTACAAAATCAAGATGTAGCAGGGCCTTGCTCCCTCTGAAGGCTCTAGGGGAGGATACTTCTTTGTCTGTTCCAGCTTTTGGTAACCCAGGAGTTCCTTGACTTGTGACTGCATCACCTCAGCCTCCACCTCCATCTTCTGTCTTCTTTATGTCTGTGTCTTTACTTGGCATCTTCCTGTCTCTTACAAGGACACAAGTCATACTGGCTTAAGGACCAATCCTAATGACCTCATTACACCTGCAAAGACTGCAAAGACTGCAAAGACCTTATTTTCAACTAAGGCTCTATTTCTAGGTACTGGGATGAGAATTTTGACATATTTTTGTTGTGTATGATTTAACCCATAAGACTGCCTTAATGCCCTTACTGCCAACTGATTCCTTGGCTTTGTGTAATCAGTTTTCTTTCCACAGGTTTCTCCTTGTATGGTTCCTGTGAAGGTCATCAGTGCCAAACTTAATGGCTTTTACTCATTCCCCATCTTTGTGCGTGTCCTGCAGTGTTTGTCATGATTGCCTTTTCCCTACTTCCTGAAGATCTCTACTAACCTGACATCCTAGTTACTGTGCACACCTGTGGCTCTTCCTGTCTTTCAGATTGCTCCACGTGTGCCCTCTTCTCTGACTTTTTCTTCATTCCCCATCTCCAATTCAGGGTTCATTTTTAATGCTGGGGCCTTGGTCACATTCTTTTCTTTCAACACACTATTCTCTGGCCTCCTCCCGACCTTCATGCATCAGTGCTCTCTTCTAAGTAGGGAACAGATATATCTCTCTTGCTTGACTGTCTCCTGAGCTCAGGGCAAGCATTGCCACCGAAGAACCTCAAAAGAAATATATCCCAAGCACAAGACATCCTCTTTACTTACACACTCACATACACCACCCCCAACCCCATACTACCATCTATCCATTTTCTATTTTGCATGCATCTGTGTCAGTCTTTGTGATACTGCTCAGACACTTCAAGTACTTGTGATATTTTGAATGTGGATAGACTCCTGAAGGAGTAGGTGGGATTCATCCAGTGAAATGTGGCTTATTGCCATTATTGTGACCTAATCTTTAGATTCACGCTATTGAGGCCTAGAGAAGTTTGATCTACACTCGATTCTATTGTCTGAGACCCTCAAAGCAGCACCAGAGCAACCATATATATGCAGACAACTTAGGGATATTAGTTTTGTGGACTGCATATTTGAGTACCCCAAAATTTGTATGTTGAAACCCTAACTACCAGTGGGGTGGTATTAGAGATGGGGACTTTGGGAGGCTATTGGGTCATGAGGATGGAGCCCTCATGAAGGGATTAGTGCCCTTATAAGAGAAAACATGAAACTGCTTGCTTCCTCTCATTCTCTCTCTCCCTCTCTCTCTCTCTCTCTCTCTCTCTCTCTCTCTCTCTCTCTCTGCCATGTGATGACACAGCAAGAAGATGGCCACCTCCAAGCCAGGAAGAGGGCCCTCACCATGCTCCTGACCATGCTGGTTCCCTTCAGCAGCATGTGAAATAGATGTTTGTTGTTTAAGCCACCCAGTCTATAGTATTTTTGTTACAGCAGCCTGAACTGTCTTGGACAATTAAGTAGCTCCAGGCCTAGTTTTAGATCAAATGAGACCTAGGGGCATCCTTGGACATCTTTTCTCTCATAGGTAAATATATGATCTTGACATTAATTCTACATTTTTTTCCCCCAAAGCCTCTGGTAGAGAGCCTCCCAAATAGCCAGCTTCCTGTAAATGTGGCTGAATGGTGGAATTTGCCTGGCTGCTTCTCTTGGTCAGGAAGCCTGAAAAACTGGCACCAGAGGATCTGTAAATGGGGAGCTGCTGCAGCTTCCTGCAACTCGCCTCCCAGATCCTTCATTCCCTGCCTAGCCAGAGAGCATCCTAAGGGTGACGTTTAGGATTCAGCATTGAGGTAAACTCAGGGATGAGCTGCTTTGAATCCTTCGTTTCATTGATGGAGAGGAAGATGTTCTGAGACATTAAGGACCATCCCCACCGTCCCCCAAGTTCTTTTTATATGGCACCTGCCTTTATTTACTTTCTTTTTAGAAAAGATCGTATCATTCTTAGATGCCCGTTCCTAGGGTGGGCAGAGGGGGCACTCTGTGTGCCCCCTGCCTGCAGTGTGTTGGTGGGGGATACAGTCCCATTGCACATTTTCATCCTGTGACTTTCACCTACAGCTCTGTGGAAATGCTGCCTGGAAGAAAAGCATATCAGGGTATCTTTGGAGAGGTTGCCGTGGGTGGATCCTTGGCGTCTAGAGGTCTCAGCAGAGAGACGAGGGAAAAAAGGAGTGTTTGGGGGTAGTCATGTATTGGGAAATCCAAAGCCTTTGTGGGGTATCTCATGTGTTCATATGGAACCCAAGAATTCTCAACTATTCTCGAGGACTCTGCTTGGACCTTACAAGGATCCGTGTCTTCCTGGATAGCTGAAAACTGGTGTCAGTCACATTTTCAGCAGCTTTTATTGGGTGCCTGCCTCCGGGTCTTGTATTGTCATAGCAGTTTACATACAGCAAGCCAGACCAGGAGTGAAGAATTTATGTCATTTATTATTTTAATTTATTTGTGAATATGTGTGGGGGTGGGAGACTGGGTGCTAGACATGGGCTGAGGTCCAGGCTAGGCACAGGGAGCTGACAGCTGCAGGACATGCTAATTGGTCTGGGAAGGCCTTTGGAATCTAGGAAATTGGCTTTCTGAGCTGAGGCGGGGTCCAGGCAAGGAGGCAATAGGATGCAGGCATCACAAAGGGACCGGGGATCTCCATGTACCCAACACCTAGGTCTCATCACTCGGAGAAACAGTCTCAGCTCTTGGTGACCTTGTCCTCCCTCAACATGATACTCACTGCATACAGACTCATTTGACAATTGCCACAAAGGCTTTGGCCTCAGAGGCACTTTAAGGATATAATAGTAGGAAAGGGAGGCTTGGGGAGCCAGAGAGTCACCCACACAAAGCCCCACGCATGTTCCTAGCAGAATCGGGATACACTCCCAGGCTTCCTGAGGCCACATGTCTTTCCTGTGGCTGCCTGGTCATTCCCCTTCACCTAGCAGCTGTCTTACTCCCATGTAGAACAGCAGGGCCCAGCGGCCATCTGCACCTCACCGTTTCTTCCAGCTCTGTGCTAGAAATGATGTAATTAGGAAAATCATTTGCTTGTGGACCTACTATGTGTCAGGCACCTACCGAACAGTAGCATTCGATGCTCTCGATGGCCTTACCAGGTCGGCACTGATCTGTTGATGCTGCAGTTGAGGAACTTTAGCTTAGAGAGGTTAAATAGCATCCTCAAAGTCACCCAGGACATACTGTGCTACTGGAGGGGCTGGGATGCAGCATGGGAGTGTGACTCCCTGAGCGTGGACCGCACAGGCCACCTCGCAGCCGGCATGGTGAGGTGAGATGAGGTGAGGTAAGCTTGCAGCTCCTTGGTGCCAGCCCTCCCACAACCAGAGCTGGGCTGCAGCAGGCTCTGCCCCAGCTTACCTGGGCAAGCGAGTGAGGACTGCACGGCTGGCGAGTGATACATGGAGAGCGTTGCCGCCTGCCTGACAGGAAGAAGATAAACAGCTCCCCGTTAAATCTCACTTAATGCTGATATTTATAAATTTATTCAGCTTGTGTTTACTGAATCGAGAGAATGCCTAATAACATAACGTGCTTCATCTCACATGTTCCTACTAATGAGAATGCAAGTGTTGCTTAATTTTTTTTTGACATTTCATTTGCTTTCCACTCACTCCACCCTGTTCTGTTGTTGGCTTAGAGTTTAATTTGTTGCTAAACACTAGAAAGTTTGGGCTTCTCAGGTGTTAGTGAGGAGAGACTCAGGGTGGGTCTGGGGCGGTGGCTGGACCAAGGGCTCCAAACTGTGCCCTGTCCCACATGCAGTGCTTGGTGACCATGGAGTTGGCATACCCAAAGGATGGGCCATACTGAGGGAAAATGAAAGCTCTGGTATCCTCTGCTGTATTTTGGGGTGGCTTCGTGCATTGGGTCAGAGTTGCAGTATTTGGGGGCTTCGGGACACAAAATTTAGAGTAGAGCAGTGTCCTTGGCTTTGGACAGACAGGAGGGTGGACAGAATGACCAAGGAAACATGAGCAACATTTGTGGGGTGTGGTATAGCTGTGTGTGAGGATGTGTGTGTGTGTGAAAGGGGTGGAGGGCTCTGTCTCTACCTTTGTTTAATCTGCTTACTGAGTTGTTGTTGTTGTTGTTGTTGTTGTTGTTGTTTTAGAAATGCTTTCCCTGGATGCTTATCGCCCCAAGGTCAACTGTGCTGGCTGCTGAAGGTTCAGTTCTGGGGTACCCAGGGCAGCCTTCACCAGGCAGGAGGAGCCCTTGGAGTGGGGCAGGGAGAGATGGCAAAGAGATCAGCAAAGCTCATGAGGGTGTTTGGGAACGCATTTGGCAAAGAAGCGAAGTTGGAGTGAGCTGAGATGGTCTGTGCTGGGTTTCCTTGGGTGGGGTGGGTGGGAGAGGGGAATGAGGGTGCCTGGCCTCAGAGGCCAGGTGGACAATGAGTCGAGTGGGGTTGGGGGGCACCACGTAGAATTATAGAGCAGGGAGGAGGAAAGACGTGGAGAGGCTGTCCAGTGAGGCAGGACCAGGATGGGGGCACACATGGGATGGGAGAATGGAGGGAGACTAAGTCTGATTCGGGGGAACAAAAACAGAATCTGGGGTGAAGCAGTGGAGGAACTGAGATGGGATACAGGCCTTCCACAGCCTTTCCCTTCCATCCCACCACATCCTCTGTCTTCCCAGCTCCACGTCCTCATACTCTACAGCCACCCAGCACTAGATTTTCTATTTGATGTCTCCTTTTTCTTCTCCTCTTCAACTAACCATGTTGAGGGACTGAAGCATTCTTTCTAGTTCTAAAAAAACATATAACCTTAAACATAAAAGTTGGGTAGAATAATTCATACTTTCCCATCAAATGCCGTGGCATATCCAAACTTATAGATAAGGTATAAATGCTTCCTTATAATTCAGCTGATTGTCCACCGACCCACACTTGTGTCCTGTCCTTGCGTGTTGGCTGGAGGAGAGACTGTGACGAGCGAGACCAAAGTTCCCGCCCTGACCCCTCAACCTTGGATGAGCTATGGGCCTCCTGGGGCCTCATGGCCAAAAACTCTGGGCCTTCTAGCCCTGCTCTGGAGGGCAGCACACTGTGGTCTGGGCAGAGCAGGAGGCAGACCAGGCTGCTGGAAGTGGCAGCTGTAGGGCAGTGCTCTCTGCCTTTATATGGTTTGAGAGGCAGGACAAAGCTGTCTTCCATGGGACCTGGTATCTCAGGAAAGGGACTCATGCCTTTTGATGTTATCCAAGAAGCTGGGATAGGCCTGGATTGGGCAAGGATGGAGGCCCCAGTCAAACACCAGAGGCCCAGTTTTTCTCAAGGGCAGGGAACAGATAATGTACCAAGTTTCAGTTCTGCCCATTGCTGGGTTTGTGCCCTTGACAGAGTCCTCTCCTGTCTGGGCATCAGATTCCCTGTCCCATTAAAAGCAGATTGACACTGAATAACTAACGCAACCTCTGCAATTCCATCTATGGCCAAATTTCCACGACCACCTGCCCAGACAAGCCTAAACCATGGTGTCTTCACCAACACCGTCCAGATCTGCAGGGGCTGACACAGGCAGCATCGGGAGGAAGGGCAGCTTTCTTTGGGACCAACATATTGGGGTCCCTCTAGTTTGCTTCTCTGAGGGTTGGGGCACAGGCAGATGTCGTGGACATCAGAAGGCTTGAGTAGCAAACACCCATGTAAGGAGTGAGTTGAGAAGCCCCAAACACAACCTCTGCTGCTGCCGCCTGTTTCCCGTCCGCCCCCCACCCCTCCACCAACCCATTCAGTCCTCTCCACGTGCAGCCTGTATCCCCATCCACGCTGATACCTCCAAGGCCTATCAGGATGGTCAGCCATCCCAGCTGCTTCTGTCCCACCGCAGCAGCAAGAACTTCCTCTGAAAGCGCCTCTGCATGCCTCCCTCTGGGCGCAGCTCTGTTTGGGGCTCCTTCAGGGGAGGGGGACGGGGGTTCATCCCTTTCTTTTGTGCTGCCTCTCCCTCCCACTTCCGCTCCCCTCGCTGCTCCAGTGACCTTTCACCCCTTCCTTGGACGTCCCTCAAAGGCAGCTCCCGTGGTTAATAACTTCGGCTGGCAGCCCCACACAAAGCCAGGGCCGGAAACCATTGTCCTGGGGACAATGGCCGAGCAGCCCAATAATGAGGTGGCCACAGTGTTGTCTGACATCCCACGTTGCCCTGGCAAAGGGGGAGGGGCAGCGGGGCTCGCCATGCCCTCGCCTCCTGGAGTTGAATTATTCCCCTCCACATGGTGGTTCCTCTTTCTGAGGCAGCACCAGGCACCTGTGCCCTCCGGTGGCTGCATTTCCCTGGGACTGCATGCTGAGGGGATGTCACCCAGAGACCCTGACCCCCCTCAACACACAGCATCGTTACTTTGCCTCATTTTTCTGCTCCCATGTCCCAGGGAGCCCGTCAGCACCGCATAGCAGGGCAATTGATGGGTTCTGGCCAATCCATAAGGGAGGGGAGATCTCAGCCTGCCGCCCAGTGGGGAGCATGTGGCACTCTGGAAAGAGCATGTGCTCTGGAGCCAGAGGGCATGGGTTCAAGGTCTCCCTTGTACCTTCCTAGCTGTGTGACTTTGGGGCAGCTCCTTGACTTCTCTGAGTCTCCACTTATTAATCTATAAAAGCAGAGGTGGGATGGGAGCTGAGAGGAGGACTCTCAAAAGCAACCTCAGAGGTGAATATCTGTGACCTCCAAGAAGTCGCCATGCCCTTGCCACTCTGGTGGGTGACTCAAACTCTTTGTGAGAGTGGCCTTGCCTCAGTAGTAACTTCACTCTTTTTGGGTAGGCCCACACCTTGTATTCCCAACCAGATCATCAATGACTGAGAGGCATAGTGTGTTGCCTGCTTTCCTCTCTCTCTCCACCTTTTGCCCTCTGCACAGTGCTGGGCACTCAGACAGATCCCAGTGCAGGAGTATGGTAAGGATTGACTGCTAACATCTGCAAGAGGTGCCCAAGCAGTTTGCAGCCCTACTGCCCATTGGAATTTCCTGGAGAGGCTTAAAAGATACCCAGAAATTTTGACCTAATTGGTATGGGCTGTGGCATCAGGTAAAGAAGAATTTATTTATATCCTTAGAAAATGTGCCAACTCAGACTTATTCCTGAGCACAGCCCCTTCCTTGGGGGAGAAATACAGTATATTTTAAGATAGTCTTGATATTCTTAAATATACTATTCTTCATTACAGCTTTACTGTAAGTAATGATTTAAATTTAGGGATAGTTTTTTAAAATTAATTTTATTGAGGCATAGTTTGCACATACTACAATATCCCCATTGAAAGGGTACGGTTCATGAGTTTTGACAAACGTATACATTTATGTAACCACCACCCCAGTGAAGATGTAGAATAATCCACCATCCCAGAAAGTTCTCTTGTGGGCATGGGATTTTCAAAGCTCCCCAGGTGATTCTATGGTGCAGCGGACTCTGAGCACCATGGAGACTCACTCTTAACAATCTCTGCTTTAGAATCTCAGAGAGGTTGTCCAGGACAGCACTTCTCACACTTTAGCATGCATCTCCTTGGATCTGGTTGAATGCCCATTCCATCCCAGAGTGGGGCCTGGAACCCTGCATTCCTAACAAGCCCAAACCACACTTTCAGGCTCTGGTCCAAGTCTCTCATTTTGGAGGTAAAGGAAACAGAGGCTGAGAGTGTTGATGTGAGTGGCTTGCAAATCCTGATTTTGAAGCTCCTGGACTAATGACAACCACATCCCTTGCCCTTCAATCTCTTTTTTGATGGCCACCCTAACCTGGAATCCTAAACGAGAGGCATGGCCATGATAGTATCTCTCTCCTGTTTCCCTTCTGAATGTTGTCCACTGCTTCCAGCCTATTCCCATCTGCCTTGTCCTGACTTGAATCACCTTCCTGGGGAAGGGCCCCCTTTTCAGAAACCCCTGGTTCAGAAGGGTTTCTGAACCAGCACCTACCTTTTCCCTATCAACAGCTCCCTTTCCTGGTTCATTCCATTCCTTAATATGTATCAACTCAATTTAATAAGCAAGTGTTTATTTAGCAATAGAACTGGGTCAGACCCTATCATGCCCTTGAGGAGGAAGGCAAACTAGAAGCTGTGATTGACTTAACAGATAAGACAATTAAATAACAGGATATATAAGTGAGGAGAGACCTTAGTGACTCCCCAGCTTAGTTCCTCATTTTATAGGTAATGTTTAAGAGAAATGACCCAGTCCTACTTTCAAGCAGTGTGCTATGTGCAAGGAGGTGCACATAGCATAGACCCATGGAAGAGGAGGGATCTGAGAAGGACTTTGAAAAAAGTGTAGGAGAGGCTGTGAGAAAACAAGGCAGGTGTCCTGACTGAGGACAGGAAGGAGGCACTGTGATGGAAATTGGGCCCCATTTTCTTGGAGGATTGGCAAGAGGACCTGTGGATGGAGCGGCCCACACAACTGCCGGAACCTCAGGCAGTTTTCAAGCAGATTGACCTTCCTGCTGGAACACAGCAGATGAGGTGAGGTTCTCCTCTATCCAGGTCTGTCCTTAGCACCTTATGCAGGGTTTAACACTCATGAACATAAACAGGGTGTGTGTCTGGGGTGCTTTGGGGATTAGGTCCCATGAGCACAGGGACCTGGAGATGCTTCATCTAGAGAAGGGAAGGTGTTTGGTCTGGGAAACATGGGAGTCATGTTTAATATTAGATAGGCAGTCACATGGGATATTTAATTAGCACTGTGGAATTTAGAGAGAGGCAGGTTTCACTTCACCGTTGGGAAGCACTAGGTTCTAACACACCTCCCTGCCCTGGAAACAGATTGAGCTACCACAGATTGAATCCCTTGGGAGGAAGGAATTTCAGTCCCTGAATGTGAACAGCTGAGACTGGATGAGAACAGAGATGTCAGATGCCCAACCTTCTGTGTCCACTCCTCGAGAGTCCACTAGGGGAAGCCAGTCATCATGGTAGCCTCATGTTCATCTTCATGTCTGAGGTTCAGCCCCAGAGCAATTTCCCTGTGACCGTCTGGCTGGGAGACATGTTTCATTTGCCTCCCAGAGGAACAGGCACCTCATTGGCCTCCCAGAATAGATCCACATCCAGAAGAATGTAATGGAGACAGGCAAGAACACAGAAGATTGCATAGGTTTAGGAAAGAAGACGGCAACAAGGTTCTGTTGGGTTGCATCTGAGGAATCTTAGGTACCTAAAAAAATAGGTCTGGAATTAAAATAAGGTGTTAGTGTTGAAGGTATAGAAATGGGAGTTAAAATGATGGCATGAGGCTTATCTAGGGAGATCATACAGCTCCAGATGAATGTGGACTGAATGTCTGGTAGGGTTTTGAGGAGGATGAAGTGAGAGTGGAATTTAGCCACGATCAGCCCTTAGAGTCAGCAGGAGCCCTGCCCTGGCCAACTGTGTGTCCTTGGGTATGCCAAGGTGAAGTTTCCTCTTCTGCATAACAGTGAGATTGTCCACAAGATATTTAAGGTTCTTCTAGCTTAGACACTACAGAATTTACATCTTAAGATTTTAGGGATTCAATTCAAATTCCAATCCAGAAGCAGATATCAGGGCTGATCTGGGCCACCTCAGGAGAATAGCAGGGTCAGTGTCCAGAGGGGCTGGTCCTGGTGGGAGGGCCTTGAGGAAGCGAGACAGAAGAGAAGGATAAATGTGATTTGAGGTGGGAAAGAAAAAATCGGACTGTCCTCAGTCCCTTCAGTCAAGCATTGCAGAAGCTGTGTCTGCCTGCCAATTGTCTGACAATCAGACTGAGAATGTCCCCACAGGACCTCACGGGGGTTGCCTGGTCCATGTTCCACAAAGCAGGAACAACTGCTGGTTAATTATGCAGACACAAGGTGACGAGTGCAGCTGTCTCTAGAGTTAACTCTCAAGGAGCTGCAACTTTTACAGTTAGCTCCCAGTCAAATGTGGGGGACAGGCTTTCCATGGTCCTAGGAGAAATAGGTCTACTGGGCTTGTCCAACCCAAACCCGGTCCCCTCTATCGCCCCCAGGGTTGCTTGGCCTTGCCTCCACCATGCCTGACACTGGCTCTCTGCTGGGAGGAAAGAGCTTGCTCTGATGCTGGCTGTGTGGAACACAGAGGGAAGTGGCAGACAGTCTGGGCCCAGCACTTGGGTATCTTGCTGTAGCCATGCGAATCATCTCTCCAGTTCAGACCTGCCCCTGGGAAAAAGAGCCCAGACCTCATCACGAATGCTTTCTTCGGAGAAAATGAACAGCTGGAGAATGCTCCTGATCAGGAGGCCTGAAGGATGCTGGGATGCAGCCTTCAAGATGGAGCAGTCAGGATGCCAAGTATCCCTCTTGCCCAGATCCTAAGGCACTTTTTCCTACTGATCCATATTGGCCTCAGGAGATGTCTCAACACAGCACCCCAGTCAGTGGAGGTGCCACATAAGATGAACTCTTAATCATCTCTAAAGTAGAGAGTTAAACTCAACACTAGCAAACGACTTTGGGTTTATGTGTATGTCGTGTTTCCTCTGGCAACTGCACGGAATCATCTCTAAATATCACATCTACAGTTGGCAGGAGTGGCATGTATAATACAAAATGCCTGGTGGCCCTATTGTCAGAAAACCTGTATAAAAGTGAATTCACAAATGGTTTTTTAGAACTGATGACAAAACGTTACTCGTTATCACTTTTCTACTTAATTTCCTAAAAGGGCAATTTGAAATGACACTGGGATTCTCACAGTTTTGGTTGACACTCAAGTAAATTGCAGCTACTTATCAAGCACTTTTGAATGAATACATGAAGAATGAACAAAATGAAAAAGTTCTTCTGTTGCCCTCAGTGTCACCGGTGTTCTGTATTTCTTCCTGAAACCTTTCCATTGCTTTAAAAACCTTTCTAAAGTGAAAGCAATCTCTTTATAAGCTGCAACATACTGGTGATGAGTTTTTACTGTGGAAACATTCTCTATGCCAGCAAACCAAATCACCCACTCTCTTTTCCTGGGAAGCACATCTTTCTCAGAGCAGAGCTTTGCAAAAAGCAGAAACCAAAGCTTCCACGAGGTGATAGTTACAGCTGCTCTCTCTTCCAGTTGCCTCAGGTGCCAAGGTGCATAGGGGCAAAGTGGCAAGGCCTAGCCTGGGCAGAACTTGTTGGTCATTATCTTTGCAAACTGACTTTCTGAACAACTGTGGTTTATTTCACTTTGGTGTATTTCTACTCAACTCTTCTCTAGTACGTTTTCCTTCCTAACTGTGTTTGCTCTGACTTATGGTAAGATCTGAGTGTAGTTTCCGAGATGCTCTATAGGGTCAAGAATGGGGTGTGTTGTGAGTGATATAAATGCATAACCAGGCAGCATGTGGCATGGTACACACTCAGACCTGCCCATGAAGGCTTGGCATTTAGGTAAGCGGCATTCATACATCCTCCTGGAAAGAGCCACCAGCGTGAGCTTATTGTTGTCCAAGGGTACCATGGACTCTACGTGACCTTTGATTTGCTAGTAATCTTGTCCTTTCCTTTTCTGCTTCCTGCTTGGGTTGCAAAGCCATCACTCCCCACCACCCCTGCCCCTGGCCCCCAACAGGAGAGAAGGGTGGAGCTGGAAGGTTGGTGTAATGAATTCATGCTGAAGTCTGAGATTGAGGAGTAGGGTGGAGGAGAAGAAACACTTTCTGAAGAGGGCACCAGGCATCACAGAATTCTACATGCCCGAGATGGAAGGAGAACTAAGGAGCATCCAGTCCAACTTCCTCATTTCAATAAAGAGAAAACGAGCCAGAGAGGGGAGGTTGCTTATAAAGTTCACAGAGCTCATTTTTGAGAAAACTGGGACTGTGTAGTTTGGGTTTTCTGACATCCAATCTCCTACATGTCCATGTCTCATGCTGCTCCAGGGTGGACTGTGAACATTAGTCAGACAGTCCCCTGAGAGCCATCAGTAGTCTGTGAAACCCAAGTCTCAAGGCTGAGAAGCTGGTGGTAGCAGCCTTGGGTGTCTGGGTAAACACCCTTTTATCCTTTTCTAGGCTCTGCACTCCCATTGAACTGGAAGATTTTATGCATTTCAAGATAGTTAAAAAATATTTATCATGTTTCATTTCATTCTAAAACCAATTTTGGGGCATGGCTATTATTTCCATTTTATAGATAAGAAAACTGAAGCCCATCCAGAGATGGTGAGTAGCTTATGTAAAGTCATAGTAGAGCTGAGAGTTGTAAGTGGCTTGTAAGAACCCCATGCCTGGGTTCTTGGGCTTCTCTTGCTGGCTGTCCAGCTGGGCCCTGCTGCACTTGTTAGTTGCATGGGACAGTCTGCATAGATGGTTAGGGACAGCTTCGCAGTAGGAGAAGGGACTAAGTGCTATAATCTGTTTTAAACTCTAAGAACTTATCTCATTTGGATGTTTACTGGTTTCCTACTTCTTCCAGGGAATTTTAGAGTTTGAGTCATTGAATTCCTAACGAGGGATTTCATCTCGTGCACTGAAAATGACAGTCTTGCTGTCATACAACCTTGGATCTGAGCCCAGCTCTATCACTTAAAAGCTGCATGACCTAGGGAAAGCTACTTAGTCTCTCTGAGCCTCTGTTTCTTCACAGGGAAATAAGTGCGCAGGAAGTTTACTGTGGAGTGTTTCTGGGAGCAGAATCTGCTGGGGAAGAGAAGGAAGTAGAGTTGGACAGAGGAAGAAGCTGAGCAGCAATGTAGGTGATGCAGAGCCCTGAAGCTGGATGGCTCTGCAGAGTGGTACTGACTTGGGGAGAGGGGGACCAGGCCTTTAGAGCCCCATATTGCCCACTCATTGGATGTGGGACTTGACCTTGGGTGAGTTGGCTCTCTATAAAGGGTAGTTCAGAGAGGTCCAAGAGCTGGGAAATGAGTCCTTTAATCTTGATGGGGGATCAGGGTGAAGCAGCACAGCATCCACTGTAGTATGTGCAGTGCTGTTTTAGGATTAAGTTAAATGATTGGAATGAACATACAGCACAGAGACTAGGGCAGAGAACGTGCGTAGTTGACAGTAGGGCATGTTCCTACTGTCAACGTGGCCTCCTCCCTGTTCTTCACTCCACTTCTTATTGGTAAGGAACCTCTGCTTGATCTTTCAGATACATCTACAGGGGCCACAATCCACAGATCTCACAGAGAGCTCAGAGGACCAAAGAGAAGAAAACCCCACCAGAGAATTTGCCTCCTTTCAACAACCTAGCCTGACCATCTTGCTGCAGGGGCATGGAAGTGTGTGTTTAGTGGTAAGAGGGGTTTGGGTGTCTCTGCCAAATCACTTACGAGCTTTTTCAGACAGAAACCATGTCTAGTATTCCATTCTCATTTCCCAAATAGTACTTTTGCTTAGTGTTGCAGGTCACAATGGGTATTTGTTAACCTGATTTAAACCTAACCATATGGAAGGATTATTTTGTGTCTGTGAGGCTGCCACAGTAGTAGTCATAGCTGCCTCGTGCCAGGTGCCCTACACATGATTTTCTGTAATCCCGAGAACCCTTCATGGTAACTGCCGCTCCTGTCTACCTTATACAGATTAGAAACCTGTAGCTCAGAGCAGCCAGGTTACAAGGCCAAACTGATCCCACTGATAAGTGGAAAAGCTGGAACGCCCTCCCAGGAGTCTGACTTGTGCCATTCCTATGCCCCAATGCCTTGCTCTGTGTCCTGTATTTCTCTCTTTTCAGGAAAAAGAAGGTAGACCTGGGTGTTCTGTGTTAGAAGCAGCAGCAGAATTATGAAATTCATACAGCCCGGCTAGCCTACGAAGGAACTATAGGGGATAGTGACCCAGCCTGTTCATCTTAAGGGGGTTGATGGGAGATTGGCAGCAGAGGGGAAGTCTCAGCCTGGAAGAAGGAGAGGAGCTGAAATGAATTTGTGAAGAAGCTTGTGGATCTTCCTCCCCAGAGACCACTACAAATAGGACACAGCAGCCATCAGTGGCAATAATCAGTGGTTCACTGCTCATCAGAAACCGAGGTAGGCTGATAAAATATCGGCTAGGGTCAGCCCAGCTGTCCCACTTCAGGAAGGCCTGCTTTGGGAAAACACGAGCTTGCAGGCCAGGACAGGTGGGGTGGCTCCTTATTTAGTCGTCTTAAATTGGCTCCCTATTTAGTCATCTTAAATTTCTTTATTCTTCTTAGAGACCTTTTAACAAGTGCATTTCCCTGGTGCATTAAAAATTGGACTTGGTCCATGTATAATATATAACATTGCAAAGCCCCACCTACTGCCTAAAGTGTGTGTGCTCACATGCTCTGCAAGTGATCGCTCCATTTCTGGCACTTTGGTGTCCCGGTTGCCTTGAAATCCATGACATGTCTGAACAGGTGTGCATCGTGGAGCTACCTAACCTTCCCCATGGACCCTATCCTGAGTGTTGGACCAGGGGATGCCTGCTCTTACTGCTCCTCTTTTCAGGCCCATTGCTCTGCCCCCTCTCCCCTTACGCCTGTGATTGGACCTGGGTTGCTTTTCTCTAGGGCTCACCTTGGTTTCTGTATGCATCTCACACTTGCAATTTGGGTTTTGTCTACTCTGTATAAAATGACTCCTTCGATCAGGAACCCAGACACACTCATGTCAGCTCCCAGGACCGAGAATGGACAGGGGATTCAGAGGCTTAGAGGAAAGAGGGCTACCAGAGATGTTCAGACCTCAGCTTCCTGACCCAGTCTCTGTCATTTAGCTTGAATCCTCTCATCCGCAAGTTGTTTGGCAATGTTTGCAAAAGGTGTGGCACACACTTGGAGATGCTCCATGAAAGACGGCTGCTGTTGCTGCTGCTGTGATTTTTATGATCTCATGACTACAGGCCCCCTTGATGGCTGGATGGTGAGAGAGGAAAAGCACAGCTGTACCAAGAAGACAGGAAGAAAGAGGTCCCAGGCACAGCATATCCCTTCAGGGTGGTGGAAATGGACTTCTGCAAAGTATTGCTGCTCTTGCTGCTGCAGACTTTACAAGAATCTCATTTACCCTGGATCCTGGGGCGCATGCTGCTGACAGCTTGTTCCAGGTCATATGTCTGGGAGTTCCATCTAGATCCTAAAGCAAAGACCTGGCATTCTCAGGCCATTGCCAGCATTCTTTAAAATTTGGGTGGTCTTATCTCTAATGAAGAGATCTTTCTCCATGATTACCAGATTGCTTGCAACTCTCAGAAGGGAGGATAAAAATTACAAAGGAGCTCAGGAGTCCAGACCTTTTGCATAGAAACAATAATACAAATTGTCCTTAGATTTCCCTAATCAGCCACTCACAGTATAGCTAAGACCCTGCACATCTGTGTATTCAATGAGATGAACAAGCACATAATATTGTTGCTGTGTGAGTAATTAAACAATGCATCTGAAAATTGAATATACTAGTTTTTGCAAGTACCCTGAATGCTGACCTCTTGAAGAAAGAGAATCAATTAAGGGATGTTGAAGGGGTAGACTTTTGAGGAGACTCTGGAGAAGGATGTGGCATGTTCAAGGACTTTTTAGGTTGGTGGCACCATTTCTTTATGACATCTAATTCCACCTTGCTTCTCATTGATTCAGACAGATCACTTGAGCACTGGTCTTGCATTTATCAGTCATTATTAAGGTCAATTTTTGACTCACAAATAGAATGGATAGAGGGAGAAGATGGTGAGAGAGAAAGAGAGAGAGGAATGATGAGAGGGGAAGGGTAAATTGAGAGGGAAGGAAGAAAATGCACAGAGGCTGGGCGTGGTGGCTCAAGCCTGTAATCCCAGCACTTTGGGAGGCCGAGACGGGCGGATCACGAGGTCAGGAGATCGAGACCATCCTGGCTGACACGGTGAAACCCCATCTCTACTAAAAAATATGAAAACTTAGCCAGGCGAGGTGGCGGGTGCCTGTAGTCCCAGCTACTCGGGAGGCTGAGGCAGGAGAATGGCGTAAACCCGGGAGGTGGAGTTTGCAGTGAGCTGAGATCCGGCCACTGCACTCCAGCCTGGGTGACAGAGCGAGACTCCGTCTCAAAAAAAAAAAAAAAAAAAAAAAAGAAAAAAAAAAGAAAATGCACAGATTTCTTTAAAGATACTAACCAGGGGATGATTTGTTAAATAAAATGGTTTAGGGGTTTCTGCTGATCCTGAAAGAGAGAGGCAAAGAGGGAAGAAGGACAAGATGTTCATTTGGGGAAAAAAAGGAAGCAGTGGAGCATAAGAGTGAAGGCAGTTGGTTACCTGTGTCTGCCATTAAGGGTGCTATTCACTCAGGACACCCTAGCTCAGTAGGTCAGTGGTGGGCGGTGGGCAGCTGGTAGCTGGCAGAAGGAATGAGACACTTGTAAGATCAGGTGTTTATGATTTGAGATGATATGTTCCTGAAGGTCAGGGTCATGTACTGGGGGAGGGTGCAGTAAGGGTGGGAGTCAGCTATTCTTCTTTTTTTATGATGATGATGATTCAGATGGATGTCATCCTGTTTCATATCAACTGATTGATTAATGCTGTCCCTTCACCCATGACACATGAATTGAGCTCCCACTATGATGTGGTTCCTGGGGTATGGTGGTGAGTATAAACAGTCACAGTGTCTCTTCTCAGAAACCTGTAGTCCACTGGTGGAGATAAACATGAATGAAATCGTCACACAAATGCACAGAAATCTGCATTAGCGATAAATGCCATGAAATGCAAATGATGACGGAAGGATTTGACTTGATCCTTTCTGCACTGAGGCTTCTCGAAGAAGCTGATGCTTGCACTGAGACCTGAAGGGTGACAGGAGCCGTGTGGGCTATGAAGGAAGAACAGTGAGCCAGGCAGAATGGGCAGCAGGCTCAGAGGCCACATGGTGGGAGATAGCCTGGTGAAGAAGTGGCTCTCCAAGAAGAGAGCAAAGCTTGGGGAGGGCAGGCCTTCAAGGGTAGGTCTCCTTCAGAAGGTACAGATGAGGAAACCGAGGCTCAGAGAGGTGAAGCAATTTAAGCAATAACCCACAACTCAAAAGAACCAGAGCTGGATTCAGTCCTCATAGCTTGGGAAGGCTGTGGCTCCTAGTTAACGTTTCTCACATATTAGGGACTTTGTTCAGTGTGAGTGCTTGGGAAAGACCATGGTATTATTCTTCATTAAAACATTAACAATATTATGTATTGCTAATCAAGCATTGAGAATAGGCATATAACACCATATTATGTCTTACACAAATAGGAGTGTTAATTAAATATGTACATAATAACCAGTCATGTCCTCATTTAACTTGCTAACATATGTTTCTGGAGTGTTTCTGGTTAGTGATATCACAACAGCAAAAATGACTACTGACTGCTATACCAAGTTGAAAAGAAACTTCCAGTAGCATGGGCAGGTGATCACTGTGGCTGCCTGCAATGCTTTCTAGGGTTGTATACCTGCAAATCATCATCACTTTACACAATAGATGCAGTCTAGAAAACTCATGTCTAAGTTGAATTCAGGCAACTCAAACCTACAGGTAACCTGAAGAATCCTTTCCTCCAGAACAAAGTTTGATGCATTTATACATTTGTATAACACGTTGTCTCAAAGCAGAGCGTCCTTATAATATGTTGACAAGTTATTTACTTATCTGTGTTTTTTTTGTTTTTTTGTTTTTTTTTTTGTTTTTTTTTTTTTTGAGATGGGGGTCTCACGATGTTGCCTATGCTAGTTTCAAACTCCTGAACTCAAGCAATCCTCCCACCTTAGCCTCCGAAGTAACTAGGACTACAGGTGCACTCCACCACGGCTGACTTCAACTCACATTTGAGGGGTGACTTTTGGAACACTATGGCAACTGTTTTGTGGTCTTCATAAGTGAGAAGCTGGTAGGTGTATAGATTGTAAGTCTACATGTATACTTTGGTATTTTTTAACCTGGTAGTTACTACACAGAGTCTACAGCTCTAACTAGAGTGACTTTGGCTTTCTGTACTGGCCTGGAAGCCTTCTTGGCACAGATGACACAGAATAATGGAAGCTGGGTGGCTGACCTTCAAGGATTCCGCCTGTCCAACCACATGCAGCATCTGTAATGGACTTCTTTCTTCCTGGCAGGATGTACCTTGTGCTAAAAACCACTTCCTACTGCAGGCTCACATGTCCTGCATTGGTTCATCAGGCTTTCTGCTCTCACCTGAACAGCGTCTGGCTCCTTTTACCTCCCCGACTCCCAAACTCATCATCTGTCTCCTCTTAGTTTTTGCCTATGGTCTCTGCCTTTCCGCTCAAATGCATATTACCTGCTGGCATGTCCTTAATGCTTCTTCCTTCACTTCTTCCCTCCACTCTCCCTCCCATCTTCCTTCTGGCCCTTCTTCCTCTCTTCCTCTCCTCTATTCTTCTCTACCTCCTCTTTTCTTTCTTCCTTTCTCTCTTTCCCTTCCTTCTTTCTTCCCCTCCTCAAACATTTATTGAGCACCTAATCAGTAGGTTTTACAGATTGGGACAAGGTCAGGTCAGCTTTCAACCCCCACTTTGCTCTGGTTAACATTTTGTTGCTCCTCTTGGACAAGGTGAAGTTACTGATAATTCATAGAGTGACTATCTAATTCTTCCTTGAGGGGTGCTAGGTAGACCTGGCCCAGGGACTGAATGGGGTAGGGGTCTAGATATTAGAAAAAGAACTTTGAATGCAAGCAGACCTGGGTTTCAATCCTGCCTCCCCTAATTACAGGTGTATGACCTTGGCAAGTTATCTAAACTCTCTGAGCCTCAGTTTCTTTTAGTATAAAATTTTGGTGAGAAAAATTCCAATCTCCTAGAGTTGTTGGAAGGATTTACTGAGATAAAGTACAACAATCATCTGGCACATAGTAGGTGGTACACTTGATAACTCTTATTATGAATAGGGTGGCATAAAAATAGAAATATCTTGAGGGTGAGCCTAAAAGATCAGCAGAATTCTATCAAGTCCAAGGGGAAAGTGGAGAATCAGGAACAAGAGATGATCCCCAAACCTGAGACGAGACAAATAATGAGCAGATTAAACTTCAGAAAGGATGGCAGGCTCCAGCCCTGATTCACCGACCACAGGTTGCCTGGGTTCCAGTGTGGTTATGATGAGGTCTTTTAAGAGGAGAAGAACATAGTTGTTCTGGATTTCATTTATAGCAGTCCTTACCCCAAGAAGCCCCCACAGTCTGATTGACCTATGTTCTTCCAACCCCAAGATTGTTTTATGTTTCTTCATCAGTTGTTTTTATTTCAACCAGAATAAGTTTGAGTCTATGTCACTTTGACTAATATGACACTGGGGTTACTAGTCAGCAATTTCGTTTCTAAGGCTGAACTTCCACTTGGCTCACCAGTAGCGTTGATCTCAGCAGGTCTCAGGTTTCATGCTATAAAATTGTGATGGTTTTATTGACCAATTAACATAGGTTAATGATGATTGTTTTTATGAAAGTTGGTGGGTCACCCTCTGGACAGCGGGCTGAACAATGTCATCTCAGTCTTAATCATAGATCATAAAATGTTAGCTCTGGAAGTGTCTCAGAAGCCACGTAGTCCAACCCTCTCGGTTAACAGAGGAGAAAACTGAGGACTGGAGAGGCTAAACCCTGGATTCAAATGGCCAACAGGATTGAGAGAGACATGGAAGCACGCAGAAGAATAGGCATTTCTCTTAAATAATTCCATCAAGAGGCTCTCATCTCTTTCCATAACCACAAAACTTAGCCCTTCCAAATGCTAGGTGCAAAGATGATGCTGTGATGGGATTTGTAGGGCCACCCTTTGAGGAAGTGGATATTTTAAAGGCTAGATGACCTCTAAAATTTTGATCAACTTTGACATTCACTGTAGGGCATTATGTGTATGAAATACAGGATACTATACTATAATAATTTACTTTTTTGTTTAAATTATTTCTCCTGGAAGGAAGCTCCTCAAAGAAAGAAACTGTGACACATCTTTGTTTCTCCTGTAGCCTTACATATACCATGTTCTTGATAAAAGATCCTCTGATTGAGTGAATGCCTGGAGATTTTTTGGAAGCCTGTGATGAAGAGTAGCCAGGTCATCGACACAGAGTGCAGGGTGAGTTTCAGAGCAGAGGAGACTCTCGTGTGGTCAGCGACACTTAAGAAAGATGAGATGTATGTGGAGAGGGTGAAGGATTTGCGTTGACTAGAAATAACGAGAGACGCAGTCTAAGATTTTTTCTAGAAAAAAATAAAAAGAAACTTTCCAAATCCCATTTAGAAATTCTGTATAGACAAACTGTGACATGGTACCACCTTGAGGGGCAAAAATAGGTTTTACAGATTAGGACAAGGTCAGGCAAACAAATATCCCAAAGCCATGCCATCAGCTCGAAGCAACTCTGCCCCAGCCCACTGCTCTTCCTAGGCCTGGCTCACCCCTGCACGTGGGACAAATCCTTAACCTGCTACAAAGAAACCAGCATGGGAATCCGAGGTCCACCATGTCTCAGAAAAAGGAAGAGAAATGTGAGAATACATTTCCATTTGGTTCACACTTCAGTAGACTGCATTTTTCCTGCCCCATATGCAAGGCGCAAAGGCCCTGGACCTCCCAGCCATCACCACGTGTCTGCCATCTGGCGGTTGTGTTCTCACCTGGAAGCTCCAGTTGCACCTGGGCCAGAGGACCCTGGCTGCTGGCACTTCCCCTCTGCCTGGCAACCTCCTGCTCTGAAAGGGGGTAGTGGTGCTGAAAGATTTTTTAAAATTTTACTGGATCCTGCTCAAGGTTGGTGATCTGAGCCATCTTAATCATCCTAATGAGTTTGCAGCTGTTACTTCTCATTGGAAACATATATTCAGTGCTATCCATAAAGAGTTGGTTTCCACACAGGGTGCTTAGGAGACAGGGGCTCTATCCCCAGGGTGACAATAGGGAATTAAATCTGTTCCCAGGGCCCCTTGTTGGCACTGCAAGAGCACGGAGAAGAGCCCCCACATTTATAGGGGATTGCTTCCACCTGCGGGCATTTCCTTAATGCTCCTCCCTTCACTTCTTCCTTCCATTCTCCCTCCCATCTTCCTTCCAGTCCTTCTTCCTCTCTACATCTTCTCTGTTCTCCTCTATCTCCTCTTTTCTTTCTTCCTTTCTCTCTTTCCCTTCCTTCTTTCTTCTCCTCCTCAAACATTTATTGAGCACCTACTTAGTATGAGGCATGACATTAGGGGGATGTTGTGGAGGGAAGGGATACAAAAGTTGATAGAATCTGGCCTCTTTTCAGGAGCAGTTTACCAAATTGAGTCATAAAGAGAGAAAGCAAAGTTGTGCACAAATGTAACTGTCCCAAACTCCCACAGAGAATCCACTAAGTGTCACAAAGTGAATCCGGGGAAACTGGGGTGTTGCCTTAGAAGCTCAAATGCATTTGGGGGATCAGAGAAGCTGTCCTGCCAGGCATAGCATTTGAATTGGTCCTCAAGGATGGGTGCATCCCTGGATTCTCCACATCCAGAAATGGATTTTTCCTTCTCTAATGTCCACAGCACTTCATCTCCTCCTCCAATGACATCTGTGTGGCTCTGGCAGCTCTCTGGGTGCCTTTCCTCTCCTCCCGAAGGCAGCCCTGGCTGCCCTCTCCTGCTATGGCCTCTGGGCCTTGATACCCTCAGACTCACACAGAACTGAGATCCCTACCTCTAGGGGTTTCAAATGCAATGCAATATGGCCGGCATAGACTTTTATATTCAGGAAACACAGACAAGATAGTATACATTTTGAAAATGGACTTTAAAATGTCAGCCATGTATATTATATCAACAGAGAGAGAGGGGTGCAGTTTTTAAAAGGAGATAAAAATACCTCATGCGTATAGTTTCCAAAGAGGAATGGTGCCCTTTGGGAGGATTTGGGAAGTAGCCTTGAATCAGTCAGCCAGTCTGGGAGAGCTTCATGGAGGAAGGTGGGCTACAGAGACTGACAGGACAGCTTGAGCTGCAAGATTAGGATGGGAGTTTAACCGGGCATGCGGCACCCACTAGACTAGGGTACTCTGAGGACAAAGATTGTGCCTCAGACTCTCCTGTTGCCCCAGTAGCCAGTCTGAGGACTGGCACATGCATAAACAAGCTCTGAAGGAATCATATGGGAGAAAGCTTACTGGTAGGGCAAGACAGTCAGGGAAGTAGAGAGTGACAGTAATCGGAAGGGGCTGGAAAGATGGGCTGGGACAGAGCATAGGCAGAGGGAGGCCAGGCCACGAAGTCACCCTTGCAAAGGGCTTTGAGAAAGGGCATTCACAAAGGCAGCCAGTCTCAGGCTTTAAGGAATTCGATGCCCTGTCGGGACTTTGGGTGGGGAAAATCCAAATGATTGGCCTCATGCACCTAGAAGATGCTCTGCCCATGTAGCACCCCTGTGACTTTGGGCAGGTCCCCTCCCCTCATCTGCATTCCCTCCTCCTCTTGTGGTCTGGCTCCCTGGGAACCCATGGTGGTGATAAGGTCAGAACAGAGTGCGGTGGGTGACTTGGGGGCAGGAAAAGGAGGCTGTGGTCATCAATGAAGGAGGAGAAAACAAGGTTATGCACCAAGGAACTGACAATGGGACCATCGAGAGAGAGGTAACAAGCTATGAAGTCTGACAACTGATTCGTTTTTCAAGAGTCGAGACTAAAATAAGAGGAGATAACAATAGTAGCCATTTATTGGGTATTTAATGTGTCCCTAGTGCCACATATACATTATCTACCTGATAAGGCAGGAAAGCTACATATACATTATCTACCTGATAAGACAGGTATCATTATCATCCCACTTTATAGATGGGGAAACTGAGGCTTAGAGAAGTAAAATGATTGTTCAAAGTTAACACTGTTAGTAAGTGGAAGAGCTAAAATTTGGAGACTTGATTTTTTACTCTTGCTAGAGCTCTTGGCCATTGCTTTATTCTGTCTCCTGTAAGCAGATTCACTCGTGAGGCTTTATTTGGATTTTAAATGGTGACATATCATGGTTCTTCATGAAGCGAAGATGGACAGGCACCTGCAGTGCTCAGGGTACATTGTGCCGGGAAAGCAAGAACCTTGGGAAGGAGAGCTGGGGATCTGCCATCAGAAGAAAGTGAAGAATAGGAGGCTTTCTCATTTGTAAAGCACTTTCACAGCTTTTGCCTTAATCCATTTTCATGACAGCCTTGGAAGTGAGGCATGAATTTTTTAAAAAAATCCCCATTTTCCAGTTGAGAAACCTGAGACCTGGAGAGGTGAAAAGAATTGCCCAGAGTCATCTAACTGGTACATGGCAGGAGAGCGGAACCTGGTTCTCTTTTCCCTGGACTCTGCTGTTTGTCAGGGTTGAACATGAGGTCCCCAGAGGAAGCCCACGTTGCTGGAGGGTTAGAGGGGAGGGGGGCAGAGGAGGTACGGCTGGGGTCCTGAGAGCTGAGGTGAGAGAAGTTCTGAGGCACATGACCTCATCTTCAAAGTCCCAAGTAGAGCAGTGGGCTGGGGCTGAGGGTCTGAGAGAGGCATAGCTTGAAGTCCAGAGCTAGAGGACAATGCCAATGGCAAGGAGCCCAGAAATGAATGGGCCACCTCAAACGGAGTGCTCTGTGGGGTGCCCGCTCCAGAATCTAGGAGGTAAGGAGAAGGTCCAGCAGGAATCATGGGTTTCGGTCTCTGCCATTTCTGACTCCCTGGTGCCTCAGGCATTGACGGGCAGGATGCCTGGAGGCCACGGGCTGCAGTGGAAGGAACGCATGCTTTGGAGACAGATTGCTCTGGATTCAACCCCTGGTTTGATCACTTCCTGCCTGTGATTTTGTGTCTCAGTTGCCCTTTCCATAAAATGGAATAACAGTTTTTAATCTTAAGATGTGAATAAGTGAATGCATATTCACAATATCAAATGACTTATTCATTTCATGAACTCAACATGTGCCAGCACTGTGCTAGGATAGTTCTGTGGGCCATGCAGACAAGGTCCCTGTCCTCCGGCAGTTTACTTTGGTGCCCAGCACAACACAGGCCCCTATAAGCACCATTTCATTCCTCCCATCTGTAAAGTTACCCGATTTCTTTCCTGTGGTGCGTGGCTCCATGCCAGTAATCAGGAAGGAGAAAGGGGTGAATCAGAGAAGAAGAACCTAAACTTTGTTCTGAGCCCACAGTTCCTGAGCTAAGCAGGAGCCAGAGGTCAGCAAGGTGAAGCTGGGGGCCGGGGACCAAAGTGGAGGGTTGGCACGTCATATTCCTCCTTATCTGACTGCCCTTGCACCAGAGCCCAAAGAGTTTGACAATGATGATCTCACTAGTGTTCAAAGCTTCCCGAGGGAGGCCAACAGCAAAGCAGAAAGCACTGGAGTGTGCTTGTGTTGACAGCTGCCTGATCAGAGGGCCTGGCTTGGGATCACAGGCTGCGGGGGTGGTGAAGCAGTGTGCAGATTCTGAAGCCTGGCAGCCCCACCCGGGGCCCCAGGAGCCAGGTTCACCCACACAGAAACTCAAGGGAGGCTGCGTTTCCTAATCAACAGCCTGTACCGTGTTACCATGTGGTAGATGCTTTTCCTGTGGGTCATCTCTTTCAATTCTCCCAAGCCTGCAAAGAGAGATTATTGTTCCCATTTTCTAGATCAGAAAACTGAGGCTCAGAAGAATGAAGTCGCCTGCTTAAGGGAGCATGTTTTCATCATAATAGGTGATATGCAGGTTCCCCTCCCTGTCTCCATCACACACACACACACACACACACATACACACACACTGCAATGACTGTCTCTCTAGGCTGGCTAACAGTGGACCAAGATGACCCCATCCTTACCTGCATCCTGCATCAGTCCACCGGGAGCAGGCAGCAGGGATAAAGGTGGGGAGGAGTGGGTCAAGGAGTCAGACTACAGGCACCCCTTTGGCTCAGGGCATAGAGGGGGTTCAGGACATATGGAGCACCTCCTCGCCCACGTTCGCTTTCCGGATCTGCCTCTCTACCAGACCTCTCTCCTTCCTCCTTTTTGGCATCCTCTTTGGATTCATTTTCTCCTCTCCTTTTATTTCCCCTTCTCTGCTTCCTGATTCACCCCTTGCTATCATTTCCAGTCTTTTCCTTTCCTCTCTTCAGTCTCTCCCTCTCCCTTTGCTTCCTCTCCCTGGACTCCCCTGGCTCCTTCTCCCTTTCTCATCCTCCCTCGTGTTTTCCTCTCTTTGTCTCTTTGATCTCCTTCCCTCCTTTTCCGTTTGTCTCTCCCTAGCCTGCGCCCCTCCCCGCCGCTCGCACCCTCCCGCGCGCTCCTCCATCTGCGCCACGAACCCTCCCTCCGCCCCCTCGGCCCCGCCCTCCCTTCGCCAGCCTCCCCCCTTCCCTTCTCCGCTCTCGCTCTCCGTGATTTATTACTTGCCCTGCTGCTTCTGACAAACTATTTGTAGGAAAATGAGATTTGGTCCGCGCTGGATGGCTCCTCTGGGAGGCAGGCGTGGGGGTCGGGTGTCGGAGGCCCCGTGCGCCCCCCACCCCCAACCAGAGCCCACGGCGCTTACGGAGCTCTTTAAGATAAATGAGCAAAATTAAGAGACTCACTGGGGGAAGAAAACACTGGATGGGAGCGAGCGAGAGCGGATGGTACTTGGTTTCCTCCCAGAAATGTATCCACGTGCGCCCCACTGGGGCCTCCCCCATCTGCTGCAGACTCCAGGGAACTTCCTCCCCTCAAAGACGAACTTCCAGCCCTGGAGCATGTTTCTTCCTTCCCTGGGATGTGGCGCTGAAAAGGGCAGAAACCTCTAGTAAGGCACAAGCAACAGATTGAGGGTGGAGCAGCAGGTCTCTTTGGAAGTGGCCTGGAAGAAACCGGACAGAGAGGATGGGAAGGGGAGAAACAGAAGAGTGTGACGAGGTGGGTGTCCGAGGGCAGTGGGACAGGCTGTCCGGGTGGGAGAGTGGACTTGAGGAAGTAGCTGCAGGCCCAGACTACTTCATCCACACCCTGATCCCCTGGGACCTCAGTAGCTTTCTGCGGGGGTCCCAGGCACCCTCAGGGCACAGGAGGCAGTGCTGGCTCCAACCTCAGTCCAAGGAGCTGTGGCAGCCTCAGAGGTCCTTGGCAGAAGTGAGCCCTCATTTCTCACCTCAAAGGCAGGGATTTAAGTTTTCTCTTGTCTGAGTGGCAGAACTATAAGTTGTCAGAGGGCAGGTAGTGGGTCTTTGGTTTTTCTGCAATACCACAGGGCTAGCTTACCTTAGGCCATAAGTATTATTTGTTGAGATGCATGAATACAAGAATGTCTTATAAGCTCTAGGCTCAATTTTCAACTCCCACAGATGTGCAATGAAAACAATTTTCCAGACTACTTTTTTTCCCTCTTATTTTGAAAGCAATACACCTATTTTTTCCATCGAACATTAAGACAACAGAGATACGCAACACAGAAGAAAAAAAATCACCTGTTATTCTACTATAAACAGTCTGGAATTTATCCTCAATCTCAAAATACGTATGTGTTAAAAAAAAGGTCATATTGTAAACATTGTTTTGACCTGCTTTATTTCATTCAGTGTTAAATTGTAAATACCTTTTTATATCATATTAAATATTTCTTCTATAACAAAATTCTAAGTGGTTACAGTGTTTTATTATAGGTTTGGATGCTCTATGGATGGTTATTTTTTAACAAGGCACTTATTTGTTCATTTTGATTGTTTCTAAATTTTTGATATTATCAAGATTTCCTCTTTTGCATTATTCAGATCAATCTTTTTTTTTTTAAGACGGAGTCTTGCAGTGTTGCCCAGGCTGGAGTGCAGTGGCACGATCTCTGCCCACTGCAAGGTCCGCCTCCCAGGTTCACGCCATTCTCCTGCCTCAACCTCCCCAGTAGCTGGGACTACAGGCACCCGCCACCAGGCTCGGCTAAGTTTTTGTATTTTTAGTGGAGATGGGATTTCACTGTGTTAGCCAGGATGGTCTTGATCTCCTGACCTCATGATCCGCCCACCTCGGCCTCCCAAAGTGCTGGGATTACAGGTATGAGCCACTGTGCCCAGCCCAGATCATCCCATTTTTAGCACAGTCAGTGTCTTAGTCTGTTTTGTGTTGCTATAACGGAATACTATAGCCTAAGTAATTTATAAAGAAAAGGTTTTTTTGTTCTTACTGTTCTGGAGGCTGGGAAATCCAAGGTTGGGGGGCTGCATCTGGTGAGGACCTTCTTGCTGCATCATTCTATGAGGGAAGGAGGAAGGGGAAGAGAGCAGAAAGGATTAAGAGAGAAAGTGGGGCAGACTCATCCCTTTTATCAGAAACCTGCTCCCTCAATAACTAACTCCCATGATAACACTATTAATCCATTAATGAGGACAGACACCAATAACCCTTAGGACAGAGCCCAATAACCCTTAAATATCCATTCTCTTGACACTGTTACATTGGAAATTAAGTTACCAACACTTGAACTCTGGGGGACACATTCAGACCATAGCAGTTAGTTATAAAAGCGTGATTTATGATTTTTCCTGGTTTCATAAGCATAAGATGTGACATATTTTAATAGTTGACAATTCTACAGGGCCTGGTCTGACTTCCTAGCCTGGATCAGCCTTTCTAAAATGTTGTAGATTTTCAAAGACCACCAGTGCTGCAAGCCAGGGCAATCTGGGATGTTCTGGAAGCAAAGGAAGTAGATATGGCTTTAGCCATAAGAATCAAAAAAGATATGGTACTTAAAGAAAAGGATTATTCAGTTCAAATCTTCCTAAAACATTCACAAAACAAATGTGTGTCAAGTTATAATAATGGGTGACGGTACCACTGATTGGTGTTAAGTAAGTTATGTGAGGATACCAATTTCAAAGTATATTAAAATGTAAAACTTGAAAATGGTGGAGTCATCCTAGGTATTATTTCATAAAATACAAGTAGAGAAGAAAAAGAGGATTTGAGCTATAAAGATATGAGAGAAAAACATTCAAAATTATGTGACGTCACATAGGTAACCCTTTCAAGTGACTGGGCACTTTTCAAGTGGAAGCTTTCCTCCCTGCCTTGAAAACAAGGATGTGTGACTGGTGTCCATTTGTCTGTCTGTCTATCAGTCTGGAGTGTGTGGTCTCAGGAAGGCTGGAAGATGATGCAAAACCCTTTGATCATTTGTTCTTTGCATTTGTGCTGCCATTCAGCACTTGCATACACTGTACTGAGACTTCTATTGACACAACTCCTCCAATCAATGTATTTCTTGGAGGACACCTTACTCACTTGTTCTGAACTTCAGTATCCTGGGTCTCTGAGTGGCTCTGTAGGGCAGTAACGGTGGGAGGATAGAGTTCACAAACTATGTTCAATATTTGGAAAGGACTGATTACCTACAGTAAAGTGACTTCGGCTAGTAAAATGTCAGGTTTATTTGCTTTGGGTTGATTTATAACAACTCAATTTGGGAATACATACTATCTGGAATGGATTGCTCTGATTGGCATTTCTCTAGGTCCTTGATTTATAAATGAAAGAGAGAACTGATTGTTCAATAAATACAGTCTATTTTTCCTAATTATGTAGGAAATCATGTATTTGTAATAAAAGGAGTGTTTGATGGAACGAGCTCAGGAAGAAGAGTGTAATGTTCAACTATAGTTCTCTCTACTCCCCAGATGCCATTGGGGTAAAAGTTACCCAAAGAAGAGAAGATTCTGTTGACCGTGAAGTTGAAGTATGGTGGGGATTTTCTAGAAAAATCCATTCAAGTCTTTTTCTCTCCCAGATCATGAAGAAAAGAGGGAGCATCTATTGAATGTAAGGTGGAGCCAAAGGCATCTATTGATGACTGAAGAAGAGGCATGAATATGACAAAAACAGGAACCTAGGCCAAAAAAGAGAAAGATGATTCATAGATGATTCAACCTGGAGGCCCCCACCTTATTTTATTAGTAAAAAAAGATGTGGTGGAGATTAAAATGATCCTTTTAATACAGTCCAAGATTTACTCTGCAAAATCCAGTCATATTTTTGACAGTAAATTCATAGCTCTTCTGTCCCCAGTAACAGAATGATGATCTTTATGGGGCTGGCATGAGGAAGCTGGCGGGCACGGCCCCCGCCACATTAAACTGTCTCAGTGAAGAGGCAATTTGTTTGATATTAAGAGTTATAAAAATATCAGCACAGAGCGGTTATGCCAGGGATATTGCACAAGCCAATCTGAATTTTAATGTAGTGTGAGCAATAAGCACCGCATTCCCTGAGCTCCTGCCACACTCCCTCTGCAAATATTTGAAGAGAAAAAGACAGAGGTTTTGAGTGTCTTACTCTTTTCCACTTGTGCTACATGTGGGCTTGCTCCTCACCAGATGTGTGGGAGCTGGCATAGGTTTCCAGGTGCCTGGAAGGGGGGTTCTCAGGAAGCCCCACACAGGAGATCCAATGGCGTCCCTGGCATCGTGTGCAGAGAGAATGGGGTCGGCTTGCTAGCACCTCTGTTCATGCCCCTCAGTCCCACAAGCAGTCATCTAGCAGCCAGGACTCAGCTCCTGCACCCAGTTTCTTCTGATTTTCATCCCAAGTATTCTTTAGTGTCTTAGTCCAATGAATGTCATTCACCAAGCATTCCACTCCCCTCCCCATCCTCTAAGTCCACCATAAAATGCCCTTCTTATCTTCTTACTGTGCCCCCATCACACCCTGTCTCTTTAGCCCATAGGTGTACACTGTGACCTCTCCCCTCAGGCCCCTTCCGTCAGTTTTCTCATTATTTCCCTTTACCGCCATTCCTCTCCCTTCACCTCCCAGTCACCTCTTCCCAGCCTCTTCTCCCATAAATATCCATTTAACCTTACAGATAGATCTTTCTGAAACATGCTAACCAATTAATTTCACTTCCACAGGGTGTCAGGCATTGGGCTAATGGCTGAAGGAGACAAACATGAACAAGACCTGGTGGTCTCTGCTCTTCAGGGACTCACAGTCCAGTTGGGAGGGGGTGTGGGGGTGCCAGAAGTGGTGGGGTTGCCAGACAAGGATTGTGGTCATTTTTACTCTGAGGGCAGAGTGAGATAAGATCCCCAGCAGAGGTCCAAACACAGGCAGTAAAGGGCCTAAGAAGGAGAGATGTGTCTGAAGAGGGGAAATAGAGAACCTATCACGGTGGCTACTGGCTATGCCTTCAAGAAGGGGTACAGTTGGCAGGTGGCAGTTGGAGAACTGGGCAGAGAAGAGTCTATCTTAGGCAGAGCAGAGAAATGCTCTGATGGGGAAATTCATGGGGAATTGTTAAGAAATAGTGAGTCATCCAGCTTGTCTGACAGGGCTCAGAGAAGTTCAGGGACATGCCCAAGCTAATGAAAAGGTGAGTCCGATATAGCACGCGGTTTGTCTGATTCCCAGTTCAGAATGCTTTTCGTTACACCACAGCAGTAATTCTCAAGGTGTAAGCCTGAGACTCCTGGACTCCTTGAGATCCTTTCAGGGTGTCTGGGAGGTCAATGCTGTTTCAAGATCGTTTGCCTTTCCTTTCTTATTTACCTCCGGGTGTACAGTGGGGCTTTTCACTGTGCATTTGGAGGATCTTTGTGACTCAGTGAACCAACATTTTCCAAGTGACCAGTGAACAGTGCATGATGTTACAAATCATGCATTGGTGAATCATCTGCTCAAGGCCTCTCTCTCTTTCTCTCTTTCTTTCTCTCTCTCTCTCTCTCTCTCTCTCTCTCTCTCTCTCTCTCTGTTTCTCTTGGCTCTTGCTCTCATTCTACCCACCTCCATCACAGCAGGCATATCCTTGAATCCTTTCATCTGGAAGTTTCCTTCCTTCCCCTTTCACCCAACTTCGTTTCTGCAGCACCTTCCACTGCACTCCCTCACTCCCTTCCTTCCTTCCCAGATTCCAGATCTAGGCTACTTACATTTCTCAAGCCAGCCTCCATTTCTCCATCTTCTGTTATCCCTCAAACTCCCTCTCTAATTCATCATTCTTTCACAGGCATGGTCTCTGTTTCTTCTAGAGTTTTTGGGGGCTATCTATGCTTCTCAACTTTGGTCACCGGGTTCTCAAAAGTTCTTATTTGCTGCTGCAATGATAGATAAGTGTTCATGTTTGTGAACCATGCTCATCACTTTTGAAGTTATGAGAGACACTTCTGAACCTCCCAGCCCAGCCTTGGGTCCAACTTCATGCAAAGGAGGAGGGGTGTCCTGGCTGTGATGGAGGGAGCACGGGCTTGGAGACAGGCAGACCTGGTGCAGAGCCAGCTTTGGCCCAGTCTAACAATGTTTGTTTAACCAAGTCACTCCATCTCTCTGAGCATTCAGCCCTGATTTTATTGAGTAAAGATAATAACACTCGCCCTGCAAAGTTCTTATGAAAATTCAATCAGAATTTACACATATGGCAGAGAGTAAGTGCTCATGTAGATTCACTATTATTATCAGAAAGAGACATGATGGCAATCAGTGAATGTGAGTGTTTATTACAAGGCAGTTAATTATTTGTTTTGATTATTACAAATTAAACTATAACCTAAATCACTAGTTCTCCAACTTTCACACACAGCAGAATCACTTGGGCAGCTTGTTGAATAGAAGGAGGTCCCAGAATTTCTGATTCAGTAGTTTATGAGTAGAGTCTTCACATCTATAATTTTAATGAACTGATGTACACCAAACACTGGCCCATATATTTTCTGAATTTTCTGGAATCTTAAATTTTCCCACTATTTAATGAGATTATTCAGTTCTTAAAAACCTACACAGCTTGTGTTTGATGATGTTTATTAATATCTCACAGGTTTTCATTCATTCTTTCATTCATTCACTCACATGGATTCTTTGTATTGAACTACTGGTTGCAATATCTCACCAAGCTGTCCTCTGCATAACCCACTATCCCCTGCCTCCCACCCCTTCCGTCTTTCACAGAGCATGGTGTGCAGTGGAGCCAAGAGACCTTGGGCACTTTCTTTAATACTATCAAACCTCTATTTCTTTGCTTTTGCAGTGAGGACAGCACAATCTCATGGGGACATTGTGAGAATCATCCAGGCTAATGTGTGTGGGGGCTTTCTGTGATGTGCCACCCAAATGCTACTTCTAACCATTTTCTTTTGTGGAAAGCCCAGGTGCTTATTCATGTAAAAGAGGGATTGGACTTGCCAGTGTCTGAGGCTTCCAGTATTTTTGTACTTACTCAAACCCTCCATCACTCCAAGGACAGTGCTGGCTCAGGACAGGCTGAGTGGACACCAAAGTCTGGCCTCTCCTCCCCTTCCCATTCAATCCTGACCAAGCAGAACCTGCACTGTCTATACTCAGCTTTTGCAAATATGCTTAATGCTTTGCAAGCCTGTTGTCTTTTTCTTTCTTCCTACATAATTGTTTGTACTTGCTTATGTACCTTGAGTGGAGGATTCTTTTTTTTTTTTTTTCTTTTTTTTTTGAGGCGGATTCTTGCTCTGTCGCCCAGGCTGGAGTGCAGTGGCACGATCTTGGCTCACTGCAACCTCCGCCTCCCGGGTTCAAGAGATTCTTCTGCCTCAGCCTCCTGAGTAGCTGGGATTACAGGAGCCCGCCACCACGCCCGGCTAATTTTTGTATTTTTAGTAGAGATGGGGTTTCACCGTGTTGGCCAGGATGGTCTAGAACTCCTGACCTTATGATCCACCCACCTCGGCCTCCCAAAGTGCTGGGATTACAGGCATGAGCCACTGTGTGGCCGAGGATTCTTTATATAATCTAAATGCTTCTTCACCTCACTACCTTGGGTACAATGAGGTCACAGGGAACTGTGTGCTTGGCTCCTGGGACTGGAGAGGTGTGGCTAGGAACTTAAGGCTACCACCCTCTGCCATCCTCCCGTGGTTCCTCCTAGCCATCTCAGGTGGTACTCCAGGGTTGCCATGTTGCTTTCATGAATCTCTTTTCTGTGCCTCTTGCTTCTTGTCTGTGTCCCCATCATCACTCTGCTCAGGCTGCCCCTTGAAGAGTGGCCACCACCACTTTCTCTGGACAACTATTAGCTGAACATCTACAGAATGGGAAGGGAAAGGCTTCTCTCTTCCTTTGTGACTCCTTTGCAGGGATGCCTGAGCTCCAAGATGTTCTAGCTCTTTTCACTTTGCATACACACGACCTTTTCTCTGCAAGGAGGCTCAAGTAGTGTTGGCCTCATTCTATGCAGAAACATTTCCATTTACTGCTCAGGTCCTGTTTCCAGATTGGTTCATAATGGTGGCTTCTTTCCCTCAGGATCTGTCCCCTGAAGTTCCTCACTGCAATTTGGCTTTCTTGAAGGCATTGCCAATGTCATCAGACATGTCTGTATATGTCCAAATCCCAAATTGTTTGTTTGTTTGTTTGTTTGTTTTTTGGAAGCTTCCCAGCCCTGCATAAATCAGTTGGCACAAATAGACTGAGGAGTGTGGGGTGCAGGGAGCCCAAAAGCTTATCCGGGACATAGAGTTATACCCAGAAAGCATGCTAAGGTGGGCAAAATCCTCTCTGCCATTCTTCATGTGAGAAGCACCTATAGGTAGGATTAGGTAATTAGAGTTTTCACTGAAGGTGGATGGTGAAGAAAATGGCCTGCCCTGCCTATGTGAAGAGTTATTGTTTCTTTCTCTGTCATTTATTTATTTGGGAAATAGCACCATAGGGTCAGCATTGAAGAGAGCAGGAAGCTTTGAAGTATTTTCAGGAGAGTGATGAAGGAGAAGCCAGGGAGCACAGAATCAGGAGAAGGCAGTAGGTGGATGAGGTCAGGATCCCCTGCCTCCTGCAGGCAGGCTGTGGAGCTCAGCAGTGAGCTCCTGTCATGGGTGCTTCCCCAGCTGTTGTATGGAAGCCACTCAGAGAATGGCTAAGGCCCAGAATCAGGAGAAAGGGAAAAGGAGTGAGGGTGTAAAGGTAGTAGAGGGGAGTAAAGTTTCTAGATTGGTTCTGGGGATGCAATAAACTTGAATTGAGAAGAGCCTCCAGTCTGTCCTCAGAATTACTGCATTAATTGCAAAGGTACGATAGACACAGAGGATCCTTCTCCTCAAGGAAAAGGAGATGTGGGATCCTTTACTCATCCCTCATCCCACACTCACTGAGTGCTCTCTGTGACATTCACTTTCGAGCCCTTCTCTGTCAGGGGACTGGCAGGACCTGCACTTGACTTGTGTTGGTGCAAAGTAGGAAGGAAGACTGCCCGCCGGTGCTTCCATTGCAGAGTCCAAGCCCGGATCAGGAACTGCTGTGAGAAAAGAGAGTACAGAGACTGGGAGACCTTGCTGAGAAAGAACAGACAGGAGTCAAAAGAGGGAGTGAACGCCAAGCAAAGAGAAAAATGAAGAGAAATGACTGCCCGGTCCTAAGACTAATTGTGCTGCTAGCAATAACTGGGAAGTTGGGAATGGGCTCTGGCTTGGAAGGAAAGATAACAAGCTCTGCTTTGGACAAGTTTTGTTGCAGGGGTTGGAAGGCCAACCAAATAGAGATCTTTCAGAGACAATAAGAAATATGAGATAGGAGAAGGACAAGGGGTCAGGGTTTGAGAGTAGGCCGAGCAGCAGTCAGATAATGAGAGCAATGCCGGGTTGGTGAGATAATTCGTTTGCCTACTTAAGAAATATTCACAAGCCTGTAATCCCAGCACTTTGGGAGGCCGAGACGGGCGGATCACGAGGCCAGGAGATCAAGACCATCCTGGCTAACACGGTGAAACCCCGTCTCTACTAAAAAATACAAAAAACTAGCCGGGCGCGGTGGCAGGCGCCTGTAGTCCCAACTACTCGGGAGGCTGAGGCAGGAGAATGGCGTGAACCCGGGAGGCGGAGCTTGCAGTAAGCTGAGATCCGGCCACTGCACTCCAGCCTGGGCGGCAGAGCGAGACTCCGTCTCAAAAAAAAAAAAAAAAAAAAGAAATATTCATTGAGTGCCTACTGTGTACCAAGCATGGATCTGAGCCCTGGGGATACTGCAGTGAATCAGACAGGGAAGGTATCTCGAATGATTTGTATGGAGGAAGAGAATAAGTGCTGTCAAGTCATGAATGAGGCTGGGGGAAGGAGAGAGCATCAGTGTGGGAGGTCAGCCCGGGATGCAGGAGGCCAGGAGAGGAATAATAGCATGATGGATCAGCTGGGGCCTGAGCAGACCTGCATATAACAGAAAATCCAAACAGTGGCAGCCTAAACAAAGCAGGGGTCTTTAAGGATTTCACAAAGCAAGATATATGGAGGTGACCATCCAGCTCTGGTTCAGGAATGCCATCAAGTAGAGGACCAGGCAATCTGCTCTCCAGAGCTGCATAGGCAACTGCCTGCATCGTGTGATCGGAGAGTCAACCATGGTCCCCCTGCCCCCAACTTCAGAACCTTGCATTTCTTCCTTCTCTGGTTTGAGGCTGCGGTTTTCCAACTGTACTCTGTGGTGCCCTAAGGAACTGTGGTGATATCTCAGGGGTAGCCATGTGGACTAAAAGGCCAGCCAAGGAGGCTGGTCCTCAGGCACAGTTGGTCAGAGTTTAAACAGAGCCTTTATCAGAGCTATATTACATATGATTATATGCATATATTAACCCCAATTGCTCTTTCTCAGAAGAGTCCCTAAAATGAATGTTTCCTACAGGAACAGGTTGCCTGAATAGCTTTCTAGAGTGAGCAGGGGCTCATTTGTGAAGACTACCCACCGCTGCCACAGGTGTAGCCTACGAAGGCACTGGATAATGTGTACATATGTGTGTGTACGCATGCGCATGTGTGTGCATGTGCTGCGTATGCACTCATCTGTGTATCTTTCAGTGCCATGTACCCTTCCTCCCCTCAGTGACCTGAGCCCTTCTCTCCCTGTCTCTGCATCCTACCCCCAAAACATCCCTTATCCATTCCAAATCTGGGGTCTTCTTTCCAATTCTTGTCCTAAAGCACAGTACCGTGTTGTAAATTTATTTTAGAACTTGTAACTCTGGGGCATTTGAGGTGGGGAGAGAGGAGGAGAAACAGGCAGGGAGAAAGGTAGTCTAGAGAAGAAGCACAGGATGCTAAGTCATGCTTGCTTCCAGGGAGGAAGTCTGGGCTGGTGGAATTTCAGCTGTGAGACCATGCATAGTCCAGTCTCCATGTCAGCGCCATCACTCTCCTAGACTTGGGAAGGGACCTCACATTTGGTAAGAGTAAACTGTGTGCCTGACATTGTCCTATGGGCTCTCCTATAATCGTTTACTCTTCATACCAACCCTGCAAGACAGGCAATTTTGCCCTCATTTTATAAATGAGGAAAACTTGCTTCATTTGTATTTGAAGGCTGCTGTGAAGGCCAAGAGAAAATGTGTGGAAGAAAAATTTAAAACAGGGGAGGTATTGTCCAAGTGCATGGGTCGATATCCCTGGCTAACTTTCCACTTGACCCATAGGCCAATTTAGTACCAAAGAAAATTCATCTACCCTCTTTCTGTCCCTAGCCTACTGATGACAAAAATGGAGCATGGAAGGAGAAGGTCCAGGAAGATTCTGTATTTCAAGGGAATAAGATACAAGTCCTGCCACAAAAGCCTCTAGAGAAGCAGGTAGAAAAATAGCCAGTCTTGTGGGTGAACTGAGGGTGCATGATATAAGCTCTGGCTGGTGACTTTATCTCTCCAAGCCTTAGTTTCTTTATCTGTATAGTGGGATCAATAATAGGACCTGCCTCATTGGGTTGTCGTGAGGAGTAAGTGAATGCACATAAAGAAACTGGGAGTGTCTGCCATGGCGACAGCTTAGTAGCTGTTAGATTGAGTTATTACGGTTTACAGATGAGGAAACTGAGGGACACTTTCCCTAAATCCCAAGCCAGGAGACTTCAGACTGATCTCTGTCTCCCACTCCTGCTCAGAGCCCAGCTCCCTGGAGCCCTTTCTGTTGTTTACACATGTGTGTGGGAAGAGCTGCTGGGGAGGGTGTGTGAACAAGGCTTTATGGCCTGAGGAGGGATTGGAGTCGTGTTTCCCTGTGGGTCTCATTTCCCAATCTGGCAAGGCTTATTCAACTCCCCACTTTCCTCACTGCCCCTCCCTGCCGTCCTCCCTGTCTCTCCCTTTGTGAAAGGCCTGTTTCGACTCCTGGCTAGGAGAGTAGCAGTTGGAAATCCCTTCCTATTCTAAATTTCTAATTTTATTATAGTTGTTTATAACTGTCTCAAGAGTCATCCTCAGGGACTATATTTCCCCTATTTTGTCGCAGACTCAGACTAAGACTCTTAAAAGTCTCCTTAACTTTAACTTTGTAAAAAGATCCATGGAACTGTTTCAAAGGAAGTTGAGTATGAATGAGGAAATGTGAAAGAAAGAGGGAGGGATGGGGAGAGAGAGAGAAGTTTCTACACTGGTTGATGTAAGATCAACAAGACCCTATGGATTTGAGCCATCTGTGGAGATCCTCAGGAGAGAGAGACGGCCCAGGATGGTGCAGGAAGTGTGGGGTAGGTGGGGTGTGTGACCGGGATCCTAGGTCTTCCTGTAGTTTGACCCTGGTACTTCCCACAGAACTGAAATGTGGGTGTCTCAGGAACCTTCTAATATGAAGGGGCTGAGTGGGAATCTCCAGCCATAGTGGCTTGAGAAGGCTCCAGGGAAAGGTAACCCATTTACTCACAGCAGCCATTAACGTTCAGACCCAGAGGAGTTTAGCAGATTAGCTCTAGATTTATAAGACCCAGGAAAGTGGATATCGCGCTGACCAGGAAGGGATGGGGCTGAGGGAAAAGAGGAGACCAAGCCTGCTGGACCGGATTTGGAGGCACCAGTGACCCAGTGACCTGGGGGAGAGGCAGATTTTGTAGGGTCTTCTGGGACCAGTCCGATTATCTTGGATGGTGGGCCTGCTAATGGAGGTGGGTTGGCTTGTGGAAGATATGAGAAGGGAGAGAGATCAGGATATTTTATTTAGAGAATTATGTTAAAGGGTGAAATCTAGAAGCCACAGTCTGAAAGAATTTATATTTAGCGGGAGAAAATCAAAGGATGCAGAAAAGAAAACAAGACAAGGAAATTCTGGCTGTGTCTAAATCCCAGAAACAGGTGCTCAGACCTAAAGAGCTGCTGCCAACCAGAGCTCTTGGTGGACTGACTGATGGCAAGGTGTCCAACTTCTTAGGGTCTCTTGAAATCTCTTTCTTTTGATGCCACATAGAGGCTGTAAGGGGAGAGGTACTTGTTCTGATACCCTGAGGGTGGGCTTTGAGCTCTACCTCCCCTTCACCATCTCATCCTTGGGAGTACCCCATGCTTCCTGGACTCTCAGGGGTAAAGCCAAGATTCCCAGGTGGGGCCTGTCATCTTTGGGGAATGCCTGCCCCACACACAGAGCCTAAAATTAGAGCACATGGCTGTAGGGTGTCGTGGGTTGATCTAAGGTGTGAGCATCTGCCAGGGTTATTTTATTATCTCCCTGGCCTGAATGATTCCTCTCTGTTTTAAAACAAACATAAAAGGGTAAAACAAAAATAAAACAATGTGTTCTCAGTCTTGCATCTCACCAGTCTGTAGGTTCAGATAATGACATCCGAATCATAGCTTTGAGCCTTGCTACCTTTGAGCTCCCACCTGCTTTACAGTGTCTTACTGAGTTCCCTCCTCCCAAACATTCTTGGACTACCCCTGGGGTAGTTGCTACAGGCTGTGCAGTCTGAGCTACCATTTGAGGCTGGCTTCTGTTACTTTGGCCTGTCACCTCTACTATTGAGCAAGAGTCTTTGTTTGTCCCAGGATTGCCACGATAAGGGACTCGCTCTGTCATCCCAAATTGCTGCCAATTGGCTCAACCACTGATGTTCGTAGGAAGTGAGAACATTGTGTCCCCAGTGCTTCATTGAGGAAGATCTCAAAATAGGGTTGTCTGTACCTCAAAGGGTTACAATTTAGTGGCACAAAATTTAGTCAGTTTACAAACACACAGACGTTTCTTCTCTGTGTGTCTTTAGGAGAGCTGAGTTGAGATGAGTTCCTAATGTTACTCAAATGCTGCACACAGAGCCACCATCAACTCTAAGTCCCAGCCCTCCTGCTGTGTCTGGTTCACCTTGGTAGACTTTCTTACTTTTGGTGACTTATCTCACAGGGTTCATATCATTCCTTTCTGCAAATGGACTTCCGTAAGGAAACACCAAATAGCTCACCAGACATGTCTGTTTATGTGCAAACTCCTACAGAATCAGTTTAAGATTTTTTTTAGTGATATCTCATTTCTGCTGTAATCAAGGGATCACATAGATTTTTGAGACAAAGGTATTTTCCAGCTCCATCTAGCAGAGTGTTCCAGAAGCTCCCTTCTGGCCCAGTTGGGACACCTAGTTATTCCAATTAGCAGCAATACCTAGGCAGAACTTTCCTGAGGACCAAATCTGCCAAGAGTTAGTCCAACACATCCACTACCACCACGAAGCCCAGGACCACCTTCCCACCCCACTGTGGCTGAAGAAACCACACTCCTGGGGCACGACATGCTCCCAAATCCCTGCACCGAATTATCTCATCTTGCAAGCCCTCCACTATTTTGGGAAATCGATACTGTCCTCTGTCTTATGCAACAGGGCACACTAAGGACCCAGAAGGGAGAGAACATTTACTTTAATTAGCATGGACTATAATGCAGAGAACCTGTAGCCATGAATCAAGTGTATCCAGACCAGAGTGGATGAGAGAAGGCAAAGGTCTCCTTTTTCAAACTCCTGAAGCTTCACGCAGTGTCTTTTCTTGGTCACTTATTATCTATGGGCCAGGTGAATGTGCCTTATTGGATTCTTGTCATAACAACTCCACTGCCCATAATATCTTCTCCCTTTTCTTTCCTTCCTTTCTTTTCTCTATCCCTTCCTCCCTTCCTCCCTTTCCTTCTGTACCTTCCCTCTCTCCTTCCTTCTTCCTATACACCTCACATGCTGCTGGGTACTAGAGGGATGACGGATGGGTAAGACATTGTCCTTACCCTTGAAGGGCAAGCGCATCATATGATGGGGAAGGCAGATGTGTACACAATTAACTATAATAAAATGTGTTGAGCAATATAATGGAGATCTGCCCAAAGTGCCCTGGGAACATGGAGGAGGGAGCAAAGAAGCTGCCTTAGGGGTCATCAGGAAAAGCTCCACTGAGAAGACGATTTCTGAGCTGCCTTTTGAAGACCAAATAAGAATGTCCAGGTGCGTAAAAATGGGAAGGGCTTTCCAGGAAGGGAAACTGTGGAAACAGCGCAATGGCATATAGTCTGATTTGGCTGGATAGAGTAAGGAATGCAGGAACATTTGAACAGGTAACTCAGGATCAGTATGGGATGGGATCTGAGTGTCATGCCTAGGAGCTGGCATTTTGTTCAGTATATGATGGAGAGCCACACACAGAATTTTTCTTTGGGCAACACTTCTTGACTGGCAAGGCTCACACAGCAATACTCAAGGTGGGCAGTGAAATTTGTGTGTAATTGTGTTTAATCAATCAACAGATCGAGTTGGCCAGTGTTTGCAAGGTTCTGTGTTAGCTACAGTGAGACTGCAAAAGATGCATTATGATTCATATACTATAGGAGATCAGATTCATCCTCACTTAGAAAAAGTTAAGGGTAGGAAGGGGGAGTACAGTATAAGATTGTGTGGTTCAAGGACTGAGCAAAGACAGGAGAGAGCAGGGGAGTCTGAGTAGGTCTCCTGGAGGAGGGGGTCTGAAGGATCAGCAAGAGGCCATTCTTCATAGGGAAGCCACATGGACAAAGACTTGCATGGAGTGTGTGTGGACAGTGAGGAATCTGGCCTACCTGGACATACACTGGGATGCTGGGAAAAAAGAGGAAATCAGAGGGATGGTTAGATGAAGGAAGGTCTTGAAGTGAGGTGCAGCATCACAGGACCTCTGGGTGGGGAGGAACTTTAAAACCCTTCTAAATAAACTGTACATGCCTCACCAGTCCTACATGTGGGTTTCTTCTGTAATATCCCTACACGTGATCATCAATCTTTGTTGGGAAATATTTCAAGATGGGAAAGATAATTTCACCTTTAGATGTCTCTGTTGGAAAGTCCTAGCTCATGGTTTCTGGTGTTCACTGATTTCAGATATCTCTCTCTGTGTCATCAGCATCTCTCCTTGTTTGCTGCAGAGCAGCTCTTCTGATTTTCTAAACAAGCTCGGCAACCTTTTAACTTCCCCTTTTCCCGGTTGGAAACTCAGTTTCTCCAACTGTTGTTCCACAGGTTCAGCTGGTGAAGGTGCTCCCTTTGATTCTCCTTTGAAGTAGGATCTGCTCAGGGCTGTTAGTCTGGACACACTTCAGTGGGTGGTGACTAGCCTCTGTAAAATGATGCATTTTAAATGGTATTTTGTGAAAATGAGGTGGGGCTGAGAGTTCAGGATAGGCTGGGATGACTCAACTGCAGGAATATCAAATTTGGGGAACCTTGGATCTGAAAGCCATGGCAATAGCATGGGCAGAAGAGGGGAGCTGACTCGGGAACGGTTCTGAATTTGCTGCTAGAGGAGGCTGTGGACATTCATGGTTAGATTGGAGACATGGGATTTGGATTCATGAAAAACAGGGAGCCTGTATAGGGACTGAAAATATACAGAGGAAAGAGCCATCAAGAAAGACTCCTTTAGGAAATCCTCAGCGTACAGACTGGAGGAGCTCAAGACCCCCACAAAGAAGATAGGGACTCACTGAGTTTTCCAGAGAGCAGCATCGACGACGCCTAAGTAGAAGGTTTCCAAAAGGAGAGAGTAGTTAGTGAAAGCAAACGCTCAGGAGGATAAAGAAAATGAGGCCACTGGGTTTACCTAGGGGGAAGTCAGTTTCAGTAGACTCAAGGGGGCCAAAGCAACCCTGGTGGAGATTCAGAAGGGACTGTGTGTCTGGATTCCCCCCTCCCAACACCCCCACCACAGGAGAGCTACATTTCCCCCTCTCCCCTCAGCCCACTGGTCCCTCCCATTGTCTACCTTCCTGCCTTCACTCCCAGTTCCTCAGTGCTGAGCCACCAGTTGGTGGTCTCCTTGGTGGCACGGCTGGGTCACTTTTCCCCAGGAGGGAAGCTGGGGTAGTCTCTCATCAGGGTGCGGCTCCTCAGCGGAGGCCAGGCCCACCCAGGCTGGCCAGCCCACTGTGAGAGCAGTCTGCACTGACAATGCATCAGCCTGGCAGGTGCAGGAGAGAACCAAGGTGCTGCTCTGGCAATGACAGCCTCACAGGCCTCTGGGGTTGCAGCTGAACTAGGGAAATGTATTTCACTTGACATCTGAATACTATGGTTCCCAGGGGGCAGAGGGCAAGCTGGGAGAAGTTCCACCTCTCTCTCTCCCTGTCCAGCCCTTTCCCTACAGGGAAACCCCAACACCATGGTGCATCTTATGAACTCTGTTTCTATCTCCCTCAGCACTGAGCAGTCTGCTCTCCCCTGGCCATCAGCTTCTTACTGCCCAGGAGCTCACTCTGGTCTACGCCAAGGGCAAATGTGTCTGCTAAAGTTAAGGGCGATTTCCAAGCTTCCTCGGCAGAGACCCCAGAATTCTAGTAATGAGGGAGACAGGTTATGCCAGGCCTGTTTCTCCCAGGATGCACTGGGAGCCTGGGAACCAGGAGGGAGGGAGGAGGCTCAGCTGAGGAGCTCAGGATTTAATTCTATGCATCATTAAGTAGTCCTCTGAAAGTAGTGTCCCCCTATACATCATCCATGCTTAGTAAACAGCACGCTGACATTACATTAGCGGCTGGAAATGAATTTTCTCTTTTATAGGGAAATTGAGAATCCGCCAAGAAGAAAGAAAGAAAGAAGAAAAAAAACCTCAAAACCAATTATCTAGGCATTTATGAGTTCCACCCTGGTCCCTCTCTCTCTCCTCTCTCGCTCAGATGCAAAGAAGCATTTAATATTTAATATATTAAGAAAAGAAAGAAACTTTGATAGATTATGTGGAATCTGGCGTTAATTCTCTCTGCCCCTCCTTACTTCCTCATTCTCCCCTCCCGAAACCCCTTCGCCTGGTTCTAGCTGACATTTAAATGGATTAAGGTGTTCAGATTTCCTTAATAGTGTTGACATTTTGGAAATATTTCTGGCTTTTTTTTCCTCTCTCTCCTCTAAATAATAATAATAAATAAATACTGGAATGGATCTTCCCCCTCCCACTGGAAGGCAGGCTCCAGCCCTGTCCTACTCTCTAGCACTGAGGCGATTTACATTTTCCATTCTTACTTACAAGATTAAGGACAAAGAGAAGTCAAAGTCCTCCTTGGGAGATAGTGGGCTGAGTGTGGGAGTCAGGGTGCAATTAGTCAGATGGAATTCTGCTGCTTGCTAACTTATTTTCCAGACCTGCAGCCCCTTCCCCACTTCTTCAGGGTTTGGCATGGGAGAATCTGTCTGCCTGTCCCAGGTCTTGCACTGTGACTCCACCCTGTCTCCGTGGCTCTTCCTTCTTGTCACAGGCACCATCCTTCCTCTGTGTAATGTGGTCGGGCTCCTCTGCAGACTTGTCCTCACTTACCAGGCAGACCAGCCTGGGAGTTCCCCTTCCCTTTAGAAATATGGCCTGTAGTCTAATGAGGAACCCAGAGAAAAGGAGGTGCATTTGATTCTGTCTATTCACTTGTCTCCCTGGAATTTGAGTAGCCTTTCTTGCATTGAGCAGTGGTGTGTTCCCATACCTAGATGCCAAGGGCCTTGAGTGGTCCATGTCTTTTTAATCTCAGTGTCCCAGCTCACAGCACAACACTTGGTACATAGTAGGTGCCTATAAATGTTTAAGGCAGGAAGGAAGGAAGGAAGGAAGGAAGGAAGGAAGGAAGGAAGGAAGGAAGGAAAAAGGAAAGGGAAAGAAGAGGAAAAGAAGACAGACCCCTGCAGTTGGAAGTCTTCATTGGTTAGCTAACATTCTCAAATTCCTGGTGCTCTATGTGGCCTCCAAACAAAAATTAATCAGCAGATGTACAAAGTAGCATGATGCCCAGCTCTGTGCTGAGTCCTGCCCATCAGTTTCCCGGAATTTAATGGTTGTCGTTATTGTTGTTTGCAGAATTAACTGATAATGTGTATAGAGAACCCAGTGTTCCCGAGAGCACATCCTTCTTCATGAATATCAACTACAAGGAGATGGAATCAGATGGCCTTGGAGAATAATCTCAGTGCTCTTATTTAGTATGGGCTACTTGATCACTCAGGACTCAGTTTTCTGATATGGAAACCAGGGTTGATAGCAATCCTGACCTGAGGACACTACCGTGACTATTACGAGGATAACACACACATTCACTGATTAAGAGGGTGACCACACCGTGAGTGGTCAACAAGTTGTACCTGCTTTGTGTTGTAATGTTAGTTAGGCATTTAATCCAGTAGCTGAACAATAATGGTTTTCACTAACCAGGCTGCACTGGTCAACATTTGAGAATATTCCCAAAAAGAAGAAGAAAAGTAATCATCAGAACCTATTATGAGTTCTAACCTGATCTCTTCCTCAAGTTCTGTTTTTACATTTGATGCAAGGAAGCATTTGATGTATGACAAAATAAAAGCAACTTTGAGAGATTTTTGGAAGAGAGTTTCCAGAAGTATCTGTTAGAAGAATTTCCACTGGCTTTTGGCCACTTTAGCAGAATTAGTACAGGTTCAGTGCAGACAGTGGCCTGAGTTATAACAGGTGTGATTCATTCTGATGCTCACACATCTCTGCGGGTGGGTCCCCACCCGCTGCCTTTACCTCCCCGTGTTTCTGCACCTACCCCTAGCCTTGCCACCTTGCCACCGGTCTGCTCCTTTCAGTATGCAATGATGTGAGTGTTTTCTAGGGACAAATACCCCCATTTTAAAGAATCTGGATTGCCCCATTTCCACAAAGTTGACTTTTATTCTGTCTTCCAAAGATATCCCAGCCCAAACTTCATGAAACCACTTTCTCCCTTGGGCTGTGTGTGGCCTGCAAGAGTGTTATGTGCATCAGACTTGCTTGGTTTAGCAGGGGACTCAACAATACTTCAGGGCTTGGTTTAAATTGCTTTTTTTATATCTTAGTCGTAATCAGCCTGGAGTCTACTTTGTATTTTTGCCCTTTCTTTTCGTTTTGAGATCCCTACTCTGCTAATCTATTAATACTTGCGTTTTGAGTCATTGACTTTAGATTCACTGCTTTTCATGGTCTGCAACTTAGTGTCTGTTAGATTCAAAAGAAGTGTCCAGCACATGTGATTTGCCAAGCACTGTAAGAGGTGCAGGATTAACTGATGACTAAGACACATTTCCCTTCATCAAGCTTACGGCCTAGAAGGACCTAGAGGGGATCAAGCTTGCAAACCAGTAAACAGTGCCTACAATCAAAGAGCATTCAAAGGACTGAATTGGCGTAGATTGGGGAGCAGGAGTCAGGGAAAAGACAGGAGGGAGTCAAGAAAGAAGAGGGCATTCTCCAGGCAGACTGGTGAGGGTGGGGTCAGCGGAGAGGTTGTGCAGAATGCAGAATTCACGTACTCACATTCCTCTTTTCATTTAATAAAGAAGGATTTAATTAGGCTTTTTTTTTTTTTTTTTTTTTTTTGACAAAGCCTCACTCTTGTTTCCCAGGCTGCAGTGCAATGACGCGATCTCGGCTCACTTCAACTTCCATCTCCCGAGTTCAAGCGATTCTCCTGCCTCAGCCACCTGAGTAGCTGGGATTACAGGCACCTGCCACCATGCCCTGCTAATTTTTGTATTTTTAGTGGAGACGGGGTTTCACCATGTTGGCCAGGCTGGTCTTGAACTCCCGACCTCAGGCGATCCACTTGCCTCGGCCTCCCAAAGTGCTGGGATTATAAGCATGAGCCACCGCGCCCAGCCTAATTAGGCTTATGTTGGATTAGATGACCCTAATTCTATTTGATTGAGTGTATTCAGAAGATAAGAGAAACAGAGTCCTGGTTGCAGACCTCAGGTCTTAGCTTCTGCTCTTCTGCTTTCTTCCCTCAGTTGCCCCAAGAGCTTCTATTAATTTTGTTTATATTATATAGGCTTTGAGTTGGTCACCCCATTCATTCACCCATTTTTTCTGGTTACTGGTGAGGTTTATTGGAAATTTGTATTTTCTCTTCTGTAAAATGATTATTCATGATTTTTTTTTGACTTTTTGTTGTTGTTGTTGTTAAGCTGTTTGCCTTTTTCTTACTGATTTGCAGAAATTTTGTTGTGAAAACCTGTGGTTGATTATATGTGTTGCAAATATTTTCTCCCAGAATGTTCCTAGCCTTTTCTATTTTTTTATAGTGTATTTTGATGAGCCCACATTCTTGATTTCGGTGTAGTCAAAGTTAACAATCTTTTCTTTATGAGTTTTATTTTTTATATTGTGTTTTAAAACAAAAGTATTTCCTATCTTAAAGTCAAAGATATTCCCTCACATTTTCGTCTAAAGTTTTAAATTTTACCCTACATATTTAAGTTATTAAGTCACCTAGAATTGATTGTATGTTTACTGTGAAGTAGAATTCCAATTTATTTGGTTTGTATGGTTAAATAGTTGTTGCAGTGAGATTTGTTGAATAGTCTGTTCTTTCCTTGTTGACCTGCACTGTCAGTTGTATTTATATGAAGTGGTGTTCATACATATGTGGATATATTTCTGGGTTCTGTGATCCTTTCCACTGGATAATTTCTCTATCTTGGCTCTGCTGACAGAGTAGCATATTCAATGAAGCTCTTGAGTCCAAATAGTGTGAGAAGGAGCTCAAAAGAATTCCTTTGGTTCACAGAGACCCTTCTTTATAGGGGTGGTTTAATGGTGGTATATAGGGGTGGACTTGAAAAAAAGGATTAAAATCCCAGCTGTGGCACATATATGTGTGACTTTTGGCACATTTTTCAATTTTTCTGAGCCTCAGACTCTTCATCTGTTAACTGGGAATAGAAGTTTCAACCCGAGAAGCTGCTTTGAGGATTAGATTGAATTTTGTATTGTAAAGGCTGTGAAAGTGCCTGGCATTATAATGGGGCTGGTAGGTGGTGTTTTGCAGCTCTCCTAAACTAAGGCTACATGGACATTTTCTAATAGCTTCAGCCCAAAGTGAGTCAGGTCTTGGAATTACCCCACAAGAAAATGAGACATAAGCCCCCAAATGAATTATTTGTTTCAGATCACCGAACTGTTTTCCCAAACCTCCTGACTTAGTTCCAAACTCATTTTAGAGGGCATGGGGCTGTGAAGTTTCTCTGCTAAAAATGATTGAGGATAACTGGGAAAAGGAAGCTTGCTATGTATTACTGAATTAGGAATAGCAGATGAGGGAAAAAGTCATGCAGGGAAAGTCATTGTCAAATGCTTGAACTCTAGGTTCTGAAGTCCAACTTAAAGAAAGGCTCTTTTACCATTTATTGGCAATATAATAATTTAAAAAGCACTTTATAATAAATAAAGTCCTGCTGTGTAATTTGGTCCATTTTATTCTTTTTACACCATGAGATGGTTTGAGATTTGAAGTTGGCTCTGAGAGTCTGAGACATGCTCAAGTTTACAGAGCAAGGAGGTGAGGTTGGCAGTTCTCAGACTTAGGCTGGGCAACACAAATTCTCTAGTTACACACAAATGGTGACTCTACCTTTATGTACTGAGATAATTTCAAACATGTTTTCCACCATTCTTGTATGTACTCTTGTAGGTCAGCTCACACTGTTCATAAAACATTATCACTAGCTGGGCCAAGATTTCTAGTAGACCTGGGGTTGGGCATTCTTCCAGGCAACTGCCAAACTCAACTCCCAAAAATGCAAGCAGTTTTTAAAGTATTGTTTGTACACAAATGGAAATGCTTTATATTGCACTTCCCCTCATGCATTTGTTATGGAGTTCCATCTAGGGCCAAGATTGTCCAGCATATATTGGTCTTGAGACAATGGTGAGGCTGGTAGATACCTGTTTACATGCCAACATGGCACCAGGAGTTCCAGGCCAGGTTTTACCAACCTCAAAGATGTGGCCAGGGTCTTTGGGCACTTGGTCCTACCCTGGCAACACCTTGAGAGCAGCATCCTGGAAGCTAAAGGAGTTTGACAGTTGCCTGAAAGAACTCCAAGTTTCTGGGTTTCCTTGCCTGTCCCAGGCCATCCTCTCTCTCTCTCTCTCTCTCTCTCTCTCTCTCTCTCTCTCTCTATCTCTCTCTCACACACACACACACACACACACACACACACACACACACACACACACACACACAGAGCTTCCCCTTCCCCAATCTCAGGTACTCAGCCCAAGAGCGCCAAGGACTTCCTTACCATCTCTAAGTTTTGATGCCTTCAGCTTCTTTTTCCAGCATCTCTCATTATTGTATTGAAATGTTTTTTAATTGAAATGCTTCTTCCCACTTCCCTAGCAGATAGAAAACTTCTCTGATGTCACTCAAGACTCAGATGATGGCCTTCTGCTTCTCTCCCTTGTTCCCCACACTCAAGGAGTCATATATCTCTCCTCCTTGTAGACGACCTCTCAGTCTCATTACTTAAACCGGATCATTGACGAGAACTTTAGACTGGTGTCTCCAGGTATCTATGCATAGCTCCCTGTGTTCTCTTAAGCTCTCCTCTCCTCATTAACTGTGACTCTTCGACTTTTTTTTTTTTTTTTTTTTTTTTTTTTTTTTTTTTTGTGAGAAGGAGTCTCACTCTGTCACCCAGGCTGGAGTGCAGTGGCACGATCTCGGCTCATTGCAACCTCTGCCTCCTGGGTTCACACCATCCTCCTGCCTCAGCCTCCAGAGTAGCTGGGACTATAGGTGCCTGCCAGCACGCCCAGCTAATTTTTTATATTTTTAGTAGAGACGGGGTTTCACCGTGTTAGCCAGGATGTTCCTGATCTCCTGACCTTGTGATCCACCCACCTCAGCCTCCCAGAGTGCTGGGATTACAGGAGAGAGCCACTGCACCCAGCCAACTCTTCTAATTTTTATTTATCCATCAGTGTTGCTAGGATTTCATTGATGATCAAGACTCATCCTTGACGTCTATCTTCTTTTTCATTCTTTATGTCTTATTCAGTAATCAAATCAATTTATTCTCCCCTTCATAACATCCCTTCCCATCATTATTGCCAGAACCCTGGTTTAGGCCTTCACACCATGTTTCAATAGCTTCCTAACCTGATTTCTTATGGACAGTTTCAATGCCATGTTGACTCATCATGCCCCTTCTCCACACCAGATTTTACAAAGGCTTCCTTTGCCAACCCTTATGGGAGAGCTTTACAACCCTTTTAGTAAAAGGACTTGTCTTCACCCAAACACATTCACTAACATTAAGGTTTCTTAATTTTTGTAGCTACTCTCACCACCATGCTTATACATTTATGAAATTCTGGGCTCACTACTCCCCAGAAACCTTCTTAGATCACCCCCTTCCACCGAGTCCCCTTTCTTTCCTATGGGTCTCTGTGCAGGCACGTCATTCTTTGGTAACATCCTGCCCGGCATGACCATCATCCTGATTCATGTACATATACCTTGTACCCTGTGTCTGGCTGCACAAAACTCCCGCTGCTGCTCTGAGTCACATACTATTTCTCTGATGCACTGTCATTCATTAAATTCAGTGGAATTAATGGATGGAATATTGTTTCTCAGGTTGGGGTTGGCCTCCTTTAAATTGGTGCAGACTTAGGATATCTTCCTTGATGCTCTTGTTGTTGCCAGACCAACTCTGTATTTCTCATTGACCCCTTTTCTAAACAATGTGCTCAATTTTCCCAGCTCTCCTTAGTTCCTAATTTCTCTCAACAATTCACTTCTCTTGCTTCCCTTTTGGGACATGGTCTTGATTCACATCTTACTGAGCTCTCTGGGACACAGTATAATAGGCTATAGTCATAGACACAGGAAAAGGGACAAGAAATCAGAAAAGTGTATTACTTTTGTAGCACTGAGAAAGTCACTTACCTTCTTTGACTCTCCATTGTCTTCCACGGTAAACTACAAATAGTAGTATTTCCCTCTCAGGATTGGTGTATTATCCAATGAGATAATCAACATGGAAAACCTTTGCACACCATGACGCACTATGTGAGAGGTATTATCAGCCTTCCTTTGCATCTTCAGATATCGCTATCTCTACCCCAAAGTGCTTCCTCTACCTTTCATCTCACCTGCTGCCTCCATCTGACTCTGGCTGCAGCAACTTAAGTCTTTCCCTCTTTGTGCATTATTTCCTCTCTATTGACAATCCTTTCCCTGCCTTACCCACTGTCCCCACTTTCCTAGCATATAAACAACCTCTTACTTGATCCTTCTATCTGTTCCACCTCCCACCAGCCACTGTCCTCTTCCCTTTCCTTTTGTAACCAGAGAGGACAACAAGTAGTCCCTCCTGCTGGCTCATTGCCTACTCTTTCCACAGCTCCTGCATTTCTTCCCAATGACTCTCCCTAGGCCAGCAGATCTGTTTAACTTCTCAGTTCTTATCCTCCTTAAACTCATTGTTTCATCTTCTTTTCTCATTCAGTATCACCCCATCCTTTTACAATGGGCTTTTCTCCAGGCCTGGTCTTCCTGCCATCGGCTTTGCCCCCACACAGGGAACCATCATGCACTGCATTCTCTTATTTTACTCCATTCAGATTGAGACACACTGGGAGTACTGTGTTTCTCGGTTTCACCTTCAGTGAGAATTATGACTAACTCAGGGATATTCAATAAGGAGGACCAAGATGGTAAGGGCACTAGAATTATCTCCTTGTATGGAACACTTGATAGTTTCCAACAACCTACAGAAGAGGAAATTCAGAGGAAATGTACACTTTGCTGTCTTAACACATTTGAAAAGATGCAAAAAAGCTTCTGTTTACTGATTTGAATCCCTACAGAAAATGGAATTAGACAGAAACTACAGACAGGTAGATATGGAATCACTAGCAAGCAATACATGCCAGTCTTGTGAAGGCTCTGCCATCAGATGACATGGGTTCAAATCCCAGATCAACTACTTCTGCATGACCTTGGGCAAGCTATATCATTTCTCTGTGCCTTCATTTTGTCATCTCCAAAACAAGGGTAGATAATGACAGTGCCTACCTTATAGTGTTATTTTGAGGATTAAATAAGACAGTGAATATAGAGCCTAGAAGAATGCCCAGCACAAGGAGACTCCTCAATACATATTAGCTGTCCCCTTCTCCTGCTCCTCTTTGTATCATCATCATTGTCATCATCACCACCCACATTTAGAGCTGTCCAGTAATGGAGCCAACTCTTCACAAAGCAGTAGATTTGATGTTTCTAGAAGAATACTCAAGCCAAATGGTACTGGGGACATAGCAGAAGTGTCTGTTTTGGCGAGGTTGGCAGGACTGGATGCTGTCAAAAGTCCCTTCCTATGTTTGCTCCTCACCACAACTTTCCCTGAGCCTCTCCCATTCTGGGTTCTCTGGGTCCATCAGTGGTGGTGCAATGCTGTCTGGCACTCAGGCCTAAATCATCCCTTTAGTTCCTTGACTCCCTCTTACATGTCTCACCTGGCAGACAGAGAGGCTTCCTGAGGGCAGGCCCTTACAAAAGGAATCCACGTTCATAAGCCTCCATTCCCAACCGGAGTTTCATGTCTCCTCACATCACTAATGCCAGTATCTTTGTCCCTGCCCTCCTAATATTTGGCCATCCTGTGGAATCAATTTGGTATCTAGCTTAAACCAAGTTTCTAAATCTGTTTCCATGGTAGAATTCAGGACCTGGGATCCACCCACTTTCTCCCCAAGCTGGCTCCAGCTTTGTACAAGCAACTCTCACCAAGATCATCAAACTAAGGGGTCAACCAAAACACACATCTTTTTATTCTTCAGTCACAGGGTCTGTGATTCTTTCATTGCTGAGTCTCCTGCATCCATCTGATCATTTCTATTTCCTTTGTTCCCACCTTTACGCAGGTCATAATCTTCTCTGCTCTATTTCATAACTCATAAAAAACTCTTATACCCAGCTTCTTCTCTCCAACACCATCCATTTCTCCCTTCTTCAAACATTTTAGTGCTTCTATAGCCAATGACAGAGAGTTCAAACACCTTAAGTTGCACCCCAAATCCTTCACATTCTGGCCAATTTTCTTCTATAGCTTTCTTGAAGTATAATTTTATGCAATAACATTCATCCGTTTTAGATATACTGTTTCATGAGTATGAGAATATGAATACAGCTGTGCAACTTTCACCACAATCAGGATTAGTTCATTTCTGTTACTTCCCTGTGTCCCCAGGAACAAATGATGCTCCCACTGTTTCAACCCACTTCCTGCCATCTGTTGTCCAATACAGCCACTAGTCTGCTTTCTGTCATTACAGTTTTTCATTTTCTAGAATTTCATATAAATAAAATCTAACAGTATACAGTTTTTTATGTCTGACTCTTTCACTTAGCATGATGCCTTTGAGATTAATCCATGTTGTTGCATATGCCAGTAGTTCATTCCTTCCTATTGCTGAGTAGTATTCCATTGTATTGATGTAGACATTTGAATTGTTTCCAGTTTTTGGTGATTATAAATAAGGCTCAAATGAACATTCATGTACAAGTCTTTCTATGAACATACAGATGATGACTCCATTTATCCCACAAGCAATACAGGACATGCCCACTTTTCTTCCCATTCAAGTCATTGTAATAAAGATTTATTATTCCTTGTGCTAGACATTGTATAGGAATACAGACACAGTTAAGCCCCATGGAAATTACAATATAGTGGGAGAAATAGATGCACACATAGGTCATTCATGTGCAAAGCAGATCACCGAGATAGAGGAACCAACGAGGGGACAGGGAGAGAGCACATTGACTGAGGGGATGGGGGAAATCAGGAAGGATTGCTTAGAGGAGGCAGAAGCAGTGTGAATAAAGACCTGGATGAAAGAATGCAGGACTTGTTTGAGGGCTGACAAATACCCATGTTAAATTCTATCTCACTTGGGCAGCCATCCCTGTAAAGCCATCGTAAGTGCTTGTCCTCCTCAAAACTTCTGCAGTGTACTCTTCATACTGCCAATCAGCTTTCCTTGTCAGGAGAGGGAGTCTTTCAGCCTACTTTGCAAATAAAGCTACATCCCAACAGGGTCTGAGCCCAAGAGCCAAGCATTTGATCCAAGGGGTGGATGGTGATATCCTCAAATGTAGCCCGAGGAGAGGTTAGGATACTGGACAACATGTCTACACTAATTGGGAAGCCAGCCAAAGGGAGGAACAAGTCCAGAGCAGACAGGAGCAGTCCTCAACCTGGGCAGCTGGTGCACATGTACACAGGTGTCTCTTCAAATTCATTGTCTATGGCAAAGCGATGTCAACTCCTCATGGATGAATGAATGAATGAACATATGTCACCAGTAGGCTCTTGTATGTATTCCAGTATATTATACATTCAATCAGGATCAATCAGATTTGCAGACACTTGAACAACCTAGAGTTCTCACTTGCTGCTTTCTGGTTAAGTGCTCAGCAGTCCATATGCGGAGTTGAATGTCTAAGAAAATAATTTCTTTGCGTTCTGATGCTGTAAAATATTGTTTGGATTAAAAGGGCAGGAACAAATTGATGGATCTGAAACTTTTTTTTCTTTTGGCTTGGAGATGACAGGGCAATCCATCAGACAACTTCCTTGGCTCCCTGTGACATTTCAAGCTCAAATGTTATAGCTTTCTTATTTTTTCTTTTCTCTCTCTTTTTTTTCACCCCCAGATCTCTATTGAACTGTGCCTCCAGGAAATGCATCCTGTTGATGTGAGTTCTATGACACTTGTCATACAGCAGGCACTCGGTAGAGGCTTGTGGAATAATGGCTGTGAGTACTCAGGTTAGCTTAGCAGGTTGTGCCAAAGATGAGGTAACTGCTTAACTCACCTATGATGCTGTCTCCATCTGTGCCCTAGAGCATGCAGCAAAGAGTTCTTTCAAAACAGAGCAGGCTCCAGACAATGTTCAAAGATACAGCTGCCCACAGAATGTGATTTCAGCAGCTGGATTATATGCAGAGAGAAAACACGAGAAGTCAGAATGCTTGGCCCTTCACCTGGATCTGCCACAATGCATTATGTGAATTTGGAAATGCTACTTAACTTCTCCAAGACACAGCTTATCAATCTTTGAGCCAGAGAAAATAAGTAAGTATAAGAATCAAGTGAGGTAATGACTGTGGATACAGTGTAAAAATACAGAAAGTAGTTGGAAATGAAATACATGCTCGGTAGTAGTTATCTGTTGATATATACCGAATGACCCCAAACCTGGGGGAATTAAAACAACAATCATTTATTAATTATCTCATAGTATGATGGGTCAGAAATCTGGGAGTGGTGTAACTGGGAGTCTTTGCTCACAGGCTCTCAAGACGTTGGCTGGAACCATATCATCTGAAGGCTTGACTGGGGCTGGAGAATCATCTCCCAAGATGGGTCACTCACGTGGCTGTTGGCAGGAAGTCTTAGTTCCTTGCTGACTGTTGTGAGGAGCCTGCAGTTACTCTCCATGGAGGCTTCCTCCTAAGACTGTTTGAGTGTCTTCACCACAGGGAAGCTGGCCTCCCACAGAGTGAGTGATCCAAGGCAGATGTCATCATGTGCTTTATGACATAGGTGCAGAAGTCTAACACTGTGATTGCCTCAATACCCTATTGGTTCCCCTGGTCACCCCTATTCAGTCTGGGAGAAGACTACACAAGGATATGATTTCCAGGAGGTGGGAATCACTGGGAGCCATGTTGGAGGCTAACCTCCACATCCTCTCTCAGTTTAAATGGTTCTGCTGGGAAATAAGGGATATAGTTGATTACCTCTGAGGTCCTCCCCTTTTAACCACATCCCTTCTTGCTCCAATTAGCCCTCCCTCAAGCCTCCTATGTGTTGCTCTCCTTTCCCTTCTTGCTGAAAATTCCTGCTGTCATTGTCTGTCCCTTGTTTCATACTAAAAATTCAGTTTTAGTCTCTAACAGGGCTCTGTGGAAATGGCTATGCATAGCATCTGAAGGAAGTCTCTGGTGCTCTTGTCTTATGGTGCCGGCCTTGTTGGTTTGTCATTCTCTTGCTGGTGCAGCCCATTGCAATTTGCATGAATGCTCATGTGAGATGGGGCCCCTCCTTTGAGAGTCAATAACAAGGTGACCAGTGTTGGCAGTGAGTGAGCATGCTCTGGTCTCTGTCTTCCTCACGTTTGTTGTTTTCCAATGTGTGTTTGTGTCCAGGCTCTCACTTGACTCTGGCAGCCCAGGTAGACAGAGCAGGCATTGCTCCTTCCATTTTGTGGGCTGAAAAACTAAGGCTCAGAAAGTCCTAACTGAGGCATTTTCTGGAATTGGGAACACAGGAAGGAAACATATTGAGTGGTTAAAATATGGAGTTTGGCTTTAAACCTCTTGCACTTGAGGTATCTGTGGCGTATTCAGTAAAGTTAATATGCAGCCTCGAATACACCTTCCAGATAATTAACTGGGCATGGAACGAGATCTCATATCCTGATTATTTTGCTTTATCTGTACATTTCTCCACTCCCTCCAGCTGTTGTACTGTGTTCTGTCTTCTTGGTCCCAGATGTCTTGGCTTGGTTTCCTCAAGGCCATCCTCCTTTGCCTCACCGACCTCATTGACCTGGTTGCACACAGCTTTGAGTGCCCACAGACCAACTGAAGGAGAATTGCTGTCTGCTGGAGAAGGTTCTGGTGGAGGAGTCTGTGGGTCCCTATGAAGAGAGGCTGGGAGAGGGTGCAACAGCATACGGGCTTCACCATCCATTAGCAAAAGCAGAGGCTTTTAAAACACAGTCCATCCATCCAAACGGGCCTTCATGTCTACTTCCATTAGGTCCCAGGGCCCAGGCCCACCTTTACCACTAGTTAGCTGAGAAGTACTAGGGCTGAAGGTACTGATATGGTGCTTGCTGGAGCCTGCCACACTGTCCCCAACCTACCTATGCCAGCTTAGTCCTCAACCGCAGTCAATTGTGCTTTCTTCCACCTTGAAAACTCTTTGAAAGAACACAAGAAGTGGGGGTCCCTGAGGGCCGGGCACCCTTGATGTTCAGGCCCACAGGCCTTTTAGGCAGCTGCTTCTCCAACCTTATCTTCCTTCTGCCTCCACGGAAACCTGAGAAAGACGGAAAGGGGGAAGCGGCTGTGGTTTCCCAACACAAATAACCCCACAGAGCTTTCTCAGCAGTGACCCTTAGCCTGTTGTGTCAGCCTCAGGCTGAGGGAGGAAGGAAATAGACCTTCTATTGAGTATTTTTCTTCCCCTGTCAAGAAGATCAGAGGAACTAAGAGGGAAAGAAAAGGAGTCAAAAGCACCTTGTGGCCTCCTCCTGCAGGATTTGTGTTGCTCTTCCCCTCCCCTCTTGAACTCTAAGTAAACAAACTCCCCAGCCAAGGAAGGCCCCAGGCCCAACTCCAAGCAGGCCATAAATAAGAGCCCTTCAGCCTTTCACTCTCGGGCAAGTCGGGAAGGCCTTTCTGAGTGGAACATTTGATAGCGGGGGAGCGCTGGGGGGAGAGTCCTCGTGTTAATTGAATCCCAATTTCCTTCTCCCAGGCCCACTCTTATCTTTTTAATTATACGAAGCCTTTAATCTTCCCAGGACCTGTCTCTGTCATTAATGCGTGATCCTATTAGAGATAGGGGTTTGCTCAAGGGTAATGGGAGCCGCAAGCAGAGGCCTTTGGCAACTTTTTTGCTTTCTAAAGCACCCGGAGTTACCTGCGGCTGAGACAGGGAGACATTTTGGGCTCCCCTCAGCTCTCAGATGGTGTTCCTTGGGCCATCTGTGCTTAAACCGTGTCTGAGATTAAAGGCAAGAGCCTCTTATGGTCAGTATCTGTTGTGGCTCTGAAACTGCAGAGTAGCTCACTCTAGCAGCTAAGGGGCAGGTGAGCTCAGGCAACCTGCTTAGGAAAAAAAATCAGACAGATTGTACTCGCAGGATGCTGGGTGCCCAGGTGGCATTCCAGAAGCAGTTGGGGCATTGCACGCTTCCTAAACGTTAGAGCATACCTTTGGTGCTTGTGGATAAAGCTTATGTTCTCACGGGCTTTCCCTAACATTGCAGAGATGCATTACTTCCAGGTGACAATGGCTTGGGACACTCCAGGGTTACATTTCTCTTCAACTCCAGCTGCCCTGTCAAAGGGCTAATGAGCTGTAAACCAATACTTAGGAATGCAAAGGCCACACCCTACTTGAAGGGGTTTGGCTCATATTAAGTGTTCAATAAATGTTTGCTAAATAGTTTTTAATACAAGAGTTCCAAGAGCAATTCACTTTAGAATATGAATTCACAGGTACTTATTGCAATTACAGCTTCTCATTTATGGCTCAATTCTACTGGACTTTTTTTTTTCTGGGCTACAAGGTGGCCTGTACGGTCCCTTCAGCAAGGTAGTCTGATATTTCACATGCCCCTAGGTATACAGAAAGATGGGTAAGGCTGAGTCCCTGCAAGGGGCCTCATGCTCAGTTAGGAAGATAAATTTTGTTAGTTTTCAGTACATAAATATATTTATATATATGTATACATGTGTATCAGTCAATATATAGACATACAGTATACAAATGTATATTTATACAATTATATATGCATATATGTGTGTGTGTACATTTGTGAACAGTCTTCAAGACTTCAGCTATGATTTCAACTATATATATGTGTATGTACACGCATATATACTATACATATACACACGTATGTACATATATACATACGTTTATATATATACACACACACAAATATGTATAGTTGAAATCACAGCTGGCTTCTCTGAAGACGGGAGTCCACACACACAACATCATCAGCAAACTATATACCTGAATGAATAAATATTCAGGTTCTGCACTGAACATCGTGTCTTGTCATCATCACCCATTACGCACAACCACTTTAGAGTCTGTAGCAGAGATGCTGTCACTGACAAAGGTCACATATCTAGAAGGTGTGAGAGTCCGGATTCTAACGCAGGTCTGATCACAAAGCCCAACCATCGACCCCAGAGCTCCATAGCCAAAATGTTTCTCTGTGCTTGCAACCACAGTGTCTGTTCCTTAAAGTGTGTAGGTCTGGTCACAGGCTCTTGTGAAGACATAATGATCCTGGACATGGTCCAGAGAAGAGCAATTAAAACACTCAAGAGGAAGAAAAGGCTTCTGTTTGAGGACAGATTTTTAAAAAACATTAAAATCTGGTAAAAGGCACAGTGAGCAGGACATGATGGAAATCTCTAGGATGTGGAGAGAACTGAGAGGGAGACAGCGTGCCTGCCAAGGGGGCACTCACTGAAGCTTGCAACCAGCAGTTTTAGGACAATGACAAGAAAGTTCTACTTACCACGTTCCATAAGTTTGCTGCCTGCTGTGTGATCCCAAGAGGTGGCACAGGCTGAAAATATAAATAGAATCCTATGAACATATTGCTGTGAGCTCCCTACAGAATGCCTGGCTTCTCATTGTCAAATTCAAGCTCTCAGTTTCTAATGGTTGAAACCAGAAGTGAGCAAACATTTTCTGTAAAAGATCAGAGTAAATATTTCTGGGTTTGTGGATCAATGCTGCCCCAAATGCTCAATTCTGCCATTGTAGTGCAAAAGTAGCCATAGACAGTACCTATGAATGAGCATGGCTGGGCTCTATTAACATGCTATTTACACAATTAGCAAGGCCCAGATTTGACCAGCAAGCTGTAGTTTGCCAACCCTTGGTCTACACCAATTCACAGTTGAGTTGAATCATACAATTTAAAACTAGGAGGCATCTTGATGATCACACCTTTATTTTATAGAGCAGGAGGGTGACATAGAGAGATGTCAGATGAATTCCCCAAGGTCATATAGCTGGAGACCCATGGTGGGCTATTATGGTTGTCTGGGGAAAATATTTAGATGCTCTGAAGATAGTTTCATGAAGGATGGGAGCCAAGTGTCCCATGCTGGACATTTCTGACTCTCTTAGATATATGTTGATGCTCAAAGACTGCCTTTTCTTAGAAAATATATCAGTTTAGGAAGGATTTGGAAATAGAGCTTATTTTTTAAAAAACTGAGGGCTGTTTAAAAATCCCTGGAAATCAGAAAACAAGAAACATACTTCTCCCTCAAGTCCCTCACCCCTACCCCTAGTTCTGAGATAGGAGACAATTTTATTTCTTGACAGGCTGTACAAGGGGCATTTGCCCTCAGAGCTGATGGCCCTGTGTCTGTCAATGCAGGTTGTACATCTACCTCCCTTAGGTAAGAAGGTGCTCCTCAGGAGGTTGGTGTTGGGCCTGTCCACTGAGAACATTCATCTTCCACATTTGGGCAAGGCTTTGCTGAAAACAATTGCTTTCCATACTCTGTTGGCTAAAGCCAGGAATAGTTCAAATTTTTTGGTGCTCAGAGTCTTTACCAGGAAGGTGAGTGATTGTGTATGTGTCTGTGTGTGTGTGTGCAGCTGGTGTGGGGAGGGAGGGAGAGGAGCAGCAGCTAACAGTTCAGGAATGCATCAGGGCTCAGAAGGTTCTACGAACGATTATGTTGATGGCTTGTTTTTTTCTGGGACCCATTGAAGATCCCTCGTGAAAATAAAAACTCATTTACTCAAGTAACCCCCTAGAAGTCTAAAATCTTAGTGGGAGACAGATGTATCACTGTTGCAAGTTTGGTGTCTGGAGCCCTCAATGAAATCCCCGGTTCACCCTGTTCCTCTGCACTTCCTTGTTGACTCAGTATTGTGGTCTGGGACAGAGAGGTGAGCCATGTGCTCTTTGGCACCTTAGCAAAATGGCTAAGGTGGGGAAGACGGTAAAGGTGAGGGGACAGTATAGGCTATCTTAAACCGGGATGGCTTATTTTCCTCTGGAGGTAGCTTTGAGCTTCTGGAATAGAAGGGACTGCATCCTAAAGGCTTTAAAAGGAGTCTATTAGCTGGAGCTTTGGTCCGCATAACAAGTAAGGCCACTTGGCCTTTAGGAAGTGTGGTGATGAGGGAACACTGGACTCTGAGAATCCAGCTGTGGTCCAGTGACTCCCTAAGCAATTCCTATCCAAGAGATGTCTCCACCTGAAGGCCACACAAATCTGTCAGTAGACAATTCTTTGTAAAAAATTGCAAGATTTCCTACCTGTTTGTTGATTGCAAGAGGTGATCTGGCTGTTGGCCTTATAAACAGGTGACTGATGCAGGCCTGGCTCTTGCAGGTGAAGAAGGCTGCTTCAAATTTGTGCTTTAGAGCCAGGAAGTCCTGGATTCAGGTCTCAGCTCCAACTCTTATCAGCTTTAGTTCATTGCAGAAGTTATTTTGATTTTTAATATCAGCTTTGGAGCATAGAAACCAATCTGTAGCAGACGCTCAGTAAAGGTCATTTTCCTTTTCATCCCATCCATGCTCACACTTGGCCACTCTCTTGTTCAACCCCTGCATCCAATGCAGAGCAGGACACTCACAGAGAGAAGGTCACACCTCATTGGGAAGCTGTTCTTGAGCAGTTCCAGCTTCAAGTCATCCCTGAATCTATCACTCATTCAGCATGTAACTGCTCTTCAAATATGTTTAGTACTTTTCTCTGATTATAAAGATGACACATATGCATTGCAGAAAATTTGAAAAATACAGAAAAAGTAATTTGGAAAACATCCCCAATAAATATAACCCGCAGTGATGAGCACTGTTAGCATTTTGGTATATTTCTTCCTATTTGTGCATGTGTGAGCAGGCATATGTTTTACAAAATTGGAATCACATTGACTGTAGATTTTGGATGCAGCTTGTTCTTTTCACTGACATTCTGACATTTCTCATATCATTAAAGTTTTTGAAAATATATTAAATATTTTTAATGGTCACCAAATTTTCTGTGGCATAGATATATTGTAATGTGTGTAAGGTAGTCTTAGTTTTGGATACCTAGGCTGTTTCTAATTTTTCAATATTATAAACAACACTGCCAAAAACATCACTGTAGGAAAATCTTTGCCACATTCTGATTACTTCTTGAAGATAAATTCCTAGCAGTGGAAGTCCTGGCCAAAGGATGTTGGAATTCTTAATGACCTTAACATTGAGGGCCATGTGGTTCTCTAGAAAAGTTGTGTCAATTTCTATCTGTGGGGTATGTGTCAATTTCTGTGGAGTGTGCTTCTCAGAATCCTGTTGTAGTACTTAGGTTGAAACAAGCACTCTCTCATATGATCCATCAATTTTTGGAAGGTAGCTCTCAAATCTCCCAGATTTATCTTCTTTCTGGGCTAAAAAGCCATTTCTTCAAAATTCTCCAAAGGCTACATTCCAACCTCCTTGCCATATTAATTTGTGGATTAGAGAATACTTTGGTTTGTAATCGTTGTTTAAAAAAATGGGTTACCGGAACAGAGCACAATGTATTACATGTGGTCTAGGCCGTTTCTAATTCCTTTATTTGGAACCCTATACTTCTATTAACGCAATCTAAGTTTGCATTTGCTTCTTGTTTTTGTTTTAGCAGAGAATTGGCTCATATAAGCTCGTGGTTTGCTGACACACTGAGGTTTTAATGCTCTGGTTAATTAAGGTATCTTTTATTTGGTATTTGTTCAACTGATTTTGGGGGATTAAATCCAGTACTTCTATTTGTGTTCTTGGTAATAGTTCAGTGTTCCAGTCTGTTTCAATTCTGGTGAAGCCCATGGAAAACAGGTCTTTGGTGCCTCAAATGTGTTTCCACACCACACTGCCCAGTGGGTTGAACCTGGGGCTTTTGCCCAACCTGGCCCTATGCAGAGGTCAGGAGAAGGTCATGGGGTTGTTGAGGCTGGGCTGCCTGGCGCCACCCTGGCTGGCTGTCCACTTACAGGTGTTCTCAAGAGTAGCTGGGATCTTGGCCTGAAACAACTGTGGTGAAGAGCGGAGCTGACCCCTCTGAGAAGGGCTCTTGTGTGACGCTGGACAACTCTATCAGCACAGTGGGGGCCTCTGGGCTCTGCAGGCCGTGCAACCATCTGCCTGGGCTTTTCCAGACAGACCTGGCACAGGCCTGAAGACTGCCAGTATACTGGCTTGCTCTGTGTCTCCTTAGCCTCTTTCCCTATACAAATAGAATGCAATTCCTCTGGGAAACTGGCACTCAACTCAGTTTTATAGGCAGGTCTAAGTGCTGGCAGGACCTGTGCAAGAGTGCAAATGAACGCCTGAGCCCTCCCTTGACCCCATTCCCAGTTCTTGTTTGAACCCTGAGGGGCTTGTGCACAGATGGGTGGACATCTTGACCCTTCAAAGGCCTCCCCCAAAATATCCACCCTTTGACCACCTCCTGGCTACCCCGAGGTTAACTGTGTGTACTGGAGCATGGGCTATGTGAGGAGGGGCTCCGGGTGGGCTTATCCCCTGAGTCCCCCAAGCAGCGCTTCTCCTCATTGGAAGAGTCATGGCTCAGGAGGCCAGAGCAGAGCCCTTGGAGGCACAGGGCCTGGGGCAGGGATCCCAGAGGTCTCATGTCAGGTGATACTGTTCATGAGCAAACTGCTTAGTTTGCCTTTTGGTCCCTGCAGATCTATATGCTTCTGTGTGTTGGGATGAGAGGCAAGCATAGGTGTCTAGAGAAGCAGCTGAACCTGCATAGAAAGAAAACCCCAAATAAAAAGGGGTCAGATTCAAGTCTAAGGGGGCTCTGCTATACTTGTAGGTGAGAAACCTCAAGACCATGAAAGATATTGAGACAGTGGAAATGACACTGACCAGGGGTCGGGGAGCTTGAACTCTCATTCTGTGCCCGGGGCATTGATTGAATGTTCTGACCACAGACCCCAAGGCATTTTGGCCCACAAGAATTCAGGGCCCAAGATACGGAAGAACTCGCCTGCAAGTGGCTCCCAGATCCTCTGAAAATGAACACACCTTGTCCACGGCCCTCGCATGCCTGTGTCCTGTGGCACCTTGGCCTGTCTCCTTCCCAGTTCTAGGGTAGAGCATGTCTCCTTTGTTTTTGGGGCCACCCAGGCTTCCCTCCACATCCATTCAGTGTTTGGTTCCTATGCATAGGGATAATGAGACTCTTATTTAACTCAAATAAGTTCAATTCCATCCCATTCAACTGTCTCCCAGCAACTACAACTCTGTCTTTTATTGCAATCATCATTTGCTTTTTTGATGGAGGTAAAACAGAAAATATAAACAGACGTTCAAAATAAACCCCCGTCTTTTCCTTCATATTTTCAAAGTGCTTTCCCATAAAGCATTTCATTACAGACTCCAGCAGCTGCTGTGAAATATGGTCTCAGATGCAGAAGCCAATAAAAACCAAATGAAAAGAAATCCTAAGAGCGGAAAAGAGGAGACAGTAGTCCCGCTAGGCCCACAGCTCCATTTCTGCCAGACCTGGGCAATGCCAAGCTACCTGCTTGTTGCTTGAGGGGACTGTTCAGAAACTTCTCCTCTCCTCCTCCTCATTCTCCTGCTCCTCCTGCTCCTTCTCCTTCTTCTTTTAGGGACAGGGTCTCACTGTGTTGTCCAGGCTGGAGTGCAGTGTTGTGATCATAGCTCCCTGTAACCTGGAACTCCTAGGCTCCAGAGATTCTCCATCTTCAGCCTTGAGTAGCTAAGACTACACGTGCATGCCACCACACCTGGCAATTTCTTAAAAAATTTTATAGTAGAGATGAAATCTTGCTATGTTGCCCAGGCTGGTGTCAAACTCCTGGCATCAAACCATTCTCCCACTTGGCCTCCCAAAGTGCTGGGATTACAGGTGTGAGCCACTGCACCAGGCCTCATGTGTCTTCTAAAATCCTCCTTTATTTCTTAATTTCTTCTTCCCATATTACACTGCTTCTTAGAAACAAAATTCTAAAATCTCACAGCTGGAAATAGCTGTAGTCATTATTTAGGCCAGTGGTTCTCAAAGCGTGGTCCCTGGGTCAACAGCATGAGCTCCATCTGGGAATTTGTTAGAATTGGTCTTAGGCCCCACCTCCGACCTGCTGAGTGTGAAATTCTGGTGGTGGCGGAGTGGGGGCAGCTGTGTTTTACCAAGCCCTCCAGATGGCCCTGATGCACATCCAAGTTTGAGAACCACTGATCTGGGCCAAGATCCTAATTTCAAATGGAGGCCCTTGGGCAGAAAGATGATGTTCTTTGTCACACACAGTGTAACACGGTCAGCTGCAGGGCCCAAATGAGAAGCCAGTTTCTCGGCTCCTGTCATGATCCACTCTCTCTACTGACCTGTCCACAGAGCAGTTTCACTGGCCTGCATCTCACTCCATGCTGAGGCGCAGAGGGTAAACCGGACAGGCAGCTTGTGTCCCCACGATGGCAGGTGCCGGTGCTGCTGGCCGCCCGAATGGTACGAACTTTGGAAGGTACATTCTCTGAGGACTCATGATTTCTGAAAAGCAGAATACACCCTCCCACCTGCCCCCTGCACTTCCTCTGGTCTTTTTTCTTCAGACAAATCTGCGAATGAACATGTTCAACGTCTCCCCTGCACCAAGCAGATGAATGAGTCTCCCCACAGGCTATATGCTCTCTCTAGCATGTTATCTTGGGTTATGGAAATTGGGCAGGTCTCTCCTTCTTCAGTTCCTCCCCACACTTGGAGTCTGTAAAAGGCAGGGATACGGGCAACTTGATCCTGGACACCAGCATTCTCAGGTTAGTGTTGAATACAATAAAACATGCTTATTAGACGTCAACACTGGGCATGTGTAAGTGGATATTTGCTGAGTGACTACCACATGCCAGATGCAATATCAGGCCTCGCTTCCTCCCTCAAGGCTTAGTGGTCAGTGAGTCCCCAGGGCCACACTCCAGCCCATTTCCGCTGCCAGGATGCCATGCCTTCATCCCATGTCACCTCTCCAATTTATTTTCCCTTCTCTCGATGGCCCCATGTGCCTTGTGGTCCTGATGGGAGGCAGAGAAGCACTCACCCCAGGGAGCCTGACTCCCCAGAACAAGGAGGCAAAGTCACTTGCTGAAAAGGGAGGCGAGGGTGCAACCAGGTGCTCCAGAGGCCTGGAGAATGTTCTGGGCTCCAGGACAGGGAATGTGCTTAAAATGAATATGAGATGGTTAAGACTCTGCTCAGCTGGAGAGAGAGACAGCAAAGACTTGATGGGGACCTTCAGCCTGACTTGGGGTTTTGCCACAGACTTGGTGGAACTTTGAGAGGCAGGGGCTTCAGTAGGTTAGTGAGGATGGTGGTGGGGCCGGACGTCTGCATCCAGGCTGGATGAGACTCATGCCCAGTGGACTGGGCGAGGGGAAGCCCAGAGAGATTGGAGACCCTGGGGAGACTAGAGAGGCAGGGGTGTTTTTCAGGGATCTGGGGAGGTGAAAACCATAGTGGTGGGAGTGAGGATGCTAGACAGTGTGAGGATGCTCCCGGTGTGAGCATGCTAGACAGACACCATCCCAGGGATCAAAGTTGGTCAGAAATAATAAGTGTAGTAGCAATGTGTATTGAGCTCAGGCCCCAGGATAACTGCTTAGCATGCATTTTCATATTTATGCCCCACAACAGTTTTTCCAGGACCTGTAATGTGTCAGGTACCATCGAGGTCATGTCACATTCCTATTTCCCTTAGTTGTCCTCTCCACACCCCAGATCAGGAATCTGAGGAATAGAAATGCTTCATGACTTGCCAGGGATCCTTAACTAGCAGGGAGCCGAGCTGGTCCTAGATCCTAGGTCTTCCCACTTGAAACTCACAACTCTTTTGCAAATGTCTCTGTTGGTTCTTTCTACTCAGAGAAGCTAGTGACAGTGACGTCCAGAACAACCTAAGGTAAGATGCCACCAGGGGCTCAAATGTTTGGTGCCCCCTGAAGCCTGTGCTGGCGAAAGGGAAGAAAGAAGCAGGGAGCTGTGACACATCTCAGAATGTGCCAAGTAGCACTCTGGCACCTCAGCATGTGGCATCATGGAAAGCTCAGAAGATTTGTGCTCAGAAACTCTGTGCCGCTCTTATTACTGAGATGCCACCAGAAGAGCCTTGTGTTTACTGGTGGAGAAGAATGCATGCTGAGGTTAACTCTCAGAGTTGCCAGGAAAACCAAAGGAGACAGTGGCTGCAAGAGTGTGTCACAATGCTCACTTGGAGTGATGGGACTTCTATTTGTTATGAGCACCTGTCATGTCATCATACAGATACTTGGGGCCTCAGCCATGACAAGTGTCTGGCTCCCAGCAACATTACAGTCATAACTAAAGAGTGGTGAGTGTCCCACATCTCATAACTCCCCCAGGTCATTTGTAACTTTTGAGGTCACTCTCTTCTTTTAGTCCTAACACAAGCTGCAGTTCCTGACCTTCGACCCTTAAGTAAGTTCGTCAATAGATGCTATCTTAATGCTTTTATTGAGTAGATTTCACCTGGGGGTAGAATAGTAGCCTGCAGGAGAGGTCCTAGACAGGTGGACTTTTTCTGCAGTCCAGACCCTCTTGAAATAGTTTGGGGTCAAGATTGGAGCCTCCTTGCATTTGCTGCTCACACACATAGACCTAGGGCTGCTTCTAGAGGAAACTTCTCCTCTGTCCCTGGTTGTAAGACTTCCCATGAAGCACCACCTCTGAGTACAGAAGTACTACATCTGAGGTAGATGAATACTAGGGAGCAGAATGGTGAAATCTTGCACAAGTTGGCAATTTCAGGGAAGTAGAAGAGAGTGACTTTCTCAGTAGGCATGCTCTTAACTAGTTCTAAGTAATGATTTGGAATGTTTTAATGTTTTACCTAGCTCAGTTTGGTCTTTGCTTCGGATCTTTCTTGTCCTCTGATTTCCAGAGAATGTCCATTCTGGTCTCAGCTCCTCCTCCTTGGGGCATTTGGACCACTCACTGAGCTCCCAGGCAGAAACAGAGTGGAACTTGAGTTGGACCTGCCATGTACTGTGTGACCTTGAGCAAAACCCTTGACTGCTTGAACCTGAGTTTATTCAACTGTGAAATGGGTATAAAATTATTCACCCAGTTTAGGTCAGGATCAAACTACCATCACCACCACCACCACCACCACCACCACCACCACCACTACTACTAACCCTCTTAACCGAGTGAGCATTTATTGTGTCCAATGTTATGCTATGAACTTTACATGAATTATCCCATTTAATCCTTGCAATGATTCTATGATATAGATGTTAGCAGCACTCCGAGTTTGCAGGTAAGGAAATAGAAAATGCCAATATAATTTGCCCAAAGTCATGCAGTTAGGAAGTGATGGGACCAAAATTTGAACACAGGCGGACTGACTCCAGGGTCTGAACTCTTCCGCCTCTGCTGCAACTTGGGAAGCAGGTCTTGCCTGGTTCCTCAACACTGTTGAAACGTCTCTTTCTTTTTTCTCACTGTCTTCCTCCCACTTGGATAACTGGATTCAACTTTCATTAACCTGGATTCAAAGAAGCAAGAAGGCATGTCTTCCATGCACTGACTTCGTTGCAAGCATGCTGCTTTCATCTCTTGTGTACCTAAAGATGCCTGCAGAACCACGTCCAACATGGCTGATACCTGGGCCTTTGCGTGTCAAATAGCTTGTGAGGGTCATGACTGGGCCTGAGAAGAGCAGACAGTGACTTGTGGAATGAACTCAATTTGTGCACTTTCCCAGGGCATGGGGGAGGAAATGACAGTGACTTGTTGCTTGGGAAATGCTGATGGGTGGCCTGGTATCTTGGGAATGTGCTCAGGCAACCAGGGGATGTTGTTCCAACCTCTCCTTCTCCTCCTCATTCCTGGGATGGTACTTTGGACTCCTCTTCACTATTCCCAGGCACAAAAAAGAAATATGACTCTGTTGTTTTACAATACTGTTAGTGCTAATTTAATCACAACAAAACTCTACGTATCGGTATATGCCTGCTTCAATGCTAGTATTTGATGCTATCTAATTTACTCCTGGCAATGCTGTGAGGGTGCTATCATTACCCTCATTTTATAAACAAAGAAACTGAAATTCAGAGATGAAGAAACTTCCCCAGGATTGCACAGATAGAAATGATGAAACTGGGATTCAGATACAGAGCCTGGATTCTTAATCACTATGTTATATACTGTGACTCATGGAGTCACCCCAGGCACTTCCCCAGTGCAGTGTCCCACTCTAAGTGGGTCCACCCTTGCTTCCTTTGTAGTGAGCTAGGCTCTATGCATGGATCCAGCACCTTGGTGTCTGGCTCAGGCCAAGCTGCTTGGCTTCTGTTCGTGTGCAGCACCATGATCATTACAGTGATGTGTTCACAGAACCATTGCAAGAACGTGTCAAAGTAAAGCAATAAAACATACTTTCAACTCACCAGGCATTTATTCAGCTCCAACTATTTGCTACTGCTAAATATTGGGGGAGACAGTGACCCCCAGGGCTTGCAGGCTCAGGGAACTAGCGATGTGAACTTAGCCCAAATCTGAGGGTGGGTATCTTAAATGCAAATAACATACTTAGGAGAGGCTGAGAAGATAATTTCAACATTGAGAAATATTTGGAACAGGTGGTCAGAGCCAAGGTTTGAAAGACTTCAAAAAGTAGACGGTAGGATGAGCAGGTACTTCCAGGCTGTGAGAACAACTTGACTGAATATGAGAAATGAGGACATAAAGCATGTGAATGTGTGATGTGTGTGCAGGAGCCAAGAATCCGTCTTTCTGCCTGTGGGCTCCATAGGATAAGGCAGTGGCCAGTTGTCTTAGCATGTTTAGGCTGCTATATAGTGCTGCTATAACAAAACACCATAGATTGGGTGTCTTATAAACAAGGGAAATGTGTTTCTCACAGTTCTGGAGGCTGGGAAGTCCAAGATCAAGGCAGATCGGATATCTGGTGAGGGCCTGTGTTCTGACTTATAGACAGCACCTTATTGCAGGGTCCTCACATGGCAGAAGGGGTGAGGGGGTCTCTCTGCCACCTCTTTTATGAGGGCACTAATTTCATTCCCATAGGCTCCACCCTCATGGTCTAATCATCTCCCAAAGGCCCCACGTCCTAACACCTTCACCTTGTGAATTTCAGAGGGACACAAACATGCATATAATAGCACCAGTCTGAAGCCTCTCAAGCCATGCAGAAGACTTCCACATATATTCTCATATTTTCCATGGGAAGCTTCACCTGGTTTTGACAGAGGAGTGTCATGATATCATCTGTTTGATAAAGATCCCTTTGGGGCAACACTAGAGAGACTGGGTGAGCCCAGAGGCTGGGCAGTGGGTGAGGGGGGTCTTGCAATAATACAGGCAAGAGGTCTCAAGGGCCTGAGATCAGGCAGTCAAAGAAGGGACGGAGAGGAAACGAGGGCTGCTAGAGACATTTGGGAAGGAGAACAAACAAGTATTGGACAGGAAGGAGAAGGGAAGGACTTCTTCCTCCCATGGGGCAGTTCCCCTGCACCCCTGCAGTACACACCCAGCTTCCCCACACACTTGGAGGTGGCCTGGCAGAAGAGATATTGACGTTTCTCTTTATCTGCTGGCCTTTTAATTTTGTTCAGAGCCATGAAGTCCCCTCCTTTTTTTTTTTTTTTTTTTTTGCCTTACAACATTTGGATGATTTTCCTTATAATGATTGTCATAGTCATAACTATAATAATTATAGTGGCAATAATAAGATTTTGAATGGCTCCAGAGCCTTTCTTCCAAGGATGTTAATATGTGAGGTGGGGGTAGGAGGGGTCCTGGCAGAAATATTGTTAGATCTAATTTGCTGAAAAGTCACTCTCTGCCATTTGGAGAGAATCTGGCTGAGAGGGAAGCATTTCTGGTCTTGGGAGCATGGACTTCTTCCCAGATGAGAATCCATGTTCCCCATGAAGATTGGCAAGGGGGTTCCTGCTGCCTGGTGGGGTCTGCTAAATGCAGATTGACTGCTAGTGATGGAGAAAGGTGGAGAAGGACGCTCTAGAGCTTTGCCCCTCTCCCATCTCTAAGAAGCCTTCCCACAGGTCTCTGGTGGACAATGACCCCTCCATGCCTGCCTCAGGCTCTCCTATTGTGGGCTGTATGATTAGCATTTAATCATAATATACAACGTATTGTAGCATTTTATAAGTTACAAAACCTGTTTGGCTTCATTATGTCATTTAAACCTCCTAGCTACGGAGGCTAATATTATTATCATTCCCTCTCTACAAATGGATTCATTTGTTCAATGAACTTGCATGGAGCAGATAGTGTTAAATACTAGAAAAATGAAACATGTGTGGTTCTGGGGGCTTGGCCCCCAAATCAGGTACTCAGAGGTAAAGTGACTAAGACCTCAAGCAGAAGACTGATTTTCTTTCTCCAAGCTGCTTGCTCTCTTCTTCATTCAGCATACTTCAACAGCATACTTCACTCAGCATACTTCAACAGCATACTACTGTTACCTTAACTTTTAATTGTTCAAACTACCAAATTTGAGCACTTTCCTGCTTCATGTTTCAAATGTTCTTTTTGTCTTCCCAAATACATGGGAAAAATCCATATAAAAAAAGGACTTTACCAATTTACTTTTATTTTGAGATGGAGTCTCGCTCTGTTGCTCAGGCTGGAGTGCAGTGGCACGATCTCATCTCACTGCAACCTCTGCCTCCCTCAGTTCAGGCAATTTTCTGCCTCAGCCTCCTGAGTATCTGGGATTACAGGTGCCCACCACCATGCCTGGCTAATTTTTTGTATTTTAGAAAAAATACAAAAGACCTGGCCAGGCTGGTCTTGAACTCCTCACCTTGTGATCCACCCTCCTCGGCCTCCCAAAGTGCTGGGATTACAGACGTGAGCCACCGTGCCCAACCGACTTCACTAGTTTATTATTATTAAAGCCCATTTGTGGTAAGGAGTGTGAAAGTTTGTTTATACTTAGTAGTAACTGATCAACTATTACACAACACGTTTGTGCATACAGTAATTGATCAATAAATAGCAGTAAGCCAGAGAGTTCCAACTCTCCAGTTTTAGCTGATTTCCTCTTAAAACACTGGGTGTTATCCTCTTCGTCAAAAGTAATTCAAGCACTTTATTTCTGGAACATGTGGAATCTTTCCTTTTAAAGTATTTTGTAGCCAGTTCCAAAATGATGCTGATAGTTTGGAAGAATATTAATGTGCCCATCATAAAGAGAGAACAGTTGAGGCTAGAGGGGGGCAATTTGAAGTCCCAGCTTCCTTGTCTGGCTTGATGGCTGGTCTTCCTAGCATGTGGGTTCTTTAGACAGATATGGAAGGATGGAAAGCCAGAGGTGCCTTATGTTGACGATTTCTCTCCAAGCGCTTTTAGTGCGCAGCACAGAGGAACTCTCCATTGACTGGACGCATGCTCCCACCTTGTGGTGAGATTTGATATCCTCTGGCCTTTTTTCGTCTGTACATCCTGCTGGGGGAAATGCAACCATTTAGTCTGTGCTGAGCTCCAGGTGTACTCCCAGGCAGTAGGTGCTGGAATACAGACATGAAAGAACAGACAGAATTGTCCTCTTGAGGCTTACTTTACTGGACGTGTGTGTGTGTGGTTGGGGGGGGGGGCGGGTAGCAGTGGAGGGGGTGTAAGATGGGCAATAAGTAAATTTATACAGATAAAAAACAAAGTAATTTCAGATAGTGCTAAATGCTATGACAAGGAAGCAAGATGATGCAGTGGAGTGACTGGGGAGGAGACCTGCTTCTGCTGGCGTGGCCTGGGATGTTTAAGCCCAGGCTGACTGATGCACAGAAGTCAGGCTTGTGATGGAAGTCCCCAGGATGAGGGAGCAGAATGAAGGCCGGGGGGATGCCTCATGCTCTGCAATAGGAGAGTGCTTCCAGATGAGGGAGGAAAGGCAGACAGGGGCCAAGTCACACACACAGCCTCCTAGGCCACTCTGTGTGCAATGGAAACCACTGGGAAGATTGAAGAAAAGGGATACTAGTTTGAAGTGCCTCATGAGGCTCTTTGTGTTTGGACTTTTCCTTAAATGCAACCAGCATGTGCAAAGGGCCATGCTTGGAGCTTCCCCAGAAATTGTGAGCAGGGACTCACACTGTATCACTGCACCTTAGAATCATCTGGGAAATTTTACAAAATCCTGTTGCCTGGGCCCTACTCATGAGCAGTTAAATCAGAAGAGCTGCAAATGGAGCCCAGGCCTCAGCATAGTTTTTTGTTTGTTGTTTTTCTTTTTGTTTTGTTTTGTTTTGTTTTTGAGATGGAGTCTCGCTCTGTCGCCCAGGCAGACACTGCAGGGCCAGTGCAGTGGCACTATCTCGGCTCACTGCAAGCTCCGCCTTACAGGTTCATGCCATTCTTCTGCCTCAGCCTCCCGAGTAGTTGGGACTACAGGTGCCTGCCACCACGCCCGGCTAATTTTTTGTGATTTTAGTAGAGATGGGGTTTCACCGTGTTAGCCAGGATGGTCTTGATCTCCTGACCTCGTGATCTGACCACCTCAGCCTCCCAAAGTGCTGGGATTATAGGTGTGAGCCACTGCGCCCGGTCAGGCCTCTGTGTTTTGTCCAATCTTTTCAAGTGATTCTAGGGCACCACCAGAGTGGACAACCTCTATGTGTCAGGGAACCTCAGCCTCAGCTGAGGGTGGTCAGTGAGGGGCTGACTGTTAAGGCAAGGGCTCCAGAGCATCTGGGGTGAGGTTCTGAGACAGTGGACCTTGGTGTGTGGGGCAGACCATCACAATTATGGGCTGCAAAGGGAGAAGGAGAGGAAAGCAGACTGCAGAGCCCTGGGTATGGATAAGAAAGAGCTGGCTGAGTCTGGACTCACTTGGCTGCACGAGTATTTACAACAATGGAGGGAAGACAGCTGCAGAAAGGGCACAGATTGGAAGGGAGTCAGAGAGGCCCGCAGAGGCAGACTGGTGGTTCTGGGGCTGGTTTGGAGGCTCCTGATGGCTCCTCACAGACCTACCCTGTCTTACGCTTCCCACCCTAGCCTGTCTCCTAGAGGCCTCGTCTCTCCTCAGAAGTCTCCAGTCAATGCAGTTGCATACAAACTCAAGGCTGGATGCTAGGCTCCTGTCTTTGTGGCAGCTGGCCTTACACGGGCACACCCTCACAGGCACCAGGCTCTGTCTGGATAAATCTTCAGCGCTGTTACGGTTGCACGCGACAGCAAACCCAACCCAAAAATGCTTAAGCAAAGAGGAAATGCACAAACTCAAGTGACGGAAGAGTTTAGGGCGTGGTTTTAGGTGTGGCTTGACCCGGAACCAATCACTATGGCCAGGGGAATGCAAGCCTCTGATTGGTCCAGCCTGAGTCATATTCGACCAAAGGGAGCAGGGAATAGAGACAGCACCACCTTCCAAAGAAAACGTGTGAGAGTCAGGACAGCAGAAGAAAATCATGGGTGCTCTTACGTCAAAATTGGGGCCAAGGCATGCTCTTATGACCCGAACCAGGCAATGTTTCCTGTGGTAGTCCCATAATATGGAGGAAGAGTGTGGAGCTTATGATCTTCCTTGTCTGATTAATCAGTTTTGGTAACTGAAGGCTGGGCTTGGTGATTTTGAGGTGCACGTTGGCTGAGGGACGGTGTATTAGTCCGTTTGCTGCTGATAAAGACATACCCAAGACTGGGCAATTTGCAAAAGAAAGAGGTTTAATTGGACTTACATTTCCACGTGGCTGGAGAAAGTCTCACAATCATGGTAGAGGGTGAAAGGCACTTCTTATAGGGCAGTGGGCAAGAGAGAACGAGGAATAAGCAAAAGTGGAAACCCCTGATAAACCCATGATATCTCGTGAGACTTATTCACTATCACAAGAATATCATGAAAAAGACTGGCCCCATGGTTCAATTACCTCCCACTGGGTCTCTCCCACAACACATAAGAATTCTGGGAGATACAGTTGAAGTTGAGATTTGGGTGGGTACACAGCCAAACCCTATCATTCTGCCCCAGGCCCCTCCCAAATTTCATGTCCTCACATTTCAAAACCAATCATGCCTTCCCAACAGTCCCCCAAAGTCTCAACTCATTTCAGCATTAACCCAAAAGTCTACAGTCCAAAGTCTCATCTGAGACAAGGCAAGTCCCTTCCGCCTATGAGCCTGTAAAGTCAAAAGCAAGTTAGTTACTTCTTAGATATAAGGGGAGTACAGGCATCGGGTAAATACAACCATTCCAAATGGGAGAAATTGGCCAAAACAATGGGGCTACAGGACCCATGAAAATCTGAAATCCAGCAGGGCAGTCAAATCTTAAAGTTCCAAAATGATCTCCTTTGACTCCATGTCTCACATCTGGGCCATTCTGATGCAAAGAGGTGAGTTCCCATGGTCTTCGGCAGCTCCCCCTCTGTGGTTTTGCAGGGTACAGACTCCCTCCTGGCTACTTTCATGGGCTGGCATGAAGTGTCTGAAGCTTTTCCAGGCACACGGTGCAAGCTGTCCCTGGATACACCATACTGGGATCTGGAGGATGGTGGCTCTCTTCTCAGCTCCACTAGGGAGTGCCCCAGTAGGGACTCTGTGTGGGGGCTCCAACCCCACATTCCTCTTCGGCACTGCCCTAGCAGAGGTTCTCCATGAGGTCCCCACTCCTGCAGCAAACTTTTGCCTGGGCATCCAGGCATTTCCATATATCTTCTGAAATCTAGGAGGAGGTTCCCAAACCTCAGTTCTTGATTTCTGTGCATCCACAGGCTAAACACCATGTGGAAGCTGCCAAGGCTTGAGGCTCGCACCCTCTAAAGTCACGACCCTGAGTGCTATGTTGGCCCGTTTCAGCCATGGCTGGAGTGACTGGGACACAGGGCACCAAGTCCCTAAGATGCACACAGCATGGGCACTCTGGGCCTGGCCCCAGGAAACCACTTTTTCCTTCTGGGCCTTTGGGCCTGTGATGGGAGGGGCTGTTGTGAAGGTCTCTGACATGGCCTGGAGACATTTTCCCCATGGTTTTGGGGATTAACATTAAGTTCCTTGCTACTTATGCAAGTTTCTGCAGCCGGCTTGAATTTCTCCCCAGAAGGCAGGTTTTTCTTTTTTATCGCAAATTTTCCAAACTTTTATGCTCTGCTTCCCTTATAAAACTGAATGCCTTTAATGGCACCCAAATCACCTTTTGAATGCTTTGCTGCTTAGAAATTTCTTCTGCCAAATATCCTAAATCATCTCTTTCAAGTTCAAAGTTCCACAGATCTCTAGGGCAGGGGCAAAATGCTACCAGTCTCTCTGCTAAAGCATAGCAAGAGTCAGCTTTACTCCAGTTCCCAACAAGTTCCTCATCTCCATCTGAGATCATCTCAGCCTGGATTTTATTGTCCATATCGCTGTCAGCATTTTGGGGAAAGCCATTCAACAAGTCTCTAGGGAGTTCCAAACTTTCCCATATGTTCCTGTCTTCTGAGCTCTCCAAACAATTCCAACCTCTGTCTGTTACACAGTTCCAAAGTTGCTTCCACATTTTCAAGTATCTTTTCAGCAACGCCCCACTCTACTGGTACCAATTTACTGTATTAGTCAGTTTTCATGCCGCTCATGAAGACATACCTGAGACTGGGCAATTTACAAAAGAAAGAGGTTTAACTGGACTTACAGTTCCACGTGGCTGGGGAAGGTCTTAGAATCATGGGGAGGGCAAAAGGCACTTCTTACATGGTGATGGAAAGAGAGAATGAGGAAGAAGCAAAAGTGGAAACCCCTGATAAACCCATCAGATCTCATGTGACTTACTCACTATCATGAGAATAACACAGGAAAGACCGGCCCCCATGATTCACTTACTTCCCACTGGGTCCCTCCCACAACACGTGGGAATTCTAGGAGATACGATTCAAGTTGAGATTTGGGTGGGGACACAGCCAAACCGTATCAGATGGGAAGAGTTACTTGTCGTAAGTAGCATACTGGACAATGACAGGCTATCTTGCTTGCTTTCCCACACCACCTCCACCCCCAAATAGAGTAATTCCCTGGGGGAAAGAGATGTCTGTCCACAGTGACAAAGAGTGGAAAGAGGAAAGATTACCCCTCCCACCCCCACCTCCATTCCATGTTTGGAGTGGTATGTAGAGACATTTTTCTTTTAAAATAGACTTTATTTTTTAGAGCAGTTTTAGATTCTCAGCACAATTGAGCAGAAGAGGCAGAGATTTCCCTCTTTCCACCCCACAGTTTCCCCATTATCAACATTGCACACCAGAGTGGTACATTTGTAATACTTCATGCACGTACACTGACACATCATTATCACCCAAACTCCACAGTTTCCATTAGCGTTCACTCTTAAGGTACATCCTATGAGTTTGGATGTACGTGTATTTACCTTACTGTCTCCATAGTTTTGCGTTTTCCAGAATATGGTATAGTTGAAATCATATGCTATGTACTCTTTTAAGACTGGTTTATTTCATTTAATTATAGGCACTTAATTTTTCTTCACATATTTTCATGGTTTGATAGCTCATTTCTTTTTAATGCTGAAAAATATTCTGTTTTTTTTTTTTATCTGTTCACTCATTGGAGGACCTCTTGGTTGCTTCCAAGTTTTGGCAATTATGAATACAGCTGCTATAAACATTCACGTGCAGGTTTTGATGTGGTCATAAATTTCAATCCCTTTAGAAATTGTGCCAGGTAGTACAATTGCAGGATCATATGATAAGAGCATGTTTAGTTTTATATGAAAATGCCAAACTGGCTTCCAAAGTGGCTGTATAATTTTGTATTCCCACCAACCAGCAATATTGTTTGTGTTCTGGATTTTGGCCATTTTAATAAATGTATAGTGGTATCTCAATTGTTGTTTTAATTTGAAATTCCCTGATGACATATGAGGTGAAGCATCTTTTCATATGCTTATTTGCCATCTGTATATCTTTGCAGAGGTTAAGATCTTTAGCCCATTTTTAAAAAGGATTGTTTATTTTCTTAATATTGAGTATATTTTGGACAACAGTTCTTTATCAGAAATGTCTTTTGCAAATATTTTGTCCTGGTCTGTGGTTTTTCTTCTCATTATCCTGATGTAGATGCTTTTTATGTAAGTGGAGCTAGTCCGTTTATCTCAGTCATAAACAGTGTATGTCTGTTGCTCGGCCCAGAGTAATGGGGATATAATGCACACACACTGGATTGGGTGACAGTAAGGTGCTATGCAGAACTTAAGAGAACAGGAAGCAAGTCTCAGTTCAGTACTTTAAAAGAAAAACTTCAAATGAATTAAATTTAACAGCATTTCATTGAGCAAAGAATGAGATAATCAGAAGCTCCTAAAAAAGAATGGGTTAAGAGTGACTCCAGGGCTGCCACATGGCTGGCTAATGTTTGTTGACAGAACAAGGAAAGTGATGGATAGAAAATGGAAGTAAGATACAGAAACAGCTGGATTGGTTTCAGCTCAGCATTTGCCTCATTTGAACATGATTTGAACAGTCAGCCACCTGTGATTGGCTGAAACTGTGTGATCCATACAAGAATATATTACAATTTGCCCACACATCCAGTTAGGTTATAGTTCACTACACTTGAAGAAACCTTTAGGCTGAACTTAAATTATGTAAGGAAGCAGCTTTAACTTAATTTAACAATTTCCCCCTTTAGGAAGTTGACCAAGACTTTAGGCATTGACGTCAACAGTTAGGGCCAACGGGAGTTCCTTATTATGCTGGAATCTCCTGTTTTTAAGAGAACAGAAACTGGTCTGTTTGGAGATGTATCTGCTTTCTTAAAGTTTCAGTTTGATTACATGGCACTTAGCATGCATGACTCTATTTTGGTTCAGTCTGGTCTGTTGGGGCCTAGTGCAGTAGCTCAGTCCAGAACAATGCCTCCCATAATTTTGTTTAACAAGTACCAGCAACTAGAATCATCGGATTGGAAGACGGTGAGCAGCAATAGCTGTTGGAGGTAGCTGCATGGTGGCTGTGGGCTGAGTAGAGTCTAAATTAATGCAGGGTCACATAGGGGTTATTACACAGTAAGGGCTCAAACTGTCATTATTGATGAGTTCCTTTTTGTTGGAATCCCTAAGAAATCTTTTGGACTTGGCCAAATTAGAAATTAAATATCTAGATTTTTCCTGCTAATATCTGTGAATCCAGAACTGTGGTCAGAAGTCCAGAAAACAAATGAACATTGACAGATTTTAAAAGAGTGAAAGAAGGAAAGAAAGAGGAGAGGAAGAAAGGAAGGAAGAGAGAAATGAAAAATAAAGAAAAGAAAAGAAAGAAATGAGAGGAGAAAATCAAGCAAGCAGGGAAGCAAGAAATGAAAGGTTTTATAGCAGGTTCTTCAGATGTGGAAGTGTATGGTTTAAAATCAAATAAGGGAGGGCAGTTCCAAGATGGCCGAATAGGAACAGCTCTAGACTACATGTTCCAAATAGGAACAGCTGTATCTCCCAGCGTGAGCGACACAGAAGACGGGTGATTTCTGCATTTTCAACTGAGGTACCGGGTTCATCTCACTGGGGTGTGTCAGACAGTGGGTATAGGAGAGAGGGTGCAACCCACTGAGCAAGAGCTGAAGCAGGGCGAGGCATCGCTTCACCCAGGTAGCACAAGGGGGAAGGGATTTCTCTTTCCTAGCCAAGGGAAACTGTGACACACAACACCTGGAAAATCAGGTCTGTCCCACCCTAATACTGTGCTTTACCAAGGGTCTTAGCAAATGGCACACCAGGAGATTGTATCCCTCACCTGGCTCAGAGGGTCCCATGCCCATGGGGCCTCCCTCATTGCTAGTACAGCAGTCTGAGATCTAACTGCAAGGCAGCAGTGAGGCTGGGGGAGGGGCACCCACCATTGCTGAGGCTTGAGTAGGTAAACAAAGTGGCCAGAAAGCTTGAACTGGGTGAAGCCCACGGCAACTCAAGGAGGCCTGCCTGCCTCTGTAGACTCCACCTCTGGGGACAGGGCATAGTCAAACAAAGGGCAGCAGAAACCTCTGAAGATTTAAATGTCCCTGTCTGACAGCTTTGAAGAGAGTAGTGGTTCTCCCAGCACAGAGTTTGAGATCTGAGAACGGACAGACTGCCTGCTCAAGTGAGTCCCTGACCCTTGAGTAGCCTAACTGGGAGACATCCCCCACTAGGGGCAGATTGACACCTCACACCTCACGTGGCTGGGTACTCCTCTGAGATGAAGCTTCCAGAGGAACGACCAGGCAGCAATAGTTGCTGTTCAGCAATATTCACTCTTCTGCAGCCTCCGCTGGCGATACCCAGGCAAACAGGGTCTGGAGTGGACCTCCAGCAAACTCCAACAGACCCGCCATTGAGAGGCCTGACTGTTAGAAGGAAAACTAACAAACAGAAAGGACATCCACACCAAAACCCCATCTGTACGTCACCATCATCAAAGACCAAAGGTAGATAAAACCACAAAGATGGGGAAAAAACAGAGCAGAAAAACTGAAAATTCTAAAAATCAGAGTGCCTCTCCCCCTCCAAAGGAATGCAGCTCCTCGCCAGCAATGGAACAAAGCTGGACAGAGAATGACTTTGACGAGTTGAGAGAAGAAGGTTTCAGACGATCAAACTTCTCTGAGCTAAAGGAGGAAGTTCGAACCCATTGCAAAGAAGCTAAAAACTTTGATAAAAGATTTGACGAATGGCTAACTAGAATAACCAATGTAGAGAAGTCCTTAAATGACTTGATAGAGCTGAAAACCATGGCACAATAAGTACCTGACAAATGCACAAGTTTCAGTAACTGATTCGATCAACTGGAAGAAAGGGTATCAGTGATTGAAGATCAAATGAATGAAATGAAGTGAGAAGAGAAGTTTAGAGAAAAAACGGTAAAAAGAAACGAACAAAGCCTCCAAGAAATATGGGACTATGTGAAAGGACCAAATATATGTCTGATTGGTGTACCTGAAAGTGACAGGGAGAATGGAACCAAGTTGGAAAACACTCTGCAGGATATTATCCAGGAGAACTTCCCCAACCTAGCAAGGCAGGCCAGCATTCAAAATCAGGAAATATGGAGAATGCCACAAAGATACTCCTCAAGAAGAGCAACTCCAAGACACATAATTGTCAGATTCACCAAAATTGAAATGAAGGAAAAAATGTTAAGGGCAGCTAGAAAGAAAGGTCGGGTTACCCACAAAGGGAAGCCCATCAGACTAACAGTGGATCTCCTGGCAGAAACTCTATAAGCAAGAAGAGAGTGGGGGCCAATATTCAACATTCTTAAAGAAAAGAATTTTCAACCCAGAATCGCATATGCAGCCAAACTAAGTTTCATCAGTGAAGGAGAAATAAAAACCTTTACAGACAAACCAATGCTGAGATATTTTGTCACCACCAGGCCTGCCCTACAAGAGATCCTGAAGGAAGCACTAAACGTGGAAAGGAACAACCAGGACTAGCCACTGCAAAAACATGTCAAAATGTAAAGACCATCAATGCTAGGAAGAAACTGCATCAACTAACGAGCAAAATAACCAGCTAACATCATAATGACAGTATCAAGTTCACACATAACAATATTAACCTTAAATGTAAATGGACTGAATGCTCCAATTAAAAGACACAGACTGGCAAATTGGATAAAGAGTCAAGACCGATCAGTTTGCTGTATTCAGGAGACCCATCTCACGTGCAGAGACACACATAGGCTCAAAATAAAGGGATGGAGGAAGATCTACGAAGCAAATGGAAAACAAAAAAAGGCAGGGATTGCAATCCTGGTCTCTGATAAAACAGACTTTAAACCAACAAAGATCAAAGGAGACAAAGAAGGCCATTATATAATGGTAAAGGGATCAATTCAATAAGAAGAGCTAACTATCCTAAATGTATATGCACCCAATACAGGAGCACACAGATTCATAAAGCACATCCTTAGAGACTTACAAAGAGACAGACTCCCACACAATAATAATGGGAGACTTTTAACACCCCACTGTCAACATTAGACAGATCAATGAGACAGAAAGTTTACAAGGATATCCAGGAATTGAACTCAGCTCTGCACCAAGCGGACCTAATAGACATCTACAGAACTCTCCACCCCAAATCAACAGAATATACATTCTTCTCAGCACCACATCACACTTATTCCAAAATTGACCACATAGTTGGAAGTAAAGCACTCCTCAGCAAGTGTAAAAGAACAGAAATTATAACAAACTGTCTCTCAGACCACAGTGCAATCAAACTAGAACTCAGGATTAAGAAACTCACTCAAAACTGCTCACTACATGGAAACTGAACAACCTGCTCCTGAATGACTACTGCGTACATAACAAAATGAAGGCAGAAATAATGATGTTCTTTGAAACCAATCTTTGAGAACAAAGATACAACATACCAGAATCTCTGGGACACATTTAAAGCAGTGTGTAGAGGGAAATTTATAGCACTAAATGCCCACAAGAGAAAGCAGGAAAGATCTGAAATTGATACCTTAACATCATAATTAAGAGAACTAGAGAAGCAAGAGCAAACACCTTCAAAACCTAGCAGAAGGCAAGAAATAACTAAGATACTAGCAGAACTGAAGGAGATAGAGAAACAAAAAAACCCTTCAAAAAATCAATGAATGTAGGAGCTGGTTTTTTGAAAAGATCAACAAAATTGATAGACCACTAGCAAGACTAATAGAGAAGAATCAAATAGACGCAATAAAAAATGATAAAGGGGATATCACCACCGACCCCAAGGAAATACAAACTACCATCAGAGAATACTATAAACACCTCTACACAAATAAACTAGAAAACCTAGAAGAAATGAATAAATTCCTGGACACATACACTCTCCCAAGACTAAACCAGGAAGAAGTTGAATCCCTGAATAGACCAATAACAGGCTCTGAAATTAAGGCAATAATTAATAGCCTACCAACCAAAAGAAGTCCAGGACTAGACCGATTCACAGTCGAATTCTACCGGAGGTACAAGGAGGAGCTGGTACCATTCCTTCTGAAACTATTCCAATCAATAGAAAAAGGGGGAATCATCCCTAACTCATTTTATGAGGCCAACATCATCCTGATACCAAAGCATGGCAGAGAAACAACAAAAAAAGAGAATTTGAGACCAATATCCCTGATGAACATCGATGCAAAAATCCTCAATACAATACTGGCAAACCGAATCCAGCAGCACATCAAAAAGCTTATCCACCACGATCATCTGGGCTTCATTCCTGGGATGCAAGTTTGGTTCAACATACACAAATCAATAAACATAATCCAGCATATAAACAGAACCAAAGACAAAAACCACATGATTATCTCAATAGATGCAGAAAAGGCCTTTGACAAAATTCAACAGCCCTTCATGCTAAAAACTCTCAATAAACTAGGTATTGATGGAAAGTATCTCAAAATAATAAGAGCTGTTTATGACAAACCCACAGACAAAATCATACTGAATGGGCAAAAACTAGAAGCATTCCCTCTGAAAACTGGCACAAGACAGGGATGCCCTCTCTCACCACTCCTATTCAACGTAGTGTTGTAAGTTCTGGCCAGGGCAATCAGGCAGGAGAAAGAAATAAAGGGTATTCAGTTAGGAAAAGAGGAAGTCAAATTGCCCCTGTTTGCAGATGATATGATTGTATATTTAGAAAGCCCCATCATCTCAGCGTATAATCTCCTTAAGCTGATAATCAGCTTCAGCAAATCTCAGGATACAAAATCAATGTGCAAAAATCACAAGCATTCTTATACACCTATAACAGACAAACAGAGAGCCAAATCATGAGTGAACTCCCATTCACAATTGCTTCAAATAGAATAAAATACCTAGGAATCCAACTTACAAGGGATGTGAAGGACTTCTTCAAGGAGAACTACAAACCACTGGTCAATGAAATAGAATAGGACACAAACAAATGAAAGAAATTCCATGCTCATGGATAGGAAGAATCAATATCGTGAAAATGGCCATACTGCCCAAGGTAATTTATAGATTCAGTGCCATCTCCATTAAACTACCAATGACTTTCTTTCACAGAATTGGAAGAAACTACTTTAAAGTTCATATGGAACCAAAAAAGAACTCATATTCAAGACAATCCTAAGCCGAAAGAACAAAGCTGGAGGCATCACGCTACCTGACTTCAAACTATGCTACAAGGATACAGTAACCAAAACAGCATGCTACTGGTACCAAAACAGAGATATAAACCAATGGAACAGAACAGAGCCCTCGGAAATAATACCACACATCTACAACCATCTGATCTTTGACAAACCTGACAAAAACAAGAAATGGGGAAAGGATTCCCTATGTAATAAATGGTGCTGGGAAAACCGGTTAACCATAAGTAGAAAGCTGAAACTGGATCCCTTCCTTATACCTTATACAAAAATTAATTCAAGATGGATTAGACACTTAAATGTTAGACCTAAAACCATAAAAACCCTAGAAGAAAACCTAGGCAATACCATTCAGGACATAGGCATGGGCAAGGACTTCATGACTAAAACACCAAAAGCAATGGCAACAAAAGCCAAAATTGACAAATGGGATGTAATTAAACTAAAGAGCTTCTGCACAGCGAAAGAAACTACCATCAGAGTGAACAGGCAACCTACAGAATGGGAGAAAATTTTTGCAATCTACTCATCTGACAAAGGGCTAATATCCAGAACCTACAAAGAACTCAAACAAATTTACAGGAAAAAAACAAACTACCCCACCCGGGCAAAGGATATGAACAGACACTTCTCGAAAGGAGACATTTATGCAGCCAACAGACACATGAAAAAATGCTCATCATCTCTGGCCATCAGATAAATGCAAATCAAAACCACAATGAGATACCATCTCAGACCAGTTAGAATGGCAATCATTAAAAAGTCAGGAAACAACAGGTGCTGGAGAGGATGTGGAGAAATAGCAACACTTTTACACTGTTGGTGGGACTGTAAACTAGTTCAACCATTGTGGAAGACAGTGTGGCGATTCCTCAAGGATCTAGAACTAGAAATACCATTTGACCCAGCCATTCCATTACTGGGTATATACCCAAAGGATTATAAATCATGCTGCTCTAAAGACACATGCACACATATGTTTATTGTGGCACTATTCACAATAGCAAAGACTTGGAATCAACCCAAATGTCCATCAGTGACAGACTGGATTAAGAATATGTGACACATATACACCATGGAATACTATGCAGCCATAAAAAAGGATGAGTTCATGTCCTTTGTAGGGACATGGATGCAGCTGGAAACCATCATTTTCAGCAAACTATTGCAAGAACAGAAAACCAAACACCACATGTTCTCACTCATAGGTGGGAATTGAACAATGAGAACACTTGACACAGGAAGGGGAACATCACACACCAGGGCCTGTTGTAGGGTGGGGGGAGTGGGGAGGGATAGCATTAGGAGATACACCTAATGTAAATGACGAGTTAATGGGTGCAGCACACCAACATGGCACATGTATACATATGTAACAAACATGCATGTTGTGCACATTTACCCTAGAACATAAAGTATAATAAAAAAGATAAAATAAATAAAAAAATAAAATAAAATCAAAGAAGGTGAGCACAGCAGACCCTTCTCCCCACACCTCCCCTTTCCCCTACTCCCTTGGCTTAGCGTCAGCTCAGCACCCACTCTGTTGCCTGGGAAAGGAAAAAAGGCTGGAGGAGAGGGGACTTTGTCCGAGACCCCATAGCTAGCTCAGGGCACTTGTGCCCTTTCTACTTAAAAGCTCTAAAGAATTAATTTCTTGGATGTAAGACAATTAGAACCTCAGACACACACTGGAAGTCATTAACAGTTGAGTAAGGGTAACAGGGAACAGATTTGCAGAATTAAGGAAAGAGACCAAGCAGAAAGCAGATAACTTAATTTCCTTAATTTAGACAGTTGTGCAATTTAGCAACCAGACTGACAACCTTGAAAGTATGTCAAGGAGAAATAACTCCCAAGTCGTAAGAACTCATAGAGCGAAGAGAAATGGAAAGTACAATAAACTAATTTTCTTTTTGGAAGTAAACAATACCTTTTTCAAAATAATCAGATTCATAAAATTGTTGTCCTCACCAGTTTGTCACACGTAGGAAGAGAAGTCCAATAAAGCATAGGTACAGCAGCTGGACTGATAGACCTTAGCACTTGGCTTCCTATTCTCCCTGCTGGTACTCTGCGGTGTCTTTTCTTTATTCTTTATTCTTTTTTCTTTCTTTCTTTCTTTTTTTGAGAAAGGGTCAGGCCGGGCGCGGTGGCTCACGCCTGTAATCCCAACACTTTGGGAGGCCGAGGCGGGCGGATCACAAGGTCAGGAGATCGAGACCATGGTGAAACCCCGTCTCTACTAAAAATAGAAAAAATTAGCCGGGCGCGGTGGCGGGCGCCTGTAGTCCCAGCTACTCGGGAGGCTGAGACAGGAGAATGGCGTGAACCCGGGAGGCGGAGCTTGCAGTGAGCCGAGATTGCGCCACTGCACTCCAGCCTGGGCAACAGAGCGAGACTCCGTCTCAAAAAAAAAAAAAAAAAAAAAGAGAAAGGGTCTCGCTCTGCTGCTCAGGCTGGAGTACAGTAACGAGATCTCAGCTTACTGCAAACTTTATATCCCGGGTTCAAGTGATTCTCCTGCCTCAGCCTCCTGAGTAGCTGGGATTACAGGTGCCAGCCACCGTGCCTGGATAATTTTTGTATTTTTAGTAGAGATGGGGTTTTGCCATGTTGGTCAGGCTGGTCTAGAACTCCTGACCTCAGGTAATCCACCCACCTTGGCCTCCCAAAGTGCTAGGATTACAGGCATGAGCCACCGCGCTTGGCCATCTTTTCCAGTTGTTTATTCTGCCCCTGGCCCATGGTCCCAAGTGCTGGAAAGGGTTTTCCCCACATTTACAGCTCTGAAGTTGAGCTTTTTATCACCTGGCTTGTTGGCTTCTAAGTTTTGCTGCTGGGTAGAATTACCTGGAAAGCTGACTGCACCTCCCAGAGATTTGATTCTTGTGGTGGCATTCTTGTTCTGATCTTTCAAAAAGCCTACGAGATGATTCTTAAGTACATTGATAACTTTTCCAGCCCCCAGTGGAGGCCTAGTCTTTGTAATTCACGGTTGCCAAAGTTCAGGGACATTGGTGGAGCTTTCTGAGGGCTTCCTTAGAAAATGCGTGAAGAGGCATTTTCTTGTATTCCCCCTAAAAGAAGTCTCACAGTCTCTCCCACCTCCTACCAAGAGATCCTACTGAGAATTCCTATAGGCAGAAGCTGGGGCACCTGTTTTTGTTGGTTTGTTTCAAATAGGCTTATAGTGTAACATCAATTTCTAGAACAAAAAATGAACATATTAACAAGGAAAATGCATATTCAATAACTTCACCATCACAAATTTTAAAAACAAGGCACTAAACTAGAGAGGATAAATATACTAGAGATGAAAACCAATAACCCTGTAGGATGTGGGAAAAGTGGTGGCAAGTATAAAATATGTGGCATTAATCCAGACTTTAAAAAGAAAAATAAAATTCTACATGGAACACCTAACCAAGTAATTAAAATAGTTAGAAAATCAACAAATCAGTCAGCCCTTGCAAAAAACTAATTGTAACTGAAACAAATCATAAAAATATTTCAGCAAAGTAGTATTAACCGAAGAGTGGAAACAAGGATTTGATCCTTTATTTTAAAGTATGACCTGAAATAGTCTGCCTTGACCAGCCAACATGAAAGAGAAGGAGTATTGTGAGAATATTACTTGTTTTTAAAGGGCAATTATCATTATTTAAAAAGGCAATTATCATCAGAGAAAAACCACATTATCCCCAATGTTATATACCAGTTCATGTAACTGTAACTATTATGAAGTACTGTGCAAATTAAATTACACCACAAACTGCTAGAAAGTCCAGTCTTTGATTAAGGAAGACATACACCATTCAAATGGTGGAGGTTCTAGGAATAAGAGAGACCGGCGCCTAGGGGAGCCAGGACTGCTGGTGTTGTCAACTCCTACCTCCTTGACAGAAGGCACTGCTGATCATTCTCCTTTCCTGTCTAGTGTTTGGTGGTCTAGGTCCCCAGACTGACCAGTGGGATTCTATGAAGGAGGGTGTGTCACTGGTGACTCCATTCCCACAGTGCTCCTTTCTATCTGTGCTTCTCCCTGGGTTCTAAGGCCTGAGCTTATTACATTCAGTTCTCCCTGTCCTGCACTTAGCCTCTTCCAAACAGACCCCCACTACTTCCCATATCCCAAATGCTGTGGCCATATTGACCCCTTAGTCTAAGCACTTAGGAACCCCAATCATTGTCCCTGTTCTCTCTCTCAAGTACCCCAAAGACTAGAAGCCACTGTCCCTTTCCACACATACACCACTCCCAACCACAGCCTTCCTTCAAAGTCTTTCTCTGAGTAGCTTCTTAGTCTTCGCCCACTTGCCATTTAGTTCCTCTGACCCTTTCATACAACATTTATTACCGCAAACCTTCAAGCCACAGGTGACTTGTGTACTGACCTTCTGTTTACTGATCCTTTGGTAAAGATCGATTTCTCCTTCCAAGAGTAGACAGGATGACTCCATATTTTCTTGTTTGATCAGAGATAAGGACCAAAAAGAAACAGTATATAAGTCCATTGTCCTGTGCATTATGGGAACTGTGATTATATTGTCCCTGATTTCTGGAAGTTCAGTGTCTTGAAAAAGATGTAACACATGTATACAAAACAACTCCTACAGAAATGCAACTCAAATGTGTTGGTAAGATCACAAGTTCTCTGAGAGTTCAGAAGAAGATAGTGGCTGGGGAATGAAAGAAGACCCCATAGAAAAGGTAACAACTAAGCTGGGTCTAAATAATTTTTAGATTGTTTAGAAATTTTTGTAGTATTTAAATACACCAGAGATAAAAACCAATAACTGTGTAGGAAAGAAAAATATAACTAGTTGGGATCCCAGACAGATGTTGATATAGTTTGAGTATGTGTCCCCACCAAATGTCATGTTGAATTGTAATCCCCAGTGTTGGAGGTGGGGCCTGGTGGGAGGTGTTTGGGTCATGGGGGTGGATCCCTCATGGCTTGGTCCTGTCCTAGGGATAGTGAGTGAGTTCTCGTGAGATCAGGTTGATTAGGTTTGTGGCTCCTCCCCCACACTCCTGCTGTTGCACCTGCCTGCACCATGTGACACGCAAGCTCCCTCTTCACCTTCTGCCATGAGTAGAAATTTCCTGAGGCCTCCCCAGAAGCTGATGCTGGCTCTGTCCTTCCTGTACACCCTGCAGAACTGTGAGCCAATTAAACCTCTTTTCTTTTAAATTATGCAATCTCAGGTATTTCTTTTCTTTTCTTTTTTTTTTTTGAGACAGAGTCTCGCTCTGTCGCCTAGGCTGGAGTGCAGTGGTGTGATCTCTGCTCACTGCAACCTCCGCTCCTGGGTTCAAGTGATTCTCCTGCCTCAGTCTCCTGAGTAGCTGGGATTACAGGCGCACACCATTACGCCCCGCTAATTTTTGTATTTGTAGTAGAGACGGGGTTTCATCATGTTGGTCAGGCTGGTCTCGAACTCCTGAACTCGTGATCCACCCGCCTCAGCCTCCCAAAGGGCTGGGATTACAGGCTTGAGCCACTGCGCTCAGCCAATCTCCGGTATTTCTTTATAGCAACACAAGAACAGTCTAATAAGGATGTATAGACAGGGAACAGTTGAGATAGCAAGGTGTGTAGTAACTCTGTAATTGTACTCTCTAAAGGGGGTATTTTTCCAACATTTAAAAAAATAATATGCTGAGATGAGAGTTTTACATTCTATAATGAAGGACATTAGAAGAGATAGTATAAAACAAATACTATCTGACCTGTAGATAATTCAGTCCCAGGATAGTACATGTCTAGACTCTCATTCGATTACTAGTGAGTGGTGCAGATTGTACCTCCTGACATTGACTGTCCCAGGTCACTTTTCTCATATTAAATCTTAAAGCCAGGTAAGGGAAAAGTGTGAGCAAACACATGGAAACTGAAAAAAAAAAAATGGGTGTTTCTAGGCGACAGTGAATGAGTAAACCATTTTATCTTGAGCAAAGACCTACATGAGGGAGTAGTAGAGAAGGCAGGGGTGTTTTGTGGCCATTATTTTGATTTCAGTCTTTGATATCATTACCTTTTGGTTCGTGCATTTTTCTAGTCTGTTTTGACTCTAAGGCAATACATTTTTCTTTGGATGTTGTGTTTCGTAGCTGTAGAATTTTCATTTAATTTCATTTAATTTTTAGTTTTAATTTTTATAATTACTGTTTTTCTTGAGATTTCCCCATGTGTTGTTCACTTATAGTCACTCTTTCCTTTAAATTTCTGAACATGCACACTTATGATGCTATTTTAAAATCCTTGTTTGCTAATTCCAATATCATGTCTGGGTCTGTTTCTACTGACTCTATTTACTCTTGGTTATGGGCTAGAATTGCCTGCTTCTTCAAGTATCTAATAATTTTATATTGTGTCCTGGCCATTGTGGAGGCTATGTTTCTGACAGTCTGGACTTTATTGCTTTCTTTTAAGGAGTCATGGATTTTACTGATTTATTGGTGAATAAGCTTGATTTTATTGAGTGTTTGTTTTAGACTTTATTAAGGTCTGGAGTTTCCCTTATTCTATGGCTAGAGAAATCCTATTCTTAAGTCATGGCCTTTATTGGATTCTAGATTGAATGCTCAGGGTGTTCAGCAACATTTCTTCACTCTGCATGGTCAGAACCCCAAATTCTATCAGTACATGTGGTCTCTGGAATCTGCTCAGCTCCATACCCCACCCTCCCCATGGCTGTTCTCTGCTAGGCTTTAGTATTTGGCCAAAGATTTAAGGTAACCCATATCCAGGGGATCACAAAACTGCATTGTTGTCCAATATCTGAAAAGCAGTTATTTTATATATTTTGTTCAGTTTTTATAGCTGACCACAGTAAGATGGTACTCTTACTCTTACTCTTACACAGCAAGGGGGTACTTTTACTCTCTCATGCCTGGAACCAGAGGTGTCTCACTTCTAAAACTCTTTTGTGAAGCTGGTACTGCATAGCCAGGTACCATGGTGCTAGCCAAATTCCCAAGAATAACAGTGCCTCCTTCTTTGAGATTCCCAGTGGGATCTGTTTTTTTGCATTAATTTAGACGAACCAATTATCACCCTTGGTTTACACCAATTGGAACAAGTAATGTGAGAGTTCTGCCCTACTGTCTGTCAGTCTGACAATAACTAGGAGACTATTCCACTCTGGGCACCACACTTTTAGTGAGACATAGGCCACCCAGAGCTCATCCAGAGGAGAATGGCTAGGATGTTGCAGGTAATCCATTTTGTTGTGGATCAGTAAATAGAACTGGGGATATTTAGACTAATTTCTTTAATCTTAGCCTTTGTTTTACAAATCACTGTGATTGTTGCCACACTTTATTCTGTCAGCAAAAGCTTTTAGGGATGACTATTCTCTTCCTTGCTATTTCTAATTTACGTATTATTTAATGGTATGTATTTAACTATGTGGCTTCTCAATTTTTGTCTGGAAAATTACAAATTGCTTTTCAGTTTTTTTCCATTTTATGTTCTCCTCTTTGAGCTTTTTGTTTTGTGAGTTAAATTCTTATTAATTTACTCTATAGTCTAAAATAATTGTGAAGAATTTCCTCCAATTCTTTGTGGCATTATCACCAAGACTGACTTGTCCATTGAACACAGTAGGCCCAGTGTCTAACACCCACAGTACTTTCAGAGGCCCAGGAGAGTGTTTTAATTTTTATTTATTTTAAAGGCAAAAAAATAAAGATAATAATATTAATCTATAATATTAACTTCATGTTGGATTATATTAAATAACGAAAATGAGGTCATAAAAATATTGTTTTTGTGGAAGAAGCAGCTCACATAGACAAAATTTCTTAGAAGCTACAAAAGTCATAGCATGATCCTGATTATCATCCCTAACAAAATTAGCATGAATTCCTTGGTAGCGTTTATTACCTTTCTCATAATTGAATTTTCCCAACTATATGAACATTATTGTTTTATAGTTGGCTTGTGAGCCCAGGATCCAAATAGAAGGTAACACATGAAATCTGACTGTCGTGACCCTTCTTTCTCTCACCTAAACTGGCCCCTCTGCCCTCTTAGCCTGACGCCACTAACCTGTTGCAGATATTAGGCTAACTGTCCTAACCAGATTGTTTGTCCTACCATTTAGATGTGTGTATTTGTTTCTTTGTGGTGTCATTTACTCTCTTTCTTTATTTCCTGTATTTCTTGTAATGGAATCTAGTTCTACAGGCTTACTGAATCCATGTGTAACTTCTGTGGCAAGGATATTTTACAGAAAATGAGGTGTGCTTCATGCCTGTTCACAATGGAGGCTTCCAATGTCTGTTAACTCCAATTTTATTGATGCTAAGGTTTATTGCATTCAGGTAGTCATAGATTATTTAATACATGAATATTGTTGCCTGAACATTTTTCTTTAGGCTCTGAAATTGGTGACTTTTTAACTTCATTCTTGTCACACAGTTCTCCTCGTCATCTAGAACTATTTTGTTCTTTACAGTTCATACATAAAAGTTTGGATAGATGCTTATTTTTTCCCTTAAAATGCCAATTTTTATATTAAGTAGTTGGTATACTTGTTGCTTTTATTGCTATTCAATGGGTTATTTTGTTTTCCTGCTGTGAAGCTCAGAAGTGACCACAATCTGATGGCAATGAGTTGCCCATAACTGGCATGTGGTCCTCTTAATCCTGATCTCCAATGAAAGGAAACAGGGTTCCTTAAAGGATAAGGAATCAAGATTCCTTGAAAGAATGGCTGATTCTGGGTCTGGGGCAGGAAACATACGAGATGATCCTGGAATATTTTCCATGCCAGAAAGCTAGGAAGTTATCAAAGAATAATGGCTTGAGTCAAAAGGACATAGAGGCTCCTACTAGCCAAAAATAGATCAACAGGAACATACAAAATAAAAACGATTAAAATAAATTAACTCAGGCCAGGCTCAGTGGCTCACACCTGTAATCCCAGCACTTTGGGCAGGCAAATCACCTGAGGTCAGGAGTTCGAGACCAGCCTGACCAATATGGGGAAACCCTGTCTCCATTAAAAATACAAAAATTAGCTGGGCGTGGTGGCAGGAGCCTGTAATCCCAGCTACTTGGGAGGCTGAGGCAGGAGAATCACTAAAACCCGGGAGACGGAGGTTGTAGTGAGTCAAGACCATGCCATTGTACTCTAGCCTGGGTGACAGAGCGAGACTCTGTCTCCAAAAAAAACAACAACAACAAAAAAAACCACACACACACAAACAAACAAAACAACAACACACAAACCCATAACCAACAATACAAAGAAACAAACAAAAAGAAACAAAAAAAACAAAAACAAATTAACTCTATGGGATCTCTGAGCTTACTGCTCACTGTAGAGAAGGGAGGAGGGAGGAAGAAAGACAGCGAGAGGTAGAGACACACACAAATAGAGACAGACAAAGAGACACACAAAGAGAGAGAGAGAGAATAAAATACACAAGCATATGCAATTATACATGTTTTTAGAAGATACCGAATTTTCCTTCCATAAGAGTTGCACCATTTTGTATTCCTTCCGTGAATGTATAAGAATTCCTGTTATCAAACAGGCTGACCATCTGAATAAATTATTGAATTTTCATAGCTGAGAAGTGACATCTTGGTATAGTTTTAATTTGCAGTTATCTTCTTATGAGCCATATTGTGTAACTTTTCACATGTTTAAGATCAACTTCCAATTATTTTCCTATGAAATCTCTATGCATATCTTTTTAATTTTTTCCACAGATTGTTGGTCTATTCCCCTTAAATTTGTAAGAACTATTTGTATATTAGAAATAATACCCCTTTGTCTGTGATATAAGTTGCAAACCTATTTTCCCACTCTTTCATTTGTTTTTTGACTGTGGTGGTAGTCTTTTCTTGCCATGCAAAAAATTTTGTTTTTCTTTGTCTTTGATGCAGTTGAATTGACCAGTCTTTTAAAATTGTGTCATTATTAGATGAGTGACTTTCTTTCCAGATCATCTGAGAATGTGTTTTCCTGCTAAGCTACGGAATGAGCATTGGATATTCTAATTACCTCCAAAAGGCCCCACCTCTTAATACTACCACATTTGTAATATTTGATTTCTGGAGGGGATACATTCAAACCATAGCAGATGTTCATGAAACTAGAAACAGTGGCTAATGCCAGAGAAAGAAGCAGAGGATCTGAGAAGTCTTACTTGTGGATTTTATGTTATATATTCGTTTCTCACATGTAAATAAATGAGTTAATTGAAATGGAAGAAAATAAAGAAAGGTGGAGAATTTTGTTATACGACAATGGACAGCAGTCATAACACAATGGGTGAAAACAAAGCTCAAGTCATGAGGATGATTTTATCTTTAATGGTATCTTGAAACTCGAAGAGATCATCAAGTCTTGACTTCTATGTTAAAAAAGAAAGAAAACTGATGACCCGTGTTTAAACTGAGGCATGTGACATTTCTGCTCTACTCAGCACTCTTCACTCATCTAACGAAAATTCATTATGGCTTCTTGTGTTCCAGGCACTGGGCTAGGTGTTAAAGGAAGACAGAGAGAGGAAATAAAAATGTTTATAAAATGGTCTTTGTCCTCAAGCAGCTCACAGGGCAGAGAGACCCTGACAGAGTAGAGACTTCATGAAGAGTGGGGATGGTAAGGGCATTCTCTCGACAAGCATCCCTGTCCCATCTCCTTGGAGATTTCCTCCTCAGAACACTACCTCTTACTGCTTTCCTATCTCACTCTTTCCAACTCTCAGACCCTTGCTGACCTCTCAAGTCCAGTGAAAGGCCCTTCTCACTGGTGCCCGGGTGCCCTGTGTACTCTTGTCATGCACACAACACAGCATAGTAAAATGCCTGGCGTGTGTGTTTGTCTTTTCAATACTCTGAGCTCTGCTCACTGGCAAATCTCAGGATGTAGCACAAGATGTGGCCCCTAAATGTTAACTGAATGAACGAATGGAATCACTGGTGTCTCTTTAGCTTGAAGAACAGAAAGCCCTTGTAGGACAAAGAAGATTGAGAGAAATGTGAAGTCTGGTGTGGACTCTGTCAGAAGGCAGAACTGAACCAATGGATGGACTTAGAACAGAGAGACTTCGGTTTCACATCAGGAATGATATCATAGAACTCACCACTCACACAATAGGTTAGATGAGGGAGGAGGGAGTCCTTCATTACAGGAGTTTTAAAGGTGAATACAAGAAATGGGAGGCATTTGACCCGGCGTGGTGGCTCATGCCTGTTAATCCCAGCACTTTGGGAGGCTGAGGTTGGTGGATCACAAGGTCAGGAGTTCGAGACCAGCCTGGTCAAGATGGTGAAACCCCGTCTCTACTAAAAATACAAAAATTAGCCAGGTGTGGAGGCAGGCGCCTGTAATCCCAGCTACTTGGGGGGCTGAAGCAGGAGAATCACTTGAACCCGGGAGGTGGAGGTTGCAGCGAGCCAAGTTCGAGCCACTGCACTCCAGCCTGGGCAACAGAGCAAGACTCCGTCTAAAAAAAAAAAAAAAAAGAAATGGGAGGCACTGAGTTTCTGGCTCAGTTTGTTGATGCCAGAAATACAGAGATGACTGATCAGTAAAATCCACTAGAAAGTGTGTGACAGGTTTCTTTTTCCTTATATTTTTCTTATTCAAATATTACAGTATACCAGTCCACTGAAAATTTGAAAAGAATATGGCATTAAAAAGAGAAAAATAACATCTGATAATCCATCAACAAGATAAACTCTAAAATTTCTTTTCTCTGTTTAAATGAATATAGTTAAGCTTGAAATATAACTTTAAATTTATCTTGATGTTTTACCCAACAACATAGAAGCATCTTTTTTGTCATTATTTTAAGTCACAACCACTTTTAGTGATGATGATTAAAAGAACCATTTGCTTTTTCCTTACTGTTCCCTGTTTTTAGATTTTTGGCTAGTTAATTTTTCCCTGTTATAAATAATGCTGAGATGAACAGAATATGTAGATTTCTGATAATTTGCAAATGAACATCATATGAAAAACATGAACAAAAATTTTGCAGTCATAATTACTCAACGCAAGTTTTAAATAAATTACTTTTATTTTGAGCATTCATTCCTAAATATGTTATAGGAAGTAAGTAAGATGCATTCCTTACTCCTTAGAATTTTGTTTATAAATCAGTGATGAATTGGAAAGGGTAGCTTGCCCCTGGAATTCTCTGATAAGCCCAGGTGATGAGGAAAATGGAGAAATCCAAGAATTCCTTTGTCTTTCCTTGAAAGTAGTCAGCTTTAAGTGCAGAGCAGGCGTGCCCTCTAGCGGCCAAATAAAAAGTAAAGAAATACAGGAAACCTTCAGCCATGTAACAATCGCACGTCCCCTCTAGTGGCTAACGTGTGTAAATACAGCTTTTCTAATCACAGTAGCGAATGTTGCTTGATTTATATTTGTCTCATGAGATGAAGAACTGGGAGGAGTCTTAGAGATCACGTATTTCAACTTCCTCATTTGCAAAGGAAATAAAACGAGGTTTAGAATAGGGAAGTGACTTGCTCAAGTCCACAAAGACGTTACAAACTGAGCTTAGAATAGAACTCTGGTTTCCTGATGCCCTGATTAATGTTTCCTGCTGGCTCAGCCCTAACCCAGATGCTACAACTGTGTTTCTGTTTTCCCCCATCACACTCTTTGGAAATAGCGAGTGTGCATGTGTGTGTTTGTATTGAACTAGGAGGGTGGGCATTAAAAGTCCTTCCTTGCAGCCGCACGCAGTGACTCACGTCTGTAATCCCAGCACTTTGGGAGGCCGAGGTGGGTGAATAACGAGATCAAGAGATTGAGATCATCCTGGCCAACATAGTGAAACCACGTCTTCACTAAAAATTCAAAAATTAGCTGGTTGTGGTGGCATGTGCCTGTAGTCCCAGCTACTGGGGAGGCTGAGGCAGGAGAATCGCTTGAACCTGAGAGGCGGAGGTTGCAGTGAGCTGAGATCACCGCCACTGTACTCCAGCTTGGGCGACAGAGTAAAAAAGTCCATCTCAAAAAAAAAAAAAAAAAAGTCCTTCCTTGCTAACAATATGAGCCTCACAGAAATAATTTGCTACTCTCAAATGTGCACCACACAATTTCCTTAGCTACACCCTGCCTCCAACATGCCCTTGGCCCAATTTCTACTTCTGATATTGTTCTGGGACTGCCACACTCATAACCTGTTGCTGCACGATTGTACAGTCTTTCCCATGGAGAATGAGTCCAGCATCACCTCAGCAGGGCTGCTGCTCCTTTGTTTTTTACTGGGACTGCAGAAGGGCTTCTCAGAGTCAGGATCTCTCAAAATGAGGTATGCATTTATTTCTCATACCTCTAGATACTGGAAATCTCATCATGTAACTTCTTACCAGATGGCATCACACTGAAACAGTCATCTGCCTCAGTGATCTCATTCTTAACAAAGATTATTTCCTTTGGGTACTAACAAATCCTAATGGCATATTTCCCAGGTTGCAGTGTCCTCTGGGAATAGTCAGTCTGAGATTCATTTTGGAGGCTCACAGACCCAAGTTCTTACACAGAGTTCTGAGTCGGTCCTTGGGCAGCACGTCACCACACTGCATCCAATGAAGCTTTCCTGAATGTCAGCAAAATGGGACAAAGAGAATGAATGAGAAGGGACGCAAGAAAGATTTTAGGCACATCAATATCCAAAAGGATGACCACACAAAATGTATTCAGTAAAAGACAGAAAAAGCCATTAGACAGGCAGGAGGAGGATTAAGAAAGAATAAACTCAAAAAGCAAAGTGGGGAGCATTGTAAGATGGGGGTGAGCAACAGCATCCAACCCTGCAGGAAGAGTGAGTAAAAGAAGGGTTAAAACATTACAGTTGATGACTACATGGTGGTTGAAGAAGTGGCCATGACAATTTTGCAGTTCAGTGAAGTGGTGAAGGTTGAAGCCAGGTTGCAATGGGTTGAGAAGTGAGAGGGTGGTAAGAAAGGAAAGACTGCAAGTGCAGGACATTTGGCTCAAAGCAAAATCTTCAGGGAGAGAAAGAGAAAAGTATGGCAGCCCAAGGGCAGGGCATCAGAAGCCAAAGGAAAGATGCTGCTGATGTTAGAGAAGAGAGATAAAGGAGGGGTGGCTGAAGGAGCTGTAGAAAGTTGGGGGTGATGGGTAGGGCAGGTCTGGGAGAAGCCACAGTGGAGGGACAGAGTTCTCTAGGCAGGAGGAAAGTTGGAGACACATCCTCATTTCTTGGAATCTCTCACCTCTCTTTCACCATGTAGGCCCCAGGGCAGCAGGAATGAAGGGAAGCTAACCTGAGCTTTCATATCTGCACTGTCACCTGCCTGAGACCTGTCCTGCCCAACCTCGGCCAGCAGGGATGAGCTCTGGAGAGAAACTGTCAAAATGCCTAAATAAATTGTTACAGAATTTTGCTGGTTTAGTTCTCAATTTATTTCAACTCTGAACTCTCCCTTTTCATCTAATTCTATTGTTGACTTCATCTTAATTTTGGAAATCTCACTGTATGGGATTCATTTTATTAAGTATTTTCCTAGGTCAATGTGCTTGACCTTGAAGAGGGATTTCATTCTATTTTTTAGGTGATATTTTCTTCCAGACATGTTCCAGGTATATCTTGTAAGTATCCTTCCCTTCCTATAGCATGTTTTCGTAGTTGCCATTTTGCACTTGAAAAACTAGTGTAGCTCTTTCTAATGACTCTTTTGGCTCTGATGTAGCAAATATTCTTGAATCTCTTTCTGTTGTATCCAGGATGTGCTTGCCTTCCTTTCTGAGTTAAGGTTTGAGGTCTGTCTACTGGTTTCTGGACAGGTTTCTGTTGCTTGACTGCATGGGAGCAGGGAGAATTTGCATGGGGTGGTCTGCAGCCTCTGTTGGGGCACCCCAGCATTGCTTTCCCTTTTCTGCTTATGGGGGTATGGAACTGCTGCAAGGGAAGGCTGTCCTGGAGTTCAGGTTACTACCTCAAGATCACTGTGGACCTGGGAACCCTCACTTTCACTGTAGAGACACCCTGAACAGTTGACTTGACATGTTTCACCAATTTTCCTTTCATTATTCATTTGTTTCATTTCCCATCAGGTCCACTGGGTGGTGTGGAGGGGAAATTTGCATGGGGCCAACGTGCATCCCCCCAGTACTCTATTGGAGATCTTGTCTTATTTATTGTCTATTTTATCTTAACTGGGTGAAATCCTTATTTATTGTTGAAGATAATTTGTGTTTATTCTGTTTTACATCTCTCCTTTTGTCAGAATTTGAAGACCTTGATATGACATCATAATTCTTTCTTCAGATTCATAATTTTTTTTCTTTTTTTGAGACAAAGTCTTGCTCTGTCACCTAGGCTGGAGTGCAGTGGTGTGATCTCGGCTCACTGAAAGCTCTGCCTCCTGGGTTCACGCCATTCTCCTGCCTCAGCCTCCAAGAGTAGCTGGGACTACAGGCGCTCACCACCATGCCCAGCTAATTTTTTTTTTTTTTTTTTGTATTTTTAGTAGAGACAGGGTTTCACCATGTTAGCCAGGATGGTCTCAAACTCCTGACCTCGTGATCCGCCCGCCTCAGTCTCCCAAAGTGCTGGGATTACAGGTGTGAGCCACCGCGCCCGGCCTCAGATTCATAATTTTTCTATTGATAAACTATGCCAGCTTTCAACATCAGCACATTTCCCCAATGTTGACATTTTCCCTTTAGTCAAACATGCCTATTTTCCCTTTAACAACCTCTTTGTTCCTTATCTTGTTTGGGAAGGTTTCCTTCCCTTTTACTTTTCCTTATAGGTTTTCTAAAAGGAGAACGAATACTACAAACCAGCTGCCAATTACTAAGCCAATCGCCTGCCCAGTACTTTAAAAAAAACACACACACACACAAAACAAAACAAAACAAAACAAAAACCAGCAGTCTCGCTCTTTTGCCCAGGCTGGAGTGCAACGGCTTGATCTTGGCTTGCTATAACCTCTGCCTCCTGTGTAGAGATTACGGATGTAATCTCTTGTGCCTCAGCCTCCCAAGTAGCTGGCACCACATCTGGCTATTTTTTTTTTTTTTGTATTTTTAATAGAGATGGGATTTCACTATGTTGGCCAGGCTGGTCTGGAATTCCTGGCCTCAAGTGATCTTCCTGCCTCAGCTTCCCAAAGTCCTGGGATTACAGGCGTAAGCCACTGCGCCCAGCCAACTTTCAACAACATTGTTATACTTAGTTTTACTTACTGTCCAATATAGATTTTCACATTTTTCTGCCCGTGGCATAATGTGAGACAGTCAGCTGTAGGCAAAAGTTGTATTAATGAAAGAGCTGTGTGAACAGGGATAAGGTCTTGGGCCAGCTTGGGTTAGGCTGGCCAGTCCCATATCCACAGTGTATCCCTTAACAGACTGAGGAGTTGATACAAACAGAATTCAACTGTTTTGACCATGACTTTCCATGTTTATGGTATACCTCTACCTTTGACTAAAAATATGCCTTGACAGTGGCAGTGTTTGAGAACTGTTACCAGCACGGTTTACTCAATTCTGAAGAATATTTAAAGAGTTTATTATAAATGTTGCAAGTTTACATTTTTTCTTTTCTTTTTTTCCACCTTGGATTTAGAACTTGCAGTACATCTTAGAAAAGTATATAGATGTTCTGTGACAGTTCCTTTTGTTTGTGAAAAGTGATTATTATTTGGGAAAAGAAATACAGGGTGATTTTTTCTGAGGTTTTCTGTTCATTTTAATTTCCCTATTCCCCTAAAGAGTGAATCACACTAATTTATTCCACATTCTCTTACTGTTGGTGCTCCAAGCTGAGCCATGAATGCCTGCAATACACAAATGAGACAGAGCACACATGGTTCTTGCCCTCTGCAGCTCACTCTCTGCTAGAGCCTTCTAAGTAATTCACAGTGTGGGCCATGGGCCAACCTTAGCAACATCCCCAGGTGCTCTTGTCTCAGGCCTGCTGGGTGAGAATCTGCAAGTGGTCAAGACCTGGGGGATTCATAGCTCAATCAAGTCTGCTTCTCTGGGATAGCCCTATCAAACAGGGTTTATATACCTTATATACCTTGTCAGGCCTCCATGGTTTGTTATCAGTTCCCAGTGAGACAAGGACAGAAATTGAGAGTAAGCCTGTAGATATCTTCATAGTAACTTGACATTATCATGACATCCAAGTGTAGGGAAAGTGGACTCATATTGTTGAAGAGGACATAAATCCTTGAGACCTCAAACTCCTAAGTGAATCCATATTATGTGAGCTGTGTCCTACTTTTATGATGTAAGGTCTTTCTTAGTCAGTGATGGATTCAATATGAGAAACTTGGCTGGGTGTGGTGGCTTACACCTGTAATCTCAGTACTTTGGGAGGCCAAGGCAGGAAGATGGCTTGAGCCCAGGAGTTTGAAACCAGTCTGGGTCACATGACAAAACCCTGTTTCTACAAAAACAAAAATTAGCTGGGCATGGTGGTGTGGTCCCAGCTACTCAGGAGGCTAAGATGGGAGGATGGCTTGAGTTCAGGAGGCATAGATTGCAGTGAGCTGAGATAGCATCATTGCACTCCAGCCTGGGAGACAGGGCCAGACTCTGCCCCAAATAATAGTAATAAACTTGGTCTGTACCACAGGTATTTTGAGATGCATTTTTCTAGAAGGTACTGAAACCATTATTACAATAGTTATAGAAACAAAATACAAAAATTGCCATGAAAGAGAAGAGAAGTTCTCTCGTGGTCACCAGTGGAGGAGTTTGGCATAGTTAGACATCAGGAACAACTTTCCACCAAAAGTGATATCTAAACTGAGATTTGAAAAGTAGTAAATAGAATTAACAGGCTAAAGTAAAGGAATAGCATTTCGGGAGGAGGGAACAGCATGTGCAAAGGCCTGTGGTGGGAGAAACATGACAATTATTTCTCAATGCTGCCTTCTAAGGTGAAGTTCTTGTGGTCTTCTCATGGGAGTCTCTCCCTCAGATCTTATTTCATTACAGGTAGTGGGTACCTGTAATGGTGGTACCAATTCTCATAAACTTGGCCTTTTTGTTTTATGAGATGAGTATTAGAGCTAACAAAAAAGTAGAAAATAATGAAAAGTTGCCAGAGATAAGTTTATTGATAGTTCCAGGCAGGGGCAGCAGCCACCCAATGAAAGAGTAGGAAACTCAAAAAAGCAAAGAGTAGGAAACTCAAAGAAGGTTATTAAGTGTAGAGGGAATTAATTCTAAATACAGTTCTACTACTGAAGGCATTACAGTTTTTTTTTAACATGGAATTATTTTTATTATGAGTAATCCTCAAAATATTTAGGTTTAAAAATATGTGAGAGATGTATTTAGTGTTACAGGATGTGCTAAAATATGATTCATCTTCCTACAAGAGACATATCTGAAAGTCAATGGCTTTCCTGAATATGGTAATAAATAAATTACCACTATGATACCCAAGGGAAACATTATTTACAAATGCATAAAAACCCATGAAACAACAATAAATAACTTACGCTTCAATTATACAGGAACTACATGAAGAAAATTATAAAATAATACACAGTAATATTAGTTTAAAAAACTCCAAATAGCTGTAGAGATCATATTATGTTCCTGAATTATAGAATTCATTTCTTTTTTCATTTATTTATAAGTTAATTATAATTTTTATAAATATTTTAATTTTTTACACAGTATGGGGAACATAAAATAATGCTGGAGATTACCTGTAAGATTATACAGGTAACTTTCCTTGCTCCAGCTTTGCGATCAGCAATTTCTTCAAGGAGTTCTTACTTCTAGTGAGAATTACGGTGAAAAACCAAATTCTTGGCATGGGCTGAGTTTTTAATAACTAAAGTGACTGAAAAGTATAGGATCTATCTAAGATGATTTTAAGGGAAAGAAAAAGTAAATTTGTAAAACAAATGTAGGGATGGGATAAAATGATTTTTTGATTATGGCCAGTGAGTTTAGATTGTGCAACAAACTTTTATGCATATCATAAACGTACAGGAATGAACACATTCAAATATTGGCTCAACAGAAGACAGATTAAAAGTTTAAGTTTTGTTAGTAGCAGAGTAGGTAATATCAAGTTAAACTCTCCTACCAATAACAATTACACAATAACAATTGCAAACTCTTTACAAAATATATAATATAGGCCGGGCGCAGAGGCTCACGCCTATAATTCCAGCACTTTGGGAGGCCAAGGCGGGCGGATCACGAGGTCAGGAGATTCAGACCATTCTGACTAACACGGTGAAACCCCGTCTTTACTAAATAATACAAAAAATTAACCGGGCGTGGTGGCGGGCGCCTGTGGTCCCGGCTACTCGGGAGGCTGAGGCAGGAGAATGGCGTGAACCCGGGAGGCAGAGCTTGCAGTGAGCCGATATTGCGCCACTGCACTCCAGCCTGGGTGACAGAGCAAGACTCCGTCTGAGAAAAAAAAACAAAAAACAAAAAAACAAAACCCAAAATATATACTACAACTGTTTGGAGGCACCAGTAGGCAACAGAGATTTGGCTGAAAAAAAAAAATGGAAAGAATGTGAATATTGAAAAGAAAAAGAAAACTAGGCGAGCTTTACATCAAACTGGATTTTTTCCCCTGAGGGCAATTCTAGAAATAAAATGTACAATATCTGAAATGAAAAGTTCAATGGATGAGCTAACAGCACTCTAGACCCCATAGCAGAAATAATCAGTGGACCCAGAAATGGATGCATGGAAAAGATCTCAATAGAAGCGCAGAAAATAAAACACTGAACAAACTTTATCAAGTATTCAAGATGCGTAGTGTAATATAAATGACCTAATATGTAAATAATTGTAATCTCCTAAAGAGAATGGGATAAATATTTTTGAAGAGATCCTGGCCCCAAGTGCGTGTTCTCAACCTGGGCCACGGCAAGTGCACGATGAGTTGCCCTGCTAGAAGCTCTGCCCAGCAGGGAGATTTCCCCTTGCTCTTGCCTTTCAAGGACGTCCTGTGCGTGGCTGTCATGTTGCTGCAGTCCATCTTCTCCTTACACCTGCATACTGAACCAGCCTATCCATGAGCCAAGTTTGAGCTTTTTCCTTTCCCATCAGCTTGTCCTACAAACCTCCCATACTGCCTTAGGTTTGAAGGTTTGAGTTGAGGATGGGAGACATGGGGGGCCCGCTATCTGCCAATGCAGACTTATTCATGCCTCTCATCCAGTTCTATCTCATGATGGAAATTTCCATCTCAGCTACTGAAACCTGCCTGACTTTACCATCTAGTGATTCTGAAGAATGCAGCTTGTGGCAGGTAGTTTTGAAGGCATACTTACTTGGTATTCATGGTCAAGCCTTTTATCTCTACTGGGGTCCTGGAGCACACCAGGAGCATTTTTCAATGGACCTATAATTCTCTGCTTCAGATGGAACAACCATACTCAGAACCCCAGGGGCCTGTGTTGTGATTCTCCCACTGGAATTCACCATAAATCCCACACTGATCCTTCTCCTCCAGTGACAATGCTCACATGATAAAGTCTGCTGGATTAAATGGGCCACACGTCAGGGCTGCTTACACACAGCTCAGACTTGCTGCAGAGCCCGTTCCTATTCCTGGCAAAGTCTTCCACTCAAAGCTGGACTCCACCTTTTGTGTAACTTGGCATAAAGCCCAGAGCAGTGTTTCTAAGTGCCGAATACATTGTCTCTAGAACTCAGAGATGCTCACCTATCATTGTGGTTCTTTGTGACAAGTGGATACAAGATGCAGCAGTTTATTCATTTTTTAAAAATTTGATGGAATGTCCTCAAACACCCTTTACCTCTGGACTTTTAAAATTTAAAATTTTGCTTATGTGGTAACCCCCTAACTCTTAACAGTATTTCCTCCCACCTATAGAATGCATTTTTCTTACTAGGCCTCCACTGAGCTCGCCACCTCTCATTCATCCTGCGTGATCAGCATACCATTATTATTAACTTTCTTGACAGGAGAGAGAACGGTTTCAAAGGCTTCTACGTGAACTTTTCCCCTTAGTTCTAACTATACAGACCAAAGACTCAATGAGGGAGGTTATGCCAACTTCCAGGTATGTCAATCTCATTACACATTCAAGAACCAGAAAAGGACGACTGTTTAGATCTGCAGACCCAGGAGACCCAGAATAAGCTGAATTTGACCAAGACTTTGTTTATTACCCGCCCTCCATCTCTCTCTCTAATGGGGGCCATAATGGTGCTTTTTTTCTATGGGTATCAATGCCAACTCAGACCCTCAATCCAGTAGTGCTCAAAATGTCTGGGCAGGGAATTTCCCTTCTCCAATGTACAGTATATGGCTCTGGTTCCGTTTGGAGAAGGATTGGAGGAATCACTACAGGACACATGGTCTTCTCTCCTGAGGACACAGCCACCTCTTTCTTTGATCATCAGCTGTGAAAACTGACTCAGGTCCAGGAACTGGGTGATAAGGTTTGGCTGTGTCCCCACCCAAATCTCATCTTGAATTGTAGCCCTAATAATTCCCACGTGTTGCGGGAGGGACCCAGTGGGAGATATCTGAACCATGGGCAGTTTCCCCCATACTGTTCTCGTTAGTGAATAGGTATCATGAGACCTTATGGTTTTATAAGAGGAAACCCCTTTTGCTTGGTTCTCACCTCGGTCTTGTCTGCCACCATGAGGAAGACATGCCTTTTGCTTTCCGCCATGATTGTGAGGCCTCTCCAGTCAGGTGGACCTGTACCATTAAAACTCTTTTTCTTTATAAATTGCCCGGTCTCGAGCATGTCTCTATCAGCAGCGTGAAAACAGACTAATACACTGGGGAACCTATGACTTTTGATTGAGCAAGCTCCCCCAGTTTCCTGCACCTCTATTTTGCATTCTCCTGATTATATGTGCTGAGCAGCTTCTTTGTAGGCTGCCTGTGCATTTGCTCCTTAGAATGTTGTGTTCCATTAACCACCTTCACAACTCTTTGCAGATCAACCCCCTTGGTTCCCACAATAACTAGAATAATTGCAAGTCCTGGTTTCTAGCGGTGAAGCATTGTTTTTGGCCTCTTTTGCTTCAGGGCCCCATCACTCCTACTGCTGATATAATGAGCCATGTCCTATGACTGCTTCTCTGACTGTCAATACCTGCTCTGTTCTGCAGAGGAGAGCCACTTGTGAACTCCTTAGTGATTCTGGTGCCCGTGTACCCAGGGCGTTCGTGATGACCTAGGTGAGTGGTATTGTCTTCTGGGTCATCCCATGAATATATCCTCTGCTGAGTCTTCTGGCTTCATTATAATAGATCTATTCCAGCATGCCCATTTTCCTTAACCTTTTAGTCCATTCCTCCATGATCTGCCAGGGCAATTCAGGTATTTCAACTTTGTTCTTTGTGGACCATCATTTTTCTCCAGTCTCTTAGGACGTTTTCTTGCCACAAGTTTGCACAATCCCTGTGAATCTTTGCCAGGGAGTTCAATTTTGTATCTCAGGAGCATGCTCCCAAATGAATAAACTCCCCTCATCCAATAATATGTCCCATCTCCTTTAAGTCAGTGCACTCAAAATCCATTCTGTGAGTACCTCCCCATATTCCTGCTTGTACATAGCAGCTGATTCTTGCTACTCTTTGGGCACAGTCCCTTTTCTTCCTTGTTATGCTCAGCATATTGGTAGCTAAATTATTCTACCATTTAACCTTAGTTATTGGCCTGGCAACCAGGAGATGAGGTAGGGATATTAATAAAGGTATCCCTGTTGCCCTGTGAGGGAGTGACCTCAGCTTTTCACAACTGTGGGAATGCTAGCTTTTAATAGGGAGAAAGGGCCGGGCACGGTGGCTCATGCCTGTAATCCCAGCACTTTGGGAGACCGAGGCAGGCAGATCATGAGGTGAGGAGATCAAGACCATCCTGGCTAACACGGTGAAACCCTGTCTCTACTAAAAATACATAAAAAGTAGCCAGGCATGGTGGTGGGCGCCTGTAGCCCCAGCTACTCCCGGGACTGAGGCAGGAGAATGGCATGAACCCGGGAGGTGGAGCTTGCAGTGAGCTGAGATTGGGTCACTGCACTCCATCCTGGGCGACAGAGCAAGACTCTGTCTCAAACAACAACAACAACAACAACAACAACAACAACAACAACAAAAAACAAAAGTAATTTTTAAATTTCCAAGTATTTAAGTATTTTTCCATTTATTTTCCTATTACTGATTTATAACTTAATTCCATGTAATCAAGGACCATATATTGTATGATTCCAATTCTTTAAAATTTATCTAGGTTTTTTTCTGACCCAGGACCGGCTATCTTGGTGACTAATCCATATGTACTTAAGAGAATGTGTATTTTACTATTTTGAGGTGAAGTGCTATGTGACTATCAATCTAATCTATTTTGTTAATATGTTATACAGTTCTCTTACATCCTTACTAATTTTGTGTTCTTGTCCTATATTATTGAGAGAGCAGTGTTAAACTCTCCAACTATAATGGAGACCCCAACTACAATTGTGGGTTTGTGGGTTTCTCTTTTCAGTTCTAACCATTTTTATTTCTTATATGTTAAATTTCAGATGTTAGGTATGTACCCACTTAGAATTCTTATGTCTTCTTTTTTAAAAACTTTTTTTTTATTATACTTTAAGTTCTGGGATACATGTGCAGAACGTGCAGGTTTGTTACATAGGTATACACATGCCATAGTGGTTTGCTGCACCCATCAACCTGCCATCTACATTAGATATTTCTACTAATCCTATCCCTCCTCTAGCCCCCTACCCCGCTGACAAGCCCCAGTGTGTGATGTTCACCTCCCTGTGTCCATATGTTCTCATTGTTCAACTCCCATTTATGAGTGAGAACATGCGGTGTTTGGTTTTCTGTTCTTATGTTAGTTTGCTAAGAATGATGGTTTCCAGCTTTATTCATGTCCCTGCAAAGGATAGGAACTCATCCTTTTATGGCTGCATAGTATTTCATGGTGTATATGTGCCACATTTTCTTTATCCAGTCTATCATTGATGAATATTTGGGTTGGTTCCAAGTCTTTGCTATTGTGAATAGTGCCACAATAAGCATACATGTGCATGTTTCTTTGTAGTAGAATGATTTGTAATCCTTTGGGTATATACCTGGTAATGGGATTGCTGGGTCAAATGGTATTTCTAGTTCTAGATCTTTGAGGAATAGCCACACTGTCTTCCACAATGGTTGAACTAATTGACACTCCTACCAACAGTGTAAAAGCATTCCTATTTCTCCACATCTGCTCCAGCATCTGTTGTTTCCTGACTTTTTAATGATCACCATTCTAATTTTTTTGCATTTCTCTAATGACCAGTGATGATGAGCTTTTTTTTTCATGTTTGTTAACTGCATAAATGTCTTCTTTTGAGACATGTCTGTTCATATCCTTTGCCCACTTTTTGATGTGGTTTTTTCTTGTAAATTTGTTTAAGTTATTTTTTTTATGTGTGAGACAGAGTCTCACTCTGTCATCCATGCTGGAGTGCAGTGATACAATCTTGGCTCATTGCAAACTCCGCCTCTCAGGGTCACACCATTCTTCTGCCTCAGCTGGGACTACAGGCGCCCACGACTGCACCCAGCTAATTTTTTGTATTTTTATAGAAACAGGGTTTCACTGTGTTAGCCAGGATGGTCTGGATCTCCTGACCTCATGATCCGCCCTCCTCGGCCTCCCAAAGTGCTGGAATTACAGGCTTGAGCCACCGTGCCTGGCCTAAATTTGTAGATTAGCCCTTTGTCAGATGGATAGATTGTAAAAATTTTCTCCCATTCTGTAGGTTGCCTGTTCACTTTGATGATAGTTGCTTTGCTGCAGAGAAGCTCTTTAGTTTAATTAGGTCCCATTTGTCAATGCTGGCTTTTGCTGCCATTGCTTTTAGTGTTTTAGACATAAGGTCTTTGCCAGTGCCTATGTCCTGAATGGTATTGCCTAGGTTTTCTTCTAGGATTTTTATGGTTTTAGGTCTTAGGTTTAAGTCTTTAATCCATCTTCAGTTAATTTTTGTATAATGTGTAAGGAAGTGAGTCAGTTTCATTTTTCTGCATATGGCTAGCCAGTTTTCTGAACACCATTTATTAAACAGGGAATCTCTCCCCATTGCTTGTTTGTGTCAGGTTTGTCAAAGATCAGATGATTGTAGATGTGTGGTGTTACTTCTGAGGCCTCTGTTCTGTTCCATTGGTCTATATATCTGTTTTGGTACCAGTACCATGCTGTTTTGGTTACTGTAACCTTGTAGTAAAGTTTGAAGTCAGTTAGTGTGATGCCTTCAGCTTTGTTCTTTTTAATATTTGTGCTTAATTTACATTTTATGAAATTATTCACATGGTTGCAATTATTCACATGGCATGAAGTCAGGCAGTCGGAGGGTCAGTGGCTCCATCTCAGAAAACTCCAGGCAAGGGTCGATTAGGAGTGGACTCTTCAACCAGGTTGGCAGTACACTCAGCGACCCGGAGGCCATCCCAGGGGAGTCCTGCTAGCCTGCTCTTGTGCCTGTAGTGCAGCTGCCATCTGCATGTCTCCCTTGGGCTTCAGTAGCCAGGCAACCCCCATCTGCCCACCCGTTCCCCAGCCAGGACCCTAACCGCAGACTCTGGCACCAGACACTGCCACCACTGTCACCCAGGCCCTGCAGAGGCAGGAAAGCTGAACTGGCTGCTGAGCCCCTTCTGGTTGGCCACGCAGTACCCGTTTCTGTGGCCCCTGGACTCCTAGTGTGGGCTAAGGTGGAGTGGACCCTCGGGCTTTGCCACGGTGCAATGGTCCACCTGGAGACCATCCAAAAGAGAAGACCTACCAGCCCCTGCCAGCGCCCTAGGTGCAGCTGCCACCTGCACGTCAGGCACCGGCAGCAATGGTCAGACTATCTCTGATTCTCCATGCCCTCCCCACCCCCGCCTCAGCAGCAACCACTCCCTGACAGGACACTGAGGTAGCGGCTGTCGGGAAGTCGACTGGGCAGGTGCATACGGATGGATAGACTCTCAGCCTCATCCCGACGGCCACGACTTGCTCATCCACTGGCGGCTCCTCAGCCCTATTCTAGTGGCCACGGAGTGGCATGCAGGCAGCAGCCATGGGAACCCCGATTGCCCCTCCTCACACGTGCCCATCACACGACTTGGGCGACTGGGTGATCAAGTCAGGTTATGGCCCCAGCGGCGCCAAGAGGCCAAGAACCGGCGCTCAGCCTCATCCCCGTGGCTACAGAGTGCCAAGCGCCAGGTCCTGCGCTCTGGGCTCGGGTCAGGGGCAGCTGGCAAGGGCAGCGCAGCCTGTGGGGCCTTTGGGCGCGGCCAGCAGCAGCTCCGGTAAGCCACGTCAGCCCACCGGCGCTGCAGTGCAGCGGCTACCAGCACCTGGAGCAGGGGTCGCCGAGGATTGGGAGTCCCCAACCAGGACTGCGCCTCCAGCCGCTTGGACCCCGGGCCTGGCAGGGCAGCGGCAAGTCAGGCAGTAGGCGGCAGGAGAGCAAGGCACGAGCTTCAGCCTAGGGTGCAGGAGGCGCGCACCCTCCGGCCGGATGGGCGGCGCACTCAGGGACCAGGAGGCCATCCCAGGGGAGCCCCGCCAGCCCCCGCTGGAGCCCGAGCTGCAGCTGCCACCTGCAAGTGGTGCGCTGGCTGCAGCGGTGGCAACCCCGGATCCCGTCCTCCCGCCTCGTGCCCATCAGCGCGGACCCAGGGGGCGACGCAGTAGCGAAGTCAGGCTGTGGGCCCGACGGCGGCACCAGGCGGAGAGGCGCCACTCGACCCTATCCCTGGGCTGCAGGGGGCCCAGCGCGGGAGGCCCCGCGCGTCGGCAGCATGTGGAAGACGGGAAGAGGGCGCGGGCGACAGTCAGGCCCTGGGGCAGGGCGCGCCTGGCGCTCCAGGGAGCCCCGCCAGCCCGCGGCGCCTCCGCAGCAACAGCCGCCTGCACGTGGCTCCGCGAGAGCTGCTAGGGCGGTTACTCTGCCTCGGGCCTGTAGGGCGGGGCCGGCTAAGGTGCGCGTGCTCGCTGGTCCTAACAGTTCTGTTGGGCGTTTCTGCTGAGCGGCGGGAGGCGCTGAGTGTGCTGAGCTCCGTGGACTGACTGCATTGCTTGTTGTTGCGCTTCGGAGGCGGCGATCCCCGAAGGCGAGATGAAATGTGACTGAAGCCGGTGACCTTAACCGAAAGTCGTTCCCAGGCTACGAGTTGCCGCCAAGGAGTGGCCTAGAGATGTTCGACGACTACGAGCCGGAGAGGTGGCCCACCCTCAGGGAGCGCTTGTGCTCAGATGGCTTCTCATTTCCCGAATACCGCATCAAATTGTCTCATCTGAGAAGGATCCACAGAGCTATCTTCTATGGTAGGCTGGAGAAACTGGAGTACCTTCTGCTCACGAGAAGTGACGTCAATAAGAGAGACAAGAAGGAAAGGTAATGGGGGCTGGGAGCCGGGGCTGCGGGAGGAGGCCTGCGGACGTGGGAGAAGTACCCGCTTCCAGGCTGAGGGCTGCGGGGCGGATGGGCCGGGGCTCGGAGTATGGACGGGGCCTAGGGGGTGCCTGGCTGGGGTGGGAGTGAGTGGAGCGGGGCCTGGGGATTGGGGGTATATGAAGTGGCGGGATGTGGAGTGAGTTGGGGGATGGGAGTGGGGAGTAGGGGGTGCTTGGGGTGGGGGTGTTAATGGGCTTAGATGGATGGAATGAAGGCTTGGGGGTCAGGGGCGTGGACGGTGTGGGGTGGGGAGATGGGGGTGAGGGTTCAATGGGATAGAGGACTGGAGGTGGGGCTGAGGTGTGGGGGTGAATGGAATGGGGGAAAGGAGTGCAGAGGTGAAGGGGGAGAATCCTGTCACCAAAGAGCCTGGACTTTCCCTGGCAGGCTCAGCTGCACCTGGGATGTGGAAACCGTGGCTGGGGCGAGCACCCCAGGGCATTTTCATGAGCAGCAAAACAAAAACAAAACTTCAGTTGATTTGCAATCACTCATCATGCTGCTTCTTTATAAATCATTTTAAAGTGATTTCACTAATAAAATTCAGCATGTACAGCGTTTCATTCTTAATGTACACGTTTTAAAGCATAATGTTACATACATTATGGAAGGTGCATAGTGAGAGAAATCATTTCCATAATATATCAACTTCCTGGCTAAAAATTCTTTGGATGAAATCCAATATTTATTTTATATCAATGGACACCCATGTCAATATGGTTTTCACCGAGGGACCTTAGAGGGAAACTTTGAAGTGGGAAGGTGGTCTGTGTTCTTGAACAGAAAGACACATTTTTCTAAAGCTCTGAGCTCTTTCTGTGTTTGTAAATTTTACATAATCCAAATAAAGTTATCAGAGTGTTAAAATTACTCGTGCTGTCTTTTACTATTGTGATGGCATTAAGAAAACTTTTGAAACGGAGTCAGAAAGACTTGCCTTTCTAGATATGAAAATGTGCTTAATTTCCACAAGTTATTTACTAACAGCTGAAACAACAGATCAGTGAATGGAACAGGTTAGAAAATCCAGGAACACCCCAATATGTGTAAGAATTTATTAGGTTGGTGCAAAAGCAATTGCGGTTTTTGCTGCAATTAAAAGTAATGGCAAAACCGCAATTGCGTTTGCACCAATCTAATAGAATTTGATAATGGTGACATTTCATATTAGTAGGAAAAGATGAATTACTCATAAATGAAGTGCCTGCTAACTATTTGGAGAAAACTGGCTAGATTTTTATGTCACAGAAATAAGTTCGTTATGGAATGTAGATTAAACATTTTAAATGCACAAAATAAGAAAGATAACAGAAAAAACACAAATGCCTACTTATATTGATACATGTTTATATTACTATAAATATCACAAGCACACATTCTGAGGGTCAATTTAGCAAAATAAAAAATTAAAACCTCCTGTTTATAAGAAAAAATTAACAAAAGACAGTATGTACGTATACATAATAGATAAAAAAGTGATTTTCATTTTACAGCGAATTCTTCAAATCAACAAGAACTCTCATTTAAAGTAGAGCAAAGCACTTTTTTTTCAGATATTCAAGCAACCTATGCACATAGGAAAAAATATTTAGTGTTCCTGGGAGGAGAAGGTATTTAAGTTAAAAAAGGAGTGAAATTCTGTTTTCTATCCACAAGTTTGTGAGGGTAAAGAGTTAGCAGTACATACACTGCTATTTAAAGTTTACATTTCTGATGACTTTTCAAATAGACAATTTGTTGGTAAGTATCACACTCTAAAAATGTATGTGCCCTTCACCCATCAATTCCATTATACTAAAATATCCTAGGAAATAGAGATACATGCAATTTGTTTTTCTCAGCACTGCTTAAAATAGCAATGTATTTGGAAAACCCCTTATAATGGATTTTATAAATTTTATAAATTTATCAATAAATTTCAGTGCATCCATAGGATGGGACAATATGGGACCTTTGCAGGTGTCAGTGGATAAAGATGTATGTTGAGGTGTGAAGATGTACTTTGAAGAAAAGTTGGTTTGATTATACATATACACAAACAGTCTATGGTGTTTGTAAGCCAAATGTGTGTACAAAATATAACATTTCTTCTTTTCTGGCAGGTGTATTGTGATGTTTTTTCTTATCCGTGATGTATAAATGATCAGTATGTTTAAAACTTCTAATAAATATTTTTTACTAATGAAATTATCCTTGGAAAAAGAAGAAATTTAAATCTTGCACAGAAAAAAATAATTTTCACTTTCTATTTTATTTTATTATTTATTTATTTGTTCATTTGTTTATTTTTGAGATGGAGTCTTGCCTTGTTGCCCAGCCTGGAGTGCAGTGGTACGATCTCAGCTCACTGCAACCTCTACCTCCCAGGTTCAAGTGATTCTCACACCTCAGCCTCCTGAGTAGCTGGGATTACAGGTGTGCGCCACCATGCCCGGCTAATTTTTGTATATTTTAGTAGAGACATGGTTTCACCATGTTGGCCAGGCTGGTCTCAAATTCCTGACCTCAGGTGACCCCCTCCACCTCAGCCTCCCAAAGTGCTGGGATTACAGGTGTGAGCCATTGTGCCTGGCCTTATTTTTATTTTTTTGTTTATTGGTATCTTCTATGAACTTTTAGCCTCTTCAGAGGTAAAGGGAATATTTTTATTTGTGCTTATTTTATTATGCATAGATTTTAGTATGTAAATATGTTTTTATTATAGTTTTATTACATATATGTAAACAATTTTAAATTAATCATTTTAGTTTACCAGTGTCCTCATGAAAATGAAAACGAGCAAATATAAGTGATTATCACTATTCCAAAAGCACTGCTTTAATTTATAGTTTTTTTCATAATAAACTCCCCAACTGTATGTATGCATTCTTTCAATCCAGTTATTTATCAAGCATGATCTGAATACCTATTATGTAGCAGACACTTTCTACCATCTCTCAGGACTCTTCCACCCTTAACAACTTCATGTTTAGCTGCCCACCCTGAGCAAGCTGAGAGATTTAAAATGGAAGCATTAGGACTGAATCCCAATTGGATCTTTTATTCCTTTTTTTTTTTTTTTTTTTTAAACAAAAGCAATTCTGAAGTTAGAAAATAGTAAAAGATAACCTTTAACTGCCCTTTCAAAAACTTATGGCAGTCTCAAGTACTACTATTAATCATTGCAAATACCTAATTTATATAACATTCTATAAGTATTGAAAAAAAATGAACCATACCTATTCATTGAATCCTGAGTTTTCTTTGGATTATTTTTTTGAATATTGAAGGAAGAATTACTTTGTTTAAAATATTGGTTGTTTTATTTTTGCCTTCTTTTTCCACAGTACTTTATTTAGGTGCCAATTATATGAGTAGAACTTCCTATTCTATGTACTGTACCCCACTTAATGTAAGGCATCATGGATTGGGTGATGCCACATTACTTTATATATCAATAAGATAATGTTTAAAATGTTGCCAGTTATAATTGTAATAAATAATGAATTGTAAACAGTATTCCAATGTCAGAAGATATTAATATGTAAGAGAATAGTAGTTTATATAAAAGAATAGTGAGAAAATGAGCATCTGCGAATGATTGAAATACAATGATACATCTAATCTTTAATAGACACCTCAATGTAGATATGATTGTATCATTTTACTTAATTAGAATGTCTTTATAAGAAGTAATATCTAAAAATTATTGAGCTGTTATTTGTGTTAGAAAGTGTTCAAAATGCTGTACATAGATTCTCATGTAAGCATCACAGCAGTGTTCTGTGGGATAGCTACTATTCTCTTATATATTTTATTGATAAGGAAATTGAAGCAAAGAAAGACTAGATAATAGCTAAGTGACAGAGCTTTAAGTAAATTTTAAGCCCCAATTAAACTGAATCCAAAAGCCAAGCTTTTTCTGTTAAATAGCCTGCTCTTTCATTAATGTGATGAGTAATAAGTGCTAACAAAGATTGTACTTTCTTCACAAGAAAATTAAATATTTATTTTGAAGACAGAGAAATAACACGCTAATTAATGCTTACAGTTACCTGTTTTTAAAAATCCTGTCACTCTCGCAGGACTCCCCTACATTTGGCCTGTGCCACTGGCCAACCGGACATGGTATCTCTCCTGGTGTCCGCAAGATGTGAGCTTAACCTCTACGACCGTGAATGCAGGACACCTCTGATCAAGGTATATAGTAGCCGACTCTTTGAGCATAAGATGGATTTGGTTTAAGTACATAGAATAAAAAGAACTTATCTCATTGGATACCCCTATATAACTAGTTAGTAAATCCTATGGAGTGTTTACTTTGATTTTTCAGTATTTGCATGTTTCTCGGTCTAATACTGACAGGCTGTACAACTGAGGCAGGAGGTTTGTGCAACTATTCTGCTGAAAAATGGTGCCGATCCAAATATTATGGATTTCTTTGGAAGGACTGCTCTACACTATGCTGTGTATAATGAAGATACATCCATGATAGAAACACTTCTTTTTTATGGTACAGATATTGAAGAATGCAGCAAGGTATAGATCAACCAACGTTATTTTCAAACTATCTGAAATGCATTTATTTTAACATTGACACATGTAAGGGCCAATTTTTCATATTTGGAAGATCAAACATTCCTTGAATGAAAATATTTTGAAATGCCTTAACTGTCTAAGATTTTACTTTAAATACTGGAACTTTTAAAGAAGCATTATAGAGTACAACTTTTCTTCATGTGCTTATGGTAAATAATTATAAAAACAAATGAATTACAATAAATTTATAATTCATGACAACTGAATTTGGGAAAGGGAATAGTTAAGTGGTTTTCCACTAAATTACTTTTTTTCTAATCAGTGTGAAGTGACACAGGAAAGTAAAATTTGCCCTTATTAATAGGCTTTATTTTAAATTTCAAAGAAAATTAAAGCATTTCACAATAAATGTCCTTCTTGCTGCTGTTGACAAGTATTGTATGTGAAGGTGATTTCATTTGAAAGTGATTCCTCTGTGGAAAGGCTTAAGAGCGAGAAATGAGGAAAAGGAGAGCAATCAGAAATGCACAAGCTAATTTGGAAATTAGGTAATGAGGGAAAATACTGTGGAGAGGGTTTTTGTGTGTTTTGTGGTTTGTTTTCTATTTATATGTTGAGACAAGGATCTCTTCAGTTTTGGGGATAATTATTCTTACTTTAGGCAAGAGTTTATGAGTTACAAAATTGCCTAGGGATCAGTTTTGGTAGGACTCTGAGGAAACCAGGTTGGCAGTGAATAGAGGCGATGAAGTGGCACACAGTTCAGCAGAGAGAAGAACACACAATTAATGGACATTATTCAATTCTGGCAGAAACAGCCACTTAGATAAGCATCTAAACTCTACTCTCAAGTCCACAATGTCTTGATGGGCAGGTGGGAGATAAGGAGCTTATAAATAGTAAAATCAAGTTGGATTTTGAGTTTACTAGTCTCTTCTCTACCCCTACCCAGGAAAAGTAAATGGAGTTTTCAGTGAACGGCTCTATCTTTTGCTCTTTCCTCTTTTCGGCCAAATCCCAAATGATAAAGGGCATTTGCCATGTGGGTGAGAGATGAGACTGAAGTGATTATCACCTGTGCTAGTCCACAGTTAGAATTGTGCATGACAGTAACCTGGGGAAATTAAAAGCAAATCTCTAAGTCTAGGATATCCCCTGATGATTTTAATATAGTAAATCTAATATTTACTATTAAATATTACTGGACATGTATGTTTTAAAATATTTCCTTGAAGCTGGGCATGGTGGTGCCTCTAGTCAGAGCAACAGAATAAGACACTGTCTCTAACAACAACGACAACAACAACAAATTTCTTGAGACACTGATAGGCTGCTGGTTAAGAACCACTGAATAGATAAGTATAATGTAAATTCTCATCTCTCAAAAACGTAAAAAATCTGTAGAAGAGTTGGATGATAGGCGCTGCTTCCTTTAAATTTCTCCTTTCCAATAATATTAGCCTGACTTTTATCTGTCTCTACTTCTGTGGCTGGGAAGTTAAAAGGACTATTATTTGCAGTGTCTATCAGCTGAAGAATAACACCTTTTCTTTGCCACCATCACTTATTCACTGCCATTCATAGGGTCGTTAGAAATTTACTATTGGGTACTCTTTTAATAAGTAGAGACTGACTCTTTCAGGACTTTGAGTCTCTTTGTTATCATTCTGGTGATTAGGTCAATACATCATTATTAAAAGCAGGGTTCTCTCAATTCCAATAGTAAAAAATTCTAAACCTTTTTTAAAAAGCTGAAGCTCTATTATGGACTGCCTCAGTATGTCAGTTAAGTACATAGAACTATGGCATAATCAGGATAGCAGTTTTAAACACTGAAAACCATGAAGTTAGTAAGAATACGGAGAATACATGTAGGTCATTATTAGAGCTTTAATTGATAAGCCATTGTATTTTTATTTCTGATTTATAGTTTACCTAAAATAAAAAAATTAGGTAACAATATGGACACTAGAATAGTAATTTAAAATTATTTTAATAATATAGTTGCAGCAGTCCTATGAACTAATTATCCATTTGATGAACAATCTGGGAAAATTAAACATAAATTATAAATGCATGCATGTTGCAAAAGTGCTTGAAGTGGGTATTATGATTTATTGCATTCTTGGACCTGTTTTGGAAAAAAAATTCAGAAACTAAAGAAAGGAAGTATTTTACATGAAAATACTTGCTTTACATATAATCGCTTGGAGACATATCCATAGCAAATATAAAAATACAAGGTCTATAGTCTAAATGTGTCCCATAGATGTGTTTAGTTTGCCTCTATAAATTGTCTCAACATGGAAGGTTTAGGAGACTCACGTACAGATCTGGATTCCAGGCTTCTCTTCAAGAATCCAATCTGGTGTCCCTTGAGCCTATCTCACGTTTAGGATGCTGTGCAGAGGTTGCCCCTTTCTATGAGGCATGTGGTCTCCGTTCTGCTACTGTGCCTACCTAGGTACTTCCTCAGGTCATCTCCCTTGCCTCTGTAGGGACGACTTTACAAGCCCTGTTTTATAGTATATTTTAGTAAATATTTCAAGGTTTTCAAGACATTTTATATCTATTTAAATATAGAGTCTGTATTTTACATAAATCCCTTAGTGATGGGGTTGAACTTTTGAATTTAGAAGGTGGTGTTTTTATAAACTATTTTTCTTTATATATACCATAAATAATCATCTTCCCATTAGAGTGCATGTAAGCTTTTTAAGGTGAATAATGTATAGTTGCATAGGTTATGCATATTTTAGACAACATTATATTTTTCTCTTCAGCATTGCCTCCTAAACATGCAAGTAATTGGCCAGGCACAGTGGCTCAAGCCTGTAATCCCAGCACTTTAGGAGGCCGAGGCGGGCGAATCACGAGGTCAGGAGATTGAGACCATCCTGGCTAACACGGTGAAACCCCCTCTCTACTAAAAATACAAAAAATTAGCTGGGTATGGTGGCACACGCCTGTAGTCCCAGCTACTCAGGAGACTGAGGCAGGATAATAGCTTGTGCTTGAATCCAGGACGCGGAGGTTGCAGTGAGCTGAGATGGTGCCACTGCACTCCAGCCTGGTGGACAGGCGAGATTCTGTCTCAAAAAAAATAAATAAATAAAAGATGCAATAAATTTAGTGGCTTTCATTATGCTATAAATAACTAATACAGGTCATTATTAGAGCTTTAATTGATAAGCCATTGTATTTTTATTTCTGATTTATATTTTACCTAAAATAAAAAAAATTAAGTAAGAATTAATATGGAAACTAGAATACAAATTTTTAAAGGAGTTATGTACCAGGATCCTAAGATTATAATTACATAAATCTTTGCACCAAGGTCCTAAGATTGTAATCGAGAATAACATTTCATACAGAGCTTTCTGACAGCTAAGATAAAAATATTGCTAGAGAAAACCCATGGACTATTTAATAACAAGCAGTGAAAGTTCATTTGAAGCCTATCTCTGTTAATTCAGAGCCCAGCTCTCCGAATTAAAAAGAGATAGGCTTCAAATGAACTGTCAATCGTGTCAGATTCTCGGATGACAATGTCAGGTGCTCCTGTTCAGGAGGACCTGACATTGTCATCCGAGATTCTGACACCATCGATGGAAGAGAATCAGGCAAGTGTGTGTCACCCAGAGGAAACCTCCACCTTTACTGGTAAGCTCTCACAACCGTATCCCTGAAACTCTCATTTCTCAGATGTTAGTCTTCTCCATAATAAGTATTTACAAATAGGGATTAGGTGAAGTTCAAAAGATTCCTCAAATACTAGACACGTAATGCACAGTTTTGTAACATTTTTCAAACATGGGTGATCATGGAATCTTTCTTTTGGGGTATAATGTGCAACTTCTGGTAAAGTAAATATCCTTTGGAATATATTAATAGTTTAAGAAACCCTGCTCTATAGGTAATAATTTAGAACATTAATAAAAATACCTGAAACATTTATTACTATGTCTTAGAGTTTGAGGACATAGAGAAAAAAATACAGCTCCTGCTCTCAAGAAGCTCCTGGCTCAGGTGGGAAACAATGAAATCCTTGAAATATGCCGTGCTAAATGCTGTGACAGAAACAAAGATTCTTGGAGCTGGTAAATGTTTGAAGTGAGCTCTGGAGATGACCAGAGTTCTTGTGGTGAGGCTGAGAAGGTTGTTTCCAGGGGAAGGAGTAGAACCTAGAAAAGCGCCGAGGAGTGAAAAAAAGGGACCACCTCTTATGTCCTTTCAATTGTATATATTCAAGCTCATAGGATCTTATGTAAGGTTTTCAGTTCAGTTGGTAAATATGTAATTTTGTGATTATAAACTGTTGCTGTTGTTTTACAGTATGAATATCAACCACTTTTACTTGCTGTGAGTCGAGCAAAAGTGAACATGGTGGAATTTTTATTAAAGAAAAATGCAAATGTAAATGCAGTTGATTTTCTTAACAGGTACAGACCTTAGTTCTTATTGTGTTGTTTTTAAACCTGAGTGTCATTTTAGAGTGGTGGCAGTCACTCAAGTCAGAAATATTACATTAATAAGAAGACTAACTTTTAATTATTGGGATATAGTGAGAAATATCAACACAGATCATCACTTAGGTAGAAAAACGATTATTTGGACTGAGTAACATAAAGAACAGTGTATAGCAGGATTCGTCTCTATAGACATTATACACATAAAAGGCTTCTATATTGACAGATATTTGTTATTTGTAATATGATGTGGTGTTATTTATAATGTAATAATGTGATGCTTTTGATTGTATGATCTTACATTAGCTGTAGGGGTTTCATGTTAGTTTTTCATTTCTGCTGTGTTTTTGTTGTTTTTAATTGATATGGGAAGAGGGAGAAAAGTTAGCTTTAAATTGATAAAACTTTACTTTAATGAAGACAAGCTTTAGATTCACACAGGACTGGGTTTAATCCCTAGCTTTCCCACTTGCTAGATGTGTGACCTTGGTAACATTACTTATCACCAAGTATGTTTTCTTCTGTGAAAAGGAGGGTAATAATACATCCTTCAAGGGTGGTTGTGTGTAAATAACATCATATATACATAATGTTAGAATGTCCCACTAACAGAGCAAAGTGCTGATGTTTTGGAAACAATGGCTGAGCATATAAGTATGTGCTTATATATATGTGTGTGTGTGTGTATATATATATATTTTATACACACACACATGTATACACACACACATATGTGAATATAATATATAATATATATTATATATACACACGTTGTAATGTGTAAGTATATAATGTAAGCAACATAACGTAATGTCTAATATATAATATACAATATTTATTATATATATAAAATATATAAAATATATTTTTTTATATGTATAAATTTATATATATTGTGTATATATAATATATATACATAAAATATATATTACATATATGATGTTACTTATACAACCACCCTTGAAGGATACATTATTATCCTCCATATATATATATATATATATATATATATATGGTGTTTAATGCCTAGCACATGCTTATCAGCATCATTAACTGAAGTTACGACTACTATTAGCATTCCTATTAATATTATTGTTTCAAGCCTGCAGATAGCTCTTATCTGACCCCTTAGCTGATTTTGCATTATAATACATAATATCAGACTAGGGAAGAAATGAATAATTTTTCACTTAAATTTGCCTACTGTAGATAGGTGACCTGAGCATAGTTTCTTGCCCATCAAAGGACTTTCAGTTAGCAACTTTATGTCATACCACAGTGGGACAAGAGGCTTCCTATTTGTTCCTTGCTTTTAACCTTTGTGGTAATTTACAAAGATAAACCCTTGAGCACCCAAGATGCTTGCTTCTTAGTACATGTAATTGGGTTAATTCTGCATGGACAGGCAACATATTAAGTTGATAAAGTATTTAAACTTAGCTTTTAAAATGTCATTAAAGTTTTTAATTACCTCTCTGTTATTTTAGATCAGCCCTCATACTTGCTGTTACTCTTGGTGAAAAAGATATAGTCATTCTTCTTCTGAAGCAGCACAATATTGATGTGTTTTCTCGAGATGCATATGGAAAGACTGCAGAAGATTATGCGATTGAGACTCATAATAAAGTGTAAGTCTTTACATAAAAAGGCTAGTGAACACTAAATTGAAGTTTAAAATAATTGTAACAACTGCATCTTGTATATCAGGTGAGATTTCATAATTTGGTTCAAGTAGTTTTCAAGCGACAAATTTTCAAGTTTTTAAGTTTTCAAGAGTTGTGCAACTTCGTCAGCCAGAAATCAAGCAAAAGACTAGATAAGTAGCAGTAGGTGCAGGATTCTTGATATTGAAACTTTTAGGACTTTTCTCCTTAGGGATTCCAATGTTGTTCATTTTATTTCAAGCATAGGATAAAGTAGTTTCACATCTTTGATTTTTCTAATTAGTTATTTGGGTCTCAAAATGTCCAGCTTATCAAAAAACCTTGTGCTGTTTACTGGGGACCATCTGCTATAGCCCGATCCTTGAATTTTTCAAGAACCTATGGGGTTCCTTAAGTCCAAGGAAGACAATGAGTTTCTACAAGTCAGAAGGAGAAGGGGAAAGGATATTCTAATCATTGCTTTGTTTTCATTGATTCTGTTGCTGCTTTCTTGCCATTGAAAGAACTCTTGTAGTCTGGTAATGATTAACCTTTGCCACCAATCTTCATGTTGATCCATAAAAAGGCTTCAAACTTACACATACTTTTTTTTAGTTCGCTTGCACATACTTATATGCTTATTGTTTCCAAAACAGCAGAACCTTGCTCTGTTGGCTGGATATTCTAACTTTATCAGCACACATACTGAGCAAATTGACACTTTCACCCACACTCAAAACCTGATGTAAAGCCCACATTTTAGCCTGGGCTTCTAGACCTTCATGGTGAGTTATTTTTGAGTCCCTTTTTTTTTTTTCTCTTTAAAGCAAATATTAGTTGGGATAGTTCTAAGCTGTCAGAGATATTCAAATAATGTTGTAGAAAGAGATCATGGTTTTTTTCTTTATTGCTACCAGATCTGTACCCTGACACTTTTTAAATAAACAGTGTAAGAGCTTTTCTCAGGTAGGGGAAGCTTCTATGCCATCTTTCCTTAGAGTAGTAGGCATCCGCTTGTGGTTGGCCCCTTAAGTGATCTGTTTTCTTTAATAATGAAGATCTCTCAAGCTGCTTGCATCACTATCTCAAGTTTTTAAGATTCTACCTCATAGGAAGCCATTCATCAGAATTATTTGAGTCTCAAGTTGCTTAGTTAGATTTAACAGAGCTAAGCCTCATCCATGACTTATCAGCATTTATATGTAAAAGTAAGGCTTTGTGCTTGCTTTGGCAGCACAAATACTAAAATTGGAACAATACAGAGAAAATTAGCATGGTGAAGCATTTCATAATCTTGCAGTCACGGGAAGGTCACTTGACTGTTTGCTGGCTAGCTAAGTAACAGTTTGAATCAAAACAAAGTGGGTGGCACCTTATATTAGAATTGTGATTTTTCACTACAAAAATATTTGTGTAAGGTGATCTATAAACTGAGAATGGAGGTAAGTAACACAGGGGGTGTTGTGTAAATATTTTGTTAGTATGTATCTTGGAAATGAGAAAATGTCAATTTTCATCTATTTCATGGAACTTAAAAAACATGAAAGTAGGGTTTTGTCTTCCATGTCAGTTGGAGATAACATCACTGATGGCGATTAACCATCATTCTAGCAAACATCTGATGTTCAGTTAGAGTCTGTAGAGAAGTAATAGTGGTAGCTCAAGCCAGATCTTGACATCTGTTAATTTTCTGCCCTTGGAACTGATGAGCTCAATAATAGTGAACAATCATGTTACCTATTTTAATGAAATAATGTATTCATAAATAAGTTTATTTAAAAATTATGAAATGGTTGAGATGCCCTTAATTATAAGCCACAAATAATAGAACAATAAAGCAAAATTAGGACTTAACATTTTTCTTAAACAGAAGCATTTAAATATTAGAACCTATGAAAAACTACACATTGGGTTTGATTTGGGATTTCAGAATAGTTTCAGCAATAAAGTTCAAGAGCAAATTCCACTGCTTTACTATTTCTCTGTGAATGTTAAAAATGCTACTTCATTAAACCTATATAACAACCTAGTGAAAGAAGTCAGTAAAATCTAAAAGAAGACGTGGCGCCTAAGAGAAGCAACTTACAAGAGCAAATACCTGTTGGCTATAGAGCCAGGACCTACCAGTAAGAGCCAGGAAGGTGACTTTCCATTACGTCAAGCCGACGTGAGATAGTTTGCTGCGCTTGCTTCATGAGTACTTCACCTGTTTTTATTATTTAATTAGAAAGGTACTAAGAAGTTTGTAGAGCTTATAGAAGAGAAGTGTATAGGATAATTAACATCCTGATATTGTTTAAGATACTCTAATAATTTAGTATATTTGGTAAATGTTTTTGATAATAGTATTAAAATATTAATTTCATTTGTTTTTATACATAGCATTTTCAGACTAATTTCTGAATACAAAAGAGAAAAGACATCTGAAGAGCTTCCTATAAATAGCAATCCAGGTAAGATTTCTGATAGTGAATTACTCTTGATGGTACTACCACGGATAAAAAAGAATAAAGATGTTCTGGTTACAAAAAAGCAGTTTAAAAAAATCACTGTTTAAATTGCACGCTTTAAAAAAATACTTTCTTAGTAGTCTAGATTTTATAATTATTTAAAAAGTTAATTGTAGGTAATTTATACTCTCAGTATTGTTTGAAAAAAATTATTGTTTAATTATGGTTCCTAATAGTCTAGATAATCTTTTTGTGTAAATAAGAAAATTTTAAAGTTATTATATGTTTTCTTTATAGTCACGTTATAATGAATTAGACTTTTTATATAATTAGAACTTCTATTTAATTTGTAAAATAAATTCTTTGCAGTTAGTAACTGAATCAATAATTACAGTTGACCCTTCAACAGCATGGGATTTAGTGCTGCCAATCCCCATGCTGTTGAAAATACATATTTGGTATGTTATATGTATTAAACATATTGTATTCTGAGTACAAGAAAGTAAGCTAGAGAAAAGAAGCTTTTGCAGTAGTTAAAGCTGTAGTTTCCTTGTAGTTCAGTCCTTAAACTACTATCAGTCTAGTGTAAGGTATTCACCCATTCATGGTAAAATAAAGTAAATTTACTCCATTTACTCATTTTAAAATGTTGGTCTTTTTCTTGCCAGGCCTTCTTTGTTTTATTTAATTTTTTATTTATAAAAACAATAAGAGTTGGTAGGGTTTTTTTTCCTGTGAAAACCATCAGTGAAGAGCCCATCTTGATCTAGGAAATATAAACATATTTATTTGGTGGCAGTAGAAATATAAAGCAAAAACAGAAAAGAGGTACAGTTAACATGATTTACTGAATGTAAAACATTAGTGGGGAGAGAGAACTCTTGGATCATTCATACGTTTCCAGGTTGTGTACCAGCCTTTATACTGCACATGAGAAAGGAGTAGGACATGTTCAGTGAATGGAGAAGTACAGCTGGTCAATAGGGAAGAATAACTTCCCTTCCCTCCAACTCTGAGGTTGGAGTTGCAGACGTAGAATGATGTTATTATAATTATTAGGCAAAGTCAGCGATCTCAATGAGCTGTCCATGATGCAGATGTAGAATGAGAAGGCATCCAGTGACAAAACCCTGGGAATGTTAACATTCCCTCCCGCCCCCAGAAAAAAAAGAGTTGGTAAAGGAGAAAGCAGTGGCTAGAGAAAAGTAGGAGAGGAGTCAGAGGAAGTGATGTTGCAAAAATAAAAAATGTGAGAACTTCAAGTAGGGAGTATGAATTCTAACAAGTAAGATTACTAAAAAGTCAATTAGATTTAACTTTTAAAAGCTCTTTGGCGGTGCCCCTTTCAATAGAACCATTTTTGAGGTGTAATGTGGGCCACTGATGTGATTGGTATGTCTGGTGTCCAAATATGGAGGAATAAATCTACCAAGATCCCGCCTAACTCTTTTGTAACTGCAGAAGCTACATGCACAGGGTCAGGGAAAATGGTCTTGACTTCTGAGTACATGTGCCCACACTTTTACTGAATTGTCAAAACCTAAGGGTAATGTGTGAGAAAAACTGTGGTCTTCTTATCAGCTCCTTGTGGAAATACTTAATTTGTACTGAAATCCCTGATAAGTTCTTCTGGATGCATTCTGAAACAAAAGTCTGGCAGCAGTAACTGGACCCAGCTTGTCCAAAGCACATACATCCAGACTCCCTCCGACATGGAATCATAACACAGCCACATTTCGAGAGTTTCGAGTTTCAATCAGAAGTAGTTTACAGACGAGCAGTTTGGAGAAGCTGACATCTTTTATCTAATGTCATGGAGAAAAATATAAGGTGATGTGCTAAATATACCAAGTCTCTGTGTTCTGGCACACTTTGTTTTAGTGCAATTCCCTTTTCATGACCTCTTCTAATAGCTCAGCTTTTACTGTTTTCTTTTGAATTTCATCCCTAAAGAAAATATTATTAGAACACATCCCTAAAGAAAATATTATTAGAACACATTTGAATTTCATCCCTAAAGAAAATATTATTAGAACACATTTCTAACATAGGTATTTTTGACAACTATATATAATTTTCTTTTAAGAGAATTAGCTACTTATTCTCAAGTATATCTGGTATTCTATTAATCTTTAATGCTAAACTTCTTTATATCTTTAGCACAATGACAGTGTAAGTGATGATGGTTCTTTAAGATTTTAAGTTTCTTTTAAATTTTCAAACTTTAAATGTCTTTTAAATTTTCAAATCAAGTTAAGACACTTAAGGTGTCTTTTAAATTTTCAAACTTGACATAGTTTTAATGTAAAACACTTTTCTGGTATTATATTTCTTCAAATATTGCTAATCTGTTACTTAGCTGGAATATTTGGTCAGTTGGATTACCACACCTTTAACCATCTATATAAAACTTTCTTGATTTTTTTTTTTTTTTTTTTTTGAGATTGAGTCTTTTGCTGTTCCCCAGGCTGGAGTGCAATAGTGTGATCATAGCTCACTGCAGCCTCAAACTTCTGGGTTGAAGTGACCCTCCTAACTCAGCCTCCTAACTCACTGAGACTGCTACAAGCATATGCCACCATACGAAGCTAACTTTTTTATCTTTTGCTTTTTAGAGACAAGGATCTCTCTCTGTTGCCCAGGCCAGTCTCAAACTTTTGGTTTCAAGTGATCCTCCTGCCTCAGCCTCCCAAAGTGCTGGAATTATAGTCACGAGTCATTGTGCTGGTCCATAACTTCCTTTATTCCCCCAGATAATATTAAAGTCCTATTGACCCTTAATAATAAAAATCCACTGTTTGGGAGGAGAAGTGGATAACTCATCCTACATTTTAAATGCAGTTTTTGACTTTTTGACCTGTTCTGTGAAGAATTGCCTTTAACAGATGGTTTTTAGTTTTAGATATTTTTAGTTTTGTAAGAACTTAAGAAAAAAAATTAGAAACAAATTAAATGAGCTCTATGATCAATAGTACAGTATTATACTATATCCAATGGCTACATATATTTCTATAATTATCACAATGACCTGAATGATGCAAATTATTTTATGTATGTTTTTACTAATAGATTTTTTTTGAGACTGAGTCTCGCTCTGTTGCCCAGGCTGGAGTGCAGTGGTATGATCTCAGCTCACTATAACCTCTGCCTCCTGGATTCAAGTGCTTCTCCTGCCTCAGCCTCCCAAGTAGCTGGGACTATAGGTGTGCGCCACCACGCCCAGCTAATTTTTATATTTTTAGTAGAGATGGGGTTTCACCCTGTTAGCCAGGATGGTCTCCATTTCCTGACCTCGTGATCCACCTGCCCCAGCCTCCCAAAGTGCTTGGATTACAGGTGTGAGCCACCGTCCCCAGCCTACTGATACATTTTAGAGACAGGATCTCCCTCTGTTTCCCAGGCTGGAGTGCAGTGGTTATTCACAGGTACAATCTCCACTGCAGCCTCGAACTTTTGGTCTCAAGCAATCTTCCTGCCTCAGCCGTTGGAGTAGTTGGGAGTACGGGTGCGTGTCATTGCACCTGGCCTGATCCCCAATTATTACAAAAGAAACCTTGCTGAGTTGAAGACAATTGACGGTGATCTTTTTGTTTCTCTTCTAGAAGCTTTCATACTATGGAATATATTTTTAATCATCCATATTCTCAATTTTTTATTCTGGTTAAAATAAGATTGCTGCTTGTTTTTCATTTTTTTTTGGCATAATTATTTCTATTCCTTTATGGATTTATTCATGTGGAAATAAAGGAATCTCAAAGGCAACTGTCAAGGAAAACAGATTAGGGAAAGGTATTTTATAAACAGCCTTCCGATTGTAGTCACATGTCATATCACCTAAAAGAAAACTCATTTCATATAATGCAGTAGTGTTGGGGTTTCCCAAGACCACTTCTGTGTTTAGTGATTCACTTGGAAGGACTCAGCAAACAGTCCTACTCAGGGCTTTGATTTGTTTCAGTGAAAGAATACAAAGTAAAACTGGCTCAGGGCAAAGGGGCATGTGGCAAGTCTTGGGGAAGCCAGGCACAAGCTTCCAGGAGCCCTCTCCTGTGGAGTTACCAGGATGTGCCGAATTCCTGTAGCCTGGAATTTTGACAGCACATAGGCGGTGGTGTCTACCAGTATGAGTCTGACTAGAGACTGACACAGTAGCCAAGGTTTTTATGGAAGCTGGTTACGTAGGCATTCTCTCTCACACAGGTACAAGAATTCCACACTTCCACAAGAAAAGCAGCTGCTCAGAGTCAGCCACATTGTTTATGCAAACAGTTTAGGCACAGTGAGCTACTTTTCTCAGTTAGGAAACGGTGACAAACCTTTAAAATGCAAATTTCCAAACAGCAGCAAAGGGCCAATTTTGCATGCAGGCTTTTCTAAGAATGACAGTCTTATGACTGTTATATGAATTATTTTTTTCACAGCAGTTATAGCCCCAACTTAATTTTAGTTATTGTCTTAAAAATTCTATTTAATAGTGAATAATATGGTGATATAACATAGCATGGTGCTTATTTCATGTGTGTCAGTTGCAACTTAATATGAAATATTAAGTTTCTGTGCTGTTAGATTTTGGAATTTTGGTGAATATTTAACAGGTTTCTATACCGAAGTTACTATGGCAATATTAGATAATTATAATCTGTTCTTATTTGATTAACCTTTCAGTAAAATGGTTAGATAAAATAAGTAATGATTTCTGATTTAAAATTAAAAGATTTGTTTCATTTTAATTATATAGATGGTTCAGTTTTGTTTTACATTTTGTTAAATTTTTGTTTATAATTATGAAATTTAAAAAATCAATCATTTATCAGTTATTTTCTTGCCTGTTAATACAGTTAAGTTATTTGCTTTATGTATTTTTATATACTATAATTCTGGAGAGAATATTCATATTCTGTTTCAAATTGAGTACATCTTGCTACAATATATGGTAATAGAAGATTCAGTGACAATCTTTTAAAAAAAATTAATAACTTTATTTTAAGAGCAGTTTTACATTCTCAGCAACATTGAAAAGAACCTAAAGAGATTTTTCATATACGCCATCCCTCCACACATGCATAGCTCCCCCCATTATCAATATCTCCCACCTGAGTGGTACATTTGTTACAACTGAGAATCTTACATTGACGCATCGTAATAATCACCAAAGTCCATAGTTTATATTTAAGTTCACTCTTTGTATTGTACATTCTTTAAAGTTGGACAAATGTATAATAAATGTACCCGCCATTGTAGCATCTTAGAATACTTACGCTGCCCTGAAATTTGTCTCTCTTTTTTTATTCCTCCCTCCCAACTAACCCCTGTCAACTACTAATATTTCTGCTGTCTCCATAGTTTTGATATGTCCAGCATAGTCTTATATTAAGGATAATATAGTGGATATCTTTTTCAATATTAAAAACCATAAATTTCCAAGATAACAATGTATTCAATTGAGCTATCCATTGTGCTTTTTTGCTTTTAGCTTATTAATGTAGAATTTAATGGCATATGCTTTAGATGTTGAAAAAGCATAATTTATATAGACATTTGCCACATAATGGGAGGGTTGAGGAAAATGACTTCATGCTGCATACTACACAGCACTGACTGGATCATCCTTCTCTGTGAGGTGGGTCCAGATAGACTAGCAGTGGAAAGGGACAATCTCGAGAGGCTGTACTTTATAAAACTGGAGTCAGAAAGTCTTTCCTATTTACCTTGCAACTGGAAATAAGATCAGCTAGTGAATACTATAGGCATACAAATATGTTTCTTATTGACCTTCTTTCTTTGAGTGATCGGTTTGAAAACAGTATATAATATTATTATAGCATGGCTCACTTATAACTAGGTTTTCCATTGTGAAAAATGCCAAGAGAGTCCTACTAGTTTTGTTTACATGAAGTGACAAAGATTTGTTGTTGTTGTTTTTCCCATTAGGTAGGGGGACAACTGTTGGCACATCTTGGTAGCTCCAGTGAGTTTACGGTTCCTTTATGTATATTTTATATATGAGAAAGTACTCCCTGGCAACTTGCCGTACCTACCCAGTGTTTCTGTATAAGCTTCTCTCTGACGAGGAGACAAGACTCAGATTGGATAAGCTTTTAAGGGAGTGATATTTTCTCTGTGTGTGTTTTTTTGAAGGAGGTAAAATGAAAGCTGAATTTAAGCATTGTTTGTGCCCTACATAGGGTGAATGAACAGCTAGAACTAAGCAAACTCACCAGAATCTTCCCTAGGAAAGGATTAGTGAAAGTAAGGACACTGATCTCTCTTAGGCTCTTCTGCACTGGCAGCCGAAAAGTCTTTGCAGGGATCCTTGACCCTGGTCTGTATCCTGTGTTTTGCCGTAGAATAGAGTGCAGTTTTCATAGACCTAGATTTTTTGAATTAGAGTGCTTTATCCTAAACAGTTTAAACTGAAGAGGTGGAGAAACTGTTGTGTTTCAACACAATAAGTACAGTAATTTCCTCTTACACATGGGGGATGCATTTCAAGACCCCTAATGAATGCCTGAAAACATGAATAGTGCTGAACTCTATGTGTACAGTAATTTTTAAAAATACATATATATCTATAATAAAATTTAATGCATAAATTAGGCACAATAAGAGATTAATAATAGCTAATGGTAAAGTAGATCAATTGTAACAATATACTGTAATAAAAGTTATGTGAATGTGATCTCACAAAGTATCATGTACTATAGTCACCCTACTTTCTGCACTGATGTGAGATAATAAAATGGCTATGTGATAAGTGAGGCGAATGTAGTAGACATTGCCATGTAGTCTTAGGCTACTATTGACCTTCTATTTGACTGTATGTCAGAAAGAAGATCATCTGCTTCACATTATCTTGGATCCGTGAGCCATGATAATATCGTTGGTTGGATGTTAGGAACAGATTATGTCAGTGACTAAACCACCAATGTCATATTATGAAATATATATTTGGTCTTCAACCCCATTTTCTGTCATACAACTCCTAAAATCCTCAGAATTTCCAACATGATGTCATTTGTATGCTAATGATTGACTCATGGCAGGCAGCTTCCAGATGGCTTCAGGGTGGGGCCCATCATCAGAGAGATCAGGGTGTGAATAGAGGGTTGGGACTTTGAGCCCCACCCTTCACCTCCTGGGATGTGAGAGGGGCTGAATGTTCAATAATCAGTCATGTGTATGTAATGAAGCTTTCATAAAATCCCAAAAGGATTGGATTTGGAGAGCATCGGGATAGCTGTATTCAGCTACCTGGAAACTCTCCAATACATGGAGGTGTATGGAGAATACATGGATGTTCCCAGAGAGTGAGTGCCCTGGGAGGACATGGAAGCACGTTACTTTCCCCCCATATCTTGCACTATGCATCTCTTTATCTGTATCCTTGAATATTCTTTATAAGAAACTGGTAAATGTGTTTCAATGAGTTCTCTGAGCCACTCTAGTAAATTAATCAAAGCAAAGAGGGGGTCCTGGGAAACCCAACTTGAAGTCCACCTGGAAGTTGATTGGAAGTTCTGGAGGCCCAGACTTGTGACTGCTGTGGGGGAATAGCCTTGTGGTACTGAGCCCTCAACCTGTGGGATCTGGCACAATCCCCAAGTAGATAGTGTCAGAATTAGAGGGCACCCATTTGGTGTCTGCCACGGAATTGTTTGCTTGTTGCTGGGGAAATATACACATTTGGTCACAGAAATCTTCTGTGTTGATGATTGTTGTTGTGGTGTGAGAGAAGAGGAACATTATATTGAATATGTGTTTTCTACACATACAGCAGATAAGGGGGACTACTGTGTACTCTGTTCTAGCTGCTCCTGGTTCATTTGTCCAGAAATCATGTTCTTTGACACTGTCTGCTCATTATATTGATTCTACTAATGATGCCATTTTCTGTCAGTCTGATATGATTCTGTTAGAATTATGACTATTTTATACTGCAATTCACTTGTAACAAATTTTGATAATATATTCTTCTTTGCATTTGATAAGTATATGCTAAGCACATAAGAAAGGAAATAAGAGTTCTTAATTCATTAGTTACCTACAAATAGTACAACTAATAATTTTAGTATAACCTCCAAGTATGTTTCTAAAGTACTGCTTTGTAACAAATCATGAGAGTCTCTGTAATAAAGCATCAAAGTCTTACACTTTTTTTCCTACAAGGTCTAAAGCATGTACAAAGTTCATGATTTCTTGTTTTTTCTTTTGAGATGAAATCTCACCCTGTCACCCAGGCTGGAGTGGAATGGCACAATCTCGGCTCACTGCAACCTCCACCTCCTGGGTTCAAGCAATTCTCCTGTCTCAGCCTCCCGAGGAGCTGGGATTACATATGTGTGCTACCACACTAGGCTATTTTTTTTGTATTTTTGTTGAGATGGGGTTTTACCATGTTTGGTCAGGCTGGTCTCAAACTTCTGACCTCAAGTGATCCACCTGCTGTGGCCTCCCAATATGCTGAGATCACAGGCATGAACTACTGTGCCCGGCCTGCGTGATTTTTTTTTTTTTTAATAAAGAGTCTTGCTATGTTGCCCAGGCTGTTCTCAAACTCCTGGGCTTCTCAAGTGATACTTCTGCCTCAGCCTTCTGAGTAGCTGAGATTATAGGAACAAACCACTGCGTATACACACATACACACGCACACACACACACACTGAGTATGTGCCCAATAATGGGATTCTGGTTCTGGATCCTTGAGGAATCACCACACTGTCTTCCACAATGGTTGAACTAATTGACACTCCCACCAACATTGTAAAAGCATTCCTATTTCTCCACATCTGCTCCAGCATCTGTTGTTTCCACTGCATGAGATGGTATCTCATTGTGGTTTTGACTTGCATTTCTCTAATGATCAGTGATGATGAGCTTTTTTTCAGATGTTTGTTGGCTGCATAAATGTGTTCTTTTGAGAAGTGTCTGTTCATATCCTTTGCCCACTTTTTGAGGAGATTGTTTGTTCTTTTCTTGTAAATTTGTTTAAGTTCCTTGTAGATTCTAGATATTAGGCCTTTGTCAGATGGAGAGATTGCAAACATTTTCTCCCATTCTGTAGGTTGCCTGTTCACTCTGATCATAGTATTGGAAGTTGTGGCCAGAGCAATCAGGCAAGAGAAAGAAATAAACAGTATTCAAATAGGAAGAAAGGAAGTCAAATTGTCTCTGTTTGCAGACGATATGATTGTATATTTAGAAAACAAATTGTCTCAGCCCCAAATCTCCTTCAGCTGATAAGCAACTTCCTCATAGTCTCAGGATCCAAAATCAATGTGCAAAAATCACAAGCATTCCTATACACCAATAATAGAGAGCTAAATCATGAGTGAACCCCCATACACAATTGCTACAAAGAGAATAAAATAGCAAGGAATACAACTCACAAGGGATTTGAAGACCCTCTTCAAGGAGAACTACAAACCACCACTCAAGGAAATAAGAGGACACAAACAAATGGAAAAACATTCCATACTCGTGGATAGGAAGAATCAGTAATTTGAAAATGGCCATACTACCCAAAGTAATTTGTAGGTTCAATGCTATACCCATCAAGCTACCATTGATTTTCTTCACAGAATTAGAAAAAACTACTTTAAATTTCATATGGAACCAAAAAAAGAACCCATATAGCCAAGACAATCCTAAGCAAAAAGAACAAAGCTGGAGGCATCATGCTACCTGACTTCAAACTATACGACAAGGCTACAGTAATGAAAATAGCATGGTACTGGTACCAAAACAGATATATATAGACCAATGGAATAGAACAGAGGCCTCAGAAATAATGCCATACGTCTACACCCTCTGATCTTTGACAAACCTGACAAAAGCAATGGGGAAATGATTACCTATTTAATAAATGGTGTTGGGAAAACTGGCTAGCCTTATGCAGGAAACTGAAACTGGACTCCTTCCTTACACTTAATACAAAAATTAACTCAAGATGAATTAAAGACTTAAAAGTAAGTTCTAAAAGTATAAAAACCCTAGAAGAAAACCTAGGCAGTACCATTCAGGACATAGGCATGGGCAAATACTTCGTGACTAAAACACCAAAAGCAACGGCAACAAAAGCCAAAATTGACAAATGGGATCTAATTAAACTAAAGAACTTGTATGCAGTTTTATTTGGGAGTGTGTGTGGAGTACCTGTGAGTTTTAAAAATGAAGAAAGTAAGTAGTCATGCTTTCCTGACTCTGGTAGACATAGCCTTTTAAGACAGTGATTCTGAGCTGTTATGGTCTTAGAGTTTTCTATACCAATAAAACTTATTGATGACGTGTAACCAAGAGCTTGAATTAAATTAAAAAAAAAATCAAAGAGAAATCACCCAAATGCACATTAGAAACCTCTTACCACATATGTGCACATTCATAGATAACATGTAGAACTTGATTTTGTGTATTAAAAACTTGTAGAAAAGTTCAGGCAGTGCACAAAATGACTGCAACTTGGTCTTTGTAAAATCTGTCTATTCACATTGACCCAGTGAGGTATTTCTTGATTTATTATATGATCTCATGATATTCCATGTGGTAACTACAGCATATTATGCTCTCTTCGTGCTGATACCATATCAACTTAAATATGATGACATACCAACATGGATATGCTCATGTGGTTGCTTTTATTGATTTGTACTATATTAGAAATGAAACAGAAGTATTGGAAATCCTAGCAAGCATAGCTGTATCTCTCCCATGGCTGTGCTGATTGCACCTGTTTCCCCCTTAAAGCATGTCTTTTTGACATGTCATAACCCTGAGAAAATCCAGTGTGTGCTTTTCAGAGAATGTCAGTAAGGAGAGGAAATGGCCAATGGTCAAAGTGTTCCTTGTCCTCTCGGTTCCTCTTCATGAATGTTAAACTCTAAACTACTCAGGTCACAATTTCGAACCCCTTTGTTGATCCTTATAGATTGTTTCCGGATGTCAAATGACAAATAGGGCCTTGAAGACAAAACACCCTGTAAAGCCATATTGCTCTGTTTTTTGTGTGTGAATGTGTGTGTGTGTGTGTGTGTGTGTGTGTGTATTTTTTCTCTTCTGAAAACTGTAAATAGAATAATTTTCATTACAAATGAAAATATTTTTGTTCCATATTTATTTCCTGTCTCATGGCACTCTTCTCAGATCTAGTAAGGATCTCAACGTGTCTTATTTATATCTGCAAAAAATTATGTCAGTGCTTCATTTTTCATGTCAATTACTGACATGTTTTCAAGTCTTCACAAGTTATTTCTGAAGATATTGGTGCATTGAGGAGAGACAGTGTGATTGTAGTTAAAGAAGTTTTTAAATAGGTTACGTTCAATAACATTTCAGAGCCCGTTTCTCTGGAAGGCATAGAAATAGTGGTTTTATTCATAGTTAAACATAAAATAGCTCCACAAAGTCTTGTGTATATAAAAGTGTTCATATCCTGGAAGATTCTAATTTACTGCTCAGTACTGTCTCCTGGAGAGGAAAATAGGTAAGGTAGATGGGTGAGCCTACGATAATAACTCGTAATATGAAGTGAAAGCATAGAGACAAAATGAGAGACGATAGATACTCAAACGGATGTGAGTGAAGAACAGCTGTGAAACAGAGTGTCTATGGGAGAGAGGAGGCCATGGGGCTGCTTTTGTGAAGAAGGAATTTGTACATGTTAGTCACGTGTCTGACACATTTAACATTTTAATAAAGCAAAACCTTATCTTCACATGTGTCTGTATGGGATTGTACAGATGTCCCAATACAGTGGTGAGAATAATGAAGAAATGAATGTGGAGGTCAAAGAACGAAGTCCACCAATATGGATATTAGATTTATGAATGAAAAAGAGTGTATGTCAAATTGGGCAGGTGTAAACAAAGCATCTAGCTAGGTAATTTGGAGGTTTCTGATGAGGAGACTTGTGGAAAGTCACTTAATGGAAAGCAGAAGTTAGAAGGATGAGGGTGACCCACAGGGTCTCATTTCTTCTCCCTATAAGTTTTGCACATCAATGATATGCGCTTCATTCATGTCAGTTAGCATATTGGGATGCTTAATCTAGAAAAAGTTTTTTTTTTTTTTTTTCTTTAGGAAAGCTGTGTTTACTGAGGTAGTTATTTCATAAAAGGACCAGAGATACCTCTATGGTATATCATATCAAACTAGCTTTAGGAACAAGGAATCAAAGAATGCATTTCTTGAGTACTAAAAGGGTAACTGTCAATAATCTTGGCAATCATGACATATATATATATATGTGCATATATATATATATGCACATATATATATATGTGCATATATATATATGCACATATATATATTTGGTTAGTTAATAATAAAATAAGTCTCTGGTTATTTAGAGATTTTGTTTAACTTATTTACATGGGAATCTGATTATGCATTATTTCTTTGATGTCTATGTTTTTGCAAAAGTGGAAAAAGAGATGGCAAAAGAGCTGAACTGCTGAATCCAGGAAATGTAGGAATATTAGGAGCCTTCATGAGTACAAAGAAAATTATTTTTAAAATTACGACTCTAAGTATAACTGAACTCACTTCAAATGCATTTTAGAATATTTGTGTAAAGGATGATTTGATTTTGGCTGCTCCAGAAACTACTAGAGGAAGGGAAGGGTATAGAATTCAGATAAACCACGTGACTCATTACTCCTCTTTGTTACTATTGGGAATCAGAGACATAGATTTTGCTGATATTAATTATTCAAATGAAATAAACATGAATATGCATACATTGGCTTTGTTCTTCAAGGAGCTAACTTTTGGATACAATAGCAATTTAATGAAAATTCCTTAGAGAATAACATGATACTTCAGACTATTTTAGAAACAAAAATAATGTTGAATTCATTAATTGACTCCTAAAATGGTTATTGTCAATGAATATTGGAGCTGTTTCTCAATGTAAAAGCTTATTAATATCTAATGCTTGTAGCAGTCTTATTTTGTAGAAGTATGTTAATATTGATAAATGATGATACTTTTTATTGAGGTTTATATATTATACCTTGTTGCCATGAGTGGATGAAAAGACTTTTAGAAGGCTAAACTAGAGGACACAAGAAACACAGGCAATTATTACACCTCATGAGTCTGAGAAATAATGAATACTATCTACTAGAATTCACCAAACATATATCCAAGCTGATCAATTTAGGACACTTCCACTGAGGAGACATGAAGTGTACATTCAGCTGAAGTGTCATTGTAATTGTGTACCTTCTTAGCTATCAGGCAAGTTAAAGAGCATGATGAATGTTTGTAGTATAATGGTATATGTCCTTCTGATCTCTTGCATTAAAGACATGCGAGAGCGTGTACCACCTGCTTTGACATTGATTCCCAGGTGTATCAGTTGCTCCTCTGTTTTTAGACCACATTTGTTTTTATCCCCCAGCATATCCACATTGATACTGACACTGTTTCATTTTAGTTTTAGACATATGACAGATCATATCACGTTTGAAATTGTAAGTGTATATTTCATGAAGCCTGTATTCGTGTTTTCTTCAGTGTATTTCTGTCATGTTCCAGTCCCAAGACACAAAATATAAAACATAAAGACCTAAACTAATATAGGCAGGAGGATACAGCTTGATGCTAAGACTGCATGCATGTATGGATAACTTTATCATATTTACACATGATTGATTATGTGTCCCTTTTGCTTGTCAGTGTCTTCCCAGAAACAACCGGCCTTGAAGGTAATTACACATTCATTTATGTTTTGAACTATTAACTGCATAGTCTGTGAAATATACTTTATGTATTGATTGTTTTGTTTCAAATCCCATTCAGGCTACAAGTGAAAAGAAAGATTCTGCTTCAAATGTAGCCACAGAAACAAAAGATGGAGAAAAATCTGGGACAGGTAATTTTGCAATACACATTTAATGTCATGTTCACTCAGGATAGAAGAGAACTTCCCTTCCCTGAATAAATCGCAGGGGGCTCATTGAAGCTGCACATTCTGATTCAGCAGGCCTGAGATTCTGCATTTGTAATAAGTACTTGGGTGACGCTGATGCTGCTGGTCCTTGGCCATGATCTGAGTAGTAAGATTATACATTTCCCTATATTGAAACTGGCAAGAAGAATCATTGGTGAGCAGTTCAAGACATAACAGACTAAGGGGAAAACATAATTTTGCTTTAAATCTACAGTATGTTTCCATCAAGAGGGAAAGGAGAAAGAGATGAAGTAATAGAAATTATAGGCATCAGATTGTATTGCTAAGACCAGAGGGAAGAGATGATCGTACCAACACATAAACACTGTAGAATGAGAAGTAACAAGACCATTGGTGTAATAATTATTTTCCTCAGAAAAGAGAGATTATGAAGCAGGAAGGAGGGAAAATAAGTTATTTATTTAATTTTGCAGTTTCTGCTGAGGAAACCTGAGTGAACTAACTTCAGAAGAGTTTAGAATATTTGCATAACAGAGGATCTGATTTTGGCAGCTCCAGGAACTACTGCAAACAGGAAAGAGTGCTAAAATTGGGATAATCCACAGTGACTCGTTATTCCTCTTTGTTACTATTAGGCATCAGAGATACTTGTTTTGTTGATATTAGTTATAAAAATAAGATAAACTTAAATATGATTACATTGGCTTCATTTTTCAAGGAGCTAACTTTTGGATAAAATAGCTATTTAATGATAATGCTTTAGAGAAAAGCATGATACTCCAAACAAGACTATTTTCAAAACAAAAATAATGTTGAATTCATCAATTGACTCCTAAAATGGTTATTTTCAATGAATATTGGAGCTGTTTCCAAATGTAAAAGCTTATTATTATCTAATGCTTGTAGCAGTTTTATTTTGTAGAAGTATGTCAAAATTGATAATTGATAATACTTTTTATTGAGGTTTATATATTACTCCTTTCTGTCACAAGTGGATGAAGAAACTTTCAAAAGGCTAAACTAGAGGATACTAGAAACTTAGGCAAATTATTACACCACATGAGTGTGAGAAATAATGAATATTATCTACTAGGATTCACCAAACATATACACAAGCTGATCAATTTAGGACACTTCCACTGAAGAGACGTGAAGTGTACTTTCTCAGGAACTGGGCAAGTTAAAGAGCATGATAAATATTTGTAGTCTAATGGTATAAATCTTTCTGATGTCTTTCAAGAAAGACATGCGGTTGCACGTACCACCTGCTTTGACATTAACTCTCAGGTGTATGAGTTGCTCCTCTGATTTTAGATCACATTTGTCCTCACCACTCGGCAAATCCGCATTGATACTGACACTGTTTCATTTTAGTTTTAGACATATGACAAATTATACCACATTTGAAATTGTAAGTGTATATATACACTTACAAAAGGCCTGTATTCCAGTTTTCTTCAGTATATTTCTGTCATGTTCCTGTCCCAAGACACAAAGTAGAAGACATCAAAGCCTGCACTAATACAGGAAGGAGGATACAGCTTGATGCTAACACTGCATGAACGTAGGGATAAATTTACCATATTTACATATGATTGACTATGTATCTCTTTTGTTTTTCAGTGTCTTCTCAGAAACAACCAGTCTTGAAGGTAATTACACTCTCATTTATATTTTGAACTATTAACTGCATGGTCTATGAAATGTAGTTTACTTATTGATTATTTTGTTTTAAATCTCATTCAGGCTACAAGCGAAAAGAAAGATTCTGTTTCAAATATAGCCACAGAAATAAAGGATGGAGAAAAATCTGGGACAGGTAATTTTGCAATACACATTTAATGTCATGTTCACTCAGGATAGAAGAGAACTTCCCTTCCCTGAATAAATCGCAGGGGGCTCATTGAAGCTGCACATTCTGATTCAGCAGGCCTGAGATTCTGCATTTGTAATAAGTACTTGGGTGACGCTGATGCTGCTGGTCCTTGGCCATGATCTGAGTAGTAAGATTATATCCTTCCCCACAAGGAAATTGGCAAGAAGAACGATTGGAGAGCAGTGCAAGATCTAACAGGCTCAAGGACAGAATATTCTTGCTTTAATTCTCCTGCAGGTTTCCATCATAAAGGGATGGAGAAAGAGATTAAGTAATAAAAATTATAGGCATCAGATCATATTGCTAAAACCACAGGGAAGAAGTGATTGGAAGAACTTATAAACAATGTAGAAAGAGAACTAAGGAGACCTCTGATGTTGTAATTATTTTACTCAAGGAAGGGGATTGTGAGGCAGGAAGGAGGGAAAAGGTGTTAGTTTTGCAGTTTTGGGATTTCTGCTGAAGAAAGCTGATGGAACTCACTTCAGATGCATTTGGAATATTTGCATAAAAGAAGATTTGATTTTGGCTGCTCCAGGAACTGCTGGAAGCAGGAAAGAGTGCTAGAATTGGGATGGCCCACGGTGACTCATTACCCCTCTTTGTTACTATTGGGCATCAGAAATATATGTTTTGTTGGTATTAGTTGTTCACATAGGGTAAACGTGAATATGCATACATTGGCTTTGTTGCGCAGAGAGCTAACTTTTGGATAAAATGGCAATTTAATGAAAATACTTTAGAGAATAACATGATCCTTCAAACCAGACTATTTTAGAAACAAAAATAATGTTGAATTCGTTAATTGACCCCTAAAATATTTATTTTTAATGAATATTGGAGTGATTTCCAAATGGAAAAGCTTACTCATGTCTAATGGTTTTAGCGGCTTTATTTTGTGTAAGTATATCAGATTTGATAATTTTTTATATATTTTGATTGGGTTTGTATATTATACCTTGTTGCCATGAGTGATTGACAAAACTTTTTGAAGGCTAAACTAGAAAATACAAGAAGTGTAGGCTCATTATTATACCACATGGGTATGAAAAATAATGAATATCATATAACAGGATTCACCAAACATATCCAAGCAGATCAATTTGGGATAGTTCCACTGAGGAGTTTGGAAGTGTACATTCATCTAAAGTGTAATTGTCATTGTGTACCTGTTCAATTACCAGGCAAGTCAAAGAACATGATGAATATTTGTAGTATAATGGCTTAAATCCTTCTGATGTTTTGTATGAAAGACTTGTGCAATCCTGGCTCACTTCAACTTTCACCTCCTGGGTTCAAGTGATTCTCCTGTCTCAGTCTCCTGAGTAGCTGAGATTATAGGTGTGCGCCACAACACCTGGTAATTGTTGTATTTTTAGTAGAGACCGGCTTTCACCATGTTGGCCAGGCTGATCTCGAACTCCTGACCTCAAATGATCCACCCACCTTGGCCTCCCAAAGTGCTAGGATTACAGACGTGACCCACCAAGCCCTGTCTACAGGATATTTTTAAATTTTTAAAATATTTTTTTTAATAAAGATAGAGTCTTTCTGTGTTGCCCAAGCTGGTCTCAAACTCCTGGGCTTCTCAAGTGATACTTCTGCCTCAGCCTTCTGAGTAGCTGAGATTATAGGAACAAGCCATTGTGCTCTTTTATGTTTTTAATATTCTACAGGTTCCAATTGTTGATTTAAAATGCATTTTACTTTTTGTTTGATAGTGCTTCCTCCTGCTAAAGAGTGTTTAAACAGGTATGATTTCACAGATTTTTTAAAGTGATATGTTAACTAAGTGAATAGAGAGAATAGAAACTAGTATCCGTTTAGTGTTCTGCTCTGTGCGAGACACCACATTACATGTACATTTATCATGTCATGTCATCTTCACACAGCTTTACAAACTATTTGTGCTATTATTATTTTTTTTTTTTACTAATTAGGCAACTCTGGTTTAAAGAGGTTGAAATACTGGCTCGTGATTCCACAGTTAACAGGTAGCCAACCCATGATTTGACCATCATCCTGCCTGGCTCTCAAAACACTTATTTTGCCCATAAGTGTGGATGGATAGAGACCTATGTGGCAATGGGATCACGGTACTGATTTACATCAGATCAATTCAGAAAGTCACATTTTGTTACATATTAACTCTCTTTAGAGTGTTATTTAGAAGCCTGTCTACTCCAAAAATTTGTCCAAATATTTTGGAAATGGCAGTAGTAACCATATTACTTATTTTTTTAAAAGGCAGATATCAGTTACCTGTGGCCGCAGGACCCTAAGTTTTTCATTAGCAAGACAAGGCCAGTCCTAGAAAAATATTATCTGACTGTGCACGCAGAATATTTACATATAATTCATGTAATATTAACTGTATTTAGCCTATATTAAAAGGATATTTCTAATTCATTTCTCTACTTACTGCCTACCCACTTTGGTTTTCTCTTTAAGTGAGTACCTTGCCTAGTTCGTTGAAGCTTTTTCTTATTTTCTGGATTCTTTATTTTTCCTTCTATGACATTTTAATATTTTCTTGATTTCTTTTCACTTTCTCTACTGCTTCTCTAAGGGTTTGTGATTTTCTATTATAGTTTTCATTTATGGCAGCTAAATATTCCCCATTTTCCTACAGACAATTTCAGAGGTACACAGAAGTTCAGAATGTTAAGAAATCCTAGAGACTAAACAAAATATCCTCTAGTACTTGAATGCTGGTTTAACATCCTGATCAAGTGGTTGTTCAGATGGAGAACCTGAAACTCAAAGGGAGAAAATTATTTGGATACCGTAAATTGCAGAAGTGAGATTTGCACTCAGGTTTCTTAATTCAAAACCCAGTCTTCTTTGACATCATTCTGTCATTGAGTGATTTTAGTTTTAGAAAGTGGGAGTGGGTCTAGTGAACACAGCGGAAGAGGATGAGCATGGAATGAGCTGTTGAACCCAATGAAAGTGGGTGAGAATGGAATTTTCAGGGGACAGCCAAAGTTGAAGAGAAACACACACTTAGTTGGATAGAAATGAAGGTTTTAGGGAAAATTCTGAATATTTGGCTTTCTTATAAGTTTGATAAAGATAAGGGAATTGAAAACAGGATGTTGGGAATTATGAAGAAAGACGTATGAGAATAGGACATTCAAGGAGTTCTGAAGGGGTTGCTGCCTTTTTGTTTAACTGGTGGAACTGACAGATTTCAAGGTTTTTATTGAAAAGTATTAAAAGGATTTGAGCCACAGGAAAGAGTCTCTGGAGCAGATAGGAATGTGGTATCATCTTCTTCCATCCCAGCTTACAGAGGGCTTAGAACCCCTCAAGAACTAGGGAGATTGCTTAAGTACATAGATCTGTGAGCCAGGGTGGATGTCTCCTTTTTTCTGCCTCTTTTCTCAATTCTCTCACATACACGTAGGGTAGGTCAAATGTAGGATTGGCTGGCAAATCAGCAATGAAGCTTCAGGTGGGTAGTCAATAACATGCGTATGCTTGGGGTGGATGACTGAGACTGACTTACTTTCCAGAAGCAGAGGAATAGAGAGCTCCTACTCTCAATTATTATAGCTGGTCTTTTGAGGAATCTGGGCTTTCCTAGGCTGAAGATGTAGATTGGAGATTGCCATGGATCGCTGCAGAAGAGGGATCCAGAAGTGGGAGCCCCTAGGAAGGAAGATATTTAGACAGTGATGAATGGAATGGAGCCGTACGTACGCAGGATGGACTTTTCCAGCAGTCTCTTTCTTGGGTATCTGAGTGTCTATGAAGGTTCTTAAGTTTGCTGGTTTTTGTGAACCTGAATGAGGCAGGATCTGGATAATGCAATAATTGGATGTTAAAATTTTTAATGTTTTAATCTTCTATGAAGAGTATTCCCTATAACAACATAAGAACATGTACATTTGTACTTTGACTTTTGTGCACTCAGCTTTCAAACATTTGCAGTGTTTCAGGGGGCTCCCTGGCGTGTTCTAGGGTAAAGAGAATCAGTGGGCATTCTTTAAGTAACTTAAAAGCTGAAGATCCAAGACTCCTATTTTCCAGTGACAAAGATTAGTCTTTGAATCAGAAATAGTTAACGGGGAAGAGACAGTGCCTTGTTTTAGGTTATCAGGTTTATTCCAGTTCAGTAACAAAAGTTATGTCAGATATCAACTGGATTTTCAGTTTAGCCTTTAGGGTAGATAATTTATAAGGACAAAGTATTGTCTGGCTGTGCCATTATATTGCCTGGTCACTATTTGTTACGGGTTTAAGGGTGAGTCTGCATTGGATATTTCATAGGCTGGGAGAGGTGGAGGCAGAAATAGGTAACTGAAATGTTTTCTAAAACAGAGGCCATATCTTAATTATACCAAGAAATATTATTTAATATACAGATAACTGACCTTCCTCAGACTTTGTTTTACCTTTTTTTTTGGAAGGGACGTGCATATATAGACTGACGGTTTTTGTTTTCTTTTAAGAAATGAACGTGCTCATTTTTGTTGTATCTTTTTCCTCTGTAGGAGTCTCTGTAGACCGGATAATATTGCACAGCCTGTGACAGAGGATGAGTTTGATTTGGAATCTGAGGTAGAGTACTCTCTTGTGAAATCAGTTTTCTCACTCTGAATCTCATTTTATATTATTATCTTCTAAAAGTTAGCTGTTGTCTACCTATCATTGTTTTCTGTTTGTATTATATCTTTTATTAGAGATAACCATTTTAAAGAAATAGGAGGGGTTAATTTTAATTTTTGTTAATTTGGCAAATAAATAGTTGATAAATACTTTGAGTGCTGTGATCTGGAAAAAAATTGCTGGAAAATACATAGTGACAGAAAAATGATGTTTGGGAACGCTTTCCCACAATAGAGCAGATACAAATTTTGGTCTAGGCTTATTGGAGTAAGTGTCTTTACTTTGAGTTGTATATCATATGAGTATGACTAATCATACCTTTGTTTAAATGAATCTTGAATACATCAGATGACTTGTTATAGGAACCAAGGAATCACCCTGTTACACATAGCATATAGTTTCTTTTTATTTCTTGTACACCTATTTTGTCATCATGCCGTATTTTTGCAGAGAGCTATTTATTTTTATTCTTGATTCTATAATTAGACTAAAATAATATTAGAAATTGTGGAAATTTAACTAGGCATGGTATCATGTGCCTGTAGTGCCACCTATTCAAGAGATCAAGCCAGGAAATTCTTGAGCCCAGGAGTACCAGACCAAGCCTGGCAATACAGCAAACCTTCTCCCTAATTTACAAAGTGGTGGGAGATGAGAAATTTCAATTCTGTTCTCACATCGGTATTACAGAGAGTTTACACTGTGTTTTCCAAGCCCTTTTTATTAAGAGTATACTTTAGCTGGGCGCGGTGGCTCCTGCCTGTAATCCCAGCACTTTGGAAGGCCAAAATGGGCGGATCACGAAGTCAGTAGATCGAGACCATCGTGGCTAACATGGTGAAACCCTGTCTCTACTAAAAATAAAAAAAAAAAAAAAAAAAAAAAAAAAAAAAAATTAGCCGGGCGTGGTGGTGGGCGCCTGTAGTCCTGGCTACACGGGAGGCTGAGGCGGGAGATTGGCGTGAACCCGAGGGGCGGAGCTTGCAGTGAGTCGAGATCGCGCCACTGCACTCCAGCCTGGGCGACAGAGCGAGACTCCATCTCAAAAACAAAACAAAACGAAAACAAAAAAGAGTATACTTTAAACTCTTTATCTAATTGAAGAATATGCATTTAGTTTAAAATAACAGCCTGTTTGATAAGCAGAGACTCTTCATATTCTTAAGGTCAGACTTTAATTTCACAAGGGTTTTGCATTGTAATTAAAAAAATTTCCAGTGAGGGTCTTTGTATCTCATTGTAAATTTCAAATTTCAGAGGCTTTTGTGCTTAGTTATTAAAAAATAACTGTAAAGCTGCTGCATTAGTATGAACCACCTGAAGCTAGGAAACCGCTTTGTATGTATCCTGGAGTACCCAGAATAAGGTCTTGCATGTGTGAAACATTTTAATAGTTTTTAATGTGAATCAACAACAGGCAAATGGCTTTTTTTTTATAATGGAATGTTACAGGTAACATAATATGCATGGCAGATCTCATAATTAAATCTTTTAAATTTCTTGAATGTTTTGAATTTATCTTTTCCTCTAATGTTGAGAATGTATTAGCTGAGTTATGTTGATAAAATGTCATAAAAAAGAAAATAAAAATTACAAAAGATGGAAAGGAAATAAGAAAGGTGGATACAGCATGTTTTCTAATATCTTCCAACTGGAAGCTTGGATTAGGATTTTAGATTAAATTTTCTTAAATTTTTAAAGCCCCAACCATGTTCTATTAAATGCATACTTTTCAGGACATACATTACTCTTTCAAAATCAGAATAAAAATTCTTTCTCCAGGTGTTAAGTTGCTGGAACTTTATTTTTATTTTTATTTTTATTTTTTTTGCTTTCTCTCTCTCAATATTTCTCTGTCTCTGTAGTAAGAATGTTTCAGTTTTCAGGTGAATGATCATGGTTAACTCTTGGGGTGTTATTTTATACTAAATAAATTAAACTCTTTATTACCTAAGTATTTACACAAAACACATTGTAGAGTAAATGCTATCCAGTGTTATTAGGCATCTATTGTGAACACAAGCTTTTCTTTTAAGTTCATATTTGATTGACTGGTCATGTCTCTTTCTTTTGTTTGTTCCTCCCTCCTTCACCTTTGTTTAAAAATGATTTACGTCAGTCTGACTTTTTCCTTGCAGACTGCATGTCTTTACTGTCTATTCTGTCATTTCATCTCTGTTTCTATTGTCAGGATACTTAGTTACAGCTTTCTATTTAGTAGGTATGTGTGGCCTTCATTTATCACTCATTGTTCCATAAGGTGGATGGTTGTTTTGTTCTCTCTTTTTTTGGACGGAGCTGAAGTTATACAATAATTTGTTTTTTGCTTTTGACACATGAAATAGAAGCAGCTTGTTCTGTTTCCAATACCAACGCATTTAAATATAGTGCTACTAAAAACTACATTCTCACATTGTCTCCCACAAAATGCAATTTACACAAATACATATTATGTGTATATATTTTGAAAAATAACCTGATTAATTTACCTTTTTATTATTCGTTTTATTCACTAATACTCTAAATTACATATGAGTAAATTTTTGTCCTCGTTTGTTGTGGTTAATAAAAAAACTAATGAATATCAGAGTATTTGTATAATAATCAACTGGGGTTGAAAGAGTAACCTTTTGAGAATATCTGAATCACCAATCATAATCATCACACCACGAGAATACGTAGATAAGTAAATGGCACACTTGAGGTATGAATCCACATAGGAGTGACTTCAATGTCTATACTTTTTGTGTTAGATTGTGTAGTAATGGTGGCAATTATCATTATTTTAACTTGCTTCATGTATTCTTAAACCTATTGTGTTTTTCTTCTAGATTATTTCTAAACCATACATCCCAAAGAGGATTATTTCTCCACAATCTGCAGAAGATGGTAAGCTATTTGAAACCTTCCTATTGTATTATTTACTTATTCTTCATTTCTTTTTCTTTGTCTTTCTTTCTTTCTTTCTTTCTTTCTTTCTTTCTTTCTTTCTTTCTTTCTTTCTTTCTTTCTTTCTTTCTTTCTTTCTTTCTTTCTTTCTATCTTTCTTTTTCTTTTTTTCTTTGAAATACAGTCTTACTAGTCTACAGCCCAGGCCGCAGTGCAGTGATGAGACCTTGGCTCACTGCAACTTCCACCTCCTGGGTTCCAGTGATTCTCCTGCCTCAGTCTCCCGAGTAACTGGGATTAGAGGTGTGCACCACCACACCTGGGCCATATTTGTATTTTTAGGAGAGACAGAGTTTCACCATGATGTCCAGGCTTGTCTCAAACTCTTGACCTCAAGTGATCCACCCACCTTGGCCTCCCAAACTGCTAGGATTACAGGTGTGCCCCACCACGCCAGGCCTTCTTGTTTATTATTAGTATCTTTTTTATAAGGATAGATTCTTGCTATGTTGCCCAGGCTGGTCTCAAACTCCTGGGCTTCTCAAGTGATACTTCTGCCTCAGACTTCTGAGTAGCTGAGATTATAGGAACAAGCCGCTGTGCTCTTTTATGTTTTTAATATTCCTTAGTTTTCTATTGTTGATTTAAAATGCATTTTACTTTTCATTCAATAGTGCTTCCTCCTGCTGAAGAGTGTTTAAACAGGTATGATTTAACAGATTTTTAAAATTGATATGTTTAACTTAGTGAATAGAGAGAATAGAAGCTAGTATCTCTTTAGTGTTCTGCTTTGTGCTAGACAATGTATTACATGCTTAACGTTTATCTTATCATGTCTTCTTCACACAGCTTTACAAGCTATTCGTGCTATTATTGCTTTTTTACTAATTAGGCAACTCTGGTTTAAAGAGGTTGAAATACTGGCTCATGATTCCACAGTTAACAGGTAGCCAACCCATGATTTGACCATCACCCTGCCTGGCTCTTAAATCACTTCTTTTTCCCCTAAGCGTGGATGGATAGAGACCTATGGGGCAATGGGATCACAGTACTGATTCACATCAGATCAGTTCAGAAAGTCACATTTTGTTACATATTAACTCTCTTTAGAGTGTTGTTTTGAAGCCTGTCTACTCCAAAAGTTTGTCCAAATATTTTGGAAATGGCAGTGGTAACCATATTACTTTTTTTTTTTTTTTAACCATCAAAGTTTTAAAGGCAGATATCGGTTATCTGTGGCTGCTGGACCCTAAGTTTTTCATAAGAAAGACCAAACCAGTCCTAGAAAAATATTTTCTGACTGTGCATGGGGAATATCTACATATAGTCCATGTAATGTTAACTATATTTAGCCTATATTAAAAGGATATTTCTAATTCATTTCTCTACTTACTGCTTACCCAGTTTGGTTTTCTCTTTAAGTGAATACCCTGCCTAGTTCGCTGAAGCTTTTTCTTATTTTCTGGTTTCTTTTTCTTTTTTTTTTTTTTTTTTAACCTTCTGTGATATTTTAATAATATTTTCTTGATTTCTTTTTACTTTCTCTTCTGCTTTTCTTAGGGTTTATGATCTTCTATTATAGTTCTCATGTACAGCAGCTAAATATTCCCCATTTTCCTACAGACAAAATCAGAGGTACATATAATTTCGGAATTTTAGGAATTCCTAGAAACTAAACAAAGTATGCTCTAGTACTTGAATCCTTGTTGAACATCCTGATCAAGTGGTTGTTCAGGTGGAGAATCTGAAACTCAAAGGGAGAAAATTATTTGGATACAGTAAATCGCAGAAGTGAGATTTGCACTCAGGTTTCTTAATTCAAAACCCAGTCTTCTTTGACATCATTCTGTCATTGAGTGATTTTAGTTTTAGAAAGTGGGAGTGGGTCTAGTGAACACAGCGGAAGAGGATGAGCATGGAATGAGCTGTTGAACCCAATGAAAGTGGGTAAGAATGGAATTTTCAGGGGACAGCCAAAGTTGAAGAGAAATGAACACTTAGTTGGACAGAAATGAGGGTTTTAGGAAAAAATCCAAATATTTGCCTTTAATACAAGTTTGATAAAGATAATGGAATTGAAAACACAGGATTTTGGGAGCTATGAAGAAAGGCAGAATATGGCATTCACGGAGTTCTGAAGAGATTGCTACCTTTTTGTTTGTTTAACTGGAGGAACTGACAAACTTCAAGGTTTTTACTGAAAAATGTTAAAAGTGTTTGAGCCACAGGAAAGAGTCTCTGGAGCAGATAAGAATATGGTATCATTTTCTTCCACCCCTGCTTACAGAGGGCTTTGATCCCCTCAAGATCTAGGGAGCTGGAGATTGCTTAAGTGCATATAGATCTGTGAGCCAAGGTGGATGTCTCCTTTTTTCTGCCTCTTTTCTCAATTCTCTCACATACATGTAGGGTAGGGCAAATGTAGGATTTGCTGGCAAATCAGCAATGAAGCTTCAGGTGGGTATTCGGTAACATGCGTATGCTTGGGGTGGATGACTGAGACTGACTGACTTTCCAGAAGCAGAGGAATAGAGAGCTCCTACTCTCAATTATTATAGCTGGTCTTTTGAGGAATCTGGGCTTTCCTAGGCTGAAGATGTAGAGTGGAGATTGCCATGGATCGCTGCAGAAGAGGGATCCAGGAGTGGGAGCCCCTAGGAAGGAAGATATTTAGACAGTGATGAATGGAATGGAGCCGTACGTACTCAGGAGGGAGACTTTTCCAGCAGTCTCTCTCTTGGGTATCTGAGTGTCTATGAAACTTCTTAAGCTTGCTGGTTTTTGTGGACCTGAATAAGGCAGGATGTATATAATGACAATAATTGGATTTTGTAATTTTTAATGTTTTAATCTGCTTTGAACAATATTCCCAATAACAACATATACATTTGTACTTTGACTTTTGTGCACTCAGCTTTCAAACATTTGCAGTGTTTCAGGGGGCTCCCTGGCGTGTTCTAGGGTAAAGAGAATCAATGGGCCCTCTTTTAGTAGCTTAAAAGCTGAAGATCCAAGACTCCCATTTTTCAGTGACACAGATTAGTCTCTGATTCAGAAATAGATCATGGGGAAGAGACGGTCCCTTTTCTACCTTGTTTTAGGTTATCAGGTTTACTCCAGTTCATTAACAAAAGCTGTGTCAGATATCAATTGGATTTTCAGTTGAGCCATTAGGGTAGATAATTTGTAAGGACAAATTATTGTCTGGATGTGCCATTATATTGCCTGGTCACTATTTGTACGGGTTTAAGGGTGAGTCTGCATTGGATATTTCATAGGCTGGGAGAGGTGGAGGCAGAAATAGGTAACTGAAATGTTTTCTAAAACAGAGGCCATATCTTAATTATACCAAGAAATATTATTTAATATACAGATAACTGACCTTCCTCAGACCTTGTTTTACCTTTTTTTTTTTTTTCAAGGGGCGTGCATATATAGACTGATGGTTTTTGTTTTCTTTTAAGAAATGAATGTGCTCATTTTTGTTGTATCTTTTTTCTCTGTAGGAGTCTCTGTAGGCCGGATAGTGTTGCACAGCCTGTGACAGAGGATGAGTTTGCTTTGGAATCTGAGGTAGAGTACTCTCTTGTGAAATCAATTTTCTCACTCTGAATCTCATTTTTATGTTATTTTCTTCTAAAAGTTAGCTGTTGTCTACCTATCATTGTTTTATGTTTGTATTATAACTTTTTTTAGAGATAACCATTTTAAAGGAATAGGAGGGGTTAATTTTAATTTTTGTTAATTTGGCAAATAAGAAATAGTTGATAAATACTTTGAGAGGTGTGATCTGAAAAAAAATTGCTGGAAAATACATAGTGACAGAAAAGCTTTCCCACAATAGAGCAGATGCAAATTTTGGTCTAGGCTTATTTGAGTACGTGTCTTTACTTTGAGTTATATATCATATGAGTATGACTAATAATACCTCCATTTAAATGAATCTTTAATACCTCAGATGACTTGTTACAGGAACCATGGAATCACCCTGTTAAACATAGCATATAGTTTCTTTTTTATTTCTTGTACATCTATTTTGTTGTCATACAGTATTTTTGCAGAGAGCTATTTGGAATTTGTGGAATTCCAAATAGTGGAAATTGTGGAATTTTAACTAGACATGGTATCATGTGCCTGTAGTCCCACCTATTGAAGAGATCAAGCCAGGAGAATTCTTGAGCCCAGGAGTTCCAGACCAATCTTGGCAATACAGCAAACCTTATCTCTAATTTTACAAAGTTGTGGGAGATCAGAAATTTACATTGTGTTCTCACATCTGTATTACAGAGGATTTACACTGTGTTTTCCAAGTCCTTTTTATTAAGAGTATGCTTTAAACTCTATCTAATTGAAGCATATGCATTTAGTTTAAAACAACAAGCTGTTTGATAAGCAGAGACTCTTCATATCCCTATGGTAAGACTTTAATTTCAGAAGGTTGTTGCATCGTAATTAAAAGAAAATCCACTCAGCGTGTTTGTATCTCATTCTAAATTTCAAATTCAGAGGCTTTTGTGCTTACTTCAGAAAAAATAATTGTAAAGCTGCTGCATTACTATGAACCACTTGAAGCTAGAAAACCTCTTTGTATGTATCCTGGAGTACCTAGAATAAGGTCTTGCATGTAACAAAACATTTTTATAGTTTTTAATGTGAATCAACAAACAGGCAAATGGGCTTTTTATAATGGAATGTTACAGGTAACATAATATGCATGGCAGATCTCATAATTAAATCTATTAAATTTCTTGAATGTTTTGAATTTATATTTTCTTCTAATGTTGAGAATGTATAAGTTGAGTTATGTTGATAAAATATGTCTTATAGAAGAAAATAAAAATTAGAAAAGATGAAAAGGAAATAGGAAAAGCGGATACAACATGTTTTCTAATATCTTCCAACTGGAAGCTTAGATTAGGATTTTAGATTCCATTTTCTTAAATTTTCAAAGCCCCAGCCGTGTTCTATTAAATACATAATTTTCAGTACATACATTACTCTTTCGCGTTCTGAATAAAAATTCTTTCTCCAGGTGTTAAGTTGCTGGAACTTTATTGTTTTTTCTTCTCTCTCTCTGTTGTAAGAATGTTTCAGCTTTCAGGTGAATGATCCTGGTTAACTCTTGGGATGTGTTATTTTACAGTAAACAAATTAAACTCTTTGTTACATAAGTATTTACACAAAACACATTGTAGAGTAAATGCTATCCAGTGTTATTAGGCATCTATTGTGAACACAAGCTTTTCTTGTAAGCTCATATTTGATTGACTGGTCGTGTCTCATTTTTTGTTTGTTTCTCCCTCCTTCCCCTTTGTTTAAAAATGATTTACCTCAGTCTGACTCTTTCCTTGCAGACCACATGTCTTTAGTGTCTATTCTTTCATTTCACCTCTGTTTCTATTGCCAAGATACTTAGTTACAGCTTTCTATTTAGTAGGTATGTGTGGCCTTCATTTATCATTCATTGCTCCATAAGGTGGATGGTGGTTTTGTTTTCTCTTTTTTGGAAGGAGCTGAAGTTATACAATAATTTGTTTTTAGCTTTTGACACACAGAATAGAATCAACTTGTACTGTTTCCGATGCCAACGTATTTAAATACAGTACTACTAAAAACTACATTCTCACATTTTTCCCACAAAATGCAATTCACACAAATATATATCATGCATACGTATTTTGAAAAATAATGTGATTAATTTACTTTTTTATAATTAGTTTTATTCAGTAATACTCTAAATTACATTTGAGTAAATTTTTGTTCCAGTTTGTTGTGGTTAATAAAAGAAACTAATGGATATCATAGTATTTGCATAATAAATAGTGTTGAAAGGCGTAGCATTTTGAGAATATCTGTATCACCAATCATAATCATCACACCATGAGAATATGTAGATAAGTAAATGGCAGACTTGAGGTTTGAATCTACATATGAGTGACTTCAATGTCTATACTTTTTGTGTTAGATCATGTAGTAATTGTGGCTAATTAATTTAAGTTGCATGTTATTCTTAAACCTATTGTGTTTTTCTTCTAGATTATTTCAAAACTATACATCCCGAAGAGAAAGATTATTTCTCTGAAATCTATAGAAGATGGTAAGTTATTTGGAGCCTGCCTATTGTATTATTTACTTATTCTTCATTTCTTTCTTTTTTTTTTCTTTTCGAAACACAGTCTTACTACTCTGCAGCCCAGGCTGGTGTGCAGTGGCACGATCTTCGTTCACTGCAACTTCCACCTCCTGGGTTTAAGTGATTCTCTTGCCTCAGCCTCCCAAGTAACTAGGATTACAGGTGTGCACCTCCACACCTGGCTACTTTTTGTATTTTTAGTAGAGACAGAGTTTCACCGTGTTGTGCAGCTTGGTCTCAAACTCTTAACCTCAAGTGATTCACCCACCTCAGCCTCCCAAGCTGCTAGGATTACAGGTGTGACTCACCACGCCAGGCCTTCTGGTTTATTATTATTATTATTATTATTATTATTATTTTTATAAGGATAGATTCTTGCTATGTTGCCCAAGCTGGTCTCAAACTGATGGGCTTCTCAAGTGATACTTCTGCCTCAGACTTCTGAGTAGCTGAGATTATAGGAACAAGCCTTTGTGCTCTTTTATGTTTTTAATATTCTATAGTTTTCTATTGTTGATTTAAAATGCATTTTACTTTTTGTTTAATAGTGCTTCCTCCTGTTGAAGAGTGTTTTGACAGGTATGACTTCACAGATTTTTTAAAGTGATATGTTAACTAAGTGAATAGAGAGAATAGAAACTAGCATCTGTTTAGTGTTCTGCTCTGTGCTAGACAATGTATTACATGCTTAACATTTATCATGTCATGTCATCTTCACACAGCTTTACAAACTATTCGTGCTATTATTGCTTTTTTACTAATTAGGGAACTCTGGTTTAAAGAGGTTGAAATACTGGCTCATGATTCCACAGTTAACAGGTAGCCAACCCATGATTTGACCATCATCCTGCCTGGCTCTCAAAACACTTATTTTGCCCATAAGTATGGATGGATAGAGATCTATGCGGCAATGGGATCACGGTACTGATTTACATCAGATCAATTCAGAAAGTCACATTTTGTTACATATTAACTCTCTTTAGAGTGTTGTTTTGAAGCCTGTCTACTCCAAAAGTTTGTCCAAATATTTTGGAAATGGCAGTAGTAACCATATTACATTTTTTTTTTTTTAACCATCAACGTTTTAAAGGCAGGTATCAGTTATCTGTAGCTGCTGGTCCCTAAGTTATTCATAAGAAAGACCAGGCCAGTCCTAGAAAAATATTATCTGACTGTGCATGGAGAATATCTACATATAGTCCATGTAATGTTAACTATATTTAGCCTATATTAAAAGGATATTTCTAATTCATTTCTCTACTTGCTGCCTACCCGGTTTGGGTTTCTCTTTAAGTGAGTACCCTGCCTAGTATGCTGAAGCTTTTTCTTATTTTCTGGATTCTTTTTTTCCTTCTGAGACATTTTAATAATATTTTCTTGTTTTCTTTTTACTTTCTCTTCTGCTTTTCTTAGGGTTTATGATCTTCTATTATAGTTCTCATGTACGGCAACTAAATATTCCCCATTTTCCTATAGATAATATCAGAGGTGCATATAATTTCAGAATTTTAGGAATTCCTAGAGACTAAAGAAAATATCCTCTAATACTTGAGTCCTTGTTGAGCATCCTGATCAAGTGGTTGTTCAGGTGGAGAACCTGAAACTCAAAGGGAGAAAATTATTTGGATACAGTAAATTGCAGAAGTGAGATTTGCATTCAGGTTTCTTAATTCAAAACCCGGTCTTCTTTGACATCATTCTGTCATTGAGTGATTTTAGTTTCAGAAAGAGGGAGTGGGTCTAGTGAACACAGTGGAAGAGGATGAGCATGGAATGAGGTGTTGAACCCAATGAAAGTGGGTGAGAATGGAATTTTCAAGGGACAGCCAAAGTTGAAGAGAATCGAATACTTAGTTGGACAGAAATGAGGGTTTTAGGAAAAAATCCAAATATTTGCCTTTAATACAAGTTTGATAAAGATAAGGGAATTGAAAACACAGGATGGTGGGAGTTATGAAGAAAGGCATATTGGGACATTCTTGGAGTTCGGAAGAGGTTGCTGCCTTTTTGTTTAACCGGAGGAACTGACAGATTTCAAGGTTTTTATTGAAAAGTGTTAAAAGGATTTGAGCCACAGGAAAGAGTCTCTAGAGCAGATAGGAATGTGGTATCATCTTCTTCCACCCCAGCTTACAGAGGGCTTAGAACCCCTCAAGAACTAGGGAGTTGGAGATTGCTTAAGTACATAGATCTGTGAGCCAGGGTGGATGTCTCCTTTTTTCTGCCTCTTTTCTCAATTCTCTCACATACACGTAGGGTAGGTCAAATGTAGGATTGGCTGGCAAATCAGCAATGAAGCTTCAGGTGGGTAGTCGGTAACACGCATATGCTTGGGGTGGATGACTGAGACTGACTTACTTTCCAGAAGCAGAGGAATAGAGAGCTCCTACTCTCAATTATTATAGCTGGTCTTTTGAGGAATCTGGGCTTTCCTAGGCTGAAGATGTAGATTGGAGATTGCCATGGATCTCCAGAAGAGGGATCCAGGAGTGGGAGCCCCTAGGAAGGAAGATATTTAGACAGTGATGAATGGAATGGAGCCATACATACTCAGGATGGAGACTTTTCCAGCAGTCTCTCTCTTGGGTATCTGAGTGTCTATGAAGGTTCTTAAGCTTGCTGGTTTTTGTGGACCTGAATAAGGCAGGATCTATAATGACAATAATTGGATTTAAAAATTTTATTGTTTCAATTTTCTGTGAAGAATATTCCCAATAAGAACATAACAACATGTACATTTGTACTTTGACTTTTGTACACTCAGCTTTCAAACATTTGCAGTGTTTCAGGGGGCTCCCTGGCATGTTCTAGGGTAAAGAGAATCAATGGGCCCTCTTTTAGTAGCTTAAAAGCTGAAGATCCAAGACTCCCATTTTCCAGTGACACAGATTAGTCTCTGAATCAGAAATAGATAATAGGGAAGAGACAGTGCCTTTTCTACCTTGTTGTAGCTCATCAGGTTTACTCCAGTTCAGTAACAAAAGTTTTGTCAGATATCTATTAGATTTTCAGTTTAGCTTTTCAGGTAGATAATTTATAAGGACAAATTATTGTCTGGATGTGCCATTATATTGCCTGCCACTATTTGCTATGGGTTTAAGGGTGAGTCTGCATTGGATATTTCATAGGCTGGGAGAGGTGGAGGCAGAAATAGGTAACTGAAATGTTTTCTAAAACAGAGGCCATATCTTAATTATACCAAGAAATATTATTTAATATACAGATAACTGACCTTCCTCAGACTTAGTTTTACCCTTTTTTTTGGAGAGGACTGCATGTATAGACTGATGGTTTTTGTTTTCTTTTAAAAAATGAACGTACTCATTTTTGTTGTATCTTTTTGTTCTGTAGGAGTCTCTACATACCAGATATTGTTGCACAGCCTGTGACAAAGAATGAGTTTGATTTGGAATCTGAGGTAGAGTACTCTCTTGTGAAATTAATTTTCTCACTCTGAATCTCATTTTCTATATTATTTTCTTCTAAAAGTTAGCAGTTGTCTACCTATCATTGTTTCATGTTTGTATAGAAATTTTATTAGAGATAATCATTTTGAAGATATAGGAGGGGTTAATTTTAATTTTTTTTGCTTTGGCAAATAAGAAGTAGTTGATAAAGACTTTGAGAGGTGTGATCTGAAAAAAAAAATGCTGGAAAATATAGTGATAGAAAAATGATGTTTGGGAATGCTTTCCCACAATAGAGGAGGTACAAATTTTGGTCTAGGCTTATTTGAGTAAGTGTCTTTACTTTGAGTTACATATCATTTGAGTATGACTAATAATACCTCTGCTTAAATGAATCTTTAATACATCAGATGACTTGTTATAGGAACCATGGAATCACCCTGTTACACATAGCATATCGTTTCTTTTTATTTCTTGCACACCTATTTTGTCATCATCCAGTATTTTTGCAGAGAGCTATTTATTTTTATTCTTGGTTCTATAATTAGACTAAAATAATATTAGAAATTGTGGAAATGTAACTAGACATGGTATCATGTGCCTGTAGTCCCACCTATTGAAGAGATCAAGCCAGGAGAATTCTTGAGCCCAGGAGTTCCAGACCAAGCCTGGCAATACAGCAAACCTTTTTGTCTAATTTCACAAAGTGGTGGGAGATCAGAAATTTAAATTCCGTTCTCACATCTGTATTACAGAGGATTTACACTGTGTTTTCCAAGTCCTTTTCATTAAGAGTATACTTTAAACTCTTTATCTAATTGAAGCATATGCATTTAGTTTAAAACAACAAGCTGTTTGATAAGCAGAGACTCTTCATATTCCTATGGTCAGACTTTAATTTCACAAAGTTGTTGCATCGTAGTTTAAAGAAAATCCACTCAGGGTCTTTGTATCTCATTCTAAATTTCAAATTTCAGAGGCTTTTGTGCTTAGTTCTTGAAAAAATAATGTAAAGCTGCTGCATTACTATGAACCACTTAAAGCTAGGAAACCTCTTTGTGTGTATCCTGGAGTACCTAGAATAAGGTCTTACATCTAAGAAACATTTTAATAGTTTTTAATGGGAATCAACAAACAGGCAAATTTTTATAATGGAATGTTACAGGTAACATAATATGCATGGCAGATCTCATAATTAAATCTATTAAATTTCTTGAATGTTTTGAATTTATATTTTCTTCTAATGTTGAGAATGTATGTTATGTTGATAAAATATGTCATATAGAAGAAAATAAAAATTAGAAAAATGGAAAGGAAATAGGAAAGGTAGATACAGCGTGTTTTCTAATATCTTCTAACTGGAAGATTGGATTAGGATTTTAGTTTAAATTTTCTTAAATTTTTGAAGTCCTGGCTATGTTCTATTAAATACATATTTTTCGGGACATACATTACTCTTTTGAATTCTGAATAAAAATTCTTTCTCCAGGTGTTAAGTTGCTGGAACTTTATTGTTTTTTCTTCTCTCTCTCTGTTGTAAGAATGTTTCAGCTTTCAGGTGAATGATCCTGGTTAACTCTTGGGATGTGTTATTTTACAGTAAACAAATTAAACTCTTTGTTACATAAGTATTTACACAAAACACATTGTAGAGTAAATGCTATCCAGTATTATTTGGCATATATTACGAACACAAGCTTTTCTTGTAAGCTCATATTTGATTGACTGGCCATGTCTCGTTTTTTGTTTGTTCCTCCCTCCTTCCCCTTTGTTTAAAAATGATTTACCTCAGTCTGACTTTTTCCTTGTAGACCACATGTCTTTAGTGTCTATTCTTTCATTTCACCTCTGTTTCTATTGTCAAGATACTTAGTTACAGCTTTCTATTTAGTAGGTATGTGTGGCCTTCATTTATCATTCATTGTTCCATAAGGTGGATGGTTGTTTTGTTCTCTCTTTTTTGGAAGGAGCTGAAGTTATACAATAATTGTGTGTGTGTGTGTGTGTGTGTGTGTGTTTTGAGACAAAGTCTCACTCTATTGCCCAGGCTGGAGTGCAGTGGCGCGATCTCGGCTCACTGCAAACTCCATCTCCTGGGTTCATGCCATTCTCCTGCTTCAGCCTCCTGGGTAGCTGGGACTACAGGCGCCTATCTCCATGCCTGGTAATTTTTTGTATTTTTAGTAGAGACGGGGTTTCACCGTGTTAGCCAGGATCGTTTCGATCTCTTGACCTGGTGATCTGCCTGCCTCGGCCTCCCAATGTGCTGGGATTACAGGCATGAGTCACCACACCGGCACATTTCTGGTTAATTTTAAAGGAGGTTTTTAATTTATATTCATTGAATGAGAAAATATATATTTTTAATCTGGAACCCTCTTAAAGAAATAAATTATTACTTCTGGAACTAATCTGACTTACCTTGTGCTGATAACATCTGTACTTAAGAACACACATGCGATGAGTGTAATCAATCCTCATAATTATTTCCTGAACAAAGTACCTATTTCCATAGAATCGTAAGGAAAGAAATACTGCCAACAGAGTACACAGAATTATCTCTGGAATATTGCTTTTTACTTTTAAAACTATCTCCTACGGTTGTGACATTTTGTGTTATTCTCTGGAAGCATTATTCACTTTAGTGTTTATAGTTGTTATACCTTGCACATAAATTTATTCAGCTGTAAAACTCGGGAATCCTTTTGATTTGATTTTCAAAGTAAATTTCTTCTTTCTTCATGTGAGTGTTGGGTCCTGATTGACAGGCATGGTGTATTTGAAAACATGTAAATCTTCAGCTTGCATAGTCATATGACTATTTTACTTGATCTTTTCTCTGAATTTTAACTATCATCTTTATGGCATAAGTAGGCAATTAGAGAGTTAGTATATCATTTACAGGAGAATCAGAAAACCATATGAACTTTAAAATAGGGTTTTACATTTCTCTCTCATATTTTAGTAGTGCTTAAATGCCTTATAATTGTATAATAGAATAAACGTTTCTACAAGTTAAAAACTTTTAAGATGATTCTTTAAAAATTAGCTTTCTTAGGATACCTTGAATTACTGGTTTTAGATAACTGTTTTCATTAAGTTCAAAAATGCATGTGACCATAATATTCCAGAACTAAATATCTGCATACATTAAGAAAATATATTTTATGTCTTTTAGTCCAGTATAGAAATATATAATTGAAATTTTGAATCCCATGTTTTGTTTTCTTTTTATTTTCAAAACGTCAGAGTTCTTCATAGGTTTAAATTACTGAATCCTACCAGTTTAGTATATTTTACAAATGTTGACCTTCTCAACAACGTATGGTTTTTTTGAGTAAGGTCATCTATTTCTACTCCAAATGTATTTACCCAGATCAGTCTTCTAAGTCCCCTTTGTGCCTCAAATTTGATAGGTCGGTCTCAAACTGCCTTCCAGATTCTTTCCTGACTCTTTGTAATCTACTCTGTAATCTGGCTTCCTAATCTTAGTAAACAGCACCAAGTAAGTAGCAATGAAACATTGAAGCAGAAAAACTGTACTCCAGGTTTCCCTCACATTGCCAGTCCAGTGACTCACTAAATTTTGTATTTTCTACCTTTAACCATTTCTCATATCTTATTACTGTAATACACTGTCTACCCTATACTTTCAGAATGTTCTTTTTTGTTTCTCTCTTGTCTCCACCTTTATCTGTGTATGTCTTCCAGGGTGACCTTTCTTAAACATGTTTACTTTGATCTAACTCATCTGCTTATAGCTGTATCCTCATTACACGAAGGAAACATTTGCATTCTAGCATAACACTTATTTCTGTGGTTTGGCCTGTTTCTCCCATTGTATCTCTCCACCCCACTTTCTCTGTCTGTGTCCAAACTTTACCACATTATCGTGGTATTTCTTAGTGGCTATGCTGTTTCATGCCTTATTTTTTTGCACATGCTGCCCTGACTAGAAACTCTTCACAGTCTTACTTTTCACTTGTCTATTTTAAAAATAGAACGCTAAATTTGCAGTGTCTCAGAAGCTTCCCAGGTAGAAATAACTGTTACTGCCTTTGTGCTGTCACTGTATTTTTTTGACTTGAATTGCAGAAATAATGAATTGTGTCTTTCTGCTTTTGTTTTTATAAAGTTCTTTTTTCACTTGATAAATAAGTAAAATTAGTATTTTATTCATATTATCAGATTTACCAGGATAGACCTTATGAATTTATAGACCCAGAAAATGTTTCTTGGATTACTGACTGATGGAGTAGGAAACACAACATTTTCTGAAGATTTTTTTTTTTTTTTTAACTAGGAAGAAAAATCACTATCAGCAACTGGAGAAGCAGCAAATGGTATTGGTATTATAAAAAGTGCTCCACGAGAGCAATCAAATAATGATAATGTTATTTTTTTGTGTACAAAAAAAGGTGGTGAAGTAGTGAATATAGCTGAATAATTTTCTATGCTTTAATATAATTTTTGAAAATAAATATAATTTATATATAATTTAAAATAAATTTGAAATTAAATTACTTGTTACATTTCATTAAATTATAAACCTAATTTTAATTAAATTATAAATATAACTTATTAATTTTTATAGCAAATATAATTTAATTTAAACATACTTTTTCTTAAAACTTTGGTGAACATTTAAACTTGTAGATCAAAATATAACATTCGTTGTTGAGAAGTGGACGTTAGATTTACAAAAAAAAATGTGAGGTGGGATAGTGTAAATTAAGAAAGCAGCTGAGTAGGTTATTTGGAGGTTTCTGATGAGGAAACTTGAGGGAACTCACTTTATGTAGACTCATTATATTCCCACTCAAAGAGAAGAGTAAATTATTGCTGCTTTGGAGCTTACTGGAAGCAGAGGATAGAAGAATGACAGGAAACCACAGGAACTCGTTTATTCTCTCTGCAGGAGTTACACATCAATGATATGTGCTTCATTCATGTTTGTTAGTGAATGGGATGCACTTGGATATCAAAACATTGACTGTTTTTTTTTTAAATGCTGTTTTTGATGTAAATAGCCATTGTATAAAAGTACCTCAGAGACTGCTATGCTATAGCATATCACATTGACTTTAGAAAAAAACAAATGAGAAATTTATTTCTTGAGTACTAAAAGTGTAACTATCAATAATCATGGCAAAGATTTTGATATATAAAGGTTGATTGAGCCAGGTGCAGTGGCTCACAGCTATAATCCCAGCACTTTGGGAGGCTGAGGTGGGCAGATGACGAGGTCAGGAGACGGAGACCATCCTGGCTAACATGACGAAACCCCAACTCTACTAAAAATACAAAAAAATAGCCAGGCATGGTGGCATGTGCCTGTAGTCCCAGCTACTAGGGAGGCTGAGGCAGGAGAATCTCTTGAACCCGGGTGGCGGAGGTTGACTGTGAGCCGAGATTGTGCCGCTGCACTCCAGCCTGGGCAACAGAGCAAGACTCCGTATCAAAAAAAAAAAAAAAAAAGGTTGATAATTATGAAAAAAAGTCAATGGTGATTCAGAGATTTTGGTTACATTTTTTTAAATGAAAATCTGAGTACTCATTAGTTATTTGATGTGTAATGTATACATTTTTTGCATAAGTGAATGAAAAAATGGCAAGAGAACTAAAGTTGAGAATCCAGAAGTTGAAAAAATACCAGAAATCTTCATGATTGTGGATAACATGAGTATGGAAACGATTCTTGTCCAAGTAGATATCTGAACTAATGACTGAGAGCACTTCCTGCCAGCAGAAGCGAATGATACTTTTTTTTTTTTGAGACGGAGCCTCGTTCTGTCACCCAGGCTGGAGTGCAGTGGCGTGATCTCGGCTCACTGTGAACTCCGCCTCCCGGGTTCACGCCATGCTCCTGCCTCAACCTGCCAAGTAACTGGGACTACAGGCGCCCGTCACCATGCCCGGCTAACTTTTTGTATTTTTATTGGAGACGGGGTTTCACCATGTTGGCCAGGATGGTCTCGATCTCCTGACCTCGTAATCCGACCACCTCGGCCTCCCAAAGTGCTGGGATTACAGGTGTGAGCCACCGCACCCGGCCGCAGATGATACATTTTCATCACTCTCATTGCAACTTCATAGTTTCTAACATTTATTCTTCTGGGGTCCTATTTGGTTTTCTCATTCGACATCACTTTTTTTTGGCTTCTTTCAGCAAATTCATATTGGTAGAAATACTTTTCTATGTTACTTGCAGTCATGTGAAACCTAATCTCACCCTTGCAACCTAGACTGCATGTTTTATAGAATCTATATTGTGATTTTTCATGTGTATATTCCTGTCATGTTTGTGTGCTAACCAAAACAAGAGCAAAGCAACCTGAAGCCTAATAGGTAACAATTTCAAGGGCAAGCATGAAGATTTCAGCTGGATACAAACACTGCATGATTGATGGTAGGCTGTGTCATATTTACCTGTAGTCAGTTATGTGTTCCTTTTGCTTTGTAGTGTCTCCTGAGCAAGCGCCTTTATTCACGGTAAACTTTACATACGTATTTCCTTTAATTATTAACAAAATGCTCTGTGATATATACATGATATGTTAATCATTATGTTGTCAAACTCATTCAGCATACCGTGGAAGACAGAGATCACATTTCAACTAGATCCTTAGGAAGCATGGATTCACTAACTTCCAGCGAAGGTAAATTTCCCCACTACAGATTTCATTTTAGAAAACGTAGTTGAAAATATTGAAAATGCTCATAGTTTTTTGATTCTCACTTTTTCCCCAAATGAGATGGAAGGATTTGATGATTTGATGTAAGTATGCTGATGTTCTTGTTAATATCTTTGTTTATAAAGTGATATTTAAAGCATAAGGCAGACATTTTACACCGTGAGCTCTAGCCCAAATGCTTTTCCTTTAAAGCTGTCATCATCTAAAGATCCCAGTTTTGAATTCCTGTGCATGTTAGGGATTCGAGGAGGTGTATTTTGAAACTGTAAATATTTTCAGTGCTTCAAAATTGATTGCAATACTCTTCTCTCTTCATCTAGAGAAAAGCTATACCTACTGACGTTACAATTGTTTTAGAACTTCAACTCCTTTATGTCAGTGTTGTTACATTGAGACTCTTTACTTAATCACATCTTCTGATTACCAGATTGAGTTTCTGCGTGTGTATATGTGTGTGTGTATCTCTGATTAAAAGTGAATAAAGTGATTAATCATTCTTTTGTAACTCTTTGGTAGATATAGTGTTTTAAAACAATGAATCTGAGCTGTTTTGGCCTTAGAATCTTTTCTTCTACTGCAATTCATTGCCTACAGGTAACCAACAGCCAGAATGAACACTTTTTACTTTTAAATCACTGCAATGCACATTAAAAATATTTTACAAGATACATGCACTTTCATAGGTAATAAGTAGAATCCATTTTCAAGTATCAAGTCTTCTATACGATTTCACACAGCATACATAATAGCTGCAACTTGACTTTTCTAATCAGTGGTATATATTTCAGATCTATCCAGGTTGACACAATTTGGTCATCTTTGATTTGTTGTATGGTCTTGTGGTATGCCATTTTATGACTGCACCACAATTAATTAAAGTCTCTTCAAGCTGATACAAAATGAATATAGATATGATGACATACCAACATAGATTTGCTTATGTGGTTGCCTTTATTGATTTGTACTATGTAAGAAACTAAATAGAAGTATTTCAGATACCCTGAGTATAGTTTTATACACTGCCATAGCTGTACTGATTGCATTCATTACCCCCTAGAGCCATGGTTTTCCATCATGCTATGACTCTGAAACTCCAGGGTATGCTTTTCAGAGAATGACATTGGAAAGAAGAAATGGCCAAAGTATCATTGATGCCTTGGTTTCCTTACATGGGAAGGTTGATGTTGAACTCTAGGAATGATCAAATCACAATTTAGAACCCCTTTGTTGAGCCCTGGAAAGGGTTGCTGGATGTCAAATGATAAATAGCCTCCAGGTGAAGAGATGCTCTATAACGCCTCACCGCTGTGTTTCCTTGCATTTTGTCCTGTTCTGAAAACTTTAAATACATGAATTTTTGGTAGAAATGAAAATCTTTCGATTTATATATTTGTTTCTGTCTCGTGGCACTCTGATCTCTTTGAATCTGGCAAGGATCTAGCCTTGTTTTATTTATACCAGCAAGCAGTGTTGTCACTTAATGCTCTTTTTCATGTAAATGACTGACATTTTACCAAGTCTTCACAAGAGATTTCTGAAGATGTTGCTGCATTGAGCAGAGACTATGTCATTGTAATTGCAGAAGTTTTTAAACTAAGTAGTTCAATAAAATTTTAGAGCCTGTTTTTCTGGAACACGTAACACACATAATGGTGTAATGTGTATTTCACCATAAGTTAGCTTCACAAAAATTTTGTGTACATAAAAGTGTTTATATCCAAAGAGATTCTTATTTACTGCTCAGTAATCTCTCGTGTAGAAGAAAATATATAACATAGTTTGCTGAGACTTTGATAATAACCCCTAGTATAAAATAAAGCCATGAAGATAAAATAAGACTTGATATGATACTCAATGAAACTGATGTGAGTGAATAGAAACTATGAAGCAGTGTGTCTGTGGGAGAGAGGAGGACATGGGGCTGCTATTGTGAAGAAGGAATTTGTACAAGTTAGTCCAGTTTCTGTAACTTTTCATATTCTAATAAAGGAAAACCATATCTTCTTATTTATAAAAATGAGATTTTACGGGTTTGATCACAGGGGTGGTGAGAATAATGAAGAACAAAATGTGGAAGGCAAAGAATGAAAACCAGATAGTGAGATTAGATTTATCAACAGAAAAGAGTGCAAGTGGGGTGGGATGGTGTAAATAAAGGTAGCAGCTGGCTAGGTGTTTGGGGGTTTCTGATGAGGAAACCTGAGATAACTCACTTTATGTGGACCTAGTATATTCGTACTCGAATGGAATATTGGATTATTGTTGCTTCAGAGCTTACTGGAAACAGAAGGTGAAAGATTAAGAGTAAACCACAGGGACTCAATTTTTCTCTCTATGGGGTCACACATCGACAATAGGATAGGTGCTTCATGTTAGCAAAATGCGATGCACTACATATCAAACTGACTGTAGAAGCAAAACAATCAAGAAATATATTTCTTAAGTATTAAAATGTAACTGTCAATAATCATGGCAAAGATTTTGATTTTGATATATAAAAGGTGATTAACATTAAAACAGCCTCTGATGATTCAATGATTTTGTTTAGATTTGTTTTATGGGAATCCAATTACACATTAGGTATTTGGAGTGTAATGTATGCATTTTTTGCATAAGTGAATGAAGAGATGGCAGGAGGGCTAAAGTTGAGAATCCGGGAAATGGAAAAACACCAGAAGCCTGCATGACTGTGGACAACAGGAGTATTTTTGTTAACTATTCTTCTGTATGTAGATACCTCAACTAATGAACTCAGAATACATCCTGCAAGCAGAAGTGAATGACACATTTTAATGAAATTGATAGTTTTTAAGTTAGAGGACAAAATGAAGAACAGGAGAACGATTGTATTATACTATAAAAGGTTCTTGGGTGATTTCTTCAGGGTACACCATAGCGTTCTACCATGGGCTTTGACATTTATCCTTCTGGGGTCCTATTTGGTCCTTTCATTTGACATCACGTTTTTTGGCTTCAGTTAACAGGATCACATTGGTAGAAGTACTTTTCTGTGTTAGTTGTAGTCATGTGAAATCTAATCTCTCTCTTGAAATCTGGACTATATGTTTTATGAAACCTATATTATGATTTCCATATATTCCTGTCGTGTCTGTATGCTAACCAAAACAATAGCAAAAGCAACCCAGAGCCTAATAGGTAACAGTTTCAAGACCAAGCATGAAGATTTCAGCTGGTTACAAACACTACATAGTGGATGGTGGGCTGTGTCATATTTACACGTACTTAATTATGTGCCCCTTTTGCTTTGTAGGATCTTCTGAGCGACCTCCTTTATCCACGGTAAACAAATATATTTTCATCTTTAATTAAAAAAATGCCTTGTGATATATACATGATATATTAATCATTATGTTGTAAAACCCATTCAGCTTACCCCAAAAGAAGCAGATCCCAGTTCAAAAGTAGCCATAAGACGGAAGGATTCACCACCTCCAGGAAAAGGTAAATTTGCCAATATAAATTTCATCTGGAAAGAAGGACATGAATATATTGGAAATGTTCGTAGTCTTCTGATTCTTCTTTTACCCGAATAAGATAGAAGGATTTGATCTAAATGATGCTGATGCTCTTGTTAGTGTTTATGCTTATAAAATGATAGTTACAAGAATAAGAAAACGAAATTTTAAAAATGTAAGCTCTAGCTCAGATGCTTTGCCTTTTAGGTTGTGATAAAGATCCCAATGTGGAATTTGTATGCATGTTAGGAGTTCAAGGAGGTGAATTTTGAAACTAAATATTTTTCAGTGCTTCAATTTCTGGTTTCCTATACTGTTCTTTACCTAGAGAAAAGCTATACCTGCTGACATCACAATTGTGTTAGAACTTCAACTCCTTTATGTTGGTATTGTCACACTGAGAATCTTTGAATCTTCACCCAATCACATGCTCTGTTTACCAGCTTGAATTTCTGCACGTGTATGTGCTTGTGTGCTTTCGTTTGTGAGTTTGGGTATGTGTGATACCTCTGATTCTGGAAAATGAATGAAGTCATTAATCATTTTTTGGTGACTCTTTGGTAGATACATGGTTTTAAAGCAGTGATTCAGAGCTGTTTTGGAAAATGATTCTGATTTTGGAAAATGAATAAAGTCACTAATCATTTTTTCGTGACTCTTTGGTAGATACAGGGTTTTAAAGCACTGATTCGGAGCAGTTTTGGCCTTAGAATCTTTTATACTACTACAATTTGTTGCCTACTGGTAACCAACAACCTGAATTAATGTTGGTTTGTTTGTTTTGTATTATACTTTAAATTCTGGGATACATGTGAAGAACATGCAGGTTTGTTACATAGGTATACATGTGCCATGGTAGTTTACTGTACCCATCAACCTGTCAGCTACATCAGGTATTTCTACGAGTGCTGTCCCTCCCCTAGGATCCTACATCCCTGACAGGCCCTGGTGTGTGATGATCCCCTCCCTGTGTCCATGTGTTCTCATTGTTCAACTCCACTTATGAGTAAGAAAATGCAGCATTTGGTTTTCTTTTCCTGTGTGTGTTTGCTGAGAATGATGGTTTTTCAGGCTTCATCCATGTCCTTGCAAAGGACATGAACTCATCCTTTTTTATGGCTGCATAGTATTCCATGATGTGTATATACCATATTTTCTTTATCCAGTTTATCACTGATGGGCATTCGAATTGGTTCCATTGTGAATAGTGCTGCAATAGACGTACGTGTGCATGTGTCTTTATAGTAGAATGGTTAATCTTTGGGGTATATACTCAGTAATGGGATTGCTAGGTCAAATGGTATTTCTGGTTCTAGATCCTTGAAGAATCACCACACTGTCTTCCACAATGGTTGAAATAATTGACACTCCCATCAACAATGTAAAAGTGTTCCTATTTCTCCACATCCTCTCCAGCATCTGTTGTCTCCTGACTTTTTAATGATTGCCATTCTAACTGGCAGGATCCGGTATCTCATTGTGGTCTTGATTTGCATTTCTCTAATGATCAGTGATGAGGAGCTTTTTTTTCCCATATGTTTACTGGCTGAATAAATGTCTACTTTTGAGCATGTCCTTCACCCACTTTTTGAAGAGGTTGTTTGTTCTTTTCTGGTAAATTTGTTTAGGTTCCTTTTAGATTCTGGATATTAGCCTTTTGTCAGATGGAGAGATTGCAAACATTTTCTCCTGTTTTGTAGGTTGCCTGTTCACTCTGATCATAGTATTGGAAGTTCTGGCTAGGGTAATCAGGCAAGAAGAAAAAATAAAGGGCATTCAAATAGGAAGCAAGGAAGTCAAATTGTCTCTGTTTGCAGATGACATGATTGTATATTTAGAAAACCAAATCATCTCAGCCCCAAATCTGCTTCAGCTGATAGGCAACATCAGCAAAGTCTCAGGATACAAAATCAGTGTGCAAAAATCACAAGCGTTCTTATACACCAATAAAAGATGAACAGCCAAATCATGAGTGAACTCCCATTCATAATTGCTACAAAGAGAATAAAATACCTAAGAATACAACTCACAAGGGATGTGAAAGACCACTTCAAGGAGAACTACAAACCACTGCTCAAGGATGTAAGAGAGGACACAAACAGATGGAAAAATATTCCATTCTCATGGATAGGAAGAATCAATATTATGAAAATGGCCACACTGCCCAAAGTAATTTATAGGTTCAATGCTATAGACTACCATTGACTTTCTTCACAGAATTAGAAAAAACTACTGGAAATTTCATATGGAATCAAAAAAGAGCCCATATAGCCAAGACAATCCTAAGCAAAAAGAACAGAACTAGAGGCATCACACTTCCTAACAGAAAACTATACTACAAGGCTATAGTAATGAAAACAGCGTGGTATGGGTACCAAAACAGATATAAAGACCAATGGAACAGAACAGAGGTCTCAGAAATAACACCATACATTTACAACCATCTGATCTTTGACAAACCTGAGAAAAAACAAACAAGGGAAAAGATTGCCTGTTTAATAAGTGGTGTTGGAAAAACTGGCTAGCCTTATGCAGGAAACTGAAACTGGACCCCTTCCTTACACCTTATACAAAAATTAACTCAAGACAAATTAAAGACTTAAACTTTTAAGAAAGACCTAAAACCATAATAACCCTAGAAGAAAACCTGGGCAATACCATTCAGGACATTGGCATGGGCAAAGACTTCATGACTAACACACCAAAAGCAATGGCAGCAAAAGCCAAAATTGACAAATGGGATCTAATTAAACTAAGGAACTTGTGTAGTTTTATTTGGGAGTGTGCATGGGGTACCTCTGAATTTTAAAAATGAAGAAAGTAAGTAGTCATGCCTTGCTGACTCTTTGGTAGACGCAGTCTTTTAAGACAGTGATTCTGAGCTGTTATGGTCTTAGGGTTTTTAATACTACTAAAACTTACTGCCGACATGTAACCAAGAGCTTGATTTAAATAAAAAAAAAAAAAAGAAAGAAAGAAATCACCCAAATGCACTTTAAAAACCTCTTGCCACATGTGTGCACGTTCATAGATAACATGTAGAACTTGATTTTGTGTATTAAAAACTTGTAGAAAAGTTCAGGCAGTGCACATAATGACTGCAACTTGGTCTTTGTAAAATCAGTGATATATATTTCAGATCTACATACATTGACCCAGTGACGTATTTCTTGATTTATTGTATGATCTCATGATATGCCATGTGATGACTACAGCACATTATGCTCTCTTCATGCTGATATCATGTAGACTTAAATATGATGACATACCAACATAGATGTGCTTACGTGGTTGCTTTTATTGATTTGTACTATATTAGAAATGAAGCAGAAATAATGGAAATCCTAGCAAGCATAACTGTATCTCTCCCATGGCTGTGTTGATTGCACCTGTTTCCCCCTTAAAGCATGTCTTTTTGACATGTCATAACCCTGAGAAAATTCAGTGTGTGCTTTTCAGAGAATGACAGTAAGGAGTAGAAATAGCCAACAAAGTGTTACTTGTCCTCTCGGCTCCCCTTCATGAATGTTAAACTCAAAACTACTCAGGTCACAATTTAGAACCCCTTTGTTGATCCCTATAGAGTGTTCCCGGATGTCAAATGACAGGCTCTTAATGAAGAAACACCCTGTAAAAGTGTATTGCTCTGGTTTTTGTGTGTGAATGTGTGTGTGTGTGTGTGTGTGTGTGTATTTTTTTCTCTCCTGAAAACTGTAAATAGAATAATTTTCATTACAAATGAAAATATTCCTGTTCCATATTTATTTCTCGTCTAATGTACTTTGCTCTTCTTGAATCTAGTAAGGATCTCAGCTTGTGTTATTTATACCTTCAAAAAATTATGTCAACACTTCATTTTTCATGTCAATTACTGACATGTTTTCAAGTCTTCACATGCTATTTCTGAAGATTTTGGTGCATCGAGGAGAGACAGTGTCATTGTAGTTAAAGAAGTTTTTGAATAGTTTATATTCAATAAAATTTCAGAGCTTGTTTCTCTGGAAAGCATAGACATAGTGGCGTTATGGGTAGTTAAACATAAAATAGCTCTACAAAGTGTTGTGTACATAAAAGTGTTCATATCTTGAAAGATTCTAATTTACTGCTCAGTACTGTCTCCTGGAGAGGAAAATAGGTAAGATAGGCTCCTGAGCCTGTGATAATAACTCATAATATGAAGTGAAAACATAGAGACAAAATGAGAGGTGATAGATACTCAAACCGATGTGAGTGAAGAACAGCTGTGAAACAAGAGTGTCTATGGGAGAGAGGAGGTCATGGGACTGCTTTTGTGAAAAAGGAATTTGTACATGTTAGTCAAGTGTCTAACACATTTAACATTTTAATAAAGTAAAATCTTATCTTCCTGTGTGTCAGTATGGGATTGTACAGATGTCACAATGCAGTGGTGATGAGAATAATGAAGAAACGAATGTGGAGGTCAAAGAATGAAGTCCACCAATATGGACATTAGATTTATGAATGAAAAGGAGTGTATGTCAAATTGGGCAGGAGTAAACAAAGAAAGCAGCTAGCTAGGTAGAATGGAGGTTTCTGATGAGGAGACTGGTGGGAAGTCACTTAATTGAAAGCAGAAGTTAGAAGGATGAGGGTGACCCACAGGGTCTCATTTCTTCTCCGTAGAAGTTTTGCATATCAATGACATGTGCTTCGTTCACATCAGTTAGCATATTGGGATGCAGTTTAATCTAGAAAAAATGTGTTTTTTTTTTGTTTGTTTCTTATTAGGAAGCTGTGTTTGCTGAGTAGTTATTTCATAAAAGAACCTGAGAGACCCCTATAGTATATCATATAAAACTAGATTTAGAAAAAAGGAATCAAAGAATACATTTTTAGAGTATTAAATGGATAACTGCCAATAATCATGGCAATCATGACACATATATATATGCATTATGTCATATTGGTTGGTTATTTATAAGAAGTCTCTAGTGTTAGAAACTTTGTTTAGTTTATTTTCATAAGAATCTGTGAAAATCTACACATTATTTCACTGATGTGTATGTTTTGGCAAAAGTGGACGAAGAGACAGGGAGAAGGCCAAACTGCTGAATCCAGGATATGTAAAAATATCAGGAGCCTTCATGAGTATAAAGAAAATGATTTTTTAAATTATGACTCTAAGATTAAGTGGACTCACTTCAGATGCATTTAGAATATTTGCGTAAAGGATGATTTGATTTTGGCTGCTCCAGGAACTACTGGAAGCAGGAAAGAATGATGGAATTGGGATAAACCACAGTGACTTATTACTCCTCCTTGTTACTACTGGGCGTCAGCAGTATATGTTTTGTTGATATTAGTTATTCAAATGAGATAAACGTGAATATGCATACATTGGCTTCGTTTTTCAAGAAGCTAACTATTGGATAAAATAGCTATTTAATAAAAATTCTCTAGAGAATAACATGAGACTTCAACCAGACTATTTTGGAAATGAAAATAATGTTGAATTCATTACTTGACTCCCAAATGTTTATTTTCAGTGAATATTGGAGTGATTTCCAAATGTAAAAGTTTATTCATATCTAATGCTCGTAGCAACTTTATTTTGTATAAGTATGTTAAATTTGGTAATTTATTATACTTTTTGATGAGGTTTATTTATTATACCTTGTTGTCATGAGTGGATGAAGAAACTTTCAGAAGCTAAACTAGAAGATACAAGAGATGTAGGCACATTATTACACCATATGGGTGTGAGAAATAATGAATATTACATACTAGAATTCATCAAACATATATCCAAGCTGATTAAGTTAGGATATTTCCACTGAAGAGACGTGAAGTGTACATTCAACTAAAGTGTCATTGTAATTGTGTACCTTCTCAGTTATCGATCAAGTTAAAGAGCATGATGAATGTTTGCAGTAAAATGGTCTAAATCATTCTGATATCTTGCATGAAAGACATGTGGGCACATGTACCACCTGCTTTGACATTGATTCCCATGTGTATGAGTTGCTCTCTGATTTTAGATCACATTTGTCCTCATCATTCAGCATATCCACATTGATATTGACATGGTTTTATTTTAGTTTTAGACATACGACAAGTCATATTACGTTTGAAATTGTCAGAGTATATTTCTTGAAGCCTGTATTCCTATTTTCTTCAGTGTATTTCCTTCACATTTAGTCCCAAGAAACAAAGTATAAAACATCAAAGCCTACACTATTACAGGCAGGAGGATACAGCCTGAAGCTAACACAGGATGAGTGTATGGATTATATTATCATATTTACATATGATTGACTCTGTATCCCTTTTGCTTTTCAGTGTCTTCTGAGAAACAACCAGCCTGTAAGGTAACTAAACTCTCATTTATATTTTGAACTATTATATTTGTACAGTCTATTAAACATACTTTATGTATTGATAATTTTGTTTCAAATACCATTTAGGTTACAAGTGACCAGAATGATTCTATTTTGAATATCGCCACAGAAATAAAGGATGGGCAAAAATCTGGGACAGGTAATTTAGCTATACATGTTCGATGTCATGTTCACTCAAGATAGAAGAGAATGTCTCTTCCCCGAATGAATTAGTGGGGGGGTGGCCCATTGAAGCTGCACGTTCCAATTCAGCACTTCTGAGATTGTGCACTTGAAATAAGTACTCAGGTGCTGCAGTTGCTGCTGATGCTTGGCCATGATCTGAGTAGCAAGATTATAGACTTCCCTATATTGAAATTGGGAAGAAGTACTATTGGAGAGCAGTTCAAGACATAACGGGCTGAGGGGACAACTTAATTTTGCTTTAATTCTATAGCATGTTTTCATCAAGAGGGGAATAAGAAAGAGATGAAGTAATAAATATTATAGACGTCAAACCGTATTGCGAAAAGCAGAGGGAAGAAGTGATTGTAATAACCCATACACACTGTAGAAGGACAGCTAATGATACCACAGATGTAGCAATTATTTTCCTCAAGGAAGAGGGATTGTGAGTCAGGAAGAAGGAAAAAGAAGATGTTATTTATGTAATTTTGGTGTTTCTGCTAAGGAAATCTGAGTGAACTCACTTCAGATGCATTTGGAATATTTGCATAAAAGAAGATTTGATTGTGGCTGCTCCAGAAACTATTGGAAGCAGGAAACAATGAGAGAATTGGGAGAAACCACACTGACTCATTACTCCTCTTTGTTACTATTGGGCATCAGAGAAATGTGTTTTGTTGATTTCAGTTATAAAAAAGATAAACTTGAATATGAACACATTGGCTTCATTGTTCAAAAAGCTCACTTTTGAATAAAATGGCTATTAAATGAAAATTCTTTGGAGATCATCATGATTCTCCAAACAAGACTATTTTGAAAGGAAAAATAATGTTGAATTCATTAATTGACTCCTAAAATGGTCATTGTTAATGAATTTTGGAGTGATTTCTGAATTAAAAGCTTATTAATATCTAATGCTTGTAGCAGTTTTATTTTGGATATGTATGTCAAAATTGATAATTGATGATATTTTTTATTGAGATTCGTGTACTATACTTTGTTGCCAGGAGTAAATGAAGAAACTTTTGGAAGGCTAAACTAGAGAACACAAGAAATGTAGGCAAATTATTACACTACGTGGATCTGAGAAATAATGAATATTATCTACTAGGACTGACCAAACATATATCCAAGCTGAAGAAGTTAGGACATTTCCACTGAAGAGACGTGAAGTGTACCTTCACATGAAGTGTCACTATAATTGTGTACTTTCTCAGTTATCGATCAAGTTAAAGAGCATGATGAATGTTTGCAGTATAATGGTCTAAATCATTCTGATATCCTGCATTGAAAGACATGCGGGTGCGTGTACCACCTGCTTTGACATTGATTCCCATGTGTATGAGTTGCTCTCTGATTTTAGATCACATTTTTCCTTATCACTCAGCATATCCACATTGATATTGACATGGTTTTATTTTAGTTTTAGACATATGATAAGTCATATCACGTTTGAAATTGTCAGTGTATATTTCTTGAAGCCTGTATTCCTATTTTCTTCAGTGTATTTCTGTCATGTTCCAGTCTCCATACACAAAGTAGAAAATATCAAAGCCTACACTAATACAGGCAGGAAGATACAACTTGATGCTAATATGCTATCCATGCATGAATATATGGATAACATTATCATATTTACATATGATTGATTATGTATCCCTTTTGCTTTTCAGTGTCTTCTGAGAAACAACCAGCCTTGAAGGTAATTAATCTCTCATTTATATGTTGAACTATTAACTGTATAGTCTATGAAACCTACTTTATGTATTGATTATTGTGTTTCAAATCCCATTCAGGCTACAAGTGAAAAGAATGATTCTGTTTCGAATATAGCCACAGAAATAGAGGAGGTACCAACATCTGGGACAGGTAATTTTGCAAAACACATCTAATGTCATGTTCAATCAAGGTAGAAGAGAACTTCCCTTCCCAGAATAAATCAGTGAGGAGTTCATCTAAGCTGCATGTTCTGATTCAGCACGTCTGAGATTCTTCATTTGTAGTGAGTTCTCAGGTGACCCTGATGCTGCTGGTCGTTGGCCGTGATCTGAATAGTAAGATTATAGACTTCTCTACATTGAAATTGGAAAGAAGAACCATTGGAGAGCAGTTCGACACATACCAGGCTCAGGGAACAGCATAATTTTGCTTTAATTTTACAGCATGTTTCCATCAAGAGGAGAAGGAGAATGAGCTGAAGTATTAGATATTATAGGCATCATATCGTATTCTTATAAACAGAGGGAAAACTGATCCTAATAACTCCATAAACACTGTAAAATGAGAACTAATGTGACCACTGATGTATCAATTATTTTCCTCGAAGAAGAGGGATTGTGAGGCAGGAAGGATGGAAAAGAAGAAGGTATTTATGTAATTTTGGGTTTTCTGCTGAGGAAACCTGAGTGAACTCATTTCAGATGCATTTGGAATATTTGCATAAAAGAAGATTTGATTTTGGCTGATCCGTGAGCTACAGGAAGCAGGAAACAGTGCTACAATTGGGATAAACCACAGTGACTCATTACTCCTCTTTGTTACTATTAGGCATCAGAGATACATGTTTTGTTGATTTTAGTTATAAAAAATGAGATAAATTTGAGTATGAATACATTGCCTTCCTTGTTCAAGGAGCTAACTCTTGGATAAAATAGCTATTTAATGAAACTTCTTTAGAGAATAGTATGATACTCTTAAGAAGACTATTTTAGAAACAAAAATTATGTTGAATTCTAATTAACTCCTAAAATGGTCATTTTCAATGAATATTAGAGTGATTTCTGAATGTAAAACTTACTAATGTCTAATGCTTGTTTCAGTTTTACTTTGTAGAAGTATGTCAAAATTGATAATTGATGATATTTTTATTGAGGCTAATATATTATGCTTTGTTGCCATGAGTGGATGAAGAAATTTTCGGAAGGCTAAACTAGCAGATACGAGAAACTCAGGCAAATTATTACACCACATGGGTGTGAGAAATAACGAGTATTATCTACTAATTTCAGGACACATATATCCAAGCTGATCAATTTAGGACACTTCCACTGAAGAGACGTGAAGTGTCATTGTAATTGTGTACCTTCCTAGTTATCGGACGAGTTAAAGAGCGTGATGAATGTTTGTAGTATAATTATGTAAATCCTTCTGATTTCCTGCATGAAAGACATGAGGGATCGTGTACCACCTGCTTTGACATTGATTCTCAGGTGTATGAGTTGCTTCACTGATTTAGGTCACATTTGTCCTCATCACTCGGCATATCCACATCGATATTGACACGATTTTATTTTAGTTTTAGACAAATGACAAATCATACCATGTTTGCAATTGTAAGGGTATATTTCATGAAGCCTGTGTTCCCTTTTGTCAGTGTATTTCTGTCACGTTCCAGTCCCCAGACACAAAGTAGCAAACATCAAAGCCTACACTAATGCAGGCAGGAGGATACGGCTTGATGCTAACACTGCATGAATGTATGGATAATTTATCATATTTACATACGAGTGACTATGTATCCCTTTTGTTTTTCAGTGTCTTCTCGGAAACAACCAGTCTTGAAGGTAATTAAATTTTCATTTATATTTTGAACTAGTAAATGCAGAGTCTATGAAACATACTTTATTTATTGATTATTTTATTTCAAATTCCGTTCAGGTTACAAGTGACGAGAAAGATTCTGTTTCAAATATAGCCACAGAAATAAAGGATGGACAACAATCTGGGACAGGTAATTCTGCAAAACACATTTAATGTCATGTTCAGTCCAGATAGAAAAGAACGTCTCTTCCCCAAATAAATCAACAGGAGACTCGTCCAAGCTGCACATTCTGATTCAGCAGGCCTGAGATTCTTCGTATGTAATAAGTTCTTGGGTGACACTGATGCTGTTGGTCTTGGACATGATCTTCACAATAAGATTATAGACTTCCACACATTGAAACTGGGAAGAAGAAACATTGGAGAGCAGGGCAAGACATAAGGGACTCAGGGGACAGATAATTTTGCTTTAATTCTGCAGCATATTTTCACCAAGGGTGGAAGGAGAAAGAAATGAAGTATAGATTTTACAGACATCACACCGTACTGTTAAAGACAAGACAGAAAAGTGATCGTAATAACTCGCGGACACTAGAACGAGAAGTAACGAGACCACTGATGTAGCAATTAGTTTCCCCAAGGAAGAGGGACTGTGAGGCAGGAAGGAGGGAAAAGAAGAAGTTATTTATGTAATTTTGGGATTTCTGCTGAGGAAACCTGAGTGAATGCACTTCAGATGCATGTAGCATATTTGCAGAAAGGAGATTTGATTTCACAGCTCCTGGAACTACAGGATGCAGGAAAGAATGCTAGAATTAGGATAAACCACAATGACTAGTTACTCCCCTTTGTTACTATTAGGCATCAGACTTACATGTTTCATTGATTTTAGTTATAAAAATGAGATATGCTTGAATATGAATACCTTGGCTTCTTTGATCAAAGAGGTAACTCTTGGATAAAATCGCTATTTAATGAATATTCTTTAGAGAAGAGCATGATACTCCTAGCAAGACTATTTTAGAAACAAAAATAATGTTGAATTCATCAACTGACCCTTAAAATGGTCATTTTCAATGAATGTTGGCGTGATTTCTGAATGGAAAAGCTTGCTGCTATCCAATGCTTGTAGGAGTTTTATTTAGTAGAAGTATGTCAAAATTAATAATTGATTATGTTCTTTATTGAGGTTTATATATTATACTTTGTTGCCATGAGTGGATGAAGAAATGTTTGGAAGGCTAAACTAGAGAATACAAGAAACTTAGGGGAATTATTACACCACATGGGTGTGAGAAATAATGAATATTATTTACTCAGATTCCAGAAACATATATCCAAGCTGATCAATTTAGGACACTTCCAACTTAAAAGACGTGAAATGTCCATTCAATTAAAGTGTCATTGTAATTGTGTAAGTTCTCAGTTATCAGGCAAGTTAAAGAGCATGATGAATGTTTGTAGTATAATGGTGTAAATCCTTCTGCTTTGTTGCCTGAAAGACATGCAGGATCATGTACCACCTGCTTTGACATTGTTTCTCAGGTGTATGAATTGCTGCTCTGATTTTACATCACATTTCTCCGCATCACTCGGCATATCCATATTGATATAGACATGGTTTTATTTTAGTTTTAGACATATGACTAATCATACCATGTTTGAAATTGTAAGGGTATATTTCGTGAAGCCTGTATTCCTTTTCTTCAGTGTATTTCTAAAGTAGAAAACATCAAATCCTACACTAATACAGGTAGGAGGATACAGCTTGATGCTGACACCTCATGAATGTATGAATAACATTATCTTATGTACATATGAGTGATTATGTGTCCCTTTTGCTTTTTAGTGTCTTCTCAGAAACAACCAACCTTGAAGGTAATTAAACTCTCATTTATATTTTGAACTAGTAACTGTATAGTCTATGAACTATACTTTATGTATTGATTATTTTGTTTCAAATTCCATTCAGGCTACAAGTGACAAGGAAGATTCTGTTTCGAATATAGCCACCAAAATAAAGGATGCACAAATATCTGGGACAGGTAATTTTGCAATACACATCTAAGGTCATGTTCAATCAAGATAGAAGAGAACTTCCCTTCCCCAAATTGGGAAGAAGAAACACTGGAGAGCTGTTCAAGATATAAGGGGCTCAGGGGACAGCATAATTTTGCTTTAATTCTACAGCATGTTTTCACCAAGAGTGAAAGGAGATAGATTTTACAGACGTCACATCGTACTGCTAAAAACAGGTGGAAAGGTGATTGTAATAAACTGTAGACACTGTAGAACAAAAACTAACGAGATTACTGGTGTAGCAATTATTTTCCTCAAGAAAGAGGGATTGTGAGCCAGGAAGGAGGGAAAAGAACTTATTTTTGTAATTTTGAGATTTCTGCTGAGTAAACCTGAGTGAACTCATTTCAGATGCATTTGGAACATTTGCATAAAAGAAGATTTGATTTTGGCAAATCCAGGAACTGCTGAAAACAGGAAACAATGCTATAATTGCTGTAAACCACACCGACTCATTACTCCTCTTTGTTACTATCAGGCATCACATATACATGTTTTGTTGATTTTAGTTATAAAAATTAGATAAACCTTTGTTTCGTTTGATGTTTGTTGGTTTAAAGTCTATTTTATCAGAGACTAGGTTTGCAACTGCTGCTATTTTTTGTTTTCCATTTGCTTGGTACATCTTCCTCCATCCCTTTATTTTGAGCCTATGTGTGTCTCTGCCTGTGAGATGGGTCTACTGAATACAGCACACTTATGAGTCTTGAGTTTATCCAATTTGCCAGTCTGTGTCTTTTAATTGGAGCATTTAGCCCATTTACATTTAAGGTTAATATTATTATGTGTGAATTTGATCCTGTCATTATGATATTAGCTGGTTATTTTGCTCATTAGTTGTTGTAGTTTCTTCCTAGTCTTGATGGTCTTTACAATTTGGCGTGCTTTTGCAGTGGCTGGTACTGGTTCTTCCTTTCCATGTGTAGTGCTTCCTTCAGGAGCTCTTGTAAGACAGGCCTGGTGGTGACAAAATCTCTCAGCATTTGCTTATCTGTAAAGGATTTTATTTCTTCTTCACTCATGAAGCTTAGTTTGGTTGGATATGAGATTCTGGGTTGAAAATTCTTTTGTTTAAGAATGTGGAATATTGGACCCCACTATCTTCTTGCTTATAGAGTTTCTGCTGAGAGATCCGCTGTTAGTCTGATGGGCTTCCCTTTGTGGGTGACCCGACCTTTCTTTCTGCCTCCCCTTAACATTTTTTCCTTCATTTCAGCTTTGGCAAATCTGACAATTATGTGTCTTGGAGTTGCTCTTCTCAAGGAGTATCTTTGTGGCATTCTCTGTATTTCCTGAATTTGAATGTTGGTCTGCCTTGCTAGGTTGGAGAAGTTCTCCTGGATAACATCCTGGAGAGTGTTTTCCAACTTGGTTCTATTCTCCCCATCACTTTCAGGTACACCAATCAGACATAGATTTGGTCTTTTCCCATAGTCCCACATTTCTTGGAGGCTTTATTCATTTCTTTTTACTCTTTATTCTCTAAACTTCTTTTCTAACTTCATTTAATTTATTTGATTTTCAGTCACTGATACCCTTTCTTCCACTTGAATGTATTGGCTACTGAAGCTTGTGCATGTGTCATGTAGTTCTTGTGCCATGGTTTTCAGCTCCATCAGGTTATTTCAGGTCTTCACTGTACTGTTTATTGTAGTTAGCCATTCATCTAACCTTTTTTCAAGGTTTTTAGCTTCTTTGCGATGGATTCAAACATTCTCCTTTAGTTTGGAGAAGCTTGTTATTACTGATCGTCTGAAGCCTACTTTTGTCAGCTCATCAAAGTCATTCTCTGTCCAGCTTTGTTCTGTTGCTGGTGAGGAGCTGCATTCCTCTGGAGGAGAAGAGGCACTCTGATTTTTAGAATTTTCAGCTTTTCTGCTCTGGTTTCTCTCCATCTTTGTGATTTTATCCACTTTTGGTCTGTGATGATGGTGATGTACAGATGGGGTTTTGGTGTGGATGTCCTTTCTGTTTGTTAGTTTTCCTTCTAATAGTCAGGCCCCTCAGCTGCAGGTCTGTTGGAGTTTGCTGGAGGTCCACTCCAGACTCTGTTTGCCTGGGTATCACCAGCGGAGGCTGCAGAACAGCAAATATTGCAGAACGGCAAATATTGCTGCCTGATGCTTTCTCTGGAAGCTTCATTTTAGAGGAGCACCTGGCTGTATGAGGTGTCATTCTGCCCCTAGTGGGGGATGTCTCCCAGTTAGGCTACTCAGGTGTCAGGAACCCACCTGAGGAGGCAGTCTGTCTGTTCTCAGATGTCAAACTCTGTGCTGGGAGAACCACTACTGTCTTCAAAGCTGTCAGACAGGGAAATTTAAGTCTGCAGAAGTTTCTGCTGCCTTTTGTTCAGCTATGCCCTGCCCCTAGAGATGGAGTCTACAGAGGCAGGCAGGCCTCCTTGAGCTGTGGTGGGCTCCACCAAGTTCAAGCTTCTGGGCCGCTTTCTTTACCTACTCAAGCCCCAGCAATGACAGACAACCCTCCCCCAGCTTCGCTGCCACTTTGCAGTTCGATCTCAGACTACTGTGCTAGCAGTGAGCGACGCTCCGTGGGTGTGGGACACTCTGAGCCAGGTGTGGGATATAATCTCGTGGTGTGTCATTTGCTAAGACTGTTGGAAAAGTGCAGTATTAGGGTGGGAGTGTACCAATTTTCCAGGTACTGTCTGTCACGTCTTCCCTTGGCTAGGAAAGGGAATTCCCAAATCCCTTGCACTTCCCGGGTGAGGTGATGCCCCACCCTGCTTTGGCTCACACTCCGTGGGCTGCACCCACTGTCCAACAAGCCCCAGGAGATTAATCCGGTACCTCATTTGGCAACGCAGAAAACACCCATCTTCTGCGTCACTCATGCTGGGAGCTGTAAATGGGACCTGTTCCTATTTGGTCATCTTGTGAAAAAGGTCAATTCAGCAAGAACAGCTAACTATCCTAAATATATATACACCCAATACGAGAGCACCCAGATTCATAAAGCAAGTCCTTAGAAACTTACAAAGATACTTAGACTCCCACACAATGGTAATGGGAGATTTAACACCTCACTATCAACATTAGATCAACGAGACAGAAAGTTAACAAGGATATCCAGGACTTGAACTCGGCTCTGCACCAAGTGGACCTAATAGACGTCTACAGAACTCTCCACCCCAAATCAATACAATATACATTCTTCTCAGCACAACATCGCACTTACTCCAAAATGGACCACATAGCTGGAAGTAAAGCACTCCTCAGCAAATGTAAAAGAACAGAAATTGTAACAAACTTGTCTCTAAGACCACAGTGCAATCAAAGTAGAACTCAGGATTAAGAAACTCACTCAACACTATTCACAATAGCAAAGACTTGGAATCAACCCAAATGTCCATCAGTGACAGACTGGATTAAGAAAATGTGGCACATATACACCATGGAATACTATACAGCCATAAAAAAGGATGAGTTTGTGTCCTTTGTAGGGACATGGATGCAGCTGGGAACGATCATTCTCAGCAAACTATCGCAAGAACAGAAAACCAAACACCACATGTTCTCACTCATAGGTGGGAACTGAACAATGAGATCACTTAGACTTGGGAAGGGGAACATCACACACCGGGGCGTATCATGGGGAGGGGGGAGGAAGGAGGGGTTGCATTGGGAGTTATACCTGATGTAAATGACGAGTTGATGGGTGCTGATGAGTTGATGGGTGCAGCACACCAACATGGCACAAGTATACATATGTAACAAACCTGCACGTTATGCACATGTACTCTAGAACTTAAAGTATAATAATAATAATAATAATAATAATAATAATAATAAAAAGAAACTCACTCAAAACCGCTCAACTACATGGAAACTGAACAACTTGCTCCTGAATGACTACTGGGTAAATAATGAAATGAAGGCAAAAATAAAGATGTTCTTTGAAACCAATGAGAACAAAGATACAGCATACCAGAATCTCTGGGACACATTTAGAGCTGTGTGTAGAGGGAAATTTATAGCACTAAATGCCTACATGAGAAAGCAGGAAAGATCTAAAATTGACACCCTAACATCACAGTTAAAAGAACTAGAGAAGCAAGAGCAAACACCTTCAAAAGCTAGCAGAAGGCAAGAAATAACTAAGATAAGTTCAGAACTGAAAGAGATAGAGACACAAAAAACACTTATCAATGAATCCAGGAGCTGGTTTTTTGAAGAGATCAACAAACTTGATAGACCACTAGCAAGACTAATAAAGAAGAAAAGAGAGAAGAATCAAATAGACATAATAAAAAAATGATAAAGGGGGTATCACCACCAATCCCACAGAAATACAAACTACCATCAGAGAATACTATAAACACTTCTAGGCAAATAAACTGGAAAATCTAGAAGAAATGGATAAATTCCTGGACACATACACCCTCCCAAGACTAAACTAGGAAGAAGCTGAATTCCTGAATAGACCAATAACAGGCTCTGAAATTGAGGCAATAATTAATAGCCTACCAACCAAAAAAAGTCCAGGACCAGATGGATTTGCAGCTGAATTCTACCAGAGGTACAAAGAGGAGATGGTACCATTCCTTCTGGAACTATTCCGATCAATAGAAAAAGGGGGAATCCTCCCTAACTCATATTATGAGGCCAGCATCATCCTGATACCAAAACCTGGCAGAGACACAACAACAAAAAAGAGACTTTTAGACCAATATCCCTGATGAACATCGATGCAAAATCCTCAATAAAATACTGGCAACACTAATCCAGCAGCACATCAAAAAGCTTATCCACCATAATCAAGTTGGCTTCACTCCTGGGATGTGAGCCTGGTTCAACATATGCAAATCAATAAATTTGATCCATCATATAAACAGAAACAAAGACAAAAACCACAGGATTATGTCAATAGATGCAGAAAAGGCCTTTGACAAAATTCAAAAGGACTTCATGCTAGGTATTGATGGGACGTATCTCAAAATAATAGCTATTTATGACAAACCCACAGCCAATATCATACAGAATGGGCAAAAACTGAAAGCATTCCCTTTGAAAACTGGCACAAGACAAGGATGCCCTGTCTCACCACTCCTATTCAACATAGTGTTGGAAGTTCTGGTCAGGGCAATCAGGCAGGAGAAAGAAATAAAGGGTATTCAATTAGCAAAAGAGGAAGCCAAATTGTCCGTGTTTGCAGATGACATGATGATATATTTAAAAAACCCCATTGTCTCAACCCAAAATTTCCTTAAGCTGATAAGCAACTTCAGCAAAGTCTCAGGATACAAAATCAACCTGCAAAAGTCACAAGCATTCCTATACACCAATAACAAACAAACAGAGAGCCAAATCATGAGTGAACTCCCATTCACAGTTGCTTCAAAGAGAATAAAATACCTAGAAATCCAACTTACAAGGGATGTGAAGGACCTCTTCAAGGAGAACTACAAACCACTGCTCAACGAATAAAAAAGGACACAAATGGAAGAACATTCCATGCTCATGGATAGGAAGAATCAATATCGTGAAACTGGCCTTACTGCCCTAGGTAAATTATAGATTCAGTGCCATCCCCATCAAGCTACCAATGACTTTCTTCACAGAATTGGAAAAAACTACTTTAAAGTTCATATGGAACCAAAAAAGAGCGCACATTGCCAAGACAATCCCAAGCCAAAAGAACAAAGCTGGAGGCATCATGCTAGAGCCTGACTTCTAACTATACTACAAGGCTACAGTCACCAAAGCAGCATGGTACTGGTACCAAAACAGAGATATAGACCAATGGAACAGAACAGAGCCCTCAGAAATAATACCACACATCTACAACCATCTGATCTTTGACAAACTTGACAATAACAAGAAATGGGGAAAGGATTCCCTATGTAATAAATGGTACAGGGAAAACTGGCTAGCCATATGTGGAAAGCTGAACCTGGATCCCTTCCTTACACCTTACACAAAAATTAATTCAAGATGGATTAAAGACTTAAATATTAGATCTAAAACCATAAAAACCCTAGAAGGAAAACTAGGTAATACCATTCAGGACATAGGCATGAGCAAGGACTTTATGACTAAAGCACCAAAAGCAATGGCAGCAAAAGCCGAAATAGACAAATGGGATCTAATTATACTAAAGAGCTTCTTCACAGCGAAAGAAACTACCATCAGAGTGAACAGGCAACCTACAGAGTGGGAGAAAATTTTTTACAATCTACCCACATGACAAACGGCTAATATCCAGAATATACAAAGAACTTAAACAAATTTACAAGAAAAAAATCAAACAACCCCATCAAAAAGTGGGTGAAGGATATGAACAGACACGTCTCAAAAGAAGACTTTTATGCAGCCAACAGACACATGAAAAAATGCTCATCATCACTGGCCATCGGAGAAATGCAAATCAAAACCACAATGAGATACCATCTTGCGCCAGTTAGAATGGCAATCATTAAAAAGTCAGGAAACCACAGGTGCTGGAGAGGATGTGGAGAAATAGGAACACTTTTATGCTGTTGGTGGGACTATAAACTAGTTCAACCATTGTGGAAGACAGTGTGGCGATTCCTCAAGGATCTAGAACTAGAAATACCATTTGACACAGACATCTCATTACTGGGTATATACCCAAAGGATTATAAATCATGCTGCTATAAAGAAACATGCACACATATGTTTATTGTGGCACTACTCACAATAGCAAGGACTTGGAACCAACGCAAATGTCCATCAATGATAGACTGGATTAAGAAAATGTGGCACATATACACCACAGAATACTATGCAACCGTAAAAAAGGATGAGTTAATGTCCTTTGTAGGGACATGGATGAAGCTGGAAACCATCATACTGAGCAAACTATCCCAAGGACAGAGAACCAAACACCGCATGTCCTCACTCATAGGTGGGAATTGAACAATGAGGACACTTGAACACAAGTGGGGAACATCACACACTGGGGCCTGTCGTGCGATTTGGGGATAGGGGAGGGAAAGCATTAGGGAGACATACCTAATGTAAATGATGAGTTAATGAGTGCAGCACACCAACATGGCACATGTATACATGTGTAAGAAACCTGCACGTTGTGCACATATGCCCTAGAACTTAAGTATAACAAAAAAATTAGATAAACTTGAGTATGAATACATTGGCTTCATTGATCAAAGAGCTAACTCTTGGATAAAATAGTTATTTAATGAATATTCTTTAAAGAATAGCATTATACTCCAAGCAAGACTATCTTAGAAACAAAAATAATGTTGAATTCATCAACTGACTCCTAAAATGGTAATTTTCAATGAATATTGGAGAGATATCCAAATGTAGAAGCTTATTAGTATCCAATGCTTATAGCAGTTTTATTTTGTAGAAGTATGTCAAAATTAATAATGGATTATGTTTTTTATTGAGGTTTATATATTATACTTTGTTGCCATGAGTGGATGAAAAAATGTTCTGAAGGCTAAACTAGAGAATACAAGAAACTGAAGTGAATTATTATACCACATGGGTGTGAGAAAAAATGAATATTATTCACTCAGATTCAGGAAACATATATCCAAACTGATCAATTTAGGACACTTCCACTGAAGAGACATGAAATGTTCATTAAACTGAAATGTCACTGTAATTGTGTACCTTCTCAGTTATTTGGCACTTTAAAGAGCATGATGAATGTTTGCAGTGTAATGGTCTAAATCATTCAGATATCTTGAATGAAAGACATGCACGTGCATGTACCACCTGCTTTGACATTAATTCCCAGGTGATTGAGTTTCTCTTCTGATTTTAGATCACATTTGTCCGCATCATTCTGCATATCCTTATTGATATTGACACTGTTCTATTTTAGTTTTAGATGTATGAAAAATCATATGTTGGAAATTGTTAGTGTGTATTTCATGAAGCTTGTATTCCTGTTTTTTTCAGTGTATTTCAGTCATGTTCCTGTCTTAAGACACAAAGTATAAAACATCAAAACCTACAGTAACATAGGCAGGTAGATGCAGCTGCATACTAACACTGCATGAATATATGGATAACTTTATTGTATATACATATGATTGATAATGTGCCCCTTTTGTTTCTCAGTGTCTTCTCAGAAACCACCGGCCTGGAAGGTAATTAAACTCTCATTTATATTTTGAACTATTAACTGTATAGTCTATGAAATATACTTTATGTATTGATTATTTTGTTTAAAATCCCATTCAGGCTACAAGTGACAAGAAAGATTCTCTTGTGAACATAGCCACAGAAATAAATGATGGACAACAATCTGGGACAGGTAATTTTGCAAAACACATCTGGTGTCATGTTCAATCAAGATAGAAGAGAACTTCCCTTCCCCAAGTAAATCAGCTTAGGGTTTGTTGAAGCTGCATGTTCTGATTCAGTACACCTGAGATTCTTCATTTGTAGTAAGTTCTTGGGTGACCCTCATGCTGCTGGTCCTTGACCATGATCTGAGTAGTAAGATTATAGACTTCCCTACATTGAAATTGGGAAGAAGAAGCATTGGAGAGCAGTTCAACACATAAGGGGTTCAGGGGACAGAATAATTTTGCTTTAATTCTACTGCATGTTTCCATCAAGAGGGGAAGGTGAAAGAGATGAAGTAACAGATTATTATAGGCATCAGATCGTATTGCTATAAATAGAGGGAAAAGTGATCCTAATACCCTATAAACAGTGTAGAATGAGAACTAACAAGATCACTGAAGTAGCAATTATTTTCCTCAAGGAATAGGGATTGTGAGGCAGGAAAGATGGAAAAGAAGAAGGTATTTATGTAATTTTGGGATTTCTACTGAGGAAACCTGAGTGAACTCACTTCAGATGCTTTTGGAATATTTGCATAGAAGAAGATTGGATTTTGGCTGATCCACGAACTACTGGATGAAGGAAACAGTGCTAGAATTGGGAGAAACCACCGTGACTCCTTACTCCTCTTTGTTACTATTAGGCATCAGAGATACATGTTTTGTTGATATTAGTTATAAAAATGAGATAAACTTGAATGTGAATACATTGCCTTCCTTGTTCAAGGAGCTAACTCTTGGATAAAATAGCTATTTAATGAAACTTCTTTAGAGAATAGTGTGATACTCTCAAGAAGACTATTTTAGAAATAAAAATTATGTTGAATTCTAATTAACTCCTAAAATGATCATTTTCAATGAGTATCAGAGTGATTTCTGAATGTAAAACTTACTAATATCTAATGCTTGTTTCAGTTTTACTTTGTAGAAGTATGTCAAAATTGATAATTGATGATATTTTTATTGAGGCTAATATATTATCCTTTGTTGCCATGAGTGGATGAAGAATCTTTTGGAAGGCTCAACTAGTGGATAAAAGAAACTTAGGCAAATTATTACACCACATGGGTGTGAGAAATGATGAATATTATCTACTAGATTTCAGGAAACATATATCCAAGTTGATCAATTTAGGACAGTTCCACTGAAGAGACGTGAAGTGTACATTCAACTGAAGTGTCATTGTAATCATGTATCTTCCCAGTTATTGGAAATGTTAAAAAGCATGATGAATGTTTGTGGTGTAATGGTGTAAATCCTAATTTCTTGCATGAAAGACATGAGGGATCGTGTACCACCTGCTTTGACATTGATTCTCAGGTGTATGAGTTGCTTCTCTGATTTTAGATCACATTTGTCCTCATCACTCGGCATATCCACATTGATATTGACATGGTTTTACTTTAGTTTTAGACATATGACAAATCATACCGTGTTTGAAATTGTAAGGGTATATTTTGTGAGGCCTGTATTCCTTTTCTTTCAGTGTATTTCTATCATGTTTCAGTCTCCAGACACAAAGTAGAAAACATCAAAGCCTACACTAATACAGGCAGGAAGATACAGCTTGATGCTAACACTACATGAATGTATGAATAAATTTATCATATTTACATATGAGTGATTATGTATCCCTTTTGCTTTTCAGTGTCTTCCCAGAAACAACCAGCCTTGAAGGTGATTAAAATCTCATTTATATTTTGAACTAGTAAATGTATAGTCTATGAAACATACTTTATTTATTGATTATTTTGCTTCAAATTCCATTCAGGCTACAAGTGATAAGGAAGATTCTGTTTCGAATATAACCACAGAAGTAAAGGATGGACAACAATCTGGAACAGGTAATTTTGCAAAACACATAATGTCATGTTCAGTCAAGATAGAAAAGAACTTCTCTTCTCCAAATAAATCAGCGAGGGGCTCATTGATGCTGCACATTCTGATTCAGCAGGCCTGAGATTCTTCATTTGTAATAAGTTCTTGGGTGATGCTGATGCTGCTGGTCTTGGACATGATCTTTGCAGTGAGATTACAGACTTCCCCACATTGAAATTGGGAAGAAGAAACATTGGAGAACAGGTCAAGACATAAGGGGCTCAGGGGACAGCATAATTTTGCTTTAATTCTGCAGGATGTTTTCACTACGGGTAGAAGGAGAAAGAGATGAAGTATAGATTTTACAGAGGTTACATTGTATTGCTAGTATTGCTAAAAACAGACAAAAAAATGATGCTAATAACCTGTAAACGCTGTAGAACGAGAACTAACAAGACCACTGAGGTAGCAATTACTTTCCTCAAGGAAGAGGGATTGTGAGGCAGGAAGGAGGGAAAAGAGGGAGTTATTTATGTAATTTTGTTATTTCTTCTGAGGAAACCTGAGTTCAGATGCATATTCAAACATTTGCCTAAAAGAAGATTTGATTTTGGCTGCTGTGGGAACCAGTGGAAGCAGGAAGGAGTACTAGAACTGGGATAAGCCACAGTGACTCATTACTCCTCTTTGTTACTGTTGGGCATCAGAGATATGTGTTTTGTTGATATTAGTTATTCAAATGAGATAAACATGAATATGCATATATTGGCTTTGTTTTTCAAGGGGTAGCATTTGGATAAAATAGCAATTTAATAAAAATGCTTTAGAGAATAACGTGATACTTCAAATCAGATTATTTTAGAAACAAAAATAATTTTGAATTCATTAATTGACTTTTAAAATTGTTATTTTCAATGAATATTGGAGTGATTTCCAAATGTAAAAGGTTATTCATGTGTAATGCTTGTAGCAACTTTATTTTGCATAAGTATGACAAATTTGATCATTTATTATACTTTTTGATAAGGTTTATGTATTATACTTTGTTGCCATGCATGGATGAAGAACCGTTCTGTAGGCTAAATTAGAGGACACAACAAGCGTAGGCACATTATTACACGACATGGGTTTGAGAAATAAAGAATATTATATACTAGGATTATCCAAACTTATATCCAAACTGATGAAGCTGAGACACCCACTGAGGACTTGTGAAGTGTACATTCTACAGAAGTGTCATTGTCATTGTGTACCTACTCAATTATCAGGCAAGTTAAAGATCATGATGAATATTAGTAGTATAACGGTATAAATCCTTCTGGTGTTTTGCATGAGAAACATGCAGTAGCATTTACTACCTTCTTTGACATTGATTCCTGGGTGTATGAGTTGCTCCTCTGATTTTAGATCACATTTCTTTTCATCATTCGGGATATCCACATTGATGTCAACACTTTATTTCAGTAATACACACATGACCCATAATATCTCTTTGTAATTTGTGACTGTGTATTTTCTGGAAGCCTGTATTTCCATTTTCTTCAGTGTATTTCCTCATGTTCCTGTCCCAAAGACACAAACTATAAAACATCAAATCCTGTGCTAGTACAGGCAGGAGGATACAGCTTGATGCTAACACTGCATGAATGTATGGATAACTTTATCATATTTACATATGATGGATTATATATTTCTTTTACTTTTCAGTGTCTCCTCAGAAACAGTCGGCCTGGAAGGTAGTTACTCTTTCATTTATACTTTGAATTACTAATTGTATAGTCTATGAAATATATGTTATGTATTGAATATTTTGCTTCTCATTCCACTCAGGTTATATTTAAAAAGAAAGCTCCTGTTTTGAATATTGCCACAAGAATAATGGCTGGTCGGAAATCTGGAACAGGTAATTTGGCAATATACATTTAATGTCATGTGCACTCAAGATAGAAGAGAACGTCCCACCCCTGAATAAATCAGTGGGGGGATCATTGAAAATGCACTTTCTGATTCAGCAGGCCTGAGATTGTGCATTTCTAGTAAGTTCTCAGGTGATTTTGATGCTGCTGTTCCTCGGCCATGATCTTAGTAACAAGGTTATAGACTTCCCTACATTGAAATCATGTAGAAGAACCATTGGAAAACAGTCCAAAACATAAGAGGATCAGGGTATAGCATAATTTTGCTGTTATTTCAGAGCATGTTTCTAAGGAGAGGAGAAGGAGAAAGAGAAGAAGTAATAGAAGTTATAGATGTCAGATGGTTCTGCTACAACCAGAGGGAAGAAGTTGTCATAATAACCCATAAACACTGGAGAATGAGAAGCAAAGTGACCACTGATGTAGTAATTATTTTCATCAAGAAAGAGGGATTGCAAGGCAAGAAAGAGGGAAAGGAAGAAGTTAGTTAGGTAATTTTGGGGTTTCTGCTGAGGAAACCTGAGCGAGCTCACTTCAAATACATTTGGAATATTTACATACGAGAAGATCTGACTTCTGGCTGCTCCAATGTCTACTGGAATCAGGAAGGAGTGCTAGAATTGGGATAAACCTCAGTGTCTCATTATTCCTGTTTATTACTATCAGATATCAGAGATATATTTTTATTAGTTATTCGAATGAGTTAAAATTTAATATGAATACATTAGCTCTTTTCCAAAGTGCTGACTTTTTTGTTAACATAGCTATTTAGTGAAAATTCTTTATAATAAAGTGATATTGCAGAGCAGACTAATTTTAGAGACAGAAATAATGTGTGAATGCATTAATTGAATCCTAAAATGGTTATTTTCAATGAACATTGGACTGATATCCAAATGTAAAATTTATTAATATCTAATGCCTGCTGCAATTCCATTTTGTATAAATATGTATAATTTTTTGTAGTTTTTGATGGGGTTTATATATTATACCTTCTTGCCATTAGTGGATGAAGAAACTTTCTGAAGGCTAAACTAGAGAATACAAGAAATGTAGGCGGATTATTACACCATATGGGTATGATAAATAATGAATGTTATCTACTAGGATTCACCAAACATATATCCAAGCTGATCAATGTAGCACACTTCCACTGAAGAGACGTGAAGTGTACATTCAACTGAAGTGTCATTGTAATTGTGTACCTTCTCAGTTATCGGATAAGTCAAAGAGCATGATGAATGTTTGTAGTATAATGGTGGAAAACCTTTTGATTTCTTGCATGAAAGACATGCGGGATCATGTACCACCTGCTTTGACATTGTTTCTCAGATGTATGAGTTGCTCCTCTGATTTTAGATCACATTTATCCTCATCACTCAGCATATCCACATTGATATTGACACGGTTTTATTTTAGTTGTAGATATATGACATATCACACCATGTTTGAAACTGTAAGGGTATATTTTGTGAAGCCTGTGTTCCTTATTTTTTTTTCAGTGTATTTCTATCATGTTCTGGTCCCTAGACACAAAGTAGAAAACATCAAACCCTATACTAATACAGGCAGCAAGATATGGCTTGATGCTAACACTGCATTATGTATGGATAACTTTATCATATGTACATATGAGTGATTGTGTATCCCTTTTGCTTTTCAGTGTCTTCTCAGAAAAAAAAAGCCTTGAAGGTGATTAAAATCTCATTTATATTTTGAACTAGTAAATGTATAATCTATGAAACACACTTTATTTATTGATTATTTTGTTTCAAATTCCATTCAGACGACAAGTGACAAGGAAGATTCTGTTTCGAATACAGCCACAGAAATAAAGGATGAACAACAATCTGGGACAGGTAATTTTGCAAAACACATTTAACATCATGTTCAGTCAAGACAGAAAAGAACTTCTCTTCCCCAAATAAATCAGCGAGGGACTCGTTGATGCTGCACATTCTGATTCAGCAGGCCTGAGATTCTTCATTTGTAGTAAGTTCTCGGGTGATGCTGATGCTGCTGGTCTTGGACATGATCTTCGCAGTAAGATTATAAACTTTCTCACATTGAAACTGGGAAGAAGAAACATTGGAGAGCAGGTCAAGACATAAGGGGCTCAGGGGACAGCATAATTTTGCTTTAATTCTGCAGCATATTTTCACCAAGGGTGGAAGGAGAAAGAGATGAAGTATAGATTTTACATAAGTCACATCGTACTGCTAAAAACAGACAGAAAAGTGAACGTAATAACTCACAGACACTATAGAAGGAGAACTAACGAGACAACTGATGTAGCAATTATTTTTCCTAAGGAGGAGAGATTGTGAGGCAGGAAGCTGGCAAAAGAAAGAATTATTTATGTAATTTTCGGGTTTCTGCAGAGGAAACCTGAGTGAACTCACTTCAGATGTTTTTGGAATATTTGCATAAAGAAGATTTGATTTTGGCAGCACCAGAAACTACCGGATGCAGGAAAGAATGCTAGAAATGGGATAAACCACATTGACTAATTACTCCTCTTTGTTAATATTAGGCCTCAGACTTACATGTTCTGTTGATTTTAGTTATAAAAATTAGAGATACTTGAATATGAATACATTGGCTTCTTTGATCAAAGAGCAAAGTCTTGGATAAAATAACTATTTAATGAATATTCTTTAGAGAATAGTATGATACTCCTAATAAGACTATTTTAGAAACAAAAATAATGTTGAATTCATCAACTGACTCTTAAAAGGATCATTTTCAAAGAATGTTGGAGTGATTTCTGAATGTAAACACTTATTAATATCCAATGGCTGTAGGAGTTTTATTTACTAGAAGCATGTCAAAATTAATAATTGGTGATACTTTTTATTGAGGTGTATGTGTTATACTTTGCTGCCATGAGTGGATGAAGAAATGTTCGGAAGGCTAAGCTAGAGAATACAAGAAACTTAGGCAAATTATTACACCACATGGGTGTGAGAAGTAATGAATATTATTTACTCGGATTCCGGAAACACAAGTCCCAGCTGATCAATTTAGGACACTTCCACTTAAGGGACATGAAGTGTACATTAAACTGAAGTGTCATTGTAATTGTGTAAGTTCTCAGTTATCGGGCAAGTTAAAGAGCATGATGAATCTTTGTCGTATAATGGTGTAAATCGTTCTGATTTCTTGCATGAAAGACACGCGGGATCATGTACCTCCTATTTCGACATTGATTCTCAGGTGTATGAATTGCTGCTCTGATATTAGATCATATTTATCCTCATCACTGGACATATCTGCACTGATGTTGAAAAGGTTGTATTTTAGTTTTAGACATATGAGAAATCAAACCATGTTTGAAAATGGAAGGGTATATTTTGTGAAGCCTGTATTCCTTTTCTTCAGTGTATTTCTGTCACGTTCCAGTCCCCCTGGGATACAAAGTATAAGACATCAAATCCTAGACTAATACAGGCAGGAGGATACAGCTTGATGCTAACACTTCATGAATATATGAATAACATTATTATATGTACTTGTGAGTGATTATGTGTCTCTTTTGCTTTTCAGTGTCTTGTCAGAAACAACCAGCCTTGAAGGTAATTAAACTCTCATTTATATTTTGAACTAGTAACTGGATAGTCTATGAGATATACTTTATTGATTATTTTGTTTCAAATTCCATTCAGGATACAAGTGACAAGGAAGATTCTGTTTCAAATATAGCCACAGAAATAAAGGATGCACAAATATCTGGGACAGGTAATTTTGCAAAACACATTCAATGTGATGTTCTATAAAGACAGAGGAGAATTTCCCTTCCCCAAATAAATCATCCGGGGGTTCGTCGAAGCTTCACGTTCTGATTCAGCATGCCTGAGATTCTTCATTTATAATAAGTTATCAGATGACCCCGATGCTGCTGGTCTTCGGCCATGATCTGAGTGCTAAGATTATAGATGTCTCTACTTGGAAATTGTGAAGAAGAACCATTGGAGAGCAGTTGAACTCATACCAGGCTCAGGGGACAGCATCATTTTGCTTTAATTCTACAGCATGTTTTCCATCAAGAGGGGAAGGAGAAAGAGATGAAGTAATAGATATTATAGGCATCAGATCGTATTGCTATAAACAGAGGGAAAAGTCATCCAAATACCCCATAAACACTGTAGAATGAGAACTAACCAGACCACTGATGTAGCAATTATTTTCCTCAAGGATGAGGGGTTGTGAGGCAGGAAGGAGAGAAAGGAAGAAGTTATTGATGTAATTTTGGAGTTTCTGCTGAGGAAACCTGAGTAAACTTACCTCAGATGCATTTGGAATATTTGCATAAAAGAAGATTTGATTTTGGCTGCTGCAGGAGCTACTGGAAGCAGGAAATAATGCTAGAATTGGGATAAACCACATTGACTTGTTACTCCTCTTTGGTACTATTAGGCATCGGAGATACATGTTTTGTTGATTTTAGTCGTAGAAATGAGATCAACTTGAATATGCATACATTGGCTTCGCTGTTCAGGGAGCTAACTCTTAGATAAAATAGCTATTTAATGAAACTTCTTTAGAGAATAGCGTGATACTCCCAACAATAATATTTTAGAAACAAAAATTATGATGAATTCAAATTAACTCCTAAAATTATCATTTTCAATGAATATTGGAGTGATTTCTGAATGTAAACCTTATTAATATCTAATGCTTGTAGCCATTTTACTTTGTAGAAGCATGTCAAAAATGATAATTGATGATATTCCTATTAAGGCTAATATATTATCCTTTGTTGCCATGAGTGGATGAAGAAGCTTTTGGAACTAGCTAAACTAGCAGATACAAGAAACTTAGGCAAATTATTACACCACACGGGAGTGAGTAATAATGAAAATTATCTACTAGGTTTCAGCAAACATATATCCAAGCTGATCAATTTAGGACACTTCCACTGAAGAGACGTGAAGTGTACATTCAACCAAAGTGTCGTCGTAGTTACGTACCTTCCCAGTTATTGGGCAAGTTAAAGATCATGATGAATGTTGTACTACAAGGGTGTAAATCTTTCTGATTTCTTGTATGAAAGACGTGCGGAATCATGTACCCCCTGCTTTGACATTGATTCTCAGGTGTATGAGTTGCTCCACTGATTTTAGGTCACGTTTGTCCTCGTCATTTGGCATATCCACATTGATACTGACACGGTTTTATTTTAGTTTTTGACATATGACAAATCATACCATGTTTGAAATTCTAAGTGTACATTTCATGAAGCCTGTATTCCCTTTTTTCAGTGTATTTCTGTCACGTTCCAGTCCCCGTACACAAAGTAGAAAATACGAAAGCCTACACTAATACTGGCAGGAGGATACAGTTTGTTGCTAACAGTGCATGAATGTATTGATAAATTTATCATATTCAGATATGAGTGATTATGTATCCATTTTTCTTTTCAGTGTCTTCTCAGAAACAACCACCCTTGAAGGTAATTAAATTTTCATTTATATTTTGTAGTAGTAGGTGTATATTCTATGAAGCTTACTTTATTTATGGATTATTTTGTTTCAAATTCCATTCAGGCTACAAGTGACAAGAAAGATTCTGTTTCGAATATAGTCACAGAAATAAAGGATGAACAACAATCTGGGACAGGTAATATTGCACAACATATTTAATGTCATGTTCAATCAAGATAGAAAAGAACTTCTTTTCCCCAAATAAATCAGCGGGGTGCTCGTCAAAGCTGCACATTCTGATTCAGCAGGCCTGAGATTCATTTGTAATAAGTTCTCGGGTGATGCTGTTGGTGCTGGTCTTGGACATGATCTTTGCAGTAAGATTATAGACTTCCTTACACTGAAATGAGGAAGAAGAAACATTGGAGAGCAGCCCAGGACATAAGGGCTCAGGGGACAGCATAATTTTGCTTCAGTTCTACAGCATGTTTTCCCCAAGGTGGAAGGAGAAAAGGATGAAGTTTAGATTTTACAGTCGTCATATCTTACTGCTAAAAACAGATGGAAAAGTGATCGTAATAACCCCTAGACACTGTAGAACGAGAACTAATGAGACAACTGATGTATCCGTGATTTTCCTCAAGGAAAAGGGATTGTGAGAGAAGAAAGAGGGAAAAGAAGAAGATATTTATATAATTTTGGGGTTTCTGCTGAGGAAACCGGAGTGAACTGACTTCAGATGCATTTGGAATATTTGCATAAGGAAGATTTAATTTAGGCAGCACCAGGAACTACAGGATGCAGGAAAGAATGCTAGAATTGGGATAAACCGCAATGACTAGTTACTCCTCTTTGTTACTATTAGGTATCAGACTTACGTGTTTTGTTGATTTTTGTTATAAAAATTGGATAAACTTGAATGTGAATACATTTGCTTCTTTCATCAAAGAGCGAAGTCTTGGATAAAATAGCTATTTGATGAATATTCTTCAGAGAATAGCATGATACTCCTAACAAGACTATTTTAGAAACAAAAGTATGTTGAATTCTTCAACCGACTCTTAAAATGGTCATTTTCAATGAATATTGAAGTTATTTCTGAGTGGAACAGCTTATTAATATCCAATGCTTGTAGCAGTTTTATTTGGTAGAAGTATGTCAAAAGTAACAATTTATGATGCTTTTTATTGAGGTGTGTATTTTATACTTTGTTGCCATGAGTGGATGAAGAAATGTGTGGAAGGCTAAACTGGAAAATACAAGAAACTGGCAAATTATTACACCACATGGGTGTGAGAAGTAATGAATATTATTTACTCGGATTCCGGAAACACATGTCCCAGCTGATCAATTTAGGACACTTCCACTTAAGGGACGTGAAGTGTACATTAAACTGAAGTGTCATTGTAATTGTGTAAGTTCTCAGTTATCGGGCAAGTTAAAGAGCATGATGAATGTTTGTAGTATAATGGTGTAAATCGTTCTGATTTCTTGCATGAAAGACATGTGGGATCATGTACCACCTGCTTTGACATTGATTCTCAGGTGTATGAATTGCTGCTGTGATCTTAGGTCAATCACATTTGTCCTCATCACTCGACATATCGGCACTGATGTTGACACGATTTTTAGTTTTAGACATATGAGAAATCAAACCATGTTTGAAATTGGAAGGGTATACTTGTGAAGCCTGTATTCCTTTTCTTCAGTGTATTTCTATTGTGTTCCAGCCCCCAGACACAAAGTAGGAAACATAAGTCCTAGACTAATACAGGCAGGAGGATACAGCTTGATGCTAACACTTCATGAATATATGAATAACATTATCATGTGTACTTGTGAGTGATTTTGTGTCCGTTTTGCTTTTCAGTGTCTTGTCAGAAACAACCAGCCTTGAAGGTAATTAAACTCTCATTTATGTTTTGAACTAGTAACTGGATAGTCTATGAGATATACTTTATTGATTATTTTGTTTCAAATTCCATTCAGGATACAAGTGACAAGGAAGATTCTGTTTCAAATATAGCCACAGAAATAAAGGATGCACAAATATCTGGGACAGGTAATTTTGCAAAACACATTCAATGTGATGTTCTATAAAGACAGAGGAGAATTTCCCTTCCCCAAATAAATCATCCGGGGGTTCGTCGAAGCTTCACGTTCTGATTCAGCATGCCTGAGATTCTTCATTTATAATAAGTTATCAGATGACCCCGATGCTGCTGGTCTTCGGCCATGATCTGAGTGCTAAGATTATAGATGTCTCTACTTGGAAATTGTGAAGAAGAACCATTGGAGAGCAGTTGAACTCATACCAGGCTCAGGGGACAGCATCATTTTGCTTTAATTCTACAGCATGTTTTCCATCAAGAGGGGAAGGAGAAAGAGATGAAGTAATAGATATTATAGGCATCAGATCGTATTGCTATAAACAGAGGGAAAAGTCATCCAAATACCCCATAAACACTGTAGAATGAGAACTAACCAGACCACTGATGTAGCAATTATTTTCCTCAAGGATGAGGGGTTGTGAGGCAGGAAGGAGAGAAAGGAAGAAGTTATTGATGTAATTTTGGAGTTTCTGCTGAGGAAACCTGAGTAAACTTACCTCAGATGCATTTGGAATATTTGCATAAAAGAAGATTTGATTTTGGCTGCTGCAGGAGCTACTGGAAGCAGGAAATAATGCTAGAATTGGGATAAACCACATTGACTTGTTACTCCTCTTTGGTACTATTAGGCATCGGAGATACATGTTTTGTTGATTTTAGTCGTAGAAATGAGATCAACTTGAATATGCATACATTGGCTTCGCTGTTCAGGGAGCTAACTCTTAGATAAAATAGCTATTTAATGAAACTTCTTTAGAGAATAGCGTGATACTCCCAACAATAATATTTTAGAAACAAAAATTATGATGAATTCAAATTAACTCCTAAAATTATCATTTTCAATGAATATTGGAGTGATTTCTGAATGTAAACCTTATTAATATCTAATGCTTGTAGCCATTTTACTTTGTAGAAGCATGTCAAAAATGATAATTGATGATATTCCTATTAAGGCTAATATATTATCCTTTGTTGCCATGAGTGGATGAAGAAGCTTTTGGAACTAGCTAAACTAGCAGATACAAGAAACTTAGGCAAATTATTACACCACACGGGAGTGAGTAATAATGAAAATTATCTACTAGGTTTCAGCAAACATATATCCAAGCTGATCAATTTAGGACACTTCCACTGAAGAGACGTGAAGTGTACATTCAACCAAAGTGTCGTCGTAGTTACGTACCTTCCCAGTTATTGGGCAAGTTAAAGATCATGATGAATGTTGTACTACAATGGTGTAAATCTTTCTGATTTCTTGTATGAAAGACGTGCGGAATCATGTACCCCCTGCTTTGACATTGATTCTCAGGTGTATGAGTTGCTCCACTGATTTTAGGTCACGTTTGTCCTCGTCATTTGGCATATCCACATTGATACTGACACGGTTTTATTTTAGTTTTTGACATATGACAAATCATACCATGTTTGAAATTCTAAGTGTACATTTCATGAAGCCTGTATTCCCTTTTTTCAGTGTATTTCTGTCACGTTCCAGTCCCCGTACACAAAGTAGAAAATACGAAAGCCTACACTAATACTGGCAGGAGGATACAGTTTGTTGCTAACAGTGCATGAATGTATTGATAAATTTATCATATTCAGATATGAGTGATTATGTATCCATTTTTCTTTTCAGTGTCTTCTCAGAAACAACCACCCTTGAAGGTAATTAAATTTTCATTTATATTTTGTAGTAGTAGGTGTATATTCTATGAAGCTTACTTTATTTATGGATTATTTTGTTTCAAATTCCATTCAGGCTACAAGTGACAAGAAAGATTCTGTTTCGAATATAGTCACAGAAATAAAGGATGAACAACAATCTGGGACAGGTAATATTGCACAACATATTTAATGTCATGTTCAATCAAGATAGAAAAGAACTTCTTTTCCCCAAATAAATCAGCGGGGTGCTCGTCAAAGCTGCACATTCTGATTCAGCAGGCCTGAGATTCATTTGTAATAAGTTCTCGGGTGATGCTGTTGGTGCTGGTCTTGGACTTGATCTTTGCAGTAAGATTATAGACTTCCTTACACTGAAATGGGGAAGAAGAAACATTGGAGAGCAGCCCAGGACATAAGGGCTCAGGGGACAGCATAATTTTGCTTCAGTTCTACAGCATGTTTTCCCCAAGGTGGAAGGAGAAAAGGATGAAGTTTAGATTTTACAGTCGTCATATCTTACTGCTAAAAACAGATGGAAAAGTGATCGTAATAACCCCTAGACACTGTAGAACGAGAACTAATGAGACAACTGATGTATCCGTGATTTTCCTCAAGGAAAAGGGATTGTGAGAGAAGAAAGAGGGAAAAGAAGAAGATATTTATATAATTTTGGGGTTTCTGCTGAGGAAACCGGAGTGAACTGACTTCAGATGCATTTGGAATATTTGCATAAGGAAGATTTAATTTAGGCAGCACCAGGAACTACAGGATGCAGGAAAGAATGCTAGAATTGGGATAAACCGCAATGACTAGTTACTCCTCTTTGTTACTATTAGGTATCAGACTTACGTGTTTTGTTGATTTTTGTTATAAAAATCGGATAAACTTGAATGTGAATACATTTGCTTCTTTCATCAAAGAGCGAAGTCTTGGATAAAATAGCTATTTGATGAATATTCTTCAGAGAATAGCATGATACTCCTAACAAGACTATTTTAGAAACAAAAGTATGTTGAATTCTTCAACCGACTCTTAAAATGGTCATTTTCAATGAATATTGAAGTTATTTCTGAGTGGAACAGCTTATTAATATCCAATGCTTGTAGCAGTTTTATTTGGTAGAAGTATGTCAAAAGTAACAATTTATGATGCTTTTTATTGAGGTGTGTATTTTATACTTTGTTGCCATGAGTGGATGAAGAAATGTGTGGAAGGCTAAACTGGAAAATACAAGAAACTGGCAAATTATTACACCACATGGGTGTGAGAAGTAATGAATATTATTTACTCGGATTCCGGAAGCACATGTCCAAGCTGATCAATTTAGGACACTTCCACTTAAGGGACGTGAAGTGTACATTAAACTGAAGTGTCATTGTAATTGTGTAAGTTCTCAGTTATCGGGCAAGTTAAAGAGCATGATGAATGTTTGTAGTATAATGGTGTAAATCGTTCTGATTTCTTGCATGAAAGACATGTGGGATCATGTACCACCTGCTTTGACATTGATTCTCAGGTGTATGAATTGCTGCTGTGATCTTAGGTCAATCACATTTGTCCTCATCACTCGACATATCGGCACTGATGTTGACACGATTTTTAGTTTTAGACATATGAGAAATCAAACCATGTTTGAAATTGGAAGGGTATATTTGTGAAGCCTGTATTCCTTTTCTTCAGTGTATTTCTATTGTGTTCCAGCCCCCAGACACAAAGTAGGAAACATAAGTCCTAGACTAATACAGGCAGGAGGATACAGCTTGATGCTAACACTTCATGAATATATGAATAACATTATCATGTGTACTTGTGAGTGATTTTGTGTCCGTTTTGCTTTTCAGTGTCTTCTCAGAAACAACTAGCCTTGAAGGTAATTAAACTCTCATTTATGTTTTGAACTAGTAACTGGATAGTCTATGAGATATACTTTATTGATTATTTTGTTTCAAATTCCATTCAGGATACAAGTGACAAGGAAGATTCTGTTTCAAATATAGCCACAGAAATAAAGGATGCACAAATATCTGGGACAGGTAATTTTGCAAAACACATTCAATGTGATGTTCTATAAAGACAGAGGAGAATTTCCCTTCCCCAAATATATCATCCGGGGGTTCGTCGAAGCTTCACGTTCTGATTCAGCATGCCTGAGATTCTTCATTTATAATAAGTTATCAGATGACCCCGATGCTGCTGGTCTTCGGCCATGATCTGAGTGCTAAGATTATAGATGTCTCTACTTGGAAATTGTGAAGAAGAACCATTGGAGAGCAGTTGAACTCATACCAGGCTCAGGGGACAGCATCATTTTGCTTTAATTCTACAGCATGTTTTCCATCAAGAGGGGAAGGAGAAAGAGATGAAGTAATAGATATTATAGGCATCAGATCGTATTGCTATAAACAGAGGGAAAAGTCATCCAAATACCCCATAAACACTGTAGAATGAGAACTAACCAGACCACTGATGTAGCAATTATTTTCCTCAAGGATGAGGGGTTGTGAGGCAGGAAGGAGGGAAAGGAAGAAGTTATTGATGTAATTTTGGAGTTTCTGCTGAGGAAACCTGAGTAAACTTACCTCAGATGCATTTGGAATATTTGCATAAAAGAAGATTTGATTTTGGCTGCTGCAGGAGCTATTGGAAGCAGGAAATAATGCTAGAATTGGGATAAACCACATTGACTTGTTACTCCTCTTTGGTACTATTAGGCATCGGAGATACATGTTTTGTTGATTTTAGTCGTAGAAATGAGATCAACTTGAATATGCATACATTGGCTTCGCTGTTCAGGGAGCTAACTCTTGGATAAAATAGCTATTTAATAAAACTTCTTTAGAGAATAACGTGATACTCCCAACAATAGTATTTTAGAAACAAAAATTATGATGAATTCAAATTAACTCCTAAAATTATCATTTTCAATGAATATTGGAGTGATTTCTGAATGTAAACCTTATTAATATCTAATGCTTGTAGCCATTTTACTTTGTAGAAGCATGTCAAAAATGATAATTGATGATATTCCTATTAAGGCTAATATATTATCCTTTGTTGCCATGAGTGGATGAAGAAGCTTTTGGAACTAGCTAAACTAGCAGATACAAGAAACTTAGGCAAATTATTACACCACACGGGAGTGAGTAATAATGAAAATTATCTACTAGGTTTCAGCAAACATATATCCAAGCTGATCAATTTAGGACACTTCCACTGAAGAGACGTGAAGTGTACATTCAACCAAAGTGTCGTCGTAGTTACGTACCTTCCCAGTTATTGGGCAAGTTAAAGATCATGATGAATGTTGTACTACAATGGTGTAAATCTTTCTGATTTCTTGTATGAAAGACGTGCGGAATCATGTACCACCTGCTTTGACATTGATTCTCAGGTGTATGAGTTGCTCCACTGATTTTAGGTCACGTTTGTCCTCGTCATTTGGCATATCCACATTGATACTGACACGGTTTTATTTTAGTTTTTGACATATGACAAATCATACCATGTTTGAAATTCTAAGTGTACATTTCATGAAGCCTGTATTCCCTTTTTTCAGTGTATTTCTGTCACGTTCCAGTCCCCGTACACAAAGTAGAAAATACGAAAGCCTACACTAATACTGGCAGGAGGATACAGTTTGTTGCTAACAGTGCATGAATGTATTGATAAATTTATCATATTCAGATATGAGTGATTATGTATCCATTTTTCTTTTCAGTGTCTTCTCAGAAACAACCACCCTTGAAGGTAATTAAATTTTCATTTATATTTTGTAGTAGTAGGTGTATATTCTATGAAGCTTACTTTATTTATGGATTATTTTGTTTCAAATTCCATTCAGGCTACAAGTGACAAGAAAGATTCTGTTTCGAATATAGTCACAGAAATAAAGGATGAACAACAATCTGGGACAGGTAATATTGCACAACATATTTAATGTCATGTTCAATCAAGATAGAAAAGAACTTCTTTTCCCCAAATAAATCAGCGGGGTGCTCGTCAAAGCTGCACATTCTGATTCAGCAGGCCTGAGATTCATTTGTAATAAGTTCTCGGGTGATGCTGTTGGTGCTGGTCTTGGACATGATCTTCGCAGTAAGATTATAGACTTCCTTACACTGAAATGGGGAAGAAGAAACATTGGAGAGCAGCCCAGGACATAAGGGCTCAGGGGACAGCATAATTTTGCTTCAGTTCTACAGCATGTTTTCCCCAAGGTGGAAGGAGAAAAGGATGAAGTTTAGATTTTACAGTCGTCATATCTTACTGCTAAAAACAGATGGAAAAGTGATCGTAATAACCCCTAGACACTGTCGAACCAGAACTAATGAGACAACTGATGTATCCGTGATTTTCCTCAAGGAAAAGGGATTGTGAGAGAAGAAGGAGGGAGAAGAAGAAGATATTTATATAATTTTGGGGTTTCTGCTGAGGAAACCGGAGTGAACTGACTTCAGATGCATTTGGAATATTTGCATAAGGAAGATTTAATTTAGGCAGCACCAGGAACTACAGGATGCAGGAAAGAATGCTAGAATTGGGATAAACCGCAATGACTAGTTACTCCTCTTTGTTACTATTAGGTATCAGACTTACGTGTTTTGTTGATTTTTGTTATAAAAATTGGATAAACTTGAATGTGAATACATTTGCTTCTTTCATCAAAGAGCGAAGTCTTGGATAAAATAGCTATTTGATGAATATTCTTCAGAGAATAGCATGATACTCCTAACAAGACTATTTTAGAAACAAAAGTATGTTGAATTCTTCAACCGACTCTTAAAATGGTCATTTTCAATGAATATTGAAGTTATTTCTGAGTGGAACAGCTTATTAATATCCAATGCTTGTAGCAGTTTTATTTGGTAGAAGTATGTCAAAAGTAACAATTTATGATGCTTTTTATTGAGGTGTATATTTTATACTTTGTTGCCATGAGTGGATGAAGAAATGTGTGGAAGGCTAAACTGGAAAATACAAGAAACTGGCAAATTATTACACCACATGGGTGTGAGAAGTAATGAATATTATTTACTCGGATTCCGGAAGCACATGTCCAAGCTGATCAATTTAGGACACTTCCACTTAAGGGACGTGAAGTGTACATTAAACTGAAGTGTCATTGTAATTGTGTAAGTTCTCAGTTATCGGGCAAGTTAAAGAGCATGATGAATGTTTGTAGTATAATGGTGTAAATCGTTCTGATTTCTTGCATGAAAGACATGCGGGATCATGTACCACCTGCTTTGACATTGATTCTCAGGTGTATGAATTGCTGCTGTGATCTTAGGTCAATCACATTTGTCCTCATCACTCGACATATCGGCACTGATGTTGACACGATTTTTAGTTTTAGACATATGAGAAATCAAACCATGTTTGAAATTGGAAGGGTATATTTGTGAAGCCTGTATTCCTTTTCTTCAGTGTATTTCTATTGTGTTCCAGCCCCCAGACACAAAGTAGGAAACATAAGTCCTAGACTAATACAGGCAGGAGGATACAGCTTGATGCTAACACTTCATGAATATATGAATAACATTATCATGTGTACTTGTGAGTGATTTTGTGTCCGTTTTGCTTTTCAGTGTCTTGTCAGAGACAACTAGCCTTGAAGGTAATTAAACTCTCATTTATATTTTGAACTAGTAACTGGATAGTCTATGAGATATACTTTATTGATTATTTTGTTTCAAATTCCATTCAGGCTACAAGTGACAAGGAAGATTCTGTTTCAAATATAGCCACAGAAATAAAGGATGCACAAATATCTGGGACAGGTAATTTTGCAAAACACATTCAATGTGATGTTCTATAAAGACAGAAGAGAATTTCCCTTCCCCAAATAAATCATCCGGGGGTTCGTCGAAGCTTCACGTTCTGATTCAGCATGCCTGAGATTCTTCATTTATAATAAGTTATCAGATGACTCCGATGCTGCTGGTCTTCGGCCATGATCTGAGTGCTAAGATTATAGATGTCTCTACTTGGAAATTGTGAAGAAGAACCCTTGGAGAGCAGTTGAACTCATACCAGGCTCAGGGGACAGCATCATTTTGCTTTAATTCTACAGCATGTTTTCCATCAAGAGGGGAAGGAGAAAGAGATGAAGTAATAGATATTATAGGCATCAGATCGTATTGCTATAAACAGAGGGAAAAGTGATCCAAATACCCCATAAACACTGTAGAATGAGAACTAACCAGACCACTGATGTAGCAATTGTTTTCCTCAAGGATGAGGGGTTGTGAGGCAGGAAGGAGGGAAAGGAAGAAGTTACTGATGTAATTTTGGAGTTTCTGCTGAGGAAACCTGAGTAAACTTACCTCAGATGCATTTGGAATATTTGCATAAAAGAAGATTTGATTTTGGCTGCTGCAGGAGCTACTGGAAGCAGGAAATAATGCTAGAATTGGGATAAACCACATTGACTTGTTACTCCTCTTTGGTACTATTAGGCATCGGAGATACATGTTTTGTTGATTTTAGTCGTAGAAATGAGATCAACTTGAATATGCATACGTTGGCTTCGCTGTTCAGGGAGCTAACTCTTAGATAAAATAGCTATTTAATGAAACTTCTTTAGAGAATAGCGTGATACTCCCAACAATAATATTTTAGAAACAAAAATTATGATGAATTCAAATTAACTCCTAAAATTATCATTTTCAATGAATATTGGAGTGATTTCTGAATGTAAATCTTATTAATATCTAATGCTTGTAGCCATTTTACTTTGTAGAAGCATGTCAAAAATGATAATTGATGATATTTCTATTAAGGCTAATATATTATCCTTTGTTGCCATGAATGGATGAAGAAGCTTTTGGAACTAGCTAAACTAGCAGATACAAGAAACTTAGGCAAATTATTACACCACACGGGAGTGAGTAATAATGAAAATTATCTACTAGGTTTCAGCAAACATATATCCAAGCTGATCAATTTAGGACACTTCCACTGAAGAGACGTGAAGTGTACATTCAACCAAAGTGTCGTCGTAGTTACGTACCTTCCCAGTTATTGGGCAAGTTAAAGATCATGATGAATGTTGTACTACAATGGTGTAAATCTTTCTGATTTCTTGTATGAAAGACGTGCGGAATCATGTACCACCTGCTTTGATATTGATTCTCAGGTGTATGAATTGCTCCACTGATTTTAGGTCACGTTTGTCCTCATCATTTGGCATATCCACATTGATACTGACACGGTTTTATTTTAGTTTTTGACATATGACAAATCATACCATGTTTGAAATTCTAAGTGTACTTTTCATGAAGCCTGTATTCCCTTTTTTCAGTGTATTTCTGTCACGTTCCAGTCCCCGTACACAAAGTAGAAAATACGAAAGCCTACACTAATACTGGCAGGAGGATACAGTTTGTTACTAACAGTGCATGAATGTATTGATAAATTTATCATATTCAGATATGAGTGATTATGTATCCATTTTTCTTTTCAGTGTCTTCTCAGAAACAACCACCCTTGAAGGTAATTAAATTTTCATTTATATTTTGTAGTAGTAAGTGTATATTCTATGACGCTTACTTTATTTATGGATTATTTTGTTTCAAATTCCATTCAGGCTACAAGTGACAAGAAAGATTCTGTTTCGAATATAGTCACAGAAATAAAGGATGAACGACAATCTGGGACAGGTAATATTGCACAACATATTTAATGTCATGTTCAATCAAGATAGAAAAGAACTTCTTTTCCCCAAATAAATCAGCGGGGTGCTCGTCAAAGCTGCACATTCTGATTCAGCAGGCCTGAGATTCATTTGTAATAAGTTCTCGGGTGATGCTGTTGGTGCTGGTCTTGGACATGATCTTCGCAGTAAGATTATAGACTTCCTTACACTGAAATGGGGAAGAAGAAACATTGGAGAGCAGCCCAGGACATAAGGGCTCAGGGGACAGCATAATTTTGTTTCAATTCTACAGCATGTTTTCCCCAAGGTGGAAGGAGAAAAGGATGAAGTTTAGATTTTACAGTCGTCATATCTTACTGCTAAAAACAGATGGAAAAGTGATCGTAATAACCCCTAGACACTGTAGAACGAGAACTAATGAGACAACTGATGTATCCGTGATTTTCCTCAAGGAAAAGGGATTGTGAGAGAAGAAGGAGGGAAAAGAAGAAGATATTTATATAATTTTGGGGTTTCTGCTGAGGAAACCGGAGTGAACTGACTTCAGATGCATTTGGAATATTTGCATAAGGAAGATTTAATTTAGGCAGCACCAGGAACTACAGGATGCAGGAAAGAATGCTAGAATTGGGATAAACCGCAATAACTAGTTACTCCTCTTTGTTACTATTAGGTATCAGACTTACGTGTTTTGTTGATTTTTGTTATAAAAATTGGATAAACTTGAATGTGAATACATTTGCTTCTTTCATCAAAGAGCGAAGTCTTGGATAAAATAGCTATTTGATGAATATTCTTCAGAGAATTGCAAGATACTCCTAACAAGACTATTTTAGAAACAAAAGTATGTTGAATTCTTCAACCGACTCTTAAAATGGTCATTTTCAATGAATATTGAAGTTATTTCTGAGTGGAACAACTTATTAATATCCAGTGCTTGTAGCAGTTTTATTTGGTAGAAGTATGTCAAAAGTAAAAATTTATGATGCTTTTTATTGAGGTGTATATTTTATACTTTGTTGCCATGAGTGGATGAAGAAATGTGTGGAAGGCTAAACTGGAAAATACAAGAAACTGGCAAATTATTACACCACATGGGTGTGAGAAGTAATGAATATTATTTACTCGGATTCCGGAAGCACATGTCCCAGCTGATCAATTTAGGACACTTCCACTTAAGGGACGTGAAGTGTACATTAAACTGAAGTGTCATTGTAATTGTGTAAGTTCTCAGTTATCGGGCAAGTTAAAGAGCATGATGAATGTTTGTAGTATAATGGTGTAAATCGTTCTGATTTCTTGCATGAAAGACATGCGGGATCATGTACCACCTGCTTTGACATTGATTCTCAGGTGTATGAATTGCTGCTGTGATCTTAGATCACATTTGTCCTCATCACTCGACATATCGGCACTGATGTTGACACGATTTTATTTTAGTTAGACATATGAGAAATCAAACCATGTTTGAAATTGGAAGGGTGTATTTGTGAAGCCTGTATTCCATTTCTTCAGTGTATTTCTATCGTGTTCCAGCCCCCAGACACAAAGTAGGAAACATAAGTCCTAGACTAATACAGGCAGGAGGATACAGCTTGATGCTAACACTTCATGAATATATGAATAACGTTATCATATGTACTTGTGAGTGATTTTGTGTCTCTTTTGCTTTTCAGTGTCTTGTCAGAGACAACCAGCCTTGAAGGTAATTAAACTCTCATTTATATTTTGAACTAGTAACTGGATAGTCTATGAGATATACTTTATTGATTATTTTGTTTCAAATTCCATTCAGGCTACAAGTGACAAGGAAGATTCTGTTTCAAATATAGCCACAGAAATAAAGGATGCACAAATATCTGGGACAGGTAATTTTGCAAAACACATTCAATGTGATGTTCTATAAAGACAGAAGAGAATTTCCCTTCCCCAAATAAATCATCCGGGGGTTCGTCGAAGCTTCACGTTCTGATTCAGCATGCCTGAGATTCTTCATTTATAATAAGTTATCAGATGACCCCGATGCTGCTGGTCTTCGGCCATGATCTGAGTGCTAAGATTATAGATGTCTCTACTTGGAAATTGTGAAGAAGAACCATTGGAGAGCAGTTGAACTCATACCAGGCTCAGGGGACAGCATCATTTTGCTTTAATTCTACAGCATGTTTTCCATCAAGAGGGGAAGGAGAAAGAGATGAAGTAATAGATATTATAGGCATCAGATCGTATTGCTATAAACAGAGGGAAAAGTCATCCAAATACCCCATAAACACTGTAGAATGAGAACTAACCAGACCACTGATGTAGCAATTATTTTCCTCAAGGATGAGGGGTTGTGAGGCAGGAAGGAGGGAAAGGAAGAAGTTATTGATGTAATTTTGGAGTTACTGCTGAGGAAACCTGAGTAAACTTACTTCAGATGCATTTGGAATATTTGCATAAAAGAAGATTTGATTTTGGCTGCTGCAGGAGCTACTGGAAGCAGGAAATAATGCTAGAATTGGGATAAACCACATTGACTTGTTACTCCTCTTTGGTACTATTAGGCATCGGAGATACATGTTTTGTTGATTTTAGTCGTAGAAATGAGATCAACTTGAATATGCATACATTGGCTTCGCTGTTCAGGGAGCTAACTCTTAGATAAAATAGCTATTTAATGAAACTTCTTTAGAGAATAGCGTGATACTCCCAACAATAATATTTTAGAAACAAAAATTATGATGAATTCAAATTAACTCCTAAAATTATCATTTTCAATGAATATTGGAGTGATTTCTGAATGTAAACCTTATTAATATCTAATGCTTATAGCCATTTTAACTTTGTAGAAGCATGTCAAAAATGATAATTGATGATATTTCTATTAAGGCTAATATATTATCCTTTGTTGCCATGAGTGGATGAAGAAGCTTTTGGAACTAGCTAAACTAGCAGATACAAGAAACTTAGGCAAATTATTACACCACACGGGAGTGAGTAATAATGAAAATTATCTACTAGGTTTCAGCAAACATATATCCAAGCTGATCAATTTAGGACACTTCCACTGAAGAGACGTGAAGTGTACATTCAACCAAAGTGTTGTTGTAATTATGTACCTTCCCAGTTATTGGGCAAGTTAAAGATCATGATGAATGTTGTACTACAATGGTGTAAATCTTTCTGATTTCTTGTATGAAAGACGTGCGGAATCATGTACCACCTGCTTTGACATTGATTCTCAGGTGTATGAGTTGCTCCACTGATTTTAGGTCACGTTTGTCCTCATCATTTGGCATATCCACATTGATACTGACACGGTTTTATTTTAGTTTTTGACATATGACAAATCATACCATGTTTGAAATTCTAAGTGTACGTTTCATGAAGCCTGTATTCCCTTTTTTCAGTGTATTTCTGTCATGTTCCAGTCCCCATACACAAAGTAGAAAATACGAAAGCCTACACTAATGCTGGCAGGAGGATACAGTTTGTTGCTAACAGTGCATGAATGTATTGATAAATTTATCATATTCAGATATGAGTGATTGTGTATCCATTTTTCTTTTCAGTGTCTTCTCAGAAACAACCACCCTTGAAGGTAATTAAATTTTCATTTATATTTTGTAGTAGTAAGTGTATATTCTATGAAGCTTACTTTATTTATGGATTATTTTGTTTCAAATTCCATTCAGGCTACAAGTGACAAGAAAGATTCTGTTTCGAATATAGTCACAGAAATAAAGGATGAACGACAATCTGGGACAGGTAATATTGTACAACATATTTAATGTCATGTTCAATCAAGATAGAAAAGAACTTCTTTTCCCCAAATAAATCAGCGGGGTGCTCGTCAAAGCTGCACATTCTGATTCAGCAGGCCTGAGATTCATTTGTAATAAGTTCTCAGGTGATGCTGTTGGTGCTGGTCTTGGACATGATCTTCGCAGTAAGATTATAGACTTCCTTACACTGAAATGGGGAAGAAGAAACATTGGAGAGCAGCCCAGGACATAAGGGCTCAGGGGACAGCATAATTTTGCTTCAGTTCTACAGCATGTTTTCCCCAAGGTGGAAGGAGAAAAGGATGAAGTTTAGATTTTACAGTCGTCATATCTTACTGCTAAAAACAGATGGAAAAATGATCGTAATAACCCCTAGACACTGTAGAACGAGAACTAATGAGACAACTGATGTATCCGTGATTTTCCTCAAGGAAAAGGGATTGTGAGAGAAGAAGGAGGGAAAAGAAGAAGATATTTATATAATTTTGGGGTTTCTGCTGAGGAAACCGGAGTGAACTGACTTCAGATGCATTTGGAATATTTGCATAAAGAAGATTTAATTTAGGCAGCTCCAGGAACTACAGGATGCAGGAAAGAATGCTAGAATTGGGATAAACCAGAATGACTCATTACTCTTCTTTGTGACGATTAGGCATCAGAGATACATGTTTTGTTGATTTTAGTTATAAAAATGAGATAAACATGATTACGAATGCTTTGGCTTTGTTTTTGAAGGCTTTGTTTACTCTTGGATAAAATAACTATTTAAACTTCTTTAGAGAATAATATGATACTCCTAACAAGACTATTTTAGAAACAAAAATTATGATGAAATCAAATTAACTCCTAAGATTGTCATTTTCAATGAATATTGGAATGATTTCTGCATAGAAACCTTATTAATATCTAATGCTTGTAGCAGTTTTACTTTAGAGATATATGTCAAAAATGACAGTTGATGATATTTTTGTTGAGGCTAATATATATGAACCTTTGTGACCATGACTAGATGAGGAAACTTTCGAAAGTCTCAACTAGTGGATACAAGAAAGTTAGGCAAATTATTACATCACATTGGTGTCAGAAATAATGAATGTCATCTACTAGGTTTCTGCAAAAATATATCCAAGCTGAAGGGACGTGAAGTGTACATTCAACTGAAGTGTCATTGTAATTGTGTACGTTCCTAGTTGCCGGACAAGTTAAAGAGCATGATGAATGTTTGTAGTATAATTACGTAAAACCTTCTGATTTCCTGCATGAAAGACATTAGGAATCATGTACCACCTCCTTTGACATTGATTCATAGGTGTATGAGTTGTTCCACTGACTTAAGTCACATTTCTCCTCATCACTTGGCATATCCACATTGATATTGAGATGGTTTTATTTTAGTTTTAGACATATGACAGATCATACCGTGTTTGCAATTGTAAGGGTATATTTCATGAAGCCTGTATTTCCTTTTTTCAGTGTATTTCTGTCATGTTCCAGTCCCCAGACACAAAGTAGAAAACATCAAAGCCTACACTAATACAGGCAGGAGGATACAGCTTGGTGCTAACACTGTATGCATGTATGGATAACTTTATCATATTTACGTATGAGTGATTATGTATCCCTTTTGCTTTTCAGTGTCTTCTCAGAAACAACCAGTCTTGAAGGTAAATAAATTTCCATTTAAATTTGGAACTAGTAACTGCAGAGTCTATGAAACCTACTTTATTTGTTGATTATTTTATTTCAAATTCCATTCAGGTTACAAGTGACGAGAAAGATTCTGTTCCGAATACAGCCTCAGAAATAAAGGATGGACAAGAATCTGCTACAGGTAATTTTGCAAAACACATTTACTGTCATGTTCAGTCCAGATAGAAAATAACTTCTCTTCCCTGAATAAATCAGCGTGGGACTCGTTGATGCTGCACATTCTGATTCAGCAGGCCCGAGATTCCTCATATGTAATAAGTTCTCGGGTGACGCCGATGCTGCTGGTCTTGGACATGATCTTCGCAGTAAGATTATAGACTTCCACACATTGAAATTGGGAAGAAGAAACATTGGAGAGCAGATCAAGACGTAAGGGGTTCAGGGGACAGCATAATTTTGCTTTAATTCTGCAGCATGTTTTCACCAAGGGTGGAAGGAGAAAGAGATGAAGTATAGATTTTACAGACATCACACCGTACTCCTAAAGACAGACGGAAACTTGATCGTAATAACTCGCAGACACTAGAGTGACAAGTAACGAGACCACTGATATAGCAATTAGTTTTCCCAAGGAAGAGGGATAGTGAGGCAGGAAGGAGGAAAAGAAGAAGTTACTTATGTAATTTTGTGATATCTGCTGAGGAAACCTGAGTGAACTCACTTCAGATGCATGTAACATATTTGCAGAAAGAAGATTTGATTTTGGCAGCTCCTGGAAATGCAGGATGCAGGAAGAATGCTAGAATTGGGATACACCGCAATGACTAATTACTCCTCTTTGTAACTATTAGGCATCAGACTTGCATGTTTCATTGATTTTAGTTTTAAAAATGAGATATGCCTGAATATGTCTACATTGGCTTCTTTGATCAAAGAGGTAACTCTTGGAAAAAATCGCGATTTAATGAATATTCTTTATAAAATAGCATGATACTCCTAACAAGACTATTTTAGAAACAAAAATACTGTTGAATTCATCAATTAACCCTTAAATGGTCATTTTTAACGAATGTTGGCATAATTTCCAAATGGAAAAGCTCACTAATATCCAATTCTTGTAGGAGTTTTATTTAGCAGAAGTATGTCAAAATTAATAATTGATTATGCTCTTTATTGTGGATTATATATTATACTTTGTTGCCATGAGTGGATAAAGAAATGTTTGGAAGGCTAAACTAGAGAATACAAGAAACTTAGGGGAATTATTATACCACATGGGTGTGAGAAATAATGAATATTATTTACTCCGATTCCGGAAACATATATCCAAGCTGATCAATTTAGGACACTACCACTTAAAAGACGTGAAATGTTCATTCAACTAAAGTGTCATTGTAATTGTGTAAGTTCTCAGTTATCAGGCAAATTAAAGAGCATCGTGAATGTTTGTAGTATAATGGTGTAAATCCTTCTGCTTTCTTGCCTGAAAGATGCAGGATCATGTACCACCTGCTTTGACATTGTTTCTCAGGTGTATGAATTGCTGCTCTGATTTTACATCACATTTCTCCTATTCACTCGACATATCCTTATTGATACAGACACGGTATTATTTTAGGCAGGAGGATACAGCTTAATGCTAACACCTCATGAATGTATGAATAACATTATCTTATGTACGTATGAGTGATTGTGTGTCCCTTTTGCTTTTTAGTGTCTTCTCAGAAACAACCAGACTTGAAGGTAATTAAACTCTCATTTATATTTTGAACTAGTAACTGTTTGGTCTATGAACTATACTTTATGTATTGATTATTTTGTTTCAAATTCCATTCAGGCTACAAGTGACAAGGAAGATTCTGTTTCGAATATAGCCACAGAAATAAAGGAAGCACAAATATCTGGAACAGGTAATTTTGCAATACGCATATAATGTCATGTTCAATCAAGATAGAAGAGAACTTCCCTTCCCCAAATAAATCAGCGTGGGGTTCGTCGAAGGTTCACGTTCTGTTTCAGCACGCCTAAGATTCTTCCTTTGTAATAAGTTCTCAGGTGAGCCTCATGCTGCTGGTCTTTGGCCATGATCTGAGTACTAAGATTATAGACTTCCCTACTTTGAAATTGGAAAGAAGAACCATTGGAGAACAGTTTAACACATAACAGGCTCAGGAGACAGCATCATTTTCCTTTAATTCTACAGCATGTTTCCATCAAGAGGGGAAGGAGAAAGAGATGAAGTAATAGATATTACAGACATCAGATTGTATTGCTATGAACATAGGCAAAAGTAATCCTAATACCCCAAAAACACTGTAGAATGAGAACTAACAAGATCAATGATGTAGCAATTATTTTACTCAAGCAAGAGGAATTGTGAGGCAGGAAGTAGGGAAAAGAAGAGGTTATTTATGAAATTTTGGGGTTTCCGCTGAGGAAACGTGAGTGAACTCACATCAGATACATTTGGAATATTTGCATAAAAGAATATTTGATTTTGGCAGCTCCAGGAACTACTGGAAGCAGGAAACAGTGCTAGAATTGGGATAAACCACAGTGACTCCTTACTCTTCTTTGTTACTATTAGGCATCAGGGATACATGTGTTGTTGATTTTACTTATAATAATGAGATAAACTTCAATATGAATACATTGACTTGGTTGTTCAAGGAGCTAACTCTTGGATAAAATAGGTAGTTAGTGAAACTTCTTTAGAGAATAGTGTGATATTCCCAACAAGACTATTTTAGTAACAAAAATTACATTGAATTCAAGTTAACTCCTCAAATGGTCATTTTCAATGAATATTGGAGTGTTTTCTGAATGTAAATTTTATTAATATCTAATGCTGGTAATGGTGTAACTTTGTAGACGTATGTCAAAATTGGTAATTCATGATGTTTTTATTGAGGCTAATATATTATTTTTTGTTACTGTGAATGTTTAAAGAAACTTTCAAAATGCTAAACTAGCAGATACAAGAAACTTAGTCAAATTACTACACCACACGGGAGTGAGAAAAAATGAATATTATCTACTAGGTTTCAACAAACATATATCCAAGCTGATCAATTTAGGACACTTCCACTGAAGAGACGTGAAGTGTCATTGTAATTGTGTGCCTTCCCAGTAATCGGACGAGTTAAAGAGCGTGATGAATGTTTGTAGTACAATTATGTAAATCCTTCTGATTTCCTGCATGAAAGACATGCGGGATCGTGTACCACCTGCTTTGACATTGATTCTCAGGTGTATGAGTTGCTTCACTGATTTAGGTCACGTTTGTCCTCATCACTCGGCATATCCACATTGATATTGAGATGGTTTTATTTTAGTTTTAGGCATACGACAAATCATACCGTGTTTGCAATTGTAAGGGTATATTTCATGAAGCCTGTGTTCCCTTTTGTCAGTGTATCTCTGTCATGTTCCAGTCCCCAGACACAAAGTAGCAAACATCAAAGCCTACACTAATACAGGCAGGTGGATACAGCTTGGTGCTAACATTGTATGCGTGTGTGGATAACTTTATCATATTTACGTACGAGTGACTATGTATCCCTTTTGCTTTTCAGTGCCTTCTCAGAAACCACCAGCCTTGAAGGTAATTAAATTTTCATTTATATTTTGAACTACTAACTGTACAGTCTATGAACCTACTTTATTTATTAATTATTTTGTTTCAAATTCCATTCAGGTTATAAGTGACGAGAAAGATTCTATTTTGAATATAGCTACAGAAATAAAGGATGGACAAGAATCTGGGACAGGTAATTCTGCAAAACACATTTAATGTCATGTTCAGTCCAGATAGAAAATAACTTCTCTTCCCTGAATAAATCAGCGTGGGGCTAGTCGAAGCTACACATTCTGGTTCAGCAGGCCTGACATTCTTCATATGTAATAAGTTCTCGGGTGACGCCCATGCTGCTGGTCTTGAACATGATCTTCGCAGTAAGATTATAGACTTCCACACATTGCAATTGGGAAGAAGAAACATTGGAGAGCAGATAAAGATGTAAGGGGCTCAGGCGACAGCATAATTTTGCTTTAATTCTACAGCATGTTTTCACCAAGGGTGGAAGGAGAAAGAGATGAAGTATAGATTTCATGGACATCACACCATACTGCTGAAGACAGACGGAAACTTGATCGTAATAACTCGCGGACACTAGAACGAGAAGTATCCAGACCACTGATATAGCAATTAGTTTTCCCAAGGAAGTGGGTTTGTGAGGCAGGAAGGAGGGAAAAGAAGTTATTTATGTAATTTTGTGATTTCTGCTGAGGAAACCTGAGTGAATTCACTTCAGATGCATGTAGCATATTTGCAGAAAGAAGATATGATTTTGGCAGCTCCTGGAACTACCGGTTGCAGGAAAGAATGCTAGAATTGGGATAAACCACAATGACTAATTACTCCTCTTTTTACTGTTAGTCATCAGACTTACCTGTTTCGTTGATTTTAGTTTTAAAAATGAGATACCCTTGAATATGAATACATTGGCTTCTTTGATCAAAGAGGTAACTCTTGGAAAAAAAATCGCGATTTAATGAATATTCTTTAGAGAATAGCATGATACTCCTAACAAGACTATTTTAGAAACAAAAATACTGTTGAATTCATCAACTGACCCTTAAAATGGTCATTTTCAATGAATGTTGGCGTGATTTCCGAATGGAAAAGCTCACTAATATCCAATTCTTATAGGAGTTTTATTTAGCAGAAGTATGTTAAAATTAATAATTGATTATGCTCTTTATTGAGGTTTATATATTATACTTTGTGGCCATGAGTGGGTGAAGAAATGTTCAGAAGGCTAAACTAGAGAATGCAAGAATCTTAGGCGAATTATGACACCACACGGGTGTGAGAAATAGTGAATATTATTTAGTCAGATTCTGGAAACATATATCCAAGCTGATGAACTTAGGACACTTCCACTTAAAAGACGGGAAATGTCCATTCAACTAAAGTGTCATTGTAATTGTGTAAGTTCTCAGTTATCAGGCAAGTTAAACAGCATGATGAATGTTTGTAGTATAATGGTGTAAATCCTTCTGCTTTGTTGCCTGAAAGACATGCAGGATCATGTACCACCTGCTTTGACATTGATTCTCAGGTGTATGAATTGCTGCTCTGATTTTACATCACATTTCTCCTCATCACTCGCCATATCCATATTGATATAGACCCGGTTTTATTTTAGTCTTAGACCTACGACTAATCGTACCATGTTTAAAATTGTAAGGGTATATTTGGTGAAGCCTGTATTCTTCTTCTTCAGTGTATTTCTGAAGTAGAAAACATCTAATCCTACGCTAATACAGGCAGGAGGATACAGCTTGTTGCTAACACCTCATGAATGTACAAATAACATTATCTTATGTTCATATGATTGATTATGTGTCCCTTTTGCTTTTTAGTGTCTTCTCAGAAACAACCAACCTTGAAGGTAATTAAACACTCATTTATATTTTGAACTCGTAACTGTATAGTCTATAATCTATACTTTATGTATTGATTATTTTGTTTCAAATTCCATTCAGGCTACAAGTGACAAGGAAGATTCTGTTTCGAATATAGCCACAGAAATAAAGGATGGACAACAATCTGGGACAGGTAATTCTGCAATACACATTTAACGTCATGTTCAGTCCACATAGAAAAGAACTTCTCTTCCCTGAGTAAATCATCGTGGGGCTCGTCGAAGCTGCACATTCTGATTCAGCAGACCTGAGATTCTTCATATTTAATAAGTTCTCTGGTGACGCCGATGCTGCTGGTCTTGGACATGACCTTCCCGGTAAGGTTATAGACTTCCACACACTGAAATTGGGAAGAAGAAATATGGAGAGCAGATCAAGACGTAAGGGGCTCAAGGGACAGCATAATTTGGCTTTAATTCTACAGCTTGTTTTCACCAAGGGTGGAAGGAGAAAGAGATGAAGTATAGATTTTACAGACATCACACCGTACTGCTAAAGACAGAGGGAAACTTGATCGTAATAACTTGCGGACACTAGAATGACAAGTAACGAGACCACTGATGTAGCAATTAGTTTTCCCAAGGAAGTGGGATTGTGTGGCAGGAAGGAGGGAAAAAAAGAAGTTATTTATGTAATTTTGGGATTTCTGCTGAGGAAACCTGCGTGAAGTCACTTTAGATGCATTTAGCATATTTGCAGAAAGAAGATTTGATTTAGGCAGCTCCTGGAACTACAGGATGCAGGAAAGAATGCTAGAATTGGGATAAACCACAATGACTAATTACTCCTCTTTGTTACTATTAGGCATCAGACTTGCATGTTTTGTTGATTTTAGTTACAAAAACGAGATACGCTTCAATATGAATACATTGGCTTCTTTGATCAAAGAGGTAACTCTTGGAAAAAATCGTGATTTAATGAATATTTTTTAGAGAATAGCATGATACTCCCAACAAGACTATTTTAGAAACAAAAATAATGTTGGATTCATCAACTAACCTTTAAATGGTCATTTTCAATGAATGTTGGCGTGATTTCTGAATGGAAAAGCTTACTGCTATCCAATGCTTGTAGGAGTTTTATTTAGTAGAAGTATGTCAAAATTAATAATTGATTATACTCTTTATTGAGGTTTATATATTATACTTTGTGGCCATGAGTGGATGAAGAAATGTTCAGAAGGCTAAACTAGAGAATACAAGAAACTTAGGCAAATTATGACACCACACGGGTGTGAGAAATAATGAATATTATTACTCCAATTCTGGAAACATATATCCAAGCTGATCAATTTAGGTCACTTCCATTTAAAAGACGTGAGATGTTCATTCAACTAAAGTGTCATTGTAATTGTGTAAGTTCTCAGTTATCAGGCTAGTTAAAGAGCATGATGAATGTTTGTAGTATAATGGTGTAATAATCCTCCTGCTTTCTTGTCTGAAAGACATGCACGATCATGTACCACCTGCTTTGACATTGTTTCTCAGGTGTGTGAATTGCTGAGGATTTTACATCATGTGTCTCCTCATCAATCGACATATCCATATTGATATAGACACGGTTTTATTTTAGTTTTAGACATACGACTAATCATACCATGTTTGAAATAGTAAGGGTATATTTCATGAAGCCTGTATTCCTTTTCTTCAGTGTATTTCTAAAGTAGAAAACATCAAATCCTACACTAATACAGGCAGGAGGATACAGCTTAATGCTAACACCTCATGAATGTATGAATAACATTATCTTATGTACATATGAGTGATTATGTGTCCCTTTTGCTTTTTAGTGTCTTCTCAGAAACAACCAGCTTTGAAGGTAATTAAACTCTCATTTATATTTTGAACTAGTAACTGTATAGTCTATGAACTGTACTTTATGTACTGATTATTTTGTTTCAAATTCTCTTCAGGCTACAAGTGACAAGGAAGATTCTGTTTCGAATATAGCCACAGAAATAAAGGATGCACAAATATCTGGAACAGGTAATTTTGCAATATGCATCTAATGTCAGGTTCAATCAAGATAGAAGAGAACTTCTCTTCCCCAAATAAGTGAGCGTGGGGTTCGTCGAAGGTTCACGTTCTGTTTCAGCACGCCTGAGATTCTTCCTTTGTAATAAGTTCTCGGGTGAGCCTCATGCTGCTGGTCTTTGACGTGATCTGAGTACTAAGATTACAGACTTCCCTACTTTGAAACAGGGAAGAAGAACCATTGGAGAGCAGTTTAACACATAAGAGGCTCAGGAGACAGCATCATTTTCCTTTAATTCTACAGCATGTTTCCATCAAGAGGGGAAGGAGAAAGAGATGAAGTAATAGATATTATAGACATCAGATCGTATTGCTATGAACATAGGCAAAAGTAATCCTAATACCCCAAAAACACTGTAGAATGAGAACTAACAAGACCAATGATGTAGCAATTATTTTGCTCAAGCAAGAGGAATTGTGAGGCAGGAAGTAGGGAAAGAAGAGGTTATTTATGAAATTTTGGGGTTTCCGCCGAGGAAACCTGAGTGAACTCACTTCAGATACATTTGGAATATTTGCATAAAAGAATATTTGATTTTGGCAGCTCCAGGAACTACTGGACACAGGAAACAGTGCTAGAATTGGGATAAACCACAGTGACTTGTTATTCCTCTTTGTTACTATCAAGCATCAGAGATACATGTTTTGTTGATTTTACTTATAAAAGTGAGATAAACTTGAATATGAATACATTGCTTTCGTTATTCAAGGAGCTAACTCTTGGATAAAATAGCTATTCAGTGAGACATCTTTAGAGAATAGTGTGATATTCCCACCAAGACTATTTTAGTAACAAAAATTATGTTGAATTCGAATTAACTCCAAAATGGTCATTTTCAATGAATATTGGAGTGATTTCTCAGTGTAAATTCTATTAGTATTTAATGCTGGTAACAATGTGGCTTTGTAGACGTATGTCAAAATTGGTAATTCATGATCTTTTTATTGAGGCTAATGTATTATTTTTTGTTACCGTGAATGTTTGAAGAAACTTTCAGAAGGCTAAACTAGCAGATACAAGACACTTATTCAAATTATTACACCACACGGGAGTGAGAAATAATGAATATTATCTACTAGGTTTCAACAAACATATATCCAAGCTGATCAATTTAGGACACTTCCACTGAAGAGACGTGAAGTATCATTGTAATTGTGTGCCTTCCCAGTTATCAGATGAGTTAAAGAGCGTGATGAATGTTTGTAGTATAATTATATAAATCCTTCTGATTTCCTGCATGAAAGACATGCGGGATCGTGTACCACCTGCTTTGACATTGATTCTCAGGTGTATGAGTTGCTCCACTGATTTAGGTCACATTTGTCCTCATCACTCGGCATATCCACATCGATATTGGCACGATTTTATTTTAGTTTTAGATATACGACAAATCATACCGTGTTTGCAATTGTAAGGGTATATTTCATGAAGCCTGTGTTCACTTTTGTCAGTGTATCTCTGTCATGTTCCAGTCCCCAGACACAAAGTAGAAAACATCAAAGCCTACACTAATGCAGGCAGGAGGATACAGGTTGATGCTAACACTGTACTCATGTATGGATAACTTTATCATATTTACGTGTGAGTGATTATGTATCCCTTTTGCTTTTCAGTGCCTTCTCAGAAACCACCAGCGTTGAAAGTAATTAAATTTTCATTTATATTTTGAACTAGTAACTGCAGAGTCTATGAAACCTACTTTTTTGGTGATTAATTTGATTCAAATTCCATTCAGGTTACAAGTGACAAGAAAGTTTCTGTTTCGAATACAGCCACAGAAATAAAGGATGGACAAGAATCTGGGACAGGTAATTCTGCAAAACACATTTAATGTCATGTTCATCCAGATAGAAAATAACTTCTCTTCCTTGAATAAATCAGCGTGGGGCTCTTCAATGCTGCACATTCTGATTCAGCAGGCCCGAGATTCCTCATATGTAATAAGTTCTCGGGTGACGCCGATGCTGCTGGTCTTGGAAATGATCTTCCCAGTAAGATTAAAGACTTCCACACACTGAAATTGGGAAGAAGAAACATTGGAGAGCAGATCATGACGTATGGGGCTGAGGGGACAGCATAATTATGCTTTAATTCTACAGCATGTTTTCACCAAGGGTGGAAGGAGAAAGAGATGAAGTATAGATTTTACAGACATCACACTGTACTGCTAAAGACAGATGGAAACTTGATCGTAATGACTCGCGGACACTAGAACGAGAAGTAATAAGTCCACTGATATAGCAATTAATTTTCCCAAGATAGAGGGATTGTGAGGCAGGAAAGAGGGAAAAGAAGAAGTTATTTATGTAATTTTGTGATTTCTGCTGAGGAAACCTAAGTGAACTCACTTCAGATGCATGTAGCATATTTGCAGAAAGAAGATTTGATTTTGGCAGCTTCTGAAACTACAGGATGCAGCAAGGAATGCTAGAATTAGGATAAACCACAATGACTAATTACTCCTCTTTGTTACTATTAGGCATCAGACTTACCTGTTTCGTTGATTTTAGTTATAAAAATGAGATATGCTTGAATATGAATACATTGGCTTCTTTGATCAAAGAGGTAACTCTTGGATAAAATCGCAATTTAATGAATATTCTTTAGGGAATAGCATGATACTCCTAGCAAGACTATTTTAGAAACAAAAATACTGTTGAATTCATCAACTGACCCTAAAAATGGTCATTTTCAATGAATGTTGGCGTGATTTCCGAATGGAAAAGCTTACTAATATCCAATGCTTGTAGAAGTTTTATTTAGTAGAAGTATGTCAAAATTAATAATTGATTATGCTCTTTATTGAGGTTTACATATTATACTTTGTTGCCATGAGTGGATGAAGAAATGTTTGGAAGGCTAAACTAGAGAATACAAGAAACTTAGGCCAATTAGGACATCACACGGGTGTGAGAAATAATGAATATTATTTACTCCGATTCCGGAAACATATATCCAAGCTGTTGAATTTAGGACACTTCCAACTTAAAAGGCGTGAGATGTCCATTCAACTAAAGTGTCATTGTAATTGTGTAAGTTCTCAGTTATCAGGCAAGTTAAAGAGCATGATGAATGTTTGTAGTATAATGGTATAAATCCTTCTGCTTTCTTGCCTGAAAGACATGCAGCATGTACCACCTGCTTTAACATTGATTTTCAGGTGTATGAATTGCTGCTCTGATTTTACATCATATTTCTCCTCATCACTCAGCATATCCATAATGATATAGACCCGGTTTTATTTTAGTTTTAGACGTATGACTAATCATACCATGTTTGAAATAGTAAGGGTATATTTCATGAAGCCTGTATTCCTTTTCTTCAGTGTATTTCTAAAGTAGAAAACATCAAATCCTACACTAATACAGGCAGGAGGATACAGCTTGATGCTAACACCTCATGAATGTATGAATAACATTATCTTATGTACATATGAGTGATTGTGTGTCCCTTTTGCTTTTTAGTGTCTTCTCAGAAACAACCAACCTTGAAGGTAATTAAACTCTCATTTATATTTTGAACTAATAACTGTATAGTCTATGAACTATGCTTTATGCATTGATTATTTTGTTTCAAATTCCATTCAGGCTACAAGTGACAAGGAAGATTCTGTTTCGAATATAACCACCAAAATAAAGGATGCACAAATATCTGGGACAGGTAATTTTACAATTCGCATATAATGTCAGGTTCAATCAAGATAGAAGAGAACTTCTCTTCCCCAAATAAGTGAGCGTGGGGTTCGTCGAAGGTTCACGTTCTGTTTCAGCACGCCTGAGATTCTTCTTTTGTAATCAGTTCTTGGGTGAGCTTAATGCTGCTGGTCTTTGGCCGTGATCTGAGTACTAAGATTACAGACTTCCCTATTTTGAAATTGGGAAGAAGAACCATTGGAAAGCGGTTTAACACATAACAGGCTCAGGAAACAGCATGATTTTTTTTAATTCTACGGCATGTTTCCATCAAGAGGGGAAGGAGAAAGAGATGAAGTAATAGATATTATAGACATCAGATCGTATTGCTATGAACAGAGGCAAAGTGATCCTAATACCCCTAAAACACTGTAGAATGAGAACTAACAAGACCAATGATGTAGCAATTATTTTGCTCAAGCAAGAGGAATTGTGAGGCAGGAAGTAGGGAAAAGATGAGGTTATTTATGAAAGTTTGAGGTTTCCGCCCAGGAAACCTGAGTGAACTCACTTCAGATACATTTGGAATATTTGCATAAAAGAATATTTGATTTTGGCAGCTCCAGGAACTACTGGACGCAGGAAACAGTGCTAGAATTGGGATAAACCACAGTGACTCGTTATTCCTCTTTGTTACTATTAGGCATCAGAGATACATGTTTTGTTGATTTTACTTATAAAAATGAGATAAACTTGAATATGAATACATTGCTTTCGTTGTTCTAGGAGCTAACTCTTGGATAAAATAGCTACTCAGTGAAACTCCTTTAGAGAATAGTGTGATATTCCCCACAAGACTATTTTAGTAACAAAAATTATGTTGAATTCAAATTAACTCCTAAAATGGTCATTTACAATGAATATTGGAGTGATTTCTGAATGTTAATTTTATTAATATCTAATGCTGGTAACAGTGTAACTTTGTAGAAGTATGTCAAAATTGGTAATTCATGATCTTTTTACTGAGGTTAATATATTATTTTTTGTTACCGTGAATGTGTGAAGAGAATTTCAGAAGGCTAAACTAGCAGATACAAGAAAGTTAGCCAAATTATTTCACCACACGGGAGTGAGAAATAATGAATATTATCTACTAGGTTTCAACAAACATATATCCAAGCTGATCAATTTAGGACACTTCCACTGAAGAGATGTGAAGTGTCATTGTAATTGTGTACCTTCCTAGTTATCGGATGAATTAAAGAGCGTGATGAATGTTTGTAGTATAATTATGTAAATCCTTCTGATTTCCTGCATGAAAGACATGCGGGATCATGTACCACCTGCTTTGACATTGATTCTCAGGTGTATGAGTTGCTCCACTGATTTAGGTCACATTTGTCCTCATCACTCGGCATATCCACATTGATATTGAGATGGTTTTATTTTAGTTTTAGACATATGACAAATCATACCGTGTTTGCAATTGTAAGGGTATATTTCATGAAGTCTATATTCCCTTTTGTCAGTTTATTTCTTTTATGTTCCAGTCCCCAGACACAAAGTAGAAAACATCAAAGCCTACACTAATGCAGGCAGGAGGATATAGCTTGATGTTAACACTATACACGTGTATACATAACTTTATTATATTTACGTGTGAGTGATTATGTATCCCTTTTGCTTTTCAGTGTCTTCTCAGAAACCACCAGCATTGAAAGTAATTAAATTTTCATTTATATTTTGAACTAGTGACTACAGAGTCTATGAAACCTACTTTTTTGGTGATTAATTTGATTCAAATTCCATTCAGGTTACAAGTGACAAGAAAGTTTCTGTTTCGAATACAGCCACAGAAATAAAGGATGGACAAGAATCTGGGACAGGTAATTCTGCAAAACACATTTACTGTCATGTTCAGTCCAGATAGAAAATAACTTCTCTTCCTTGAATAAATCAGCGTGGGGCTCTTCAATGCTGCACATTCTGATTCAGCAGGCCCGAGATTCCTCATATGTAATAAGTTCTCGGGTGACGCCCATGCTGCTGGTCTTGGACATGATCTTCCCAGTAAGATTAAAGACTTCCACACACTGAAATTGGGAAGAAGAAACATTGGAGAGCAGATCACGATATATGGGGCTCAGGGGACTGCATAATTTTGCTTTAATTCTATAGCATGTTTTCACCAAGGGTGGGAGGAGAAAGAGATGAAGTATAGATTTTACAGACATCACACTGTACTGCTAAAGACAGATGGAAACTTGATTGTAATAACTCGCGGACACTAGAACGAGAAGTAACGAGTCCACTGATGTAGCAATTAATTTTCCCAAGATAGAGGGATTGTGAGGCAGGAAAGAGGGAAAAGAAGAAGTTATTTATGTAATTTTGTGATTTCTGCTGAGGAAACCTAAGTGAACTCACTTCAGATGCATGTAGCATATTTGCAGAAAGAAGATTTGATTTTGGCAGCTTCTGAAACTACAGGATGCAGCAAGGAATGCTAGAATTAGGATAAACCACAATGACTAATTACTCCTCTTTGTTACTATTAGGCATCAGACTTACCTGTTTCGTTGATTTTAGTTATAAAAATGAGATATGCTTGAATATGAATACATTGGCTTCTTTGATCAAAGAGGTAACTCTTGGATAAAATCGCAATTTAATGAATATTCTTTAGGGAATAGCATGATACTCCTAGCAAGACTATTTTAGAAACAAAAATACTGTTGAATTCATCAACTGACCCTAAAAATGGTCATTTTCAATGAATGTTGGCGTGATTTCCGAATGGAAAAGCTTACTAATATCCAATGCTTGTAGAAGTTTTATTTAGTAGAAGTATGTCAAAATTAATAATTGATTATGCTCTTTATTGAGGTTTAAATATTATACTTTGTTGCCATGAGTGGATGAAGAAATGTTTGGAAGGCTAAACTAGAGAATACAAGAAACTTAGGCCAATTAGGACATCACACGGGTGTGAGAAATAATGAATATTATTTACTCCGATTCCGGAAACATATATCCAAGCTGTTGAATTTAGGACACTTCTAACTTAAAAGGCGTGAGATGTTCATTCAACTAAAGTGTCATTGTAATTGTGTAAGTTCTCAGTTATCAGGCAAGTTAAAGAGCATGATGAATGTTTGTAGTATAATGGTATAAATCCTTCTGCTTTCTTGCCTGAAAGACATGCAGCATGTACCACCTGCTTTAACATTGATTCTCAGGTGTATGAATTGCTGCTCTGATTTTACATTATATTAATCACTCAGCATATCCATAATGATATAGACCCGGTTTTATTTTAGTTTTAGACGTATGACTAATCATACCATGTTTGAAATAGTAAGGGTATATTTCGTGAAGCCTGTATTCCTTTTCTTCAGTGTATTTCTAAAGTAGAAAACATCAAATCCTACACTAATACAGGCAGGAGGATACAGCTTGATGCTAACACCTCATGAATGTATGAATAACATTATCTTATGTACATATGAGTGATTGTGTGTCCCTTTTGCTTTTTAGTGTCTTCTCAGAAACAACCAGCCTTGAAGGTAATTAAACTCTCATTTATATTTTGAACTAATAACTGTATAGTCTATGAACTATGCTTTATGCATTGATTATTTTGTTTCAAATTCCATTCAGGCTACAAGTGACAAGGAAGATTCTGTTTCGAATATAGCCACCAAAATAAAGGATGCACAAATATCTGGGACAGGTAATTTTACAATTCGCATATAATGTCAGGTTCAATTAAGATAGAAGAGAACTTCTCTTCCTCAAATAAGTGAGCGTGGGGTTCGTCGAAGGTTCACGTTCTGTTTCAGCACGCCTGAGATTCTTCCTAAGTTCTCGGGTGAGCTTAATGCTGCTGGTCTTTGGCCATGATCTGAGTACTAAGATTATAGACTTCCCTACTTTGAAATTGGGAAGAAGAACCATTGGAAAGCGGTTTAACACATAACAGGCTCAGGAAACAGCATCATTTTCCTTTAATTCTACAGCATGTTTCCATCAAGAGGGGAAGGAGAAAGAGATGAAGTAATAGATATTATAGACATCAGATCGTATTGCTATGAACAGAGGCAAAGTGATCCTAATACCCCTAAAACACTGTAGAATGAGAACTAACAAGACCAATGATGTAGCAATTATTTTGCTCAAGCAAGAGGAATTGTGAGGCAGGAAGTAGGGAAAAGATGAGGTTATTTATGAAAGTTTGAGGTTTCCGCCCAGGAAACCTGAGTGAACTCACTTCAGATACATTTGGAATATTTGCATAAAAGAATATTTGATTTTGGCAGCTCCAGGAACTACTGGACGCAGGAAACAGTGCTAGAATTGGGATAAACCACAGTGACTCGTTATTCCTCTTTGTTACTATTAGGCATCAGAGATACATGTTTTGTTGATTTTACTTATAAAAATGAGATAAACTTGAATATGAATACATTGCTTTCGTTGTTCTAGGAGCTAACTCTTGGATAAAATAGCTACTCAGTGAAACTCCTTTAGAGAATAGTGTGATATTCCCCACAAGACTATTTTAGTAACAAAAATTATGTTGAATTCAAATTAACTCCTAAAATGGTCATTTACAATGAATATTGGAGTGATTTCTGAATGTTAATTTTATTAATATCTAATGCTGGTAACAGTGTAACTTTGTAGAAGTATGTCAAAATTGGTAATTCATGATCTTTTTATTGAGGCTAATATATTATTTTTTGTTACCGTGAATGTGTGAAGAGAATTTCAGAAGGCTAAACTAGCAGATGCAAGAAAGTTAGCCAAATTATTTCACCACACGGGAGTGAGAAATAATGAAATTATCTACTAGGTTTCAACAAACATATATCCAAGCTGATCAATTTAGGACACTTCCACTGAAGAGATGTGAAGTGTCATTGTAATTGTGTACCTTCCTAGTTATCGGACGAGTTAAAGAGCGTGATGAATGTTTGTAGTATAGTTATATAAATCCTTCTGATTTCCTGCATGAAAGACATGCGGGATCGTGTACCACCTGCTTTGACATTGATTCTCAGGTGTATGAGTTGCTTCACTGATTTAGGTCACATTTGTCCTCATCACTCGGCATATCCACATTGATATTGAGATGGTTTTATTTTAGTTTTAGACATATGACAAATCATACCGTGTTTGCAATTGTAAGGGTATATTTCATGAAGCCTGTGTTCCCTTTTGTCAGTGTATTTCTTTTATGTTCCAGTCCCCAGACACAAAGTAGAAAACATCAAAGCCTACACTAATACAGGCAGGAGGATACAGCTTGGTGCTAACACTGTATGCGTGTGTGGATAACTTTATTATATTTACGTGTGAGTGATTATGTGTCCCTTTTGCTTTTCAGTGTCTTCTCAGAAACCACCAGCCTTGAAGGTAATTAAATTTTCATTTATATTTTGAACTAGTAACTGTAGAGTCTATGAAATATACATTATTTATTGATTATTTTGATTCAAATTCCATTCAGGCTACAAGTGACAAGAAAGATTCTGTTTCGAATATAGCCACAGAAATAATGGATGGACAAAAATCTGGTACAGGTAATTTTACAGAACACATTTAGTGTCATGTTCAGTCCAAATGTAGAAGAACTTCTCTTCCCTGAATACATAGTGGGGGACTCGTTGAAGATGTACATTCTGAATCAGCAGGCCTGAGATTCCTCAGTTGTAATAAGTTCTTGGGTGATGCTGATGCTACTGGTCTTAGACATGATCTTCACAATAAGATTATAGACTTACCCACATTGAAATTGGGAAGAAGATACCTTGAAGAGCAGGTCAAGACATAAGGGGCTTAGGGGACAGAATAATTTTGCCTTAATTCTACAGCATGTTTTTACCAAAGGTAGAAGGAGAAAGAGATGAAGTATAGATTTTACATTCACATCCTACTGCTGAAAACAGACAGTAAAGTAATCGTAATAACTCGTACACAGTGTAGAACAAGAACTAATGAGTCCACTGATATAGCAATTAGTTTTCTCAAGGAAGAGGGATTGTGAGGCAGGAAGGAGGGAAAAGAAGGAGTTACTTATGTAATTTTGGGTTTTCTGCTGAGGAAACCTGAATGAACTCACTTCAGAGGCATTTGGCATATTTGCATAAAGAAAATTTGATTTTGGAAACACCAGGAACTACAGGATGCAGGAAAGAATGCTAGAATTGGTGCAAACCACATTGACTAATTACTGCTCTTTGTTACTATTAGGCATGAGACTTACATGTTTTCTTGATTTTAGTTGTAAAAATTGGATAAAGTTGAACGTGAATACATTTGCTTCTTTGATCAAAGAGCAAAGTCTTGGATAAAATCGCTATTTAATGAATATTCTTTAAAGAATAGCATGATACTCCTAACAAGACTGTTTTAGAAACAAAAGTAATGTGGAATTGATAAACTGACTACTTGGTCATTTTCAATGAATATTGCTGTGATTTCGGAATGGAAAAACTTATTAATATCCAGTGCTTGTAGCAGTTTTATTTAGTAGAAGTATGTCAAAATTAATATAATTGAGGATGCTTTTAATTGAGGTTTATGTATTATACTTTGTTGCCATGAGTGGATGAAGAAATGTTCGAAAGGCTAAACTAGAGAATACAAGAAACTTAGGCAAATTATTGTATCACATGGGTTTAAGAAATAATGAATATTATTTACTCGAATTCAGGAAACATATATCCATGCTGATCAACTTAGGACACTTCCACGTAAGAGATGTGAAGTGTATGTTCAACTGAAATGTCATTGTAATTGTGTACCTTCTCAGTTATCAGGCAAGTTAAAGAACGTGATGAATGTTTGTAGTATAATAGTGTAAATCCTTCTGATGTATTGCATGAAAAACATGTGGGATCATGTACCACCTGCTTTGACACTGATTCTCAGGTGTATGAATTGCTGCTCTGATTTTAGATCACATTTGTCCTCATCACTCGGCATATCCACATTGATATTAACATTGTTTTATTTTAGTTTTAGGCATAGAACAAATCATACCAAGTTTGCAGTTGTAAGGGTATATTTCGTGAAGCTTGTATTCCTTTTTTTTCAATCTACTTCTGTCGTGTTCCAGTCTCCATACACAAAGTAGAAAACATCAAAGCCTACACTAATACAGGCAGGAGGATACAGCTTGATGCTAACACTTCATGAGTGTATGAATAATATTATCATATGTACATGTGAGTGATTATGTATCCCTTTTGCTTTTCAGTGTCTTCCCAGAAACAACCACCCTTGAAGGTAATTAAACTGTCTTTTATACTTTAAACTATTAACTGTATAGTTTATGAAATATACTTTTTTAATTGATTATTTTGTTTCAAATTCCATTCAGGCTGCAAGTGACAAGAAAGATTCTATTTCGAATATAGCCACAGAAATAAAGGATGGACAAGAATCTGCGACAGGTAATTTTGCAAAACACATTTAATGTCATGTTCAGTCCAGATAGAAAATAACTTCTCTTCCCCCGAATAAATCAGCGGGGGACTCATCGATGCTGCACATTCTGATTCAGCAGGCCTGAGATTCCTCATATGTAATAAGTTCTCGGGTGACACTGATGCTGCTGGTCTTGGACATGATCTTTGCAGTAAGATTATATATTTCCCCATGTTGAAATTGGGAAGAAGAAATATGGAGAGCAGGTCAAGACATAAGGGGCTCAGGGGACAGCATAATTTTGTTTTAATTCTACAGCATGTTTTCACTAAGGGTGGAAGGAGAAAGAGATGAAGTATAGATTTTACAGTAAGAGCATGATGAATGTTTGCAGTACAATGGTCTACATCATTCAGGTATCTTGCATGAAAGACATGTGGGTGCATGTACCACCTCCTTTGACATTGGTTCCCAGGTGATTGAGTTGCTTCTCTGATTTTAGACCACATTTGTCCTCATCACTTGACATATCCTTATTGAAATTGACACTGTTTTATTTTAGTTTTAGTCATATGACAGATCGTAATATGTTTGAAATGATTAGTGTATATTTCGTGAAACCTGTATTCTTGTTTTCTTCAGTGTATTTCTGTCATGTTCCTGTCCCAAGATACAAAATATAAAACATCAAAGGCTTCACTAAGACGGGCAGGAAGATGCAGCTTGATGCTAACACTGCATGAATGTTTGAATAACTTTATCATATGTACATATGACTGATTATATATTCCTTTTGCTTTTCAGTGTCTTCTCAGAAACAACCGGCCTGGAAGGTGATTAAAATCTCGTTTGCATTTTGAACTATTAACTGTATAGTCTATGAAATATACTCTATGTATTGATTATTTTGTTTCAAATCCCATTCAGGCTACAAGTGACAAGAAAGATTCTGTTTCAAATATAACGACAGAAATAAAGGATGGACAAATATCTGGGACAGGTAATTTTACAATACACATTTAATGTGATATTCAATCAAGAGAGAAGAGAAATTCACTTCCCCAAATAAATCAGTGGGGAGTTCATCAAAGCTGCACGTTCTGATTCAGCACACTGGAGAGTCTTCATTTCAATAAGTACTCAGGTGACCCTGATGCTGCTGGTCCTTGGCCATGATCTGAGTAGTAAGATTATAGACTGCCCTACATTGAAATTGGGAAGAAGAACCATTGGAGAGCAGTTCAACACATAAGGGGTTCAGGGGACAGAATAATTTTGCTTTAATTCTACTGCATGTTTCCATCAAGAGGGGAAGGTGAAAGAGATGAAGTAATAGATATTATAGGCATCAGATCGTATTGCTATAAACAGAGGGAAAAGTGATCCTTATACCCCATAAACACTGTAGAATGAGAACTAACCAGACCACTGATGTAGCAATTATTTTCCTCAAGGAAGAGGGATTGTGAGGGTGGAAGGAGGGAAAATAAGAAGTTATTTATGTAATTTTGGATTTTCTGCTGAGGAAACCTGTGTGAACTCACTACAGATGCATTTTCAGTATTTGTATTAAAGAAGATTTGATTTTCGCTGCTGCAGGAACTACTGGAGCGGGAAACAATGCTAGAATTGGGATAAATCACAGTGACTCCTTACTCTTCTTTGTTACTATTCGGCATCAGAGATACACGTTTTGTTGATTTTAGTTATAAAAAATGAGATAAACTTGAATATGAATACATTGCCTTCCTTGTTCAAGGAGCTAACTCTTAGATAAAATAGCTATTTAATGAAACCTCTTTACAGAATACCATGATACTCTCAAGAAGACTATTTTAGAAGCAAAAATTATGTTGAAATCTAATTAACTCCTAAAATGGTCATTTTCAATGAATATTAGAGTGATTCCTAATGTAAAATTTACTAATATCTAATGCTTGTCACAGTTTTACTTTGTAGAAGTATGTCAAGATTGATAATTGATGATATTTTTATTGAGGCTAATATATTATCCTTTGTTGCCATGAGTGGATGAAGAAACTTTTGGAAGTCTCAGCTAGCGAATACAAGAAATTTAGTCAAATTATTACACCTCACGAGTGTGAGAAATAATGAATATTACGTACTAGATTTTAGCAAACATATATCCAAGCTGATCAATGTAGGACACTTCCACTGAAGAGACGTGAAGTGTACATTGAACTGAAGTGTCATTGTAATTGTGTATCATCTCAGTTATTGGGCAAGTTAAAGAGCATGATGAATGTTTGTAGTATAATTATGTAAATCCTTCTGGTTTCTTGCATGAAAGACATGCGGGATCATGTACTACCTGATTTGACATTGATTCTCAGGTCTATGAGTTGCTCCACTGATTTTAGATCACATTTGTGCTCATCACTCGGCATATCTGTATTGATATTGACATGGTTTTATTTTAATTTTAGACATACGACTAATCATACCATGTTTGAAATTGTAAGGGTATATTTCGTGAAGCCTGTATTCCTTTTTTGAAGTGTATATCTGTCATGTTCCAATCCCCAGACACAAAGGAGAAAACATCAAAGCCTACACTAATGCAGGCAGGAAGATATGGCTTGATGCTAACACTGCATTATGTATGGATAACTTTATCATATGTACATATGAGTGATTATGTATCTCTTTTGCTTTTCAGTGTCTTCTCAGAAAAAAAAAGCCTTGAAGGTGATTAAAATCTCATTTATATTTTGAACTAGTAAATGTATAGTCTATGAAACATACTTTATTTATTGATTATTTTGTTTCAAATTCCATTCAGGCGACAAGTGACAAGGAAGATTCTGTTTCGAATACAGCCACAGAAATAAAGGATGGACAACAATCTGGGACAGGTAATTTTGCAAAACACATTTAATGTGTTCAGTCAAGACAGAAAAGAACTTCTCTTCCCCAAATAAATCAGCGAGGGACTCGTTGATGCTGCACATTCTGATTCAGCAGGCCTGAGATTCTTCATTTGTAGTAAGTTCTCGGGTGATGCTGATGCTGCTGGTCTTGGACATGATCTTCCCAGCCTAAACTAGAGGAAACAACAAATGTAGGCACATTATTACACGACATGGGTTTGAGAAATAAAGAATATTATATACTAGGATTTTCCAAACCTATATCCAAGCTGATGAAGCTGGGACACTTCCACTGAGGACTTGTGAAGTGTACATTCTACAGAAGTGTCATTGTCATCGTGTACCTGCTCAATTATCAGGCAAGTTAAAGATCATGATGAATATTAGTAGTATAATGGTATAAATCCTTCTGATGTCTTGCATGAGAAACATGCAGTAGCATTTACTACCTTCTTTGACATTGATTCATGGGTGTATGAGTTGCTCCTCTGATTTTAGATCACATTTCTTTTCATCATTCGGGATATCCACATTGATGTCAACACTTTTTATTTCAGTAATACACACATGACCCATTAATGTCTCTTTGTAATTTGTGACTGTATATTTTCTGGAAGCCTGTATTTCCATTTTCTTCAGTGTATTTCCTCATGTTCCTGTCCCAAAGACACAAACTATAAAACATCAAATCCTATGCTAGTACAGGCAGGAGGATACAGCTTGATGCTAACACTGCATGAATGTACGGATAACTTTATCATATTTACATATGATGGATTATATATTTCTTTTGCTTTTCAGCGTCTCCTCAGAAACAGTTGGCCTGGAAGGTAGTTACTCTTTCATTTATATTTTGAATTACTAATTGTATAGTCTATGAAACGTATATTATGTATTGACTATTTTGCTTCTTATTCCATTCAGGTTATATTTAAAAAGAAAGTTCCTGTTTTGAATACTGCCACAAGAATAATGGCTGGTCGGAAATCTGGAACAGGTAATTTGGCAATACACATTTAATGTCATGTGCACTCAAGATAGAAGAGAACGTCCCACCCCTGAATAAATCAGCGGGGGGATCATTGAAAATGCACTTTCTGATTCAGCAGGCCTGAGATTGTGCATTTCTAGTAAGTTCTCAGGTGATTTTGATGCTGCTGTTCCTCGGCCATGATCTTAGTAACAAGGTTATAGACTTCCCTACATTGAAATCATGTAGAAGAACCGTTGGAAAACAGTCCAAAACATAAGAGGATCAGGGTATAGCATAATTTTGCTGTTATTTCAGAGCATGTTTCTAAGGAGAGGAGAAGGAGAAAGAGAAGAAGTAATAGACGTTATAGATGTCAGATGGTTCTGCTACAACCAGAGGGAAGAAGTTGTCATAATAACCCATAAACACTGGAGAATGAGAAGCAAAGTGACCACTGATGTAGTAATTATTTTCATCAAGAAAGAGGGATTGCAAGGCAAGAAAGAGGGAAAGGAAGAAGTTAGTTAGGTAATTTTGGGGTTTCTGCTGAGGAAACCTGAGCGAGCTCACTTCAAATACATTTGGAATATTTACATACGAGAAGATCTGACTTCTGGCTGCTCCAATGTCTACTGGAATCAGGAAGGAGTGCTAGAATTGGGATAAACCTCAGTGTCTCATTATTCCTGTTTATTACTATCAGACATCAGTGATATATTTTTATTAGTTATTCGAATGAGTTAAAATTTAATATGAATACATTAGCTTTTTTCCAAAGTGCTGGGTTTTTTTTTGTTAAAATAACTATTTAGTGAAAATTCTTTATAATAAAGTGATATTCCAGAGCAGACTAATTTTAGAGACAAAAATAATGTTGACTGCATTAATTGAATCCTAAAATGGTTATTTGCACTGTATATTGGCCTGATTTCAAAATGTATAAGTTCATTAATATCTAATGCCTGGAGCAATTTCATTTTGTATAAGTATGTATAATTTATTATAGTTTTTGATGGGTTTTATATATTATACCTTCTTGCCATTAGTGGATGAAGAAATTTTCTGAAGGCTAAACTAGAGGATACAAGAAATATAGGCAGATTATTACACCACATGGGTGTGATAAATAATGAATATTATCTACTAAGGTTCATCAAACATATATCCAAACTGATGAATTCATGACACTTCCACTGAAGAGGTGTGAAGTGTACATTCAAGTTAAGTGTCATTGTAATTGTGTACCTTCTCAATTATTGGGCAAGTTAAAGAACATGATGAATATTTTTGTTATAATTGTATAAATCCTTCTGATGTCTTGCATGAAAGTCATGCAGTCACAGTTAGCACCAACTTTTACATATATTTCTAGGGTTACGAGTTGCTCCTCTGATTTTAGATCACATTTCTCCTTGTTAGTCAGCATATCCACATTAATCCTTATTTTTTAGTAATAGATGTGGTGCATAATTTCATTTTTAACTTGTAACGGTATGTTTTTTGAAGCCTATATTCCTAATTTCTTTAGTGCATTTCTGTCATGTTACTATCTCAAAGAAACAAACTAGAAAAACATGAAACCCTACACTAATACAGGCAAGAGTATTGAGTTTGATGCTAACACTCCATGAATGTATGGTTGGCCTTACCACATTTACATATGATTGATTATATACTTTTTTTGCTTGTTAGAGTATCCTGAGAATCTGCCCACCTTGAAGGTAATTGCTCTTACATTTGTATTAACTGTATATCCTATACAATATACATCATGTGCTAATCATTTTGTTTTAAAACCATTCAGGCTACAATTGAAAATAAAGATTCTGTTCTGAATACAGCCACCAAAATGAAGGGTGTACAAACATCCACACCAGGTAAACTTTGTAATGCAGATTTAACTGTGGAAAGATGTACATTAATCTATTTGTAATGCTCATAGTCTTTCTATTCTCAATTATTTCACTTTTTTATATTATTTCAGGATTTCATCTAAATAATGCAGCCGTTATCATTTTTATTTAGGTTTTCAAAAATGAGATTTGCATACAGAAGGAAAATACATTTTTTAAAAATATAAGGTTTTTTTTTTTTGTTGTTGTTGTTGTTAGACAGAGCTTTGTTCTTATTGCCCAGGCTGGAATGCAATGACTCAATCTCAGCTCACTGCAACCTCTGCCTTCCTGGTTCAAGTGATTCTCCTGCCTCAGGCTCCCAAGTAGCTGGGATTACAGGCATGCACCACCATGCCTGGCTAATTTTGTATTTTTAGTAGAGACAGGGTTTCTCCATGTTGGTCAGGCCAGTCTTGAACTCCTGACCTCAGGTGATTCTCCCACCTCACCCTCCCATAGTGCTGGGATTACAGGCATGAGCCACTGGGGCCTGGCCTTAAAATACAAGATTTTATTCAGATGTTTCTACTTTTACATTTTGATACTCTGAAGTTTCCAATTTGGAATTTCAATGTTTTTTAGCTATTTAAAGAGATCTATTTTGGTACTCTAAAATATTTGTTTTGCTTTAAAAGTCAGTTCAAATTATGGCTTTTATCTAATGAAATGTTTTGTCTGATAACATATTTGGTTTGTTTTAACTTTTATTGGTTCTGGTCAATTTTGTTACACTTATTATATTAAACCAATCAGATGTTCTGATTAGTGCACTGTGTGTTTGTATGTGTGTTACTTTATTTTTTTGTTGTTTTTAATTTTAATGAGTAAATCGTAGATGTTTATGTTTATGGAGTAAATGAGATATTTTGATACAGGCATACAATATGTAATAATGACATCATGGTTAATGGTTTATCCATCACCTCAAGCATTAACCATTTCTTTATGCTTTTAATTTGTACTTCCTCAGTACCACTAAAATGTACAACTAGTTATTGCTGACTGTAGTCATGTTTTTGTTTTATAAAATGCTAGATTTTATTCATTGTGTCTAACTATAGTTTGTACTTACTAAGCATTCTAATTTCCTACCGCACCCACACCCTTCCTAGACTGCAGTAATGGTGATTTTTCTCTTCATCTCCATGAGCTCTATTTTTTAAATTTCTCACACCCACAAAGGAGTGACAACATGTGAAGCCTTTTTTTTTTGTATTATACTTTAAGTTCTAGGGTACATGTGCACAACGTGCAGTTTTCTTACATATGTATACTTGTGCCATGTTGGTGTGCTGCACCCATCAACTCGTCAGCATCCATCAACTTGTCATTTACATCAAGTATAACTCCCAATGCCATCCCTACCCCCTCCCCCTCCCCATAATAGGCCCCGTTGTGTGATGTTCCCCTTCCAGAGTCCAAGTGATCTCATTGTTCAATTCCCACCTATGAGTGAGAACATGCAGTGTTTGGTTTTCTGTTCTTGCGATAGTTTGCTGAGAATGATGATTTCCAGCTGCATCCATGTCCCTACAAAGGACACAAACTCATCCTTTTTTATAGCTGCATAGTATTCCATGGTGTATATGTGCCACATTTTCTTAATCCAGTCTGTCACTGATGGACATTTGGGTTGATTCCAAGTCTTTGCTATTGTGAATAGTGCCACAGTAAACATACGTGTGCATGTGTCTTTATAGCAGCATGGTTTATAATCCTTTGGGTATATACCCAGTAATGGGATGGCCGGGTCATATGGTACTTCTAGTTCTAGATCCTTGAGGAATCGCCATACTGTTTTCCACAATGATTGAACCAGTTTACAATCCCACCAACAGTGTAAAAGTGTTCCTATTTCTCCACATCCTCTCCAGCACCTGTTGTTTCCTGACTTTTTAATGATTGCCATTCTAACTGGTGTGAAATGGTATCTCATTGTGGTTTTGATTTGCATTTCTCTGATGGCGAGTGATGATGAGCATTTTTTCATGTGCCTGTTAGCTGTATGCATGTCTTCTTTTGAGAAATGTCTATTCATATCCTTTGTGACTGGATTATTTTACTTGATATAATGTCCTCTGGGTCCATCCATGTCATTGCGAATGAGAGGATCTTATTCTTTCATATGACTGAGCAGTATATATATCACATTTTTAAAACCCATTTGTCTGTTGATGTACATTTAGGTTGATTCCAAATTATGGCTATTGTGAAAAGTGCTGCAATAAACATGTCAGGTCAGATTTCTCTTTTATAATACTGATTTTCTTGCTTTTGAGTGGTTACCTAGCAATGGGATTGCTAGATCATGTAGGTAGTTGTATTTTTAATTTTTTGTGGACTCTATACTTTTCTCCATAGTGACTGTACTAATTCACAATGCCACCAATGGTGTACGAGGGTTCCCCTTTCTCTACATCCTCACCAGCATTTCTTAATGCCTTCCATTTGGATAAAAGCCTTTTTAACTGAGATGAGAAGATACCTCATTGTGGTTTTGATTTGCATTTCTGTGATGACCAGTGATGTTGAGCACCTTTCCATATACCTGTTTGCCATCTGATAGCAGTTTGTAACATAACAGTGTCATTTTGCTATTATTTCTGAGTATGTTTCTAGCCAGAGGGGAAGGAACAAAAATTTAGGAAATAGAAATTATACATATAAGATACTACTGCTAAATAAAGAGGAAAGAAGTGGTGGGAATAATTTGTGAGCGTTACATAGAAGTGTTGATAATAGTTAATCAAATGAAATTTATTTGAACTAAGGAAGTTTGACTGATTTTACTAAGAACCCTATTTTAAAATAAGATCATGGTTCCATGAATGTGCCTTAGAGATTAGCATGGTATATCAAATCAAACCAATTTGAGAAACAAAAAGTTATAGCATTTATTCTTTGAATAACAAAACCAATATATTCAGTGAACATTGCACTGATTTTGAAGTACAAAAAGTTCTTAATGTCTGTGGAAATTTTTCATTTTTGACAATTATTTTTCACATTGAAAGCTTATATACTTTCTTGTTGTTTTGGAATTTTTTTTTTTTTTTTTTTTTTTTTTTTTTTTTTTTTGAGATGGAGTCTTGCTCTGTCTCCTAGCCTGGAGTACAATGTTACAATCTCAGCTCACTGCAACCTCCACCTTCCAGGTTCAAGTGATTCTCCTGCCTCAGCCTCCTGAGTAGTTGGGATTACAGGCACATGACACCATGCCCGGCTAATTTTTGTATTTTTAGTAGAGATGGGGTTTCACCATGTTAGGCTGGTCTCGAACTCCTGACCTTGTGATCCACCCACTTCAGCCTCCTAAAGTGCTGGGATTACAGGTGTGAGCCACCTCACCCAGCCTATACACTATTGTTGATGTAGTTTATATATCTTCTTGTATGAGTGGATTCAGAAACTTCTTGACAGGGCCAAACTGCAGGATACAAGCAATGCAGACATAGCAGTAGCCCACCTATGAATGAAAAAAAAAATGAATAGTTTTATTAATTTTTATTCTACAACTGTCTATCTAAGCTAATTAATTTCAAACAGTTTCTCTGATGAGAAATAAAGTGTATATTTATTGGAAGTGTCCTCACAACTTTGTACTCCCTAAATAATAGGAAAAATAGTTGAACATGATAAATGCTTGTAGTATAATGGTATAATTGAATCTGACGTATTGCGTTAAAGATAGGCCATAGCATCCTCCCGTCAGCTTTGACACTTACTCTCTCAGGCTCATGATGTGCTATTCTTTATAAGGATCATTTTTCTCGTTATCAGTCAACATGTTTACATTGGAATAGATACACTCTTCTCTTGAGACATGATCTCGCTTTTGAAACCTTAACTACATATTTTCTAAAACCTGTATTAAATAAAACCGTTTATCTGAGGAAAGATGGCCAGAGTCAAGGAAGACTTCACGTAGCTAAGTCTTAAATTGTGAAAGAAATGTGTCAGAATAGTCGAGGAAAATACTTTAGATATAAAGAAGAGACTGCACGTTGATAAAAGTGTAAACAGTAGCAGTCATTTTGGAAATGATTAATAATGAACAACAGACTCAATGTGCTGTTATAAGGTACTGTTGTGAAGTAAAGAACAGTGTGCTATTACTTCATCTGTTTCTATTGGATCTTTACATTTTGTTTTATTTCTGACGGTTTTGTTTATTGACGTTGGGTGGATAAATTTGTGAGTGAATCTTTGACCATGTTTGCATGGCTTGAACCTGGTGACATCCGTGCCTCCCCAAGTAGTTTGCTGAAGTTTTGGAGGATTAAAAGCATTTCTTAAAGAAGTAAATATTATACTAAAGATGAAGCTTCGTTTAAACACTTTTATTTTCTGGTTTTAGAAAGACTATGGTTTTTTATTTTATTTTATTTTATTTTTATTTTTAGACGGAGTCTGGCTCTGCCCACCAGGCTGGAGGTGCGGTGGCGAAATCTCGGCTCACTGCAAGCTCCGCCTCCCGGGTTCAGCCATTCTCCTGCCTCAGCCTCCCGAGCAGCTGGGACTCCAGGCACCCGCCAGCACACCCGGCTAATTTTTCGTATTTTTAGTAGAGACGGGGTTTCAACTTTTTAGCCAGGATAGTCTCGATCTCCTGACCTCGTGATCCGCCCGCCTCAGCCTCCCAAAGTGTTGGGATTACAGGCATGAGCCACCGCGCCCGGCCGACTGTGGCTTTTATCTAACTGTTCTGTGTAGCTCGTTTTAACTAAATATCTATTTTTTTTTTTTTTAGCAGAACAAGACTTAGAAATGGCATCAGAGGGAGAGCAAAAGAGGCTTGAAGACTATGAAAATAACCAGCCACGGGTATGTAAAAATTTAAAATCAAATTTCTGGTTTAATCTTGTTTTCCTTGCTTTGGTAATACAGCATATTTGAAATGAATTTACCTTTGGATTAGCCTTTTAGTATCAGTTGATTGTAATTTAATATTTCATTTTAAAAACATTTAACTAGTTTTAAAACTTAGTGTTGGAATCGATAGTAATGTATATCTAATCTTTATTCTTGGAATTGAGTTAAAAAGTTCCTGATATTGTTTGCACTTCTATTTTTATAGCTTCCTATTATATTAAAGAAGGTAACATCAAATATTGAATTACAATTTTAAGCAATAGAAATTATAAACAATTTAACAGTGACGATCACTGTATTGGATTCAGATTAAAGGAGTAATTATTGCTAGTGGTTCAAACTTTGCAGTTTTTTTTATTGCCAGTCACTAATACCAAAGTTAAGAATTAATTTTCCCTTTGGATCTCTGACTTCAGTTTCTATATTCAGGGAGAGAATGGGTCATAAAATCAACCCAACTGGCTATCAAGAGAATTATACCTTGCAGAATGGCACCTTTGGTATTAGGGTACAAACAATAACTGCCTAATGTATTTCAATATAGAAAATCTGTAAATATTATTAAATTTATTAAATCCACTGTCATTAGTAGACCTTAGAACTTAAGCCTATAATCTATATAAGTATATAACACTGTCAATCATATTACAATATATAATTTGCATTAAAATGTACGAATTTGCTTTTCTTACTGACTGGTGTTGATTTTGGCTCCTAATAATTTAAAGTTTGCCTGATCACTAGTTAGTAATCTTTGGAAAAAGCACTCAAGTGTACACTGTAGGTATAGTGATAAAATCTTTTAAAGTGATGGTGCCTTTATAGTACCACAAGTCATCTCCTAATTCATTTTTGGGAAATTTAACACATAATGAATTAGTCAAGTTTAGTCCAAACAAACAGTGACAAATTAAAGTTTCATGGTTTATGTTTTTGCACCTCTTTTAGGCTAACGCAAATTATTTTTCACTTCTTAGTTACAATCCAGTGATTTGGGAGTAGGTAAACATAGATTTAAAAGATTAATATTAAACTTTAATTATTTTTTAATTTTTCTCTTTTTACACTTGATTATTTAAAGTTATTTTTAAAACATGTACTCTGACAGAAAAGACATCTGAGAAACAAAACTAGCAAATTTATCTTCCACTTTTGCATGTGCAAAAATTGTCTCAACAACTAGTTGAAAAAGTATTGTGATAGAAATGACCTCTTTATATATGCAGGACTTACTTGTGTGCAAAAGTATGAGAAAATGTGGATCAAACAAGACAAATTAGGGTAAAGAAAACTTTAAAATTCATCACAAATAAAGCAGAGTTTCGGTGAAATTTGTGAAAATTACAAAACTGCTTGTATTGAGGAAGAGCAACTACCTAATAACTCCACAGGAAGAACAAACTTAAGTAAATACCCTCTAATTTGACAAATGATTCACCTGATTGTCAGGAAAGTGATGCATCTGGCATGTCTGTCTCTGTAGTAGTCCAGATATTTCCTGAACAAAAATAACCCAGTCTCAAAAATGCCTTTCTATCTCATTCATACTCTGGGTCCCCAGAATATGCTTGCCAGTCACCCCAGCTTTATTTAAGTGGAAATAAAGTATAGACTGTGAAAATGACAACAAACCAGATACTGAACATGGTTTTAACCCAAACAAGGAAAAATTTTATAATGATACAGAAAGTACGAAGGCAAGAAACCCAGAAGTAGTTATGGTTGAAATAAAAGAAGACAAATAGGTTGTTAGGCAAATGATCGAAAAAAAAAAAAAAATCCCAAAATACCACTAATTGGAAAGTAAACATCGGACATATGCCTCAATTTAGTGATTCAAAAAGCCTTTTAGATATGTGACTTACTTGCTCCAAAGAAATGAAGCCTGTGATTTAAGAAAAAAAAAAGATCATGGTGTTTCTGTTATTACAAACACAACAGTACAAAACCAATATAGAATGTGTTCCAGAAGCCGTTATATGACAACTGTAGTGCAAGTAAGTATGAAAGCATAAAACTTGAATTAGAAAATGTGCATTATTCTCCACCACATGGTGACAGAACATCAGCCGTATGTCTAAAAGTGGAATTAAGTGATATATGCAAAGATTTAAGAACGAGGTAAGCATATTACAAGTAAAGTAGAGCTCCTGGCTTTGAGGAAAGTTCAACTTCAAAAAGACTTAGAGGGTCACTTGCTGCTACTCTGGTTTTTCTCTTCACCAATTATTTGATCCATTTGAATTTTTTACTTATGAAAATCTCTTGTGTAAAATGGGATTATCTAAATACATAATTGTATGTAGAAACAGATTGTTTTTGCAATTAAGATAATTCAACCTCAGGAAGACATTTTCTTAATCTTTGTTCCTTAATTAACCCAAGTCTCTCTGTCAGTTTTCTGAATGGCATAGGAACTGGGAAACTAATTTTTCCGTAGACTATGTGACCTGCTGAACTAGAGTCAACATAAAGGAAATTGCTTTTAAAAAAAAGTACAGAACAAGCACCTGTGTTTGTGCTCATATAAACAGATGGGTAATTCCCACTTCTGTACATTTAGTATATGCTATAAATATTCTGGGGACATTTTGAAACAGTGTTGTTTATTTTCTAGGTGAAAAACCAAATACATTCTAGGGATGACTTTGATGACATAATTCAGTCATCTCAAATAGCCTCAGAGGATGACTCGCTTTGCTCCAATTGTAAGAAAGTTATATTACTCATTGATCAACATGAAATGAAGTGTAAAGGTAGGACCAATACATAAATATAAGGCTTTTTAAATCCTATAGCAATGTATGCACACATTGCTTACCACTGTACTGTACAGTACTGATATGTCACAAGAATGTTCATCTCAGAAATATGCCTTATGTCAACATAGAATGAAAACTACTGTGTCTTGTACCCTTTCAGTCAAAGAGCTATGATCATTTCCTCACTGTACTTTTCTCAGTGTGAATGGCAGGCCCAATGTGTTTGTTTACTCTGCTTCTCTTCTATGCCATTACCCATTTACTCATGGTCAAGTTACCATTTCCTCCCACCTGAAATACTATGATAACCTTATAACTGTCTTTCCTACTATTCTGCCTTCCAAAACCATGACCTGTTCTGCAACCATAATTATATAGTTATAAAAAATCACATCTGATCATGTTACCTGCTTGCTGAAAACCCAGCTGCCATTTATTGCTATAAGGACCTCTTATAGCAATAAGATCTCCATCCTCGAACTTTATACTGCATCATTGCATACCCTTTTCTGTGTCACAGCCAGTGCCTTAGGTGTTTGCTTCTACAGTCGGTAGCTTTAGTGTGGTACAATTGATATACGATAAAGTGCACACATGTAAAAGGTACCATTTGATAAGTTTTAACAGATGTATACACATGTGAAACTATTACTATCATCAAGATAGTCAACATATATCCATCACCCACTGAAGTCTCCTCATGGCCCTTTATATTCCTGTTTTTAAAAACTGCTAAATGATTTTCCAAAATATTTGTACTATTTTCTATTCTCATCAGCAGTAAATGACCATTCCAGTTGCTATGTTGTCACAGTAGTGTTGTATTTATTTTTTTTAATTTTAGTCATTCTGATGGGTGTATTATGTATATTATTGTGGGTTTAATGTACACGATCCTAATGACTAAAATGTTGAGCATCTTTCCATGTTTATTTGCCATCTGTATATCTTCTTTGTTGAACTGTCTTTTCAAATCTTTTACCATTTAGAAAATTAGGTTGATGTTTTCTTACCTGTTGAGTTTTAATAATTCTGTATGTATTTGGATACTATTACTTTTTAGCTACTTTTTTACAAGGGTATTTTTTTTTCCAGTTTTTGGGTTGACTTTTCACTTGCTTTGTAGTATCTTTTGAAGAGCAGAAGATTTTAATCGTAATGAAGTCCAACTTAATTGTTTGTTGAATTACAGATTTTGCATTTTTTGCCATATGTAAAAAATGTTTGCCTAGCACAAGGTTACAAAGATTTTTTCCTATGCTTTGTTCTAGAAATTTTATAGATTTGGATCTTACATTGAAATCTATCCTCCATTTTTGAGTTTCTTATTGTATATGGAGTGAGGTGAGGTATGGATTCAAGTTCACTTTTTGGATATGGACAGCCAGTTGTTCCAGCACCACATGTTGAAAGGCTATCGTTTCTCCACTGCATTGCCATGCTGCCTTTGTCAAACATAAGCTGGTTGCATATGTGTTATGTATTTCTAGACTCTCTATTGAGTTTTATTAATTTACAGATGCTCCTCAAATTGGGGTAAACCCAGTGTTTGAGTCAAAAGCAATTTAATACTTCGGTAAACCCACTGTAAAGTCAATAAGTCAAACCACCTTAAGTTGGGGATTTTCTGTATTTAACTTTCTTTATGCATGTGGAGCATTGCTAATTTAAATATCCCAAATCTGAAGTGCTCTAAAACCCCAAACTTTTTGATTGCCAATATAGACGCAACAGCGGAAAAATTCTACATCCGACCTCATGTATACAAACATTGTTTCATGTCCCAAATTATTAAAAGTATTGTTTAAAATTACCTTCAGTCTTTGTGTATAAAGTAAATATGAAAAATAAATGTGTTTTGTGTTTAGACTTGGGTCCTATCCCTGAGATATCTCATCATGTATGTGCAAATATTCCAAAATCCAAAATCTGAAAAACTTCTAGTCTGAAGAATTTTGAATAAGGGATACTCAGCCTGTACCTGTGGCACACTGTTTTGGTTACTGTTGATTTATAGTAATTCTTGAAATGAATCCTCCAATTCTGTTCTTTATTCTGTTTTGACTATGCTAGATCCTTTGCATTTTTATATGAACTTTAGAATCAGCTTATCAATAAAATAAAGACTGCTTGCTTGTTGGAAATTAAGTTGGGATTGTGTCATATTTATAGATTTGGGGAGAATTGACATCTTAACAATAGTGAATCTTTCTACTCAATAAAGTGTATGTCTGCTTTTATAGAAGTAATATTTAATTTTCTCAGTAGTAATTTGCAGGTTTTAGTTTACAGGTCTTTTCATATTTTATCAGATTTATCTGTATTTCATTTTTGATGAAGTTGTAAATGATAGTTTAGTTAGTATAGATGTATTTGACTTTATACAGGTTGAGCATTGCTAATCCGAATATACATTTTTATAAAACTATAGAAAATGCTAATTTTAAAATTTTGATTTGATTGTTTATTGCTAGCATATAGAAATGCAGTTAATTTTTCAATATTGAATTTGTATCCTTCAATCTTGTTAAACTCACTTATTAGTTCTGGCATATTCTTGGTAGATTTGATCAGATTTTCTTCACAGACAAAAAGTTATTAAACCTTTCTTTCTCAAATTACCCTCTTACTAATGATAGTGAATATTTTAGACTTGTGGTAAAAGGGTCTCTTTTGCAGCTGATAAACTCTGCCATTTTAGTATGAGAGCAGCCATAGACCATCCATAAATTAATGAACACAGCTGTGTTCCAGTAAAAGCTTATTGACATAGACAAGAAGCTGGCCCACAGGTTGAGGTTTACCCATACCTGTTGTATGGTCACAGTTGTGTATAAAGACAATTTTATTTCTTTTTTTAAACCTGGACGCCTCTTATTTCTTTTTCTTGCCTGACTGCATTAACTAGAATCTTCAGAACAATGTTACATACAAGTAGTGAAAGCAGACATTCCTGTGTTGTTCCTCATGTTATGGGAAATGCATTCAGTTTTTCACTATGATGCACGTTAGCTGCAGATTCATCATAGACGTTTTTATCATGCTGAAGAACTTCCCTTGGATTCTTATGTTGCTGAGAGTGTTTCTTCTTTGAAATATCAGGAGTAAATTTTATCAGAGGCCTCTATCTGTTGGGATGATCCTGTGGGTCTTCTCTTTTAGTTCATTTTATGCTAAATAATGATGATGTTTCAATGTTAAGCCAACCCTTCCTTTTCTGGAATAAAACCCCCTTTGTTTATGATGTATTACCTTTTTATTATATTATTGGATTAAACTTACTAAAGTCTCATTTAGAATTTATTATAAAGACTTTTATTTTTTAGACGAGTTTTATGTTCCTGGCAAAATTGAGAGGGAGGTTTGGATATTTTTTTGTATACCCCCACCCCAACACATGTGTAGCCTCCCTCATTACCAGTATCCTTCACCATAGTGGTCGTTGCTATGACAGATGAGCCTAAATTGACACATTACAATTACCCAAAGCCCATAATTTGCATTGGGGTTTACTCTTGGTACTGTATATGTATGGGTTTGGACAAAGGTACAATGATGTGTATCCATGTTATAGAAATTATTTTGACTTCCCCAAAAATCCTCTGTGCTCTGCCTATGTATCCTTTCCTGCCATCCCTCACCCTTTGGCACACTTTTACTTTATCCATAGTTTTGCATTTTCCTGATCATATAGTTGGAATCATACAGTAAGTAGCCTTTTCAGATTATCTTACATCACTTGGTAATGTGCATTTAAGGTTCCTTCACATGTTTTCATGAATTGATTTCTCATTTCTTTATGTGTAGAGTGATATTCCACCATATGGCTGTTTAACTGCAGTTTATTCACTCCACTATTGGAGGATGTCTTCGTTGTATCACAAATTGGTTGAATTTTTACATTCATGCTATGAGGGAATTTTCTTGTTGGTAATATTTTCTGGTTTTAGTTCAGGGCAATGCTAACATTACAGACTGAGTTGAGATATACTCTTCTTTCTGTTTCTTTTGGGAGAGTTTGTGTATAATTGTATTATTTTCTTCCAGAAATGTTTTGTAAAATTCACCAACATAGCTCGCTGGGTCTGGAGTTTTCTTTTAGCAAAGTTTTTAACTATAACTTAACTTTCTTTTATAGATATAGGGCAATTCATGTTATCTATTGCTTCTTGATTGAGATTTGCTAATTTTCATTTTAAAAGGAATTTGTTAATTTTATCTAAGTTGTCATGTTTACTTACATAGAAATTATAATATCTTGTTATATTTTTAGTATCTGTAGAATCTATAATAGTGTCACTTTGTTTATTTCTGAAATTCGTAATTTGTATTTTTTCTTTTTTTTCTGAGCAGCCTGGCTAAATGGAGCTTTATCACATTTATTGATCTCCTCAAAGTGTTTTGTGTTGATTTTTTTCTATTGTTTCTTCTGAAACCAAGAGTATAACAAAATACCATAGACTGGGTCAAACAACGGAAGTTGATTTCTTGCAGTTGTGGGGTCAGCAAAGTCCAAGATCCAAATGCTGTTGGATTTGGTGTATGGTTCGGGAACATGTCCTGGTTCATGAATGAATTCTTTTTCTCTGCGCCCTCACTTAGCAGAAGGGGTGAAGGAGATCTGGGGTCTGTTGTATAAGAGCACTAAGCACTAATTCTGTTCATGAGGGCTTGGCTCATGTAAAAATCACCCCTCCTAATACCGTCACATTGTGATTGGCTTTCAGCATATAAATTTTGGGGAAGACAAACATTCAGACCACAGCAGATGTGTATTATTTCCTTTCTTCTGCTTGCTTTGGGTTTAATTCACTCTTATCTAGTTGCATAAGGTAGAAGTCAAGGTCATTGATTTGAGACTCTTCTAATATAGACATTTGGCAGTGCTAAAAATTTCTATTCAAGTACAGTTGTAGCTGCATTCCACAAATTCTGGTTGACAAATTTTTATTCAGTTCAGAATATTTTCTAATTTCTATTTCATTTTCATTACCTGTTTGACCCAGGGTTATTTAGATGTGTGTTACTTAGTTTCCAAATATTTGGGTATTTCCCAGAGTTATTTTTGTTATTGGTCTTTAATCTGATTGATTTGTGGTCAGGGCACATACTTTGTATGACTTAAATCCTTCTGACTCAACCCTTTAGTTGAGAGTTGTTGTATGGCCTAAAATATGATCTGTTTTTGGTAAGTGTTCCATGGGTACTTGAAAAGCGTGCTGTTGTTCAAATCTATTCTTGCTGATTTTCTGCCTTCTTGTTCTATCACTTATTGAGTAAAGGGTATCGAAACCTCAGATTACTTAGAAATTGTCTGTTTCTTTTTGTAGTTCTATCCACTTTGGTCTCATATATTGTGAAGCTGGTTTGTTATTAGGTGCATAAACACTTAGGATTGTTATGTTTTGTTGATTAACTTAACCTTTTACTATTGTGACATGACCTTTTGTTATTTATTGCTGGTTTTTTTGTTTGTTTGTTTGTTTTGCTATGAGATCTACTTTGGTATTAACACAGCCCACTCCTGCTCAGCTGCCCTTGGCAACTGTTAGCATGTATCTTTTTCCATCCTTGTAACCATTTGTGTCTTTACATTTAAAGTGCATTTCTTATAGGCAGCCTGTAGTTGGGTCTTGCTTTCTTACTGAGCCTGACAGTCTGCATTTGAGTTGAGGTTCTTAGACAAGTGTCATTTATAATGTCATTGACAATAGTTATGTTTGTCTAGTAGCTGTTTGATTGCTATTAGTCCCAGCTGTTCTTTGTTCCCCTTCTTTTTCTGCTTTCTTTTAGTCAACTATTTTTTATGATTCAATTTTGCATATATTTTGGGGTTTATTAGGGATAACTGTTTTGCTATATTAATGTTTAGGATTTTTAGTATATAATTTTAACTTATCACAGTCCACCTTCAGTAATACTATACATCATAGATGGTATAAAAAAATGACAATGACACATTTTCAGTTTTTTCTGTCCCAGACACTTCCTCCCTGAATCTGTGGGATTATGGTTTGTATTAAGGTTAGAATATTTTCGGCCATTTTTTCTTTTAATTTTTTTTCTATCTCTTCTTTTTTTATTTAGGGAGTTATTGATTAGCTGCTTGAAAGTTTCTCACAGTTTATTGTGTCAAATTTAGGAATATTTTCCTTTGTCATCTCTAATTTGTGTTTATTTCCATCCACTATAGTTTTTACTTCTGACAATGTAATTTGCATCTCCACAAGTATGGTCTGGTTTAAAAAAAAAAAAAATACCTTCCCTGCCTCCACTTACTGTCTTGAGTTTTATTTGGAGTACAGAGATTTACTTATAATCTTTCCATTCTTGCTTTTAGATTTGGGGTAATTCCTCACTCCTGAGGCAAGACCTTTCTGAATATTCATTGTCATGTGAAGCATGAGAAGTATGAGGTATTTTGGCCTGGCGCATGGGAATGGACCCTCTTCCAGTCATTGTGTGAACCCCAGGCATAGTTTCTGCTGATTTTCTTTAACTGTTTCTTTTAAATTTTATTTTCCACTGTTCTTAGGAAGTTTCCTAGCACACAAGCACTTTTCGTTACTCCACTAAATACCCAAGAGGGAATCTCTGCACATCTCCAGGATTTGTTTCCTGTACTGCTTTCTTCTCTCCAGTTTTCAGTCCTGTGATCTCTATCTGCTTCGGTTTTACTAGCCTCTCAGCTTCATAACCCCAGCTCTATGTCAGATTTTCTCCCTTTGTCATGGCCTTGAACCTCTGTCAAAACTCTGTCAAAAGAGCTGGGACAATTGTAAGGCCTGCTATATATGTTTTCTGTCTTACAGTGATCACCTACCATCTTCATTGCCTGAAGCCCACTGTGTTGGAAATCATTGCTTAATGTATTTTGTCTGTTTTGTTTTTTATTGTTTCAGGTAAGATGAAAACTCCTGTCCGTTACTCCATCAGAGCTAGTAATAGATTGCAGCAGAGCTTCGGCACAGCACGTGCTGTCAACTGGCCAGGGTGTTTTGCTTTCCTTTTTGCCTAACTGCTTCTTTCTCATCCTTCATTTCTCAGTGTAGTGTCTCTTCCTCAGGGAAATCTTCCCTGGGTGAAGTATAGATCAAATTATCTTATGCAGTCATATAACTATGGGTTTTTTTTTTTTTTTTACAGGACCTGTCTGAGTTTATAATTGTCACCTTTTTATCTTGGTTCTTCATTATGCTTTAAGCTAAAACAATAGCAGAGGTGGTGTCTTATCTGCAGACCTTAGTATAATATCTTCTACCTTGTAGGCACTCAATATGTACATATTTGTTCAATGTATGAACGAATGCATGTTAAAAATGCACAGTCCTTTATATCCAAAAACTTACTCATGTATTTTGTCTCTATTTTGTTTTTTCCCGGTTACAGATTGTGTTCGCCTATCAAAAATTAAAAATGCATTTCGTTTTTGTAAAAGATCGATAAAACTTAAAGATAATCACTGTGAGCGACTTATAGTAAAAATTCAAAAAATGAAAAATAAGGTTAGTGTACTACGGAAGAGACTATCTGAAAAAGAAGAAATAAAATCGTGCTTAGAGCATGAAAAACTTGAATGCGAACAAGAACTCTGTAGTGTGAGGTATGACCTTGTTCTAAAGAAATGTTAGAACTATTTGTTTTATACTAAAGACGTATAAGGAAAATTTTTGTAATTGCTAACTTTCCTTCTAGGATTTACAGGGAAAAAAGTTTCTTAATCTTATGGAGTGTGAAATTATTGGATATAATATCACAAGTTCTTAATTGTGAATACTTCTCTAATAATTAAATGCATATTCTTTTAAATCATAGTTTTAATGGCTGTATAGAATTTTACCCTTTGGAAATCTCATTATTTAATTGATGAATTGAATTTTAGGTTTTAAAAAGTTTTTGTATTAATGCTACAAGGAACATCTTTTATTTACACGTAGTTTTCTACATTTTTAATTATTTACTTTGGATAAATTCTTCTGGTTAAAGTACAGAAACTTTTTTAGATCTGTTTTAGATCTTTGATCAATATTTCTAAATTGTTCTTAAGAAAGTTTATATTAATTTATAATTCAATCAACAGGGTATAAAATAGATATTTTCTTTATCCAGAATAATTATTTTAAAAATTATCAGTCGGGTGCGGTGGCTCACACCTGTAATCCCAGCACTTCGGGAGGCTGAGGTGGGCAGATCACGAGGTCAGGAGTTTGAGACCGGTCTGGCCAACATAATGAAATGCTGTCTCTACTAAAAATACAAAAAATTAGCCAGGCATGGTGGTGTGCACCTGTAATCCCAGCTACTCAGGAGGCTGAGGCAGGAGAATCCCATGAACCTGGGAGGCGGAGGTTGCAGTGAGCTGAGATTGCACCATTGCACTCTAGCCCAGTGATAGTGCGAGACTCCTTGTCAAAAAAAAAAAAAAAAAAAAAATCCAGTTTTATTCTTAATATGTAGGGAATAAAAAGTAAAATGGAAAGTGTTTACTGATTAGCTTCTTCAACATCCCTCTGCTATGTAGATAAAATTAATTCAAAGTTTTATGCTGAAGACACGTATTATTCTTTATTGTTTAATTAAATATTAGATCTTGTGTTGTTCCAAAACAGATTTTAAAATTGTTTATAAAATACATACTAATCAACAGGATAGATTGAAAGTGTTGCCCAAAAAACAATCTTAAAAAGTGTAGGGGGTAACATATTACATTCTTAACCTAGTCTTGGATTACACTAATCTGCTGATATATATTTCATAAACACATCAAAAGTGCTATCTTACAATGTAAATTAGTTTAGGGATACTTGCAATGAATGTTTCATGAAGGTGGAAATATATTTCTAGTGAATGTATCAACTTGTTTATAAAAAGTTACTTTATGTTAATTAACTCTAAACGATTCATCCTAATTGAAAAGTAATTACTGTGTGAAGAAAAGGTAATTTTTATCTTGTAACTTTACTGAATAATTTTCAGCATCTTTTTTCGTAATATTTGCTAGAGTTACAAGTAACAGAAACTTATGCAGGGTGTTCTTTTGTCAGTACATTTCAACTTATACATGTCCTTTGGATGAGATTGAGGTGAGAAATTAAAACCATGAGAACTAGAAAGAAAAATAGTATTTAAGAACATAGAAACTTTATTAGGATAATAAGCAACATATGAATGTTTTATTTTCTAATATCAACAAAGAGAGTCAAACTCTGTAAAATATTTGAAGAGATTTATTCTGAGCCAAATATGAGTGACCATGGCCACTGACACAGCCCTCAGGAGGTCCTGAGAACATGTGCCCAAGGGGCGCAGCTTGGTTTTATACATTTTAGAGAGGCATGAAACATCAATCAAATACATTTAAAAAATACTTTGGTTTGGTTCAGAAAGGCAGGACAACTGAAAGCAGGGGCTTCCAGGCTATAGATAAATTTAAACATTTTCTGGTTGACAATTGGTTGAGTTTATTTGAAGACCTGGGATTAATGGAAAGAAATGTTCAGGTTAAGGTAAATGATTGTGGGGACCAAGTTTTCTTGTGCAGAGGAATCTCTCAGCAGACTTCAGAGAGAGCAGGTTGTAAAATGTTTTCTTATGGGACCTTTTAAAAAGGGTGCCTGGTTCTTAGCTGATTGTCTCCTGGATCTTCATAGAAAGGAAGGAAAACAAAGGCGAAAAGGGGGTTCTCTATAGAATGTGGATTTTTCCCACAAGAGACTTTGCAGGGCAATTTCAAGGTATGGCAAGGAAATATATTTTTGATTAAATATTTGCTTCCTTGTCTCATAATGTTATGCCAGAGTCAGATTGAAAAGCAAGTCACAATATACGGGGTCAAATAAAATCCATCTGATGAGAATCCATGGTACCCCTTAGGTAGGAATTTGCACAAGATAAAAAATTAAAGCTTACTCCTCACTGATAAAATAAATACTAAGATAAGTATATTTACAGATTTACCATACAGCAAGAAAAAGAGAAAAGAAGAAATGTTGAAGAGTTGCACCAAAAAGTTCGGGAAAAGTTAAGAACAACAGAAGAGCAACATAGGATAGAAGTTGATGTGACAGAACAAGTTAAACTGGCTCTCAAATCACTGGAGATGGAATTGAAGAGTGTAGGAAAGAATTCAAATCAGGTTTGGTAAAACTTCATATTTCTACTTTTTTTAAATGTTACTTATAATATCTCTTTCATTTAATGTATATTATTTAAGCCTAAAAAAAACCCCAAATTGTATTTCATCTTAAAAATGAATCAAGGAATTTATAGCTACAATTATTTATAATCTTGAAATATTTTATTTTAGTTCAAAGACCTTTTGAAAACAATGCTATTCTATAATGTATACTTAATGGTATTGTGAGTATTTTGTTCCTAGTGACATAGTTCAGCATATTTTCCCCTATTTCATGTTAATTACTGTTTCAAATGTTATGGAAAAGAAATAAAAGTGATCACAATAGCAAATAATCTCATGATTTTCTAGGAAGAGCTTTATAAATTTAATTTTCTTGACTTTTGGTGTTTTGAAATAAAAGATTATTTTTGTATGTCTATATCTACCTCACAGAAGTAACGGATTTGGTGGAAGAGCACTAGAAGTAGAGTCAGAAAAGCTGGGAAAAGTCCTGCAGCTTGCTTATATTTTTAACCTTTTGCTATAGAATTATAACTACATGAGTTCATTGATTTGTACATGTAAAAGTGCTTAGTACAATATCTAGACTTATCATTTATCAATAAATGTCATTCTTAAAACTGACCATAACAATATTAGAAAAGTAGAATATCTATACTATATTTTAGGAAAAGGGAAATTAAAGAATTTGGAAAATGTCATTCATCTGTCCAAATATCTGCCAGGCTAAGGCTCTCACTATAGGGAGATGTATAGCTTAGATGTTAGAGTGTAAACCCAATTTTTTAACATGATCATAGTTATTAATTCTTTATGCTTTGCAATTTGTTGTAATTCAGTAAAAGCCTTTTTTAATTCTGAAATTTAAAAAAATTTTCGAGTGGTTTTTTTTTTTTGCTTTCATGGATTCACTGTCTTCAAATAAACTTTCAAACTTTGGGGAATTAATGCTTTTTGAGGTTTGAGGTTTTGACTCAACTTCTTTTTTCCCAGTTAGATACCCAGTTATGGCAACCCTCTCATTGTATAAATGCACAGGTTATTATTTAATTTCAAAAGCAATCACAGTATGTTATCCTATTGGGTACTAGTTATAAGTTTTCTTTGTTTTACTTAGATTTCTGATACTGATAAAAAAGAAGAAGATCTGCTACATGAAAACCACTTGATGGAAGATGAAATTGCCACGCTCAGACTGGAAATAGACACAATAAAAAACCAAAACCTGGAAAAGAAATACTTAAAAGACTTTGAAATTATGAAAAGAAAGCATGAAGACCTTCAAAAGACGCTAAAACGGAATGGGGACACATTAGCAAAAACGATAGCTGATTATAGTGTACAGCTTGCTGCTCTGACAGATGAGAACGCAACGCTCCGTTCCAAACTGGAGAAGGAAACACAGACCAGGCAAATACTGGAAACAGAAACGGAATCATACCGTTGTAGACTGAATGCTGCTCTATCTGATCATCATCAAAGTCACTCATCAGAAAGAGACCAAGAGCTTGCTTTCCAGGGCACAGTAGATAAATGGTGTCATTTACAGGAAAATTCGAATTCTTGTGTTCTGACTCTTTCTCAGCAACTTTCTAAAGCTGAGAGTAAGTTCAGAGTCCTCGAAACTGAGCTCCATTACACAAGAGAGGCTCTGAAAGAAAAGTGTTTGGTTTTTGAACATGTACAAAGAGAACTAAACCAAAAACAGTGTCAAATGAAGGACATTGAAAAAATGTACAAAAATGAATATGATAAAATGGAAAAATGCATAGAAAAGCAGGAAAGATTTTGTCAACTAAAAAAACAAAACATGTTACTTCAACAGCAACTGGATGATGCTCGCAACAAAGCTGACAATCGAGAAAAAGCAATACTGAATATTCAAGCCAGATGTGATGCTAGAGTACAAAACTTTCAAGCTGAGTGCAGAAAGCACCGTCTTTTACTACAAGAAGACAATAAGAGGTTGGTCAATGAATTGAATCATTTGAAAGAAAAAGAATGCCAAAATGAAAAAGAGAAAGCAGAGAGAGAAGTAAGTGTCAAGAAAAATAAGTATTTTTCAAACTTCCTGAAGTAAAATTTGAAGTAATATTTGGTTACAGCTAAATGTTGGATCTAGTTGAATATAAAAAAGGATACATATGATAAATGTATCTGCTATATCAGCTGAGAAACATTCCTTGTTTCCAGCAAGTCAGAGTTAAAACTGAGAGATTCTTTCCTCTGATTAAATTCATGTGTCACTTATACAATTTTAAGTTATAAAATGTTAATGTAGACTAATATTAATAATGTAGCCTTATACTGCTGAAATAATTTTTTTCATTTCAAGACATTTCCAGACCATGATAAATCAGATATATGGAAATGCTCATACCTAAAATGGTATTTTGAAATTGATTCAATTAAGTGGGGTACTTCGACAGTTAATTTCAGATTTCCCAGATGAACTGAAGTGTATTCCTTATTTCATAATTATTTTTCTTCAGTAGCTTTAAATATATCTTAGTTGGTACAATTTTGTTTTTCTTCATATCAATTTGACTTAAATCTGAAACTATTTCAATCTCAAATTATGTATAGATATGATCATTCCATTCTTTAAAGGCATCTAATTTTATTTATATTATAATATGGGGAAAATGTGGTAAATTTTAGCCAAACCATATTTGATTTAATCTTCCCACTGGCATTTATAATTTACTTTCAGTTTTGTTTTTTTTAAAATTTTTTTTATTATTATACTTTAAGTTCTAGGGTACATGTGCATAACGTGCAGGTTTGTTACATATGTATACTTGTGCCATGTTGCTGTGCTGCACCCATCAACTCGTCAGCACCCATCAACTCGTCATTTACATCAGTTATAACTCCCAATGCAATCCCTCCCCCTTCCCCCTCCCCGTGATAGGCCCCGGTGTGTGATGTTCCCCTTCCCGAGTCCAAGTGATCTCATTGTTCAGTTCCCACCTATGAGTGAGAACATGTGGTGTTTGGTTTTCTGTTCTTGCGATAGTTTTCTGAGAATGATGATTTCCAGCTGCATCCATGTCCCTACAAAGGACACAAACTCATCCTTTTTTATGGCTGCATAGTATTCTATGGTGTATATGTGCCACATTTTCTTAATCCAGTCTGTCACTGATGGACATTTGGGTTGATTCCAAGTCTTTGCTATTGTGAATAGTGCCACAGTAAACATACGTGTGCATGTGTCTTTATAGCAGCATGATTTATAATCCTTTGGGTATATCCCCAGTAATGGGATGGCTGGGTCATATGGTACATCTAGTTCTAGATCCTTGAGGAATCGCCATACTGTTTTCCATAATGGTTGAACTAGTTTACAATCCCACCAACAGAGTAAAAGTGTTCCTATTTCTCCACATCCTCTCCAGCACCTGTTGTTTCCTGACTTTTTAATGATTGCCATTCTAACTGGTGTGAGATGGTATGTGGTTTTGATTTGCATTTCTCTGATGGCCAGTGATGATGAGCATTTTTTCATGTGTCTGTTGGCTGTATGAATGTCCTCTTTTGAGAAATGTCTGTTCATATCCTTTGCCCACTTTTTGATGAGGTTGTTTTTTTCTTGTAAATTTGTTTGAGTTCTTTGTAGGTTCTGGATATTAGCGCTTTGTCTGATGAGTAGATTGCAAAAATTTTATCCCATTCTGTAGGTTGCCTGTTCACTCTGATGGTAATTTCTTTTGCTGTACAGAAGCTCTTTAGTTTAATTAGATCCCATTTGTCAATTTTGGCTTTTGTTGCCCTTGCTTTTGGTGTTTTAGACATGAAGCCTTGCCCATGCCTATGTCCTGAATGGTATTACCTAGGTTTTCTTCTAGGGTTTTTATGGTATTAGGTCTAACATTTAAGTCTCTAATCCATCTTGAATTAATTTTCGTATAAGGAGTAAGGAAAGGATCCAGGTTCAGCTTTCTACTTATGGCTAGCCAATATTCCCAGCACCATTTATTAAATAGGGAATCCTTTCCCCATTTCTTGTTTTTCTCAGGTTTATCAAAGATCAGATGGCTGTAGATGTGTGGTATTATTTCTGAGGACTCGGTTCTGTTCCATTGGTCTATATCTCTGTTTTGGTACCAGCATCATGCTGTTTTGGTTACTGTAGCCTTGTAGTATAGTTTGAAGTCATGTAGCGTGATGCCTCCAGCTTTGTTCTTTTGACTTAGGATTGTCTTGGAGATGCGGGCTCTTTCTTGGTTCCATATGAACTTTAAAGCAGTTTTTTCAAATTCTGTGAAGAACCTCATTGGTAGCTTCATGGGGATGGCATTGAATCTATAAATTACCTTGGGCAGTATGGCCATTTTCACGATATTGGTTCTTCCTATCCATGAGCATGGTATGTTCTTCCATTTGTTTATGTCCTCTTTTATTTCACTGAGCAGTGGTTTGTAGTTCTCCTTGAAGAGGTCCTTTACATCCCTTGTAAGTTGGATTCCTAGGTATTTTATTCTCTTTGAAGCTATTGTGAATGGAAGTTCATTCATGATTTGGCTCTCTGTTTGTCTGTTACTGGTGTATAAGAATGCTTGTGATTTTTGCACATTCATTTTGTATCCTGAGATTTTGCTGAAGTTTCTTATCAGCTTAAGGAGATTTTGGGCAGAGACAATGGGGTTTTCTAAATATACAATCATGTCATCTGCAAACAGGGACAATTTGACTTCTTCTTTTCCTAACTGAATACCCTTGATTTCTTTCTCTTGCCTGATTGCGCTAGCCAGAACTTCCAACACTATGTTGAATAGGAGTGGTGAGAGAGGACATCCCTGTCTTGTGCCAGTTTTCAAAGGGAATTTTTCCAGTTTTTGCCCATTCAGTATGATATTGGCTGTGGATTTGTCATAAATAGCTCTTATGATTTTGAGATACGTTCCATCAATACCAAATTTATTGAGAGTTTTTAGCATGAAGAGCTGTTGAATTTTGTCAAAGGCCTTTTCTGCATCTATTGAGATAATCGTGGTTTTTGTCTTTGGTTCTGTTTATATGCTGGATTACGTTTATTGATTTGCGTATGTTGAACCAGCCTTGCATCCCAGGGATGAAGCCCACTTGATCATGGTGGATAAGCGTTTCGATGTGCTGCTGGATCCGGTTTGCCAGGATTTTATTGAGGATTTTTGCATCGATGTTCATCAGGGATATTGGTCTAAAATTCTCTTTTTTTGTTGTGTCTCTGCCAGGCTTTGGTATCAGGATGATGTATGGCCTCATAAAATGAGTTAGGGAGGATTCCCTCTTTTTCTACTGATTGGAATAGTTTCAGAAGGAATGGTACCAGCTTCTCCTTGTACCTCTGGTAGAATTCAGCTGTGAATCCATCTGGTCCTGGACTTTTTTTGGTTGGTAGGCTATTAATTATTGGCTCAATTTCAGAGCCTGCTATTGTTCTATTCAGGGATTCAGCTTCTTCCTGGTTTAGTCTTGGGAGAGTGTAAGTGTCCAGGAAATTATCCATTTCTTCTAGATTTCCTAGTTTATTTGCATAGAGGTGTTTATAGTATTTTGTGATGGTAGTTTGTATTTCTTTGGGGTTGGTGGTGATACCCCCTTTATCATTTTTTATTGCGTCTATTTGATTCTTCTCTCTTTTCTTCTTTATTAGTCTTGCGAGCGGTCTATCAATTTTGTTGATCTTTTCAAAAAACCAGCTTCTGGATTCATTGATTTTTTGGAGGGCTTTTTTGTGTCTCTATCTCCTTCAGTTCTGCTGTGATCTTAGTTATTTCTTGCCTTCTGCTACCTTTTGAATGTGTTTGCTCTTGCTGCTCTAGTTCTTTTAATTGTGATGTTAGAGTGTCAAATTTAGATCTTTCCAGCTTTCTCTTGTGGGCATTTAGTGCTATAAATTTCCCTCTACACACTGCTTTAAATGTGTCCCAGAGATTCTGGTATGTTGTATCTTTGTTCTCATTTGTTTCAAAGAACATCTTTATTTCTGCCTTCATTTCGTTGTGTACCCAGTAGTCATTCAGGAGCAGGTTATTCAGTTTCCATGTAGTTGAGCGGTTTTGATTGAGTTTCTTAGTCCTGAGTTCTAGTTTGATTGCACTGTGGTCTGAGAGACAGTTTGTTATAATTTCTGTTCTTGTACATTTGCTGAGGAGTGCTTTACTTCCAATTATGTGGTCAATTTTGGAATAAGTGTGATGTGGTGCTGAGAAGAATGTATATTCTGTTGATTTGGGGTGGAGAGTTCTGTAGATGTCTATTAGGTCTGCTTGCTGCAGAGATGAGTTCAATTCCTGGATATCCTTGTTAACTTTCTGTCTCGTTGATCTGTCTAATGTTGACAGTGGGGTGTTGAAGTCTCCCATTATTATTGTATGGGAGTCTAAGTCTCTTTGTAAGTCTCTAAGGACTTGCTTGATGAATCTGGGTGCTCCTGTATTGGGTGCATATATATTTAGGATAGTTAGCTGTTCCTGTTGAATTGATCCCTTTACCATTATGTAATGGCCTTCTTTGTCTCTTTTGATCTTTGATGGTTTAAAGTCTGTTTTATCAGAGACTAGTATTGCAACCCCTGCTTTTTTTTGTTCTCCATTTGCTTGATAGATCTTCCTCCATCCCTTTATTTTGAGCCTATGTATGTCTCTGCATGTGAGATGGGTCTCCTGAATACAGCAGACTGATGGGTCTTGACTCTTTATCCAGTTTGCCAGTCTGTGTCTTTTACTTGGAGCATTTAGTCCATTTACATTTAAGGTTAATATTGTTATGTTTGAACTTGATCCTGCCATTATGATATTAACTGGTTATTTTGCTCGTTAGTTGATGCAGTTTCTTCCTAGCCTCGATGGTCTTTACATTTTGGCATGTTTTTGCAATGGCTGGTACCGGTTGTTCCTTTCCATGTTTAGTGCTTCCTTCAGGGTCTCTTGTCAGGTAGGCCTGTTGGTGACAAAATCTCTAAGCATTTGCTTATCTGTAAAGGATTTTATTTCTCCTTCACTTATGAAACTTAGTTTGGTTGGATATGAAATTCTGGGTTTAAAATTCTTTTCTTTAAGAATGTTGAATATTGGCCCCCACTCTCTTTTGGCTTGTAGAGTTTCTGCTGAGAGATCTGCTGTTAGTCTGATGGGCTTCCCTTTGTGGGTAACCCGACCTTTCTCTCTGGCTGCCCTTAAGATTTTTTCCTTCATTTCAACTTTGGTGAATCTGGCAATTATGTGTCTTGGAGTTGCTCTTCTCGAGGAGTATCTTTGTGGTGTTCTCTGTATTTCCTGAATTTGAATGTTGGCCTGCCCTACTAGGTTGGGGAAGTTCTCCTGGATGATATCCTGAAGAGTGTTTTCCAACTTGGTTCCATTTTCCCCCTCACTTTCAGGCACCCCAATCAGATGTAGATTTGATCTTTTTACATAATCCCATACTTCTTGCAGGCTTTGTTCATTTCTTTTTCTTCTTTTTTCTTTAGATTTCTCTTCTCACTTCATTTCATTCATTTTATCCTCAATCACTGATACTCTTTCTTCCAGTTGATCGAGTCGGTTACTGAAGCTTGTGCATTTGTCACGTATTTCTCGTGTCATGGTTTTCATCTCTGTCCGTTCGTTTATGGCCTTCTCTGCATTAATTATTCTGGTTATCAATTCTTCCACTCTTTTTTCAAGATTTTTAGTTTCTTTGTGCTGGGTACGTAATTCTTCCTTTAGCTCTGAGAAGTTTGATGGACTGAAGCCTTCTTCTCTCATCTCATCAAAGTCATTCTCCATCCAGCTTTGATCCATTGCTGGCGATGAGCTGCGTTCCTTTGCTGGGGGAGATGCGCTCTTATTTTTTGAATTTCCAGCTTTTCTGCCCTGCTTTTTCCCCATCTTTGTGGTTTTATCTACCTCTGGTCTTTGATGATGGTGGCATACTGATGGGGTTTTGGAGTGGGTGTCCTTCCTGTTTGTTAGTTTTCCTTCTAACAGTCAGGACCCTCAGCTGTAGGTCTGTTGGAGATTGCTTGAGGTCCACTCCAGACTCTGTTTGCCTGGGTGTCAGCAGCAGAGGCTGCAGAAGATAGAATACTGCTGAACAGCGAGTGTACCTGTCTGATTCTTGCTTTGGAAGCTTCCTCTCAGCGGTGTACTCCACCGTGTGATGTGTGGGGTGTCGGTCTGCCCCTAGTGGAGGATGTCTCCCAGTTAGGCTACTCAGGGGTCAGGGACCCACTTGAGCAGGCAATCTGTCCGTTCTCAGATCTCAACCTCTGTGTTGGGAGATCCACCGCTCTGTTCAAAGCTGTCAGACAGAGTCGCTTGCGTCTGCAGAGGTTTCTGCTGCTTTTTTTTTTTGTTGTTGTTGTTGTTTAGCTGTGCTCTGTCCCCAGAGGTGGAGTCTACAGAGACTGGCAGGCCTCCTTGAGCTGCTATGAGTTCCACCCAGTTTGATCTTCCCAGGGCTTTGTTTACCTACTTAAGCCTCAGCAATGGCGGGCGCCCCTCCCCCAGCCTCGCTGCTGCCTTGCGGTTAGATCACAGACTGGTGTGCTAGCAATGAGGAAGGCTCCGTGGGCATGGGACCCTCCCCACCAGGTGTGGGATATAATCTCCTGGTGTGCCCATTTGCTTAAAGCGCAGTATTGGGGTGGGAGTTACCCGATTTTCCAGGTGTTGTGTGTCTCAGTTCCACTGGCTAGGAAAAGGGATTCCCTTCCCCCTTGCACTTCCCAGGTGAGGTGATGCCTCGCCCTGCTTCAGCTCTTGCTGGTCGAGCTGCAACAGCTGACCAGCACAGATTGTCCAGCACTCCCCAGTGAGATGAACCCAGTACCTCAGTTGATAATGCAGAAATCACCTGTCTTCTGTGTCGCTGGCGCTAGGAGCTGGAGACTGGAGCTGTTCCTATTCAGCCATCTTGCTCCGCCCCCCCTTACTTTCAGTTTTTAAAGAAAAAATTTGCTCATAATTTTTATTTCAAGGCTCAGTTACTATCATTTGGATATAACTTTGTCCAGGACAAAGAGAGGCATAGCTATCTGTGATTTATTAGTTTGACTGGATCCCCATTTTCAGACTGAGGAGGATTTCAGACTGATGAGGAGTGTCAGGATTCACATAGAGTAGGAATGGAGTGAGTAGGGAGGAGAGAGTAGCAGCTGAGTCAGGGCAGGAGGTGGAGGGCAGGTTACTTAGAGCATCTAAGGCCACTGGATTTTTACTTTTTTTCTGAGATAGAAATCTATTGGAAGGATTTAAGCATATGATTTAATGTGAAGAACTCTGAGGTTGATTTGAGTTTCTAATTAAAAAAAAGAGGGAAATCATTCCACAATGTATAAGTTACTACCATCAGTCTCACCCACATACTCATTTCTTTTTGAGACTTCAGAAGGTTTTTAAGCATTGCAAATTCATCAGGGGAGGAATGACTAGTGGACTGAATATGTTGTGTGAATAACAATACCAATTTGGCAGGAAGATAACACCTTCTGTATCCTCAACTGGATTCAGTAATACACAGGAGTGAGTACACACGAGGAAAAGAAGGTGAATCGGTCTGTGTGGTGATATTTTTCAAAGTGTATACTTCAGAGTTAAATATTATTAATGGTTTAATAATAAGATGATTTGTAAAATTAGTAACAAAAATAACATCTTATCAGGTAGTTGTGAGACAACTTCAGCAGAAACGAAATGATGTCTTAAACAAACAATCGTCAACAAAAGCTTTGCTGGATGCTTCATCGCGTCACTGCGTCCATTTAGAAAATGAGATGCAGGATTCAAGGAAGAAATTAGACCAGATAAGAAGTCAAGTATGTATGAAACTTTGCACACCAACAACTGTTAATCTGGAGCTGGTTAACCAATATAAAGTGTCGGGGTACTAATTTTAGTGGATGGCTTTCTTTTGTATTTTTATTATAATTAATTTTATTAAAATTTTATAGTGCATGCTTTCTTTTGTATTTTCATTATTATTAATTATTTTTAAATGTTATTATCTTTATAATGCGCCTGTATCTTTTTTTTTTTTTTTTGAGACGGAGTCTCGCTCTGTCGCCCAGGCTGGAGTGCAGTGGCGCAATCTTGGCTCACTGCAAGTTCTGCCTCCTGGGTTCACGCCATTCTCCTGCCTCAGCCTCCCGAGTAGGTGGGACTACAGGCACCCACCACCACGCCGGGCTAATTTTTTTTTTGTATTTTTGGTAGAGACGGGGTTTCACCGTGTTAGCCAGCATGGTCTCGATCTCCTGACCTGGTGATCCACCCGCCTCGGCCTCCCAGAGTGCTGGGATTACAGGCGTGAGCCACCGCGCCCGGCCTGCACCTGTATCTTAATCTCTGGCTTTCATTCTGCCATTTTTTATACATTTTTTTTTCTTAAATATTTAACCTTAGGAAAGTTGAGAATTATGCATCATTTCTCACAGAAGTTCAGAGAGGTTTTTTTTCCCCCTGTTAAACCGTCTGTTTTTAGTGATTTCTCTATTGGCATGGTGAGGCAAGCCAGATTAATTCAGAGGATAATGCCTAATGGAATGTTTCAGAAAATTATCTTATTTTTAATCTCTACTTTTCTGAATGAATAAAGAACCTGTGTATACTTAATTTCATAGATTTCAGGTTAACTTGTTCAGAAAGGCCATTCTACTGAATCAATTTTGATTTTGATGAAAGTCCTCACTCTCTCTTTGTATTGGGCTCAGAGAGCACACTCTGTCTCTATATGAATATGGACAGTTGGCATTTGCAAACATGTATCTATTTTCTCTTGTTTATAGAAAAAGGTAAACTAAAAAGGGGGTTATAGAAGGTCAGCAAAGGATGGGTTTGAGATGTTTGGGTTGGTTAAGTGGGCATTTAGACAACAAGGCTTCTCCTTTGGCATGTTTAATGGGCATCCTTGCAGTTTAAGATGACGCTTTTAAATTACTTCTCTCCTAATGATGACTTGAGTCCTGCTATTCGGTGGGAGAGTCAATAAGATCCTGTAGGATCTTATTTGGAACTGACTTTGTTGATTTTAATTTTGTTCCTGCCTTTTTTTTTTTTTTTTTTTTTGAGACAGAGTCTCGCTCTGTTGCCCAGGCTGGAGTACAGTGGCGCGATCTTGGCTCACTGCAAGCTCTGCCTTCTGGGTTCACGCCATTCTCCTGCCTAAGCCTCCCAAGTAGCTGGGACTACAGGTGCCCACCACCGTGCCCAGCTAATTTTTTGTATTTTTAGTAGAGAGGGGTTTCACTGTGTTAGCCAGGATGGTCTCGATCTCCTGACCTCGTGATCCGCCAGCCTCGGCCTCCCAAAGTGCTGGGATTACAGGCGTGAGCCACCGGGCCCGTCCCTGTTTCTGCTTATTTTTAAATTTTCTTCTTGTTTCCCTAGAAAGGAAAGATGATGCTTATTTAGTTTTAAATATTAAAAAATGTGCAAGTTGCTTTGCTATAATAAAACTAAATGCATACATACAAAAAAAAATTATAGTTGATGTGGTAGCGTTTAGAATTCAAAATATAAATGCTTAGCATGAGGTAATCCTTTATCTTTCCACATTTTACCAGTTTGTAAGTTTGAGTGTTTATCTGATAAAATGTAATTCAAAAGCAAGAAGAATGTTGTGTTTTAGTCCTAGAGCAGGGGTCAGTGAACTTTTCTGTAAAGGGCCAGACAGTATTTTTTAAGGCTTTGTGAGCCATAAGATCCTTGTTGCAATAACTCAGCCTTGCCATTATAGCACAAAAGTAGCCGTAAACAGTATGCAGATTGAAGGGGTGTAGCAGTGTCCCACTCAAATTAATTACAAAAAACAGGTAATGGGATGGTTTCTACTAGATTATGATCTTTTTTAAAAGATCTTAATAGTCTAAAAACATTTTATATGTATTTTGTTGGTTCGTTTATCTACTAATGGACATTTAGATCATTTCCAAATGTAATTTTTTTTAAATTCTTTGTTTTAGTTTCAAGAAATACAGGATCAACTTACAGCTACTATAAGATGTACTAAGAAGACGGAAGGCCATGCACACAAGTAAAATTTGAAGCAGCACACAAAATAACTTGAGTATTTATAAAGCAAAAGAGCACTGTAGTATGAAAATTGTATCAGTTATGATAATAAGTATGTCTTTGTGAAACCAAAGAAGTTTCATTTGTAAGCTATGTTGAAATACATCATTTTTCTATATTATTCCTAAATTTTTCATATTATCAACAAAACGCAGGTAGAAAAATGACACAGTAGCCCAATCATCTACTTTTACAATTGCTAAGAATTTGTGTAATTATACCTTCAGAAGTTTATGTAGAGTTTACATGATGTTAAAAAATTTATGTGTGAGAGTAATTATTTTAAAATGCACATTTTAGGCTTGAAGTAGAAAATGCCATGATAAGAAAAACTATTAAAAAACAGGATGACCAAATTGAGCGGCTTGAGAAAATCCTGCAGCGTTCAAGTTTGGTAAGCCAATCTCTTAATTTCTGTCATACTGAAAAGGAATTTTATTTTTCCAGTAGGACGGGTTAAATATCCCTTGTCCAAAATGCTTGGGACCAAAAGTAGATTTTTTTCAGATTTTGGAATATTTGTGTATACCTAATGAAATACCTTGGGGGTGGTACCTGAGTCTAAACATGAAATTCGTTTATGTTTCATATGTAAGTTATGCACATAGCCTGAAGGTAATCCTCTATGATGTTCTACAGTAATTTTTTGCAGGTAACAAAGTTTTTACTGTTTTCACCGCAGCCTGTCACATGAGGTCAGGTGTGGAATGCTGCAGTTGTGGCGTCATGTCCGTGCTCAGAGAGTTTCAGATTGTAGAGCATTTTGGATTTCAGATTTTTAGATTAGGGATGATCAATCTACAGGACAGATGCTCCATGACTTACAGTGGGTTTACATGATAATGTCCCTTGTTTGACTGAAACATTATAAGTAATATTTGATTTATTTCAGATGCTGCCTGTGTTCAGGAAGTAGTGAAGGTATGTTGCCAAAATTTATGAATTAAATTCAAATCATTGATTTCTGAAATAAACGGTATTCCTCTCAATTGCTTGGTTAATAAATGCTACATTAAATATTTTTTCTTACACATATCCAGTGAAAGATGTGAAAACATAAACATTCACAGTGAAGAGTATACTTATGCCTTGTTAATTCGTCATGTTCCATAGCTTTAAAAAAATCGTGAGAAGTCTGTGTATCCCTTTTTTTCTGGCCCTACACTTTTCTTCTGCCACCCCTATAGAACTGTCAGCCTGCACACTGAAACTGTTCTCAGAAAACAAAGGCATCATCAACTTCTCAAGGTTTAAGGTAGTGATTTAAGGCGAACAGACCCCACACTCGTTGATAATAATTAGTTAAGCAATTACAGGTCACAAGCAGTCACTTGACCAGTGACATTTTAAATCTCCAGTCATTGACCTTGTTATTGGTTTACTTTTGCCCCTGGGAAAAGTTGAAAATTCCTTAGCATGGAATCAAAACTCCCACATCAGTGTGGTTCTTGTCAAGTTATTCAGCCTTATCTTTCACCACTTACCACACTCTGCCCCTTTGTTCTAGCATCCAGCCAAACTAAACTACATGGAGTTCCACAGTGATCATCCTCACCTCCAGCTCTTTGCATTTACTTCTTCCGTCTATTCTCCATGTGTTTTCCTTCTCCTTCAGATATTAACCTATGAATTGCCTCCACCAAAAAGCCTACAATATTGACACAAACCTGGGCTAGTATCCCTTCTGTGTTTTCCAGTAAGTGCTGTCTTATGCCTGTCATTGTATGTATGACTCTGTATGGGAATTGCCTGTTTGTTTTTTCAGATTATAGCATACAGTTGTTGAGGGGTGGACCGTATCATCTTTATCTTGTAATTCCAGTGCTTGTCCTAGTACCTTAGCACATGGTTGCTGAATACACAAATGAAGAGTGAGAAATGCAGAAGCTCTGATACTTAACTGCCATGATAATGAATTCAGTGTGCAACTATGGGCAAATTACATTTAATAGTAATTGCATATTGTACTTATTTTTCATTCTTATTAACACTGATAAACGTTTCAACTCATACTGACTTTCTCTTAGTTAACTGTGAAATCATTTAGCTAAAGAATATAATTCTTTCTTTTTCATTCTGACTTCTTCTGAATTTAAATCCGGATCCTCTATAGCAGGGGTCCCCAACCCCCAGGTCACAGACAGGTCCATGACCTGTTAGGAACCAGGCTGCACGGAGGAGGTGAGTGGCAGGCAAGCGAGTGAAGCTTCATCTGTATTTCCAGCCACTCCCCGTTGCTCACATTACCACCTGAGTTCTGCCTCCTGTCAGATCAGCAAAGGCATTAGATTCCCGTAGGAGTGAAAACCCTATTGGGAATTGCACATTCAGGGGATCTACGTCACATGCTCCTTATGAGACTCTAATGCCTGATGGTATGTCATCGTCTCCTATCTCTTCAAGATGGGACCATCTAGTTGCAGAAAAACAAGCTCAGGACTCCCATTGATTCTACATTATGATGAGTCGTGTAATTATTTCATTATGTATTACAATGTAGTAATAATAGAAATAAAGTGCACAATAGATGTCATATGCTTGAATCATCATCCTGAAACCATCCCCCAAACCCCCATCTGTGGAAAAATTATCTTTCACAAAACTGGTGCCTGGTGCCAAAAAAGTTGGGGACTGCTGCTCTATAGCTTCTGCACTGGGATCTACCAATGAGTAAACTCTAAATCAATAACTAGTTTTAAAAGCATAACAAGAATATGTGCTGGCTGCCTGCAGTGGCTTATGCCTGTTTTCTCAGCACTTTGGGAGGCCAGAGCGGGTGGATCACTTGAGGCCAGGAGTTCAAGACCAGCCTGGACAATATGGTGGAACCCTGTCTCTACTAAAAATACAAAAATTAGCCGGGGGTGGTGGTGCATGCCTATAGTCTCAGCTACTCAGGAGGCTGAGGTGGGAGAATCACTTGAAACTGGGAGGCAGAGGTTTCAGTGAGCCAAGATCGTGCCACTGCACTCTAGCCTGAGCGACAGAGTGACTCCATCTCAAATGCAAAACAAAACAAAAAGAATACGTGCTGACAAAACAAAATCTAAAAGATAAAATTGTATTACTAGACTGTTAACATATTTTGTTTCCCATTAAATGTGTGACATGCAAAGATGTTTATTAAATGAAAATATTTTTGGATCATGCATCAAATTCCACAGCCTCTATAGTTAGTGCCCAAGGAACTGTTTTCTTGACAACTTTGCTCTAGGAGGCGACAGGATTTTGTATTTTTGAGTGTGTTTAGACCACAGAAAACAAAGACGTAAGCATACAATGGGCCCACATTCAGAAGCTATCTCCTCAGGATCAGAGGCTGCATCCAGAGTGTGCATACGTGTGTTTGTCACAGATCCTCTACCAAGCTTAATGGAGAGAGAGTGGGAGATAAATGTCCATACTAATCTTCATCATGTAGTTAGAAAGAATTGAAACACTCATCCAGCCTTCTAACTTTTTAACTACATCTGGATCGTCTGGCTCCTACCTTAACCAATTTTTGGTTACCGGCAAGGCATGGCACATCCTAAGTTCCAGAGAGCCACAAAAAACAAAGACAACACTATAGCACACAGGGATTTGAGAGGTACCTGAAGATCTCTGGCTGGAAAGTTTGGTGAGATCCTTTTCCTACATGAGGCCAGTCTTATCAAATGCACAGGAGCCAACAGAGAGAGTCAAGGAAAAATGAAGAAACAAGGAAATACATTCAAAGTAAGAAAACAAGATAAATCTCCAGCACCTGAGTGAAGTACAGATATGTAATTTATCTGATAGATATTTCCAAATAGTGGTCGTAACAATAATCACTGAGGTCAAGATAGCTTTGCAAGAACAAGCTGAGAACTTCAAGAAAAGGAAAAACGTTATACAATAATGTCAAACCAATCATAGATCTAAAGTGTACTGTAACTGAACTGAAAAAAATTTAATAGAGGTGTTCATTGACAGAATCTATCAGTGAGCTTTAAGACTGGTCACTGAAAATTACCTAATCTGAGGATCAGAAAAAAAAAAAAGATAATGCAAAAAGGGTGAAGACAACTTTAGAGAGTTATGGGACACCGTCAAGCAGGACCACTCTCACATTATCGGCATGCCTGAAGGAGAAAAGAGGAAGAAAGGAACAGAAAAATGTTTAAAGGAATAATGACATACTTATCAAGCATGGGAAAGAAAACAGAAAGCCTGGTCCAGAAAGCCCAAAGGAAACCAAATAAGGTGAATCCAGGTACTCACAACAAGATACACTATAATGAAATTGTCCAAAGTCAAAGACTAAAAGAGAGTAATATTGTTTGCAAACTTGTACCCTCCAAATACTGTGTCAAGATTTGATCCCCGATGTTGGAGGTGGGACCTAGTGGGAGGTGTTTGGGTCATGGTGGTTGATCTCTCCTGAATAGCTTTTTGCCCTCTTTTCACTAATGAGTGAGTTCACACTGTATTACATGAAAGATGGTTATTTAAAACAGTGTGGCACCCCTCCCCTCTCTTCCTACCTCTCTAGCCATGTGTGACATACCTGTTGTCTCTTCACCTTTAGCCACAAGTAAAAGCCTTCTGGGTCCCTGACCAGAAACTGTGTGGATGCCACTGCCATGCTTCTACAGCCTGCAAAACTGTAAGGCAAACAAACCTCTGTTCCTTATAAATTACCCAGTCTCAGGTATTTTTTTATAGCAACACAAAAATTTGTGTTTTTCTGTGTTGCTCTTTTCTGTGTTATTCTGTGTTGCTAACAGAAATTAGCAACAAGGAGTGGGGTTTTGCTTTAAAAATACCTGATAATGCAGAATTTGCTTTGGAACTGGGTAATAGGCAAAGAAGACAGGAAGATGAGGAAACTTGTGGAACTTATTAGACCTTGGTTAAGTGGTTGACCAAAATGATAATAGGAATGTGAACAGTGAAGGCCATGCTGTTGAGGTACATAAAATACAAATTTCAAGAAGTGGCTGCACCATTTTGCATTCCCACAAGCAATGAATGAAGTTTCCTTTCATTCCAGATCCTTGCCAGCACTTGATGTTGTCAGTCATTCTAGATTTTGGTTATTCGAATACGTGTGCAGTGGCATCTCATGGTTGCATTTCTCTAAGGAAATATTGTATGTAGCCTCATTACATATGTTTATTTTCCATTTGTATAATTTACTTGGTGAGGTACTTGTTAAGGTCTTTAGCTTATGTCTTTTACTGATCACCTTTAAGAATACTAATATGTTTTGAATAATAGTTCTCAATCAGATATGTTTTGGCAAATATTTTTTCCATCTGTGGTTTTTCTTTTCTTTCAGTGTCTCTAATGGTGTAAAAATGTTACATTTTCATCAAGTCCAACTTATCAATTCTTTCTTCTATTGACTTCAACTTTGGTGTTTTTTCTAAAGGTCGTCATTAAACCCAAGATAATCTGTATTTTCTTCTATATTATCTTCTATAAATTTTATGGGGTTTTGTATATTTATGTTGATGATCCATTTTGAGTTAATTTTGGTGGGGGTGTAAGGTCTGTGATTTATTTATTTATTTTTTGCATGTGGATATCCAGGTATTCCAGAAGCCCTTCCTGAAAAAACTGTTTCATCATCATAATGCCTTTACTTTTTTGACAAAAATTAATTGAATGCATTAATGTGTTTCTATTTCTGAACTCTCTATCTCATTTTATCCGTTTGTTCTTTCACTGATACCACACTGTCTCCATTACTGTAGCCTCACAGTCAGCCTTGAAATTGAGTAGTGTCTGTCCTCCAAGTTTGTTCTTCTCCTTCAATATGGTGTTAGCTATTCAAGGTCTTTTGCCTCTCCATATAAACATTTTCACTTAGATTTTTAATTGCATTGAATCTATACATTGGAAAGAACTGACATCTTAATAGCATTGAATCTTCTTATGAATATGATATGTATCTCTTTTTGCTTCATTCTTCTTTGCTTTCTTTCATCAGATATGGACATTTCTGGGATTACAGAGCCCCCTCTAAGCACAAGACAGTGAAGAATCCACATTCTTCAGCCAGAAAGTCACCTATGAGAGCCAAATGTCTGACCATAGACAGGAGAGTCAGAGAACGATAAAGACATCTCAGGAAAATTGTAAAAATAATCAGCAACCGTACGTGGATAACCCTTTCAAATTTCCCAAGGGCACCTGTCATTTCAGCCAATACTTGCCAACTTGTGCCAAGGATGCTGGCGCTCCCTGGGATGAGTTTCCCGGGGGAGGAGCTGGCCGCCATCTTTGCTGTTTGGGCGACACAACCATTCCAGCCTGTGGGCTTTGGACAGTGCAAACTGATGAGGTAGAAGGGATCCCTGGCACAGCACAGCTGCTCTACCAAAATGTGCCCAGATTCTTTTTTTTTTTTTTTTTTTTTTTTTTTGAGAAGTCTTGCTCTATCACCCAGGCTGGAGTACAGTGGCATGATCTCGGCTTACCGCACCTTTCACATCCTGGATTCAAGCAATTCTCCTGCCTCAGCCTCCGAAATATCTGGGACTACATGTGCCCATCACCACGCACAGCTAATTTTTTGTATTTTTAGTAGAGATGGGGTTTCACCATATTGGCCAGGCTGGTCTGGAACTCCTGACCTCAAGTGATCCGGCCTGCTGTGCCTCCCAAAGTGTTGGGATTACAAGCGTAAGCCACCGTGACCGGCCCCAGACAGATTCTTTAAGGGGATTCCCAATCTGTTCCTCCCAACCAGGGCCTCCAGCTACCCCGCCGGTGTCTCGGGCTGACAGAAATTTGCATTCTCCCTGGGAAGGAGTTCTGGAGTTCCTGTCCAGTGGGAATCCTTCCAACTGGGGCCTGGGGGAGAGGGTGGGGCCAACTTTGGAGAGTCCAAACCGACTGGGGGCAGAAGAGATCCCCCAGCACAGCACAACTGCTCTACCAAATAGTGGCCAGGCAGATTCTTTAAGCAGATCCCTGATTCTTTCCTCCTTACTGGGTGGAACCTTCCACCTGGGGCCTCCACCACCTTACCTGTGTTCTCAAGCTGACAGAGATTTAAATTCTCCCTGGGAAGAAGTTGTCGAGGTCCTGCCCAGTAAGGAGTAATGGGCAGGAACCTGGTAAAAGAATCTGCCTTCCAAGATTTTGTAGAGTAGCTGTGCTGTGCTGATGGATCCCTTTTGCCCCTGGTAGGTATGGATTCTCCAAAGCCTGCCGGCTGTAACAACTAAGTTGCACAAACAGCAAAGATGGCTCCTTGCTCCTGCCCATGGGAACTCATTCCAGGAATTCAAATCTCTGTCAGCCTGAGAACACCGGTATGGGTGGCTGGAGGCCCCAGCTGAAAGGACCCTCATTGGGCTGGACCTCCAGGCCTCCATGCCAGGGAGAACTCAAATCTCTGTCAGCCCGAGAACACTGGTGGGGGTGGCTGGAGGTCCCAGTTGGGAGGTCCCTCACTAGAAGGGACCTCAAGAACTGCATCCCAAAGATAATTCAAGTCTCTCTCAGCCCCAGAACACCGGCGAGGGTGGCTGGAGGTCCCAGTAAGAAAGTCCCTCACTGAGCAGGACCTTGAGACCTCCATACCAGGGAGAATTCAAATCTCTGTCAGACCGAGAACACTGGTGGGGGTGGCTGGAGGCCCCAGTTGGGAGGTCCCTCTCTGGGCCAGACCCCGAAACCTCCATGCCAGGGAGAATTCAAATCTCTTGTCAGCCCGAGAACACTGGTGGGGGTGACTGGAGGCCCCAGTTGGGAGGTCCCTCACTGGGCCAGACCCCGAGACCTCCATGCCAGGGAGAATTCAAATCTCTGTCAGCCCCAAAACACTGGCGGGGGAGGGTAGAGGCCCCAGTTGGGAGGTCCCTCACTAGAAGGGACCTCAAGAACTGCATCCCAAAGATAATTCAAGTCTCTGTCAGCCCCAGAATACCGGTGAGGGTGGCTGGAGGTCCCAGTAGGGAGGTCCCTCACTGAGCAGGATGTTGAGACCTCCATACCAGGGAGAATTCAAATCTGTCAGCCCCAGAACACTGGTGGGAGTGGCTGGAGGCCCCAGTTGGGAGGTCCCTCACTGGGCCAGACCCCGAGACCTCCATGCCAGGGAGAATTCAAATCTCTGTCAGCCCCAGAACACTGGCGGGGGTGGCTCGAGGCTCCGGTTAGGAGACCCCTCACTGGGAGGGACCTTAAGACCTCCATCTCAAATAGAATTCAAATCTCTGTCAGCCCCAGAACACTGGCGGGGGGGGCTGGAGGCCCCGGTTGTGAGGTCCCTCACTGGGGGGAACCTCGAGACCTCCATACCAGGGATAATTCAAATCTCTGTCAGCTCCAGAACACTGGTGGGGGTGGTTGGAGGCCCTGGTTGGGAGGTCCTGCCCAGTGAGGAAGAATGCATTAGAGACCTTCTTAAAGACCCAGTGTGGCCACATTTTGGTAGAGCACCTTGCTATGGCAACCCCTCCAGTGTTCTCAGGATGACAGATTTGGATTCTCCCTGGCATGGAGGTCTTGAGGTCCTGCCAAGTGAGGGACCTCCCAACCGGGGCCTCCAGCCAGCCCCACCAGTGTTCTGGGGCTGACAGAGATTTGGATTCTCCCTGGCATGGAGGTCTCAACGTCCTGCTCAGTGAGGGACCTCCCTACTGCGGCCTACACCCAGTCCCACCAGTGTTCTGGGGCTGACAGAGATTTGAGTTCTCCCTGGCAGGGAGGTCTTTAGGTCCCACCCAGTGAGGGACCTCCCAACCCGGGCCTCCAGCTACCCCCACTGGTGTTCTTGGGCTGACAGAGATTTGAGTTCTCCCTGGTATGGAGGTCTGGAGGTCCTGCCCCATGAGGGACCTCCCAACTGGGGGCCTGCAGCCACCCCCGCCAGTGTTCTGGGGCTGACAGAGATTTGAGTTCTCCCTGGCATGGAGGTCTTTAGGTCCCGCCCAGTGAGGGACCTCCCAACCAGAGCCTCCAGCCACCCCTGCCAGTGTTCTGGGGCTGACAGAGATTTGAATTCTCCCAGGCATGGAGTTCTTGGGGTCCCACCCAGTGAGGGTTCTCCTAACTGGGGCCTCTGGCCACCCCCACCTGTGTTCTCAGGCTGACAGAGATTTGAATTCTCCCTGGCAGATAGTTATCGAGGTCTCACCCAATGAGGGTTCTTTTAGCTGGGGTCTGCAGCCATCCCCACTGGTGTTGTCAGGCTGACAGAGGTTTGAATTCTCCCTGGCATGGAGGCCTCCGGGTCTGGCCCAGTGAAGGACCTCCCTACTGGGGCCTCTACCCTCCCCCGCCAGTATTCTGGGGCTGACAGAGGTTTGAATTCTCCCTGGCATGGAGGCCTCCGGGTCTGGCCCAGTGAAGGACCTCCCTACTGGGGCCTCCACCCTCCCCCGCCAGTGTTCTGGGGCTGACAGAGATTTGAATTCTCCTTGGCATGGAGATCTTGCCGTCCTGCCAAGTGAGGGACCTCCAAACCAGGGCGTCCAGCCACTCCCACCGGTGTTCTGGGGCTGACAGAAATTTGAATTCTCCCTGGTATGGAGGTCTCAGGGCCCCGCCCAGTGAAAGACCTTGGCCTTCAGCCACCCCCGCTAGTGTTCTGGGACTGACAGAGATTTGAATTCTCCCTGAAATGGAGGTCTTGAGGTCCTGCCCAGTGAGGGACCTCTCAACTGTGGCCTCCAGCTATCCCCACCCGTGTTCTCGGGCTGACAGAGATCTGAATTCTCCCTGGCATGTAGTTCTCAAGGTCCTGCCCAATGAGGGTCCTTCTAGCTGGGGCCTCCAGTCACCCCAACTGGTGTTCTCAGGCTGACAGAGATTTGAGTTCTCCCTGGCAGGGAGGTCTTTAGGTCCCACCCAGTGAGGGACCTCCCAACCTGGGCCTCCAGCTACCCCCACCGGTGTTCTTGGGCTGACAGAGATTTGAGTTCTCCCTGGTATGGAGGTCTCGAGGTCCCACCCCATGAGGGACCTCCCAACTGGGGGCCTGCAGCCACCCCCACCAGTGTTCTGGGGCTGACAGAGATTTGAGTTCTCCCTGGCATGGAAGTCTTTAGGTCCCGCCCAGTGAGGGACCTCCCAACCCGGGCCTCCAGCTACCCCTGCCAGTGTTCTGGGGCTGACAGAGATTTGAATTCTCCCAGGCATGGAGTTCTTGGGGTCCCACCCAGTGAGGGTTCTCCTAACTGGGGCCTCTGGCCACCCCCACCTGTGTTCTCAGGCTGACAGAGATTTGAATTCTCCCTGGCAGATAGTTATCGAGGTCTCACCCAATGAGGGTTCTTTTAGCTGGGGTCTGCAGCCATCCCCACTGGTGTTGTCAGGCTGACAGAGGTTTGAATTCTCCCTGGCATGGAGGCCTCCGGGTCTGGCCCAGTGAAGGACCTCCCTACTGGGGCCTCTACCCTCCCCCGCCAGTATTCTGGGGCTGACAGAGGTTTGAATTCTCCCTGGCATGGAGGCCTCCGGGTCTGGCCCAGTGAAGGACCTCCCTACTGGGGCCTCCACCCTCCCCCGCCAGTGTTCTGGGGCTGACAGAGATTTGAATTCTCCTTGGCATGGAGATCTTGACGTCCTGCCAAGTGAGGGACCTCCAAACCAGGGCGTCCAGCCACTCCCACCGGTGTTCTGGGGCTGACAGAAATTTGAATTCTCCCTGGTATGGAGGTCTCAGGGTCCCGCCCAGTGAAAGACCTTGGCCTTCAGCCACCCCCGCTAGTGTTCTGGGACTGACAGAGATTTGAATTCTCCCTGAAATGGAGGTCTTGAGGTCCTGCCCAGTGAGGGACCTCTCAACTGTGGCCTCCAGCTATCCCCACCCGTGTTCTCGGGCTGACAGAGATCTGAATTCTCCCTGGCATGTAGTTCTCAAGGTCCTGCCCAATGAGGGTCCTTCTAGCTGGGGCCTCCAGTCACCCCAACTGGTGTTCTCAGGCTGACAGAGATTTGAGTTCTCCCTGGCAGGGAGGTCTTTAGGTCCCACCCAGTGAGGGACCTCCCAACTTGGGCCTCCAGCTACCCCCACCGGTGTTCTTGGGCTGACAGAGATTTGAGTTCTCCCTGGTATGGAGGTCTCGAGGTCCCGCCCCATGAGGGACCTCCCAACTGGGGGCCTGCAGCCACCCCCACCAGTGTTCTGGGGCTGACAGAGATTTGAGTTCTCCCTGGCATGGAAGTCTTTAGGTCCCGCCCAGTGAGGGACCTCCCAACCCGGGCCTCCAGCTACCCCTGCCAGTGTTCTGGGGCTGACAGAGATTTGAATTCTCCCAGGCATGGAGTTCTTGGGGTCCCACCCAGTGAGGGTTCTCCTAACTGGGGCCTCTGGCCACCCCCACCTGTGTTCTCAGGCTGACAGAGATTTGAATTCCCCCTGGCAGATAGTTATCGAGGTCTCACCCAATGAGGGTTCTTTTAGCTGGGGTCTGCAGCCACCCCCACTAGTGTTGTCAGGCTGACAGAGGTTTGAATTCTCCCTGGCATGGAGGCCTCCGGGTCTGGCCCAGTGAAGGACCTCCCTACTGGGGCCTCTACCCTCCCCCGCCAGTGTTCTGGGGCTGACAGAGATTTGAATTCTCCTTGGCATGGAGATCTTGACGTCCTGCCAAGTGAGGGACCTCCAAACCAGGGCGTCCAGCCACTCCCACCGGTGTTCTGGGGCTGACAGAAATTTGAATTCTCCCTGGTATGGAGGTCTCAGGGTCCCGCCCAGTGAAAGACCTTGGCCTTCAGCCACCCCCGCTAGTGTTCTGGGGCTGACAGAGATTTGAATTCTCCCTGAAATGGAGGTCTTGAGGTCCTGCCCAGTGAGGGACCTCTCAACTGTGGTCTCCAGCTACCCCCACCCGTGTTCTCGGGCTGACAGAGATCTGAATTCTCCCTGGCATGTAGTTCTCAAGGTCCTGCCCAATGAGGGTCCTTCTAGCTGGGGCCTCCAGTCACCCCAACTGGTGTTCTCAGGCTGACAGAGATTTGAATTCTCCCTGGCATGGAGATCTCAGGGTTTTGCCCAGTGAGGAACCTCCCAACCAGGGCCTCCAGCCACCCCTGCCAGTGTTCTCGGACTGATGGAGATTTGAATTCTCCCAGGCATGGAGTTCTTGGGGTCCCACCCAGTAAGGGTTCTCCTAACTGGGGCCTCTGGCCACCCCCACCTGTGTTCTTATGTTGAGGGAGATTTGAATTCTTCCTGGCATGGAGGTCTCCAGTTCCTGCCCCCGGTGAGGGTCCTTTCAACTCGGGCCTCCAGCCAACCCGCCCCCACCCCCAATGTTCTCAGGCTGACAGAGATTTGAATTCTCCCTGGCATGGAGTTCTCAAGGTCGTGCCCAGTGAGGGTCCTTTTAGCTGGGGTCTCCAGCCAACCCCACTGGTGTTCTGGGGCTGACAGAGATTTGAATTCTCCCTGGCATGGAGGTATCAGGGTCCCGCCCAGTGAGGGACCTCCCAACAGGGGGCCTGCAGCCATCCCCGCCAGTGTTCTGAGGCTGACGAGATTTGAATTCTCCCTGGCATGGAAGTCTCGAGGTTCTGCCCAGTGAGGGACCTCCCAACCGGGGCCTCCAGCCAACCCTACTGGTATTCTCAGGCTGACAGACATCTGAATTCTCCCTGGCATGTAGTTCTCAAAGTCCCACCCAATGAGGGTCCTTTTAGCTGGGGTCTCCAGCCTCCCCCACCCGTGTTCTCAGGCTGACAGAGATTTGAGTTCTCCCTTGTGTGGAGGTCTCAAGGTCCTGCCCAGTGAGAGACCTCTCAACTAAGGCCTGCAACCACCCTGCCAGTGTTCTGGGGTTGACAAAGATTTGAATTATCTCTGGCATGGAGGTCTTTAGGTCCTGCCCAGTGAGGGTTCTCCTAACTGGGGCCTCTAGCCACCCCCGGCCCTGGTGTTTTCTGGTTGACAGAGATTTGAATTCTTCCAGGCATGGAGTTCTTGAGGTCCCACCCAGTGAGGGTTCTCCTAACTGGGGCCTCCGGCCACCCCCACCTGTGTTCTCATGCTGCCAGAGATTTGAATTCTTCCTGGCATGGAAGTCTCCAGTTCCTGCCCAGTGAGGGTCCTTTCAACTCGGGCCTCCAGCCACCACCCCCAGTGTCCTCAGGCTGCCAGAGATTTGAATTCTCCCTGGCATGGAGTTCTCAAGGTCCTGTCCGGTGAGGAATCACACCACTGGGACCTCCAGTCACTACTGCTAGTGTTCTCGGGCCCAAAGAGATTTGAATTCTTGGGATAAGATGGCCAAAGATGAGCTGCCATCTTTGCTGTTTGCACAACTTAGCCACTTGAGCCTGAGGGCTGTGTAGAATCCATACCTACCAGGGGCCGAAGGGATCTCCCAGCACAACATAGGTACTCTACAAAATCTTCACCAGGCAGATTCTTTTAGCAGGTTCCTGACCCATTCCTTCTTAATTGGCAGGACCTCGACAACTCTCTCCAAGGGAGAATATAAATCTCTGTCAACTCTAGAACTAAGGGGTGGAAGCCCCACTTGGGAGGTCTCACCCAGTGAGGAACGGATCGGGGATCTACTTAAAGAATCTTGCCATGATTTGGTAGAGCAGTTGTGCTGTTCTGGGGATTCCCTCCACCCTAGTCACTTTGGACTCTCCAAAGCCCACAGACTGGAACAGCTGAGTCACCCAAACAGCAAAGATGGCGGCTCCCTTCTCCCCCAGGGAACTCATCCCAGGGAGAATTCAAATCTCTGTCAGCCTGAGAGCACCTGCAAGAGTAGCTGCAGGCCCCATTTGGGAGGTCCTGCCCAGTGAGGAGGAATGGATTGGGGATCAACTTAAAGAGGCAGTCTGGCCACATTTTGGTAGATCAGCTGTGTTGTGTGGGGGATCCCTTCTGCCCTCAGTTGGTTTGGGCTCTCAAAAGCCCATGGGCTGGAATGGCCAAGTTGCCCACACAACAAAGATGATGGCCTGCCCTGTCCCCTAGGAGCTCTGTCTCAGGTGGATAAAACACTGTTGCTGGTGGCTGGCTGGAGTTGTTTCCTTGATTATGTGGGTAATGCGAGCACCTGGTTGTTTCAGTTGAAGGTACTGTATTCCGTAGCTGCTTCTAGTCAGCCATATTGGCCACACATCCCCATAATCATATTTGTTAAGTAAATCATTCTTTAAAACTCTAAAAAAATTTCAACATTTAAAAAGTGTGGAGCTTTAGAAATGCCTAATTACATCTTACGTTTGAGACACGTAGCAGTTATGTACATTGTCAGTTCCAGATTTTGCATCTTTTAAGGACTTAGATCTTATTCAGTCTTTATGTGCCTAAAATATCTTCACCTGTAAAATGAGTATAATGAAGTACTTTATAGAGTTGTAAATGCTATATATAAAAATACAACAGTGAGAGGGCTGTGGGCTCGTCAAAGTGGCCGAGTTGAAGCAGCTGGTGTGTTTGACTCTCACAGAGAGGAACACAAGGGGAGAGTCAATACTGAACTTTCAACTGAAACATCCAGGTACTCACGTTGGGACTGACTAGGGAAACAACTTGACCCAAGGAGAATGAAGAAAAGAAAGGCAAAACAACAGTCCACCTGGGAGCAACACAGAGCCAGGGGAAACTCCCTCACCTAGGGAAGCAGTGAGTGAATGTGTGACTCCGGAAACCCATGCTTTTTCCATGGATCTTTGCAACCGTTGGGTCAGGAGATCTTCTCATGAACCCGCTTTACCAGGGCTGTCAGTCTGGTGGAGCTATGTGGAGTCTTGGCACAGGAGCCACTCAGGCACACATGGAGACCTGGGAGCCTTAGGTACCTGGGCTTTCCTGTGAAAGTAGCTACAACTCTGGCAAAGTGGGAGGTTGGACCCTCGTACATATCCCTAGGGAAGAGGCTGAATCCAGGGAGCTGAGCAGCCACAGCCTGCAGGCCCCACTTCCACAGCACCTCACAGGATAAGAGCAACTGGCTTGGAATTCCAGCCAGCCACGAGCAGCAGTGCTGAACCTCCCTGAGACGGAGCTCCTGAGAGAAGGGGCAGGCCACCATCTTTGCTGTTTTTGCAACTTAGCCACTTCAACCTTCAGTCTTTGAAGTGTCCAAGGAGATCAGGGGCTGATGTGGACCCTCGGCATAGCACAGGTGCTCTATAAAAATGTGGCCAGACTGCTTTTTAAGTGCTCTCCCAATGTCATTCCTCCTCACTGGGTAAAGCCTCCCAACTGGGGTCTCCAGCCACCTCCTACAGGTGTGTTTGGGCCAGTAACAGGTTCATTCATACCTCCCTAGGGCAAAGCTTCCAGAGGGAGTGATAGGCTTCCATCTTTGCTATTTCACAGCCTTCGCTGATGATAACTTCAGGTACTGGAAAATCTGAGGCTACTAGCGACTGAAGTGGGCCCTGGGCATACTGCAGCAGCCCTGTGGAAAAGTGGCCAGACTGTTACCTGGGTTCCCATTCCTATATCTTCTCACTAGGCAAGTCTTGCAGGCCTGGACCTCTACCCACCCCCGTACCAGAGCTGTTGAGCCAGTAGCAACTCAACCACTCCCTGGACAGAGCCTCCAGGGGCAACTGAAAGCCTTTCTGCCACTGCTTCTGCAGTGGAACAGTCCTTGCTACCCTCAGATTAATGAAAGAACTAACACCCTTTTCTACACCGTCAACAAGCTTTAGTTGACCCAAGGAGAGGAAGCCAGACCATCTCCCATGGGTTCTACACACTCCCCGCTGCTCATAAAAGACAGGGAACCCCTGGATTGGCCCCCACAGCACAAATTCTCCATCCTGGGCTGATTGCAATGAACAGTTGCTGACCTGTATCTCTCCAGGGGTGGAACCCTGAGGAGACAGACAGAAGACCCTTGGCCACAACCACTACTAATGTCCCTTCCTCTTTTGCCTCTAAGTTGGGGAAGAAATATAAACACTGAGATTGCCCCAGAGCTACAGTGGGCAGCCTAGGAGCCAAGCCATGATCTACAGCCAGTACTCAAGAGGAAGAGAAGCACATTTTCATATCATTGAGAGGGAAAATGGCTGCAACTGTGAGAAAACAGGGGAGCCACATAACCAAGCAAGAGTCTACCAACTGATCAGTAAGCCCAAGTGCCACCTACTGGATCACATCCCAAAGCTTTAACGGCAAAAATACTGTACTAATATGCTCCCCTCTGAAATCAGAAATGAGAAGTCAGCTTCAAATAAAGACCCTGCACAAAGCCTCAGCCTGGTGAAAACACAAAAATAAGTCTACTGACTGTACTCAATCTACACTGCAATTAAAGGAAAACCCATATGTGGAGATGAGAAGAAACCAATGCAAGAACTCCAGTAACTCAAATGGCCTCAGTGTCATATGTCCTTCAAACAACCACACCAGTTCTCCAACAAGAGTTCTTAACCTGGATGAACTGTCTGGAATTACATAAATATAATTCAGAATATGGATAGGAACAAAAATCATCAAGACTCAGGAGAATGGTAAAACCCAATCCAAGGAAAATAATAACAACAATAAAGTGTTACAGGAGCTGAAGGACAAAGTAGCTGGTATAATAAATTAGAACCTAGTTCAACCATTATGGAAAACAGTATGGCGATTCCTCAAGGATCTAGAACTAGATGTACCATATGACCCAGCCATCCCATTACTGGGTATATACCCAAAGGATTATAAATCATGCTGCTATAAAGACACATGCACACGTATGTTTATTGTGGAACTATTCACAATAGCAAAGACTTGGAATCAACCCAAATGTCCATCAATGACAGACTGGATTAAGAAAATGTGGCACATATACACCATGGAATACTATACAGCCATAAAAAAGGATGAGTTTGTGTCCTTTGTAGGGACATGGATGCAACTGGAAACCATCATTCTTAGCAAACTATCACAAGAACAGAAAACCAAACACCGCATGTTCTCACTCATAGGTGGGATCTGAACAATGAGATCACTTGGACTCGGGAAGGGGAACACCACACACCGGGGCCTATCATGGGGAGGGGGGAGGGGGGAGGGATTGCATTGGGAGTTATACCTGATGTAAATGACGAGTTGATGGGTGCTGACAAGTTGATGGGTGCAGCACAGCAACATGGCACAAGTATACATATGTAACAAACCTGCACGTTATGCACATGTACCCTAGAACTTAAAGTATAAAAAAAAAAAAGAACCTCACAGATCTGAAAGAGCCGAATAACACAATACAAGAATTTCACAATGCAATCACAACTATTAACGCAGAAAAAATGAATCTGAGGAACAAATTTCAGAACTTGAAGATTGGTTCTCTAAAATAAGAGGGACAAAAATGAAAAAGAATGAACAAAACCTTCAAGGAGTATGGGATTATATAAAGAGGCCAATTCTACAAATCACTGGCATCTCTGAAAGGCAGGTGGAAAAATCAAACAACTTGGAAAACATATTTCAGGATATCATCTATGAAAGCTTCACTAACCTTGCTAGAAAGGCCAACAGTCAAATTCAGGAAATACAAAGAACTCCTACAAGCTTCTACACAAGAAGACCATCCTCAAGACACATAAGCATCAGGTTTTCCAAGGTCAAAATGAGAGAAAGAATGTTAAAGGCAGCCAGAGAGAAAGGGCAGGCCATCTACAAAGGGAACCCCATTAGGCTAACAGCAGATCTCTCAGCTGAAATCCTATAAGCCAGAAGAGATTGGGGGACTATATTCAACATTATTAAAGAAAATCTTCAACCAAGAATTTCATATCCAGCTAAACTAAGCTTCCTAAGTGAAGAAGAAATGAGATCATTTACAGACTAGAAAAATCTGACGTAATTCATTACCACCACATCTGCCTTACAAGAGATTTTAGAAAGGGATACTAGATACAGAAAGGAAAGACCACTACACGCTAATACAAAAACATACTTAAACACACAGACCAGCGACACTATAAAGCAACCACAAAAACAAGTCAACATAATAACCAGCCAACAGCACAATGACAAGATCAAATCTACACAAATCAATACTAACCTTGAATGTAAATGGGCAAATGCCCCACTTAAAAGGCACAGAGTGGCAAGCTAGATTAAAAAAAAAAAAAGAGAGACACACAAAATGGCATGTCGTCTTCAAGAGACCCATCTCACACGTAATGACACTCATAGTCTCAAAATAAAGGGATGGAGAAAAATCTACCAGATGAATAGAAAACAGAAAAAAAGCAGAGGTTGCAATCCTAATTTCAGACAAAACAGATGTCAAATGAACAATAATTTTCCAAAAAGACAAGGGGGCAGGGACAAGATAGCCAACTAGAAGCAGCTGCAGTTCAAGTCTCCCACTGAGAAGAACTAAAACAGTGTGCAAATCCTGCACCAGCAACTGAAATATCCAGGTTGTACTATCAGGACTGACTAGGTGGTTGGCATGACCCATAGAGAGCAAGGAAAGTTGGGCTGGTGCATTGGCCCACCTGGGAGCCACAGGGGGCGAGAGGAGCCCTCACCTTCAGCCAGCCAAGGGAGGCAGTGAGTGAGCATGCTACCCATCCTGGGAAACTGCTTTTTCCATGGATCTTTGCAATCCACAGATCAGAAGATCCCACTCATGAGACCACACCACCAGGGCCTTGGGTCCCAACCACAGAGCCATGCAGATTCTCAAGAGCCACTCAGCTGGAGTCTGCCTAAAACTATCGAGTTCCCAAGTTGGGGAGGGGTGGTCATCATCACTGGGGCTGCCTGCTGCCTAAACCCTCTTGAGTTCCCTGGTGGAGGGGGAGCAGTCATCACTGTGGCTTCTGGCTGCCTAATAAAACTGAGCTTCCCAAGAGAGGGGCATCATCATCACTGTGGCTGCCTGCTGCCTGAGGAAACTGAGTTCCTCCAGGAAGGGACAGCAGCCATCACTGCAGCTGCTAGCTGCCTAAGACACTGAACTAGGGAGGAAGGGCAGCAGCCATTTCTACAGATCCAGGCCACTGTTTTTCCTTTGCTGATGCCAGGGAGACTGGATGGCTTGATCTCAAGAAGTATTCCCCACAGTGCAGCATGCTGGCCGTGGCAGATCATAAGCCTGATTGCCTCTTTAGGCTGACCCTGACCCATCCTTCCTCACTGGGTGGGGTCTCTCTGTAGGAACTCCAGCAACTCCAGCCAGGGAATTAGGGAGAGAACTCTGATCTCTCTAGGTCTGAGCCTCTGGGGGGAAGGGTGGCTGTTGTCTCCACAAACCAGAAGACTTATTCTTTCCCCCTACTTGCTCTGAGGAATCCAGGCAGCCCAGATGGGTGGGATTTCTCCCAGCACAGCATACCCCCTTCACAAAGGGACAACCAAAGTGTCTCATTAAGTGGGTCCTGGATGAGACACCCCAATGGGTCACCAGACTCTTATAGAGGAGCATTTCTACTGGCATCAGGTGGGTGCCCCTCAAGGACAGAGATCACAGAGGAAGGAATGGGATCCCATCTTTGCTGTTCTCCAGCCTTCTCTGGTGACATCTCCAGGTGTGGGAAGGACCCAGATAAATAGGGCCTGAAGTGAATCCCCAGCAAACCACAGCAGCCCTACAGAAGAGGTACCTGACTGTTGAAAACAGAAAGCACCAACAACATCAACCAAAAAGTCCCCAAAAAAACCTCATCTAAAGGTCAGCAGCCTCAAAGATCAAAATGAGACAAACTCATGAAGATGAGAAAGGAATGAAAAACCCCTCAAAACTCAAAAGGCCAGAGTGGCTCATTTACTCCAAATGATCACAACACCTCTACAGTAAGGGCACAGTGCTGGGTGGAGGCTGAGATGGATGAATTGACAGAAGCAGGCTTCAGAAGGTGGGTAATAGCAAACTTCACTGAGCTAAAGGAGCATGTTCTAACCCAACACATTGGAAAGAATCCCAGAGCTTAAAGATTGGTTCTCTAAAATAAGACAGACAAAAATAAAAAAGAATAAAAGGGAAGGAACAAAACCTCCAATAAGTATGGCATTATATATAGAGGCCAATTCTACAAATCACTGGCATCACTGGAAGGGGGGTGGAAAAATCAATGCATTGGATTAGAACATGCTCCTTTAGCTCTGTGAAGTTTGTTATTATCCACCTTCCGAACACTACTTCTGTCAGCAGAGGAGCTAAGAACCATGACAAAAGGTTACAGAAGATGCTAACTAGAATAACCAGTTTATAGAGGAACATAAATGACCTGAGTCAGCTGTAAAGCACATGAGGAGAACTTTGTAATGCAAACACAAGTATCAACAGCTGAGTCGCTCAAGCAGAAGAAAGAATATCAGAGCTTGAAGACTATCTTGCCAAAATAAGGCAGGCAGACAAGATTAGAGAAAAAAGAATGAAAAGGAATGAACAAAACCTCAAAGAACTGTGGTACTATGTAAAAGACCAAACCTGTGACTGATTGGACTACCTGAAAGAGACAAGGAGAATGGAGCCAAGTTGGGAAAACACACTTCAAGATATCATCCAGGAGAACTTCCCCAACCTAGCAAGACAGGCCAACATTCAAATTCAGGAAATCCAGAGAACTCCAGTAAGATACTCCACAAGATGATCAACCCTCAAGACACATAGTCATCAGATTCTCCAAGATCAAAATGAAGGAAAAAATGTTAAAGGCAGCCAGAGACAAAGGGCAGGTCACCTACAAAGGGAAGCCCATCAGACTAACAGTGGGCCTCTCAGCAGAAACCCTACAAGCCAGAAGAGAGTTGCGTCCAATAGTCAACATTCTTAGAGAAAAGAATTTCCAACCTAGAATTTCATATCTGGCCAAACTAACCTTCATACGTAAAGGAAAAATCCTTTCCAGACAAGCAAATGCTGAGGGAATTTATCACCACCAGGCCTGCCTTGCAAGACCTCCTGAAGGACGCACTAAAGATGGAAAGGAAAAACTGGTACCAGCCACTGCAAAAATGTACTGAATACAAAGACCAATGACACTATGAAGAAACTGCATCAACTAGTGAGCAAAATAACCAGCTAGCATCATGGTGACAGGATCAAATTCAAACATAACAATATTAACCTTAAGTGTCAATGGGCTAAATGCCCCAATTAAAAGACATAGACCAGCAAATTGGATATGAAGAGTCAAGACTCAGGTGTGCTGTATTCAAGGTTCCTATCTCATGTGCAAAGACACATGTAGGTTCAAAGGGATGGAGGAAAATTTACCAAGCAAATGGAAAGCAGAAAAAAGCAGTGGTTGCAGTTCTAGTTTCTGACAAAACAGACTTTGAATCAACAAAGATAAAAAAAAGACAAAGAAAAGCATCACATAATGGTAAAGGAATCAACAAGAAGAGCTAACTATCCTAAATATGTATGCACCTGGTACAGGAGAACCCAGATTCATAAAACAAGTTCTTAGAGACCTACAAAGAGACTCAGGCTCCCACACAACAGTAGCAGGAGACATTAACACCCCATTGTCAATATTGGATCATCTAGACAGAAAATTAACAAGAAAGGACTTGAACACAGCTCTGGATCAAGTGAATCTCATAGATATCTACAGAACTCTCCACCACAAAACAGCAGACTATATATTATTCTCAGTGGCATATGATATTGACTCTAAAATTGATCACAAAATTGGAATTAAAACACTCCTCAGCAATTGCCAAAGAACTGAAATCATGGCAGTCTCTGAGACCACAGCGCAATCAAATTAGAACTCAAGATTAAGAAACTCAAAACCACACAACTACATGGAAATTGAACAACCTGCTCCTGAGTGACTTCTGGGTAAATAATGAAATTAAGGCAGAAATCAAGAAGTTCTTTGAAACCAATGAGAACAAAGAGACAATGTACCAGAATCTCTGGGAGGCAACTAAAGCAATGTTAAGAGGCAAATTTATAGCACTAAATGCCCACATCATAAAGCTGGAAATATCTCAAATCGACACCCTAACATCATAACTAAAAGAACTAGAGAAGCAAGAGCAAACAAATCCAAAAGCTAGCAGAAGAGAAAATAAATGATTAAAATCAGAGTGGAACTGAAGGAGATAGAGGTATGAAAAACCCTTCAAAAAAAAAAAAAAAAGAGAAAGAAAGAAAAGAAAGAAAGAAAGAAAGGAAAAGAGAAGAGAAGAGAAAGAAAGAAAGAAAGTTCAAATAGGAGAGAAAATCAAATTGTCTCTGTTTGCAGGCAATGTGATTCTATATCTAGAAAACCACATCATCGCAGTCCAAAAACTCCTTAAGCTGATAAGCAAGTTCAGCAAAGTCTGAGGATACAAAATCAATGTGCAAAAATTACAAGCATTCTTATACACCAGCAATAGCCAATATTCTTCAATTCCTATACACCAACAATAGACAAGAAAGCCAAATCATGAATGAACTCCCTTTCGCAATTGTTACAAAGAGAGTAAAATACCTAGGAATACTGCTAACGAGGGGGTGTGAAGGACCTCTTCAAGGGGAGCTACAAGCCACTGCTCAAGAATATAAGAAAGGACACAAACAAATGGAAAAACATTCCATGCTCATGGGTAGGAAGAATCAATCTCTTGAAAATAGCCATACTGCCCGAAGTAATTTATAGATTCAATGCTATTCACATCAAATTACCACTGACATTCTTCACAGAATTTAAAAAAAAAAAAACTACTTTAAATTTCATATGCAACCAAAAAAGAGACTGAATAGTCAAGACAATCCTAAGCCTATTTATTTATTTTGAGACAAAGTCTCACTCTGTCACCAGGCTGGAGTGCAGTCGCATGATCTCAGCGCACTGCAACCTCTGCCTCCCGAATTCAAACGATTCTTCTGCCTCAGTCTCCCAAAGTGCTGAGATTATAGACGTGAGCCACCACACTTGGCCAGGATTCCCTATTTAAATGGTTCTGGGAAAATTGACTAGTCATATGCAGAAAACTGAAACTGGACCTCATCCTTACACCTTATGCAAAAATTAAGATGGATTAAAAACTTAAATGTAAAACCCCAAACTGTAAAAAAAAAACCCTAGAAGAAAATCTAGGAAGTTCCATTCAGGACATAGGCATGGGCAAAGATTTTATGATGAAATCATCAAAAGCAATTGCAACAAGAGCAAAAATTGACAAATGGGATCTAATTAAACATAAACACTTCTGCCCAGGGAAAAAAACTATCATCAGAGTGAACAAGCAGCCTACAGAATGGGAGAATATTTTTGCAATCTATCAATCTGACAAAGGTCTAATATCCAGAATCCACAAGGAACTTAAACAAATTTACAAGAAAAGAACAAACATCCCCATCAAAAAACATGGGTAAAGGACACGAACAGACATTCTGAAAAGAAGACATTTATGCATCCAACAAACATATGAAAAAAAAGCTCAACCTCAGTAGTGTTTATTAGAGAAACACAAATCAAAACCACAATGAGATACCATCTCACGCCCGTCAGAATGGCAATTATTAAAAAGTCAAGAAACAACAGACGCTAGAGAGGCTGTGGAGAAACAGGAACACTTTCATGCTGTTGGTGGGAATGTAAACTAGTTCAACCATTGTAGAAGATGGTGTGGCAGTTCCTGAAGGCTCTAGAAGCAGAAATACCATTTGGCCCAGCAATCCCATTACTAGGTTTATATCCAAAGAAATAGAAATCGTCCTGTTTTAAAGATACATGCACACTTATGTTTATTGCAGCACTATTCACAACAGCAAAGACATGGAATCAACCCAAACTTCCATCAACGATAGACTGGATAAAGAAAATGTGATACATATACACCATGGAATACTATACAGCCATAAAAAGAAATGAGGTCATGTCTTTTGCAGGGACATGGATGAAGGTGGAAGCCATAATCTTCAACAAATTAACACAGGAACAGAAAACCAAACACCACATGTTCTCATAAGTGGAAACCGAACAATGAGAACACATGGACACAGGGAGGGGAAGAATACACACCAGAGCCTGTTGGGAAGGTGGGGGAGAGGAGAGCATTAAGAGAAATAGCTAATGCATGTGGTGCTTAATACCTACGTGATAGATTGACAGGTGCAGCAAACCACCATGGCACATGTTTAACTATGTAACAAACCTGCACATCCTGTACATGTATACCAGAACTTAAAATAGAAAAGACAAAGAAGGATATTACATAATGGCAAAGGTTTCAATTCAACAAGAAGACCTAACTCTCCTAAATATATATTCATCCAACACAGGAGCACCCAGATTCATAAATAAAGTTCTTAGAGACCTACAAAGTATGTTTCACAGTAATAGTGGGAGATTTCCACACTCCAGTGACAGTATTAGACATATCATTGAGGCAAAAAATTAACAAAGATATTCAGGACCTGAACTCAACATTGGATCAAATGGATCTGATAGGCCTTTATGGAAATCTCCACTCAAAAACAACAGAATATGCATTCCTCTCATCATCATATGCCACATACTCTAAAATCACTCACATAATTGGACATAAAGCAATCCTCAGCAAATGCAAAACAACTGAAATCATATCAAACACACACTCAGATCACAGTGCAATAAAAATAGAAGTCAAGACTAATAAAATTGCTGAAAATCATGCAATTACATGGAAATCAAACAACATACTCTTGAATGACTTTTTAGTAAAGAAATTAAAGCAGAAATCAAGAAGTTCTTTGAAAATAATGAGAACAAAGTTACATACTAGAGCTTCTGGACAAAGCTAAGGCAATGTTAGGAGGGGAATTTATAGCACTAAATCCCACATCAAAAAGTTAGGAAGAACTCAAATTAATAACCTAACATCTCAACTGAAAGAGAAGCAAGACAAAACCCCAAAGCTAGGGGAAGACAAGAAATAACCAAAAATCCGAGCTGAACTGAAGGAAACCGAGACATGAAACAAAACAAAACAAAACAAAACAAAAAAACAAAAAAGCCATTCAAAAGATCTACTAATTCAGGGTAGGTTTCTTGAAAATATTAATAAGAAAGTCTGATGATTCAAATAAACACAATTAGAAATGACAAAGGGAATGTTACCACTGACCCCACAGAAATAGAAACAACCATCAGAAACTACTGCAAACACTTCTATGCATACGAACTAGAAAACTTCAAAGAGATAGATAAATTCCTGGACAAATAAACCCTCCCACAACTCAGCCAGGAAGAAATTGATGTGCTGAACAGACCAATAGAAAGCTCCAAAATTGAATCAGTAATAAATAACCTACCAACCCAAAAAGCCCAGGACGTGATGGATTCCCAGCCATATTCTACGAGAAGTACAAAGAAGAGCTGGTGCCATTTTTACAGGAACTATTTGAAAATATTGAGGAGGAACACCTCCCCAGCTCATTCTGTGAGGCCAACATCATCTTGATACCAAAATCTAGCAGAAACACACCACAAAAAAAGACTTCAGGACAATACCCTCGACGAACATCAATACAAAAATCCTCAACAAAATACTGGCAAACCAAATCCAGCAGCACATCAAAGAGTTAATCCATCATGATCAAGTATGCTTCATCCCCAGGATGCAAGGTTGCCTCAACATACACAAATCAATTAATCTGATTCATCACATAAACAAAACTAAAGATATAAACCACTTGATTATCTCAATATATGCAGAAAATGCTTTCTTTTTTTTTATTATACTTTTTCTAGGGTACATATGCACAACATGCAGGTTTGTTACATATGTATACATGTGTCATGTTGGTGTGCTGTACCCATTAACTCATCGTTTACATTAGGTATATCTCCTAATGCTATCCCTCCCCACTTCCCCCTCCCCACAAAAGTCCCCCGTGTGTGATGTTCCCCTTCCTGTGTTCAAGTGATCTCATTGTTCAATTCCCACCTATGAGTGAGAACGTGCGGTGTTTGCTTTTCTGTTCTTGCGATAGTTTGCTGAGAATGATGGTTTCCAGCTGCATCCATGTCCCTACAAAGGACATAAACTCATCCTTTTTTATGGCTGCATAGTATTCCATAGTGTGTATGTGCCACATTTTCTTAATCCAGTCTATCACTGATGAACATTTGGGTTGATTCTAACTCTTTGCTATTGTGAATAGTTCCACAATAAACATACGTGTGCATGTGTCCTTATAGCAGCATGATTTATAATCCTTTGGGTATATACCCAGTAATGGGATGGCTGTGTCAAATGGTATTTCTAGTTGTAGATCCTTGAGGAATCACCACACTGTTTTCCACAATGGTTGAACTAGTTTACAGTCCCACTAACAATGTAAAAGTGTTCCTATTTCTCCACATCCTCTCCAGCATCTGTTGTTTCCTGACTTTTTAATGATTGCCATTCTAACTGGTGTGAGATAGTATCTCATTGTGGTTTTGATTTGCATTTCTCTGATGCTGAGTGATGATGAGTACTTTGTCATGTGTCTGTTGGCTGCATAAATGTCTTCTTTTGAGAAATGTCTGTTCATATCCTTTGCCCACTTTTTGATGGGGTTGTTTGTTTTTTTCTTGTAAATTTGTTTTGAGTTCTTTGTAGGTTCTGGATATTAGCCCTTTGTCAGATGAGTAGATTGCAAAAATTTTCTCCCATTCTGTAGGTTGCCTGTTCACTCTGATGGTAGTTTCTTTTGCTGTGCAGAAGCTCTTTAGTTTAATTAGATCTCATTTGTCAATTTTGGCTTTTGTTGCCATTGCTTTTGGTGTTTTAGACATGAAGTCCTTGCCCATGCCTATGTCCTGAATGGTATTACCTAGGTTTTTGTCTAAGATTTTTATGGTTTTAGGTCTAACATTTAAGTCTCTAATCCTTCTTGAATTAATTTTCGTATAAGGAGTAAGAAAAGGATCCAGTTTCAGCTTCTACTTATGGCTAACCAATTTTCCCAGCACCATTTATTAAATAGGGAATCCTTTCCCCATTTCTTGTTTTTGTCAGGTTTGCCAAAGATCAGATGGCTGTAGATGTGTGGTATTATTTCTGAGGGCTTTGTTCTGTTCCATTGGTCTATATTTCTGTTTTGATGCCAGTACCATGCTGTTTTGGTTACTGTAGCCTTGTAGTATAGTTTGAACTCAGGTAGTGTGATGCCTCCAGCTTTGTTCTTTTGGCTTAGGATTGTCTTGGCAATGTGGTCTCTTTTTTGGTTCCATATGAACTTTAAAGTAGTTTTTTCCAATTCTGTGAAGAAACTCATTGGTAGCTTAATGGGAATGGCATTGAATCTATAAATTACCTTGGGCAGTATGGCCATTTTCACGATATTGATTCTTCCTATCCATGAACATGGTATGTTCTTCCATTTGTTTGTGTCCTCTTTTATTTCACTGAGCAGTGGTTTGTAGTTCTCCTTGAAGAGGTCCTTTACATCCCTTGTAAGTTGGATTCCTAGGTATTTTATTCTCTTTGAAGCTATTGTGAATGGAAGTTCATTCATGGTTTGGCTCTCTGTTTGTCTGTTACTGGTGTATAAGAATGCTTGTGATTTTTGTACATTGATTTTGTATCCTGAGACTTTGCTGAAGTTGCTTATCAGCTTAAGGAGATTTTGGGCAGAGACAATGGGGTTTTCTAAATATACAATCATGTCATCTGCAAACAGGGACAATTTGACTTCTTCTTTTCCTAACTGAATACCCTTTATTTCTTTTTCTTGCCTGATTGCCCTAGCCAGAACTTCCACCACTATGGTGGAAGTCAGAACTTCCACCACTATAGGAGTTCCACCACTATAGGAGTGGTGAGAGAGGGCATCCCTATCTTATGCCAGTTTTCAAAGGGAATGCTTCCTGTTTTTGCCCATTCAGTATGATATTGGCTGTGGGTTTGTCATAAATAGCTCTTATTATTTTGAGATACGTTCCATCAATACCAAATTTATTGAGAGTTTTTAGCATGAAGGGCTGTTGAATTTTGTCAAAGGCCTTTTCTGCCTCTATTGAGATAATCATGTGGTTTTTGTCTTTGGTTCTGTTTATATGCTGGATTACGTTTATTGATTTGTGTATGTTGAACCAGCCTTGCATCCCAGGGATGAAGCCCACTTGATCATGGTGGTTACGCTTTTTGATGTGCTGCTGGATTCGGTTTGCCAGTATTTTATTGAGGATTTTTGCATCGATGTTCTGTTCTTTTACATTTGCTGAGGAGTGCTTTACTTCCAATTATGTGGTCAATTTTGGAATAAGTGCGATGTGGTGCTGAGAAGAATGTATATTGTGTTGATTTGGAGTGAAGAGTTCTGTAGATGTCTATTAGGTCCGCTTTGTGCAGAGTTGAGTTCAATTCCTGGATATCCTTGTTAACTTTCTGTCTCATTGATCTGTCTAATGTTGACAGTGGGATGTTAAAGTCTCCCATTATTGTATGGGAGTCTAAGTCTCTTTGTAAGTCTCTAAGGACTTGCTTTATGAATCTGGGTGCTCCTGTATTGGTTGCATATATATTTAGGATACTTAGCTCTTCTTGTTGAATTGATCCCTTTACCATTATGTAATGGCCTTCTTTGTCTCTTATGATCTTTGATGGTTTAAAGTCTGTTTTATCAGAGACTAGGATTGCAACCCCTGCCTTTTTCTGTTTTTCATTTGCTTGGTAGATCTAGAAAAGGCTTTCAATAAAATTCAATGCCTCTCCATATTAAAAACTCCAAAAAATCTGGGTATTGAAGAAACATAACTCAAAATGATGAGCTGTTTTTGTACCAGTATCATGCTGTTTTGGTTACTGTAGCCCTGTAGTGTAGTTTGAAGTTGGGTAACGTGATGCCTCCAGCTTCGTTCTTTTTGCTGAGGATTGCTTGGCTATTAGAGCTCCTTTTTTGGTTCCGCATGAATTTTGAAATAGTTTGCTCTAGTTCTGTGAGGAATGCAATTGGTAGTTTAATAGGGATAGCTTGCATGTGTAAATTACTTTGGGCAGTATAGCCATTTTAATGACATTAATTCTTCCTATCCATGAGAATGAAATGTTTTTCCGTTTGTTTATGTCTTCTCTGATTTCTTTGAGCAGTGTTTTGTAATTCTCCTAGAGATCTCCTAGAGATCTTTCACCTCCCTGGTTAGCTGTATTCCTAGGTATTTTAGTTTTTCTGTGTGTAGCAATTATGAATGGGATTGTGTTCTTCATTTGACTCTCTTCTTGACTTGATGTATAGGACTGCTAGTAATTTTCACACATTGATTTTGTATGCTAAGATTTTGCTACAGTTTATCAGCAGAAGCAGCTTTGGGGCCAAGACTGTGGGGTTTTCTGGACATGGAATCATGTCATCTGTAAACAGAGACAGTTTGATTTCCTATCTATCCTCTCTTCCTTCCTCTATTTGGATGCCCTTCCAGTTTTGCACATTCAGTGTAACGTTGGCTGTGGGTTTGTCATGGCTAGCTCTCAT